>NC_141001.1:61903298-63328692 GCF_052327205.1 Somniosus microcephalus | reverse complement strand
CTGTTTCAATAAGGTTATTGATTCAGTGTCAGCAACTTATCTTATCTCAATAGCCTGAATACTATCACAGCTTTTTCATCGTTAGGTTTCTAGATTTCCAGACCCAGTTGGTCATGTTTTAATAAGGCCAGAATTCTTTCATAGAATGGTGTCTTTTTCTGAATAGGTTTTATGGCTTATTCCTTCACAATACATACACGCTGACAAAATCAAAGCCCAGCTCTGCATTCGGGCTGCAGCTAAGGTTGGAACTGGGGACTTTGGATGGAGGATTGCTGTCAGGGGCATATGGTCAGTAACTATGGTAAACTTATGGCCAAACAAGTATGTGTGAAACTCCTTGACCCCAAAAATCAATGACAAAGCTGTCCTTTCGATCTGCGCATAATTCCGCTCCATGGCTCTGAGTGTGCATGAAACAAAAGCAATCGGTCTCTCCTCCCCACTATCTAGTACGAGAGATCACTGCCCCAACTCCGTACGGACAGGGTCACACGCTAGCTTGATCTCCTTAGATATATCACAGTGAACTAACATGGTACTCGCTACGAACTGACTTTTACACTCTTTGAATGCTGTGTCTCATTCTTTTGACCACTTCCAAGGGACCTGTTTTCTCAACAGCTCATTCAGTGGATGTAACAATGTAGCCAAGTTTGGGAGGAACTTTCCACAATAATTCAAAAGATCCAAAAATGATCGAAGTTCAGAGACATTCTTGGGAGTGGGTGCATTTCTGATTGCATCCAGCTTTCCCTTGGTTGGATGTAAACCATCTTTGTCTACTCTGTGCCCTAAGTACTCCACTGAGTTTTGAAACAACTCACACTTGTGAGCTGTCTCTCGTACTCCGTGCTTCTCTAGCCATTTGAGCACTTCATTCAACACCTCGTCTTGGATTTGCCTGTTTGGTGCTGAAATGAGTATGCCATCCAAATAACACACTACCCCTTCAATCCCTTGCAAAATTTGGTTCATCAGCCCCTGGAATATGTCAGGGGCAGAAGACACTGCAAATGGTAGCCTATTGAACTGATATAGGCCTCGGTGAGTATTTATAGTCAAGCATGACTTGGACTCTTCATCTATCTCAAGTTGTAGGTAGGCATTTGTTAGATCTAACTTCAAAAAGATCTGGCCACCTGTCAGCGCTGTGAACAAATCTTCCATATTTGGCAAAGTATTGGGTAGATTACACGCTAGAACCTGGTTTACCTTATAATCACCACACAACCTTACCTTACCATCCGACTTAGGTACAATAACAATGGGTGCAGCCCAATTACTCAGATCTACCTTAGAGATAATTTTCTCAGTTTCTAGTCTTTTGAGTTCTTGCTCAACTTTCTGCTCGAGTGCATATGGTATGGGACGTGGCTTGCAGTAAACTGGTCTTGCGTCCTTCTGCACTCTGACACTCGCTTTGAAGTCTTGGATCGGATTGCCCGTTTTGCAGAACACCTTCGGATATTGCTTGATGACATCGGGCCGGATATTCCGACCCCCATGGGTGTGTACGAGGTGTTTACGCACCCGCAGGGGCCTCGCAAATGCCAGTTTCAGGCATGCGAAGTGCATGCACTGAAAACCGGCATTTCCAATCTGTCAAGAATCCTCTTGATAGATCATACACCTGCCCAGGAGAAGGGCCTCCACGGGCAGAGAGTTCCACTTTCTGCACAACCTCTGTCCGCTGAAAACCCTTAAAAATCTTACGCCTGGTAAAAGCAGGCATAAGGCCTGCCTTTACCAGCATAAGAGTTTAAAAAATCAAAAAATATTTTTATCCACTCATTTATCATTTTTAAATTCTTTTTAAAAAGGTAAGTTTATTTTTAGACCCGTAAAAAGCTTTAATTATTTTTTTCAAAAAATTTAATTTTTGCTTAAAATATTTAACTTAATATAATTTTAACTCATTTTAAATACGTGATTTAAAAAAAATGTATTTAATGTATAGCATTTTCCTTTTAAAAATATTCTTAACCCACTTGGGCCAGTGCAAGATTTTTTTTCCCGTCTCCCATTCCAAGGATCATAGAAACATAGAAACATAGAAGATAGGAGCAGGAGTAGGCCATTCGGCCCCTTGAGCCTGCTCCGCCATTCAATTCGATCATGGCTAATCATCCAAATTCAATACCCTGGCCCTGCTTTCTCCCCATACCCCTTGATCCCTTTAGCCTTAATAAATATATCCAACTCCTTCTTGAATATATTTAAAGAATTGGCCTCTACTGCTTTCTTTGGTAGAGAATTCCACAGGTTTACTACTCTCTGGGTGAAGAAATTCCTCCTCATCTCTGTCCTAAATGGCTTATCCCTTATCCTTAGATTATGACCCCTGGTTCTGGACTTCCCGACCATCGGGAACATCCTTCCTGCATCTAGTCTGTCCAGTCCTGTCCGAATTTTATAAGTTTCAATGAGATCCCCTCTCATTCTTCTAAACTCCAGCGAGTATAAGCCCAATCGACCCAATCTCTCCTCATACATCATTCCTGCCATCCCAGGTATCAGCCTGGTGAATCTTCGCTGAACTCCCTCCATGGCAAGAACATCCTTCCTCAGATAAGGCGACCAAAACTGCACACAATACTCAAGGTGTGGTCTCACCAAGGCCCTGTACAACTGCAGCAAGACATCCTTTGTTCCTGTACTCAAACCCTCTCGCTACGAAGGCCAACATACCATTTGCCTTCTTAACCGCCTGCTGCACCTGCATGCTTACCTTCAGCGACTGGTGCACAAGGACACCCAGGTCTCGTTGCACTTCCCCTTCTCCCAATCTATTGCCGTTCAGATAATAATCTGCCTTCCTGTTTTTGACACCAAAGTGGATAACCTCGCATTTATCCACGTTATATTGCATCTGCCATGCTTCTGCCCAATCACCCAACCTGTCCAAATCATACTGGAGTTTCTTGGCATCCTCCTCACAGCACACACACCCACCCAGCTTTGTGTTGTCTGCAAACTTGGAGATATTACATCTAGTTCCCTTGTCTAGATCATTAATATATATTGTGAATAGCTGGGGTCCAAGGACCGATCCCTGCGGTACCCCACTAGTCACTGCCTGCCACTCGGAAAAAGAGCCGTTTATTCCAACTCTTTGCTTTCTGTCTGCCAACCAGTTCTCTATCCAAGTCAATACCTTGCCCCCAATCCCATGTGCCTTAACTTTACACGCTAATCTCTTATGCGGGACCTTATCGAAAGCCTTTTGAAAGTCCAAATACACCACATCTACTGGTTCTCCCTGATCTATTTTACCAGTTACATCCTCAAAAAATTAATTGAACACTGAAAGCCAGGGTCAGACAGGCTGATTCTGCATTCAGTGTTTGAACAGTGAAAATGGCAGAATCCATGACAGGTACCATATTTCCCTAATGTGTGATTTGCACGTGCATATAGCTGAGTGCATTTTATTCCATCGGATCAGCCCTCCCGAAAAGTGTCTTGTTCAGAGTTTTATAGAGGTATTCTTTCTTTCTTTCCTTCTTTTTCTTTCTCTCTCTTTCTTGTGCTTCACCAACTTGCCACCTGGTTTGGGTGCAAGACCAATTTCTTTTCCTCTGTATGTGTCTCTCTCTCTCTCTCTTTTTCTTTCTTTCTCCTTCTCAAGTGCACTTGTACATTCTAGGATTAGTATGTCGAACCTTCTGCTATCTCATCATTTAATGCTGGTTATAGTTTGTTACCAGATATGGAGGTATCCTTGTCTAATAATTCTGGATACAGGATTTCCAGTGAAGCTCTAACAACCTGATTAGATTGTTTCTGACTGTTCTATTCACAATGATCGCCACGGGGATTTGCCGCTTTTGAATCAGTAATTGGATCAGTAATTGATTGTGTCGGTCTAGTTTGTTTAAAGTTTCTACCAGTTGTTTTATGACTGTAGTTTTCTTTGTTTCAATTAATTATAGTTCCTGAAATCTGTATGTAATTTGCTCTGGAGAATTGTTAATCCTTAACTTAGCTGAAGTAGAATTCTATTCATGTTTGGGCGACAGTAAAAGCAAACCAAACATCAGTAGCAAAGTGACAAGAGTTTGATTTATTTTAACGACTGACTTTCTATTTAGTGGAGTTTGTCAGAAGAAATTATGAAAGCTGACACGTAGCAACCTTTATAACGAGCAGTAGTTTGTAATAGTAACTGCTTTGGTCTGACATATGATATTGCATTACATTGTACTATAAAGGCTTCTAAATTGGGTTACAATTTTGGTTGATTCTTAACACAAGCTGTGCAAGTAATTGTAGCCATCTGTCAGAAAACAGAAAATGCCAGAAAAATTCAGCAAGTCCAGCCATTCAGCAAGTCCAGGCAGCATCTGTGGAGAGAACAAAGAAGCTGTTGTTTCAGGTGTGGACCTTTTGTCAAAACTGCAGTCATCTGCCATTGTATCCACTGTCAACATATTTTCAGAGCGCGCCCTTTGAGATGAGTGGTGGTGTTCTGACATAGCTGACCATATGGTTAGTGAATGATGAAATGAAGATATTTGTGACGGTTGTTACTAACAAATATAAACATGTAGGTCTTCCACCTTTACATTGTTGTTTGGAAATATTTCATGATGCTTCAACTCACTGCCTTTAATTTTCCCCCCCAGCTTTCTGTGGGGTTTTGCTAATCTGACTGATTTAATTCTCATGATTTGGGATTCTATGGCCATTTTTATCACAAAAAAGTCTTGGACCATAAAGGACTTTAATATACGTTTTGGACAGAAGCTTGTTTGAAAGGGAATAGATCACTTAGACAGGCCCAGGCTGGGTTGGTCACCCATAGGCAGACAAGAGGTGATTGGGATGGGCAGTTGTTTTACACAGATCTGGGAAAAAATATCGGACATTTATTAATTATGTCAGGTCATTCAGGAGATACCTAGCACTTTGCCAACAAATGTCTTCATTCTTTGCAAGTCTTTGAAGGGAGGCTTTTTAATAATAATCACAGACCCCAGAAATCAGGAAGAAGCAGGCTGCAAGTGTCGAACCCCTGTCCTGTTCAGGGAGAGTTTGTGTTTCTACATTAAGTAAAGGGCCTGCAGGAGTGGGCAAGTATCTGCGTGTTCTTTATTTTTGTAATGATACGCAAACAGAAGTTGAACTGATTGTACCGGGTGACTTTCATAATAGTTGGTGAAGTGGAGACATTACTTGCTGTGGAATAAAGCAGTTTACGTGTCTTGTCTAGTGTTAACTTGGATTGGCTTTGGAGAGATTAAAGAAGTAAATATGCTTACGACATGGAGATCTAGTTCTGATTTTCAGGAAGTGTCATTATTACACTTTTTGCCATTTTGATTCTGCTGTTGTCATTTACATTTCCTCTAGACCCATCTTTTGTTTCTTTACCACCTGCTTTTGCCTTGCGATATCATCTCTTTTGTCATTTTAAATCACTCCTGCCTTCCACCCTATCACAGACCTTCCTTTTAGCTCTTTCCTCTTCCCCACCCCCAAATTAAAAAGCAGAACCACAAGGGTAATAATCTCTGGATTATTACCTGAGCCACGAGCGAATTTGGCTAGGACAAATAAAATTAGAGAGTTAAATGCGTGGCTCAAAGACTGGTGTGGGAGAAATGGGTTTTGCTTCCTGGGACACTGGCACCAGTACTGGGGCAGGAGGGAGCTGTTCCGTTGCGATGGGCTTCACTTGGCCAGTGCTGGGACTAGAGTCCTGGCGGATCATATAACTAGGGCTGTAGAGAGGGCTTTAAACTAACTAGTGGGGGGGGGGAGGTTCCGAGAGAGCAAATAATAAAAATGACAACAGAGAAGGTCATAGACTTAGGTAGCAGTGGGGAAATTAAAAACCAGAGTGTGTCAGGAAGGGGCAGAAGGTATGGAGTAAAAGGTAAAGTAATAAAAAGGGCAAAAGCAGGAACTAAGTGTCACAAAACATATTTGAAAGTTCTCTATCTGAATGCACGTAGCATTCGTAACAAAATAGACGAGTTAATGGCACAAATAACTACATATGGGTATGATCTTGTGGCCATTACAGAAACATGGCTGCAGGGTGACAATGCCTGGGAATTAAACATACCAGGTTATTTAACAATCAGGAAGGACAGGCAGGAAGGAAGGGGAGGTGGGGTGGCTATGTTAATAAAGGAAGGAATCACTATAATACAGAGAAATGATATTGGGTCAAAAGATCAGGATAATGAAACAGTTTGGGTGGCGGTAAGGAATAATAAGGGGAAAAAAACACTAGTGGGTGTAGTCTATAGGCCTCCGAACAGTGGCAACTCTGTTGGACGGAGTATCAATCAGGCAATAGTTGAGGCTTGTAATAAGGGAACATCTATAATTATGGGGGATTTTAACTATCATATTAATTGGACAAATCAAATTGGGCAGGGCAGCCTTGAGGATGAATTCATTGAGTGTATTAGGGATGGGTTTCTTGAGCAGTATGTAACTGAACCGACCAGGGGGCAAGCAACCTTAGATCTGGTCCTGTGTAACGAGACGGGATTAATTAAAAATGTCCTAGTAAAGGATCCCCTTGGAATGAGTGACCATAACATGGTTGAATTCCATATTCAATTAGAGGGTGAGAAGGTTGGATCTCAAACAAGCGTGCTAAGCTTGAATAAAGGAGACTATGAAGGTATGAGAGCGGAATTGAGTAGAGTGGATTGGGAAAATAGATTAAAGGGTAAGACGATACATGATCAGTGGTGTACATTTAAGGAGTTATTTTACAACTTCCAAAAAAAATATATTCCACTGAGAAGAAAAGGGTGTAAAAGAAAAGACAGCCATCCGTGGCTAAGTAAAGAAATTAAGGATAGTATTCGACTAAAAACAAGGGCATATAAGGTAGCCAAATCTAGTGGGGGGGATAGAGGATTGGGAAAACTTTAAAAGACAGCAAAAAATAACAAAAAGATTGATTAAGAAAGGGAAGATAGATTATGAAAGTAAATTAGCAAAAAATATAAAAACAGATAGTAAGAGTTTTTATAGTTATATAAAAAGAAAAAGGGTGGCTAAAGTAAATGTTGGTCCCTTAGAGGATGAGACCGGGAAATTAATGGTGGGAAATATGGAGATGGCAAAAACACTGAATGAATATTTTACATCAGTCTTTACAGTAGAAGACACTAAGAATATCCCAACACTGGACAAACAGGGGGCTAAAGGGGGGGGGAGGAGCTAAACACGATCAAAATCACGAAGGAAGTGGTACTCGGTAAAATAATTGGACTCAAGATGGATAAATCACCTGGACCTGATGGCTTACATCCTAGAGTCTTGAGGGAAGTGGCGGTAGGGATTGTGGATGCATTGGTAATAATTTTCCAAAACTCCCTGGACTCGGCAAAGGTCCCAGCAGACTGGAAAACTGCTAATGTAACACCCTTATTTAAAAAGGGCAGTAGACAGAAGGCTGGAAACTATAGACCGGTTAGCCTAACATCTGTGGTAGGTAAAATTTTGGAGTCCATTATTAAGGAGACAGTAACAGGACATTTGGATAATCATAATTTAATAGGACAAAGTCAGCATGGTTTTATGAAGGGGAAGTCATGTTTGACAAATTTGCTGGAGTTCTTTGAGGAAGTAACGTATAGGGTGGATAAAGGGGAACCAGTGGATGTAGTGTATTTTGACTTCCAAAAGACATTTGACAAGGTGCCACACAAGATTATTGCTTAAGATAAAAAATCACGGGATTGGGGGTAATATTCTGGCATGGATAGAGGATTGGCTATCTAACAGAAGGCAGAGAGTTGGGATAAATGGTTCATTCTCAGACTGGCAATCAGTAACTAGTGGTGTTCCGCAGGGGTCAGTGCTGGGTCCCCAACTCTTTACAATCTATATTAATGATTTGGAGGAGGGGACCGAGTGTAACATATCAAAGTTTGCAGATGATACTAAGATGGGAGGGAAAGTAGTGAGTGAGGAGGACATAAAAAACCTGCAAGGGGACATCGACAGGCTAAGTAAGTGGGCAGAGATTTGGCAGATGGAATACAATACTGGAAAGTGTGAGGTTATGCACTTTGGCAGGAAAAATCGTAGAGCAAGTTATTATCTTAATGGCAAGAAACTGGAAAGTACTGAAGTACAAAGGGATCTGGGGGTCCTGGTGCACGAAACTCAAAAGGTTAGTATGCAGGTGCAGCAAGTGATTAAGAAGGCCAATGGAATGTTGGCTTTCATTGCTAGGGGGATAGAATCTAAAAATAGGGAGGTATTGCTTCAGTTGTACAAGGTATTGGTGAGACCGCACCTGGAATACTGCGTACAGTTTTGGTGTCCATACTTAAGAAAGGACATACTTGCTCTCGAGTCAGTACAAAGAAGGTTCACTCGGTTAATCCCGGGGATGAGGGGATGGACATATGAGGAGAGGTTGAGTAGATTGGGACTCTAACCATTGGAGTTCCGAAGAATGAGAGGCGATCTTATTGAAACATATAAGATTGTGAAGGGGTTGGATCGGGTGGATGCGGGGAAGATGTTCCCGATGATGGGTGAAACTAGAACTAGGGGGCATAGTCTTAGAATAAGGGGCTGCTCTTTCAAAACTGAGATGAGGAGGAACTACTTCACTCAGAGGGTGGTAGGTCCATGGAATATGCTGCCCCAAAAAGCTGTAGAAGCTACATCATTGCATAAATTTAAAACAGAAATAGACAGTTTCCTAGATGTAAAGGGAATTAAGGGTTACGGGGAGCGGGCAGGAATTTGAACATGAGTCTAGGTTCGGATCGGTCATGGCCCTGTGGGTAGCGGAGCGGGCCCAGGGACCGTGTAGCCTGATCCTGCTCCTATTTCGTGTGTCTAATTCTGTTAGATTCAGGAGATGGTTCTGTGATAGTGGATTGGCGGTTAGGATCAGATCAGCCATGATCTTATTGAATGGCGGAGCAGGCTCAAGGGGCTGATTGGCCTACTCCTGCTCCTATTTCTTATGTTCTTATGTTCTTATGTTCCCTGCCTCTGTACTTGCTTAAAACCTGTTACATCTCTAACATTTTCCAGTTCTGATGAAGGGTCACAGACCTGAAACAATGGCCCAGAAATTCGGGTCGGTGGCATAGCGGTTAGCACTGTTGCCTCACAGCGCCAGGGACCCGGGTTCAAATCCAGCCTCGGGTGACTGTCTGTGTGGAGTTTGCACATTCTCCCCGTGTTTGCGTGGGTTTCCTCCGGGTGCTCCGGTTTCCTCCCACAGTCCAAAGATGTGCGGGTTAGGTTGATTGGCCATGATAAAAATTGGCCCTTAGTGTTAGGGGGGATTAAATATGTGGGGTTACGGGGATAGGGCTTGGGTGGGATGGCTGTCGGTGTAGGGACCGGGTGCTCGGGTTTGGATGATCAGCCATGATCTCGTTGAATGGCGGAGCAGGCTCGAATGGCCTACTCCTGCTCCATGTTTCTATGTTTCTATGTTTCCCGCGGGTGCAAGCCCCTGACCTGCACTTACCTTGCGCGCCGGCCATTGAGCTGTGAGCCCCCGTGGAACTCCGATCCTGGGCCTGCTCCAACTGCCGGTGCGCAGTGCTTGCGTATCCCAGGGGTGCAGTTAGTTCGATGCGTCCCCTGGGATCACGTGGGCCATGGGGAGCCAATTGGAGCAGGGAATGCCCATTGATAAGTTTGACAGGAAGAGCTGTCAAAACTTAGAAATACTATGGCCCCAAAACATCACTAAATCTTCAAATATTTTTTTTTTAAAATCACATTTTTTAAATAAGCTATAAATTACATGAAATAACTATTTTAAACAATAATTTAAATTTTTGAAAAAATAATTTTATTTTCTAACGGGGCTAAAAATAAACTTACCTTTCTTTAAAGTATTTAAAAATAATAAACCGGTGGGAAAAATGTTTTAATTTTAATTAATTCACCACTTACCTTGTAAAAAGCAGGCCTTGCACCTGCTTTTTAGATGTCTAACTTCTGGAGACTTACCCTCCGGGGAAAACCTGTAAAAAAAAACGTAAGTTTGATGCGCACGCACTGTATCTCCTGCACACGCGTTCCACCTCTGAACCCCTTCTTTCAGGGGAACGGAAGTGCCGGTTTCCCGCGCATGTGCAGTGCATGCAGGAAACCGGCACTTCCATTGGGCCTACGGGTGAGTACCCCGTGCGTACTCACCCGTGGAGACCCGAAGTTTTGGGCCGTTAACTCTGTTTCTCTCTCCACAGATGCTGCCTGACCTGTTGAGTATTTCCAGCATTTTCTGTTTATATTTCATTATTACTCTCCTGGGTCCTGCTACCATACTGGCAGATATAGGCCAGTGCGAGTCAACTTCCATAAAAAGGCAGGCAACCTGGCAGATCCTATATACACTTCCAAAAATATGTTTGCTAGAGTCCATTATTTTTCAGAATTATCAGAAACAATAGCTCCTATAATTTTCATTTTAGAAAACTAAATTTTAATGCCCATTCTAATTGGACCATAAAAAGCACCTTGGGGGTGAAATTGAGTGCCTTTGTGCATCCCGTTATAGCCCCAGGGGGCGCTAACAGTTGGCAAATGGCTTTGCGAGCAGACGCGGTGCTGACATCGATTCCCTCCATATTCAGCGGGAGTTTTGTGGCGCCCCTACGGCATTGCGCCCCGATTTCCTTCACCCGGAGATCCTGTCGTCAATGCTGTGCGCATCGCCCTGGACCCGAGATTTACTTCTGCCCCCTGCAGCAATGCCGGGCAAAAGCACCGATAGCTGCAGGGGGCATGCATCGGGTGGCCAGCCGCTTTGGGGGTGATGATTAAAGGTGAGGTGGCCAAGGCAAGTGGGAAAAAAAACTTACCTTTCCTGTTCTAGTTTTTTTGTGGGTTCCTGCCTGTGGTCGATCAGCCCGGCACTCTGCTTGAGTGTCGGGTTGATTGCGCAGGATCGCGGCTGCCTTGGTGGTTCAGGTAGGTACCTGCAGCGATGGCCCTTCCCTTTACAGGAGAGAAGGAGCCTTTGAACGGCCCAGTGTGCGGCGCTGCTGAAGTCTCCGCCCCGTTCTCTGACGTTAGCGCCCTAAGAAGGAAGTGGAGCGCTTGATTTAGCACTCCACTTCCCTCTTGAGGCGCTAAAACTTAATTTTGCGGTTGCTGCCGCTATTTACCGCTGAGCGCCCAGGCGATGTTAGCGCCCCAAAATGGTCGCTACCGATTTCCCCCCCCCTTAAATCTATGTGATGTATGCAGTGAGATTCCCTGACTGAGGTTTGCCAGCACTTAGTAGAATTTTTTTTTCCAAACTGTTTGGGATGAGTGCTTTAATTTCTTTTATAATATAAAACATCTGTTTTTGAGGCTTCTGCTTTTTGACATGGTTACTCTACATTTTTTGGAGACTTTAAATATCATTTTTGCTATTTTAAGGCTGCTTTGCTGCTCACCTCAGTCTGCAGCCTCTTATTAAATCAACACAGAACCCACCCAAAATCAGTGGGGAAAAAAGTTAAGTAAAGATGTTAAACTTCAACAGATCTTATCAATCAGCTATATCTTGCAAATGCATGAAGTCGCCGTAGAGGGCTGGTAATTATTGAAAAGTAAATGCCTTGTGCTGGGGCCTTGTAACTGCTGCCTGTGCTACGCTGACAGAGCCTCCTTAGTGGTTTATTTTGCAGCAGCTACTGGTTCCTGATGTGCATTTCATTTCTCGCTGAAATATTTAGCACTATAGTGCTACTGGTACACCCAGCTGAAGAATGCTGACAGTGGCTGTAAAAGTGTCTGTATTTGGAAGTTGTTCATTTTGAAGGTGAGTTGATCTCAAATGGTAGGTTTTATCATTTTTATTTGTTCATTTCCACTGTGTTTCTTTATTTATTCTTATTTTTAATTCTGTACTGTAAGAATCCTCAGTTAGTGCTATTGCCCACAGGAATGAGGAACGATATAACTACCATTGAGAGCTAGTGAGAAATGATACCATCCATCCTGCCAAGAACTCTGCATACATTTTTAATACAGGTCTTGTCTAAAGCCAATCCCTTCCTTGAGGGCTGCATGGGAATACTGTTTTTGTTATATTTGCGACAAAGCTGTAAATGCAACAGAGATTTTCCAAGATATCTGTAAATGGACCTGAAAATATTTGACAAACTTAAAAATGCCTTTGTACATATCTACAGAATAAGCTCTTTCTTTTTATAAAACTATTCCTCAGATATTTGCAAAATAGAGGGCCCGATGTTTACTAGAGGGGGCAGTTTTCAGTGAGTGAGTTATGAATACAGTTTAAAACTTGATTACACTGGGGAAAAAATGAAGCCTGCGGTATTTTAACTCCCATAGAGTCATAGGGCTCGATTTTCCAAGCCCCGAGGAGGCGGGCATGGAGGCGGGACAGCACGTAAAATCAGAGAAATTGGGGGCGGGTTACAAACCCGCCCCCATCCCGCCTCCGTGCCCTTTTGCCAGGAGGCGGGAAGATGTGCAGCTTTGGGTCCCGTCTCCTGGAGGCGGGAAAGGCTTTTAATCCTTTTAACTGCCTGTTAACGGGTAGTTAACAGGCAGAAAAAGGGATTAGTGCCATTTTACCTTCACAGGTGACGGCTTCCCGACCTCGGAGAACCCCGCCGGGTTGGAGGAGACATGGAGGAGGTTTGCGGCGGTCGGAGGCACCTGGAAGTAAGGTGTAGAGGTGAGTGATGGGTGCAAGTGTGGAGTGGTAAGTATGCAAGCTGAGTGATAAGTTTAAAAAAGTGTTCACTTACCTTTTTTTACTTGTGTAGCCTTTAGCCGTGCTGGATCAGGAGAGCAGACATCCACCTTATCAATTTCAGGTAATGGCTGATGGACCCTCCGATCCATCAGACATCTGAAATTTACTTTTTGACAATGTTTTTTCAGTCCTCACCACAAAAACGAATCAAACTCAAGACAATGTCAGTGTTTGACAGCTTCACAGAGCTGTCAAACGCTGTCATTTCTTCTTTCAAGAAGTCTTGACAGATAGCACGTCTGACGTTGACATGATCTGTCAGTGACTTCTTCCCTAATTGGCATGCTGAGCCCGCTGGGCAGGCTCAATCAGGGGAAAATCCCTCTGAATGGTCAGGCAAGGATGGAGGCCGGACATTGACACGACAAGCAGCAGTCCCGCCTCCAAGTCGCCTCCATTGACAAAATCCAGCCCACAGAGTCATTACGGCACAGAAGGAGGCCATTTGGTCCATCAAGTCTGTTCCGGCTCTCTGTAGAGCAATCCAGTCAGTCCCATTTCCCCACTCTATCCCTGTAGCCCTGCAAGTTTATTTCCCTCAAGTGCCTATCCAATTTCCTTTTGAAATCATTGATCGTCTCCGCTTCCACATTGAATATATTCAAGGCGGAGATTGACAGACATATGAACTACAAGGGAGACAAGGGGTATGGGGGGAGAGTGGGAAAGTGGTGTTGAGGCCAAGATTGGATCAGCCATGATCTTATTGAATGGTGGAGCAGGCTCGAGGGGTTGATTGGCCTACTCCTGCTCCTGTTTCTTATGTTCTTATGTTCTAACTGCTCTCTCAATATGTTCTGCCACCTTCAAAGGTCTATGCACATGAACCCCGGGTCCCTGTGTCCCTGCACACTCTTTAGAACTGTGCAATTAAGTCTATATTGCCTCTTATAGTAATCTGGGATGTTATGATTAAGGTTATCCACCAGGTGGTGCTGTAGCCAATGCTACTACTAAGGTCAGAGGTTTGCTTCCTGTTAAGGTCAGAGGTTTGCTTCCTGTATAGATCAGCACAAGGTGGAATGCCAGGATGCTGATGCAGGCTGTCTGTAAACATGTTTCCCAGTTGTTAATAAAGTACTCATGTTAATTCTAACATCTAGCCTCTTTGAGTTCCTTGTTCCACTTTCTGGATTAATCACACTTGGCGACGAGGCAACTAAAGGACCCTGCATAAAGAAGAAAAATCTGCCGGGACGTTTAAACAACAAAATCACGAGCTAAAGTTAGCTACAAGCTGGAAGAGAGCATGGCTGCCACGGTAGGAACGGTTTCCGCTTTTGATATTCAAGCACAAACCTGGGAAGAATACTGTGAAGTGTTGGGTTATTTTTTCGAAGCAAATGAAATAAATGTTGCCGGAAAAAGGAAAGCCATTCTGCTTAGTTCAGTGGGAAGCCAAACCTAGAGTTTGATGAAAAATCTGCTCAGTCCTGAAAAGCCTGGAGACAAATCATTTGTTGAATTAGTGGCTTTGCTAAAAGAACATTTCAACCCTAAGCCTAGTGAGATTGTATAGCGGTTCAAGTTTAATTCAAGGAACAGGAAAGAGGAAGAGAGCGTAATGGACTATGTAGCGGTGTTGCGTAAATTAGCACAAGATTGCAATTATGGGAACAACCTGAAGGAAATGCTGCGAGATAGGCTAGTTTGCGGAATTATGGACAACCGAATGCAGCGTAGATTATTATCCGAGACTGGGCTTACTTATGAAAAAGCATTGGAACTTGCTCAAGCCATAGAGACAGCAAACCAAGATGTAAAAGAAATACAGGGTTCAGACAGGGCTAATGCTACACAAGTTGCAGGTCAGGTTGTTGTGCACAAGTTGAACATGCGTCAGAAACCACAATGTGAGCATGTGAAGGCATGTTATAGATGCAAGGGCGTTCACCTGGCGAGTGAATGCTGGTTTCTGGAGGAAAAGTGCTACAAGTGTGGGCAACAAGGATACATAAAATGAGCTTGCTGGGCGAAATCACCTGTGGAGGAATCCAAACCAAAAGGGGGAGGACAGCAAAACCAAGGGAGAGAAGTGAAAAAACATGGAGCACACCACATCAGCAGGGAAGCTGAGGAAGAAGAAGACATGTTCATAATGTATAGCGTGTTAGAGAACATTCCAAAAGTGGCTCCTATCACATTGCAACTGACAGTAAATGACTCTAAGGTGAACTTTGAAGTGGATACAGGGTGCGGCGTGACGAAAATGAACAAGGCAGAGTACTCAAAATTGTGGAACCGTGCAAAAGTTCCAGAGTTAAAGCCTTGCTCCCTGCATCTTAAAACATATACAGGTGAACGAGTAGTGACATTAGGTACAGCTAAGGTAACTGTGCAACACAGGGACACAGTGGAACAGCTACCTGTAGTTATAGTATCGGGTACCGGACCAAACCTGTTAGGTCGGGGCTGGATAAAAGAACTTAAATTAGACTGGGGAGCAGTACATCAAATAGATGCGGGCAAACAGTTGACTTTGCAAGAAGTGTTGAGTGAACATGAGAGTGTGTTCAAGGAGGAACTTGGCACATTTAATGGCCACCCGGCTAAGATTTATGTAGACAAGGAGGCACCGCCAAGGTTTTTTAAACAACGACCTGTGCCTTATGCCATGAAGCCAAAGGTAGAGGCTGAGCTTGCCCGTCTATTGAGAGAGAACATACTGGAGCCGGTGAAATATTCGGAATGGGCAGCTCCCATAGTACCTGTTTTAAAACCGGACAATTTGGTAAGACTCTGTGGAGACTATAAATTGACTGTCAATCGGGTGTCCAAACTAGAGCAGTATCCTTTTCCCAAAACAGAGGATCTCTTTGCAAACCTGGCTGGAGGAAAGAAATTCACAAAGTTGGATATGAGTCATGCCTACTTGCAGATTACACTGGATGATGAATCAAAGAAGTATGTCACCATAAATACACACAAGGGCTTGTTTACATATAACCGCTTACCGTTTGGTGTCTCATCTATGCCAGCTATCTTCCAGACGACAATCGAAGGTGTACTGCAAGGGATTCCACATGTTTCCATCTATCTGGATGACATTCTGGTGACGGAAAGAACCGACCAGGAGCATCTGAGCACTCTGAGAGAGGTACTACAGAGATTGGAGAGGGTAGGGTTCCGGCTCAAGAGGAGTAAGTGCACTTTCCTAGGGAATGAGGCAGTGTTCCTGGGACACAGAGTGGCGCCACTGGGCTCCATCCACTCAGAGACAAAAGAGTTTTTGAGAAAAAATGGCATAGTGCAGGTGACCTCGGCTCCATATCATCCGTCCTCGAATGGACTTGCGGAGAGAGTCGTACAAACATTTAAGGAGATGATGAAAAAAAGTGCAGAAGGGAGTTTAGCAGCCAAAGTGTCACGGGTTCTGTTCAGCTACAGAATAACACCTCAATCCACCACAGGACTCTCTCCTGCTGAGATGTTATTAGGTCGTAGACTACCCTCCACTCTTGACCTTGCCCACCCAGACCTAAAAAGGAAAATGGAAAACAGACAAAACAAACAAAAAGAGAACCATGACAAAAGAACAAAGAGCCGAAGTTTTGGAGAAGGAGATGCGATCCTTACCAGGAATTTCAGTTATGGACCAAAGTGGATTCCTGGCTTCATAGACTCAATGACAGGTCCAGTATCATACAAGGTCATGTTGGGAGATGGTAGGGTAGTACGCAGACATGTAGATCAGATACATCCCAGACAAGGGGAAATTGAAATGAAGGTTCTAGATGCAATGACTGAAGACAGGGTTGCCCCCAGTTATCCAAGTGCATCTGTGGTGCCACCACCAGGGACAGAGATAATTCCACAGGAACCTATCTGTCAAGAGGAAACCATCGTTGCAGAGTCAGATACTCTGAGCACTGCTCAGGAGCAGCTGGTGGCTTCAACACAAACAAGTGGGGACTTTACTGTTAGACATTCACAAAGGGCTCGCAAGCCACCAGAGAGATTGATACTGAACTGTTAGATTCATCAAGTATGGAACATGATGAATGGAGACTCCTTATGTGACCCTCAGGAATGGTTGTTTGTTAAGAAATTCATACTGAAATCTTAAGGGAGGAGGGATATAGTAATCTGGGATGTTATGATTAAGGTTATCCACCAGGTGGTGCTGTAGCCAATGCTGCTACTAAGATCAGAGGTTTGCTTCCTGTTAAGGCCAGCAGTTTGCTTCCTGTAAAGTTCAGCACAAGGTGGAATGCCAGGATTCTGATGCAGGCTGTCTGTAAACGTGTTTCCCAGTTGTTGATAAAGTACTCGTGTTAATTCTAACATCTGGCCTCTGAGTTCCTTGTTCCACTTTCTGCATTTATCACACCTCTCCCTATCCCTTCTGCCAAAATACATCACCTCACACTTCTCTGTATTAAATTCCATTTGCCACTTGTCTGCCCACTCTGCTAGCCTATCTTGTCGCAGTCGATTGGTATCCTTATCATTGTTTGCCAACCTCCAAGTTTGGTATCATCGACAAATTTTGAAATTTTACTCTGTATTCCAATATCCAAGTCATTTATATATATATATCAAAAAAAGCAGTAGTTCTAGCACTGACCCTTGGGGAACACCACTGTCTAACATCCTCCAGTTTGAAAAACAGCCATTTACCATGACTCGCTGGTTTCTGTCCTTAAGCCAATTTCTTATCCAAGCTGATGCTGACCCTCCTAATCCATGAGCCTCAATTTTGTTAACCAGCCTTTTATGTGGTACTTTGTCAAACGCTTTCTTAAAATCCTATAGACAACATCCACTGCAATCCCTTCATCGACCTTCTCTGTTACTTCATCAAAAAATTCAATTAGATTAGTCAAACACGATTATTGCTCTTAAAACCTTACCCACCACTGATGTTAAACTGACCGGTCTGTAGTTACTAGGATTGTCCTTACACCCTTTCTTGAACAAGGCTGTCACATTTGCAACTTTCCAATCCTCTGGCACCTCCCCCGTATCTAGGGAAGATTGGAAGATTATGGCAAGCCCTTCCGCTGTCTCCACCCCCACTTCCCTTAGCAACCTGGGATGTAAGCCATCCTGACTAGGTGACTTATCCACCCGAAGCATATCCAGCCTTTCCAGTACATCCTGCCTATCAATTTTCACCCCATCCATTACCGCTACCATCTCCGCTTCTACCGATATTTTGTCAGCATCCTCTTCCTTAGTAAACACCAATACAAAGTACTCATTAAGTATTCTAGCCTTGTCCTGCGCCTCTAAGCATATATCACCTTCTTTGCCCCTAATAGGCCCCACCCCACCTCTTACTACCCACTTACTATTTACATGCCGGTAGAAGATTTTTGGGTTCCCTTTTATGTTAACTGCTATTTTATTCTCATATTCTCTCTGTGCCAGTCTTATTTTCCTCTTCACTTCCCTCTCAACTTATTGTATTTGGCCTGGTTCTCACTTGAAGAATTCACCTGACATGCATCATACACCCTCTTTTTTTGTTTCATCATATTCTCTATCTCCCTCATCATCCAAGGAGCCCTGGCTTTGGTTCCCCTACCCTTCCCTCTTGTTGGAATGTACCTAGCCTGTACCTGAAACATCTCCTCCTTAAAGATCACCCATTATTCCGTTACAGTTTTTCCTGTCAATCTTTGGTTCCATTTTACCTTGGCTAGATCCCCTCTCATCCCATTGAAGTTAGCCCTCTTCCAATTTAGAAGTTCTACTTTAGATTGTTCCTTGCTCTTCTCCATTACTAATCTAAATCTTATGATACAATGATCACTCTTACTCAAGTGTTCTCCCACAGACACTTGGTCCACTCATTCCCCAGCACCAGATCTAGCAATGCCTCTTTCCTAGTTGGGCTGAGAACATACTGGTCAAGGAAGTCCTCCTGAACACATTTCAGAAATTCCTCCCCCTCCTTTCCCTTTACTCTAACATTATCCCAATCGATATTTGGGTAATTAAAGTCCCCCAATATCACCACTCTATAGTTCTTGCACATCTCTGTGATTTCCCTGCAGATTTGCTCCTCTATCTCTCTCTCTCTCACTATTTGGAGGCCAATCGAATACCCCCAATAGCATGATCATACCCTTTTTGCTTCTCAACTCTAACCAAATGAATTCTGTCCTTACCCCCTCAAGGACACCCTCTCTTTCCAACACTATAATGTCTTCCCTAAAGAGTACTGCCACCCCACCTCCCATTTTTCCTTCCCTATCTTTTCTGAACACCTGGTATCCGTGAATATTATGCACCCAGTCCTCACCATTTTTAAGCCACGTTTCCGTTATTGCCACTACATCATATTCCCACACTGCTAATTGTGCTTGTAGCTCACCAACCTTATTCACCATACTTTGTGTGTTTACATACATGCATTCCAAACCTGTCTTTGTATTCTTCTTAGTACTTCTTAGTCTGCTCCTATCTAATATGGTACTACTTCCTTCTCTAGTACTATCTAACACGCTCCCTCCTTTATGCACCTTATTCCTCTTTTCTACTTCTATATGCTGGTGCCCACCCCCCTGCCAATTTAGTTTAAACCCTCCCCAACCACACTAGTGAACCTCCCCGCGAGGACATTGGTCCCAGTCCTGTTGAGGTGCAACCTGTCCCTTTTGAATAGGTGCCTCCTGCCCCAGAACTGGTTCCAATGCCCCAAGAATCTGAAGCCCTCTCTCCTGCACCATGCCTCAAGCCACTCATTGATCCTTCCTATCTTCCTATTTCTACTCTCGCTGGCACATGGCACTGGGAGTAATCCAGAGATTACTACCTTTTGAGGTCCTACTTTTTAACTTCCTCCCCAGCTCCTGAAAGTCTGAGTGTGGGACCTCAATACCTGCCCTCTCTATGTCATTGGTTCCAACGTGTAAAACAACTTCTGGCTCACTCCCCTCCCCCTGCAGAATATTCTGCACCCTCTCCGTGATGCCCTTTACCCTGGCACCAGGGAGGCAACACACCATACGGGACTCTCGGTGAAGGTTACAGAAACCCCTATCTGTCCCCCTAACTATGGAAACTCCTACTGCATTTCTACGCTTTGCTGTTCCCCCCTGTGCAGTCCCTTGTCGATTGGTGCCATGGTCTGGACTGCACTCCATCAAGGTTTCGTCACTCCCAGCAGTCTCCAATGCTGTGTACCGGTTTGAGAGTGACACACACCCCGAGGACTCCTGCGCTTCCTGCCTCTTCCTACTCTTCTGGGTGGCCACCCATTTACTATCCTGACCTCTCTCTGCCTGTGGGGTGGCCACCTCCTGGAACATATGGTCCAGGAAACTCTCAGACTCTCTGATGCTCTGCAGTGACTCCAGCTGCCCCTCAAGCTCAGAATCCCTGAGCTCAAGCTCAAGCAGCTGGAAACACTTCCTGCACACATGGTCCCCCAAGACACATGAATTGCCCTGAAGTTCCCACATGGCACAGGAATTGCAAGCAACAGGTATTGGCTGTGCATTCATGATCTAAAAAATGCCTATTCCCTCTTTCAGAAGCGAATTAGTATCTTGTTTAAACTATTAATTAAAATTAATGTTTCTAGACCTCAGCTCTCAGGTATCGCTGTCTCACGCTCCCTCTCTCGGACCGCTCTTTGCTTTTTAAAACACCAGAACAGCATCACTTCCCTCAATGCACAGAATTCCCTCACTCACCAAATTCTGAGTTTAGTACTCTGTAGAAGCAGTACTTCGTCGAACTGGACTCCGTGCTACTTACTTCCGGGCGTCATTTAAATGTCACTGGCCGACTTCCCACCCATTCGGGGCGGGAAGCAGCGTAAATTTGCGTGGCGCGGAGGTCGCCAAGCAACAGCTGAGAAGTCCACAGGATTGGCTGCCAGGCTGTCCCGCTGGGGTTCTTGCGACTAGGGTGGGGGGAAGCATGATCGCCGCAGGGGGGGTCTAAGAATTCCTTGTGGAGCCCAGAGGAGCATTCCTGTTCCTTCCAGCCTCACCAACAAATAAAAATAACATTTAAACTTGCCTTCCAGGGCCTCCTTTGACTCCGATCTGGTTCTTTGCTAGGTTTGTAAATTTGTAACGTTGCACACAACATTTTACTTGATCACTAAAGCTGTTGTGCAATACTTGAAGAAAGTCCTGCACTGAACGTGCATTCTTAACACTTTCTCCTACATGCCAGAAATGCATGGATGATATCTTGATGTCTAATTGCAGCAGATGCAATTGCAGCAGACTCTAAGAGAAGGATGAACTATCCATGGCTAAAAGGATGTTAAAGATGGTATCAAATTGATAACAGTGGCATACAATGTTGCGAAGATTAGTGGTAGGCCAGAGGATTGGGAAAATTTTAGAAACCAGCAAAGGATGACTAAAAAAAATAATAAAGAGGGAGAAGGTAGATTATGAAAGTAAACTAGCAAGAAATATAAAAACAGACAGTAAGAGCTTCCACAGGTATATAAAAAGGAAGAGAGTAGCTAAAGTAAACGTTGGTCCCTTAGAGGATGAGACTGGGGAATTAATAATGGGAAACAGGGAAATGGCGGAGACTTTGAACAAATATTTTGTATTGGTCTTCATGGTAGAAGACACAAAAAACATCCCAATAATGGATAATCAAGGGGCCACAGGGAGGGGGGAACTAAAGACAATCACTATCACTAGAGAAAAAGTACTAGGTAAACTAATGGGACAAGTCCCCTGGACCTGATGGCCTGCATCCTAGGGTCTTAAAAGAAGTGGCTGCAGAGATAGTGGATGTATTGGTTGTAATCTACCAAAATTCCCTGGATTCTGGAGAGGTCCCAGCGGACTGGAAAACCGCAAATGTAATGCCCCTATTTAAGAAAGGGGGGAGACAGAAAGCAGGAAACTATAGGCCAGTTAGCCTAACATCTGTCATTGGGAAAATGCTGGAGTCCATTATTAAGGAAGTAGTAACAGGACATTTAGAAAATCATAATACAAATTTTAATTAATGTCTCTAGACCTAAGCTCTCAGGTATCGCTGTCTCATGCTCCCTCAAGCAGAGTCAGCATGGTTTTATGAAAGGGAAATCATGTTTGACAAATTTATTAGAGTTCTTTGAGGATGTAAGGAGCAGGGTGGACAAAGAGGAACCAGTAGATGTAGTGTATTTGGATTTCCAGAAGGCATTCGATAAGGTGCCACATAAAAGGTTACTGCACAAGATAAGAGCTCACGGGGTTGGGGGTAATATATTAGCATGGGTAGAGGATTGGCTAACCAACAGGAAACAGAGGGCTAAAAATTGGGTAGCACCCCAGAAAAGTTAGCGCTCCTGCGCCAGAAATTGAGTGGTTGCGCCCCAAGAGGGAAGCGGGGCCCTACTGGAAGCGCCCCGCATCCCTCTTGGGGTGCTGCGAGTCAATATTGCGGCACTACATGCTGCAGCACCATGCGCTGCGGCACATCGCGCTGCGGTATTGCAGGCCTTCCTCCCCTTCTTATAGGGGAGGGGCCTTGCGCAGCCTTACCCGGGGCCCAGCTGGGCCCCGAGGATCAGGAGTGCCGGCAAAAGAGCCTGGCACTCAAGAGAAGTGCCGGGCTCATGGAGCGCAGCCGGCACTCAGCGGGGGCGGGGGGGTGGGGTGAGGTCATTCAGGAGGCTGGAGACGGGAGCCCAGGCAGGTGCTGGCAAGCAGCCAGCAAGAAAAAATGGCCGCCCTGCACCTCACCTTTAAATAGCGCCTACCCAGCCGCAGGTAGGCCCCCCTGACCCCATCGGACATAGTGTCCGGTGGTAAGTCAGGGGGCGCTCCTGAAGATTGCGGCTGGGGCGCTGCGCACGGCGATGACATCATCACCGGCGGTGCAGCGCCATGGGGCACTATCGTTTAGCGCCGCTGCTAACCTCCAGCTGAATTTCGTTGGAGGCATGGGTGGCACCGCGCCCAGGCACTAGTTGCTTTGTGCCCATTAGCGCCATCTTAGGGTGCTAATGGGAGGCGCAAAGCAACCCAATTTTTCCCCCAGAGTCAGGATAAATGGGTCATTTTTCGGTTGGCAAACTGTAACTAGTGGGGTGCCACAGGGATCAGTGCTGGGGCCACAACTATTTACAATCTATATTAATGACTTGGATGAAGGGACCGAGTGTAATGTATCCAAATTTGCTGATAATACAAAGAAAGGTGGGAAAGCAAGTTGTGAGGAGGACACAAAGCATCTGCATATAGATAGTGTTGTGTCCGTCAGTAGTAAGACACAGACTGCAGGAGAATGGTACAACAGGTGTTTACTCAACGTGGCTCACTCTGAAACTGACTGTACAGATTACTACTCAGTGCTATATACAGGTGTGGTCACTGCCGGTACTACAGTATACATGAGCTGCAAAAACTAGTTCCCCCCTTAAAGGTATATACATTACAATTCCTCCCCTTTTAGATTAACAGTACCATAACACTCATTTAACAATTAAATATCAAACTAATTACAATTAACACTTAACATACAACGTTAGCTGAAAATAGTCCATTTATATATTCAGTCTTTGGGGAGGCTTCCTGATCCTTTCTGGATAGTGCCTTTCCCGAGTGTCTCGCTCTTGGTGCGGAGGCGATTCTGGCACCCTGTCGTCGGTTGGGTCATCAGCTTCCGATGCTACTGTTTCTGGGGTAGATGCGACCTGTACGTCGGGTTCCTCACCAGGTACGTATGGGCGAGGCATGGGGTTGACTTGTTCCTGTGACTCTAGGATCTGGTCAGCAAGGCGTCTCACGATGTTCTCCCCAACGTCCACTGTGTACATTAGTGGGCCCTGCCGTGTGCATATCGTCCCTGGCTGCCATTTTTCTGTTCGGTAGTCGCGGGCCAAGACTGGTTGCCCTACATTGAAGCTCCTTGTTGGCTTCTCATGGATGTGCTGGAATTGCTTACTCTCAACATCTCTTCGTACGTTTGGTCTGAGCAAATCCAGGCGAGATCTTAGCCTTCGGTTAAAGAACATCATGGCCGGGGCCTGGTTGGTGACTGCATGTGTCGCATTCCGGTAGGCGAACAGGAAACTGTCCACCTTATGCTGCAGCGGAATGTTGTCATTGTACATAGCATTTATTGCCTTCTTAAAGGTTTGTACGAACTTCTCAGCCAATCCATTTGTGGCTGGATGATACGGGGCGGATGTGTAATGCCTTACCCCATTCTTCTGCATAAACCTCCGGAACTCTTCGGACACAAACTGTGGTCCGTTATCGGAGCAAATCAGTTCTGGCAAGCCGTTCCTGACAAAAATGGTCCGTGGGACTGCAATAGTTTTCTCCGTGGTGGTGGAGGACATTTTGATGACCTCAGGCCATTTCGAGTGTGCATCCACGGCTATTAAAAACATTGAGTCCATGAATGGACCAGCAAAATCAATATGCACCCGTTGCCATGGAGATGAGGGCCACTCTCATGGGTGTAGAGGGGCATGTGGTGGTGCATTTTGGACTTTCTGGCATCCTGAGCAGCTCTTGGTCAGGTCCTTGATTTGTTTATCGATTCCCGGCCACCACACATAAGCCCTGGCAAGGCTTTTCATTTTTACCCCTCCCAGATGACCCTCATGAAGCTGATTGAGCACTCTATCCCTTAACTTGGGTGGAATTACCACACATCAAGGTCCCCCGGCACACTGACAGCTGTTCTCTTCTTGTCGAGAATGCTGGCAACAGTGAGTGGCCATGTGCTGGCCATCCCTTCACCGTCAAATCATATACCCGAGACAGTGTTGGGTCATTTTGGGTCTCCTTCTCTATACGAGCGTTAGTTACCGGTAGGTATTCAACTACAGTCGAATGAAATATTTCGACAGGATCCACTGCTGGTGCTTCCTCCGCAGTAGGCAGTGGCAGGCGTGATAGCCCATCAGCATTTCCATGCTGTTTCGTGCCCTTATATTCAATCTCATAGTGGTGCGCCCCTAGAAAGAGTGACCATCTTTGTAGTCGTTGCGCAGTCATCACCGGAACGCCCTTCTTCGGATTAAAAATGGAGACTAGAGGCTGGTGGTCAGTCAGCAAGGTGAATTTCTGCCCGTGCAGATAGTGATAGAACTTTTTCACTCCCCACACTAGGCTGAGGGCCTCCCTGTCAATCTGGGCATAGTTACGCTCGGCTGAGGTTAGTGATCGTGACGCAAAGGCTATTGGCCTCTCTGAGCCGTCCGAGAATTTGTGCGACAGCACCGCTACAATGCCGTAGGGTGACGCATCACACGCCAACCGAATTGGTAGTGCTGGGTTGAAATAGGCCAATGCCTCTTTCGATGTGATTAGTGTTTTGCTCTTCTGGAAAGCTCATTTACATTCGTCACTCCATTTCCATGGCACTCCAGTTTGCAGTAGGGTGTTCAGTGGGTGTAGTATTGTAGACAAATTTGGCAAGAACTTATGGTAGTAGTTTACCAGCCCGAGGAACGACCTCAGTTGTGACACGTTTTCCGGTGCTGGAGCCTTGACTACTGCCTCAATCTTTTCTGGGGACTTATGTAACCCCTCTTTTTCGATAACGTGGCCACAATACGAGATCTGTTTTTTAAAAAACTTGCATTTGGGGCGGTTAGCTCGTAGCCCATATTCCTTCAATCTAGTGAGCACCTGCTCCAGGTTGGCGAGGTGATCACTGTCATTTTCGCCCGTGACCAGGATGTCGTCCAAATAACACTGGGCCCCTGGAACCCCTTGCAGGACTTGTTCCATTGCCCTTTGCCAAATAGCCAGAGCTGATGCTACCCCGAATACCAGTCGGTTGTATTGGTAGAGACCTTTATGGGTGTTGATTGTGAGGTATTTTTTTGATGCTTCTTCTACCTCCATTTGCAGATACGCCTGGGCCAGATCAATCTTAGTGAAGCGTTTCCCTCCAGATAGCGAGGCGAAAATATCTTCAATCCGCGGAAGTGGATATTGCACGGTGTGAAGGACTGGGTTCACTGTTACCTTAAAGTCCCCACAGATGCGAACCTTCCTTGGTTCCCCAGGCGTGCTGCTCAATGACTTTTTCATCACAGGGACGATGGGTGTAGCCCACTTGCTCCAGTCTACCTTGGACAGTACTCCTGAACGTTCCAAACTCTCCAGCTCTGCTTCGACGGCTGGGCGGATCGCATAAGGTACCGGTCTGGCCTTAAAAAATTTTGGGATTGCGTTTTCTTCGATTTTAATTGTTGCTGTCATGCCTTTTAGTGTTCCGAGTCCTTGCTGGAACACTTCTTGCGCGTCGGTTAGGATCTTTGACAGTCGCCCAGGTGTGACGTCGTCATCCTTTTTGGCAGCCACAGTCAGTGCTTGTATGGAATGCCAATCCAGCTGTATTTTCCGGATCCATTCACGTCCCAGTAATGGTGGTCCTCCATCTTGCAATACATACAGGTCTAGTTTTGGTGTTTCCTTACCGTTATATATAACCGTCACCCTTATTTTTCCTTTGGGGTAGACTTTTTGCCCCGTGTACGTCTTCAAAATAATTTTTGTGTCTCTCAAGGGTATGTGTGAGAATAGCCGCTCGTAGTCCTGTCGGTTTATGACTGTTAGGGCTGATCCTGTGTCCAATTCCATCTTTACCTGGTCTCCTGCTATCTTGAGAGTGACCCAAATGGTTCGGTGATCCTCCGTTTTGATCACATTATGTAGTTTCAGACAACTCAGCTCCCTGTTTTCGGAGTCGGTATCACTCTTTTGTTCATCTGAACTATTCTCCGTCACCTTATGTACCTTCTTGTACTTTTCTTTTGGAGATTTCTTATTGCTGGTTTTCTTTCCCGACCTGCAGACTCGTGCTAAGTGTCCTACTTTTCCACACTGTCTGCACACTTTGCCTTTGAACCAGCAATCATTGTGGTCGTGTGTTGTTCTGCCGCAGCGATAGCACTTCTCTGTTCTGTATGATATTTCGTTTGTGCCATATTCTTGCGGTCTCTGTTGTATCTCTGCAGCGCCCTGTGCTGCTGCTTCATATGATACCGCAATGCTGAAAGTCTTGTCCAGCGTAAGGTCCTTTTCAGATAAAAGCCGTTTCTGGGTTCCTTCACTTTGAAGTCCACACACAAACTTGTCCCTTAATGTATCTGCCAGTCCCGTTCCAAACTGGCAGTGTTTCGATAGTTTGCGCAGTTCTGTTAAATATTCAGCATTGCTTTCATCCTTATGCTGGTTCCGTTTGTGAAACTTGAATCTTTCTGCTATCAGCAGCGGTGTGGGGTTTAAATGTTCCTGTAGTATCATCACTATGTCTCCAAAACTCTCTTCCACTGGCTTCACTGGGGTTACTAGCTTTCGTAATAAGCCATACGTCTTTGCACACATTAAATTTAACAATACCAGCGCTTTTTTGTCATCTGACACCTCATTTGCCTTGCAGTATACCTCTATTCGTTCGACATATGTAGTCCAATCTTCGACTTCATTGTCAAATGCGGTGATACTGCCACTCTTCGGCATTTTGTGTGTGGTTTACAATGGCTTAAAATGGCGTCTCCCGCGCTTTCCTTCCACCCCCGCTGCTGCCAACGCCGCTCTCGGCGGTCCTCGTGGCAATGGCGGCACCCTGTAGGTTTTGCGCGCTTCTCCTGCGCTGCTGCCAATGCCGCTTTTGGCGGTCCTCGTGGCAATGGCGGCGCCTCGCGGGTTTCTGCGCGTCTCTCTCCCTCTCCTCGACGCTGCTCGGCCCCTGAACACCGGCTGCGCCCTGTGTGCTCTGCCCTCTCTCTCTCTCTCTCCCGTCGACACTACTCGGCCCTTTGCTGTGCCGCTCGGTCGGGCTCTAGCCCGCCGCTGTCTGGGAAGGGTCTGCGCACTATCTGTTGCCAGCCCGTTTCGCTGGACCACCGCGACTGGAAAGCCAAGCCTGGCTCTCGACAGCCTCCCCCGCAATTCTCGAGCCTCTGCTGGATGACTGGGCGGTTGCCCGTGGTCGATGCCTGTGTCCCTGGCCTTGGCCTCCAATCTACTGGTCTCCAGGAACAAATCCCTGGGAGGTGATACAGAATTGCAGGTAGGATCGAATTTGCCTCGTCGCCAATGTTGTGTCCGTCAGTCGTAAGATACAGACTGCAGGAGAACGGTACAACAGGTGTTTACTCAATGTGGCTCACTCTGGAACTGTCTGTACAGATTACTACTCAGTGCTATATACAGGTGTGGTCACTGCCAGTACTACAGTATACATGAGCTGTAAAAATAGTTCCCCCCCTTAAAGGTATATACATTACAGATAGGTTAAGTGAGTGGGCAAAAATTTGGCAGATGGAGCATAATGTAGGAAAATGTGAAGTTATCCACTTTGGTAGGAAGAATAAAAAAGCAAATTATTATTTAAATGGAGAGAGACTACAAAATGCTGCAGTACAGAGGGATCTGGGGGTCCTTGTACATGAAACACAAAAAGTTAGCATGCAGGTGCCGCAAGTAATTAGGAAGGCAAATGGAATGCTGGCCTTTATTGCAGGGGGGATGGAATATAAAAGTAGGGAGGTCTTGCTACAACTGTACAGGGCGTTGGTGAGACCACACCTGGAGTACTGCGTACAGTTTTGGACTCCTTATTTAAGGAGGGATATACTTGCATTGGAGGCAGTTCAGAGAAGGTTCACTAGGTTGATTCCTGAGTTGAAGGGGTTGTCTTATGAAGAAAGGTTGAACAGTTTGAGCCTATACTCATTGGAGTTTA
Organism: Somniosus microcephalus; assembly: GCF_052327205.1. NCBI lineage: Eukaryota > Metazoa > Chordata > Chondrichthyes > Squaliformes > Somniosidae > Somniosus > Somniosus microcephalus. Next base: position 63,300,323 of record NC_141001.1, on the reverse strand, counting down.
GAAAAATGAGAGGTGATCTTATTGAAACATATAAGATTCTGAGGGGGCTCGACAAGGTTAGATGCAGAGAGGATGTTTCCCCTCATGGGGGAATCTAGAACCAGGGGGCATATTTTCAGAATAAGGGGGCACCCATTTAAAATGGAGATGAGGAGGAATTTCATCTCTCAGAGGGTCATGAATCTTTATCATTCTCTACCCCAGAGGGCTGTGGAGGCTGTATCATTGAATATATTTAAGGCGGAGATAGACAGATTTTTGAATTATAGGGGAGTCAAGGGTTATGGGGAGCATGCAGGAAAGTGGAGTTGAGGCCATGATCAGATCAGCCATGATCTTATTGAATGGCGGAGCAGGCTCGAGGGACCGAATGGCCTACTCCTGCTCTTATGAAAAAACTCTACTATGTCTAGAGTTGAGTCTCCTGAGGGACGACTAGTCTGAAGTCCATGTAGCTGTTTCCAGTATAATATGCATTATTCCTAGGGTACCTCTGGGCCCTGTATGTCTGTTTACTGTGGTTAGGCTCCTCATAATTTCTTCTGCTCCTCCTTACCCATTAGCTCAGTCACATGAGCACTGTAACAAGAATTCTTATTTTTTGCAACAGGGAAAGTATTTATTTGTGAATTTAAGCATCTCTACTGCTAATCAACATAGTGTTGTATGAAATAAAAACAGAAAATGCTGGAAACACTCAGCAGGTCAGGCAGCATCTGTGGAGAAAGGAACGTAGGATTAATGTTTCAGCTCTTATGACACCTCGCCAGAACTATATGTTACAGATAAATGCAAGTTCTATCTTTAAGACGTCCTTAAAACCCACCTCTTCGACCAAGCTTTTGGTCATCTGCCCTAATATCTCCTTATGGGGCTCGGTGTCAAATTATTTTTTATAACACTCCTGTGAAGCAGCTTAAGACGTTTTACTATTTTAAAGGTACTATATAAATACAAGTTGTTGCTGTTGTTTAGCAATTTGAGTTCAAATTAATGGCTTTGTGCAATCTCTTTGGGCCTGGGCAGGGTCATTTAGGAACAAAATTGGATAATACTTCTCTTGTATCAGCAAAGTGGTGGCAGGTTTGATTGCAAATCATAAATAATTTATAAAAGGTTTGTTAAAGAAAAAAAAGCTGAACTTTTAGTTAATTAGACAATACCCCATAACAATTGAGTTTCAAAGTTACCTTACATTCTTTGGAGTACTGACTTCATTAATGGATTTGGTCTTGTATTTCATCAAACACCACTGCAACATAACAATACAACTTGCATTTACATAGCGCCTTTAATGTATAAAAACATCCCAAGCTGCTTCACCGAAGCATAATCATAAAAATGGATGTTGAGCTGACAAAGGAGATATTAAGAGGGGCGACCAAAAGCATGTTGACGATGAGGGTGGAGGGGCAGAGCAAAGGGTTTTAAGGAGGCTTTTAGTAGTGGAGAAAAGAAACTGTGGGTAATCTTTGCTCTTTAGGGTGATCTTGGGCCTGGAGTAGCGGGCAATTTTGGCAGAGAAGAGTAAGGTCTGATGCCACTCAGTGTAATCCAGCCAGGTCTGGTGATCGCGCGCCAAATACGCTCAAGTCTGCACCCCTTACATCTGAGGGAGTAAAGATGAGGGCCGTACCAGGGGGAATGACTGGGATAGGAGAGAGAGTAAAGGTTTTGCTGGGGAGAAGGGCATCAATACAGGATGTGGGGGAGTGATTGAGGGAATTAATGGCTGTAGAAGTGAATGGAAGGACAAATATTAAACAGTTGGGAGTTTGAAAGTGCAGTCGTAAGAGACTTGGGGGGAGAGTTTTTCCAGGAGTGGATTCAGAAGGAAATGGGGTTGGAAGGTGGTAGTGGGATGTGGATGGTGAGGGATGTAAGGAAGTGGTTGGAGATAGCTTTTTCTAATGATCAAGGTCATGGGAGTAGAGAGGCCATAGGAGATAGCAAGATCGAGGGTTACAAGAGTTTATATGGAGGTTAGAGAGGACAGAAGGGCACTGAATTCAGAGGAGAGAGGGCAAAAGGAGCTGGGAAAATAACTTATTAGCTAGTATAATGTTACCAGTTTTCATTAACGCAGCAGCCATGTAGTTTTACTACGCTTCTTGTATTAGTCAACCATATGACTCCTATGACAACAATGCATCATCAATATCCAGTATTTCTCTCATGTTCTTAAGTCTGCCACCATGCATTATTGGTATCTTTCAACAACATCAACAACTTGTATTTATATAGCGCCTTTAACAAAGTAAAATGTCCCAAGGCACTTCACAGGAGTGTTATAAGACAAAAAATTGACACTGAGCCACGTAAGAAATTATGACAGAAAGAGATAGGTTATAAGGAGTGTCTTAAAAGAGGAAAGAGAGGTAGAGAGGCTAAGAGGTTTAGGCAGGGAATTCCAGAGCTTAGGGCCTAAGCAACAGAAGGCACAGCCACCAATGGTTGAGCTGTAGGAATGTCTAGTTCCTATCCAAAGACTGAGGTTCACTCAGGCGATCAAACAAAATGAAGTTTAATGGAAACTAACAGGTTCAAACAAGTAACTGCAGAAGGACATCGAGTGTAAGTCTATTCAGTTCGGAGGTTCCACGAGGACTACTCGGGTGGTCTCGTGGTTGACGTCATGACGTCATCACGTTCTTCCCGCCAGTGGGGGATCACGTGATGAACAGTGTGACGTCATCACGTTTACCCGCGTTGTTAAAGTAATCATGCTCTGTACAAGTAAACAGTATAAATAAAGATACAGACTCAGGCTGTAGCTAACATGTTGTTAAAGGGAATTATATACAAACGATCTGAGTCCTTTAGTGGCTCCGCCACATGCGCCCCCCCAGAATTGTCTTTAACAGCAAAAGTGAGACAGCGAGGAGGCCTGAAAAGCCTGTCCGAGCGACTTCTGTAACCCTGAAGTGGAAGCTGATGGACGGTGGTCGAGCTGGCGGGCGGTTGTGGTGGATCTGGCACGGCGAATGTGGGCGGTCGGCCCCGTTTTGGCGGTTGAGCGATTTCGACTGGGCGGTCCAGGTCAAAGTGTGCTGGCTTCAACTGGTCAACCGAAATGCGGTCCAGTTTACCTCCGATATCGACCGAAAAGGTTTTGTCTCCTGGCTCTATGACGCGGAAGGGACGAGTGTAAGGAGGCTTGAGCGGATCCCGGTGAGCGTCGTGGCGGATAAACACGTACTCGGCGCTTTTCAGCTCAGTTGGGACGTGGGAGCTCTGTAAGCCGTGATGCGATGTAGGCACTGGAGCGAAACATCTGGCCGCCTCCTGGTGGCTGACGAGTTGCTGGGATGCGGACCATGGTTCTGTTGGCGACGGGAGGAAATCCCCTGGTACTCGTAGTGGCTGGCCATATATGAGTTCCGCCGAGGACGATTGCAAATCTTCTTTGGGCGCCGTACAAAGACCCAAAAGGACTCGGGGAAGTCTGTCCACCCATCCCGAGCCTTGAAGACTGGCCTGCAGAGCGGCTTTGAGCGACCTGTGGAATCGCTCGCACAGGCCGTTCGCCTGTGGATGATAGGCGGCGGTGCGATGGAGTTTGGTGCCGAGCCCCTGAGCCACAGCATTCCAGAGCTCAGAGCAAAACTGCGGTCCACGATCGGAAGAGATGTCCGCCGGTACCCCGAAACAAGCAACCCAAGAGGAGATGAAAGCTCTGGCTACGTCTGCTGAAGTGGTGGAAACCAAAGGAACTGCCTCTGGCCATCTGGTGGTGCGGTCTACCATTGTGAGGATGTGTGTAAAACCTTGAGAAGCTGGAAGCGGCCCCACAAGGTCCACATTCACGTGGTCGAATCGGCGCTCAGGAACAGCGAAAGTGGCCAATGGAGCTTTTACATGACGCTGTACCTTGGCCTTTTGGCAGACCACGCAGGTGTTGGCCCAGTCGCGGACATCCATGTGCATGCCCCTCCAGATGAATTTTGATGACATCAGCCTTTGCGAGGCCCTCATGCCAGGGTGTGACAACCTGTGTATGGCGTCGAAAACTTTACGGCGCCAGGCGACTGGTACGATAGGGCGTGGAGCTCCCATGGAGATGTCGCAAAGTAGCGTGGTGCCTGCGGCATGGAATTTGACGTCGGCCGCTTGGAAGCTAGAGGGGCTGGTCCTGTATGCTTGGACCTCTGGGAATGAGGCTTGATCCGCAGCCATGAGGGCATAGTCGATTCTGAGTAGGACTGCGTGAACAGTCGCGCAGGAGAGGCAATCCGCCACCAGGTTGTCTTTGCCGGACAAATGCTGAATGTCCGTGGTGAATTCTGAAATGAACGTCAGGTGACGTTGTTGCCGAGCTGACCACGGTTCGGCAGTCTTGGCCATAGCGTACGTTAGTGGCTTGTGGTCTACAAAAGCCGTGAACGGACGTCCCTCTAGTAAGAACTGGAAATGGCGGATGGCTAGAAAAAGGGCCAGCAACTCCCGGTCGAAAGTGCTGTACTTTCTTTCGTTTCGCCGTAGTTGACGGCTGAAAAACGCCAGCGGTTGCCACGTCCCATTCACCCACTGTTCCTGCACTGCGCCGACTGAGTAGTCCGACGCGTCGGTGGTAAGGGCAATGGTGGCATCTGGAAGCAGGTACGCCAGCATGGTTGCGTTGGCCAAGGCGCCTTTGGTGTCGACGAACGCCCAGTCCATCTCGGCCGTCCAGCTGATCGGATCCTTACCGGACTTGGCCTTGAGGGCCTCGTACAAGTGCTGCATAAGCAGAGCTGCCTTAGGGACGAACCGGTGATAAAAATTGACCATCCCGAGGAACTCTTGTAGGGCCTTGATGGTCTGCGGGCGCGGGAAAGATGTAACCGCCTCTACCTTCGTCTGTAAGGGAATTGCGCCGTCTGATGTGATGCGGTGGCCCAAGAAATCAATCTGCTGCAGGCCGAACTGGCACTTGGCCGGGTTGATAATCAAACCGTGTTGACTGAGGCGTGTGAAGAGGGTGCGCAAATGGCAGAAGTGCTCCTCTTTGCTGGGGCTGGCGATGAGGATGTCGTCGAGGTAGACAAAAAGGAACTTTAGGTCCCGAAGTACGGAGTCCATCAAGCGCTGGAAAGCCTGTGCAGCGTTCTTCAAGCCAAACGGCATCCGCAGAAATTCAAACAGGCCGAATGGGGTGATGACTGCGGTTTTCGGGACATCTTGTGGGTGCACGGGGATCTGGTGGTAACCACGGACGAGGTCGACTTTTGGAAAAAAAGTATTTCCCGCCAAATGGGCTGAGAAATCTTGAATATGCGGGATCGGGTACCGATCAGGAGTAGTGGCGTCGTTCAGGCGTCGATAGTCGCCGCATGGCCGCCATCCACCACCGGGTTTCGGAACAATGTGGAGAGGTGAAGACCAGGGACTATTCGACCGGCGAATAATCCCCAGCCGCTCCATCGTGTCGAACTCCGCTTTCGCAGCCGCGAGCTTGCCGGTTTAGAGTCGTCGGGCCCATGCATAAACCGGGGGGCCGGTAGTGGTGATGTGATGTTCTACACTGTGTTTAGTGGCCGAGGAGGAGAAGGTGGGCCTGGTCAGATCTGGGAACTCTCCGAGGAGGCGAGTGAAGTCATCTGGAGTTGGGAACGCACAGGAGACAGTACGCGGCACAGCATTACCGCGGTGGCACGGGATGGAGTGGAACGTGGCCGCATTGATCAACCGGTGGTGCCTGACATCGACCAGGAGGCCGTTGGTGCACAAAAAATCCACCCAAAGGATGGCCTGCGTGACTTTGGCCGTGATGAATTCCCAGTGGAAGCGCTGGCTGCCGAAACACACCTGGACCCGCCGCCTTCTGAAGGTCCGAATGGCCGTGCCATTAGCCGCCGCGAGGGCGGGGCCGTGGCCCCCAGCTAGTATATCGAGATTTGACGCAGGTAGGATGCTACACTGCGCCCCGGTGTCGCAAAGGAAACGTCGACCAGATAGGGAGTCAGTGATGAAGAGAAGCTTCCCCGAATTTCCGATGGCCATCGCAGCCACGGGGCGCTCGTTAGACCCGGTCCTCTTTCACCAGGGTGGCTGTAGATGTTTTTTTTTGAGCGAAAAACTGCAGGGAGGGCGGCAGCATCTTGTTTCCGTGCCAAAATGGGCGTGGTAGAAGCACAACCCCGCTGATTGAGGAGCTGGAGCAGCGTCTGTGGGGGTTGGGCGTCTCATGGCAGCGCAGTGCTGCTGTGTCACCGCGAAAATCTTGTCTGCTTCGGCAGCAAGCTCCACGCAGTCTGTGACTTCGGACCTGGCTAAGGCAGCCTGAACTTGCTCCGGGAGTAGGCTGAGGAATAGCTCCCTGAAGAGGAAGCATTCCGGTTCAGAACCGAGGAGCATGAGCATCTGGCTCATGAGCTCGGACGGCTTGGAGTCCCCGAGGCCAGGCATAGCGAGCGACCGGCGGGTGCGCTCCGACTTCGTGAGCCCGAAAACCTGCAGCAACCGCGCCTTTAACGTGTCACACTTGCGATCAGTAGGCGGACTACTGAGTAGGCTGACGATCCACAAGGCTGTGGCGCTGTCGAGGGCAGAGACCACGTAATAATAACGGGTCTGATTCGCAACGATGTCCCTGATGGCGATCTGGGCTTCCGCCTGGATGAACCACGCGGCTGGTTGTTGCTCTCAGAACTGCAGTGGCTTCAAGATAACGGCGTTCGCTTCCATCTTGAGTATCTTCTGCGAAAACCTTCGCAAAAGTCGGGGTCACCAATGTCCAAAGACTGAGGTCCACTCAGGCGATCAAACAAAACGAAGTTTAATGGAAACAAACAGGTTTAAACAAGTAACTGCAGGAGGACATCGAGTGTAGGTCTATTCAGTTCGGAGGCTCCACGAGGACTGCTCGGGTGGTCCCGTGGTTGACGTCATGACGTCATGACGTCATCACGTTCTTCCCACCAGTGGGGGATCACGTGATGAACGGCGTGACGTCATCACGTTTACCCGCGCTGTTAAAGTAATCATGCTCTGTACAAGTAAACAGTATAAATAAAGATACAGACTCAGGCTGTAGCAACATGTTGTTAAAGGGAATTATATACAAATGATCTGAGTCCTTTAGTGGCTCCGCCATAGAGCAATGATAATCAGGGAAGCTCAAGAGGGCAGAATTTGAGGAGCGCAGATTACTCGGGGGTTGGGGGTATTATGGGGCTGAAGAAGATTATAGAGGTAGGGAGGGGCGAGGCCATGGAGGGATTTGAAAACAAGGATGATATGGTAAGAGGAATGGGCTAAAAGGTCCACACAAACAAAAGACGTTTTCAGAATTGAATGTTTTTATTTTGGGTTACGATTCACTCTTAGTCGCACAATTCAGATTGTGTACTGTAATTATAGGACAAGGCCAACTGGCATATCTCATAGCTTGAATGTAGAAGTACATTCGGTTCAGAAGAATTAAATTCTAAATGGCAAGAGAGTAGAAACTCTGGAGCAAAGAATGGTTACAGCACAGAAGGAGGCCATTCGGCCTGTCGAGCCCAAGCCGTCTCTCTGCAAGAGCACTTCAGCTAGTCCCACTCCCCTGCCCTTTCCCTGTAGCTCCACAAATTCTTTTCCTTTGGGTACTTATCCAAAAAGGTTTAATTGTCCAGGTACACAAATCACTAAAAGCCAGTGTAAACAAAATGGAGGTACAGCGCAGATTTGCCAAAATGATACCCGAGCCTCAAGGTTTAATAATGAGGACAGGTTGCTTAAACTTGGGTTGTATTTGCTTGAGTCTAGAAGGTTGAGGGGTGATCTAATTGAGGTGTTTAAAATGATGAAAGGATTTGCTAGAGTAGGTACTTATACTTATCAAGAAGATGGAAGCCCATGGAATTAAGGAGAAAGTGGTGGTATGGATACAACATTGGCTCAGTGACAGGAAGTAAAGGGTGTTGGTGGATGGATGTTTTTCAGACTGGGAGGTGGTTTGCAGTGGTGTTCCCCAAGGGTCAGTTTTGGGTCCATTAATCTTTTCAATTATTACAAATGACCTAGACTCGGGTGTAGGGAGCAGCATTATAAAGTTTGCAGATGATACGAAACTTGGAAAAGTAGTAGATAATGATGAAAATAGTTATAGGCTTCAGGATGACATAGACAGGATGGTGACATGGGCAGAAGTATGGCAGATGGAGTTCAATGTGGAGAAGTGTGAAGTGATGCACTTTGGGAGGACTAATATGGAAAGACAGTATACGATAAATGGCACGGTTTTGAAAAGTGTAGATGAGCAGAGAGACCTTGATGTTCATATACACAAAACCTTAAAGGTGGCAGGGCAAGTTGAGAAGATGGTTAATAAAGCATATGGGTTACTTGGGTTTATACATAGAGGAATAGAATATAAAAGCAAAGAGATCATGCTAGAACTTTATAAATCACTGGTTAGGCCTCAGCTGGAGTATTGTGAACAATTCTGGGCACCACATTTCAGGAAAGATGTAAAGGCATTAGAAAGGCTACAGAGAAGGTTTACCAGGATGTTACCAGAGATGTGGGTCTTCTGTTATAAGAAGAGGTTGGAAAAGTTAGGGCAGTTCTCCTTGGAACAGAAAAGATTAAGAGGTGACCTAATAGAAGTTTTCAAGCTGATGAGAGGTTTTGATAGATTAGCGAGAGAAAAACTATTACCTCTGGCGAGTGGGTCAATAACCAGAGGTCATAGATTTAAAATCATTGGCAAACGATCTAATGAGGAAATGAGGAGAAATGTTGTCGGGATCTGGAATGCTCTACCTGAAAAGGTGGTGGAAGCTGATTCCATAAATAATTTTAAAAGGGAGTTGAGCGGCTACTTGAGGATGAGGAACTTACAGACAGCCTATTATTTTTGCACGCCAGCAGGTGTAAATATTATCCATGTAAATGGCATGAAGCTCAGTCAGACATAAATTCTTCATGGGTCATGAAGTATTTTGTTACTTATGCTTTCTAAATCTAACAATTTTTTTCAAGTTATGGGGGAATAAATGAATCAAACCATGATTTAAGATTTAAGCTATTGATTGCATAACTAATGTCAGGAATGTTTATGTTACATTGGCCTGGAAATTGCAGTCGGAGGCTTGCCGCCCACGTACGCCTCCGAATCGCAAGAAAAGTACGTACTTACCTGCTGTTTCCAGGGCTTCGGAGCTTTGGACTCTTGTGGTCCTGGGCCTGCAGGTGTAGGCCTGCGTAAAGGCACGCATCCCGGGGCGCATGCGCTTCGCAAACGTCCCTGGGATCATGTGGGCCAGCCCAATCAATCACAAAGGGGGATTCCTATTATGCTAATGGGAATGCAATTTACATACGGAATCCCCATAAGCAGAATAGAAATCACCTAATATATACAATTTCACAACACTGAAATAAAAATAACACAGTGTAAGAATGTCTAGTTCCTATCAAGAGACTGAGGTCGACTCAGGCGATCAAACAAACGATGTTTAATGCAAAACAAACTGAGTTTAACAAATAAATGCACGAGAACTACGAATACAGGTCTAGTCAGTTCGGAGGCTCCACGAGGACTGCTTGGGCGGTCCCGTGGCCGGCGTCATGACGTCATCATGTTTTTCCTGCCGGTGGGGGATCACGTGATGAACGGCGTGACGTCATCGCGTTTGCCTGCGCTCTTAAAGGGACCGCGCTCTGTACATGCAAACAGTATATACCAAGATACAGACTCAGGCTGTAGCTAACATATTGTTAAAGAGAATTATATACATTTGATCGGAGTCCCTTAGTGGTTCCGCCACATGCGCCCCCCCAGAATTGTCTTTAACAGAAAAAGTGAAACGGCGAGGAGGCCTGACAAGCCTGTCAGAGCGACTTCTGTACACTTGGAGTGGAAGCTGCTGGACGGCGGGCGGGCTGGCGGGCGGTTGCGCTTGATCTGGTACGGTGACTGTAGGCGGTCGGCCACGTTTTGGCTGCTGTGCGGTCTCGACCGGGTGGTCAAGGTCCAAGTGTGCCGGCTTCAACTGGTCAACCAAAATGTGGTCCGGTTTACCTCCGATATCCACCGAGAAAGTTTTGTCTCCCGGCTCCAGCACGCGGAAAGGACCAGTGTAAGGGGCCTTGAGCGGATCCCGATGAGCGTCGTGGCGGATGAACAAATATTCGGCGTTCTACAGCTCTGCTGGGGCGTGGGAGCTCTGAAAGCCGTGATGCGACGTTGGTACTGGTGCAAAACACCTGGCTGCCTCCTGGTGGCTGATGAGCTGATTGGATGCGGACCATGGCTCTGTTGGAGTTGGAAGGAAATCCCCAGGTATGTGTAGCGGCTGGCCATAGACGAGCTCTGCCGAGGACGAGCGAAGATCTTCCTTGGGTGCCGTGCGAAGACCCAACAGGACCCATGGTAGCCTGTCCACCCATCCAGCGCCTTGGAGACTGGCCCTCAGTGCGGCTTTGAGCGACCTGTGAAACCATTCGCACAGGCCGTTCGCCTGTGGATGGTAGGCTATGGTGCAATGGAGCTTGATGCTGAGCCCCGGAGCCACTGCGTTCCAGAGCTTAGAGGAAAATTGCGGTCCACGATCAGAAGAGATGTCCGCCGGTACCCCGAAACGGGCGACCCAAGAGGAGATGAATGCCCTGGCTATGTCTGCTGAAGTGGTGGATGACAAGGGAACTGCCTCTGGCCATCTAGTGGTGCGGTCTACCATCGTAAGGATGTGTGTAAACCCATGAGAAGGTGGAAGTGGCCCCACCAGGTCCACATTCACGTGATCGAACCGTCGCTCCGGAACAGCGAAGGTGGCTAATGGAGCTTTGACTTGACGCTGCACCTTGGCCTTTTGACAGACCACGCAGGTGTTGGGCCCAGTCGCGGACATCCATATGCATGCCCCGCCAAACGAACTTAGACGACATCAGCCTTTGTGAGGCCTTCATGCCAGGATGTGACAGCCAGTGTATGGCGTCAAACACTTTTCGGCGCCAGGCGACCGGCACGATAGGGCGAGGATCTCCTACGGAGACGTCACAAAGTAATGTGGTGCCTGCGGCGTGGAATTTGACGTCGGCCGCTTGGAGGCTAGAGGGGCTGGTTCGGTAAGCTTGCACCTCTGGATCCGAGGCTTGATCCGCAGCCATGAGGGCATAGTCGATGCCGAGCTGGACTGCCTGAACGGTCGCACGGGAGAGGCAATCCGCCACCAGGTTGTCTTTACCGGCCACGTGCTGAATATCAGTAGTGAATTCAGAGATAAACGTTAACTGACGTTGTTGTCGGGCTGACCACGGTTCGGCAGTCTTGGCCATAGCGAACGTTAGTGGCCTATGGTCTACAAAAGCAGTGAAAGGACGTCCTTCCAGCAAGAACCGGAAATGGCGGATGGCCAGAAAAAGGGCCAGCAACTCCCGGTCGAAGGTGCTGTACTTCCACTCGTTTCGCCATAGTTGATGGCTGAAGAACGCCAGCGGTTGCCACGTTCCATTTACCCACTGTTCCTTCACTGCGCCGATGGCGTAGTCTGACGCGTCGGTGGTGAGGGCGATGGTGGCACCTGGCAGCGGGTGCGCCAGCATGGTCGCGTTGGCGAGGGCGCTTTTTGTGTCAACGAATGCCCGGTCCATGTCGACCGTCCAGCTTACCGGATCCTTGCCAGACTTGCCCTTGAGGGCCTCGTACAGGTACTGCATGAGCAGAGCTGCCTTAGGCACGAAGCAGTGGTAAAAATTTACCATCCCGAGGAACTCCTGCAGGGCCTTGATGGTCTGCGGGCGTGGAAAAGATGTTACTGCCTCCACCTTTATTTGCAAAGGAATTGCGCCATCCGGTGTGATGCGATGGCCCAAGAAATCAATCTGTTGCAGGCCGAACTGGCACTCGGCCAGGTTGATGGTCAGGCCGTGTTGGCTGAGGCGTCTAAAGAGGGTGCGTAAATGGCAGATGTGCTCCTCTTTGTTGGAACTGGCGATGAGGATGTCGTCGAGGTAGACGAATATAAACTTGAGGTCTCGAAGTACGGAGTCCATCAGGCGCTGGAAAGCCTGAGCAGCGTTCTTCAGTCCAAACGGCATCTGCAAAAATTCGAAAAGGCCGAATGGGGTGATGACTGCAGTTTTCGGGAAGTCTTGCAGGTGCACGGGGAACTGGTGGTAGCCACGGACAAGGTCGACTTTGGAAAAAATGGTATTTCCTGCCAAATGGGCAGAGAAATCTTGGATATGAGGGATCGGGTACCGATCAGGAGTAGTGGCGTCGTTTAGGCATCGGTAGTCGCCGCATGGCCGCCATCCGCCGCCAGGTTTCAGGGCAATGTGGAGAGGCAAAGACCAGGGACTATTCGACCGGCGAATAATCCCTAGCCGTTCCATAGTGACGAACTCCGCTTTCGCAGCCGTGAGCTTGCCAGGTTCGAGGCGCCGGGCACGTGCGTAGACCAGGGAGCCGGTAGTGGTGATGTGATGTTCGATACCATGTTTCGTGGCCGTGGAGGAGAAGGTGGGTCTGGTCAGGTCTGGGAAATCTCCTAGCAGGCGAGCGAATTCATCCGGAGGCGGGAACGCACAGGAGACGGTGTGTGACATGGCGTTACTTCGGTGGCAAGGGATGGAGTGGAACGTGGCCGCATTGATCAAACGTCGGTGCCTTACATCAACCAGGAGGCTGTTGGCGCACAAGAAATCCGCACCGAGGATGGCTTGCGAGACCTTGGCCATGATGAATTCCCAGTAAAACCGCTGGCCGTCGAAACACACCTGGACCCGCCGTCTGCCGAAGGTCCGAATAGCCCCGCCATTAGCCGCCTCGAGGGAGAGGCCGTGCCTCCCAGCTTGTATATCAAGATTTTATGCGGGTAGGATGCTACACTGCGCCCCGGTGTTGCATAGGAAACGTCGACCAGAGAGGGAGTCGGTGATAAACAGAAGCTTTCCAGCATTTCTGATTGCCATTGCAGCCACGGGGCGCCCATTAGAGCCGGTCCTCTTTTGCCAGAGTTGATGGGTTTTTTTGGGCGAGAAGCTGCAGGGAGGGCGGCAACATCTTGCTTTTGCGCCAAAACGGGCGTGGTAGAAGCACAACCCCGCAGGTTGAGGAGCTGGGGCAGCATCTGTGGGTGATGGGCGCCTCGTGGCAGCGCAGTACTGCTGCGTCACCGCGAAGATCTTGTCCGCTTCGGCAGCAAGCGCTGCGCAGTCTGTGACTTCGGACCGGGCCAGGGCAACTTGTACTTGCTCCGGTAACTGACTGAGGAAGAGCTCCCTATAGAGGAAGCATTCCGGTTCGGAGCCAAGGAGCGTGAGCATTTGGCTCATGAGTTCAGATGGCTTGGAATCCCCGAGGCCGGGCATAGTGAGCAGTCGGCGGGCACGCTCCGACTTCGTGAGCCTGAAGACCTGTAACAACCGCGCCTTGATTGTTTCATACTTGCGGTCGTCCGGGGGGTCCTCAAGCAGGCTGACGATCTGCGAGGCGGTGGAGCTGTCGAGTGCGGAGACCACGTAAAAGTAACGGGTCTGATCCGCAACGATGTTCCGTAGCGCAAACTGGGCTTCGACCTGGATGAACCACGAGGTCGCTTGTTGCTCCCAGAATTGCGGTAGCTTCAATGCAATGGCGTTTGTTTCCATGCTTCGTTCCTTCTGCGAAAACCGTTCGCAGAAGTCGGGGTCACCAATGTAGGAATGTCAAGTTCCTATCAAGAGACTGAGGTCGACTCAGGCGATCAAACAAACGATGTTTAATGCAAAATCAGCTGAGTTTAACAAATAAATGCACAAGACTACGAATACAGGTCTAGTCAGTTTGGAGGCTCCACGAGGACTGCTTGGGCGGTCCCGTGGCTGGCGTCATGACGTCATGACGTCATCACATTTTTCCTGCCGGTGGGGATCACGTGATGAACGGCGTGACGTCATCACGTTTGCCCGCGCTCTTAAAGGGACCGCGCTCTGTACATGCAAACAGTATATACCAAGATACAGACTCAGGCTGTAGCTAACATATTGTTAAAGGGAATTATATACATTTGATCGGAGTCCCTTAGTGGCTCTGCCACAACAGGTTCAAAATTAATTAAAATACCATTTAATTAAACATTTAAAATAGAATCACAGAATCATGGAATCATAGAATGGTTACAGCACAGAAGGAGGCCATTCGGTCCATTGAGCCCATGCCAGCTCTCTGCAAGAGCACTTCAGCTAGTCCCACTCCCCCACCCTTTCCCTGTAGCCCTACCATTTTTTTTATCCTTCAGGTACTTATCCAATTCCCTTTTGAAAGCCACGATTGAGTCTGCCTCCACCACTCTTTCCGGCAGTGTATTTCAGATCCTAACCACTCGCTGCGTAAAAAAGATTTTCCTTATGTCACCTTTGGTTTTTCTGTCAATCACCTTAAATCTGTGTACTCTGGTTCTCGACACTTCCGTCAATGGGAACAGTTTCTCCTTATCTACTGTCTCGACCCCTCATGATTTTGAACACCTCTATCAAATCTCCTCTCAACCTTATCTGCTCTAAGGAGAACAACCCCAGCTTCTCCAGTCTATCCTCGTAACTGAAGTCCTTCATCCCTGGAACCATTCTTGTAAATCTTTTCTGCACCCTCACTAAGGTCTTCACATCCTTCCTAAAGTGCGGTGCCCAGAACTGGACACAATACTCCAGTTGAGGCCGAACCAGTGTTTTATAAAGGTTCATCATATAATGCCCTTCACGACTGCAGGACGTCCCAAAGCGTTTTACAGCCAATGAAGTACTTTTGAAGTGCAGTCACTGTTGTAATGTAAGAAACAGGGCAGCCAATTTGCTCACAGCAAGCTCCCACAAACAGCAATGTGATAATGACCAGATGTTGGTTAAGGGATAACTATATTGGTCAGGACAACGAGGAGAATTCCCCTGCTCTTCTTCGAAATAGTGCCATGGGTTTTTTAACGTCCACCTGAGAGGGCAGCCGGGGCCTCCTTTTAACGTCTCATCTGAAAGACGGTACCTCCAACAGTGCAGCACTCCTTCAGAGTCAGCCTAGATTATGAAGGGAATTTTAACGTGGAGGAACATGTGGGTCTGGGAGCGGGTAGGGGGCTAAAGCCTTCCAACTTTCACGCCAGTGCGTTAGGCTGCGTGTGCACACCCCCCCTTAGAAAAGGCGCGTTGGCAATTAACATATGTTAGTTGCTCAATCAAAGCGATATTCACATCGATTTTTAAGTTTAACATATGATCCACAGGTTTCCCGGGCTTCCTGAAACTCGCCAGTCAAAGCAAGGTCCTCTTTTGGTTAGACCCAATTAACTGTAACTTAATAAAACTATAAAACTTTAAATAAAACTTAACAAAATTAAATTAAAATTTGGTTTGCCGGGGTGATGCAAAGCAAGGTGAGACCACAATGGCAAGTAAAGCGGTCAATCAATTTCAGGGAAATATAATGCTACATACTTAGTACTCACAGCTGCTTTCTTACCTACTAATGGGAAAGAGTGTTCACAGGACTTTTGCTGAGACTTGACTTTCTACCCTTTGGAGGTTTGATCTATCAGATCAGGTGGAGTACCGCCTATGCTGCCTTAGATTGGACCTCAGATGAAGACCAAAATGACCAGCAACAGCAGCCTGCTGGAGCAGCATAGAGGTGCAACTTTCAGGAGGTCATACCCGCTACACAGGGTCCTCAGGCAGAGGATCAACTTCCTCAACATGTTGGAACACCAGTGTCTCAGGAGGCTCAGGGTGTCGCGTGAGGTGGTGGCAGACATTTGCAGCCTGCTGGAACAAGACCTTCTGCCAATTGGATCTGGTGGCCATGCTTTACCAGTGGCCATCAAAGTCACCACCGCCCTCAACGTTATTGCCTCTGGATCCTTCCAAGTCTCTGCTGGAGACATTTGCAGGATCTTCCAATCGGCGGCCCACAAATGCATAAGACAGGTGACTGATGGCTTGTTCGCCAGGGCTGACAATTATGTCAACTTTGCCTGTGATGATGCCAGTCAGAATGAGCGGGCGCTCAGGTTTATGGCTCTGGCTGGCTTCCATCGACTGCACACACGTGGCAATGGAGGCACCTATAGATCACCCAGGAGTGTTCATCAACAGCAAGGGCATCTATTCCAACAATGTGCAACTGGTGCGCAATCTAAAATCATAGGGGTGAAATTAGGTGCTTTTGCGTCTCCTGTTAGCGTTCCCGGGGGCGCTAATGGGGCGCAAATGACTTTGTGAGCACAGCACTAACATCGACTCCCGCCATACTTGGCAGGAGTTTTGCGGCGGCGCTATGGCGTTGCACCCCGATCTCCTTTGCCCGGAGATCATGACATCATTGGCGTGCACATCGCCCCGGTAGCACCCCGGACCCGAAATTGACTTCTGCCCCCTGCAGCTGTGCCAATCGAAAACACCGACAGCTGCAGGAGGCGTGCATCGGGCGGCCGGCCGCTTCGGGGGCGATGATTAAAGGCGAGGTGGCTGATGTAAGTGGACAAAAAACTTACCTTTCCTGCTTGAGTGCCGGGCTGATCGCGCAGGATCGCGGCTGCCTTGGTGGTCCAGGTAGGTACTTTTTATATTGTAGAGCCTGCAGCGATGGCCCTTCCCTTTAAGGGAGGGAGGAAGCCTTTGAATGCGGCAGTGCTGCACGGCTGAAGTCTCCGCCCCACTCTCCGACGTTAGCGCCCTAAGAAAGAAGTGGAGTGCTTGATTTAGCGCTCCACTTCCCTCTTGAGGCGCTAAAACTCAATTTCGCGGTTGCCAGGCACTAAAGTTAGTGCCCAGGCAATATTAGCGCCCCAAAATGGTCGATACCGAATCTTTCCCCCCTAGAATCATAGAATGGTTACAGCACAGAAGGAGGTCATTCGGCCTGTCAAGCCCGTGCCGGCTCTCTGCAAGAGCACTTCAGCTAGTCCCATTCCTCCGCCCTTTCCCCGTAGCCCTGCAAATTTTTTCCTTCAGGTACTTATCTACTTCCCTTTCAAAAGCCACAATTGATTCTGCCTCCACCACCCTTTCAGGCAGTGAAATTTCAATTTTTTGAAAAATAAATTTAAACACTTTTAACCGGGAGAAAATTGATCTTGTGGTGGAGCCACTAAAGGACTCAGATCATTTGTATATAATTCCCTTTAACAACATGTTAGCTACAGCCTGAGTGTATCTTTATTTATACTGTTTACTTGTACAGAGCGTGATTACTTTAACAGCGCGGGTAAACGCAATGACGTCACGCCGTACATCACGTGATCCCCCACTGGCGGGAAGAACGTGATGATGTCATGACATCAACCACGGGACCGCCTGAGCAGTCCTCGTGGAGCCTCCGAACTGAACAGACCTACACTCGATGTTCTCCTGCAGTTACTTGTTTAAACCTGTTAGTTTCCATTAAACTTCGTTTTGTTTGTGCGCCTGAGTGGACCTCAGTCTTTGGATAGGAACTAGACACTCCTACATTGGTGACCCCGACTTTTGCGAATGGTTTTCGTAGAAGATAATCAACATGGAAATGAACGCCGTTACCTTGAAGCTACCGCAGTTCTGGGAGCAACAACCAGCCGCGTGGTTCATCCAGGCTGAAGCCCAGTTCGCCATCAGGGACATCGTTGCAGATCAGACCCGTTATTATTACGTGGTCTCCGCCCTCGACAGCGCCACAGCCTCGCGGATTGTCAGCCTACTCGGTAGTCCACCTACTGATCGCAAGTATGACACGTTAAAGGCGCGGTTGCTGCAGGTCTTCGGGCACACGAAGTCGGAGCGTGCCCGCCGGCTGCTCGCTATGCCCGGCCTCGGGGACTCCAAGCCGTCCGAGCTCACGAGCCAGATGCTCACGCTCCTCGGTTCCGAGCCGGAATGCTTCCTCTTTAGGGAGCTATTCCTCAGCCTACTCCCGGAGCAAGTTCAGGCTGCCTTAGCCAGGTCCGAAGTCACAGACTGCGCGGAGCTTGCTGCCGAAGCGGACAAGATTTCCGCGGTGACACAGCAGCACTGCACTGCCACGAGGCGCCCATCACCCTCAGGCGCTGCTCCAGCTCCTCAATCAGCGGGGTTGTGCTTCTACCACGCCCGTTTTGGCGCGAAAGCAAGATGCTGCCGCCCTCCCTGCAGTTTTTCACTCAAAAAAAACCATCTACAGCCACCCTGGCGAAAGAGGACCGGGTCTAACGAGCGCCCCGCGGCTGCGATGGCCATCGGAAATTCAGGGAAGCATCTCTTCATCACTGACTCCCTATCTGGTCGACGTTTCCTTTGCAACGCCGGGGCGCAGTGTAGCATCCTACCTGTGTCAAATCTCGATATACTAGCTGGGGGCCATGGCCCCGCCCTCGCGGCAGTTAATGGCGTGGCCGTTCGGACCTTCGGAAGGCGGCGGGTTCAGGTGTGTTTTGGCGGCCAGCGCTTCCACTGGGAATTCATCACGGCCAAAGTCACGCAGGCCATCCTTGGGGCGGATTTTTTGTGCGCCAACGGCCTCGTGGTCAATGTCAGGCACCGCCGGTTGATCAATGCAGCCACGTTTCACTCCATCCCGTGCCACCGCGGTAATGCCGTGCCGCGCACTGTCTTCTGTGCGTTCCCACCTCCAGACGACTTCACTCGGATCATCGGAGAGTTCCCAGATCTGACCAGGCCCACTTTCTCCTCCTCGGCCACTAAACATGGTGTTGAACATCACATCACCACCACCGGCCCCCCGGTTTACGCACGGGCCCGACGACTCGAACCCGGCAAGCTCGCGGCTGCGAAAGCGGAGTTCAACATGATGGAGCGGCTGGGGATTATTCGCCTGTTGAATAGTCCCTGGTCTTCGCCTCTCCACATTGTTCTGAAACCCGGCGGCGGATGGCGGCCAAGCGGCGACGACCGACGCCTGAATGACGCCACTACTCCTGATCGGTACCCGATCCCGCATATTCAAGATTTCTCGGCACATTTGGCGGGAAATACCTTTTTTTCAAAAGTCGACCTCATCCGTGGTTACCACCAGGTCCCCGTGCACCCGTAAGAAGTCCCGAAAACCGCAGTCATCACCCCATTCGGCCTGTTTGAATTTCTGCGGTTGCCATTTGGCTTGAAGAACGCTGCACAGGCTTTCCAGCGCTTGATGGACTCCGTGCTTCGGGACCTAAAATTCCTCTTCGTCTACCTCGACGACATCCTCATCGCCAGCCCTAGCAAAGAGGAGCACTTCTGCCATTTACGCACCCTCTTCACACGCTTCAGTCAACACAGATTGATTATCAACCCGGCTAAGTGCCAGTTCGGCCTGCAGCGGATTGATTTCTTGGGCCACCGCATCACATCAGATGGCGCAATTCCCTTACAGACGAAGGTCGAGGCGGTTACATCTTTCCCGCGCCCGCAGACCGTCAAGGCCCTACAAGAGTTCCTTGGGATGGTCAATTTTTATCACCGGTTCGTCCCTAAGGCGGCTCTGCTTATGCAGCCCTTGTACGAGGCCCTCAAGGCCAAGTCCGGTAAGGATCCGATCAGCTGGATGGCCGAGATGGACCGGGTGTTCGTCGACACCAAAGGCGCCTTGGCCAATGCAACCATGCTGACGCACTCGCTTCCAGGTGCCACCATTGCCCTAACCACCGACGCGTCGGACTACGCAATCGGCGCAGTGCAGGAACAGTGGGTGAATGGGACGTGGCAACCGCTGGCATTTTTCAGCCGTCAACTACGGCAAAACGAAAGAAAGTACAGCACTTTCGACCGGGAGTTGCTGGCCCTTTTTCTAGCCATCCGCCATTTCCGGTTCTTACTAGAGGGACGTCCGTTCACAGCTTTTGTAGACCACAAGCCATGAACGTACGCTATGGCCAAGACCGCCGATCTGTGGTCAGCTCGGCAACAACGTCACCTGACGTTCATTTTAGAATTCACCACGGACATTCAGCATTTGTCCGGCAAAGACAGCCTGGTGGCGGGTTGCCTCTCCCACGCGACTGTGCACGCAGTCCAACTCGGAATCAACTATGCCCTCATGGCTGCGGATCAAGCCTCGGACCCAGAGGTCCAAGCATTCAAGACCAGCCCCTCTAACTTCCAAGCGGCCGACGTCAAATTCCATGCCGCAGGCACCACGCTACTTTGCGACGTCTCCATGGGAGCTGCCCGCCCCATCGTACCAGTCGCCTGGCGCCAAAAAGTGTTCGACGCCATACACGGGTTGTCACACCCTGGCATGAAGGCCTCGCAAAGGCTGATGTCGTCAAAATTCGTCTGCAGGGGTATGCACATAGATGTCCGCGACTGGGCCAACACCTGCGTGGTCTGCCAAAAGGCCAAGGTACAGCATCATGTAAAAGCTCCATTGGCCACTTTTGCTGTTCCGGAGCGTCGATTCAATCACGTGAATGTGGAGCTCGTGGGGCCGCTTCCACCTTCTGAAGGTTTTACACACATCCTCACAATGGTAGACCGCACCACTAGATGGCCAGAGGCAGTTCCTTTGGTTTCCACCACTTCGGCAGACATGGCCAGAGCTTTCATCTCCTCTTGGGTTGCTCGTTTCGGGGTACCGGCGGACATCTCTTCTGATCGTGGACCGCAGTTTTCCTCTGAGCTCTGGAACGCTGTGGTTTGGGCTCGGCACCAAACTACATCGCACCACCGCCTATCATCCACAGGCGAACGGCCTGTGCGAGCGATTCCACAGGTCGCTCAAAGCCGCTCTGCAAGCCAGTCTTCAAGGCGCGGGATGGGTGGATAGACTTCCCTGGGTCCTTTTGGGTCTTCATACGGCGCCCAAAGAAGATTTGCAATCGTCCTCGGCGGAACTCGTATATGGCCAGCCACTACGAGTACCAGGGGATTTCCTCCCGTCTCCAACAGAGCCATGGTCCGCATCCCAGCAACTCGTCAGCCACCAGGAAGCGGCCAGATGTTTCGCTCCAGTGCCTACGTCGCATCACGGCTTACAGAGCTCACACGTCTCAACTGAGCTGAAAAGCGCCGAGTACGTGTTTATCCGCCACGACGCTCACCGGGATCCGCTCAAGCCTCCTTACACTGGTCCCTTCCGCGTCATAGAGCCAGGAGACAAAACCTTTTCGGTCGATATCGGTGGTAAACCGGACCGCATTTCGGTTGACCAGTTGAAGCCGGCACACTTTGACCTGGACCGCCCAGTCGAAATCGCTCAACCGCCAAAACGGGGCCGACCGCCCACAGTCGCCGTGCCAGATCCACCACAACCGCCTGCCAGCTCGACCACCGTCCATCAGCTTCCACTTCAGGGTTACAGAAGTCGCTCGGACAGGTTTGTCAGGCCTCCTCACTGTTGCTGTTAAAGACAATTCTGGGGGGGCACATGTGGCGGAGCCACTAAAGGACTCAGATCGTTTGTATATAATTCCCTTTAACAACATGTTAGCTACAGCCTGAGTCTGTATCTTTATTTATACTGTTTACTTGTACAGAGCGTGATTACTTTAACAGCGCGGGTAAACGTGATGACGTCACACTGTTCATCACGTGATCCCTCACTGGCGGGAAGAATGTGATGACATCATGACGTCAACCACGGGACCGCCCGAGCAGTCCTCGTGGAGCCTCCGAACTGAACAGACCTACACTCGATGTTCTCCTGCAGTTACTTCTTTAAACCTGTTAGTTTCCATTAAACTTCGTTGGGTCTTTGGATAGGAACTAGACATTCCTACAATGTAAACTAATTTTAAATGTAAATGAACGTTTAAATCATTAAAATAAAATTATTATAACATTTACTTAAAACCTTAAAAGAAGGCCTTATGCCTGCTTTTACCAGGCATAAGGGTTTGGTGGGCAATAGTTGGGCAAATGGCCCAACACTGTGCCAGCAAAAGTGAATTTACAGCGGATGGGTACGATCAGTCAAGGATAAACTTGACAGGTCGCAAGTTCCAGGTTTTCGCGCATGCTCATCACATGCGGAAACTCGGAACTTGCGGGGCACTCACGGCGGCGTCCATCGTCATAGGCCCCGAAAATCCGGGCCATTATCTTTGAGCCTTATTCTAAAATCATGTGCTTTCTGCTCTGTGCAACACTTGCACATGTTGTACACATAATCAGTGTTAATTATGTGCCATTTAGAAACTTTTTTGTGGTGGTTATGACTGAAAGATTTTGTTATACCTTTTTAAGAAAGAAAGGCCTAGAAATTCAGTTGCGTTCGCCAGCCGTTAGCGCCTTAGGAGGAGTAGATCTCGAGCGCTAGGCACTTAGCGGCAGGGCGCAGAACGATTTGCGCCTACGCCCAACTTCAGTAGACATTTAGCACCGGCGCAAAGTGTTTGCGCGCGCTCAGCTGCGCGTGCAACTTATGACGTCATTTCGTCGTGCAGCGCCCTTTGTGCGCCCCAAACCGGAACTTCAGTCGCGCCCGCCCAATGTGGGTGTGGCGGTGTTAAGAACTGTGAAGTGGAACGCAGCAGAGGCCCTGCGGGCCTCGGGGAGCGCTAATTAAAGGGCACTTAGACTGAACTATAAAGGCCAGCCATTTTGCTGCAATGACTCTAGTGCAACGGATTTCTGGACAGAGACCAATGAAGACACCTTACTGATTTGGCCCAACATAGGAGAGGTATTTTTGGCTTCTGGCCAGAGCTTGCAAATTTGACTCATTGTGATTTCACTGTTTGCAAGAATATTATGGGGGCTGCATGGGGTTCCAACCCTCAGTTCCAGCATTATGTGCGAAGGGCTCGCAGACGCTGTGTGAGAGGGGCAGCCATGCCTAGACGCAGAGGGGGCATCAGGCGTCGGCAACGTAGGCCTTACCCACTCAGGGAATACCGCCAGCAGGTGTCCTATCTCACCATGACTGCCGCGCAGTGTGTTAAGAGGCTGCGCTTCAGAAGGGAGGTGGTTGCAGAGATCTGCCAGCTGCTTCACAGAGATCTGCGTCCACAGCTGATGTGCAGGATGTCTCTGTCAGTGGAAGTGAAGGTCACGGTGGCTCTGAACTTTTATGCAAGCGGCTCCTTCCAAGCCGCTGCTGGGGACATAGCTAACATCTCCCAGTTCGCCGTGCATCGCTGCATCCGGCAGGTCACCGATGCCCTTTTCACAAGGAGACACCAATTCATCTCCTTCCCCATGACCCTAGAGAGGCAGGAGCAGCGTGCAGTCGGTTTTGCGAGGATCACCGACTTCCCCATGGTGCAGGGCGCCATTGACTGCACGCATGTGGCTTTGCGGGCACCTATCGACAATGCCGAGGATTACCGCAACCGGAAGGGCTACCATTCCCTCAATGTACAGCTGGTGTGTGACCACAGGCAGCGCATCCTAGCTGTCAATGCCCGCTTTCCAGGCAGCAGCCACGATGCATTTATCCTGCGCCAGACTACTGTGGCTGACATGTTCCAGGCACAGCCTCCCCCAAGAGGATGGCTTATCGGGGACAAAGGCTATCCTTTGTGTACATGGCTCATGACCCCGCTCCGCGCGCCCAGGACCCCTGCTGAGGAGGCATACAACGAAAGCCATCAAGCCACAAGGAACATCATAGAGCAAACGATTGGCATCCTCAAGCAACGGTTCCGCTGCCTGGATCGCTCCGGCGGATCTCTGCAGTATTCGCCGGATAGAGTCTCCCAGTTCGTCGTCGTTTGCTGCATGCTGCACAACCTGGCTATCCGCAGGACTCAGGCACTGCCACCTCACGTTGGACCACCACCTCAGGAGGACGAGCAGGAGGAGCATGAGGAGGAGGGGGAGGAGGAGGAGGAGGAGGAGGAGGAGTACCAGCCCAGGAGGGAGCCACAAGGTCCAAGGGCCGTCCGTCGGCGGCTTATTGAACGACACTTCTAGGCCCCCTGTCAGGGAATGGCTTGCGGCAATGAACGCACATGAATGCAGCCGCTCCGCAAGCCCTCAGCCGGTTAACGCAACAACCACTTGAAACATCACACATGGACAAGCTGAATAAAGAAAAAGCTTTATTGAACAAACTCGGCCCTTCCCACATGAAACCGAAAAACAGACAACACCCCCAAAAAACACTCAAATACATATCTCACTCCCACAACCTGGGGAGGAATAACAAAACTTGTCCATCCAAATGGCCTTCATCCTCGGCCTTACCAAAAGAACCCCCCCCATAGACAAGACAACCACCCCCATATAAAAAAACATTTGCCAACACACTCTACTTTGTGTGCCGAGAGGGCGAGTCCTTGTCCAGGCTTTTCCGGCCCCTGGCCGACCTGCTGCTCCGCCTCAACCTGGGCCCTGTGGGTGCTGCAAGGCTGGGGGAAGGCTCCTGAGGGGCACATTGCGTGACGGCAGATGCCCTTGGGGGTCGGCCTAGACGAGCTCTGGCCCTCGAGGGGCCGGCTGCTGACTGCTGCAGCTGTGGCTGGGCAGCATCAGTCCCTCCAGCAGCTCGTCGCAGCTTCGCTGGGGGAGTGGCAGTGGCGGCTGCAGCAATGGGGGCAAGCTGGCTGATGCCAGGCGCTCGCTGCTCGCCTGAGACACTGGCACTCGGACGGGCTGGCACTGCAGCAAGCGCAGCAATCTGGTGAAGGCCAGACCGCTGTGCTGCTGCAGCGCGGCGGGTGCCCTGGCGATGCCTGCCTGACACAGCGAGTGTGGCAGCAGTGAGTGCCCGTACTGCCCTGGTCTGTGCCCGCATCAGACCAGCCAGTGACTGCACGGCACCACTGATCAACTGTCCACTCGCTGCCTGTGTTGCCCTGAATTCGTCCCGACTCGCGTCCTGTGCTGCCCTGAATTCGTCCCGACTCGCGACCTGTGATGCCCCGAATTGTTCGAGACCCCTGGCCTGTGCTGCCGAGAGTTGTTCGAAACCCCTGGCCTGTGAGGCCCCGAAATCGGACACACTATGAGCCAGGGACTCGATGGCCTCAGGCAACCGTGCCACAACCCCCATGAACTCGGTGTGCCGACGATCCGAGTCCGCGGACATTTGATCAAGGAGGCGCACCTCCTGGGCGAGGACCGTCTCCGGACTGGAGGCCGGACTCTCCCTCTGGGGAGAAGGCCGCCGAGCTGGCCGACCCTTCCCGCATGGCTGGACGCCACTGGGCCCAGGAGCTACACTCCCCTGCAACACTTCCCCCCTCTGGGGAGAAGGCAGCCGTGCTGCCCGACCCTTCCCGCGTGGCTGGACGCCACTGGGCCCAGGAGCTACACTCCCCTGCAACACTTCACCCCCTCTGGGGAGAAGGCAGCCGTGCTGCCCGACCCTTCCCGCGTGGCTGGACGCCACTGGGCACAGGAGCTACACCCCCCTGCAACACTTCCCCCTGGCTCTCCTCCAGGGAAGACGTGTCCCCTCCATTGCCATCCCCTGGCGCGGATGAGGGTTCCCCTGATGTGCCGCCTTCCTCTTGCTCCTCCTCGTCCTCCTCTTCCGAGGGACTGACACTTGCAGCTTCAGGGACCTCCTCCTCACCAGCTGAAAGCAGGAAGGCACAAGAGTAGCTTTAGAGTGAGGACAGGGCGTCAGCGAGGGAGGCATGAGTGGTGGCATTCTGCGCATTGGTCGGACAGTGGCAAAGGATGTAGATCTGAAGCGCAAGGGGAACGAGAGAGGTCCAAACGGTCATGTCCTTACCATTGGGGCCCAGCACAGGGTCGGCATCTCCAATTGCAACGGGGCCAATCACCCGGGCACCCATGAGTCGACCCACGCGCTCCTCCAGGTCACTGAGCTGCTGGAACTGGGCACGGCCTCCCCCGGTGACAGTCCGGCCCTTCAGATTCGGGGCCAGCTTGGCCTGCAAAAGAAAGGACGGCCTCTAAGTACAGTGTGGTGCCCTGTTGTTGTGTGCACTGCCTCCCATGGTCGAATAGCTTGGCCAGTGTGGTGCCCTGTTGTTGTGTGCACTGCCTCCCATGGTCGAATAGCTTGGCCAGTGTGTAAAGTGCAGAAAGTGCAATTGATGTTCATGCCAGTGCCATAGCTGCTGGATGAGGGCTGGCCATTAGGCCTTTGAGGTCCCTTTGCCCATAATGTGAGGTGCACATGCAAGGATGAGGAGGATACTGGAAAGGGTACTCACCCTGACAATCCGAGTGAGGTCGTTAAACTTTTTCCGGCATTGGACACCAGTCCTGGGGACATCGCAGGTGGCTGTGACCCTCTGGGCGATATCCCTCCAGGCTCTCCTGTACACCCTCTTGGGAGGCTTCTTGCCACTGTCCGGGAACAAGATATGGTTTCTCTTCTCCAAAGCCCTAACCAGCACCTTTAAATCATGGGCAGAGAAGCGCTGCGCTCGCTCACGGGCCCTCTGCATCCTTCCTGGCGCTATTTCTCTCCAGCAGCAGTGTTTAGGCCTAGCTGGAGGGCTGCAGTATCCAGGGCGTGGCAGCAGACCAATTCGACCCTTCCCCCTTTAAGAGCTGGCCGGCGCCAGGGTGTCTGCTGTCAATCAAAACATGACCGCACCTGCGCTGCGCCCGGCCTCGGCGGTATCAGTCTGCACCGCCGGCTTAGCGCCTAAAGATAGCCGTGCAACGCCAGTTTTAGCGCTCGAGCAAACTCCTTGGCCAAAGCTACTGAATATCGGCGAAGTGGCCTCCACTTTCCGGCGGGCGCAAACTTTAGCGGCCGCCCGACTTTACCGCCCCAAAAGTGGCTAGACTGAATTTCTAGGCCACAGGCCTAGAAATTCGGTTGGCTTTGCGCCCAGTTTTTGCCCAAAGAGGGCTTTTGCGCCAATAGAGGAGTTCGCGCTGATATTCAGCGCTGCGGTAATGGCGGCGGTAGCCGGTAGCGCTGCGCCGGCACCGATGACGTCATCGGTGTGCGCAGTGCCCCGGTTCCGCCCCGATGCCGGCCCGAATCCCATATTCAGTTGCCGCCGCCTCCTCTGTGGCGGCCGCTACTTACATCCGGAGACCAGGGCCTTACTGCAGCCTTAGTGGGGCGCATAAAGGTGGAGGTGCTGCCGGCCGCTTTTTCGGCGGCCGCCTGCCCGCACCTCCTTCCCCGGCCTCCTCCACCACCTCCCCCGCGGCATTGCCGGCTGCTTTCCGCGAGCCCGGCACTTCTCCGTGGTGCCGGGCTCATTTGCCGGCACAATCCAGCGGCGATCTCCCCGTTGCAGGCACCTCCACCTTAAGAGAAGGAGGAGGCCTGCAGTACCGCAGCCTGCCGCACCGCATCGGGTGGCGCAGCGGCGCCTACAGCGCTGAAATTCAGTTTCAGCGCCCCAAGCGGGGGTGGGCACACCCTGGAATAGCGCCCGGTTCCGACTTGGGGTGCAAAAAACGAATATCTGACGGGCGCAACTGGCTCCGCGCTCAGCGCTAACGTTTGGGCGCAAACCAGCTGGCGGGCCCAAACTGAATTTCTAGGCCAAAATACTTTATTGTATACCTGGAATAAAGCCTGAATATAATTTCCGTCTAGACGTATAAATATAAAGCTGCCTTGTCGTAAATCAAAATTACTTTGATGTAGGAACTAGATGTTCTCTATGGTTCCACTATGGTTCTTTGTTGTATTTGGTTTGATGGAGATTTAGGCCCATTTCAAATGATTAATAGCACAGTTCCAGATACTTTCAAAAGCATTCCTCTATGTGTTTCCATGGTAATATAGCCAACTGTCAGCTGGATGTCTGCTGGAGTGCACCTGTTGACCGAGTGCTCAAGTCAGTATATCAAGTCCACGTGACCATACTGCACTCAAGGAAGACTTGTTTTTTTCAGATTGGGCATTATGCTCATATTCACGAGTGAACTTGAACTTGACTTTGTTTATCTCGAACCTTTTAAGTCATTGTCCAAGGTGTTGCTAGAGGCAGTCTTTATGTGAAACCATGCCCTAGAGTGCAGTAGTTTGTCTATTTATACTGGCTTTTTCTTAGCTTGGGTGCTTCGTGCACCATTCTTTGTTATAGGTGAGGTTTATGTCATTTCCCTGTTATCTTTCAAATCAAAGTTTCTGATTAATTGTAGAATCTGTTGCAGCAGCATGAAATTTAAAATGTATATTTATTTTCAAGCTAGAGAGACATACTTCAGGACAAATTCAGTAATCTCTCACTATCAGTGGGGATCTGTGTTTGAAATGAGTATTGGTCAGAGATAGGGCTATAGCACTGAAATGCCAACTGTCTGACCTCGCACTCTGTTCAAGATTGGGATTGTGGGATTGGTTAATATGCCTTTTGGAATTTTTTTATGTGCTCTTTGAGAAGAAGGCTGTCAGTATTGAGGAATGGAACATTTTACAGTCAGTGTCCGCATCAAGCTTCTCCAGCTCAGAGACAGCACAGCCAGATGAAGAGTGAAGTTCTCTGTTTACTGCCTCAATAATATGCTTAACCCCAATCTTAGAAGAACACCCTCTACTGTACTATTGCAAATTTCTCCATGCCCCACACTATCCGTTCTTTATGGTCCCTCGGAATAAGACTTCTAATTTACAATAATAATGAACAGTTTTTTGCTGAGGTCTCCTTCGGGACTACTCAAAGATGGGACCTTTCCAGGAGCACAGAAAGAAACTTTCTCCCATCAATCTGGGCTGAATTTAAATCCAGGTGAGAGGTAAAAGGACACAATGTGACAGCCCTCCTTTTATCTTGAGCTGGATTTGAATTCAGTATAGACTACATTATATATAAAAATAATGTATGTATATGTCAATCTCCTATGGCTGTGCACATGGTAAGTTGGCGAAGATAATCTCTCCCCTACTTATCTCTGCTGTCTTCATGTTGCTGGTTTTTTTCACTCCTCTCTTTGGTTTAACTTCTTTTCCTTCTTCACTCCCATTAACTCTCTTTCTTTCCGGTCTGCTTTTGAAAGTATCAGGGACTGTGCTACATTTTCTTTTGGGTGGGAGCTGGTGCATGGTGTGATGGGGAAAGGAGCCACCAGCTGCTGCAGGCTGCATTTGGGGTAGAACTTTGGGGAATATATGGCCCTCAGTGGCTCCCTTCCCATAACCTCCTCCAATCAGTTGCACTCCCCCGCTAACTCCCCATCTCTCATTTATTTCCCTTACTATTGTACCAACACAACCCATTCATCTTCCTACTCACCCAAATCCTTTTAGTACCTCCTCAATCTCACTCCTATCATTCATGTCATCTTTTACCTTCCAGCTTCTTTTCCTCTTCCCCCCCACCCCCCACACCCACTCTCAACCTCAAAGTATCCCTCACCCTCAATCTGCTTCCCTCGCCTACCTTTCTACTTGTTTCCCTCAGAAGATGTTTTGTTTTCAAAATGTAACTTACTTTTGAATAAATAAAATTAGGATGAGGAAAGAAATCATCAATCTGCCTTTCTCTCTGTCTTGGTGACTTTCTCCCTCATAGGTGTTGGAAATTAGATTCTCTGTCTCATAGGTGTAGTCATTTTCTAATTATCAACAAAACATAGGTGAGGTCATTAGCTGACTTCAAAATTCAAATGATGGATGATTCTTTTGAAAATTTAAATAATAAATTAATAAAGTTTCTCCCTCACACTTATCCATGTCCTTCAGAGGTGAGTGCGCTTACACTGAGCCAAGGCTGTCTGTCTTGGTCTCTGTCTCTGGGGGATAAATTCAACTTAACTTCACCCGTTTGCTGGTAGTAGAATAGTTGCTGGGCCTGCAAATTTCACATCTCAACTTCTCACTCAATCTGCTCAGCAAGTGAGGCTGTTGCCATATTGGAAGCGGACGACAGTTAAGTGTCCTCGGCGCCCACCTGCAACAGGTATTGGTCATCTTGTATATTCAAATCTGGGTCCTAATGCCGGTTGTAGGACCCTGATACAAAATTTGGATACAAATGGGCGGAAATCAGAACTACTTCAAGTAATGGACACTTTCTATCACTTACCAACTTTATTGTGCCCCAAAACCTTACACTCACTGTCTCCCCAAGAACATGCCATGCCTTCCCTCCATTGGAGCTGAACTGGTGTTTTTCAGCTCCCTTCCAGCATGCACTAAAATCATAGAATGGTTACAGCACAGAAGGAGGCCATTCAGCCTGTCGAGCCTGTGCCGGCTCTCTGTAGCCCTTTCCCCATAGCCCTGCAAATTTCTTTCCTTCAGGCACTTATCCAATTCACTTTTGAAAGCCACGATTGAGTCTGCCTCCACCACCCTTTCAGACATTACATTCCAGACCCTAACTACTCGCTGCGTAAAAAAGTTTTCCTCATCTCGCCTTGGGTTCTTTTGTCAATCACCTTAAATCTGTGTCCTCTGGTTCTCAACCCTTCTGCCAATGGGAACAGTTTCTCTCTATCTACTCTGTCTACACCCCTCATAATTTTGAACACCTCTATCACATCTCCTCTCAATCTTCTCTGTTCTAAGGAGAACAACCCCAGCTTCTCTAGTCTATCCACGTAACTGAAGTCCCTGATCCCTGGAATAATTCTCGTAAATCTTTTCTGCACCCTCTCTAAGGCCTTCACATCCTTTCTAAAATGCGGCACCCAGAATTGGACACAATACTCCAGTTGAGGCCGAACAAGTGTTTTATAAAGGTCCATCATAACTTCCTTGCTTTTGTCCTCTGTGCCTCTATTTATGAAGTCCAGGATCCCATATGCTTTTTTCACTGCTTTCTCAACCTGCCCTGCCACCTTCAACGAATTGTGCACATCTAACCCTAGGTCTCTCTGTTTATGCTCCCCTTTAGGATTGTAACCTTTAGTTTATATTGCCTCTCCTCCAATGTATCACTTCGCACTTTTCTGTGTTACATTTCATTTGCCATATATCCGCCATTCCACCAGCTTGTCTATGTCCTCATGAAGCCTATCACTACCCTCCTCACTGTTCACTATACTAACAAGTTTTGTGTCATCTGCAAATTTTGAAATTGTGCCCTGTAATCCCAAGTCCAAGTCATTAATATATATCAAGAAAAGCAGCGGTCCTAGTCAAAAGCTTTTGACAGATGAAATATCAGCATTTGACAGCTCTTTGAAGCTGTCAAACACTGACAATCTGTACTCCAAGTTAATTCCTTCCTCTCAGGCTGATTTAGAGATCTCTCCAGAACAGAAAGCTGAATGCTGCAGCTTTTGACAGCTCGCGGCCATTCTGTTTTTTGTGCCGGTGAGATGAGGGACTCCCGAGACCTGAAGGAAGGAAGGCCGTAAAGGTAAGTAAATGTAAGTAAAACTTCTTTAAACACTTTACATACACCAAACACACTTACCTCTGAACTCATGCACCCATCACTCACCTGAACACCGGACGTCTCGAACCCTCCAAGCCCTTCAGCCCGACGATCCGCCTCGCTAACTTGCCGTGGTTTGGAGCCGTCGGGAATCCCACACATCAGCAATAAAAATAGGGATTAGGCTAAAAACTGCCCGTTAACTATCTGTTAACAGGCAGTTAATTGGCACTAATCCCCTTCCCGCCTTGGGGAGGCGGGTCCCAGCACAGGTTGGGTATCCGCCTCCTTTGAAACTGGCATGGAGGCGGGTTGGGGGCAGGATGGGTTCGTGCCCCCCGATTTCGAGATTTTAACTCCCACCCGCCTCCAATACAGGCCTCCACGGCCAAATGAAAATCCTGCCCAGCCTATCCAGTCTTTCCTCATAGCTAAGATTCTCTACTCCCAGCAACATCCTTGTAAATCTCCGCTGTACCCTCTCTAGTGCAATCACATCTTTCCTGTAATGTGGTGACCAGAACTCCACGCAGTACTCTAGCTGAGGCCTAACTAGTGTTTTATACAGTTGAAGCATAACCCCCCTGCTCTTGTATTCTGTGCCACGGCTAATAAAGGCAAGCATTCCGTGTGCCACGGCTAATAAAGGCAAGCATTCCGTATGCCACGGCTAATAAAGGCAAGCATTCCGTATGCCTTCTTAACCACCTTATCTACTTGGCCTGCTACCTTCAGGGATCTGTGGACATGCATTCCAATGTCCCTTTGTTCCTCTACACTACTCAGTGTCCTACCATTTAATGTGTATTCCCTTTCCTTGTTAGCCCTCCCCAAATGCATTACCTCACACTTCTCCGGATTGAATTCCATTTGTCACTGTTCTGCCCACCTGACCAATTTATTGATACCTTCCTGCAGTCTACAGCTTCCTTCCTCAGTATCAGCCACACAGCCAATTTTAGTATAATTTGCAAACTTCTGAATCATCATGCCCCCTATATTCAAGTTAAGATCGTTGATATCTACCACAAAAAGCAAGGGGCCTAGTACTGGGCCCTGCGGAACCCCACTAGAAACAGCCTTCCAGTCACAAAAACACCCATCAACCATTACCCTCTGCTTCCTTTCTCCGAGCCAGTTTTGAATCCAACTTGACACATTGCCCTGGATCCCATGGGCTTTTAACTTCGTGACCAGTCTGCCATGTGGAACCTTATCAAAAGCCTTGCTAAAGTCCATATGCACTACATCAAATGCACTACCCTCATCTACCCTCCTTGTTACCTCCTCAAAATATTCAATCAAGTTCATGGTAACTGATTCCCTACTCGTCCTTTTCCTTGGTGGTGCACAGCCTGGTCCTGTAAGTGGAACATAGTAAAGATGATAGGAATTCTTTAAGGATGCCAAAAACACCACAGTGCTCAGACCACCTCTCTTCTGCGGTCAAGACTGTCCACATCAGCTAGCAGGCAGTACTTTGTGAGCAGAATGTGAGCCTGTGAAGTGCAGGGTATTATTGTGCACCACACTCTCCATTCGCTACTTGTTCCAAAAAACACCATCCTCATTGCAGCAGGACTTTGAAGGAATGCGGCAGTTCTGCTCCCGTTGCTTCTTGCAACCATATCCTTGTACAAGAATTGGTTTGTTTGGTGACCCAAAAATTGTCTCCTCTTCAAAGGCTTGAAGCAGCCTTTTAAGATCTGCTGGCTGGCCAGACTTTGTTACTGGCATACAATAGCCTGACTCGACAGGAAAATCATGCACAGAAATTGTATTCTTAAGGGGAGTGGCTTACTTTGCAAAGGTCAATAAATGCAGCACTCCTTTTTTTAAATTTGTTTTATGGGATCTGGGCGTCGCTTGCAAGGCCAGCATTTATTGCCCATCCCTAATTGCCCCTGAGAAGGTGGTGGTGAGCCGCCTTCTTGAACCGCTGCTATCTGTGTGGTGAAGGTACTCCCACAGTGCTGTTAGGGAGGGAGTTCCAGGAATTTGACCGAGTGACGATGAAGGGTTGGCGATATACTTCCAAGTCAGGATGGTGTGTGACTTGGAGGGGAACTTGGAAGTGGTGGTGTTCCCATGCGCCTGCTGCCCTTGTCTTTCTAGGTGGAAGAGGTCGCGGGTTTGGGAGGTGCTGTCGAAGAAGCCTTGGCGAGTTGCTCCAGTGTACCTTGTAGATGGTACACACAGCAGCCACGGTACGTCGGTGGTGGAGGGAGTGAATGTTTAAGGTGGTGGATGGAGTGCCAATCAAGCAGGCTGCTTTGTCCTGGATGGTGTCAAGCTTCTTGAGTGTTGTTGGAGCTGCACTCATCCAGGCAAGTGGAGAGTATTCCTTACTTGTGCCTTGTAGATGGTGGAAAGGCTTTGGGGAGTCAGGAGGTGAGACACTCGCCACAGAATACCCAGCCTCTGACCTGCTCTTGTTGCCACAGTATTTATGTGGCTGGTCCAGTTAAGTTTCTGGTCAATGGTGACCCCCCCAGGATGTTGATGGTGGGGGATTTGGTGATGATAATGCTGTTGAATGTCAAGAGGCTGTGGTTAGACTCTCTCTTGTTGGAGAAAGTCATTGCCTAGCACTTCTGTGGTACGAATGTTACTTGCCACTTATCAGCCCAAGCCTGAATGTCGTCCAGGTCTTGTTGCATGTGGGCGTGGACTGCTTCATTATCTGAGGAGTTGTGAACGGCACTGAACACTGTGCAGTCATCAGTGAACATACCTGCCAAGGTGGGTGCACTCATGGGACAGTCGAGTGCAGGACTCAGAAAATTGGGGCTTATATTTGGTACTTCGAGCCATGCAGGAAGCATCAAAATATTTCCAAGGCAGGTTTTTTAATTTCTGCCTTCTTTGGTTTGCTGAGAAAACATTTTTTATTTTCTAAGAGTCTGTTTAGTTTGGCAACTCAATGCACTTTATTGGCAAGTGAAAATTTTGTTTCAGCCACAGTTGGTTGACTCCTATGCCTAATTGAGAGAGAGAGGCAACACTGAGGAAGGAAGGATCCCCTCTGTGACACAGATATGTGTGAAGATTTCAATGATGATGGATATGAGGTGGGCGATGTTCTGGAACCACTGGGGGAGGTGAACAGAACACATTGGGTGGATAAAATCCAATATTTGGTTGCATTATGAAGTTCTGCTCCAGTAAGGGCCCAAACTCGAGTGGTGCCTTGCAGCCTGCACATTCACGATGTAAGTGGAGTAAAATTTAATGATTCCACTGAAGGGAAATCGTCCCAGGTTCCGTTTCCAGGTTGTTATTCACTGACCCCTGTTGGAATACATGCATGTGCACATTTTGGTGGGTTAAGATAGATTCAGGCACAGCTCAATCAAATGGCTTGCCAACAATTGCTGTTGAACCTCATGTAAAAGGAATGGCTTTTTATGGAGGCCTACTGGTGTCATTGAACTGTACCCCAGCTTGAGTCAGCGCCTTTAAGAGAGGAGAAAATTGCATATTTCTGAGCTTGAACTGAATTTAAATCAGCCACCATGAATTATACCTTTGCAAAGTTTAAGAATTTACTTTGTCAATGTTTGGACAACCTAGAATTACGGTCTCATGGGCTGGTCTCCTTAAAGTGTTTTAAAGACTTGGGGGTTGGTTTTTATTTCTGGCATAAATCGGGCAAGGTGTTAATCCCCCACCACCACCTGATGACGTTGGTGGGAGGCCCGATCAATTTTTGTCATCAGGCCTTATTTAAATACAGGAGGCAAGCTGCCAGCGCTAAGTGCGCTTATTAATAGAGGCTTGTGGCGTACCGATCACAGAACGGACACAATCCGCTTTCCAGTCCGTAGACTATAAATCAGGCGTCATGCCTTTAAGAAGGATCACACCTTTAAGAAACTCGAACTGCAACATAGTTAAGCCCAGAGCGGGGGAGGAGCAGTCGAAGCTGTGCACTGATAAAAGAGGGTTGTACTTTGTGTAGTCTCTGACTCCATTTTGTGTTCAGCATGCAGCCTCAACAATTAAACCTTTTCTGTTGAACCTCTCCAAGTTCAGTATTTTTTGCTAGGAGTACGTAGACTCCTACAGGCTCACCTGGCGGGGTGGAGACTGAAGCGGGCCTGCAGCACCACCTCAAAGGGGAGGGCTGAAAAGATTTGAGGGGATGTGGGTGTGTCAACAGAGCAACAGACTGAAGTGGCAGCAAAATGTAAAGAGCACATCAAAATAGCAAGGAGTTGCATTTGAGGGAGTCTTTAAGGCTTAAAAGTTACAAAAGTAATGAAGGAAAAGTAATTGCCAGACCTGCTTATGTTGCCTTTAAGTAGCACTATAAATAGTTGCCTTCTGACCTGCACCACCCATGGTTTGTGGGAGGGTTGCAGAAGCAGTGCTACTGGTGCTGATTGAAATTAAAATGGTGTTTGAGTCCTAACAACATCATCGGCCATTCATTTCAATGTATTAATAGGCTCCTGCCTGTTTCCAGCAGGAGCTTTGGCCACATAAATTGAGGTCTGCCTGAAACTCGCAATGGGTTGCCCTGTAGCAGAAAGATGGCATTCTTTTTGCAATTTATATATTTTTGTCCTACTACTGACTCCTCCCCCCCACCCTCCGCCATTCACACCTAAAAATGGGACAATAGGCAGTCGAAAATCTGGTTTCATTTACATACTGCATAACACAGGTTTTTTTTTAAAGTTGAAGCTACACACATTTTATGCTCACTTGAGCCAGCCAGGTGTTTATATTTTACAAGCCATTAGCAATTCTATTTTCCTCCTGCCCACCACCTCCCCCAGTACAATTACTGCTTGCACAATAGTTGGGAAGAAGGGATTGAATCCAAAATGAGAAGTGGTGGTCTATTATTTCTTCTATGGCACATAAATGGTGATGTACCAATCCAATGCTCCTAGCAAGCAACCACACCCAGTGCAACAAATGGATAGTGATCAAGCTACAACACAGTAGCTCCAACTCTCTGAGCCACGCTCCTGTCAGCAGGGCTCCATGCTGAGATTGTTGAATTGCTGCGATGGTCATGTGCTGAATAGCAGATCTAAAACCACTTATACGCTTAGCAACAGCTATGTTGCTTTGGTACAATAGTTCAAAAGATCTTTTATATGTGCAGCACACTGCATTGGCTTTTCCTGCCTGCATTTTGAGAAATGTACATCGATCCAATGAGCCAAGACCTAGATCACTTAAAGAACATTTTTGTCCAGGCAAGATTAACTGAGTATATTTCTAGTTCCACTGCAAGTAGGTCCTGACCAATGATCAGAGTCATGGCCCAGGCTGTTTGCATCTGGGTCTTTAGTAATTTTAACTATGGAGCCTTAGATAATGGTCATTGACCATTCCACATGCTTCCTGTATGTTTCAGTGGGAGGCTAATTCTAATTTTTGAGCTTCTTAGAAGTTGGTATTCCAGAGACTAAAAATGAAGCCAGACCTTTGAAAGGAGCCCTAACACTTTTGTGATGGAGTGACCTTTGAGACAGGTGAAGGAAGTTGGCTGATGCAGCACCATAACTCTTGAAAGTTTTATTGAGAACTTGAGTTTCCATCCTGTCTCCAAACTTAATTTTAAGTTGAACCATTCAACATCCCAGTGCTAGATAATAGTATCAAATGATGGAGTTTATGCTGAGTAGCCCTTTACGGTGTCTTTTAAAGACATCTGTCTTCAGATCCTTTGCCTTTGACCCAATTGCAGCCATGTGCAGACACAGGAAGAGCCCAGCACTGCTATCCAACCCACATTATCTGGAAATGTTATTGAAGTGCAACTGGTGTGCCCCATGGGAAGCAACCTCTTGTTGCTTGCAAGCTAGTGCCTTCACTGACAGACTGATTCAACCTTCTTATTTAGCGCACAGGGCACCTTTTATTTGGAGAGACTACTGCCACACAGTTTACTCCAAGTAGGGCTGCACATTAGTGATGAGGCCATTTATTGAACATCATTATCTGCCTCACTGCCATTGCATACTCGATTTTGCATAGGTGAATATTTGCACTCTTGACTCCATTATTATCTCAATCTTTTGTAGCTGTAAACCTCTGGTGGTTTCTGCACACTTCCTTCATTTGCTAAGGTAGGTCCCCAGGGGTCGCTCCATCACACCCAGACACTACGGGCTACAGTGGTGAGTGTTAGTCAAATATAGTTACATTTGAAAATATAACATCCATACTCTACCATCTGGGACTGCATAAAAATAAATTGGACAAACGTGCTAAAAGTTTCTGCCCACATCCGAAAGACCTCTAGATGATACATTGTACTAATACGTAGAAGATAATTTTTATGCTGGATATGATCATCCAAGATTTTTTATTT
Organism: Somniosus microcephalus; assembly: GCF_052327205.1. Classification (NCBI taxonomy): domain Eukaryota; kingdom Metazoa; phylum Chordata; class Chondrichthyes; order Squaliformes; family Somniosidae; genus Somniosus; species Somniosus microcephalus. The sequence goes on along the minus strand of NC_141001.1, from coordinate 63,262,937 downwards.
CCCTTTTTGCTTTAAGGAGCATGCTCAGAACAAACTCTTTGCTTGCTCCTTCCACCTGATCCTACTGAAAGCTTGACCTTTAACCTCTTGCATTGTTCATTACCATCCCCCTGAGAGGATCAGTGTCGAGGCTAATTATCATAGGATCACTTTGCAGAAGGCTGAAGCTGCCGGTTCAATTTGCCAAATGGAGAATGGAACAATGCTGCCTTTCATTATTGGTTCCCTAAAGCTGTCTGAAAAAAACCCTGTTGGAAATACAATTTAAATAAGGCCTTATATAAATCGATTCTGGGTATCTGATCTAAAATGGCGATCATTTGTATTATGTAAGGTTACTTTTGTTTTTTAACTTGTTTTTCTTTTTTATGCAATGATTAAGTATAATAGTCAGTTACAAATAGGCCTAAGGATTAATTAGGGCAGAAACATTTCAACTTATTTGTCTATTTCGATAAAATAGATTTAATTCCAGGTCACAATTATCACGAAGTTATGGTACGCTGAAGTTACGTTATACTGTTATGTTTATAGATGAGCATTTCTCGTGAAGATGCATAAATTCTCATTGCAAATTTCAGTAGCCGGAACAAATGTTTTGAATGCACTTTCTTTTCTCTGAGTACAATTTCATGTCTTATTTTCTCTGTGAATTTTACTGGTTTGCTTTATTGATTGAAATTGTAGTACATGTTCTGACCCTTTTAAATACTGTAACGCTCCAGGTGTACAGATGTACAATGTGTATTTATGTATAGATTACTGGGTGTAACGCTCCAGGTGTACAGATTACTGGGTGTAACGCTACAGGTGTACAGATTACTGGGTGTAACGCTCCAGGTGTACAGATTACTGGGTGTAACGCTACAGGTGTACAGATTACTGGGTGTAATGCTCCAGGTGTACAGATTACTGGGTGTAACGCTACAGGTGTACAGATTACTGGGTGTAACGCTCCAGGTGTACAGATTACTGGGTGTAACGCTCCAGGTGTACAGATTACTGGGTGTAACGCTCCAGGTGTACAGATTACTGGGTGTAACGCTCCAGGTGTACAGATTACTGGGTGTAACGCTACAGGTGTACAGATTACTGGGTGTAACGCTCCAGGTGTACAGATGTACAATGTGTATTTATGTATAGATTACTGGGTGTAACGCTCCAGGTGTACAGATTACTGGGTGTAACGCTACAGGTGTACAGATGTACAATATGTATTTATGTATAGATTACTGGGTGTAACGCTACAGGTGTACAGATTACCGGGTGTAACGCTACAGGTGTACAGATTACTGGGTGTAACGCTACAGGTGTACAGATTACTAGGTGTAACGCTCCAGGTGTACAGATTACTGGGTGTAACGCTACAGGTGTACAGATTACTGGGTGTAACGCACCAGGTGTACAGATGTACAATGTGTATTTATGTATAGATTACTGGGTGTAACGCTACAGGTGTACAGATTACTGGGTGTAATGCTCCAGGTGTACAGATTACTGGGTGTAACGCTACAGGTGTACAGATTACTGGGTGTAACGCACCAGGTGTACAGATGTACAATGTGTATTTATGTATAGATTACTGGGTGTAACGCTCCAGGTGTACAGATTACTGGGTGTAATGCTCCAGGTGTACAGATTACTGGGTGTAACGCTACAGGTGTACAGATTACTGGGTGTAACACTACAGGTGTACAGATTACTGGGTGTAACGCTCCAGGTGTACAGATTACTGGGTGTAAAGCTACAGGTGTACAGATTACTGGGTGTAACGCTCCAGGTGTACAGATGTACAATGTGTATTTATGTATAGATTACTGGGTGTAACGCTCCAGGTGTACAGATTACTGGGTGTAACGCTACAGGTGTACAGATGTACAATATGTATTTATGTATAGATTACTGGGTGTAACGCTACAGGTGTACAGATTACTGGGTGTAACGCTACAGGCGTACAGATTACTGGGTGTAACGCTACAGGTGTACAGATTACTGGGTGTAACGCTCCAGGTGTACAGATTACTGGGTGTAACGCACCAGGTGTACAGATGTACAATGTGTATTTATGTATAGATTACTGGGTGTAACGCTACAGGTGTACAGATTACTGGGTGTAACGCTACAGGTGTACAAATTACTGGGTGTAACGCTACAGGTGTACAGATTACTGGGTGTAACGCTCCAGGTGTACAGATGTACAATGTGTATTTATGTATAGATTACTGGGTGTAACGCTACAGGTGTACAGATTACTGGGTGTAACGCTACAGGTGTACAGATTACTGGGTGTAACGCTACAGGTGTACAGATTACTGGGTGTAACGCTACAGGTGTACAGATTACTGGGTGTAACGCTACAGGTGCACAGATGTACAATGTGTATTTATGTATAGATTACTGGGTGTAACGCTACAGGTGTACAGATTACTGGGTGTAACGCTACAGGTGTACAGATGTACAATGTGTATTTATGTATAGATTACTGGGTGTTACAAAACTATAACACAATTGGATCCTGATTATGTCATATATTGTACCTCAAAAGCAATGAATGGTTTGCACAAATTGCCTGAATTCTTTGTATTCACCTTGGGACTTGTTTTAAAATATATGCATATTTGTTTTTTCAGTTGATTATACTTGAAAATCTTGGTAGGTTACTGGTAACAAAGCCTATGCTCTTTTGTGCCTGGAAACAGAACAGGATATTACTGATGCTAGTGACCTAGACAAAAGCATGAGACACTGGACTCTTTATACAATGACACTGCATTGGTATAACAATAATTTCACAATATGGCGAGTTATGTTATTTCAGGAGTTACCTTTTTTGAATTGGGAAATCTAGATGAAGGGCCAAGGCCCAAGGCTGACAGTTTAGTGAAACTGAAAAAGCATTAAATTCAAGTTCAATTACAGAGAACAGTTCAAATAGAAATTGCTATATTCTCCTTGCCACATTTTGGGATTTCAGATAATGTGGCTGCAGAGGAAACTCAATGGCCCTGAATTTCCGACCCCCACGGGTGTGTACGAGGTGTGTATGCGACCGTAGGGGCTGCGCAAGTGCCGGGTTTAGGCATGCGAAATGCATGCGCTGAAACCCGGAACTTTCGATCTGTAAAGAATTCTCTTGACAGATCCTCCGCATCCCCGGGAGAAAGGCCTCTGCGGGTGGAGAGTTGCGCTATTTGCTCAATTTCCGCCCGCTGAAAGGCCATAGAATTCTTACGCCTGGAAAAGCAGTCCAATAAGTTAAGTTTATATTAAGCCCCATTAAAACATATAAAAAAAAGTTCAAAAAATTACATTTTTGTTTAACATATTTAATTAAATGCCATTTAAATTAATTTTATATATGTAATGGTTTTTCTTTATTTATCTCAGTGTGTTGGTGCATTTTTGTAGTCATCCCCATTCATACTTTTGACCGTTCCGTGCGTACAGAACGGTCAAAAGTATGAAGGTGGATTCCCTTCTTCCATTGGTTGAGCTGGCCCACATGATCCCAGGGGCTCTTGTGAACCGCTTGCGCCCCTGGGATACGTGGGCCTCTGCGCATTTCGAAGAGGAGAGGCCCAGGAGTGGAAGGCTCGGTATCTACAGAACCAGCAGGTAGGTTCGTAGAATTTTTTCTGATCGGAGGCTTCTGCCCGCAGGAAGCCTACGATCGGAAATTCAGGGCCATTGTAATGTACATTTGAAAAGTGACATTGAGCTAAACTTCCCTCTTAAGGGGTTAATTTCACAGGACAGCAGAACTGGCAGATACACATTGGGGTGAAAATTGCTGTCGGAGGCTTGCTACAGGCGAATGCCTTCAAACCGCAAGAAAAGTATGTACCAACCTGATTGCTCTGGATCTTCGAACTCTTGCACTTCCTGGGCCTGCAGGCGTAGGCCTGGGTAAAGGCCCACGTATCACAGGAGCGCATGTGGTTCGCAAGCGTCCCTGTGATCACATGGGCCGGCCCAACTGTAGTGTATGTATCTTTAAGGGGAGAACTACTTTTTACAGCTCCTGTATACTGCAGTACCGGCAGTGACCACACCTGTATATAAACCCTGAGTAGGGATCTTTACGTTTAGGTTTAGAGTAACCCTCGTCCAGTAAATACCTGTTGATTGCTCCCTGCAGTCTCGTGTCTAGTTATTGAAGGACACACTACATCAAAATACACGGATCTAACATTGGCGACGAGGCAGGTTTGAACCTACCTGCAACTCTGCATTACCTCCCAGGGATTCGCTCCTGGAGAACAGTGGAAGAAAGTTGAGGCCAGAAGCACGGGCGTCGACCACGAGCAACCGCCCAGTCATCCAGCAGAGATTTGAGCATCGCAGGGGAGGCTGTTGAGAGCTGGGCTTGGTTCTCCAGTCACGGTGGTCCAGCGAAACGGGCTGGCAACAGGTACGGCGCAGACCCTTCCCGGACAGCGGCGGCTAGAGCCGACCGATGGCACAGAAAAGGCCGAGCAGCGTCGACGGGAGAAGAGAGAGGGTAGAGCGCACAGGGCGCAGCCGGTGTTCAGGACCAAATGGCGTCGACGGGAGAAGAGAGAGGGTAGAGCGCACAGGGCCCAGCCGGTGTTCAGGAGTGAATGGCGTCGACGGGAGAAGAGAGAGAGGCGCGAAGGAAAACGCGCAGAGCGCAGCCGGTGTTCAAGGGATGAGCAGCGTCAGCGGGGAAGAAAGGGAAACGCGCAGAGCGCAGCCGGTGTTCAAGGGCCGAGCAGCCGCAGCGGAGAAGAAGGGAAAGCGCGGGAAAACGCCATTTTGAGCCAGTCTAACCACACCCAGGGATGCCAAAGAGTGGCAGTATCACAGCGTTCGACAATGAAGTCGAAGATTGGACGACATATGTCGAACGCATAGAAGTGTACTGCAAGGCGAATGAAGTGCCAGATGAGAGGAAAGCGCTGGTATTGTTGAATTCCATGGGTGCAAAAATGTATGGCTTACTGCGAAACCTAGTAACCCCAGAGAAGCCAGTGGAAAAGGATTTTGGAAATATAGTGTCAATCCTACAGAAGCATTTAAACCCCACACCGCTGCTGATAGCAGAAAGATTTAAGTTTCACAAAAGGAACCAGCATGAAGATGAAAGTAATGCTGAGTATTTAACGGAACTGCGCAAGCTATCGAAACACTGCCAGTTTGGAACGGGACTAGCAGATACTTTAAGGAACAAGTTCGTGTGTGGGCTTCAAAGTGAAGGAACCCAGAAACGGCTTCTATCAGAAAAGGATCTTACGCTGGACAAGGCTTTCAGCATGGCAGTATCACACGAAGCAGCCACACGGGGCGCTGCAGAGATACAATGGAGACCGCAAGAATATGGCACAAATGAAATGTCATACGGAACAGTGAAGTGCTATCGCTGCGGCAGAACAACACACGACCATAATGATTGCTGGTTTAAGGACAAAGTGTGCAGACAGTGTGGAAAAGTAAGACACATAGCAAGAGTCTACAGGTCGGGAAAGAAAGCCAGCAGCAAGAAATCTCCACAGGAGAAGTACAAGAAGGTACATAAGGTGATGGAGAGTAGTTCAGACGAACAGAAAAGTGATACAGGCTCCGGAAACAAGGAGCTGGGTTGTCTGAAACTACATAAGGTGATCCAAACAGAGGATCACCAAACTATCTGGGTCACGCTCAAGATAGCTGGAGTCCAAGTGAAAATGGAATTGGACACAGGATCAGCCCTAACAGTCATAAACCGAAGGGACTACAAGCGGCTATTCTCACATATACCCTTGAGAGATACAGAGATTGTCTTGAAGATGTACATGGGGCAAAAAGTCTACCCCAAAGGAAAAATAAGGGTGAACGTTGTATATAACGGTAAGGAAACACCAAAAATGGACCTATATGTATTGCCAGATGGAGGACCACCACTACTAGGACGTGAATGGATCCGGAAGATACAGCTAGATTGGCATTCTATACAAGCACTGACTGTAGATGCCAAAAAGGATGACGACGCCACACCTGGACGACTGTCAAAAATGCTAACTGACGCACAAGAAGTGTTCCAGGAGGGACTTGGAACACTAAAAGGCATAACAGCGACAATCAAAATAGAGGAAAATGCAAGCCCAAAGTTTTTTAAGGCCAGACCGGTGCCTTATGCGATCCGCCCAGCCGTCGAAGCAGAGCTGGATGGTTTGTAACGTTCAGGAGTACTGTCCAAAGTAGACTGGAGCGAGTGGGGCACACCCATCGTTCCTGTAATGAAGAGGTCGTTGAGTAATACGCCTGGGGAAGCAAAGAAAGTTCGCATCTGTGGGGACTTTAAGGTGACAGTGAACCCAGTCCTTCACACGGTACAATATCCGCTTCCGCGGATTGAAGATATTTTCGCCTCGCTATCTGGAGGAAAACGCTTCACTAAGATTGATCTGGCCCAGGCGTACCTGCAAATGGAGGTAGAAGAAGCCTCGAAACAGTACCTCACGATCAACATTCATAAAGGTCTCTACCAATACAACCGGCTGGTGTTCGGGGTAGCATCAGCTCCGGCTATTTGGCAAAGGGCAATGGAACAAGTCCTGCAAGGGATCCCAGGGACCCAGTGTTATTTGGACGACATCCTGGTCACGGGCGAAAATGACAGTGATCACCTCGCCAACCTGGAGCAGGTGCTCACTAGATTGAAGGAATATGGGCTCCGAGCTAATCGCCACAAATGCGAGTTTTTCCAGAAGCAAATCTCGTATTGTGGCCACGTTATTGATGAAGAGGGGTTACATAAGTCCCCTGAAAAGATTGAGGCAGTAGTCAAGGCTCCAGCACTGGAAAATGTGTCACAACTGAGGTCGTTCCTCGGGCTGATGAACTACTACCATAAGTTCTTGCTGAATTTGTCTACAGTACTACACCCACTGAACACCCTACTGCAAATGGGGGTACCATGGAAGTGGAATGACGAATGTAAACGAGCTTTCCAGAAGTGCAAAGAATTGATCACATCAAAAGAGGTGTTGGCTCATTTCAACCCAGCACTACCAATTCGGTTGGCGTGTGATGCATCACCCTATGGCATTGGAGCGGTGCTGTCGCACAAGTTCCCGGACGGCTCGGAGAGGCCGGTAGCCTTTGCGTCTCGGTCACTAACCTCAGCCGAGCGTAACTACGCCCAGATTGACAGGGAGGCTCTCAGCCTAGTGTGGGGAGTGAAAAAGCTCAACCACTATCTGCACGGGCACTGCCTACTGCAGAGGAAGCACCAGCAGTGGACCCTGTCGAAATATTTTATTCGACTATAATTGAACGCTTGCCAGTAACTAACGCTGATATAGAGAAGGAGGCCCGAAATGACCCGACACTGTCTCGGGTATATGAGTTGACGGTGAAGGGATGGCCAACACATGGCGACTCACTGTTGCCAGCATTCTCATCCAGAAGAGAACAGCTGTCAGTATGCCAGGGGACCTTGATGTGTGGATCCCGAGTGGTAATTCCACCCAAGTTAAGGGAGAGAGTGCTAAATGAGCTTCACGAAGGCCATCTGGGAGGGGTGAAAATGAAAAGCCTTGCTAGGGCTTATGTGTGGTGGCCGGGGATCGATCAGCAAATTGAGGACCTGACAAAGAGCTGTTCAGGATGCCAGAAGGTCCAAAATGCACCACCACATGCCCCTCTACACCCATGGGAGTGGCCCTCATCTCCATGGCAACGGGTGCATATTGATTTTGCTGGTCCATTCATGGGCTCAATGTTTCTAATAGCCATGGATGCGCACTCGAAATGGCCTGAGGTGATCAAAATGTCGTCCACCACCACGGAGAAAACTATTGCAGTCCTACGGACCATATTTGCCAGGAACGGCTTGCCAGAGCAGATTTGCTCTGATAACGGACCACAGTTTGTGTCCGAAGAGTTTCGAAGATTCATGAAAAGGAATGGGGTAAGGCATTACACATCTGCCCAGTATCATCCAGCCACAAATGGATTGGCTGAGAGGTTCATACAAACCTTTAAGAAAGCAGTAAGGGCCATGTGCGATGACGACATTCCACTGCAGCATAAGGTGGACAATTTCCTGTTAGCCTACAGAAATGCGACACATGCAGTCACCAACCAGACCCCGGCCATGATGTTCTTTAACCGAAGGTTGAGATCTCGTCTGGATTTGCTCGGACCAAATGTACGAAGAGATGTTGAGAATAAGCAATTCCAGCACATCAATGAGAAGCCGACAAGAAGCTTCAATGTAGGGCAACCAGTCTTGGCCCGCGACTACCGAACAGAGAAATGGCAACCAGGAACGATATGCACATGGCAGGGGCCACTAATGTACACAGTGGATGTTGGGGAGAACATTGTGAGACGCCATGTCGACCAGATCCTAGAGTCACAGGAATGAGTCAACCCCATGGCTCGCGCACCTGGTGATGAACCCGACATACAGGTATCATCTACCCCAGAAACAGTAGCATCGGAAGCTGATGAACCAATTGATGACAGGGGGCCTCCGCACCAAGAACAAGACACTCAGGAAAGGCGCTATCCAGAAAGGATCAGGAAGCCGCCCCAAGACTGAATTTATAAATGGACTATTTTCAGTTAATGTGCATGTTAAAAGTGTTAATTGTTAAATGAATGTTATGGTACTGTCAATCTAAAAGGGGAGGAATTGTAATGTATGTACCTTTAAGGGGAGAACTACTTTTTACAGCTCCTGTATACTGTAGTACCGGCAGTGACCACACCTGTATATAAACCCTGAGTAGGGATCTGTACGTTTAGTTTTAGAGTAACCCTCATCCAGTAAATACCTGTTGATTGTTCCCTGCAGTCTCGTGTCTAGTTATTGAAGGACACACAACATCAAAATGCACGGATCTAACACCAACCAATCACAAAGGGGGATTCCCATTATGCTTATGGGGATTCCATTTACGCGGAATCCCCATCAGCATAATAGGAATCCCCTAAACAATACATTTTCACAATACTAAAATAAAAATAAATCATCACAGGTTCAAAATTTATTAAAATACCATTTAATTAAACATTTAAAATAAAAATTAAATTTTTTGAAAAATACATTTTGAACATTTTTAACTGGGACAGAAATAACCTAAACTAATTTTAAATGTAAAGGAATGTTTAAATGATTTAAAAAAATTTATTTTAACATTTATTTAAACCCTTACACTGGTAAAAGAAGGCCTTATGCCTGCTTTTACCAGGCGTAAGGATAACCCAACGCTGCGCCAGCGAAAGCCAATTTAAAGCTGATGCGTACGATCAGTCAAGCAGAAACTTGACAGATCGCGAGTTCCGGGTTTTCCCGCACGCGCATCGCCTGGAACTTGCGGGGCACTTATGATGGTGTACGCTGTGCCGACGCCATCATAGGCCCCATAAAATCCGGGCCATTAGCTTTCATGCTGGGTGTATGAACCAGTGAGCTGGAGTCAATGAAAGATAATTTGACATTTCAGTGATCATTCATGTTCTTATTCAATGAAAAATAACAAGAATTTGCGGTCGGAGGCGTACCTCTGGAGTACGCCTCCAACCCGTAAAAATATCCGCACTTACCTTCAGGTTCCCAGACTTCAGAGACTTCGGGTCCTGGGCCTGCAGGATCCCAGGGATGCGGGTGTTTTGGAAGCGTCCCTGGGATCACGTGGGCCAGGTCCTCCAATCAGAAAGGAGGATTCTTAATATACCTATGAGAATTTCATTTATGAACGGAATCCACAAATAAAAAATAATTTATACAACTGGAATAGAAATAAATGTTCCCATTTTCAAATCTAATTAAAAGTCCCTGATCCCACTGCTGTCTCCATCCCGCTGTCTGAAATGAATTTCCCTTGATTGGACTTGTTAAGCCCGCTCAGCGCGTTTGCCGGACAATTAGAGGAAGCGGGTCTGATGATGTCATTTGATGACGTGTCATCAGCCGGTTTCTTAAAGGGACCATGTCCAAATTTATTTTGACATTTGTGCTGTCACCGTTGAGGTGCTGCAAACACTGACAATGAATGCACAGAGGTGCAGGGCTGCACCTAGGCTCTCCCATGACTCCTTCCATATGCTTATGGAGGGTGTCACAGCATGCAGGGAGGTCCTCTTCCCTTCCCATGGGTGGAGGGGACCTCCCCAGGAGATCAACACAGCCTGGTTGCAGATTGCAGAGGATTGCACAAGCAGTGATGTCGTCAGGAGGACCTGGGTGCAGTGCCACAAGCGTTTCAATGATCTCAATAGATCACGGAACGTTAGTACAAAGCCACACTCAACCTCCTCCTGCTGTGCCTCTCATCACATCCCCATCACTCTGCCTTCCCTACCCTACTCCTGCACATCCCTACTCACACCAACTTACCTTGCACCTCCACCCATCCCTCCCTATCTACATTATCACATCCCCATCTTATTAGCCACCCCTCACACTCACCCTCATCCTAGTGCAATCATACCTACTAACAACACATAAGGGTAGGCACTTGGGTATTTTATGCAATGTTCATGTAAAGTTTCTGTTAATGTGGTGTCAAACATTGAAACCTTTATTTTGAACACTTTGCGTTCTTGGACAGATTTGTGTGCATCTTTGGAAGTGGCTTAGTGAGTTGCAGTGAATGGCGAGATATAACAGTACCCCCCGCAATGGTGATGAGTGTGAAAGGAATGGCTTGGGCATTGTAGGGATGCCTTATGGTGTTGGTGTGGGGTGGTGCCAACCTGGCGCATCATGTGGCAGCCAGGGTGTACAGCATCAAGTGAAGTAAAGCTGGCCATGGTGAGGCCATCCCTGGCCTCCCCGGCAGCAATGTGGTTGAGAGATGATGCCCTCTGTCCTGTGCAGCATCAGGTGATTGAGGAAAAGGTTGGTGTTGTTGTTGACATTGCTGGTGTGCCTGGTGCTGCTGGTGTTGGGGCTGATTGTGGTGTGATTCTGAGGACCAAGGTGAGAGAGTATAAAGGGCACCCATGTTGATGGAATAGATGGCAGGTGAAGTAGAGATGACAGAAGCGATCTGTCAATGGTGAGAGAGGTAATGAGGTCAGACTGGATGGAGACTTGTGTAAAGACTTGCAGCATGGTGAATCTGTTGTGGAAATGCAGTGAGGAAGAGTTTGTGGCTGAGGGAAGCTATCTCTGTAAGGTGGGAGCTTTTACTGTACATTTGAAGCTGTCAACTCATCAGCTGATTCAATGGCCACTGAACTCCCACCTCAGCTTGACAGACGTGGTCCATGACCAGCGTGGACCCCGTGGGCAAGCTGTCAAATGGAGAAGATGAGCTGAAATTCATTCTGAAGTGGCTGTAAACAAGCCACTAATTACCTGAATTGGGTCCCCCGCCGCTGCATATTGGGTCTGCTCAGCGCTGACAGACCCGACACTGGGGAAAGGTGCGTGGCAGCAGGTTCAAAACGGGGTCCTGATCCGCTGAGGAAAAGAAACACTTTCCCACCCGACCCACCACCGATCGCGCCCGTGCCCCACCGCCCCCGCAACATCCAACGTTAAGTGTTTGTGCATGATTTTTTAATTTAAATTTAATATTTATATTAACCCTTATGCTGCTTTTACCAGGCATAAGGGTTTAATGGGCGTTTGACGGGCAATAGTTAGACAAATAGTCCAACTCTGCGCCAGTGAAAATGATTTTTGAGTCAGTGCGGTAGATCTGTCAAGGCGAACAGCGCATGCAGAAACCCGAAACTATTAGAAGGCTTATGACAGCATACGCTGTGCGTACACCGCCATTGGCACTGCAAAATTTGGGCCAGGATCTGCAAGAATTAGAGGCAATCAGACAGCCAAGGGCTGCCAGAAGGATGGAATATAGGAGAGGAGAGTTCGAAAATAAGCTTTAAATCGAGCAAAATAAAACACTAGTTCGGCTGTCAACATTGTGTCCAATTCTGGGCACCACACTTTAGGAAGGACGTGAAGGCTTTGAAGAGGGCATGGAAGAGATTTATTAGAATGGTTGAGGGATGAAGAATTACAGTTACGTGGATAGACTGCAGAAGCTGGGGTTGTTCTCCCTGGAGCAGAGAAGCCTAAGAGGAGATTTGATAAAGGTGTTTAAAAATCATGACGTGTTTAGATAGAGTAAATAAAGAGAAACTGTTTCGAATGGCTGAAGTGTCGATAACAAGAGGGCACAGAGTTAAGCTGATTGGCAAAAGAACCAGAGGCGACGGGAGGAAAATCTTTTTTACCCAACGAGTGGTTAGGATTTGGAACACACTGCCTGATAGTGTGGTGGGTATGGATTCAATAGTAGCCTTCAAAAGGGAATTGGATAAATACTTGAAGGAGAAAAAATTGCAGGGATATGGGGAAAGAGCAGAGAAGTGGGACTAACTGGATTGCTCTTAGAAAGAGCCGGCGCAGACACGATAGGCCAAATGGCCTCCTCCTGTCCTGTACTAGTCTATGATTCTGAGATGACCCACTGGCGTGAGGTACTCCACTGTGCTCATTATTTTTACATTATGTGAAGACAAATTGTATTGATGGAAATAAGTGATTCTGATTGTGACTCTTCTGTATGTTTACCTAATTAGATATGATTCAGCGAGCTGCTTTATTTCATTTGGTTTGCTTTCAGCGAGATTGATTGTGAAAGATGCAAGTATCTAGTCCAGATCACGGGGGATGGGGTTGTTGCGTGCCTGGGTAATCTACTGTACAAGTAGAGATGGGGCAGTTTGAGCCAAATCTCAAAACTAAGACACTTATGGAAGTGACTGATTCTAATGACCCCGAGAAGGTATCTACTGGTAACTGGCATTCATAAAACTCATAGGCCTAGAAATTCACTATGGCTCCGCCAGCTGGCTAACGGCCAAAAGTTAGCGCTGGGTGCGGAGCCATGTGCGACCGTCAAATATTCACTTTTCGCGCCCCAAGTCGGAACCGGGCGCTATTCCAGGGTGTGCCCGCCACCGCTTGGGGCACTGAAACTGAATATCAGCGCTCTAAGTGCCGCTGCGCCACCCGATGCGGTGCGGCAGGCTGCGGTACTGCAGGCCTCCTCCTTCTCTTAAGGTGGAGGTGCCTGCAACGGGGAGATTGCCGCTGGATTGTGCCGGCAAATGAGCCCGGCACCACGGAGAAGTGCCGGGCTCGCGGAAAGCAGCCGGCAATGCCGTGGGGGGGTGGTGGGGGAGGCCGGGGAAGGAGGTGCGGGCAGGCGGCCGCCGAAAAAGCGGCCGGCCGCACCTCCACCTTAAAGCGCCCCAGTAGCGCAGCAGTACGGCCCCGTTTTTCAATCGCTGTTTGCGGCCGCTGCAGAAGAGGCGGCCGCAACTAAATATGGGGTTTGGGCCGGAAGCGGGGCGGAACCGGGACACTGCGCACACCGATGACGTCATCGGTGTCGGCGCAGCGCTACCGGCTACCGCCGCCATTACCGCAGCGCTGAATATCAGCGCACCCACTTACACGGGTGCAGAAACCCTATTTGGGCGGTAACTGGGCGCAAAGCCCACTGAATTTCTAGGCCATAGTCCCTGATTTTAACTGCCCTCACCTAGCAGAAATTGGGTAGGGGGAGGGTAGTTAAAATAATACGATTCACTTACCCCCTCTGATCCCGCTGCCTTCCTGCCATGTCCCGAGATTAACCTGCTCTTTTGAGCAGGACAACTGCAGGAAGGAATCGGGGTCCTCCTTTAAGTATGCAGATCTGGTCCGATGATGTCATCAGGAACCAATCTGCAATTTCAACCTGAGGCCTGAGTGGGAGAGGAGTGTCGGCTCCCCTGTTGGGCAAACCTTTCAGGAGCTGGCTCCTGGGCCAAAAAAAGACCCAAGAGGTAAGATTTTTTGGTTTTCTTGTGGGCCAAGAGGTGCAGGATTTATCCTCCGGGCCTCACAAGGACCCCGTTGGCTTCCCTTGCGCTGGGTTACCCCTCTTGCGATCTTTGGCCGATCCTTCTCCTTCTCCTGATGGTAGCCAGAGGCTTCCTCCCCCATCGCACCCCCCCCACCCCCGCCCTCCTGACAGTGGCCAATGCCTTCCACCCCCCCACTGACTGCCGGGGACTGTTCACATGGGGTCCCCAGCTTCGGCCTACTGCTGCTGGATTGTCGGACGGGACTCTGTGTATAGATTTATCTAAATGAGGCCCGACCATTAAGATCGGCAGAGTTCCACGTCCCCGGCCTTGCCGGTCTCGTCGCCTGCCACCGGCCTCCCCCGCACCCTTCCCGCCCCATCCCCTGTGAAAATTGAGGCCCATATTTTGTGATAAAAATTGTGATCCAAAGATTCACTGACTGAAGTGTTATAGATTTTTTTCATAAAGAAGTATTGTAACTGAGAGTCAGTGCATAGAAGCAGTTAAGGGCTTTAAGTCTGGATGTACTGATTTGTATTGATCTGTTAGGAGCATTTCACTGTTCTTACAGGTTAACCATCTGTGCTTAGATGAGTTGAAGTGGGTAGTACCAACGAGTGTTATTTCACTCCATTTTATTTGGTAATTGAACTAATAACCCCTTTTCCCTTACAGGGGTCCCTCTCACAGAAGGATGTTACTACATGGCTGCATTCACTGCATTGGCATTCTGCCTACTGGCCTTCCCCAGCATTTGGGGAATATCTGTAAAGGCTAGTAATTTTTAAAAAAATATTCGTTCATGGGATGTGGGCATCTCTGGCAAGGGCAGAATTTATTGCCCTTCCCTAGTTGCCCTTGAGAAGGTGGTGGTGAGCTGCCTTCTTGAACCGCTGCAGTCCATGCGGTGAAGGTACTCCCACAGTGCTGTTAGGGAGGGAGTTCCAGGATTTTGACCCAGCGACGATGAAGGAACGGTGATATACTTCCAAGTCAGGATGGTGTGTGACTTGGAGGGAAACTTGGAGGTGGTGGTGTTCCCATGCGCCTGCTACCCTTGTCAGTCTAGGTGGTAGAGGTTGCGTGTTTGGGAGGTGCTGCCGAAGAAGCCTTGGTGAGTTGCTGCAGTGCAGATGGTACACACTGGTGGTGGAGGGTGAATGTTTAAGGTGGTGGATGGGGTGCCAATCAAGCGGGCTGCTTTGTCTTGGATGGTGTCGAGCTTCTTGAGTGTTGTTTGAGCTGCACTCATCCAGGCAAGTGGAGAGTATTCCATCACACTCCTGACTTGTGCCTTGTAGATGGTGGAAAGGCTTTGGGGAGTCAGGTGGTGAGACACTCGCCGCAGAATACCCAGCCTCTGACCTGCTCTTGTTGCCACAGTATTTATGTTGCTGGACCAGTTAAGCTTCTGGTCAATGGTGACACCCAGGATGTTGATGGTGGGGGATTCGGCGATGGTAATGCCATTGAATGTCAAGGGACGGTGGTTAGACGCTCCCTTGTTGGAGCTAGTCATTGCCTGGCACTTGTGTGGTGCGAATGTTACCTGCCACTTATCAGCCCAAGCCTGAATGTTGTCCAGGTCTTGCTGCATGCAGGCATGGACTCCTTCATTATCTGAGGAGTTGGGAATGGCACTGAACACTGTGCAGTCATCAGCGAACATCCCCACTTCTGACCTTACGATGGGGGGAAGGACATTGATCAAGCAGCTGAAGATGGTTGTGCCTAGGACACTGCCCTGAGGAACTCCTGCAGCGATGTCCTGGGGCTGTGATGATTGACCTCCAACCACCACAACCATCTTCCTTTATGCTCGGTATGACTCCAGCCAGTGGAGAGTTTTCCCCCCAATTCCCATTGACCTCAGTTTTACTAGGGCTCCTTGATGCCACACTTGGTCAAATGCTGCCTTGATGTCAAGGGGAGTCACTCTCACCTCACCTCTGGAATTCAGCTCTTTTGTTTGGAGCTGACTGGTCCTGGCGGAACCCAAACTGGGCATCAGTGAGCAGGTTATTGGTGAGTAAGCTGCATGATAGCACTGTTGACGACACCTTCCATCACTTTACTGATGATTGAGTGTAGACTGATGGGGCGGTAATTGGCCGGATTGGATTTGTCCTGCTTTTTGTGGACAGGACATACCTGGCAGTTTTCCACATTGTCGGGTAGATGCCAGTGTTGTAGCTGTACTGGAACAGCTTGGCTAGAGGCGCAGCTAGTTCTAGAGCACAAGTCTTCAGCACGACAGCCGGGATGTTTCAGGGCCCATTGCCTTTGCTGTATCCAGTGCACTCAGCCGTTTCTTGATATCACGTGGAGTGAATCGAATTGGCTGAAGACTGGCTTCTGTGGTGGTGGCATCGTCAGAAGGAGGCCGTTATGGATCATCTACTCGGCACTTCTGGCTGAAGATGGTTGCAAACGCTTCAGCTTTGTCTTTTGCACTCATGTGTGGGGCTCCACCATTGAAGATTGGGATATTCATGGAGCTTCCTCCTCCCGTTAATTGTTTAATGGTCCACCACCATTTGTGACTGGATGTTGCAGGACTGCAGAGCTTTGATCTGATCCGTTGATTGTGGGATCGCTTAGCCCTGTCAATAGCATGCTGCTTCCGCTTTTTAGCATGCATGTAGTCCTGTGTTGCAGCTTCCCCAGATTGGCACCGCATTTTTAGGTATGCCTGGTGCTGCTCCTGGCATGCTCTTCTACACTCCTTATTGAACCAGGGTTGGTCCCCAGCCTTGATGGTAATTGTAGAATGATGGATATGCCAGGCCATGAGGTTACAGATTGTGGTGGAATACAATGCTGCTGCTGCTGATGGCCCACAGTGCCTCATGGATGCCCAGTTTTGAGCTGCTAGATCTGTTCTGAATCTATCCCATTTAGCACGATGGAAGGTGTCCTCAATGTGAAGACGGGACGTCGTCTCCACAATGACTGTGCGGTGGTCACTGCTACCAATGCTGTCATGGACAGATGCATCTGCGACAGGTAGATTGGTGAGGACAAGGTCAAGTAGGTTTGTCCCTTGTGTTGGTTCTCTCACCACCTGTCGCAGGCCCAGACTGGCAGCTATGTCCTTCAGGACTTGGCCAGCTCAGTCAGTGGTGATGCTACCGAGCCACTCTTGGGACATTGAAGTCCCCCGCCCAGAGTACATTCTATGCTTTTGCCACTCTCAGTGCTTTTTCTAAGTGGTGTTCAACATGGAGGAGTACTGATTCATCAGCTGAGGGAGGGCGGTAGGTGGTAATCAGCAGGAAGTTTCCTTGCCTGTGCTTGACCTGAAGCCATGAGAATTCATGGGATCCGGAGTCAATTTTGAGGACTCCCAGGGCGACTCCCAGGGCCACTCCTTCCTGACTGTATACCACTGTGCCACCATCCCTGGTGGGTCTGTTCTGCCGGTGGGAAAGGACATACCCAGGGATGGTGATGGAGTTCGGGGCATTGGCTGAAAGGTATGATTCTGTGAGTATGACTACGTTAGGCTGTTGCTTGACTAGTCTGTGGGACAGCTCTCCCAATTTTGACTCAAGTCCCCAGATGTTGGTGAGGAGGACTTTGTAGTGTCGACTGGGCTGGGTGTGCTGTTGTTGCGTCCCTAGCCGGTGCCGATGTTTTTCGTAGCAGTTTCTTTACAACTGAGTGGCTTGTTCGGCCATTTCAGAGGGCAATTAAGAGTCAATTGCTGTGGATTTGAAGTCGCATCTCGGCCAGACCTAATGGGCATTATTGAACCAGATGGGTTTATACGAGGATCCGATAGTTTCATGGTCACCATTACTGATATTAGCTTTTTAATTCCAGATTTATTTAACGAACTGACTTTAAATTCGCCAGCTGCCGTGGTGGGTTTAAACTCACGTCTCCGGATCATTCGTCCAGGCCTCTGGATTACTAGCCCAGTAACATAACCACTATGCTACCGTTCCCACTGAATGTGGAAATGCATTTCTGGATGCCAGTGGGGATGGGTTGAGAGTGCTGTTTACTTGCAGTCACAGTTAACATGATGGACCTGTTGCCAGTGCTGTTGCAGCAGCTATTTACATTTGTCTCCCGTGGCACCTTACACATGGGGGCACCATTTTCAGGGGTGCTACTGCCCCAATTCCAGTGGGCAGGAGGCCTGAAAATTTACCCAGGGTTTTCAAAGAATGAGGGGGAAAGGAATAGATGGATATATTGGGGTTAGTGAAGAGGGGTGGGAGGAGGCTTGTGCATAGCATAATCACTGGCATGGACCTGTTTAAATGAATGGCCTGTTTCTGTGCGGTAAATACTCTGTAATACTATGTAATATTTCATTTTTGTTGTGTATTTTGGTTAAAAGGAAGGAAAACTATTAGCAGCTATCATTAATAGGTTCCTTATTGGCCTTCTATAATTTTCTGCCATTTTAACTTATAATTATCTTCATTTAGGCAAATTACAATTACTGACGAGCTGTGGTACTAATTGATAGTATGCAGTAGACACTATTTATAAACAATTACAGTTGGTGATTAATCTGTTCTGCATGCTTGAGAAACAAAAGACTGTTGTGAAACACTCACAGTTCATTTAAAACATTAAAACATTTAAAACACTGACAGGAAAAGACCATTTAAGGCATGTTTGGTGGTGTTATTACCCACTTCTCAAAAAGCCTGCTCTTGATCCTTCTGTTCTATTGAACCACCATCTTATCTCCAATCTTCCCTGCCTCTCCAAGGTCCTCAAATGTGTCGCCACCTATCTCTGTGCCCACCACTCCTACCATTCACTATTCGTGCCCATCCAGTCTGACTTCTGTCCCACCCACAGGACCAACCCTCCCCTCGCACCCCTCATTCAAAGTCATCAATGACATCCTTGTGACTATGAATGTCAAGCACCATCTCTTTTCATTCTTTGCGATCTTTGATTTATGGTTGACCATTCAATCCTCCACTAGTGCTTCTCCTCTGTGTGTTCCAGTACTGCAGGATTGTTATCTGCTGGTTCCATTCTTGTCTGTCTCACCACAGTTAGCACATATCCTCCAATAGTTTCTCCTGCCATGCCTGCAGAGTCACCTCCAGGATCCAATCTTGGCCCAATTCTGTTCCTTATCTAAATCCTATGGCTTAGCAACGTCGTGTGAAAAAGTTTGATTAAATTGGGGCTAATATTTCTATTAGTTTTGTTTTGGCTTCTGCATTCATAGTATGAAAATAGTAAAAATGACAGATTGGAACCAATGGTGCCTCAGCTCCAAAACTAAATGATATCCTAATATACAAATAGTGTTTGTAATTCAAGTGCCTTAAGATAATGCTAACAGCTAATAATGTAATTACCATAATCTGTTTGTTTTTGTAGGTTCTTCCAAGGCCTAATGACTGATTTCTCAACATTGGGAATATTTCTTTTTGGATTAAATAATACCAAGAAATTCAGGCTTCTTGGTTAAGGTACTTTTTAACAAATTATTTGAGAAAAAGACTTGCGATTTGTAGATGTATGTAACTGGTCAACAAATTTTAATCAGATGTAACTATGTATTAATGGTATACTGTTATGATCATTTTTTGAAGAAAAATAAGCTTGTAACAGCGCAGAAGAAAGAGAGAGTCGGAGAAGCATCCTTCAAGGCATCTCAAAGCACTCGCTGTCACTTTTGAACCACATTATGTAGACAATTGCAGCAGCCAATTTGCATGCACAGGATCTCACATAAGAGCAAATGAGATGAATGACCAGCTAATCTGTTTTTGGTGGTGCTGGTTGAGGGAGGAACCTTTCTTGGCCAATGCACCAGGATTGCTCTTCAATGACTAGTGCCATAGGAATCTTTTATGTCTATCTGATCAGACAGATAGGGCATTGGTTTAATGTCTCATCTGAAAGGCGGCTCCTCCAACAATGCAACACTTTCTCTATACCGCACTGAAGTATTGGCCTACATTATGTGCTGAAGTCCAGCAGTGGTTTGAAGGTTTTCAAAGAATAGGCTCTGATCTCACTTTTTTTATTGTGGAAAAAATTGAGCTTTTTCTCACTGTTAAATATCTGACCACTGCTTATCTCACACAGCAATGACTTTTTATTCATAGAATTAATCTGATCTTTTGATCTGATCTACTGGCTGCCTCATGTTCCAGCACCAAAGAATTTCCATCAAAAAAATTAACTCCAAAATCAATATTTAAAAATAAGACCCAACTACCGACTTTCTAAACTATCCACAACTATTAACTAATGTTTGGTAAATTTGACTATAAATGTATCTGCACCCATACCACTCCTTATTATAACATATAAAAAAACTTCGTCAGTTCTTTAATGCTTATTTTAAATTTTACTTGTGCAAAATTTCAGCTGAGACGTATTACCAATAAGTAATGTAATACGCTATATAGGCAACAATGGAAGAGATTTATGGGGCATTGGTAGTGGTGAGCGTTCACCCTGAATATGTAACAGACATTTTTGTTGACCAGTTAGGCAGGAATTGCCTTGTTATTTTCAGTGCAACAATGAACTGTGTCCATCTTGGGATGCAGTCTCCATTTAAAGGGAGTGGAAGGTTGGGTTTGTGTTCTGGAGCAAAGAGAGAGAACAGGAGCTCACGTATTCACCTCGCTGAAGCACTGTGCTGCCAGCCTTGGCCTCTTCCACTGGCAAAGTGGTGTGGCAGCCAAGGAGCTGGACTGCCTTCTCCTCATGAGTGGCGAGGGCTCTTAATGATGGAATGACCTCCACCCCCCCCCCCACGTTTCTCCGACTCTCTCTGTCGTTGTGCAGAGAATGGAGGTTAGACTTGCAGTTTATTACTGTGTGTGTGTGGTAAACCACTTTTATCGTTCACTATCGTTACACTATGGTTATCACTGTTATATCGTTACACTATGGTTATCACTGTTTACACTGTTGTATCACTACACGAGGTCGCCTCTTGTCATGCTGTTATACCTGGGCTGACCACTGCTGACTCCGCCCATGGCTCCACCTACTTGCCCAGGTATAAAGGTGGTCGACTGGCTGGTATTCCTCCTTGTTGGATCCGATCACCCACGAGGGTGGGCTCTGTTATTTAGCCAATAAAAACCTATAGTTACTGTCTTAACTCGTTGCTTTTCATTGGATGAATTGATAGGTATATCAATTTTATTGGCTAAATTTTGAAATGTCTTTAACGGAGCAGCCAAACGACCAGTCAGACGCCCAGCTTCAACAGCCACAGCAGCCGGCCTGGCTGCGAGCCCTCCGACCGCCGTACCTGGATCTAAACCCACAGGCAGCAAACTCAGCCCTCGACTTCAAACACTGGCTGAGCTGTTTTGAATCCTACCTGGGAGAATCCGGCGTGCCTCAGAGATCCAAACTAAGAGTTCTGACCGCCCAAGTGAGCCCTAAAGTATTTGCACTCATCCAGGACCTTACTACATACGAGACCGCCCTCAACCTGCTGAAAGAGCAGTACCGGAGCCCGGTAAATTCTATGTATGCCAGACATCTCCTAAGATCCTGCCCGCAACAGCCAGGAGAGTCTGTAGATGAATTTTTACGGGCGCTACAAACACTCGGCGGGGACTGTGACTTTAAAGCTGTAACGGCTGCAGAAAATACTGAAGAGAATATCCGCGATGCCTTCGTGAAAGGCCTTCGGTCCGACTACTCACGGCAAAGACTGCTCGAATCAAAGGACCTCGACCTGAACACAGCTGCAGCCCTCGCTCGCTCTCTGGAAGTGGCCCATCGGGACCTCGAGGCGTATTCCAGGTACTGTGCTGCGCGACCCTGGGACTCGGGCCCGACCCCGACCGCAATACCCCTCGCACCGCCGCCTCTGGGACCTACCTCAGCGTCGGCGTCCCGGACCCGATCGGGACCGCCACCCCTGGTACCGGCTGCGACATCGGAGCCCCGCGATCGGGCTGCCGGCTGCTTTTTCTGTGGCCAGGCGAAACACCCGAGGGCGCACTGCCCTGCAAGAAACGCGACCTGCTCCGACTGCCACAAGAAAGGCCACTTCGCGAAGGCCTGCAGGGGGAAAGCCACAGACGCCAGCAGTGCCTCATGCGAGTTGTGGGGGCGGCCATCTTTCATCAAGGCCACAGATGCCAGTATCCCCTCGTGTGAGTCGTGGGGGCGGCCATCTTTGATCAAGGCCACCGACACCGGCAGTGCCTCATGTGAGTTGTGGGGGCGGCCATCTTCTCCGCCATTTTATGCAACGCCGTGGGCACCGCCATTTTGTTCACCACACTCGACCGCCACCTTGTCTCCAGACCCGACCGCAGCCTCACCCGCAGACTACAGCAGCTCGCTCAGCCATACACTAGCCTCCGTCACACTGGACCAAGCTCGCCCGCATCACCTGTCCAAGTCCATGATGGACATCAAAGTAAACGGCCACGCCACGACCTGCCTGTTCGACAGCGGAAGCACGGAGAGTTTCATCCATCCAGACACGGTGAGCCACTACTCCCTCACTGTCCAGCCAACGCGCAACCGGATCTCGATGGCGTTGAGGTCCCATTCAACAGACATCAGCGGATACTGTGTTGTGACCCTGTCGGTTAGGGGCACGGAGTATAAAAATTTTAAACTTCTCGCCTTGCCCCAACTCTGCGCTGCCGTCCTACTAGGGCTGGATTTCCAATCCCACCTTCAAAGTGTCACTTTGGCATACGGTGGACCCCTCCCCCCACTCACAGTCGACAACCAACAGCCTTTAAACCGCCCACCGCGTACCACCTGCGGCCTATCCACCCTCAGGGTTCCGCCCCCCTCCCTGTTCGCCAACCTCACCCGCGACTGTAAACCCGTCGCTACCAAGAGCAGGCGGTACAGCACCGGGGACAGAGCTTTTATTAGCTCTGAGGTGCAGCGTCTCCTGAAAGAGGGCAGCATCGAGAGGAGCAACAGCCCCTGGCGTGCCCAGGTTGTAGTCGTTAAGACCGGCGATAAAAACCGCCTAGTCATCGACTACAGCCAAACCATAAACCGGTACACCCAGCTGGACGCATACCCCCTTCCCCGCATATCTGATATGGTCAATCAGATTGCACAGTACCAAATATTCTCTACCATCGACCTTAAGTCGGCCTACCACCAACTCCCTATCCGCCCTGAGGACCGCCAGTATACCGCCTTCGAGGCGAATGGCCGCCTCTACCACTTCCTTAGGGTTCCCTTCGGCGTCACCAGCGGGGTTTCGGTCTTCCAAAGGGAGATGGACCGGATGGTTGACCAGAACGGGCTGCAAGCCACGTTCCCCTATCTAGATAACGTCACCATCTGCGGCCGCGACCGGCAGGACCATGATGTTAATCTGGAGAGATTCCTCCGTACGGCCCAATGGCTGAACCTCACCTACAATAAGGAGAAATGTGTGTTTAACACCTCGCGCCTTGCCATCCTCGGCTGCGTAGTAGAGAACGGAGTCATCGGCCCCGACCCCGAAAGAATGCGCCCCCTCATGGAGCTTCCCCTCCCCCACTGTCCAAAGGCGCTGAAGAGGACCCTGGGGCTCTTCGCCTACTATGCCCAATGGGTGCCCAATTATGCGGACAAAGCCAGACCCCTCATGAAGTCCGCCTCCTTCCCCCTGACGGCAGAAGCGTGCGCAGCCTTCTCCCTCATTAAGGGAGACATTGCTAAGGCCACAATGCACGCGGTGGATGAGTCTATCCCTTTCCAAGTGGAGAGCGATGCATCCGACTCCGCCCTAGCCGCAACCCTTAACCAGGAGGGGAGACCGGTGGCCTTCTTCTCAAGGACCCTCCAGGGCCCTGAGATCTGACACTCCTCGGTCGAGAAGGAGGCCCAGGCGATCGTGGAGGCTGTACGACGCTGGAGGCATTACCTGGCAGGCAAACGATTTACCCTCCTCACCGACCAGCGTTCGGTCGCTTTTATGTTTAATAACAAGCTGAGGGGCAAAATCAAGAACGACAAGATCTTGAGGTGGAGAATCGAGCTCTCCACCTATGATTATGAGATCTTGTACCGGCCTGGTAAACTGAACGAACCCCCAGATGCTCTAGCACGAAGTACATGCGCCAACGCGCAAATTGATAGACTGCAGACCCTCCACAACGACCTCTGCCACCCTGGTGTCACCAGACTTTACCACTTCATTAAGGCCCGCAACCTGCCCTACTCCATCGAGGAGGTCAGGACCATGACCAGGAACTGCCAAACCTGTGCCGAATGCAAACCGCATTTCTTTAGGCCGGACAGAGCAAGCCTGATCAAGGCCACCCGCCCCTTCGAGCGCTTGAGCATCGATTTTAAGGGGCCCCTCCCATCCTCTGACTGTAATGTGTACTTCCTCAACATCATTGACGAGTACTCCCGTTTCCCCTTTGCCTTCCCCTGCCCAGACATGACCAGTACCACGGTCATCAAATGCCTGAACGACCTCTTCGCCGTGTTCGGGTTCCCGAACTATATACATAGCGACCGGGGCTCCTCCTTCATGAACGAGGAACTTCGCCAGTTCCTACTAGCGAGAGGTATTGCTGCAAGCAGGACCACCAGCTACAACCCCCGAGGGAACGGCCAGGTGGAAAGAGAGAATGCGACTGTCTGGAAGGCCGTTCTCTTAGCCTTAAAGTCCAAGGGCCTCCCAACCTCTCGCTGGCAGGAAGTCCTCCCGGCAGCGCTGCATTCCATCCGGTCACTGCTTTGCACTGCCATTAACGCCACCCCACATGAACGAATGTTTGTTTTCCCCAGGAAGTCGACTACGGGAACCACGCTACCAACTTGGCTGACCTCTCCGGGGCCCGTCTTGCTGCGAAAGCACGCGAGGGCCCATAAAATGGACCCCCTGGTCGAGAGGGTGGACCTCCTGCACGCCAACCCCCAGTACGCCTATGTGGCATACCCAGACGGGCGGGAGGACACAGTCTCCTTATGAGACCTCGCACCCTCGGGCATCCCTGAGACACCACCGTTACCCCCCACCACCCCCCCAAATCCAGCCCAGGTAGACGGCATGCCGGAACCCCACGAGCCTTCGCTGACCACGCAGACACCAGCATTAACATCGGATACTGCATCACCGCCGCCGCTGCTGCGACGATCGGAAAGGCTTACGAGGCCTCCGGACAGACTGACATACCCGAACTGGTAATACACTTCACCCCGCCGGACTCAAATCTAAACAAGGGGTGAATGTGGTAAACCACTTTTATCGTTCACTATCGTTACACTATGGTTATCACTGTTATATCGTTACACTATGGTTATCACTGTTTACACTGTTGTATCACTACACGAGGTCGCCTCTTGTCACGCTGTTATACCTGGGCTGGCCACTGCTGGCTCCGCCCATGGCTCCACCTACTTGCCCAGGTATAAAGGTGGTCGACTGGCTGGTATTCCTCCTTGTTGGATCCGATCACCCACGAGGGTGGGCTCTGTTATTTAGCCAATAAAAACCTATAGTTACTGTCTTAACTCGTCGCTTTTCATTGGATGAATTGATAGGTATATCAGTGTGAAGTGTCATTGTCGAGGTAGTGTGTGACAGGAGAAGGTGTGAGGGTGCCACATTAGTGTAGTATGCTTGGTAGTTATGCAAGTCAGTTGCTGTGTGATTAGGAACATAGAAACAGGAGTTGGCCATTCAGCCCCTCGAGCCTGTTCTGACATTCACTTAGAACATGGCGGATCTGTATCTCTATCAACCCGCCGTGGTTCCATAATCCTTAATATCCTTGCCTTACCAAAATCTAGCAATCTCAGTTATGAAATTTTCAATTGACCTAGTCTCAACAGCTTTTTGGGGGAGAGATTTCCAGATTTCCACTACCATTTGTGTGAAAAAGTGCATTCTGACATCACCCCTGAATGACCCAGCTCTAATTTTAAGGTTCTGCCCACTTGTTCTGGACTCTCCCACCAGAGGAAATCGTTTCTCTCCATCTGCCATATCAAATCTTTGAATCATCTAGATCATTCCATAGTCTTCGATACTCAAGGGAATACAAGGGTAGTTTATGCAACCTGTCTTCATAATTAAACTCTTTTAGCCCGAGTATCATTCTGGTGAATCTGCGCTGCACTCCCTCCAAGGCCAATATACCCTTCCTGAGGTGCGGTGCCCACAACTGAGTACAGTACTCCAGATGGGGTCCAACCAGAGCTAAGTACAGCTGTAACATAAATTCCACCCCTTTGTATTCCAGCCCTCTTGAGATAAAGACCGACATCCCATTAGCCTTTTAAATTAGTTTTTGTACCTGTCCACTAGCCTTTACTGACCTCTGTACTTGGATTCCTAAATCTCTCTGCTCATCCACAGTTCCTAGCTTCTCACCATTTAGAAAATACTCTGATCGATCTTTCGGAGGTCCAAAGTGGATGATCTCACACTTTTTCACATTGAGTTCCATCTGCCACAGTTTTGTCCACTCACTTAATCTATCAGTCTCCCTTTGCAACCTTCTGCTGCCGTCTACATTATTTACTATGCCACCTAATTTCATGTCATCGGACTTAGATACATGGTTCTCTATTCCTTCATCCAAGTCATTTATAAATATAATGAAAAGCTGAAGCCCCAATACAGATCCCTGAGGACACCACTAGTCATATCCTGCCAATTTGAGTACATACTCATTTTCCCTACTCTTTTCTCTTACCTCCTAGCCAATTTCCTATCCAAACCTATAGGTTGCCTCCAATTCCATGTGCTCTCATTTTAGTTAACAGTTTCTTATGTGGAATCTTGTTGAATGCCTTCTGGAAGTCCATATAAATAACATCCATAGACACTCCCTTATCTACCATGTTTGTTACCTCCTCAAAAAATTCAACGAGGCTCATTAGACATGACTTACTCATTGCAAATTCATGCTGGCTCTCCCTGATCAGTGATTAGGGAGCTGTGTGGGCATTTATGCTACAGGTGTGAATGCAGCTTTCAGCAAGTTTGGAGTGTGGTGCTACCCAAGGTGGACAGGGAAAGAAGGGAGAACAAGTTGAGTGGGAAAAAGACCTCCAAACAGTAATGCAGAGGTCGGGGATGGCATTAAAAGGGAAATTAGAGAAGCGTGCAATAAGGGCACGACAGTTATCATGGGTGACTTTAATCTACATATAGATTGGGCTAACAACATTGGTAACAATACTATGGAGGAGGAATTCCTGGAGTGTATACGGGATGGTTTCCTGGACCAATATGTCGAGGAACCAACTAGAGATCAGGCTATCTTGGACTGGGTATTATGTAATGAGAAAGGATTAATTAGCAATCTTGTTGTGCGAGGCCCCTTGGGTAAGAGCGATCATAATATGATAGAATTCTTCATTAAGATGGAGAGTGAAGTAGTTGACTCAGAGACTAGGGTCCTGAATTTAAATAAAGGGAACTACGATGGTATGAGGCGCGAGTTGGGTAGGATTGATTGGGGAATGTCACTCAGAGGGTTGACGGTGGATAGGCAATGGCAAACATTCAAAGATTGCATGGATGAACTACAGAATTTGTTCATCCCAGTTTGGCATAAAAATAAAACAAAAAAGGTGACTCAACCATGGCTAACAAGGGAAATTAGGGATAGCATAAGATCCAAGGAGAGGACATATAAATTGGCCAGAATAAGCAGTAAACCTGAGGATTGGGAGCAGCTTAGGATTCAACAAAGGAGGACAAAGGGATTAATTAAGAGGGGGAAAATAGAGTATGAGAGTAAGCTTGCAGGGAACATAAAAACTGACTGTAAAAGCTTTTATAGATATGTGAAGAGAAAAAGATTGGTGAAGTCAAGCGTAGGTCCCTTGCAGTCAGAATCGGGGGAATTTATAATGGGGAACAAAGAAATAGCAGACCAATTAAATACATACTTTGGTTCTGTCTTCACAAAGAAGGACACAAATAACCTCCCGGAGATGTCGGGGAACATAGGGTCTAATAAAAGGGAGGAACTGATAGAAATCAGTATTTGTAAGGAAATGGTGTTAGGGAAATTGATGGGATTGAAGGCCGATAAATCTCCAGGGCCTGATAATCTACAACCTAGGGTACTTAAGGAAGTGGCCCTAGAAAGAGTAGATGCATTGCTGGTCATCTTCCAAAATTCGATAGACTCTGGAACAGTACCCATGGATTGGCGGGCAGCTAATGTTACCCCACTATTCAAAAAAGGTGGTAGAGAGAAAACGGGGAATTACAGACCGGTAAGCCTGACATCGGTAGTGGGGAAAATGCTAGAGTCCATTATAAAAGATGTAATAGCAGAGCACTTGGAAAGCAGTGACAGGATCGGACAAAGTCAACATGGATTTACAAAAGGTAAATCATGCTTGACCAATCTACTGGAATTTTTTGAGGATGTAACTGGTAAAATAGATAAGGGAGAACCAGTGGATGTGGTGTATTTGGACTTTCAAAGGGCTTTCGATCAGGTCCCGCATAAGAGATTAGCGTGTAAAGTTAAGGCACATGGGATTGGGGGCAAGGTATTGACTTGGATAGAGAACTGGTTGGCAGACAGGAAGCAAAGAGGTGGAATAAACAGCTCTTTTTCCGAGTGGCAGGCAGTGACTAGTGGGGTACCGCAGGGATCGGTCCTTGGAACCCAGCTATTCACAATATATATTAATGATCTGGACGAGGGAACTAGATGTAATATCTCCAAGTTTGCAGACGACACAAAGCTGGGTGGGTGTGTGTGCTGTGAGGATGATGCCCGAGAAACTCCAGTATGATTTGGACAGGTTGGGTGATTGGGCAGAAGCATGGCAGATGCAATATAACGTGGATAAATGCGAGGTTATCCACTTTGGTGTCAAAAACAGGAAGGCAGATTATTATCTGAATGGCAATAGATTGGGAGAAGGGGAAGTGCAACGAGACCTGGGCGTCCTTGTGCACCATTCGCTGAAGGTAAGCATGCAGATGCAGCAGGCGGTTAAGAAGGCAAATGGTATGTTGGCCTTCGTAGCGAGAGGGTTTGAGTACAGGAACAAGGATGTCTTGCTGCAGTTGTACAGGGCCTTGGTGAGACCACATCTTGAGTATTGTGTGCAGTTTTGGTCGCCTTATCTGAGGAAGGATGTTCTTGCCATGGAAGGAGTGCAGCGAAGATTCACCAGGCTGATACCTGGGATGGCAGAAATGATGTATGAAGAGAGGTTGGGTCGATTGGGCTTGTACTCGCTGGAGTTTAGAAGAATGAGATGGGATCTCATTGAAACTTATAAAATCCTAACAGGACTGGACAGACTAGATGCAGGAAGGATGTTCCCGATGGTCGGGGAGTCCAGAACCAGGGGTCACAGTCTAAGGATAAGGGGTAAGCCATTTAGGACAGAGATGATGAGGAATTTCTTCACCCAGAGAGTAGTAAACCTGTGGAATTCTCTACCAAAGAAGGCAGTAGAGGCCAATTCATTAAATATATTCAAGAAGGAGTTGGATATATTTCTTAAGGCTAAAGGGATCAAGGGATATGGAGAGAAGGCAGGAACAGGGTACTGAATTTGGATGATCAGCCATGATGTCATTGAATGGCGGAGCAGGCTCGAGGGGCCGAATGGCCTACTCCTGCTCCTATCTTCTATGTTTCTATGTTTTTATGTTTCTTACCTTTCTAGCCCTTGCCAGGTCATTGGCTTTTTTGCAGCACTGCTCTGCCATTTTTGGGGTGACGGATGTGGTAGTGCCAGTGCCACCGCTCTCCAGGTACCTCGGCTGATTGCACAGGCTGGTTTGTTCTTCCTGGAGCTCAGAAGGTAGTCCCGCCTTGCCTCTATCTCTTCTAGGCGGGCCGATAGGTCTTCCTCCATGAAGTTGCAGGTCCTCGTACTAGACTTGCTCTCTTGGCTGCTCTTTTCTCTGTAAAAATGGAGATTCTGGTGCGACACTGGAAACACTGAATAAAGTAATTTGTTTAAAAAAATTAGACTGAGCCACTTACCTTCCACTCCCAAATCTCACTCTGAAGATTGGGGCGTCTATTCTGTGGTTTTATAGTGCTTCATACATTTGTAGGGCCCTGAGTGGTTTACACTGAAATTATGCCTTTTGTTATGCCAGTTTTTATGATCCTGTATAGTCAGATAAGCTCCGCAGGATATCTCTGCGTAAGTTCCCGTCAGCAAGATCAGCATAACAACGGGCCTAAAGTTCGATGTAATTTTAGTGAATTCCAATCGAGGAATTTCCAGCCCATTATTTCTGAGGTCATAATTAACTGAATTCATGAGTGCCATAGCTTCTTTTGTTTGTTAACAAAATTTCACCTTCAGGACTAAATATCAGGACTAAACTGAATACATATAGTCCTCGACAGATTTCATATTGCACTTGATTTTCTGTTTTGAAACTACATAATATAAACATGAATTTCTGTCAGTCTGTAAGGACAATTGAAAAGTACAACATGTCAATGAAGACACTGATTCATTTTTGCTAAGGGTCATGGCTTCTTTCAAATGGGAAGAAGTTTGATTGGCAGGAGTGTCATAATGTTTTATCAGATGACAAGCAACCCGGGTGCAATATCTTTCCATATATTGGCAGATGTCTCTCTTAATTTGTGTTGGATTTCAACCTAATAAGTGTAGTTCAGATTCTTGAATAAGTATTGACCGAGAGTCTCATGAATAATAAATGTGATATGTCTGTTTGTTCATGCTGATATTTGGAGCATTGGTTGACAGTTTACTGCATGCCCATTGACCAGAAAATCATCCTTCCAAGTGCTTCACATTAAAATATATCTCTAAATAAAGTATGAAGTGTATGGTGAGTGATACTTAACAGTACATGTACTTTATAGCATTCATTTCATGGGCAGTTAGACAGTTCCTTATGTTTTGTGTGTAGGCCAATTGTAGTGAATTGAGAACCTGTTAATTTAGCTTAGTTGATTACAGGTTTTTGTTTTAGCTGTTTAGCCACAAATGGTGGTTGGATTAAAAACAGAAAATGCTGGAAATACTCAGCAGGTCAGACAGCATCTGTGGAGAGAGAAGGAGAGTTAACGTTTCAGGTTAATGACTTTTCATCAGAACTGGAAAAAGTTAGAGATGTAAAATATTTTAAGCAAGTGCAGGGGAAGGGAAAGGAGGGAGGGGAGGAAAGAACAAAAGGGAAGGTCTGTGATAGGGTGGAAGGCAGGAGTGATTAAATGACAAAAGGTATGATTGTATAAAGCAAAAGGAGATGGTAATGGGACAGGTAAAGGAACAAAAGTTGAGTCTAGAAGAGGTGTAAATGGGAATGGCAGAATCATCAACAGCTGCCACCTGAAAAAATAGGGGCAGAGGTTATGGGCTGAAATTGTTGAACTCGATGTTGAGTCCAGAAGACTGTAAAGTGCCTAATCGAAAGATGAGGTGCTGTTCCTCAAGCTCACGTTGAGCTTCATTGGGACAGTGTAAGAGGCCGAGGACAGGGAGGGCAGAGTGGGAGTGGAGCGGAGAATTAAAGTGACAGGAAGCTCGGGATCATGCTTACGGACTGAACAGAGGTGTTCCGTATAGCGATCACCCAATCTGCGTTTGACCTTTTGAGTATTTCCAGCATTTTCTGTTTTTATTTCAGATTTCCAGCATCCGCAGTATTTTGCTTTTGTAATGGTGTTTGGATGTTCTATCGATAAAGAAGGAATTTAAATTGTAGACATTATGGGGGGAGTGGGGGAAGGCAGCAGAAGACAAAAGATGTGTTGTAGCCATTCTTATCAAATTGATATGCAATATAATCATAATTAATGTAAGTGAAGATTGGACGATTTGTTTATATAGTTTGGAGTTTGTGCAACAAATTTCTTCGGCTAATTTAGACTCCTTTATCTTGAGGTACATGCAATAGATAGTGACTTTACTCTTTTGCTTAACTTTAGCTGTCATCAGCAATTGCAGCTACACATGCTTATACCTGTTTTAATTTCTTTGATTTTTAATCTATTATTGTAAAACCTGAATTGATTTTGGGGTCTGAAATCAAGCTGTTCATATAGCATACTTGGCTTGTGGTCTAAAGCTATACTATAGAATTTAATTTCTAATGAACAGAAATATTGGCAGAGATTTGAAGTTTTTAAAGTAATCAGATTAAATGGGATTGATTTTTTTTTACAAAATTATACTGTGGCTATGTTTGGATGTGCCTTAACTGAAATGTTGTCTTTCTGCCAATGTTGCAATCCAATGCTGTCACTTGATTACTCGCAGAAGCATTTTGTACTGATAAGTTGACTAATGCAGTATACAGTGTTGCAAAAACTTAAAAATAGAAAGGAGGCTAAATGCTTCTCCACGAAGAGGGAGTGTAACACCTGGCTGATGTTATGCTCATCCAAGTGACTGATTTTGGAGCAGCGTGAGTAGAGGTTTTGGAGCAGGTCACCCACCTGTCTCCTTGGGTGTGGGTACTATTGAGACCAGGAAGACTTAAGAAAGCAGAAGGGGAGAAATTTACTGTAAAAAGAAGAAAATACGAGTTTCAGTGTCTAATCCACTCATATTCTTCCCATAGAGAATATAGCCTGAGTACAGATATTGTCCATGAGGAAGAACCTATTGTCCTCAACTCGAAACAGTTGGTGAGTTTTGGCTTGGGATGGGAAAGAAAAAAAACATTTTCACAATATGTTCTTTCAATTCCTTCCTCCCCTCCTAAACCCCCTCCCCCCCCCCCCCCCCCCGGCTCTGCACCTGCTTAATATCTGTTACATTTCCAGCTTTTTACAGTTCTGATGAAGGGTCCCAGACCTGAAACGTTAACTCTGTTTCTCTCTCCACGGATGCTGCTTGGCCTGCTGAGTGTTTCCAGCATTTTCTGTTGTTATTTCAGATTTCCAGCATCTGCAGTATTTTGCTATTGTATTATGGGAAAGAAAGGTTGTATTATACTTCTGCATACTGATTAAACAAAACTGGTACTGAGAAACTTTCTGAAGGATGGGCCAGCACTAAGTTTGCCACTATTTGTAAATTGGAACTGTGATTTTTACAGTGTTTATCAGTTTTGATATTGTAGGCCTTCCATCACTTTTATTTTGTTCATGAGAAAGAACCTACTTATCCAATGCTGTATGTGAGGAGGTTCTTGAGCACTGTAGTTAAAATGGTAACTTCAACATCTAGGTTTGAAGTAATGTACTTCAAATAGCACAATACGCTGGGATTATTTCTGACTTTGAGCCAGTGCAAAAGTTACATACAAAATAAAGCTCAGTTGCATAGATGATCCTAAGAGCTACTGAGCATCTGCTGAAATGTTTTTGAAGGATCTGTTGGGACATATCCAGGAACAGATAAATCAGCTGCCTTACACCCAGTGTTTTCCAAAAGACCTCCTGCAGAGGACCTCCAGTTGCTTGATTGTTGAATGGTGTCATTCTGCCCCCAACCATCTCAAGCCACAAACACCACTGGGCAGCCAGCATTCCTTTAAGACTGTTGGTGCAGGATATTGTGCCCCTTCTCTGATCTTAGCATGCACTCGGCACCTATTACACGAAACACATGTGAGTGTTGTCAAAATATGCAAATGACCTGATCTTGCTTTATGGTGCAGAGTCAGTCTGTTACCCCCAGTGTGCACTTAGCACCTGATGCATAGCAGTGAGGAGACTGTGTTATCCACCCCAATGTGTTCTAAGGTGGATGCACTTTTCTAGGTACTCCTCCTGATGCCTGAAACCTTCTTCCTGTGGCCAGGGAAACTGAGTTGATCTGCTGAGCTACCTTGATCCGGGCATCAAAGTGAGCTACCTTCCTTTGCTGTCTGCCCCTCAACAGACTTTGAAGGTGTCCTCATTAAATGCGAGAGTTTGCTCACTTCTTTGTGCAGCCATTTCTGTTTGTACCTGTAACCTGCTCAGAAAGTAGCCCTGGTAAGGTAGCAGCACTATTATTCTATTTTTTATTGTATATTTGCTATCAAAGAAAGATTTGCATTGATATAGCACTTTTCACCACCCCAGAATGTCCCAAGCGCTCAACAGCCAATGAAGTACTTTTGAAGTGTAGAATACACAGCAGCCAATTTTGTGCACAGCAAGGTCCCACAAACAGCAATGTGATAATGACCAGATAATCTGTTTTTTAGTGATGTTGGGTTGAGGGATAAATATTAGCCAGAACACCAGGGAGAACTCCCCTGCTCTTCTACCTGAGAGGGCAGACGTTTGAAGTTTCAGCTGAAAGACAGCATCTTAGACAGTGTAGCGCTCCCTCAGTATTGCACTGGAGTGTCTGCCTCGATTTTGTGCTCTAATTTCAGGAATGGGACTTGAATTCCCAACCTTCTATCTCAGAGGTGAGGGTGCTACCCACTTGGCCATGGCATAAGAACATAAAAAATAGGAGCAGGAGTAGGCCATTCGGCACTTCGAGCCTGCTCCGCCATTCAATAAGATCATGGCTGATCTTCTACCTCATCTCCACTTTCCTGAACTATCTCCACATCCCTTGATTCCCTTAATATTCAAAAACCTATCACTCTCTGTCTTGATTATACTGAACGACTGAGTCTCCACAGCCCTCTGGGGTAGAGAATTCCAAAGATTCACCACCCTCTGAGTGAAGAAATTTCTCCTCATCTCAGTCCTAAATGGCTGACCCCTTATTCTGAGACTGTGACCCCTGGTTCTAGACTACCCAGCCAGGGGAAACATCCTCCCTGCATCTACCCTGTCAAGCCCTGTAAGAATTTTACAATGAGATCACCTCTCATTCTTCTAAACTCGAGAGAATATAGCCCTAGTCTACTCAATCTGTCCTCATAGGACAATTCCCCCATCCCAGGAACCAGTCTGGTGAACCTTCGTTGCACTCCCTCTATGGCAAGTATATCCTTCCTGACCAAAACTGTACACAATACTCCAGGTGTGGTCTCACCAAGGCACTATATAATTGCAGTAAGATGTCTTTACTCTTATATTCAAATCCTCTTGTTAACTTTCAGTGATTCATGTACAAGGACACCCAGGTCCCTCTGAACACCAACATTTCCCAATCTCTCACCATTTAAAAAATACTCTGCTTTTCTATTTTTCCTACCAAAGTGGGTAACTTCCCATTTCTCCACATTATATTCCATTTGCCATGTTCTTGCCCACTCACTTAGCCTGTCTAACCCGAAAGTGACCCGTTTATTCCTACTCTCTGTTTTCTGTCCATTAACCAATCCTCAATCCATGCTAGAATATTACCCCCAATCCCATGAGCTCTAATTTTGTTTAATAACCTCTTGTGTGGCATCTTATCGAATGGCTGACACCTATTGGTGGCAATCCAAATAAAAATGTCAGCAATTCTTCCACCAGCGGTACTAAATTAAGATTTATAGCTTCTCCAGGTTCTAAAACACTTCATTGATGAAAGGTAAATTAGGAAAGTATACAATGTTCCAAACTCCAGGATCTATCACTTGCCTGGCACACACTTTCTCTCATTCAGTCTTGAGTAAATTTTCTTTCACTTTCCCCACCCCACCCCCCCGCCACCTCCCCACCCCCCACCACCAAAACAATCTCAGCAATATCCCATGGACAAAGTAGGCACAATTCTATAATTAGTAAGAAGTTTATATAATTTCTCTGTGTCAGCTGTTTGTGTATCACTACCAATTCTTTGCTCCCCCAGCAATGCACTGCTCTCTCAAATGATTGTTATTCTCGACTCTGGGTTCACAGAATTTATCATGGTTGCAGTTTTTTAATGCAGCAAATTTTCAAATTTAATTTCTACAACAAAGATTGAAATTTCTGTATATTTGTAATAAATTACATATTTTAGTATGTAAATTGTAGAGGAATGCAGTTTGAAATTCATTATCCCTGGTAAAATGACTGTTAACTTTTTAAAAAAAGAATGATATATTAGACTTAATGGGCACTAAATCTGTGCAGCACATAGCCCCTGTTATTTAACTGTTATTATTGGGAAGTTGCAGGATGATAGCAAGTGCACTGTGAGGCAGCAATCCAAATAGAGGTTCAGATGATGTCATGAACTCTGGCATGGTTTGTTTGCCAGTTGAATCATGAGATTAGATTACTGCATGTACTCACTGAAAGTCATCTAGCATTATTCATACTATTGAAGGTTACTGAATTCTTCATTTGTTTTAAAATTGGAAAATGTTGTATGGTTTCATTAATGGTTCTTTGCTGTGTTAATGGTCATAAGCTTTACTTGATACCAAAGTGCTATTGGGTTGTGTGGTTTTGATTAATTATCCAAAAATTCTCTTGGGGGCGAAATTGGGCTCTGTAGAGGCTCCTTAAGCATTGAAAATGGTATTCGCAGCGCGTGTGCACACTTCTGACGAGAAATGCGTCGGGTGCCATACTGGTAAAGGTGTTTGCCTGTGTGCACACCTAATGTCAGCCAGCAGCATGCAGAACAGGCAGAGCATGATGTCATGACACCAGTGCTGCCATTTTGGAGCTCCATGATTCAGCCTACGCCCTCTCGTAACCTCGCACAGCTGAACACAACGTTAAACGGTATGAAGGACCCCCCACCAGCGTTATTTAATGAGATCATGAACTACTTACAGTTTAGTTGCTGGTTTATTTCTTCTGGCTGTTGCTGCAATTCTACATGCTTTGGGTGCTTTCTATAGTTGGTTAAATCACCATGACAAACCAAAGGGTGGCTACTAGGCGACAAGGTATATCCACTGACTACGTGGCTCATGACTCCCGTCTGCAACCCATGCACAAGTGCACAGCAGGCAGACAACGAGAGCTACGCTGCCACAAAAAATCTTATCGAACAGACCATTGGCATGCTGAAGCAGTGATTCTGCTGCCTGGACAGCTCTGGAGGAGCCCTGCAATACTCGGCTGAGCGGGTCTCAAGATTTGTCGTGGTCTGCTGCATGCTGTGCAACCTTGCCATCATGAGGGAACAGCCCTTGCCACCACCTATTAGGTGAGAAGCTGAGGAGGAGGCAGACTGGAGGAGGTGGAAGAGGAGGCACAGGAAGGGAGGCTGCAACCTTGACAGCCCCTTTCGGCCCGAGCTCTACGTAAACAAATAATTAATGAGCAATACCAGTAACCTTAACCCCAATTCCCCATTCACCAACAGTCCCACACTCCTTGCCTTTCCTCTTGTCACTGATGCAAAAATAAAAGCCAACACAAAATACACATTCCAATCCAAATTTATAAATCAAATCATGCTACAGTGGATACAAAATTAAACTAATCACCTTAGTGTCTCTTCGGTGTGCCTTTGCCTGTCCTAGTGCTCCTGCATGGTGCTTTCCCTGTACCTACAGCATGGCTGGTGGAAAGCTGTTGACTTTCAGCGGAGCCAACTGCAGATGGCATTGGAGGGCGACCTCGAGCAGCTCTGGGCCTAGAAGGCCTTGGCTGTAGCAATCCGGGCTGGCTGACCGGCAACAGCAAGGGCACTGGTGGAGTGGCAAGGATAGGAGCATATTCTGAAAGAGGAGAGCAGGTTCGTACTCCATGGAGCCACTGCCACTGCACCTCAGCAATCCTCGTACACTGTTGGAGAGCAGATTGCTGGAGTGCTGTGAAACCCTGGAAGGCCGTTTGAACACTGGTATCCAGAGCCATCACCCCCAATCCCATGTGCTTTAATTTTACACACTAGCCTCTTATGTGGGACTTTATCAAAGGCCTTCTGAAATTCCAAATACACCACATCCACTGGTTCTCCCTTATCTATTCTACCAGTTACATCCTCAAAAAACTGCAGTAGGTTTGTCAAACACGATTTCCCTTTCATAAATCCATGTTGACTTGGTCTAATCCCGTTGATATTTTCTAAGCGTTCTGTTATCACATCCTTTATAATGGCCCAGATATTCCAATCCCTACGGGTGGGTACGCGCTGTGTAGGGATATCGGAAATGCCGGTTTCAGGCATGCACTGCGCATGCGCTGAAAACCGGCATTTCCGATCGGTCAAGAATGCTCTTGACAGATCCTCCGGCTGCCCTGGAGAAGGGCCTCTGCGGGCAGATAGTTCCACTTTTTGGAGACCCTCCGCCCGCCGAAAACTCTTACAATTCTTACGCCTAGTAAAAGCAGTATGAATGACTGCTGTATGCCATGTGTAATTCTGTCACCAGGTTGCTGAGATGTCCCCCTCTCTCCGTCTCCCACCGCCAGGTGCTCGGCCACTCCCAATACTTCCAACGCAGCCTCCTCTGCTGTTGTGAGGGTAGCAAATGATGGAGGCCCACCTCCAGTTCTCACCCTCTCCCTCTTATTGTGCGCTCTCTTCTCCTGCAAGGAGGGAAAGAAGAGAAGGTTGAGTAAGATGATGGAATGAATGTAAGGAATGGATGGGTTACATCTTTAAAGTGAGACTATGATGGATTGAGGTGGCAATGCCAAGTGGCCTCCTTGTGTGTTGTTAGTTGGTATGATTGCATTAGGATGAGGGTGAGTGTGAGGGGTGGCTAGTAAGATGGGGATGTGATAATGTAGCTAGGGAGAGAGGGATGGGTGGACATGCAAGGTATGTTGGTGTGAGTAAGGATGTGCAGGGGTAGTGTTGGGAAGGCAGAGTGATGGGGATGTGATGAGAGGCACAACAGGATGAAGTTGAGTGTGGCTTTGTGCTCACCTTTCCTGATTTAATGAGATAATTGAAACGTTTGCGGCATTACACCCAGATCCTCCTGAACGCATCCCTGCTGTTCACCTCCTCTGCAATTTGGAGCCAGGCTGTTTTTGTCTCCTGGGAGGTCTCTTCTCCCCATTGGAAGGGAAGAGGACCTCTCTGCATGCTCTGACTCCCCCCACAAGCATGTGGATGGAGTCATCCAAGAACCTGGGTGCAGCCCTCTGCCTCTGTGCAGTCATGTCTCCAAATGTTTGGAACAATCAAAGCCTCCAGTGCAGTGCAGTGCCTGCACACTCCTAGATGAACCTTCATATGCAATGTGGCCATGGCTCCTTTAAATATCCCGGCTGAAAAGGTGTCATCGATGATGTCATCAGTGTCGCACCATTTAACAGGGCCGGGTAACACGCAGGGCGGGCTTAATAGGCCCCATTAGCGTAAAGCTGATTTCTGCAGCGAGATGGAAGCAAGAACGGAGTTGCAACCCGCCACGGCGACCGCCCACACCCGACCCGCCAAGGTAGGGAAAATTCCGGCCTATATGTTTCTAAAATGTTTGAGTTCAATTTAATGTTGTCTGCTAATCTTTTCTCGTAACCTCTTTTTGCCTCCCGTATTAACTTCTTCAGTTCCCTCATGTACTTTCCACAATCTTCCTGGTTATTAACTGAATCTTGCTCCTAACATTTGTCATAAGCCTCCTTTTTCTGTTGCCTTTTAACTTTTACCTCCTTTGTCGTCCAGGGCACATTAGCTTTGGATGTTCTACTTTTTCCCTTGAAAGGAATATGCCTAGTTTGTACCTGAACTGTCTCAACCCGAATGCCCTCCATTGACTCCATTACTGCTTTGCCTGCAATCACCTTTTCCAGTCTACCTGCGCTAGATCCCTTGTTAAATCATTGAAATGAGTTGAGCATTTTTACCTTTGATATTTTTTGGTCACTTTCCATAACTACTTTAAACTGAATTATGTTGTGGTTACTGTTAGCTAGATGATCTCCTACTGTAACACACTCCACTTGCCCGACTTCATTTCCCAGAACTAGATCCAACACTGGTTCCTTCCTCGTTGGACTGGAGACATATTGATCGAGAAAGTTCTCCTGTACACATATCAGAAGTTCCTCTCCTTCCCTACCCTTAGCACTATATTTTTCCCAGTCTATATTAGGGTAATTAAAATCTCCTAATATTACTACTAATTTTGTTACATACCTTTGCATTCTTCTTCTTGTTCTAAAATTTGCTCTTCTCGAGTCCAGCACATTTGTATTGCTATTGGTCATAGCATTTATTTACAGTAACAATCTTGGCTCAATTGGTAACACGCTTATCTCTGAGTCAGAAGTTTGTGTTCAAGCCCCACACCAGGACTTGAGCTGTTGTAGTACTGAGGAAATGCCGTATTATGGAAAGTAAAATGAGGCAAGGTGTTAAATGGACGATCGATCTGATCCAGTCAGTTTCCTACCAGGTAGCTGAGGTTAAAATTGCCCCCAACGGATTTGCTTTGGCTTCTGTCCTCCAGGGCTCCTGCGTAGATATCCATGAAGTCGGCACTTCCTTCCTCCAATGTGGACTGCAAGAATCACAATCATTCTCATATGAGTGAACAGATGTTGAAGCACCATTTCTACCATGCAGGGAGCTTTGAAGATTCTCAAAAGGTTGCATGAAGTATTTCTGTTCATTAATGGCCTCGTCTCTGTTGGCAGACCCCATAAGGTGAAAGTTCATGGCTGCTGCAGCAGAGGAATGTCTGGGCCTGGCCCTCTGCTCACTTTGTAGCTGTTCCTCTTCTGCCATCTAGGCTTGCTGCTTCTCGCTTGTGCTGCATGCCTCACCAGATAAATCACCTGGGGTGGCCCTTACACAGAGAAATATCACATATGTTAGCATGGTATTTGTTTGAAATGGTTCTGTCCCAATGCCAATACATTGAATACTGTTGCTGCATAGACAAGCTTGTGTGAGTTTAAAGGTTAAGCCAATATAAAGTTGCTCATTTAAGTTTTCACTCCACCACTGAACTTTACTTGTTCCATACTCTCTCTTACCTGGACACTCACATTTAAAGAACTGCCTCCCCATGGAGGTTCAACATTTGGAGGTTAACATCACCACCAGTCCACTTTCTCTCTCTAGTTGTGTGCAGCCTTCTCCTTTACGAAAAGATAGAAAATAAATTTTCAGCGATTGGAAATCACCTCAATGCCTATCCTACATTCCACTTTTTGTGAATGGATGACTACCCAGCCTGCAAGTGTGTACTGGCCTCGCTAGACATGCTCCTATCTAGTTATCCAGCAAGTTAAACACTTATTCAAATAATTCCTCAAAGCCGATTTGCTGTTTTGAAGCTTTACTTGAACAAATTTGTGAAACTGTAAACAAAGACAAAGTATGTTTTGTACATGAAACTGAGTACTATACATTAGATATTACATAAGATATAAACATATTTACAACAGTAGAATAGACTAATTGTATAACTAACTAACATTTGAGCTAGGCTTCTGTAAATACCAACTATTACTTCTTATAAACATATGTATTGTCAAATACTACACTGACAAAGTTGCTATCATGTTAACAAACAAAGATACTCACAGATATTGAGTATGGCCGAACATATGAGATCAGATTACACTGGATTGCGAATCCCTCATGGAATTCTCCATTACTCAAGTCAGGTTCTTTCTGGGAAAACTCCTTCCTGGGTCAAACAGGAAGAAAGGTCAACTGACCTCTGCTGCATACAAACACTGCTAACACAATAACCACCACCAGAGGGTGCTATCTGCAAGTAAAATGTCCATAAGTCCAGAACACTCCCCGTCTGGGGTCGTTAACGACTCCACATAGCCTGAACTCTACTTGTCACTGGAGTCCTCTGGCGACAAAAGAAGAACCACCTCGGATACAGTCTGTCGGTGTTGATGATAGGATACAGCTTCCGTAGACTGCTGTGAGGGGGTAGGTTGCGTTCTGCTGCGCACAGTTCCAATCTGGGTATGGTGAGGTCTGGCTGGGGCGCCAACTTGGCCCTATCAAAGACGAAGCTGATTTTGCTTTGTCCATCTTGAGTGGTGACCTTCAGATAAGCCACACTTGCAATGGCCTTAGCGGATGCGTCTGCAAAGACACAAAGCTCTTTGAATTGGGCATTTAAGGGAGAGAAAGACGTATAGCAGCGAGGTATTCGGATCTCCTGTAAGTCTTGGAGTGAGTCTCTCCATCTGTCCCACTCTGCTTGCATCTTTTCAGGGAGAGGTGAATCCCACTCTTCGGCGCGTGTGGAGAGTTCCCTGAGGAGCAGCCTGCCTTGTATGGTGACAGGGGCTAAGAAGCCGAGAGGGTCGTATAGGCTGTTGACTGTAGAGAGCACTCCTCTACGTGTGAAGGGTTTCTTGGCATCTAAGTCTTGGAACGCGAACGTGTCTGTTGCTATGTTCCAAGACACTCCTAGGCTACGCTGTAGGGGGAGGTCATCAGTGAAGAGGTCTCGATCCCTGACGTCCTTAGCACGATCTTCAGGGGGGAATGCCTCCATCACTGCTGGTCTGTTAGAGGCTATCTTGTGTAGCCTGAGGTTGGATAGTGCAAGTAGTTCCTGGGCTCGTCCGAGGGTACTGATGGCCTCTGCTTCAGTCAGGAATGACTTCAGTGCGTCGTCGACATAGAACTCTCATTCGATGAACCCTCTCACATCACTGCCAAAGTCGTCGTCTTCTTCCTTGGCAGCCCTCCTCAGTCCGTATATGGTGACAGCAGGGGACGGGCTATTCCCAAAGACATGGACACGCATTCTGTAGTCCACAATGTCTCTGTTGGGGTAATTGTCCCGATACCACAGGAAGCGGAGGAAGTCTCTGTGGTCTTCTCTCACCACAAAGCAATGAAACATGTGCTGGATATCGGCAGTGATGGCGACGGGCTCTTTCATGAATCTCATGAGTACCCCCAAGAGGCTGTTGTTGAGATCGGGCCCTGTGAGGAGTACATTGTTGAGAGAGACTCCCTGATATGGTGCACTGGAGTCAAACATCACGCGGATCTGTTCCAGCTTTTTGGGGTGATGGACTCCGAAGGAAGGGAGGTACCAACACTCTTGGCCTTCCTGGAGTGGAGGAGCTATCTCTGCATAATTGTTGACAAGCATTTTCTTGACAAATTCTAGGAAGTGTGCTTTCATCTTTGGCCTCTTCTCTAGTGTGCGACGGAGTGAGTTAAGACGATTATAGGCATACCCCCTGTTTGGCAGCCATCGTCTGGGGTTCTGGAAGGGTAAGGGTGCAACCCAGCTGTTAGAGCTGTCACGAGAGACCTCATTGTCCATAATCTGGAGGAATCTCATGTCATCGATCGATGGAGCAAGTTTGTGGTCATTGGCGGTGCGACTGAAGACTGCCTGACCCGGTCTCTCTCCAGTGAGCATCATCTGTGTGCTTTCTGTGGAGATCAGCGCTGGGGGGTTCTGAGGCTGAGCCGTATGACTGAATTTCTCTGTCACTTGGATCTGACTACTGCATGGGGTAAGGTAGCTTGGACGACCATTCTCCAAGATGGAAGTCTTGAGTGTGCTCACCTGAGAAGGCTTGTGAGCGCCCTTGAGGCACACGTCTCCAACAACGACCCAGCCGAGGTCTAGCCTTTGGGCGAAACGGGCGTCATGTGGACCGTTGATCTGTTTCCTTATCTTATGTACCCTCAGGATGTCCCTTCCCAACAACAGAAGTATGCCTGCATCTGGATCAAGAGGTGGGATCTCGTCTGCAATGCGTCGCAGATGACGGTGATGATGAGCTGCATTCGGAGTAGGAATCTCAGAACGGTTGTCGGGGACTTGATTACATTCGATGAGTGTAGGAAGGGGGAGGCTAATCTTCCCGTCGGCTGACTCAACAACATAACCACAGGCCCCCCTGCCGGCTGTCTCTGAAAGTCCAGCACACGTCTTCAGCGTGTAAGGCGACGGACTTCCTTTGACCTTGAAGATGTTGAAGAACTCGGATTTTGCTAGAGAACGATTGCTTTGTTCGTCTAGCATGGCATACATCTTTTCAGATTCCTGGCGACGTCCTACAGGGTACACATTAACGAGGCATATCTTGGAGCATGCTCTTGCGCTCACTCCTTCTCCACACACCTCGGTGCACCTGGATGTAATCTCTGGACCGGCAGCTCCCTCTCTCTCCCCGCCATGCTCTGAGGTGGGAGGAGGCGACTCTGACTTCCAAGGAGCTGGGCCTGGGTGGAGTGCTGAAATGTGCCGATCACACTCATATTCCGTGCATTTTGCATCTACCTTGCAGTTCTTGGCGAGATGGTTCGTGGAAGAGCAGCACTTGAAACATATAGAGTTCTCTTTGAGATATTGTTTCCGGTCTTCCAGGGACATCTCCCTGAAGCCTCTGCACTTCTTTAAAGGATGGGGCTTGTTGTGGATAGGGCATTGTTTGCTCATATCCTCAGGTTTCTTCTGAACCTTTGTGCTCTCAGTTGAAGACACTTGCATTTTGTGGACAGGTATTGGTGTCTTTCCATGTCTGTCGAACTTGTCTCTTCTGGCAGGTGCTGGGTGGGAGGAGAAGAGGTTGAAGCTGGGGTCGTTCCTGGCATTGGCTTCTTTACGGATGAATTTGGCAAACGCAGAGAATGGTGGGAAGGCCACGTTGTGCTTTAGCTTGAACTTTGATCCAAACGTTATCCACTTCTCCTGCAGGTTAAATGGGAGCTTCTCAATGATGGGACTTACCCCTCTGGAAGTGTCTAAGTACGATAGACCGGGTAGGTAGCCGTCCTGCTTTGCGGCTTTGAGTTCCGACAGCAGATCTCCAAGGTCGCGGAGCTTCTGGGGTTCCTTATTCGTCAACTTCGGAAAGTTCTCCAACCTGTCAAAGAGAGCCCTTTCAATGGCTTCAGGCGAGCCGTAACTTTCTTCCAGCCTTGCCCAAGCCATCTTCAACCTGCTGGCGGTTGTCCCACATTGACCGCTTTTATCCTGCATGCCTGTCCGGCGGACTCTGGGCCGAGCCATTTGATAAGAAGGCCGAGCTCTTCTCCTGCCGACAGGTCTAAGCCCGATATGGCATCGTGGAAGCAGGACTTCCAAGCCCGATAATTCTCCGGCCTGTCATCAAACTTGGTTAACCCTGTAGTCACCAGCTGGCTGCGTGCAAGGTATTTGGCAAGGTTGTAGGTGCTGGGACCTGTGCCAGGGTTGCCCTGAATAGGGGCTCTGTTGGGGGTCTCAAGGAAACGAGAGGGGGTTTGCTGC
The DNA here is from genome assembly GCF_052327205.1 of Somniosus microcephalus. Lineage (NCBI taxonomy): Eukaryota > Metazoa > Chordata > Chondrichthyes > Squaliformes > Somniosidae > Somniosus > Somniosus microcephalus. The sequence continues at coordinate 63,218,254 of NC_141001.1, read as the reverse complement.
TGACTTTCTCTATTCAGCGTTCTATTCCTCTGCACCGTGTCTTCCGTTCTGCTGGGGGAGACTCTGCGGCTTGAGGCACGCTGTCTACTTTCACCTTGGTTGCCAACTTGGGGCATGTTATATGAAGTGCTTGCGTCTGTAGAGATGTGCGGGCCTTCATCCCTCTCTCTCGTAAACTGTATGTCGGCACGGTCGTTCACGTAATCTATGGTGCGCTGTCGTCGACTCTGCCGCGAAACGGGAATTAGAGGTTTGTAAGCTGTCTCGGGATCAGCTCCCTCCAAAATTGCCTCGAATACTTGTGTCTCAGCTAATGCAGCATCTATCTCTTTTTGTTGCTGCAGAGCGTCTAATGTGGCTTGGAGGCGGGCCTGTTCAGCCTGGCGTTCAGCCTGATGACGGGCCTGTTCAGCTTGGCATTCAGCTTGAAGTCGGGCCTGGTCAGCTTGGTGACGGGCCTGGTCAGCTTGGAGTTCAGCTTGGAGATGGGCCTGGTCAGCTTGGTGACGGGCCTGGTCAGCTTGGAGTTCAGCTTGGAGACGGGCCTGGTCAGCTTGGAGTTCAGCTTGGAGTCGGGCCTGTCTTACTTTTATTTCTATTTCACTGTCCGCATGCGCAGCTCTGGCTTGAGCTGCTACTAGCTTAGCCCGTGCTTTGGTGATGGCCCTGCTTACTCTAGAACCACCTGATGACCGTGAACCAGCTTGCGATCTGTAGTAACCGGAGCTTATAGACCGATTGTCACATTCTACAGTTTTGTCTGCCTGTTTAAAGTCTTCTCCTCGCTGCAAAGCATTTTCTTTATTATCTTCTGACATATTGATGTGAGGTAGGTGTGGTGTACAAGGTTAAGGCTTACTCTGACTTCCTGCTGCTCCACTCTTCACAGCTAGCCGTATTGCTATCTTTTCACTGTACTGGCCTCGCTAGACGTGCTCCTATCTAGTTATTCAGCAAGTTAAACACTTATTCAAATAATTCCTCGAAGCCGATTTGCTGTTTTGAAGCTTTACTTGAACAAATTTATGAAACTGTAAACAAAGACAAAGTATGTTTTGTACATGAAACTGAGTACTATACATTAGATATTACATAAGATATAAACATATTTACAACAGTAGAATAGACTAATTGTATAACTAACTAACATTTGAGCTAGACTTCTGTAAATACCAACTATTACTTCTTATAAACATATTTATTGTCAAATACTACACTGACAAAGTTGCTATCATGTTAATAAACAAAGATACTCACAGATATTGCGTATGGCCTAACATATGAGATCAGATTACACTGGATTGCGAATCCCTCATGGAATTCTCCATTACTCAAGTCAGGTTCTTTCTGAGAAAACTCCTTCCTGGGTCAAACAGGAAGAAAGGTCAACTGACCTCTGCTGCATACAAACACTGCTAACACAATAACCACCACCAGAGGGTGCTATCTGCATGTAAAATGTCTATAAGTCCAGAACAAAGTGGTTTCAGGGACCAGTTTGTCTTGGTGACACAACATGCAATAGATTTTTGTGTCATTAGAAACACTTCTCTGTTCTAGTCACAAGGTTCAAGTTGAAGCATTATAGACACAGAAGTTCTGAAAGATGTGAGGGATTATGCTTGTTTTTCTGATGCTGCAGTGCTGCTGCACCAAATTGGGGGCAGTTTTTCTGGCAGGCATATTATGAGCATGGATTAAATTTGAGATGTGAAACTGGGCAATCTTATCTTCGTATTCTTTCTCAGGCCTGAGAATTTCATTCTAATCTGCACTCGTAACTTATGGGTATAGTAGGTAGCAATCAGTTTATCTGTTAATTTTTTTATTATTCGTTCATGGGATGTGGGCATCGCTGACAAGGCCAGCATTTATTGCTCATCCCTAGTTGACCTTGAGAAGATGGTGGTGAGCCGCCTTCTTGAACCGCTGCAGTCCGTGTGGTGAAGGTACTCCCATAATGCTGTTAGGGATGGAGTTCCAGGATTTTGACCCAGCAACGATGAAGGATCGGCGATATATTTCCAAGTCAGGATGGTGTGTGACTTGGAGGGGAACTTGGAGGTGGTGGTGTTCCCATGCGCATGCTGCCCTTTTCCATCTAGGTGGAAGAGGTTGCTGGTTTGGGAGGCATTGTCGAAGAAGCTTTGGCGAGTTACTGCAGTGCATCTTGTAAATAGTACACACAGCAGCCATAGTACGCCGGTGGTGGAGGGAGTGAATGTTTGAGGTGGTGGATGGGGTGCCAATCAAGCGGGCTGCTTTGTCTTGGGTGATGTCGAGCTTCTTGAGTGTTGTTGGAGCTGCACTCATCCAGGTAAGTGTTAATGGACTACATATATCCAATTCCAAAAGATTATTTCTAATGCTGCTTGCATTAATACCAAAGTGTTCCATTTATCCATCACTACCTTCTTATCCTGCTTAAACTTTGAATTTTATTTGTTTTTTTGACCCTTAGCAACTTGCTTCTTCCTACCTGCTGGTCAGTAATATAGAAGGCTAAGGGATGATTTGATTTGAGGATTTTAGGAATTTGAAAATTATTCATAGGGCAGATAGAGAGAAACTTTTTCCGCTGCTGAGGGAGTCTCAGATAAGGAGACACAACCTTAAAATCAGAGCCAGGACATTGAGGAGAGAAGTTAGGAAACACTTCTTCATACAAAGGGAGTTGAAGTGTGGCACTCTCTCCCACAAAAAGCAGTAGATGTTAGCTCAATGGCCCAGAAATTCGGGTCAGGGGCTTCCCGCAGGTGCAAGCCCCCGACTCGCACTTACCTAGCGCACCAGCCGTTGAGCTGTGGGCCCACGTGGGATTCCGATCCTGGGCCTCCTCCAACTGCCGGCGCACAGTGCTTGCATATCCCAGGGGCGCAGTTAGTTCGAAGCGTCCCCTGGGATCACGTGGGCCATGGAGAGCCAATGATAGCAGGGAATGCTTCATTCATAAGTTTGACAGGAAGAGCTGTCAAACCTATAAATACTGTAAGCCTCAAAACATCAATAAATCTTCAAATAATTTTTTTTTTAAATCAAATTTTTAAAATAACTATAAATTACATGAAATAACTATTTTAAACAATAATTTAAATTTTTGAAAAAGTTAATTACATTTTCTAACAGGGCTAAAAATAAACTTACCTTTCTTTAAAGTATTTAAAAATAATAAACCTGTGGAAAAAATGTTTTAATTTTAATGAATTCACCACTTACCTTGTTAAAAGCAGGCCTTGCACCTGCTTTTTAAAAGTGCAACTACTGGAGACTTACCTTTTTTTTGTAGGTTTCTCTGGGAGGGTAAGTTCAATGCGCACGCGCTGCCTCTCCTGCGCATGCGTTCGACCACTGAACCCCTTCTTTCAGGGGAACGGAAGTGCCAGTTTCCCGCGCATGCGCAGTGCATGCAGGAAACCGGCACTTTCATTGGGCCTATGCGTGAGTACCCCGTGCGTACTCACACGTTGGGACCCGAATTTCTGGGCCATTAATTTTAAATCTGAGATTGAGGGATTTTTGCTAGACACGGGTATAAAAAGGATATAGAGCCAAGGCGGGCGGATGGAGCTAAGATACAAATCAGCCATGATCTCATTGAATAGCATACAGGCTTGAGGGGTTGAATGGCCTACTCCTGTTCCTATGTTCTTAATAACCATTTGGTCAGCGTTACTTACCAAAATACCCCTCCCCCTAAATTTCTTTAAAATAAATTCCAGTCAATTAAAAAAAAATCTTTTTATGCCAGTAACAGCTTTCCATTTCCACCCGTTTTTACCTTCAAAGATAATTTCCTGCTGTACACATTATGTTAGTAACTACCCATTGATATCAATAACCCTGGTTCTTTTATTACTTTGAGGTAAAACAGGAAGTAACTCACCACCTTTTGAGCCCTTTGTTTAAAGTTATCCACTGTACCTTTTATATTTTATTACTGGTTTCTTATATTTGAACTCATGTCCCCGGATCATTAGCCCAGTCCTCTGGATTACTAGTCCAGTAACATAACCACTGTGCTACCGTAACTAGAAAATCAGATTTTCCCAATATTCCTATTCATATTGCTCCTCAGTTAATAGGATCATGGCAGCTTTGGGAGGATAAGCTGTTATTTTTTTTATTTTTTTTAATTCATTGGTGGGATGTGGGCGTCGCTGGCTAGGCCTGCATTTAGTGCCCATCCCTAATTGCCCTTGAGAAGATGGTGGTGAGCCGCCTTCTTGAACCGCTGCCGTCCATATGGTGTAGGTACACCCACAATGCTGTTAGGAAGGGAGTTCCAGGATTTTGGCCCAGCGACAGTGAAGGAACGGCGATACAGGTCCAAGTCAGGATGGTGTGTGGCTTGGAGGGGAACTTGGAGGTGGTGATGTTCCCATGCGTCTGCTGCCCTTGTCCTTCTAAGTGGTAGAGGGCGCGGGTTTTGAAGGTGCTGTTGAAGGAGCTTTGGCGAGTTGCTGCAGTGCATCTTGTAGATGGTACACACTGCAGCCACAGTGCGCCGGTGGTGGAGGGAGTGCCAATCAAGCGGGCTGCTTTATCCTGAATGGTGTCGAGCTTCTTGAGTGTTGTTGGAGCTGCACTCATCCAGGCAAGTGGAGAGTATTCCATCACACTCCTGACTTGTGCCTTGTAGATGGTGGAAAGGCTTTGGGGAGTCAGGAGGTGAGACACTCGCCACAGAATTCCCAGCCTCTGGCCCGCTCTTGTAGCCACAGTATTTATATGGCTGGTCCAATTCAGTTTCTGATCAATGGTAACCCCCAGGATGTTGATAGTGGGGGATTCAGCGATGGTAATGCCATTGAATGTCAAGGGAAGATGGTTAGAGTCTCGCTTGTTGGAGATGGTCATTGCCTGGCACTTGTGTGGTGCGAATGTTACTTGCCACTTGTCAGCCCAAGTCTGAATGTTGTCCAGTTCTTGCTGCATATGGACACGGACTGCGTCAGTATCTGATGAGTCTCGAATGGTGCTGAACAGTGTGCAATCATCAGCGAACATCCCCACTTCTGACCTTATGATGGAGGGAAGGTCATTGGTGAAACAGCTGAAGATGGTTGGGCGTAGGGCACTGCCCTGAGGAACTCCTGCAGTGATGTCATGTGATTGAGATGAATGACCTCCAACAACCACAACCAACTTCCTTTGTTCTAGGTATGATTCCAACCAATGGAGAGTTTTCCCCTTGATTCCCATTGACTTCAGTTTTGCTAGGGCTCCTTGATGCCACACTTGATCAAATGCTGACATGATGTCAAGGGCAGTTACTCTCACCTCACCTCTTGAGTTCAGCTCTTTTGTCCATGTTTGGACCAAGGCTGTAATGAGGTCAGGAGCTGAGTGGCCCTGGCGGAACCCAAACTGGGCGTCAGTTAGCAGGTTATTGCTGAGTAAGTGCCGCTTGATAGCACTGTCGACGACACCTTCCATCACTTTGCTGATGATTGAGAGTAGACTGATGGGACGGTAATTGGCCGGGTCAGATTTGTCCTGCTTTTTGTAGACAGGACATACCTGGGCAATTTTCCGCATTGCCGGGTAGATGCCAGTGTTGTAGCTGTACTGGAACAGCTTGGCTAGGGGCGCAGCTAGTTCTGGAGCACAAGTCTTCAGTACTATTGCCGGAATGTTGTCAGGGCCCATAGCCTTTGCAGTATCCAGTGTCTTCAGCCGTTTCTTGACATCACGTGGAGTGAATTGAATGGGCTGAAGACTGGCATCTGTGATGCTGGGGACCTCAGGAGGAGGCCGAGATGGATCATCCACTCGGCACTTCTGGCTGAAGATAGTTGCAAATGCTTCAGCCTTGTCTTTTGCACTCACGTGCTGGGCTCCACCATCATTGAGGATGGGGATATTTTTGGAGCCTCCTCCTCCTGTTAACTGTTTAATTGTCCACCACCACTCACGACTGGATGTGGCAGGACTGCAGAGCTTTGATTTGATCCGATGGTTGTGAGATCACTTAGCTCTGTCTATCGCATGTTGCTTCTGTTGTTTGGCATGCAAGTAGTCCTGTGTTGTAGCCTCACCAGGTTGACACCTCATTTTTCGGTATGCCTGGTGCTGTTCCCGTCATGCTCTCCTGCACTCTTCGTTAAACCAGGGTTTACCTCCTGGCTTGATGATAATGGTAGAGTGAGGGATATGCCAGGCCATGTGGTTACAGATTGTGGTTGAATACAATTCTGCTACTGCTGATGGCCCACAGCGCCTCATGGATGCCCAGTTTTGAGTTGCCAGATCTGTTCGAAATCTGTCCCATTTAGCATGGTGGTAGTGCCACACAACACGGTGGAGGGTATCCTCAACATGAAGACGGGACTTCGTCTCCACAAGGACTGTGCGGTGGTCACTTCCACCAATGCTGTCATGGACAGATGCATCTGCAACAGGTAGATTGGTGAGGACGAGATCAAGTAGGTTTTTCCCTCTTGTTGGTTCCCTCACCACCTGTCGCAGACCCAGTCTGGCAGCTATGTCCTTTAGGACTCGGCCAGCTCGGTCAGTTGTGGTGCTACCGAGCCACTCTTGGTGATGGGCATTGAAGTCCCCCACCCAGAGGACATTTTGTGCCCTTGCTACTCTCAGTGCTTCTTCCAATTGGTGTTCAACGTGAAGGAGTACTGATTTATCAGCTGAGGGAGGGCGGTAGGTGGTAATTAGCAGGAGGTTTCCTTGCCCATGTTTGACTTGATGCCATGAGACCTCATGGGGTCCTGAGTCAATGTTGAGGACTCCCAGGGCTACTCCCTCCCGACTGTATACCACGGTGCCACCACCTCTGGCAGGTCTGTCCTGCCGGTGGGCTAGGACATACCCAGGGATGGTGATGGTTGTGTCTGGGACATTGGTTGTAAGGTATGATTCGGTAATTATGACTATGTCAGGCTGTTGCTTGACTAGTCTGTGGGACAGCTCTGTTGTTGGTGAAGACTTCATCTCCTTAGTAACAGCTCTGAGCTGGAATTGTACACAACAGATGGGAGGACAATGTGTGGAAACTGCTACATCACCCTCTAAATTAGTTTACTAGTTCATGACCTTAACACTCAATTTGCTGGACCTTTCTCAATCCATTTCCAACACTGGACAAGGCACTGGAAACTTGTAACCTTCACATCCGGTGGACAACCATTTTCAGCCACGGTGCACCATAGCTTCTGAGTTTTGTGCTGTCATTGGAAGAATTTTTGGTATGCGTAATCTCATCCTCAGATAGTTTTACACTATTCCTTAGCTGCTAAGCAGCTTTTAAAAGTCGCTGGTCCATACCATTTAAAAGATACTCGGATGGGGGACTATAAGCTACGAATAAAGAATGTGCAGAGCTGCTGAGTTGTTTAAATTGTTTCTCTGAGGATCATTACTAAAGTAGCTTCATCTTTGTTGGCATCACCTAATACTCATACTTGAAAATGTTGAGATTTTGCATAGATTTGAACAACACCTGGCCCACAAATGAATATTTGTGCACTATAAATGAAGAAACTAGAGCTCCATATATCTTTGTGTATTAAAATATCAGCTCAGTTTAAAAAAAAAACACAATGTTCAGATCTGGGCAGTCAATCAAATGTGAAGTATTTAGAATTCTGCTGATAAATGTACCATTCTTTAGTGAATTGGGTGATTAACATTTCACAGGATAAGCAGAGGCACTGCCAGCTGTAGGAAATGGTATGAAATTTATAGCCAATTTAAATATTATATCAAAGTAAAATTGAAGGTCAGGGATTAGCTTTTTTTGTTGGATCTCCTGAGGCAGCAATATTTTCTTCTTATTTTGGTTCCTTGGCTTGTATGAAGACGTTTACCAGACTCAAAGTGCATCCTCAAAGAATATTTGTGGCACAGTCAAGGTCATGGCATTTACCCAAAAGTCCTTTATTAGTCACTAAATTTATTCAAAAAACCCCCTACAAAATACTCCTTTAAGCGTCTTGCAAGTTTGACACCCTGTATTAATAAATCATGCATTACCTGGAGTACACTGGGCAACTTGAAAGGAGCAATCTGACCTTGGCAAGAATCGCTGATTTGGCGATTCTACCTTTAACATATAAAATTAAACTTTTAATTTACCGATTATATAAAAAAAAGCCCCACTTCTTTAAATACAATAATGAAAATTGATGGAGCTGCTCCTGGAACTCTGCCAGGCCCATCATTTTATCTCAACTGCAGTTCAGAGAGCTGTATCTTCACTTTCCTGCCAGCGTTTCCTGTTTATTGTGACAAAGTGCTATATTAGAAACAGATGCAATAGGCACAATATTAAGTCTAAAGGGCCGAATCTCCATCAGTGCACTGAGTGTATGCATATTGCAATTATGCAGCCAGCCCCAAGCTCAGGCATCATTGAGTTCCAAATTCCCTGACTGAGAAATTTGTTGGGTTTTTTTTGGAGGCTGTGCTGGGAGAATGCACAGACCTCATTACATCCTTTAATTTTGAGAACATCTGTTTAAATTGATCCCACAATGAATTCCATGTTTTCTGACCTCCTATAGTCCTGCTCGCCTCTAGGAAACCACTTATCAGCCCAAGCCTGAACATCATCCAGGTCTTATTGCATGCGGGCATGGATTGCTTCATTATCTGTGGAGTTGTGAATGGTGCTGAACACTGTGCAGTCATCAGCGAACATCCCCATTTCTGACCTTATGTTGGAGGGAAGGTCATTGATGAAGCAGCTGAAGATGGTTGGGCCGAGGACACTGCCCTGAGGAACTCCTGCAGCGATATCCTGGGGCTGTGATGATTGACCTTCAACCACCACAACCATCTTCCTTTGTGCTAGGTCTGACTCCAGCCAGTGGAGAGTTTCCCCCCCGATTCCCATTGACTATTAACACCAGTGAGGAAAGATGGAAGAAAAGCTGAAAGGAAATGGAGAGGCTCATGCTCCACCCAAATTCTGCTGGAACGTACAATTGGCCTGTTAAGAAGGAGATTCATAAGAAATAGGAAATAGGAGCAGGAGTAGGCCAATCAGCCCCTCGAGCCTGCTCCACCATTCAATAAGATCATGGCTGATCTGATCCTAACCTCAAATCTTCTATCACTCTCCATCCACCCGAACCCATGTGATCTCCCGGGAGAGGCGAAAAACCAGATAAAAGACCCAATGGCCAATTTGGGAGAAAAAAATCTGGGAAATTCCTCTCCGACCCATCTAGGCGATCGAAACTCGTCCAGGAGATCACTCTGTCCCTATATTTTCTACAGTACTTACCTTCTGTAAAGGCGATCTCCACCCCAGCCAGGAACAGGAATAAAACCATCTCCTGAAATCTAACACAGAATTAGAACACAAGAAGTAGGAGCAGAACCAGGCTACACGGCCCCTGGGCCCGCTCCACTATCCACAGGGCCATGACCATTCCGAACCTAGACTCATGTCCAATTTCCTGCCCGCTCCCCGTAACCCTTAATTCCCTTTACTTCTAGGAAATTATCTATTTCTGTTTTAAATTTATTTAATGATGTAGCTTCCACAGCTTTCTGGGGCAGCAAATTCCACAAACCTACCACCCTCTGAGTGAAGAAGTTTCTCCTCATCTCAGTTTTGAAAGAGCAGCCCCTTATTCTAAGATTATGCCCCCTAGTTCTAGTTTCACCAATCATTGGGAACATCCTCACCTCATCCACCCGATCAAGCTCCTTCACAATCTTATATGTTTCAATAAGATCACCTCTCATTCTTCTGAACTCCAATGAGTAGAGTCCCAATCTACTCAACCTCTCCTCATATGACCACCCCATCATCCCCGGGATTAACCGAGTGAACCTTCTTTGTACTGGCTCGAGAGCAAGTATGTCTTTTCTTAAGTATGGACACCAAAACTGTATGCAGTATTCCAGGTGCGGTCTCACCAATACCTTGTACAACTGCAGCAATACCTCTCTGTTTTTATAGTCTATCCCCCTAGCAATAAAAGCCAACATTCCATTGGCCTTCTTGATCACTTGCTGCACCTGCATACTAACTTTTTGAGTTTCGTGCACCAGGACCCCCAGATCCCTTTGTACTACAGTACTTTCCAGTTTCTTGCCATTAAGATAATAACTTGCTCTATGATTTTTCCTGCCAAAGTGCATAACCTCACACTTTCCAGTACTGTATTCCATCTGCCAAATCTCTGCCCACTTACTTAGCCTGTCGATGTCCCTTTGCAGGTTTTTTATGTCCTCACTCACTACTTTCCGTCCCATCTTTGTATCATCTGCAAACTTTGATATCTTACACTCGGTCCCCTCCTCCAAATCATTAATATAGATTGTGAAGAGTTGGGGACCCAGCACTGACCCCTGCGGAACACCACTAGTTACTGGTTGCCAGTCTGAGAATGAACCATTTATCCCAACTCTTTGCTTTCTGTTAGAGAGCCAATCCTCCACCCACACCAGGATATTACCCCCAATCCTGTGATTTTTTATCTTGAGCAATAATCTTTTGTGTGGCACCTTGTCAAATGCCTTTTGGAAGTCTAAATACACTATGTCCACTGGTTCCCCTTTATCCACCCTGTATGTTACTCCCTCAAAAAACTCCAGCAAATTTGTCAAACATGACTTCCCCTTCATGAAACCATGCTGAGTTTGTCCTATTAAATTATGTTTATCCAAATGTCCCATTACTGTCTCCTTAATAATGGACTCTAACATTTTACCAACCACAGATGTTAGGCTAACAGGTCTATAGTTTCCAGCCTTCTGCCTATTACCCTTTTTAAATAAGGGTGTTACATTAGCAGTTTTCCAATCTGCCAGGCCCTTTGCTGAGTCCAGGGAGTTTTGGAAAATTATTACCAATGCATCCACAATCCCTACCGCCACTTCCCTCAAGACCCTAGGATGCAAGCCATCAGGTCCAGGGGATTTATCCGCCTTGAGTCCCATTATTTTACCAAGTACCACTTCCTTAGTGATTTTAATCATATTTAGCTCCTCCCCCCCTAGAGCCCCCTGTTTGTACAGTGTTGGGATATTCTTAGTGTCCTCTACCGTAAAGACTGATACAAAATAATTGTTCAGCGTTTTTGCCCATCTCCATGTTTCCCACCATTAATTTCCCGGTCTCATCCTCTAAGGGACCAACATTTACTTTAGCCACCCTTTTTCTTTTTATATAACTATAGAAACTTTTGCTGTCTGTTTTTATATTTTTTGCTAGTTTACTTTCATAATCTATCTTCCCTTTCTTAATCAATCTTTTAGTTATTTTTTGCTGTCTTTTAAAGACTTCCCAATCTTCTATCCTCCCACTAGATTTGGTTACCTTATATGCCCTTGTTTTTAGTCGGATACTATCCTTAATTACTTTACTTAGCCACGGATGGCTATCTTTTCTTTTACACCCTTTTTTCCTCAGTGGAATATATATTTTTTGGAAGTTGTAAAATAACTCCTTAAATGTACACCACTGATCATGTACCGTCTTACCCTTTAATCTATTTTCCCAGTCAACTCTAATCAATTCCGCTCTCATACCTTCATAGTCTCCTTTATTCAAGCTCAGCACACTTGTTTGAGATCCAAACTTCTCACCCTCTACTTGAATATGGAATTCAACCATGTTATGGTCAGTCATTCCAAGGGGATACTTTACTAGGACATTTTTAATTAATCCTGTCTCATTACACAGGACCAAATCTAAGGTTGCTTGCCCCCTGGTCGGTTCAGTTACATACTGCTCAAGAAACCCATCCCTATTACACTCAATGAACTCATCCTCAAGGCTGCTCTGCCCAATTTGATTTGTCCAGTTAATATGATAATTAAAATCCCCCATAATTATAGCTGTTCCCTTATTACAAGCCTCAACTATTTCCTGATTAATACTCCGTCCAACAGAGTTGCAACTGTTCGGAGGCCTATAGACTACACCCACTAGTGTTTTTTTCCCCTTATTATTCCTTATCTCCACCCAAACCGTTTCACTATCCTGCTCCTTTGACCCAATATCATTTCTCTGTATTATAGTGATTCCTTCCTTTATTAACATAGCCATCCCACCTCCCCTCCCTTCCTGCCTGTCCTTCCTGATTGTTAAATAACCTGGTATGTTTAATTCCCAGTCATGGTCACCCTGCAGCCATGTTTCTGTAATGGCCACAAGATCATACCCATATGTCGTTATTTGTGCCGTTAACTCATTCATTTTGTTACGAATGCTACGTGCATTCAGATAAAGAACTTTCAAATATGTTTTGTAACACTTAGTTCCTGTTTTTTCCCCTTTTAGTACTTTACTTTTTACTCCATACCTTCTGTCCCTTCCTGACATGTTCTGTTTTTTAATTCCCCCACTGCTACCTAAGTCTATGACCTTCTCCGTTGTCATTTCTATTATTTGCTCTCTAGAAACCTCCCCCCACTAATTAGTTTAAAGCCCTCTCTACAGCCCTAGTTATATGATTCACCAGGACTCTAGTCCCAGCACTGGCTAAGTGGAGTCCGTCCCAACAGAACAGCTCCCTCCTGTCCCAGTACTAGTGCCAGTGTCCCAGGAAGCAAAACCCATTTCTCCCACACCAGTCTTTGAGCCATGCATTTAACTCTTTAATTTTATTTATCCTAGCCAAATTCGCTCGTGGCTCAGGTAATAACCCAGAGATTATTACCCTTGAGGTTCTGTTTTTTAATTTGACCCCAGCTGCTCATACTCCTTTAACAGAACCGTCTTCCTTGTCCTATCTACGTCGTTTGTACTAACATGGACCACGACAACTGGATCCTCCCCCTCCCACTCCAAGTTTCTTTCCAGCCCAGAAGAGATGTCCTTAACCCTGGCACCGGGCAGGCAACACAGCCTTCAGGACTCCCGCTCTTAACTGCAGAGAACCCTATCTATCCCCCTAATGATACTATCCCCTACCACTACAACATTTCTTTTTACTCCCTCCACTTGAATGGCCCCCTGTACCACGGTGCTGTGGCCAGGTTGCTCATCCTCCCTGCAGTCCCCGCTCCCACCCTCACAGGGAGTAAGAACCTCGATCCTGCTTGACAAGAGCAAGGGCTGCGTCTCCTTCAACACTACATCCTGGATCCCTGTACCTTCCTCACTCATAGTCACACCATCCTGTCCCTGACCACGGACTACATCTGCAGTAATTAATTTCATAGGTGTGACCACCTCCTGAAACATAGAGTCCAAGAACCTCTCCCCCTCCCTGATGTGTCTCAGTGTCTGAAGCTCGGCCTCAAGCTCTTTAACATGGAGCTTGAGTTCCTCGAGCAGCAAACACTTATCGCAAATGTAATCACCGTGAGCCTCAATGGGGTCCACCAGCTCCCACATTTCGCAACAGTGACACATCACCTGTTCACCCATATCTATGTAATTAATTAAATTTATTATTATTAGTTATGAAGACCCTCTGCCCTGATGTAGATGATACTATTACACCACTATTCAATAGGACTTACCAATTTAAAGAAATAAAAGAGAAGGAAGAAAACCAACCAACCAGCTGATCACCAACCTCCTCCTTGAATACTGTCTGTGGGGCCTGTTTGGTTGACTCGTCTCGCTGCTCCACCTCTGCAGTGCTGTCTAAGCCTGGGAGTGGGGAACAAAACAGAACAAAAACACACCCTCACCTCCCACTTGCCCGGACTCTCCCTCTTACCAAACTCTAGCAGCACTCAATGCACAGCACTCCGTGCACAAGCACTAGTCCCGCCCCTTTTATGCCCGGATTCTACTTCCGGTTTAAACTCCCCAACAGTTTAATATACACTTAAAAATTAAACACACTTCAAATAATTAACTTTTTAACACACTAATATTCACAAAATACACTTAAATGACTTTTCTCCCTCTTACCAAACTCTAGCAGCACTCAATGCACATTCCATTTTGGTTTCCTTTTCGTTCACAGTATGAGGGAGTCGCTGGCAAGGCCAGCATTTATTGCCCATCCCGAATTGCCCTTGAGAAGGTGGTGGTGAGCCACCTTCTTGAAGCACTGCAGTCTGTGTGGTAGGTTTTGTGGGACAATGATTAGCATTTGCTGTGTTTTGCATAATTCTGCTCTGCAGAGAGGGGACACCCTTCAGCCAAAGGACCAGGAAGGTTGGTGTGGAGCCTTGACAGAGGAGGAAGAAGAAGCCAACATGGGGAAGGCAGGTGTATCAAGTCATTAATTGACAGGATATTCGCATCAAATCTGCACTGCGTGAAAAACCCCATGGTTCTCTTCATAATATAGTGGCGACATTATACTGGCCTCATTAATAACATACTCTGCCTAATTACACTCGAACCTCCCGACATTGGGAATGGACCAAATGATAAAGTTACAAATATGACTTTGCAGTAAATGTGTGCGAGTTAGTTTGTAAAATGCACTGTTATTTTAAAGTCACATTTCCAGTTTTTGAACAGTTGCAGATACGCATTTGTACCAATATGGTCACATGCATTTCACTGTATAAATAAGGGAAAAATCTGGCACTGCTGTATTTGGTGCCAGTATTCCCATTAGAGTTAATTCCACAATAGAAATAGGGTATGATGGTACACTCTACAGAATTCCTGGTTTTTAAGGTAAATAAACACTCTGCAGACACCAATACCCAAAATAACGAGAAGATAAGTTTTACAAAGAAAGTGGTGGCATCTGGAGTTAAAAAAAAATCCAAGTGATTACAGTGTGCGGCAGAAACAGTTAGATCCAATTTGTGCAAACCTTTCACAATTTTAAATACCTCTATCACATCCCCTCTCAGTCTTCTCCTTTCAAGAGAGAAAAAACACAGGGTGGCCAATCTTTTCCTCATATGTCATTCCCTTAAGTTCTGGGTTCAATTCTGTTGCTCTTCTCTGTACCCCCTTCAATAACTGAATATCCTTTTTGAAATAGCCAATTTGTGCAGAGCAAGCTCCTACAAAAAGCATGAGGTACATGATCAGATAATCTGTTTTGGTGGTGTTGGTTGAGGAATAAACATTGGCCAGGACACTGGGAGAACTTGCCTACTTTTCTGAAAATAGTGCTATGGGATCTTTTACGTCTGCCTGAGAGGGAAGATCGTGCCTTGGCTCAACATCTCATCAGAATGACAGCACCTCTGACAGTGCAGCACTCCCTCAATACTACACTGAAGTGTACGCCTGCATTATGTGCTCAAGTGTGGGACATGAACCCACAACCTTCTGACTCAAAGCTGAGTGCTACCACTGAGCCAAGGCCAACATCTTAAACAACACAGAAACAAGAGCAGGTAAGATGTTCGCTGATGACTGCATAGTGTTCAATGCATTCACAACTCCTCAGATAATGAAGCAGTTCATATTCGTATGCAACAAGACCTGGACGACGTTCAGGCTTGGGCTGGTAATTGGCAGGTAACATTCGCGCCACACACATGCCAGGTAATGACTATCTCCAACAGGCGAGAGTCTAACCGCCGCCCCTTGATATTCAGAGAATCTCAGAGAAGTGTAGAAATAATAGGGTAATAATAGTAGGGGATTTCAACTTCCCCAATATTAACTGGAATTGTCAGAGTGTGAAAGGCTTAGAGGGTGTGGAATTCTTAAAGTGCATCCAGGAGAGCTTTTTGAGCCAGCATGTAGAAAGCCCTACAAGAGAGGGGGCGGTACTGGACCTAATTCTAGGGAATGTAGCTGGGCAAGTGGTAGATGTGTCAGTAGGAGAGCATTTTGGTGACAGTGACCATAATTCGGTGAGATTTAAGATAGTCATGGAAAAGGACAAAGATGTACCGTAAATAAAGGTTCTAAATTGGGGGAAGGCCGATTTCTATATGATAAGGCAGGATCTGGCCAAAATGGACTGGGATCAGCTACTTGTAGGAAAATCCACATCAGAGCAATGGGAGTCTTTCAGAAAGGAAATAGAGAGTACAACGCCAACATGTTCCCGTAAAGGTCAAGGGTGGGACCAACAAGCCCAGGGAACCCTGGATGTCAAGGGATATACAAGAATGGATTAGGAAAAAAAGGGAGGCTTCTGGCAGATACAAAGGACTAAAAACAGGGGAAGCCCTAGAGGAGTATAGAAAGTGCAGGGGGGTACGTAAAAAAGAAATTAGGAGGTCGAAGAGGGAGCCTGAAAAAACACAGGTGGGCAAAATAAAGGAAAATCCCAAGGTGTTTTATAAGTATATTAAGGGCAAGAGGATAACCAGGGAAAGTGTAAGACCCATTAGGGACCAATTCGGCAATCTGTGTGTAGAACCGGAAGATGTAGGTGAGGTTTTAAATGAATATTTTGCATCTGTGTTCACTATGGAGAAGGGTGATGTAGGCATAGAAATCAGGCAGGGGGATTGTGATATACTTGAACAAATTAGTATTGAGAGGGAGGAGGTACTAGCGGTTTTAGCGGGCTTAAAAGTGGATAAATCCCCAGGCCCTGACTGGATGTATCCCAGGCTGCTGTGTAAGGCAAGGGAGGGGATTGCAGGGGCTCTGACACAAATTTTCAGAACCTCTCTGACCAGAGGGGAGGTGCCAGAGGACTGGAGAACAGCTAACGTAGTACCATTGTTCAAGAAGGGTAGTACGGATAAACCAGGGAATTACAGACCAGTGAGCCTAACATCAGTGGTAGGGAAATTATTGGAAAATATTCTGAGGGACAGAATTAGTCTCCACTTGGAGAGGCATGGACTAATCAGGGATAGTCAGCATGGCTTTGTCAGGGGGAGATCATGTCTGACCAATTTGATTGAATTTTTTGAGGGGGTGACTAGGTGTGTGGATGAGGATAGTGCAGTTGATGTAGTCTACATGGACTTCAGTAAGGCTTTTGACAAAGTCCCACATGGGATCCAGGGCAATTTGACACATTGGATCCAAAATTGGCTTTGTGGCAGGAGGCAGAGGGTGATGGTCGAAGGTTGTTTTTGTGACTGGAAGCCTGTGTCCAGTGGTGTACCGCAGGGATCGGTGCTGGGTCCTTTGCTGTTTGTAGTGTACATTAATGATTTAGATATGAATGTAGGAGGTATGATCAGTAAGTTCGCAGATGACACGAAAATTGGTGGAGTGGTAAATAGCGAGGACGGAAGCCTCAGGCTACAGGACGATATAGACGGGATGGTTAGATGGGCAGAACAGTGGCAAATGGAATTTAACCCTGAAAAGTGTGAGGTGATGCATTTTGGGAAGACAAACAAGCAAGGGAATACACAATGAATGGTAGGATCCTAGGAAGGACAGAGGATCAGAGGGACCTTGGTGTGCATGTACATAAATCCCTGAAGGCAGCAGGACAGATGGGTAAGGTGGTTAAAAAGGCATATGGGATACTTGCCTTCATTAGCCGAGGCATAGAATATAAGAACAGGGAGGTTATGATGGAGCTGTACAAAATGCTAGTTAGGCCACAGCTGGAATACTGTGTGCAGTTCTGGTCACCACACTATAGGAGGGATGTGACTGCATTGGAGAGAGTGCAGAGGAGATTCACCAGGATGTTACCTGGGCTGGAGAACTTCAGCTATGAGGAGAGACTGGACAGGCTGGGGTTGTTTTCCTTAGAGCAGAGAAGGCTGAGGGGGGACCTGATTGAGATGTACAAAATTATGAGGGGCATAGATAGGATAGATAGAAAGGAACTTTTCCCCTTAGTAGAGGGGTCAATAACCAGGGGGCATAGTTTCAAGGTAAGGGGCAGGAGGTTTAGAGGGGATTTGAGGAAAAACTTTTTCACCCAGAGGGTGATTGGAATCTGGAACTCACTGCCTGAAAGGGTGCTAGAGACAGGAACCCTCACAACATTCAAGAAGCATTTAGATGAGCACTTGAAACTCCATAGCATGCAAGGCTATGGACCAAGAGCTGGAAAATGGGATTAGAATAGACAGGGCTTGATGGCCGGCGTGGACACGATGGGCCGAAGGGCCTCTTTCTGTGCTGTATAACTCTATGACTCTATCTATGACTCTATAATGGCATTACCATCGCCGACTCCCCCACCATCAGCATCCTAGGGGCCACCATTGACCAGAAAATTAACTGGACCAGCCACATAAATACTGTGGCTACAAGAGCAGGTCAGAGGCTAGGTATTCTGCGGTGTGTGTCTCACCTCCTGACTCCCCAAAGCCTTTCCACCATTTACAAGGCACAAATAAGGAGTGTGATGGAATACTCTCCACTTGCCTGGATGAGTGCAGCCCCAACAACACTCAAGAAGATCGACACCATCCAGGTCAAAGCAGCCCACTTGATTGGCACCCCATCCACCACCTTAAATATTCACTCCCTCCACCACCAGCATACCGTGTCTGCAGTGTGTACCATCTACAAGATGCACTGCAGCAACTCGCCAAGGCTTCTTCAGCAGCACCTCCCAAACCCACGACCTCTTCCACCTAGAAGGAGAAGGGCAGCAGGCCCATGGGAACACCACCACCTGCAAGTTCCCCTCCAAGTCACACACCACCCTGACTTGGAAATATATCGCTGTTCCTTCATCGTCACTGGGTCAAAATCCTGGCACTCCATTCCTAACAGCATTATGGGAGTACCTTCACCACATGGACTGCAGCGGTTCAAGAAAATGGCTCACCACCATCTTCTCAAGGGCAACTAGGGATGGGCAATAAATGCTGGCCTTGCCAATGACACCCACATCCCATGAATGAATTTAAAAAATACAGTGAAGGCAGAGCTAAAACAATATCAGCATTGGTCGACGGATGTTTTTGTGAGCGGAAAGCTGTTTCCAGTGGGATTCTGAAGGGCTCAATACTAGGTTCCTTGCTTCAATCTAGGGGGCATGATTAATAAGTCTGCAGGTGATATAAAAATTGGCCGTGTAGTTGATAGTGAGGAAGAAATCTGCAGCCTGCAGGAAGCTATCAATGTAATGTGTACAGCAGGAAATTGTCTTTGAAGGTAAAAATGGGTGGAAATGGAAAGCTGTTACTGGCATAAAAAGATTTTTTTTTTAATTGACTGGAATTTATTTTAAACAAATTTAGGGGGAGGGGTATTTTGGTAAGTAACGCTGACCAAATGGTTATTAAGAACATAGGAACAGGAGTAGGCCATTCAACCCCTCAAGCTTGTACGCCATTCAATGAGATCGTGGCTGGTCTGTATCTTAGCTCCATCCGCCCGCCTTGGCTCCATATCCTTGTTATACCCTTGTCTAGCAAAAATCCATCGATCTCAGATTTAAAATTATTAATTGAGCTAGCATCTACTGCTTTGTGTGGGAGAAAATTCCACACTTCAACTCCCTTTGCATGAAGAACTGTTTCCTAACTTCTCTCCTCAATGTCCTGGCTCTGATTTTAAGGTTGTGTCTCCTTATCTGAGACTCCCTCAGCAGCAGAAAAAGTTTCTCTCTATCTGCCCTATGAATAATTTTCAAATTCCTAAAAACCTCAAATCAAACCATCCCTTAACCTTCTATATTACTGACCAGCAGGTAGGAAGAAGCAAGTTGCTAAGGGTAAAAAAAATACAAATAAAATTCAAGGTTTAAGCATGATAGAGAGACTTGCATTTATATAGCGCCTTGCACGACCACCAGACGTCTCAAAGCCCTTTACAGCCAATGAAGTACTTTTGGAGTGTAGTCATTGTTATAATGTGGAAAACACGGCAGCCAATTTGCGCACAGCAAGCTCCCACAAACAGCAATGTGATAATGACCAGATAATCTGTTTTGTTATGTTGATTGAGGGATAAATATTGGCTCGGACACCAAGGATAACTCCCCCTGCTCTTCTTTGAAATAGTGCCCTGGGATCTTTTACATCCACCTGAGAGAGCAGGCAGGGCCTCGGTTTAACGTCTCATCAGAAAGACGGCACCTCCGACAATACAGCGTTCCCTCAGCACTGCACTGCAGTGTCAGCCTAGCTTTATGTGCTCAGGTCCCTGGAGTGGGGCTTGAACCCACAACCTTCTGACTCAGAGGCAAGTGTGCTACCAACTGAGCCACAGCTGGATAAGAAGGCAGTGATGGATAAACGGAATGCTTTGGTATTAATGCAAGCAGCATTAGCAATAACCTTTTAGAATTGGATATATAGGGCTCGATTTTGCCATTGGTGCGGGCTGGGGGTGTGTCAGCTGCTTTTTGTGTTAGCCACCTGTTGTGTCGGTACCTTTCTACCTAGACACAATTTAGGACTCAGAACTCAGAGATTCAAAAATGAAGTGCTTTATTGGAAGGAAAGGAAGTTCTGGCAAGTTCCGAACAAAGAGAGCTAAACTTAACCGAGAGAATACCCAACCATTTATCTCCTGTGACAGCGCCACCACAGGTGGGAGGAGAACACACAATAGAACACACAATATATAACATTTCCTCCCCTTTTAAATGGAAGGTCCACATTATTCCTCAATAGGTAAGTAACTTTCAATACACTCAACTAACCTAGGGTAGAGGTAGACTGCCTCAAACCCTGACTTTACCCTGGGGTTTATTCTGCTCCAGTCTTGTGGGTAAGTCACTAAGCCTACAGATCCAAGCGTCTTGGAGGCCGCCGCTCTCTGACAGGATACCGGCGGTCATCGCTGGCTTCCACAGCAGTAGGCATTGACACAGGCCTGGATGGAGAAGGTGCCTGTGTCAGTTGAAAGTCAGGAGTTTGCACAGGTGGAACAGTCTCTTTGACTTCCTGTGTTGGAGAACAGCACTGTGGCAAAGGATGCTGGTTTGCGGTATCATTCGGAAACAGTTCAGGCCAACCAGCCGTTGGAGCCTCTGTGGCTGTCGCTGCTCCTAGCAACAGTTGATCTGTGTGTCTTCTCCAGACGACGTCCTCAGCAGTCTCAACCGTGTAAGACACAGGGCCCGTCTGCGCGATCACCGTAGCAGGAACCCATTTCAGTCCAGTGTTGTAGTTTCGAGCTAGGATGTGCTCTCCCGGATGAAACCGTCTCTCTTTGGCTCTTTTCTCTCTCTTTTCAACTTGAGCTTGTTGTTGACGATGGACAACCTGCTCTGCCCTTGGAGGTTTGAGTAAGTCAAAACTTGTCCGCAACTGCCTCTTCATCATGAGCGAAGCGGGGGAAGTTTTGGTTGTGGCATGTGGCTCGTTCCTGTAGGACAACAGGAAGCTGTTCAGACGTTGGTGGATTGAGCCCTGACCTTGCGATGCCTTCAAGGCGTGCTTCAAAGTTTGCACGAACCTTTCTGCCTGGCCGTTAGTAGAGGGATGATAGGGCGCAGACCTGATGTGTTGGACACCATTCACATGAAGGAAGGTTGCAAACTCCTGTGATACAAATTGTGGACCATTGTCACTTACGAGTTGTTCTGGTGAGCCATAACGGCTGAACATCTCACCAAGTTTCTCAATTGTTTTCTCTGCCGTGGTAGACCTCATCACAGCGACCTCCGGCCACTTGCTACGAGCGTCCACAACCACCATAAACATCTTCCCTTCGAAAGGACCGGCGAAGTCCACATGTACTCGCTGCCACACTTCTGCAGGCCAATCCCAGGGGTGTAGGGTTGCCAGCTGTGGAACATTCCGGACCCTTTGACATGGGGAACATGTTTTGGCTTTCTCCTCAATATTCCCATCGAGACCTGGCCACCAGAAGTAGCTTCTTGCCATTTCCTTCATCCGAACCATCCCACTGTGGCCTGTATGAAGTTGTTGCAGTATAGGTTCCCTCAGAGGTGGCGGAATGATGACACGGCGTCCCCAAAGAAGACAACCTGCCTGGACGGAGAGCTCATTTCTTTTTGAAACGTAAGGTTTCAAACTAGGAGAATCTCCTATCACTCTCCCTCGAATGACATCGTCCATTACCTCAGACAGGACTGGATCGTTGCGGGTGTACCTTCGCACCTGAACTGCAGTGACAGGTGCTCCCTCCACTTGTCTAAAGTAGAAGATGTCTATCTGACGAGGCCCTGGGGGAGTAACAGGCAAGGGTAGCCTCGAGAGACCGTCTGCGTTGCCGTGCAAGTCTGATTTGCGATATTTGATGTCGTATGTGTGTCCTGACAACAGTAAAGCCCACCTTTGCATCCTGCTTGCAGCGAGAGACGGAATTCCGGTGTGGGGCCCGAAGATTGAAGTCAATGGACGGTGGTCTGTCAGGAGTGTGAACCTTCTCCCAAACAGGTACTGATGAAATTTTTGAATTCCAAAAACGATTCCCAAGGCCTCGCGCTTGATCTGCGCATAGTTACTCTCGGCCTTGTTCAAGGTGCGTGATGCGAAGGCGATAGGTTTCTCTTCACCCGAAGGCATGATGTGGGATATGACTGCTCCCACACCATATGGTGATGCATCACATGCTAGCTGCACGGGTAGCTTTGGGTCGAAGTGTGTCAGGACCTTCGAATTCAGCAATGCTTTCTTTGCTTGGGCGAAAGCTTCATTGCACAGTTCAGTCCATTTCCATGTTTTGCCTTGACATAGCAACTGATGTAACGGCTTCAGCAATGTTGCTAAGTCTGGAATAAACTTCCCATAGTAGTTAAGTAGTGATGCGCTATCAATCACTCAAAAGACTGAGGTTAAGTGAGTAACTAACAGGCTTTTATTAACAAGAGAATGAAGGTGTGCCTCGAGTGGTCGACCAGTCCAGAATACAGAGGGACTGTGGAGCAGTCACCTTTATACCTGGACTCGTGGGAGGAGACAGCCGAGGCATGTGCAGACATGTACACAGTGGAATACAAACAGTGGTTTACCACATTCACCCCTTGTTTAAAAATGAGTCCGGCGGGGTGAAGTGTATTAAAAGTTTGTGTATTGGAGTCTCTCCGGAGGTCTTGTCTGCCGCTGTGATCGACGTGGCGACGGCAGGGGTAGTGAAGCTTCCGGCGTCGAGTCCCGCGTAGGCTGGGGCACTGGTGTGTAGTCCTCGTGGGTGTCGAGCGGGTCGCGGGGCCCAGGCGTGCCATCTGCTGGGGTTGGATATTGGATCGTGGGGGGGGGTGGTAGTGGGTAGTGGGTTACTGGGGCCCCCGAGGGTGCGAGGTCTCGTATGGAGACTGTGTCCTTCCGCCCGTCCGGGTACGCAATGTAAGCGTACTGGGGGTTGGCGTGGAGGAGGTCGACCCTCTCGACCAGGGGGTCCGTTTTATGGGTCCTCACGTGTCTTCTCAGTAGGACCGGCCCTGGGGACGTCAGCCATGGTGGTAGCGATGTCCCCAATGTGGACTTCCTTGGGAAGACAAACATTTTCTCATGAGGGGTGGCGTTAGTGGCAGTGCAGAGCAGTGACCGAATAGAGTGGAGCGCATCGGGGAGCACATCCTGCCAGCGGGAGGTCGGAAGGCCCCTAGACTTTAAGGCTAGCAGGGCGGCCTTCCAAACTGTCGCATTCTCTCTTTCCACCTGTCCGTTTCCCCGGGGGTTGTAACTGGTGGTCCTGCTTGTGGCAATACCCCTACCGAGCAGGTACTGGCGGAGTTCGTCGCTCATAAACGATGAGCCCCGGTCGCTATGGATATAGCTGGGGAAACCGAACAGGGTGAAGAGGTCGTTCAGACATTTAATGACCGTGGCACTGGTCATGTCCGGGCAGGGGATGGCGAATGGGAAACGGTAGTACTCATCAATAATGTTGAGGAAATACACATTGCGGTTGGAGGAGGGGAGAGGCCCTTTAAAATCAACGCTCAGGCGCTCGAAGGGGCGAGTGGCTTTTATCAGGTGAGCCCTGTCTGGTCTATAAAAGTGCGGTTTGCACTCAGCGCAGACTTGGCAGTTCCTGGTCATGGTCCTGACCTCCTCAATGGAGTAAGGCAGGTTGCGGGCCTTGATGAAGTGGAAGAACCTGGTGACCCCCGGGTGGCAGAGGTCATTGTGGAGGGCCCGCAGTCTATCGATCTGCGCGCTGGCGCAGGTGCCACGCGATAGAGCATCTGGGGGTTCATTGAGCTTCCCGGGCCGGTACAAGATCTCGTAATTGTAGGTGGAAAGTTCGATTCTCCACCTCAAGATCTTGTCGTTTTTGATTTTGCCCCTCTGCTTGTTGTTAAACATAAAAGCAACTGAACGCTGGTCAGTGAGCAGGGTAAATCGTTTTCCGGCCAGTTAGTGCCTCCAATGACGCACAGCCTCCACAATAGCCTGGGCCTCCTTCTCAACAGCGGAGTGTCTGGTCTCCGGGCCCTGGAGGGTTCGTGAAAAGAAGGCCACGGGTCTTCCCGCCTGATTAAGGGTAGCGGCCAGGGCAAAGTCGGACGCGTCGCTTTCCACCTGGAAGGGGATGGATTCGTCCACTGCATGCATGGTGGCTTTGGCAATGTCTTCCTTGATACGGTGGAAGGCTAAGCGGGCCTCTGCCGCCAAGGGAAAAGAGGTGGACTTGATCAGCGGACGGGCCTTGTCCGCATAGTAGGGGACCCACTGGGCGTAATAGGAGAAAAACCCTAGGCACCTCTTCAGGGCCTTGAGGCAGTGGGGCAGTGGGAGTTCCATAAGGGGACGCATCCGGTCGGGGTCGGGACCGATGACTCCGTGTTCCACAACACAACCAAGGATGGCGAGGCGGGTTGTGCGGAATATGCACTTCTCCTTGTTATACGTCAGGTTCAGGAGTTGGGCGGTGCAGAGGAATTTTTCGAGGTTTGCGTCATGGTCCTGCAAGTCATGGCCGCAGATGGTCACATTGTCCAGATATGGGAAAGTGGCCTGCAACGCATTTTGATCGGCCATCCGGTCCATCTCCCTTTGGAAGACGGAGACCCCGTTGGTGACGCCAAAGGGAACCCTAAGGAAGTGATAGAGGCGGCCGTTTGCCTCAAAGGCAGTATACTGGCGGTCCTCAGGGCGGATAGGGAGCTGGTGGTACGCTGATTTCAGGTCAATGGTCGAGAAGACGCGGTACTGCGCGATCTGGTTGACCATATCAGCTATGCGGGGGAGTGGGTAAGCGTCCAGCAGGGTGTAGTGATTTATTGTCTGGCTGTAGTCGATGACCAGGCGCTGCTTCTCGCCGGTCTGAACGACCACAACCTGGGCTCGCCAGGGGCTGGTGCTGCCCTCAATAATCCCCTCCTTCAGGAGCCGCTCCACTTCGGTTTTAATGAAAACCCTGTCCCCGGCACTGTATCGCCTGCTCTTTGTGGCGATGGGCTTACAGTCGGGGGTGAGGTTAGCAAACAGTGGGGGGGGGGGTGACTCTGAGTGTGGAGAGGTTGCACCTGGTGCGCGGCGGGCAATTTGGAAGCTGCTGGCTGCGGACTGTGAGTGGGGGGAGGGGTCCACCGTACGCCATCGTAACACTTTTAAGGTGGCACTGAAAATCTAACCCCAGTAGAACGGCAGCGCAGAGGTGGGGCAGGACCAGAAGTTTAAAATTATCGTACACAGTCCCGTCTACTAAGAGTGTCACCACGCAGTAGCCGCCAATGTCCGCCGACTGGGACTCGGAGGCCATAGAAATCCGCTGGTGCGCAGGCAGGACTGGGAGAGAGCAACGCCGCACCATGTCGGGGTGGATGAAGCTCTCCGTGCTCCCAGAGTCAAAAAGGCAGATTGTTTCGTGACCATTTACCTTAATGTCCATTGTGGACGGGGCCAGTTGGTGCGGTCTTGCTTGGTCCAGCGTAACGGAGGCCAGCGTAGGGGTCGGTGTGTCGTTGCGGGTATCAGATGAGGCGGTGTTGGGGGCCTGCTGCGTCCCGGCTGGCGTCCAAGATGGCGGCGTCCATGATCCCCATGTGGCTGGAGGCGTCCAAAATGGCTGCTGTTCCGGTGGTTCGCACATGGCTGGGGAGGCCCAAGATGGCGGCCCGCACGGCCCACACGCGGCGCTGCTGGGGTTCGGGGTGGCTTTGGCCCTGCAGACGCTGGCGTAGTGTCCCTTCTTCCCGCAGCCCGAGCAGATCGCATTTTTCGCCGGGCAGCGCGCTCTGGGGTGTTTGGCCTGGCCACAGAAATAGCATTTCTGGCCTTGGGACACTGCTGCGGTAGTTGGGCCGTTGCTGGGATGTGGCTGGGGTGGCACGGCGCTATGAGACTGTCCTACCGTGTCCCAGGCTGTCGTTCCCCGTGGCGTCCACGGTGCAGAGGAGTAGGCATCCATGCCCCGGTAGGCTGCGTCCAATGATAATGCGAGTTCAGAGGCCTTGTTGAGGTTGAGGTCACTCTGTTCCAACAGTCGCTGTCAGGTGTAATTGGACCTGTGGCCCGCTACAAAAGCGTCCCGGATAAGTTCCTCTGTGTACACGGCGGCCTTTACATCCTTACAACCACAGGCCCGGCCAAGCACAGACAGTGCCTGAAGGTATTCCTCGGTCGATTCCCCAGGTTGTTGTTTACGACTCCCCAGGAGGTGCCTGGCGTACACCTCGTTCACTGGGCGCGTGTACTGGTCCTTGAGGAGCTTGATAGCAGCCGTGTACGAGGTCGCGTCCTGGATGACCGAGTACGCTCGGTGGTTCACTTTGGAGGTCAGGACATCCAGTTTGTCCTCATCCGATTTGACCGTTGCAGTGGAGGCGATCAGGAATTTTTCAAAGCACCTAAGCCAGTGAGCAAACTTGGTGGATGCGTCCGCCTCCCGATGGTCTAAGTCTAGGCATGCTGGTGTGAGGATCTTCTCCATTATAAAAAATCTTGTTAATAAAATTGATGCGCTATCAATCACTCAAAAGACTGAGGTTAAGCGAGTAACTAACAGGCTTTTATTAACAAGAGAATGAAGGTGTGCCTCGAGTGGTCGACCAGTCCAGAATACAGAGGGACTGTGGAGCAGTCACCTTTACACCTGGACTTGTGGGAGGAGTCAGCCGAGGCATGTACAGACATGTACACAGTGGAATACAAACAGTGGTTTACCACAAGTAGCCCCAGAAATGAACGTAACTGGCTCACATTCTGGGGTGCTGGGGCCTCCACGATCACCTTGACCTTTGGCGGCGCCTTATGCAGCCAGTAGCGTCAATCACATGCCCCAGGTACTCAACTGAAGACTGAAAGAATTCACATTTGTCTTTACGAACTCTGAGTCTGTACTCTTTCAGTCGTTGTAGTGTCGCATCCAAGTTCAGAAGATGATCCTCATTTGTCCCAGTGACAAGGATGTCGTCCAGGTAGCACTGGACTCCTGGCAGTCCACTCAAAATCTGATCCATTGCCCTTTGGAATGGAGCAGGGGCCGACGTAATTCCAAACGGAAGGCGGCAGTACCTGTATAGCCCCTTGTGTGTCACAATTGTCAGCAGCTCCTTTGATTTGTCATCGACATGCATTTGTAGATAAGCCTGGCATAAGTCTATTTTGCTGAACTTTTGCCCTTCGGACAGGCCCGTAAAAAGATCATCAATGAGGGGAAGAGGGTACTGTTCCACAGACAGCACTGGGTTAATAGTCACTTTAAAATCCCCGCAGATTCGAACAGATCCATCCTTTTTCAGGACAGGAACAATGGGTGTGGCCCATTTGCTCACGCTCACAGGCTCCAGGGCTCCATTCTCGACTAAGGCCTCCAAGTTAGCCTCAACTTTTGGCCTAATTGCATAGGGTACAGGTCGGGCTTTGTGAAACTTCGGCTTGCTGTCAGGTTTAATGTCCAGTCTCACGCTGATCTTTTTCATGCTCCCAAGTTCCCCATTGAAGAGTTCTGCATGTTTGTTTAACACTGCAGTCAGACCTGACTCCCCTTTTGACATCATGCGGACTGCAGGCCAGTCCAGCGTGATTTTCTCTAGCCACGCACGTCCCAGTAGCAATGGGTAACTTCCCTTTACCACATATAGTGGCAGTTTTGCAGTCTGTCCGTTCAATTTAACTGTCACCTCAATGACGCCTCTCATGGCCACAGGTTCGCTGGTATACGTCTTTAGCACAATGTTTGTTGGCTGAAGGGTAAGATGCTTTAGCATTTTGTTGCAGACAGTGTCTGAAACAAGGGACACAGCCGCGCCTGTGTCCACCTCCATCCGCACTGATTGTCCCTCCACCAGTGGTGACACCCAGTAGCCATTTGAACCACCTGCAACCGTCAGTATATGCACCTCTTCCTCCTCAGAGGTGTCGCTCCCCTCTGTTTTGCTTGTTCCATCATACTGCACTGAATGAACACTCTTTTTCCTCTCTTGTCCAAATACAGACATTTTGCTTCCATGCTTCCCAGCTCTGTCTGTTCTTTTTTTACCTCTACAGGCGCGTTCAATGTGACCCTTTTTGCCACAATTTCGGCATTCCAGCTCCGTACACCAGCAGTCATTAGCGTGATGGCCCATTTTCCCACAACGGTAACATGTGCCGTTCCGCGCACCTTTAGGCTCAGACGACACCTTGTGAACTCTCCCTGTTGAACTCAACTGGTGAGCCTCCTTTTCTGCCATCTCCATGGAGACACTAACTTCAATGGCCTTTTCAAGAGTAAGGTTGTCCTCAGTAAGAAGGCGCTTCAGTGTGGCTGCATTTTGCAGACCACACACAAGTCTGTCTCTAATGGTGTCATTCAGCACCTCCTTGAACTGGCAGTGTTCCGACAACCTTTTTAAAGCAGCAATAAACATCGTCACTGATTCCCCCTCCTCTTGATTCCATTTGTGAAATCTAAATCTCTCAGCAATAACCAGAGGTTTTGGTGAAAAATGTGCTCCAAGAATTTCCACTAGTTGCTTATTTGTTTTAGTTCCTGGCTTATCTGGCTGCACGAGGCTGCAAAGTAAATTGAAAGTCTTCGGCCCGATTACACTCAAAAAGGTAGGCACTACCTTTTCATTTGCCACCGCATTCGCCAATACAAAATAGTCAAAACGTTCCGTATATGCGCTCCATTGCTCCACATTTTCATCAAAATCACCGATGTTTCCTAATATAGTAGCCATCTCACGTTTCAAATTAAATTTTCTGTTTACTCACTGCACCCGTAACGTACGCAGATTCATCCGCTCCTCGTTGCCACTTGTTGTGTCGGTACCTTTCTACCTAGACACAATTTAGGACTCAGAACTCAGAGATTCAAACATGAAGTGCTTTATTGGAAGGAAAGGAAGTTCTGGCAAGTTCCGAACAAAGAGAGCTAAACTTAACCGAGAGAATACCCAACCATTTATCTCCTGTGACAGCGCCACCACAGGTGGGAGGAGAACACACAATACATAACACCACCCGACTCCAGTTTGATGTGGGAAAAATATGCGATTTTCACCTAATTGGGCAATTGATTTCCAGCGTGTGGGAACCCCTGGCCCACTTAGTCTTTCCATCCTGAAAGTCACCCCCGATGACGTCATCAGTGCTGGTGGATTTAAGGCCTGCAAGCAGCCTTGCTTCTTCTGCAGACTGCAAACCTTATGCCCTTTGCTGTGATAGATTCCTCCAGCCAATATGTCCAGCAGTAGGCCAAAGTCTGCACCAAGGTTCGATGATGCCGCCCTGCAAGCTCTGATGGAGGGAGCAAGAGGAAATAAGGAGGTGCGCTTCCCTTCCTCAGGGAGGAAGAACCCTCGCCAGCAGACGAAAGCTGTGTGGATGCAAGTGGCCCAGGAGGTCAACTCTTTGTCCATGTGCTGCAGAACCTGGCTGCAGTGCAGGAAGAGGTTTCATGACCTTCTGCGCACTGGAAAAGTGAGTATGACTTTCCCATCACCCTCAAACTGATCCCCATTGCCTTTCCTCACCAGCACTCAGCTTTGACAACCTCTTCCTCCACATCCCACTTGACACTGACATCCCTGCACCCTTACCCATTCCCTCTCTCTCTATGGTCACATTCACCTAACTATTCGACTATGCAGCCCTCACACTCCCTATCGCTGTGATGTTATGAAAACAACTTACAACACACCGGGAGGGCCCTTGGTCTTGCCACTTCACTCCATCTTTGTCTCCTTCTAACTAACCATCAATGATATGGATTCTCTACACTCACTCCTTCATTCTCACTCAAACTCCACTTGTCTCATGCATTGCAGGAAAAGAGAGCTCACAATAAGAGGGAAAGAGGAAGGACAGGAGGAGGGCCACCCTCAGTAGCCCAGCTCACCCCCTGGGAGGAGGCGGCTCTGGAGATCGTGGGAGTGGAGGAGGATGCGCAAGTGGGGGACGGACAGATGGGTGCATCACAGCAAGCTGGTGACAGAATAGTTTATCATCTCTCTCATTGACATTGCATGAGTCACTGATAATGATTGTGATGCTCTAACAAATTAACTTTTGATCATCTGCAATATTCAATGTGCATGTGACCTTTGCCTCACATCTCTGACTCTTTCCTTTACTCCCCCACAGGACCATTGAAAGCCCCCGTCCCCACTATCTAGGAGGAACAGCTGAGCCTCCAGACTCCTCAGAGGAAGCTGCAACCTCTGAGGGTGCAGCGTCAGCAGAATTCAGTGCACCCAACACCAGTGCAGACACTCACACCTCGGTGGTACATTCGCGAGATAGAGTAGAGTTGTCACCTGGTGTATCACAGCTCACAAGTGAGCATCAGCAGATGGTGGAGATAGGGACAGCAGTGGAGAGTCCTAGTCGGAGGGCACAGGACTCTGCCAGCTCAGCTCAGCTGCATGTCGACCCTCTGCCTCCGGGTCCATCCAGAAGAAAAGCGGTGCTGGAACTCCAGGAAGAGATGCAGGAGTCTCTGGCAGGTTTTGTCTCCAGGGTCGCTGCGAGTGTGGAGCGAATGGAGGAGTCCATAGCTAACATGGGCAGAGCCTTTGTGGAGGCGTCGGTGCATGAATGCATCACCACGGAAAGGATGGCAACCTCTGTGGAAAGGATGGCTACCGTAGAGGAGAGGATGGCTGCGGCCATGGAGGAGCTTAGTCGCCAGGGTCGTGAGAACATAGTCATTGTTCACAATAGACTGACATCTCTTGAGGAGCGATGGTCAGCTATTGAGCAAAAAAACCAGACCTTCAGGCAAGTCCTCGGCAGTAGGACTTCCAGTACAGAAACGGGTCCTCATGGCCCCCCTGAATTACAACAAGGTGCTGTCAAGCCACTTGCTAGCTCTGAAGTGGGGCTGACCCACGAGAGGGATGTTGGTGGCATACAACAAGGAAGTGGGGGCAACTCTCCAAGCGGTCACATGACCATGCCACTGCAGAGCACTCGGTCAGAGCCCCACCAGAGTGCCCACCCAACTGAGATCGGCATCTCAGCCCCTGCACAGCCACAGGAGCAGCAGACTGTTGCCGAGTCCTCACAGGTTCACAATCCCAGAGGATGCCCGCCAAAGGTGTCGAGACAGGAGCAGCAAGAAAGTGAGCAAGGGGCTCCACATCTGCTGAAGCCACAGGGGAAGCACCACGTAGGAGCACGCATAAGAGGAAGATAATGCACAAGTAGTCACAAGGGTAGTCACTTGGGTGTAATGTTGTGTTTATTTTTAGAATGTCATCACTTGCTTATTGTCATAAAAAGTTCTGATGGCAAACTGTTGCAGTTGTGGCGTGTGTCATTTCACAAATGGGACTTCCACATTGAGGGCTTAGGGCAACTTGCAATTGTCAGTATGGTGGTCAGAGTGATA
The DNA here is from genome assembly GCF_052327205.1 of Somniosus microcephalus. Lineage (NCBI taxonomy): Eukaryota > Metazoa > Chordata > Chondrichthyes > Squaliformes > Somniosidae > Somniosus > Somniosus microcephalus. The sequence continues at coordinate 63,186,828 of NC_141001.1, read as the reverse complement.
GGAACCCGTAGGTTCTTGGCCATTGTCGATGGTCTGATAAGAATGTGCGAGGCAAAAGTGTTTGATTGTGCAGGCTAAGCAAATCTGGCCAAGCTGAGTCTGTCCCTTGCATCCCGGGCAGCAATGTGGTTGCGCGCTGGCGCCTTCTGGCCTATGCAGCTTCAGGTGGGTGAGCAGCAGCTTGGAGCTCCTGTTGTTGCTCCTGCTGTTGGTGCTGTTGTTTTTCAGGGTTCTGCTGCTGCCGCGGCTGGTCTTCGTCCGAGTCTGATGTCTAGGAGGAAAGGAAATAAATGGTTCCCATTCTTCTGGTATATACCTCAGTTGAGGAAGCGCTCATTCAAGGTGGGGAGAGGGGTTTCCCAGGAGGTCTCACTGGAGGTGGGTGTTGTTAAGTCTGTGTGTCCCAGTTATGCTTATTATAAATCACTGGACACAGACCACAAGAATAACTTTAACAGGTCTTTACTATTCGGAGGTCAGGGCTGAACTGCCCAGTAAATCACTACACAACGCTTATATACCGGTGTGGTCACCACCGGTACTACAGTATACAGCAGCCAAGAGAAAGTAGTACATCTCTTAAGGTAGTTCTCTTAAGGTGGAACAGGTTACATACACCACAATCCTCCCTTTTTAGCTTAACAGTTATATCCCCATTTAACATAACAATAATATATATATATACAACTTCATGCAAAACAGTTCAAAGATTCAGTCTCTGAGGAGGCCTCCTGATTCGAGTTGGATAATGCCTTTCAGGGGTCTCTGATTCTCGTTGCTGGGGTGACTCATCTAGTTGATCTCTTATGGATTGGACATCATCATCAGGTACATTCACTTCTGAGGTAGATGCTTCAGGTTCACTAACTTCTTCCACGGTTGTCTCTGCCGTAACCCTGGGTTCGACCCTTGTTCTCGATTCTACCAGTTGGTCAGCATGACGCCGTATTACATTTTCACCAATATCTACCGTGTACATCAGGGGTCCTTGTCTGGCCCGAATTGTTCCAGATTGCCATTTCTCGTTTTTATAGTCCCGGGCTAACACTGGTTGTCCTATTTCGAAACTCCGAGTGGTCTTGTTATTTATATGCTGGAACTGTTTGTTTTCAACTTCCCTCCGCACATTTGGTTTTAACAAGTCCAACCTGGACCGCAACCTCCTGTTATAGAACATCATGGCAGGACTTTGGTTTGTCACTGCATGAGTGGCGTTTTGATATGCCAGTAGGAATTTGTCCACCTTGTGTTGTAGTGGAATCTGATCTTCGCTCATGGCCTTTATTGCTTTTTTGAACGTTTGTACAAATCTCTCGGCCAACCCGTTTGTAGCCGGATGATATGGGGCAGAGGTATAATGTTTCACCCCATTCTTCTTCATGAATTTCTGGAATTCTTCTGACACGAACTGCGGTCCGTTGTCTGAACATATTTGTTCTGGCAATCCATTTCTTGCAAATATCATTCTTAGCACCGCGATCGTCTTTTCCGAGGTAGTGGTAGTCATCTTAATCACTTCTGGCCATTTAGAATGTGCGTCCACCGCAATTAAAAACATGGAGTCCATGAATGGACCAGCAAAGTCAATATGTACACATTGCCATGGGGTTGAAGGCCATTCCCATGGATGCAGCGGTGCAATCGGAGGTGCATTTTGCACTTTTTGGCACCCTGAGCAGCTTTTCGTCAGATCCTCTATCTGTTGGTCGATACCCGGCCACCACACATAAGCCCTAACAAGGCTTTCATCTTGACTCCCCCCAGATGACCTTCATGCAGTTCCTTTAGAACTCTCTCTCTTAACTTAGGAGGAATAATCACCCTTGTTCCATACATCAATGTCCCTTGACAGACGGACAGCTGTTCTCGTCTTGCTGAGAATGCCGGTAACAGTGGATCACCATGTGCTGGCCATCCCTTCACTGTCACTTCGTAGACCCGGGACAGTGTCGGGTCGTTCCTGGTTTCTCTTTCAATACTTGCATTGGTGACTGGTAAACATTCGATGATGGTCGAGTGAAATAACTCAACAGGGTCAACCGTCGGTGCCTCCTCCTCTGTAGGTAGTGGCAGGCGCGACAGCCCATCAGCATTACCATGCTGCTTTGTACCTTTGAATTCGATCTGATATTGATGTGCCCCTAGGAAAAGGGACCATCTCTGGAGTCTCTGTGCTGTCATCACCGAAACACCCTTCTTAGGGTTAAAAATGGATACCAACGGCTGGTGGTCTGTCAGAAGCGTAAACTTTTGGCCCTGCAGGTAATGATTAAACTTCTTTACTCCCCACACAAGGCTGAGAGCCTCCCTATCTATCTGAGCATAGTTGCGCTCAGCGGAGGTCAATGATCTGGATGCGAACGCAACTGGCCTCTCCAGGCCATTTGGCAACTTGTGTGAGAGTACTGCCCCAATACCATATGGAGAAGCATCACAAGCCAAACGAATAGGCAGCGTTGGGTTGAAGTGAGCCAACACTTCCTCTGAGGTGATCAATGCCTTGCTTTTGCGAAAGGCCCTCTTACAGTCCTCGCTCCACTTCCATGGTACTCCCTTCTGCAAAAGAGCGTTCAGCGGGTGCAGCACCGTGGATAAATTTGGCAGAAACTTATGGTAATAGTTAATCAACCCTAGGAACGACCTCAACTGGGATACATTATCCGGAGCGGGAGCCTTCACAACAGCTTCGATCTTGTCAGGAGACTTATGAAGCCCCTCCTGGTCAATGACATGACCACAGTACGAGATCCGCTTCTGAAAGAACTCACATTTCTGGTGATTAACTCAAAGTCCATATTCTTTCAATCTGGTGAGCACCAGTTCCAAATTTGCAAGGTGTTCCTCGTCATCATCTCCTGTAATCAGAATATCGTCCAGGTAACATTGTGTGCCTGGAATTCCCTGTAATACCTGCTCCATGGCCCTCTGCCAAATTGCTGGAGCCGATGCCACTCCTAAAACCAGTCTATTATACCGGTACAAGCCTCTACGCGTGTTGATCGTGAGATACTGGCGTGACTCTTCCTCAACTTCCATCTGTAAGTACGCCTGCGCCAGGTCTATCTTGGTGAAGTGTTTCCCGCCAGACAACGAAGCGAAGATATCCTCAATCCGCGGAAGTGGATACTGCACTGTGTGAAGCACCGGATTAACAGTGATCTTGAAATCTCCACAGATGCGAACCTTCCCCGGTTCCCCCGGCTTGTTGCTCGATGAACGCTTCATGACGGGGACAATGGGCGTGGCCCACTCACTCCAGTCTACCTTAGACAGTACTCCTGAACGTTCTAGCCCTTCCAGCTCAGCTTCCACAGCAGGTCGTATCGCGTAAGGTACCGGTCTGGCTTTGAAAAATTTCGGGTTTGCATGTTCTTCAACCTTGATGTTTGCCGTAATTCCTCTCAGTGTTCCCAGTCCCTGTTGGAACACCTCTTTAGCATCGTCCAATATTCTGGACAATCGTTTAGGTTTGACATCTTTTTTACCGGAATCTACCGTTAGTGCTTTTAAGGAATGCCAGTCCATATTTATTTCCCTAATCCACTCCCGTCCCAGTAGTGGTGGACCTCCCTCAGGTAGCACATATAAGTCCATTCCTCGGCTTTCTTTGCCCTTGTGGACCACCTTTACCTCTATCTTCCCGATGGGGTATACTCTTTGCCCCGTGTATGTTTTCAATACAATCTCCGTATCCCGTAGGGGAATATGTGGGAATAACCTTTTGTAATCTTGCTTATTCATGACCGTCAATGCCGATCCAGTGTCCAATTCCATCTTCACTTGGACTCCTGCTATCTGAAGTGTGACCCAGATTGTTTGGAGGTCTGCTTCATTACCAACATTGTGTACTCTTAGACTACCCAGTTCATTACTGCTGGGGTCTGAATTTGACTTCTGTTCGTTCGAACTGTTCTCTGTCACCTTGTGTACCTTTCTGTACTTTTCCTGCGGTGACTTTTTGTTGCTGGTCTTCTTTCCTGACCGGCATACTTTAGCTATGTGACCAAGCCTGCCACATTTTCTGCATTCCTGATTTTTGAACCAGCACTGGTTCTGATCGTGCATTGTCTTTCCACAACGATAACATTTTACTGTACCCAAGACCATTTGATTGGTGCTGCATTCCGGTGACCGTAGCTGCATTTCCGCAGTGCCTCTCGCTGCGGCTTCGTGCGATGCTGCAATAGTGACAGCTTTATCAAGTGTAAGATCATTCTCCTCAAGCAGTCGCTTTTGTGTTCCTTCTTTTAACAATCCACACACAAATTTATCTCTCAGCGCATCTGCTAGTCCTGTTCCAAACTGACAGTACTTTGATAGCTTACGCAGTTCAATTAAAAATTCAGCGTTGCTTTCGTCTTTCAGCTGCGTTCTTCTGTAAAATTTAAATTGTTCCGCTATCATCAGCGGCGTGGGGTTTAAATGATTTTTCAGGACAGTAACAATATTCGCGAAAGTCTGATCCGCCGGTTTATCTGGTGATAGAAGGTGCTTCAATAGCCCGTATGTCTTCGCACCCATTGAGCTTAATAAGGTTAGTGCTTTCTCATCATCTGGTACCTTATTTGCTTTACAATAAACTTCCATGCGTTCTACATACGTGGTCCAATCTTCGATATCGCTATCAAAGGTATTTAAGTTCCCATGTTTAGGCATCCTTGCAAGTTTTTAAATTTTTCTTTTTCTCAAAATGGTGGCTTCCCGCGCTTGTCTTCTTCCCCCGCCTACTAAAATGGCGGATTTCCGCATTTGCCTTCTTCCCCCGCTGGCTGCAATGGCGATTGCCGTGCTGCTGCCGTTCTCGCCTCCCCAGCGGTTCTCAATTCCCCGACGCTGCTTTTACTCCCCTGCGGTTCCCGTGGGCATTCACGCTTCCCCTGCTGTTGCGACTCTCAGCCCCGCATGCAGCCCGCTCCTTTACACCGGCTGCGTTTGAGTTCTCCGCGGCTCTCGTGCCTTAAGCTGCCCCAGTCGCTGCGCCTCTCGGCCTCGATTGCAGCCCGGCCCTTTTCACTGGCCGTGGTCGAGTTCTCCGCCCTTTTTCCTCCGTTTTCCCTCCCCCACTCCACAGTCAACGCGGCCGACTTTCTGCTCGTGTCGCTGATCGGCTTACCCACCACCGTGGTAGAAGGGATGATCACTGCCTGTCGCTGATGGAGGGCTTCGTGGTCAGAATTTTTCTTTTTAACCCAGTTTCTCGATGCCTCCCGTGCGATGGTGCTCAGCAGGATGATGAGGGCGGATGCCTCTTCTCGACGCCCGTTCTGAGGACGAAGCTGCCTTGGATGTAAAACTGCCGCAGGGTAAGATCGGACTCGTCGCCACTGTTAAGTCTGTGTGTCCCAGTTATGCTTATTATAAATCACTGGACACAGACCACAAGAATAACTTTAACAGGTCTTTACTATTCGGAGGTCAGGGCTGAACTGCCCAGTAAATCACTACACAACGCTTATATACTGGTGTGGTCACCACCGGTACTACAGTATACAGCAGCCAAGAGAAAGTAGTACATCTCTTAAGGTAGTTCTCTTAAGGTGGAACAGGTTACATACACCACAGGTGTCAGGCTCCAAACTTCCACAACAATGAGTAGGCCTGTTAAAAGTTCCCCCAGACCTGAGACAACAAAGTTCTGCCACCTACAAATGATGATTGGTGAAAACTCCTTTTTAATGGTGGAGCTGCAGCTGTTAGTAAGCTATCCACTTGTGCTGCCGCCAGGTTTCAGAGGAGGCGTGCAGAACATAGGAAAACTGTTAAAATCAGAAAGGCCTCTCAAAATGGGATTATAGAGGCACTTAACTGGTTGTTAAGGACCTTAAGGGCCTATCCTGCCTCTTGGAGGCAGGATGGAGATGGGGTCAGAAAACTCGCATGTGGGAAAATTGCTCGGAGGCGGGATGGGGCCCGCCCGCCAGTTTTTGCGATTTTAACCCCTCACATGCGTCCAATCCCGCCTCCTCGGGCCTGGTAAAATCGAGCCCATATAGTTCGTTAACAAACACATTGGCATCACAGAAAACTACTGCAACAACAAATGGACAAGAGAGGGAGCTAAGAGTGCAGATTACTTTACAAAAATGAGCCTGTTATATTGAATGGAGAAATGGCCTGATTGGTAAAACAATTCATTGGTTTGGGATGTCTGGAGAAGGTGGAAGGTGCTATTAAAATGCAAGTTATTTCTTTAATAAAGACTTATTGAATAGGCAGAAGGGACGATTACAGAATTAATCCATATGGAAATTAACAACAATAAGGGCAGGAGGGTCACAAGTGGCAACAACTACTGACCACGACCTCAAAAAGGTATCAAACTATTTAGCAAGCAGGCGAGTTTATAAGAAGTCATAAGGTGATAATTTTGGGAACTACATAAACAAATTGATTGAAGTAATTGATGCTTAACACAAGATGTGAAACAAAGTGGAACAGCAGGTGCTATATTAGATAAAAGGCCTGTTTCCATGTAAAAATAGAGCTGGAACGCTGCAGGAATCTGATCTCTTGTGTATGAGGAGTGGGGAGCTGGTCTTGTCAGATTCAGAGAGGTCAGCTTATTTAAATAACTAGTTTGTTCAGTTAATTAATTAAATAAATCTGGAATAAAAAGCTAGTATCAGTAATGGTGACCATAAAACTACTAGGTTGTCATAAAAACCCATCTGGTTCACTGATGACCTTTAGGGAAGGAAATTTGCCATCCTTACCTAGTCAGGCCGATATGTAACTCCAGACCCACAGCTGTGTTATTGACTCTTAACTATCCTCTGGAATGGCCTAGCAAGCCACTCAGTTGTATCAAACTGCTACGAAAAACAATAATAAGAATAAAACCGGACCGATTGCTGCCCATTTCAGTTCAGGAAATTTTCTGTGCCAAGCTAAATAACATCAGATACTGGTCCAGCTGATTGGAGGGCACGTATTCACTTAAACACAAAACTTAACACCCATAGGGAACTTGTACATTATAATTAAGAAAGAAAGACTTGTATTTATATAGCGCCTTCACGGCCTCAGCGCATCTCAAAGCACTTTGCAGCCAATGAAGTATTTTTTGTAGTGTAGTCACTGTTGTAATGTAGGAAGCACGGTAGCCAATTTGCACACAGCAAGGTCCCAAAAACAACAATGTGATAATGACCAGATAATCTATTTTTTTTGTGGTGTGGATTAAGGGACAAATATTTGCCAAGACATCAGGGATAACTCCCCTGCTCTTCTTCGAAATAGTGCCATGGGATCTTTTGCGTCCACCTGAGAGAGCAGACGGGGCCTCGGTTTAACGTCTCATCTGAAAGATGGCACCTCCGACAGTGCAGCACTCCCTCAGTACTGCACTGGAGTGTCAGCCTAAACTTTTCTGCTCAAGTCTCTGGAGTGGGACTTGAACCCACAACCTTCTGACTCAGAGGCGAGAATGTTACCAACTGAGCGGAGGGGGGATGGGGGTGGTGGGGTAGTATGTCCATGTCAGTTGCGAGCTGCCTCAGGCATAAGGTACTATCCTAATGAGATCGACGGACCAATTTACCATCAGCCTCTTCAGGCGCGTGCAAGGTGTGCCTCAGCGGGATCACGCCCTGATTCTGGTGTGATACAATTTACAGGCCTGCAAGTCATACAGAAGAGAACAGACAGAAACAAGGAGGGACTTGCATAAAGTGGGAGTTAGAAAGAGTTAGGGGACAAGTCTAGAGAGAATTGAGAAGAGAAGCAGAGTGGAATATAAAGAAAGGGTGAGACAAACAGAAAATGTAGATGATAAACAAAGACATCAAGAGGCAGACAGTTCGATATGTGGGAAGCGATTTTTAACACTTATCCACCTGGTTGAAACTGGGTGGGTGGGCAGTTAAAATGTGGGATAATTACCCGCCCTGAAGCCACCCGGATCCCTCCATCCTCTATTCTGTCTCAGGCTTCTGGACAAGCAGCTAAGCCGCCTCCCAAAGCCAGTGAACTCTTAATGAACACATGCAGATTTGGGTCTGATGACATGTCCGAGCCTTGAATGCTATTTTATCGCTGGCCTGAGCGGGGAAGTGCTGTGGCTTTCTTGTCAGATAAAAAGTCGAGAGAGAAGATGATTTGGGACCAGAAGAGTCCAGTTAAAAGAGAGGTTTTTTTACTTTCCTGGCAGGATTCTCCCACAAAGAAAACTTTGCTCTCCCCTGCCTCGGACGCCCTACTCCTTCCCTCACATGAAAACCATGGGCTGTCTGACTTTACTCAGGCCAGCTGCCCCTTCCCGCCCAGCGGTATGTTAACAAGATTTAAAGTAGCCGAGGTTAGTTTGTTGCTGCAGCGGCTGAGTTTCTTACAAAATGCGCCCAGAGTTAAAATCGGAGCTTTGACTAGGAAAGAAAGAAAAAATATATCGCCTTTCACGATGTCTCAAAGCTCTTTACAGCCAATGAAGTACTTCTGAAGTGTAGTCACTGTTGTAATGTGGCAGCCACTTTGTGCACAGCAAGGTCCCACAAACAGCAATGTGATAATGACCAAATAATCTGTTTCTGTTATGTTGATTGAGGGATAAATATTGACCAGGATACCGGGGATAACTACCTTGCTCTTCTTTGAAATAGTGCTGTGGGATCTTTAACGTCCACCTGAGAGTTGGTTTAACATCGCATCCAAAAGACGGCACCACTGACAGTGCAGCACTCCCTCAGCACTGCACTGGACTGTCAGCCTAGATTTTTGTGCTCAAGTCCCTGCAGTGAGACTTGAACCCACAACCTTCTGACTCAGAGGCAAGAGTGCTACCAACTGAGCTGAGAGAGAGGCAATTCTTTTTCTAAATACTGCCTCTGAGCAATAACACAAGAAATCAACGGTATATGTCGTTAATTATAACGCTCCTGTCATTATAAAGCTACATAACCTCCAACTTATTGTGAGCGATGCCTATGGCGATCTGCTAGTTCTAACATAAAGCCACAGCTTTTTACTTTTTTGTAACTTCCGACATAAAATCCAATTTATTTCTAATTTATAATTTGTAAAGTGCTAAAGTTTGTCATATATTTGATTACAACGTTTATTTTATAAAACTAATCAAGTGAAGTGCACAGCCTCACTTTGCAGAAGAAAATTGGTTAAGAAAATTGTAGATACATAAAAACAAGAGCAAATGTCATTCCTTGCGTATTGGAACCAAATTATTCCTTCTGATCACAGTTTTCCATTAATACCAACAATTTATTGAACGTTTTGTCATCTTGTTCACCTGAATGGATGATCAAAAAATAATATTCATTATTGGCCTTTTAAGAATTTTTGGGGAAAACGTAAGCCCGATTTTAACTCAGTTCGTGAATTGGAGGCCGAAGTGGGTGGCGAACCTTCCAGTTCCACGAAACATGAGGCCTGGTAGATTTTAACTCATTAGCATACCCCTTCATTGACCCCTGACCATAAGCCGGCAGGAATGGTATCACTGCAGGTGGATGGGAGTCAAAATACATGGGGGTCAAAATGGCGTGCATGTCTCGTTGATGTCAACGGGATGCAACTTTGCCATTGAAATTAGGCCCCCCACTCCTCTGGGATGGGTTGTCTTCCCGTGCCTGAATTCAGGCAGGTTAAAATGGTGGAGGGTAGGAATGCGTTGTGAACCCCGTGCTATCTTAACCCCCTGCCCCACTAGGTGGGTTAAGTTAAAATCGACCGTATAACAGGTACTATATATGTTGACAACAAGTCAAACAGGTATCACTTGAAGGGGAAGCAAAGTCTAGGTGGAGTACTATCTCAAATAACTTCCTCAATGTCTTATTTTTAAAATCTAAAATCTCTCCCTTTACTTTATAAAATAAAAAGACTACATATTTCTGATCCAACAGAAATCTTCCATTTTGGGTTTCCTTGGAATGGGAAAGAGCTATCTGATAAAGTATGCAGCATTTTTTGGATTTAAAGCTGGAATTACTGCCTCACTTAGCTCCGCTGTCTGACTTTTCTACCTGTCACTTATTTTGTCTCTTCCCCTATTTCTATGGGCGTACCACTGTCCTATTTCCTGCCCTGGATCTGTATACTTCATGTTTTTTTTTATGTAAGCAAATGCTTCCTAATGCGTTATCTCGCTGCAGTGTGTATTGTGTGATAGCAGAACACAGATTGAGACATCGGTACCAACAGCAGACACACACCGGGTAAGTCTGCACTGAAAGGCACGTGGAGGAAGAATAATATATTAATTTTTTAACAAATATTGAATACAAATTACCAAAAAAGTTCAAACCTGATCTAACATTAATAGAGTACATGTTGGGATATCAGTGAATTGCTCAGGATGAGCCATACGACATACATCCCACATAAATTCACTTACACTGACTGCACTCATGAGTTATGTTGTGCAATGTCGCTTGAATTTATTTTTCATTGCTTATCACCTTTCTGACATCTGTCTATAACATTTCCCATTCTTTCCTCCTTGACAAATAGTTTTGTGAATCTTCAATGTGTTCGATCTCTCTCTTAAAAGGCGCAAGTTGCGGCTGGGGTGAGGGTCTGTTGTTTAGTCAGTTGGTAAATTGCACCTCCAGTCCGTTCTGTGGCATTTGTTAGGCCTACTTTCAAAGTGTGTTAAATTGTTTTGTAATTTAGAATACATGTACTTTGGGCTTTAAGGTCAGCATATACAAATTTCACCGTTAATTTATTTAGATACATTTTGAAACTGAAACATAATAGAAATGAACAGCACAGTTAATTACGGAGGTATAGGTCTGCCTGATCCTTATCACAATGAATTGCTAAATGTTTTTTTAAAACAATAATTAACTTCAGTTTATCATGCGAAATTAAGTGCAGTGACTGAATTGCACAACTGATTTGTATAACCCACCCTGGCCTCTAATAGTTTGATCTTTGTGTCACGAGGAGACCAGAAATCTGCGATGGCAAAAAAAAAATCAGTTGTAAGTTTTTGAGACATGATTGTAGCAGATTATCCACAGTCCTTTTTTATCGTACCATGAGACAAACTCTTAATTCTGTAAAATAACTTGTTACTTGTAATTTTATTCAGACTGCAATGAGAAAAAATAAGTAGATTTATTTCCGATTTGAACGTGTAATAACGTGCTCTTGAAAGATTTTTTCTTTTGATGAATGGGTGCGGTTGACCCATCTCACGACTAAATTACAAATACTCAACCATGGGATGGCAACAAGGTGCGATGAATGAAAAGGGCAATTTAAAAATTAATCGTTTCATAATAATTAAAGACCATTTTAAAGACGGTCCAAAAAGAACAGGTGAATGTAGCATTCTTCAATTTTTTCCAGTTTGTCCATTCCCTCATACAGAACCATATTCTTCCAGAGTAACTTTCACTAATCTTCTCAGGAGAGTGCATATGGATTCACAACAGTGGTTGTTTTGGTAGAACTGTTATGAATATCCAAATCTATTTGTGGTGGTTCATATTTTTCAGCAGTTAAGTGATTTTTTTTTTTGCTTTAAATAATTAATGATTTTCAACTATAGTGAGGTTAGGCTTATTGTGTATCTTAATTTCTCCATGTCAAACAATAGGATGTGAATACTGCACTTCCTTACAGCTAATTGAATAATTTACTGTAAATAGCTATCATTTACTTTCATTGCAGTGGGGAATCATTAGCCAAATGGATCTGAGTGACTCGCAGCTCTAATGCGTTAGGTTTAAAATGGAACAACTGAAATGCGACCCATCAATAGTGTACGCTGAAAAAAGTCAAAGGCACTTAATGCATTGAGCCCTTTTTCTAACAGATTGTGTACAATCATGGTTGGGCAGAAAGCCATAGTTATAAAATGCAGGGGGGAAAAAAACTTGGTCTGTTAGCATGTCAGACACTTGCTGAGCCCATCTTTTGAAAGCCAGTTCAGCTAAAATTAGATTACATTGTAAAATAGGATAGAGCCATCAGCTGATTAATTGAATAGGCTTGTCTGGATGCTCAATCCTATAACTCTTCAGTATGATGCAAGTCCAAATATGCTGTTGCGTAAAGAAAACCCGCAGGAAAATAGAGACAATTATTTTGTGTTTTCTCCCTTAAAATGTTACTTTTGAAGCACATCTAACATTTCAGAATCGGTATATTTTTTCTCTAATTGCCCTCACTCCCACTCCTGAAGGATATTGTACGCATGGATACTGCCACCCTTCAGTTCCTGCCCCAAATGACTATTATTTCTGGGAGCTGAGACTCCAGCTGCTTTTTTTTTGTGTCCTATTCCCTAGCCAAGGGGCAACATGGTGAATTGTAACAACCATACTGCTGTTATAGCTGAAGTCCCTAAATCAGTGGAGACCAGGGGTCAAAGCTGGTCCCTATGATTTTAATCTGTACTGAGTGGTGTGTTCATCCACTAAGTCATCCGGTTCCTGTTGATCATTTTGGGAAAATGCATGTGCGCCTGGGAACATGAAGGCTCTGCATTGTCTCTGACCACATGGTAATATAAACGTCAGTGTTAAACCCATTACAGTCTGCATCTTTCTCTTCTGTCAATAACCATCAGATTGTAATACTTAAGGATCACCCATGGTCTTCTTTTGGTGTTTCTTGTTGTTAGGCTAGGGCGGCACTCCATGTGGGTGATACGTAGGGGTTGTAACAAGTGAGATACATTGTTATCACCCTTCTTCCACGCTGAATTCAATTGGAACACATGGCTGAATTTTTGTCAAGCAAGGCTGTGTCATTGCATCAATGCTCTTCCCGATCATCCTTGCTGCAATGCTTCATCTCACCCTCAGTAAGCTCCCCGCTGGAGTGGAGCTAATCTACAGAACAAACGGGAAACTGTTCAACCTCCATCACCTCCAGTCCAGATCCAAGGTCGTCCCATCCTCTGTCATCGAATTACAGTATGCAGATGACTCGGAGGTCGAACTCCAAACCATCATCAACACCTTCACCGAAGCGTACGAGAGTATGGGCCTTACACTAAACATCTGTAAGACAAAGGTCCCCTACCAACCTGCCCCCGCCACACAGTACTGCCCCCCTGATTATCAAAATCCACGACAAGGCCTTGGACAATGTGGATCACATTCCATACCTCGAGAGCCTACTGTCAACAAGGGCAGACGTCGATGACGAAGTCCAACACTGCCTTCAGTATGCCAGTGCAGCTTTCGGTCGCCTGAGGAAGAGAGTGTTTGAGGACCAGGACCTCAAACTAAGCACCAAGCTCATGGTCTACAGAGCAGTAGTGATTCCCGCCCTCCTGTATGCTTCAGTGACATGGACCATGTACAGCAGGCACCTCAAAGCACTGGAGAGATACCACCAACGCTGCCTCCGCAAGATCCTGCAAATCCATTGGCAGGATAGGCACACCAACATCAGTGTTCTTGCTCAGGCCAACATCCCCAGCATCGAAGCTTTGACCACGCTTGATCAGCTCCGATGGATGGGCCACATCGTCCGCATGCCCGATATGAGACTCCCAAAACAAGCGCTCTACTTGGAGCTCCAATACGGCAGGAGAGCCCCAGGTGGGCCGAGGAAACGCTTCAAGGACTCCCTCAAAGCCTCCTTGAAAAAGTGCAACATCCCCTCTGACAGTTGGGAGTCCCTGGCCCAAGACCGCTCAAAGTGGAGGAGAAACATTCGGGAAGGCGCCGAACACCTCGAGTCTCTTCGCTGGGAGCAAGCGGAAGCCAAGCGCAAACAGCGGAAGGAGCGCACGTCAACCCAAGCACCCCACCCACCTGCCCTTCAACCACCATCTGCCCCACCTGTGACAGAGACTGTAGGTCCCACATTGGACTCATCAGTCACCTGAGAACTCATTTTTAGTGTGGAAGCAAGTCATCCTCGCTTCCGAGGGACTACCTAAGAAGAGAAGAAGACTGCTGTTTTAGCTGAAGTCCCTAAATCAGTGGAGACCAGGGGTCAAAGCTGGTCCCTATGATTTTAATCTGTACTGAGTGGTCATCGGTTCCTGTTGATCATTTTGGGAAAATGCATGTGCACCTGGGAACATGAAGGCTCTGCATTGTCTCTGACTGCATGGTAATATAAACATCAGTGTTAAACCCATTACAGTCTGCATCTTTCTCTTCTGTCAGTAACCATCAGATTGTAATACTTAAGGGTCACCCATGGTCTTCTTTTGGTGTTTCTTGTTGTTAGGCTAGGGCGGCAGTCCATGTGAGTGATACGTAGCGGTTGTAACAAGTGAGATACATTGTTATCACCCTTCTTCCACGCTGAATTCAATTGGAACACATGGCTAAATTTTTGTCTTGCCAAAGGCAGAACTTGAGGCATTTTCAAGACAAGATATGCTTATCAAGGCAGGCAGCAAGAAAAATGCAATTGATCATGAGGAAATGAGGCTGATCCCCAGATAGTGTTATTCTCAGTAAAATTTGAAAAAAAGAAAGAAATTCAACAGACAGGCCATTAGATCTATTAGCTCAGTGCCTCCGCCACCCTTTCACAAGTGGCTAGTTACTCCTGGTTTTAAAGGTCGGTAACAATTTTTCTTGTCAGCAGAGCCAGGAGCAGCAACAACAGCACGGAGTGGCAGCAGCACTGAGAGAGGAGCAGCCAGTAAAGTGGAAGAACCAAGGGGGAAGGGAGGAGGAGGCTTCTTAAACTGAGGACTATTAGACCGTGCGATCCTTCACCATATGTGGCTATTGAGGTCGAGACTAATATTTAATATGAAAGGGAAGGGGGTGAATATCTGAAAAGGAGAAATATAAAAGGATGTGGGGGGTTACAGGAGAGAGCGGCAGCACCGAGGGATGAAGGCCTCCTCCTGTGCTCGGTTTCCCCTCTTCGCATGCTCATGGGTGGCCTCCTGATTTTTGGAACTCTCGCACAACAGTGCAGGCTGCCAAAGTAGCAGATCCCAGAATCAGGCTATCCCTCTCTCAATGACCCCAGGAAGGCAGTGAACTGAGAAACCCAACCAACAGAAAAAAGAACTCAAAACACATCCTGCTGACAGGGCCCCAGAATCAGACACGATCCCAAGTGAGAGTGAAAAAAAAGAAGGAACGCTGCAGGAGATGCAGCCAATTCCGGGATATTTGGCTCATGTGGTTTACTGTACAAACAATGACTATTTTGAAAATAAGGATATCTGCAAATAGAAATATATAGAAACATAGAAGATAGGAGCAGGAGTAGGCCGTTCGGCCCTTCGAGCCTGCTCCGCCATTCAATGAGATCATGGCTGATCATCCAAATTCAGTACCCTGTCCCTGCCTTCTCCCCATATTCCTTCGCCTTCGCCCTGTTCCTGGGACTAGGGACAGGGTCACTGGCAAGGCTTGGAAGCTACGCAGAGCCAGGCCTGGTTAGTACCTGGAGGGGTGACCATCAGGGAAGACCAGGTGCAGAAGGTCACGGAAGGAGCCCCGAGGAGGGGCGGTTGGTGAGAAGGTCACGGAAGGAGCCCCGGGAGGAGTGGCTGGTGAGCAGGCCAGGGCGTTGGGCTGAAGATTGTCGGACAGGAGGAATGGTGGAAATGGAATGGCGGCGCGCACCGACGCAGCGGCTTTGCTTCTCCCAGTCATGGGAGCTTGCAAGATCACATTTCGTTGTTCATGTACTTGTGCAATGACAATAAAGTTGAATTATCCCTTGATCCCTTTAGCCTTAAGGAATCTATCCAACTCTTTCTTGAATATATTTAATGAACTGGCCTCCACCGTCCTCTGTGGCAGAGAATTCCACAGCTTCACCACTCTCTGGTTGAAGAAATTCCTCCTCATTTCAGTCCTAAATGGCTTACCCCTTATCCTTAGACTATGACCCCTGGTTCTTGACTCCCCGGCCATCAGAAACATCCTTCCTGCATCTAGTCTGTCCAGACCTGACAGAATTTTATAGGTTTCGATGAGATCCCCTCTCAATCTTCTAAACTCCAGTGAGTATAAGCCCAATCGACACAATCCCTCCTCATACGTCATTCCTGCCATCCCAGGTATCAGCCTGGTGAATCTTCGCTGCACTCCTTCCATGGCAAGAACGTCCTTCCTCAGATAAGGCGACCAAAACTGCACACAATACTCAAGGTGTGGTCTCACCAAGGCCCTGTACAACTGTAGCAAGACATCCTTGTTCCTGTACTCGAACCCTCTTGCTACGAAGGCCAACATACCATTTGCCTTTTAACCGCTTGCTGCACCAGCATGCTTACCTTCAGCGACTGGTGCACAAGAACACCCAGGTCTCTTTGCACTTCCCCTTCTCCCAATCTATTGCCATTCAAATAATAATCAGCCTTCCTGTTTTTGCCACCAAAGTGGATAACCTCACATTTATCCACATTATAGTGCATTTGCCATGTTTCTGCCCAATCACCCAACCTGTCCAAATCGTACTGGAGTTTCACGACATCTTCCTCACAGCTTACCCTCCCACCCAGCTTTGTGTCGTCTGCAAATTTGGAGATATTACATCCAATTCCCTCGGCCAGATCATTAATATATATTGTGAACAGCTGGGGTCCTAGGACCGATCCTTGCGGTACCCCACTAGTCACTGCCTGCCACTCGGAAAACGACACCTGATGCGTGCCCTTAGATGTCCCTAATTTACAGGTTTCACTATTGTTTTCCTTTTCAGGGGAATGTTCAAAATAAAGCCATTCGTTGGAATAATCTAGTTATGACTCTGACTGCCTCCAACTGCTATGGAGGAATGCAGTGCCTATTTCAACCGTTTTTTTTTACCTTAATTAGCTTTTAACGCAAGGTATGTACAGAATATATTGTGGAGGATTCCACTCATAGCATTGATCATCAGTCATTCATGATTTAGTTATTCTTAAGTCAGCCCACTTGTGGGATATAAATCACATCTCTTTGGTCTTCTGCCACACTCCCAGGCCACTTGAGCCTTCTCCGCTTTGCCAGATGTTCCTCCCCCCGTTATTCAGCTGTAACCATTTACACATCCTCAATGTCTCAGATACATCTTTTGTTTCTCTCATTTTTTTCACCATTGCCTCCTGTTCTCACACAATTATTGCTTCTGTCATTTAATCATCCCCTGTCTTCCGCCTAATCACAGACTGTTTTTTTCCCCTCCCTGCACCCACCCCCCTTTTATCTGGCTCTGTTTGTCCTCATAAGCTGTTTATCTGTAACATCTCCTGGTTCTGACAAAAGGTCATCGACCTGAACTGTTAACCCCACCTTCCTCTCTCCACTGATACTGTCTGACTTGCTGAATGTTTCCGGCATTTTCTGTTTCTATTCTTCAGAAGGTATCAACCGATTATTAAACATGTTCATGCCATCTAGTGGTAGCATACAAATACTACACCCATTTGAAAAGAAAGTATGGCCCATATTTTTCTCCTTTAGAAATAATTATTGAAGTTTTTCCATTTTTGCTCATGATGATCAGTTGTCAGTCAAACTGGTAGGTGTACACACGTTTCTATTCATTTGAATTTATGTTTCATGAAATGAAAAATATCACCCAAATGAAACTGGCCACTCACTGCATAACTTCAGTAATGGTCACAACAAATGATGGCCTTGTTGGCACTTGGGATATTCCATAATCTTAGTGTTCAGGCCATCATCACCCCTCTCCTCAAGAAACCAACCCTTGACACCTCCGTCCTTGCAAACTACTGCCCCATCGCCAACCTCCCTTTCCTCTCCAAAGTCCTTGAACATGTTGTCGCCTCCCAAAAGCGTGTCCATCTTTCCCGGAACTCCATGTTTGAATCCCTCCGATCAGGTTTCCGCCCTGCCACAGTACTGAAATGGTTCTTATCAAAGTCACAAATGACATCCTATGTGACTGTGACAAAGGGAAACTATCCCTCCTCATCCTTCTCGACTTGTCTGCAGCCTTTGACATGGTTGACCACTCCATCCTCCTCCAACGTCTCTCCACTGCCATCCAGCTGGGTGGGACTGCACTCGCCTGGTTCCATTCTTATCTATCCAGTTGTAGCCAAAGAATCACCTGCAATGCCTTCCCTTCCTGCTCCTGCACGGTTACCTCTGGTGTCCCCCAAGGATCTATCCTTGGCCCCCCTCCTATTTCTCATTTACATGTAGACCCTCGGCGACATCATCTGAAAACAGTGTCAGTTTCCACATGTATCCTGACGACACCCAGCTCGATCTCACCACCACCCTCCACTGTCTCTAAATTCACAGAATCACAGAAACCCCACAGTGCAGATAGAGGCCATTTCGGCCCATCGAGCCTGCACCGACACATATCCCACCCGATCCCCGTAACCCCTACACCAACACATATCCCACCCTATCCCCGTAACCCCATGTATTTAATCCCCCTAACACTAAGGGTCAATTTATCATAGCCAATCAACCTAACCCGCACATCTTTGGACGCTCGTTAAAATCTACCTCTTTGACCAAGCTTTTGGTCATTTGCCCTAATATCTCCTTATGTGGCTCGGTATCAAACTTTCTTTGATAACACTCCTGTGAAGTATCTTGGGGCATTTTACTACATTAAAGGCGCTATATAAATACAAGTTGGTGTTGTTTGCATGAATTACTGAGTATACCTATGCTGGATCAGAAATCCAAAGGGTGTGGAAAGAAAGGAGGAAGAAATAACCCAACTTGGCCACTGTATTCAATCTGATTTTATTTAAAAAGAAACATTTATATAGCACCTTTCACAAATTTAGAACATGCCAAACACTTCACAATCAATTACTTACCTTTGAAGTGTAGTCACTTATTTTGTTGGAAAAGGTGCAGTCAATTGCACACAACAAAGTCCCACAGACAGCTATGAAATGAGTGACCAATTAATCTCTTTTGGTGGTGTTGGTTGAGGAATGAATGTTCACCAGGGCGCTGGGAGAACTTCCTGCTCTTATTCAAAAAAAATGTGCAATGGGATCTTTTATTTTCAGCTGTACAGTCAGGCACGTACTTGGTTTCATGCCTCATACAAAAGGTGGCACTTCCAACAGTGCAGCACTCCAAACTACAACGATAGCTTAAAATATTGCAATTGCTGTCATCAGAAGTGATACGAAGCCCTTACTAACACAAATATAATTGTAAAAAGATGTTACAATGAACAAGGGTTTTTATTAAACGAGTTTATCAGAAAAATGTCTCAATATTTGCATATGTGCACAATAACCATACAGGAAAGCTGATACAGCGTTACATAGGTCTCGCTGAAAGGCTCCTGTTAATAATGTCCACTCATGTCACTTTCATAGGAAAAAGGTGCCATACAACAGGGTCCACACTGATACTGGTAGGAGCGGCAATATAATGAAGGATGGTGGCTTACATCAAAATTGAGACAGTGGTAAGCACTCCTATTGTGGTAGCAGGGTGATGTGCATCAGCTGGTACATTCATGCTGACGTAGAATTTAAGTTTTCCATATCATTACTTTCAAAGGCAATGGTAAATAGACGAAGTGTAATAATGAATTTGTAAATATACCTTCTGCTCTCTTTACAGATACTAGTCAGGAAGCAGTGGAGTGCAGCTAGAGCAGTGCAGAATACTAGAGCAGCCAGAGCCGCCACTAGCACCCGTCCATTTGTGAGCATTTTGGATTTATGGATGTGGAGGGGCAAGTGGAAGCTCTGTATATTGCACAGCACCATGCAGAGTGGGGAGCTATCATGAAGGCTGCCCTGACTAGTGCCCCTTGGGCTGGAATCTTAGCATTCCTGTTGCCTAATGGTGGCTGATTGAATAAGAGTGCCTTCCTGATTGAATACATGGGTAGTGTGTATAAATGACTCCATCCCACAAGTAATTGGAAGGATGAATTGGCAGTTATCTCCTCTGGAGTGTGATACTGGTGAGGCACCAGCAACATTCATAGTTGAAGGAGTTCTCACAATATTCTACATCAAAATAAGGTTACTGATGTCCATTAGAAAGATATTCTGTAGCTTTTGAGATGTGCCCTGTTCCATTTTTGAACAGATGAATGTGCTGCCTGGGCCTGCTGCTGCATTCACCTTTCCATACATATTTAATGATGCAAATCCCTGGCAGGTAGTGAGGTTGTTAACAGGACATGTTGATGTGCCACCCAACAAATTCAGATACAGTTTTGCCTAGAGAGACAATTTGGGCAAAAGTAAAATACTGCAGATGCTGGAAATTTGAAATAAAAACAGAAAATGCTGGAAACACTCAGCAGGCCAGGCAGCATCCGTAGAGAGAGAAACAGGGTTAACGTTTCAGGTCGATGACCTTTCGTCAGAACGGGAAAAAGTTTAGAGATGTAACAGGTTTACAGAGGCAGGAAAAGTAGGTGGGGAGGGGAGGAAAGAACAAAAGGGATGGTCTGTGGGAGTCAGTGGACTTATAGTAGATATTGGTCGACAGCCTATCCTCAGAAATGGAGACAGCGAAACCGAGGAAGGGAAGAGCCGGAGATGGACCATGTGATGGCGAGGGAGGGGTGGAAATTGGAAGCAAAGTTGATGAAATTTTCCAGTTTGTGGTGAGAGCAGTCATCAATGTAAAAGGTGTGAGGGAGGGGACTGAGTAGGACTGGAACAAACAATGTCTCACGTATCCCATGAAAAGGCAGGCATAGCTAGGACCCATACGGGTTCCCATAGCAACACCTTTTATTTGGAGGAAGTGAGTGGACTCAAAGGAGAAGTTATTCAATGTAAAAACAAGTTCAGTCAGACTGAGGAGGGTGGTGGTGGAGGGGGACTGGTTGGGCCTCCATTCATAGAAACATAGAAACATAGAAGATAGGAGCAGGAGTAGGCCATTCGGCCCCTCGAGCCTGCTCCGCCATTCAATGAGATCATGGCTGATCATCCAAATTCAGTACCCTGTCCCTGCCTTCTCCCCATATCCCTTGATCCCTTTAGCCTTAAGAAATATATCCAACTCTTTTTTGAATATATTTAATGAACTGACCTCCACCGCCCTCTGTGGCAGAGAATTCCACAGGTTCACCACTCTCTGGGTGAAGAAATTCCTCCTCATTTCAGTCCTAAATGGCTTACCCCTTATCCTTAGACTATGACCCCTGGTTCTGGACTCCCCGGCCATCATAAACATCCTTCCTGCATCTAGTCTGTCCAGGCCTGACAGAATTTTATAGGTTTCGATGAGATCCCCTCTCAATCTTCTAAACTCCAGTGAGTATAAGCCCAATCGACCCAATCTCTCCTCATACGTCATTCCTGCCATCCCAGGTATCAGCCTGGTGAATCTTTTCTGCACTCCTTCCATGGCAAGAACGTCCTTCCTCAGGTAAGGCGACCAAAACTGCACACACTACTCAAGGTGTGGTCTCACCAAGGCCCTGTACAACTGTAGCAAGACATCCTTGTTCCTGTACTCGAACCCTCTTGCTACGAAGGCCAACATACCATTTGCCTTCTTAACTGCCTGCTGCACCTGCATGCTTACCTTCAGCGACTGGTGCACAAGAACACCCAGGTCTCTTTGCACTTCCCCTTCTCCCAATCTATTGCCATTCAAATAATAATCTGCCTTCCTGTTTTTGCCACCAAAGTGGATAACCTCACATTTATCCACATTATAGTGCATTTGCCATGTTTCTGCCCAATCACCCAATCTGTCCAAATCGTACTGGAGTTTCACAACATCCTCCTCACAGCTTACCCTCCCACCCAGCTTTGTGTCGTCTGCAAATTTGGAGATATTACATCCAATTCCCTCGTCCAGATCATTCATATATATTGTGAACAGCTGGGGTCCTAGGACCGATCCTTGCAGTACCCCACTAGTCACTGCCTGCCACTCGGAAAACGACCCGTTTGTTCCAACTCTTTGCTTTCTGTCCGCCAACCAGTTCTCTATCCAAGTCAATACCTTGCCCCCAATCCCATGTGCCTTAATTTTGCACGCTAATCTCTTATGTGGGACCTTATCGAAAGCCTTCTGAAAGTCCAAATACACCACATCCACTGGTTCTCCCTTATCTATTCAAGGAAGAAGCGGAGCGCCCTCTGGCCGTCCTGATGGGGATGGAGGTGTAGAGGGACTGGACGTCCATGGTGAAAAGGAAACAGGAAACTGTTAAAATGGCGGAGGGCTTTGGAAGATTTATGGATGTAGATGGGAAGAGATTGAACAAGGGGAGAAAAATAGAGTTGAGATAGGAAGAAATAAGTTCCGTGGGGCAAGAACAGGATGAAACGATGGGACGACCCATGCAGTCCTGTTTGTAGATCTTGGGAAGGAGGTAGAATGGAATGCTGCAAGTTCAGAGGGAGGTAGGTTAGAGTGAGTGAGCGGAGTTGAAAAATTGAGACGGCTGATGTCATGCCGACAGTTCCCCATGAAAAGATCTAGAGAGGGTAAGAGACACTTTGTGCATTCAGTGCCGATCTAGCACTGGGATGTTAGAAAGAAGTTCTATTTATAGTTGTGCAGTTATTATTTCCTGTCAGATTAATTTGCTTTATTTTGCTGAGTATCTACAAGTAGCTGAAAGGTTAAAGTGAACAGCTGATAGTAACATTTGAAAACAACCATTATTTGTAAACTTTTGCTCAGTGTGAGGTTTTAGTATGCGTATTCAGTGGGTTAAAATGAGCCTTGTATATCTGAATGTTGAAAGACCAAGGAGGTCATTTTAACTTTTGCTGATTGGCTCGACAACTCTTCAAACACCAGTCCTGATTTTCATTTCCATTAAAGTCAATAGAATCGAAAATCAGGAGAGGCGGTTAGTGGGTGGCCGAACTGATGTCGCGTGTTTTCCATGATCGGCAAAAGTCAAAATGACCCCTTATTAGTTTTAAAAATATGGATCTTCAATTTTTCAGAAACTATTGGAAGAAATATTGGCCTAGAAATTCGGGTGGTTTGTGCCACCCGTTACCGGCATGAAATGGCGATAAAGCGGTGGCTGGCGCTCTTCCGTCAGCTGGTAGCTGGTCCCACGGCGGCTGCCATTTTCGGCAGGTAGGCAGCGCTGCCATTGCTTGCTATCGGCGAGAACATTTTAATGAGGTGGAGCATGATGTCAATCGGCGTGCAACCAGCTCATCACGTTGACACCAGCTCATCCGTTTTTGGTCTTCTCTGCTCGCATTGCCGCCCACGTTAAATCACGCCAGTGATTGCGGCCGCTAAAAGGCCTCTCAGCAGTGTTAACGGCCATGAGGAGTCTGGCAGGATTTATGAGGATGGATGGCAGATCTTCAAATGCCTTCTTTGCCAAGGTTCCCCTTTTAAACTTAAATTTTTTGCTCATCAGTGGCGGGGGGTTGCATTTTCTGGCAGCTTTCCGGGAGGACTACAGTGTTTGTGGGTCAGTAAATAATTTCATCCCTCAACAAAAACATTTCCTATCAATACGCGACTCAACAACTGAGCCTAAAGAGTAGTTGTTGTTCAACGTCCGCAAAAAACAGTGACATTCAAATCCACTTCTGTTGACGCAGTTCTTGGTAAATTAATGTTGTTCCATTTATTGATACAGGTTAATAATATAATTCCATCTGTCTAAACTGAAAACCAAACATGATCGCAATACATTCGTGACCTGTGGTGGTGGATTCAGACGGTATTATATGACGGGACTCACAGTTGGATTTCAGAAGGATAGGCCCAGATAATCAATGGGCCCCGTTAGGCACAGAAGAATAACTAAACCTAATGAGGAGACTCTACCGGACCTGTTCCCAGATTAGATACTTATACAAGTATTTTTCATAAACCCTTTAATAAATGAGCAGACAACCACAGGATTCACTGTTGGGAATGACATTTGCAGTCATGCACCTCTCAGTCTTTGCAACACAACAGGGAATATAGACATTTCAGTTACTCGTTTATTATATGGAGAATTATATGTAATGAGCCAACATTATATGTTCCAGGATATGTATTATGTAAGAATAATTTCATGTAATATTTGAGCCTTCATGAATTATACAATGCAAATCGACCATATGTTTTTACCAATCAATCAATGGGTGAACTCCATTGCAATGATTGAATATGATCTGTGATAAGACCTCTTTCATTTGCATTATTGTCATAAACAAATAAAAAATTGACAAACATTGGGTGTCAGCTAATATTTTTGGAGCACGTATGGCAACTGTTCGGGCCGCTCCTTTCTTCCCCATTCCTGCAAGCGGGAGACAGAGGCGACCTTTGGCCTCCTTCTGAGATTAGCGCTGCAGAGAGCGCGTTGCACTAGAAAATCACTACCATGCTGATGCTAATGAGCAGGCAGTACCAAAGTGCCAGTACTGCCTGCGCTTTCTCGCCTGGTGGCCGTTATCCTTGGCCGCCAATGTTACCGGCAGGTTTCCAGCATTCCCCTATTTCTAGGCCATTGACTTTAACATTGTGGAAAAGGTCACAATAAAAAAAGCGTAATTTATGGTATTCTTGGAATTAACCAAAAAAGCCTGATTATATTTTTGCTTTAAGTGGAGAAATGATGCTGCAGTCTTCAAAAGATTAACTTTATAATAATCTGCAGCATTCAATTAGATTGCATAGGCATCTTGTGTGCAATTAGACAGGGGAGCTAAAATCAGTACAGCATTATAACCAATGTATCATTGTAAGTGAGAGTACAGTAAGTAGGATACAGTATTAGAAGCTCCCTTAAGTTTTGAGAGCTGGCTGAACGTATTGTTCATGTTTTTGTATAAATAAAACTTAATTGCATGTTCATTTTAGATTTCTGTTTAAACAGTAAAATACAATAACCTATTAAAAAAAAATCAGGATCTTTGACTTAGGCTGAGATGCTGTCTTCCGTCCTCTCCACCCCCACCCCCAACATACTCACTTGAAGTTTTAGTAGTTTTTTTCTCAAAATTGCCTATGTAGTACATTATCATCATTGCACATTAGAGTGCATGGTTATTACTAAGCATCTTGTGATTGTGAATTATTTTTGCCAAGGCACCAGTTAATTTCCCATAAATTCTACAATGTTTAATTTGAAAGAATGGAAAAAATTACTGTTTTGACCGTGGAGTTAATTGTCCCAAGTCCTATTGTATTATTGCCCTTGTTCAATGCAGCATGAATTAGAAACAGTGTGTGGGCCCTATGAATTCCTTCTTGTTAGGTTACAGGTATGAGGAACTAACAATCACAAGCACAAAATGTGTACACACTCAAATCAGTAAAGGGTGAGGGTGATATAGCAAAGAATATGATTTTGCCTCAGTAAACCAATACTGTATTTAAATTGTTAAATGTAGTCATTTCCTTAAATTGTCTCAACAGATTGGTTAAGCAGTTACTTTTGCACTTTGACTTTGGATGTCGATTCAAGCAATTTCACTTTGTGGGCTGTCCAGTTAAGTGGGAGAAAAATAATTGCTTCATTTTCATAATGTGATGCTGATAAAATATACTAACCTCAGAGGAGGTTAGTTAGGTCTTCTACTCATTGATGAGTAGAGGCATCACTATTATCTTATTTCAAAGCACACTCTTAATTTTGGCAATCACCTTTTGACCTCACCAGGTTATGATTCATAACAGTATTTAATATTCTGAACTGTTACGCCCAGCTGTAGATTATCCCATTCAATTTATGACAGATATACAGTTACACTGTGTTAGAAAGCTCTCCTGTTGCCAGCTCACGTACCTGATGTAAATTTCCATTTTGGAAATTTTAACACATTTTTAAATAACATTATATGAAGGAACAAGCAAGATGGAGAGACATAATGTGAGAATCCATAAGGAGCACGAAACAAGTGAAAAGTGTGTTTAAAATTTCAGAGGAGAGAAAGCTGGACTGAGAGGATGCATGTAAACTGTTTTAATATTGGCATTGTTTGATTCTGGGAGACCGGCATTCATGAATTGGCTTCCAGCAGGTAGTTTTACAGCTGGCTCCCTTATCCCAACATGAGAATCAAGGGTACATTCATTGAGCTACGATCCTGCTGCCAGGAAAAGGGAACTGGATTTAGTAGTGAAAATTTCAGTCTCCCAGAATCCATATTTAAACAAGACAAATATAATAGCAGCCATTGAGACATTGGATTATGGAAAGGCAAGCCCTGAAGACTTGGTCAATTATATTACAAACTAAAGGATCTCTATTGTCATCCTAACTTTATTATCTTGCCGGTTAAGGCTAACTAGCAACTATTGTACAAAATAATTTATGTTACTCATATTAAATGATCATGCTATTGATTTTGTTGTATCCTGCAACTGAATTGTGTGTTTTGATCTAAAGAAATGCTCAGATAATACTTTATTAAAATTTGTTTTTATGGGATGTGGGTGTCGCTGGCAAGGCCAGCATTTATTGCCCATTCCTAGTTGTCCTTGAGAAGTTGGTGGTGAGCCGTCTTCTTCAACTACTGCAGTCCATGTGGTGAAGGTACTCCCACAGTGCTGTTAGGGAGGGAGTTCCAGGATTTTGACCCAGCGACGAAGAAGGAACGGTGATATACTTCCAAGTCAGGATGGTGTGTGACTTGGGAGGGGAACTTGGAAGTGGTGGTGTTCCCATGCATCTGCTGCCCTTGTCGTTCTAGGTGGTAGAGGTCACGGGTTTGGGAGATGCTATCAAAGAAGCCTTTGCGAGTTTGCTGCAGTGCATCTTGTAGATGGTACACACAGCAGCCACGATACGCCGGTGGTGGAGGGAGTGAATGTTTAAAGTGGTGGATGGGGTGCCAATCAAGCAGGCTGCTTTGTCTTGGATGGTGTCGAGCTTCTTGAGCGTTGTTGGAGCTGCACTCATCCAGGCAAGTGGAGAGTATTTCATCACACTCCTGACTTGTGTCTTGTAGATGGTGGAAAGGCTTTGGGGAGTCAGGAGGTGAGGCACTCGCTGCAGAATACCTAGCCTCTGACCTGCTGTTCTTGCCACAGTATTCATGTGGCTGGTCCAGTTAAGTTTCTGGTCAATGGTGACCCCCAGGATATTGATGGTGGGGATTCAGCGATGGTAATGCTGTTGAATGTCAAGGGGAGGGTGGTTAGACGCTTGCTTGTTGGAGATAGTCATTGCCTGGCACTTGTGTGGCACAAATGTTACCTGCCACTAATCAGCCCAAGCCTGAACGTCGCCCAAGTCTTTCTGCATGTGGGCATGGACTGCTTCATTATCTGAGGAGTTGCGAATGGCACTGAACACTGTGCAGTCATCAGCGAACATCCCCACTTCTGACTTTATGATTTGGGGAAGGTCATTGATGAAGCAGCTGAAGATGGTTAGGCCTAGGACACTGCCCTGAGGTACTCATGTAATGAGGTCTGGAGCTGAGTGGTTCTGGCAGAATCCAAACTGGGCATCAGTGAGTAAGTGCTGCTTGATAGCACTGTCGACGACACCTTCCATCACTTTACTGATAATTAAGAGTAGACTGATGGGGCAGTAATTGACCAGATTGGATTTCACAGAATCACAGAAACCCCACAGTGCAGATAGAGGCCATTTCAGCCCATCGAGCCTGCACCGACACATATCCCACCCGATCCCCGTAACCCCTACACCAACACATATCCCACCCTATCCCAGTAACCCCACGTATTTAATCCCCCCTAACACTAAGGGTCAATTTATCATGGCCAATCAACCTAACCTGCACATCTTTGGACTGTGGGAGGAAACCGGAGCACCCGGAGGAAACCCACGCAAACACGGGGAGAATGTGCAAACTCCACACAGACAGTCACCCGAGGCCGGATTCGAACCCGGGTCCCTGGCGCTGTGAGGCAACAGTGCTAACCACTATGCCACCGTGCTGCCCCGATTTGTCCTGCTTTTTGTGGACAGGACATACCTGGGCCGTTTTCCACATTGTCGGATAGATGTCAGATTATAGCTGTACTGGAACAGCTTGGCTAGAGGCACGGCTAGTTCTGGAGCACAAGTCTTCAGTACGACAGCCGGGATGTTGTCGGGGCCCATAGCCTTTGCTGTATCCAGTGCGCTCAGCCATTTCTTGATATCACGTGGAGTGATTCGAATTGGCTGAAGACTGGCTTATGTGCTGGTGGGGACCTCAGGAGGAGACCAATATGGATCATCCACTCGGCACTTCTGGCTGAAGATGGTTGCAAACGTTTCAGCTTTGTCTTTTGCACTCACGTGCTGGGCTCCACCCTCATTGAGGATGGGGATATTCATGGAGCCTCCTCCTCCTGTTAGTTGTTTAATGGCCCAGCAGTATTCATGACTGGATGTGGTAGGATGCAGAGCTTTGATCTAATCCGTTGATTGTGGGATCACTTAGCCCTGTCTATAGCATGCTGCTTCCACCTTTTAGCATGCATGTAGTCCTGTGTTGCAGCTTCCCCAGGTTGGCACCGCATTTTTAGGTACGCCTGGTGCTGCTCCTGGCATGCTCTTCTACATGCCTTATTGAACCAGGGTTGGTCCGCTGGCTTGATGGTAATGGTAGAATGAGGGATATGTCGGGCCATGAAGTTACAGATTGTGGTGGAATACAATTCTGCTGCTGCCGATGGCCCACAGTGCCTCATAGATGTCCATTTTTGAGCTGCTTGATCTGTTCTGAATCAATCCCATTTAGCACGGTGGTAGTGCCACACAACACAATGGAGGGTGTCCTCAGTGTGAAGACGGGACTTCGTCTCCACAATGGCTGTGCGGTGGTCACTGCTACCAATACTGTCATGGACACATGCATCTGTGACAGGTAGATTGGTGAGGATGAGGTCAAGTAGCTTTTTCCCTCACCAACTGTCGCAGGCCCAGACTGGCAGTTATGTCCTTCAGGACTCGGCCGGCAGTGGTGCTACCGAGCCACTCTTGGTGATGGACATTGAAGTCCCCCACCCAGAGTACATTCTGTGCCCTTGCTACTCTCAGTGCTTCTTCCAAATGGTGTTCAACATGGAGGAGCACTAATTCATCAGCTGAGGGAGGGCGGTAGGTGGTAATCAGCAGGAGGTTTCCTTGCCCATGCTTGACCTGAAGCCATGAGACTTCATGGGGTCCGGAGTCAATGTTGAAAACTCCCAGGGCCAATCCTTCCCAACTGTATACCACAGTGCCGCCACCCCTGGTGGGTCTGTCCTACTGGTGGGACAGGACATACCCAGGGATGGTGATGGATGAGTTTGGGACATTGGCTGAAAGGTATGATTCTGTGAGTATGACTCTGTCAGGCTGTTGCTGGACTAGTCTGTGGGACGGCTCTCCCAATTTTGGCACAAGTCCCCAGATGTTGGTGAGGAGGACTTTGCAGGGTCGACTGGGCTGGGTGTGCTGTTGTCGTGTGTGTAGCTTGCGCCGACGTCGATACCAGGTGGTCCGATAGTTTCACGGTCACCATTACTGATACTAGCTTTTTATTCCTGATTTATTTAATTAATTGAATTTAAATTCCACAGCTGCCGTGGTGGGATATGAGCTCACGTCTGCGGATCATTAGTCCAGGCCTCTGGATTACTAGCCCAGTAACATAACCACTATGCTACCATACCTTTATTTGCAAACAAAACACAACTAAGACCATTTCGATAACCATGTGAGATCACTGAGGTCAGTGATTTGCTGCAGACATCACCCAACAGATAAACAGTTATTCCTCTCTCCTTCTGACTACTCCTAAAGCATCTGCACAACCACTAAGTAAGAGACTCTGGGGCCCATCACCAATCCATTCTGAGTTAAGAATGATTGGCCTAGATTGTGTCTTATATGTTTCTAACGCTATGCTGAAGAATATATTTTTTTCCATTCACGGGATGTGGGCATTGCTGGCAAGGCCAGCATTTATTGCCCATTCCTAATTGCCCTTCAGAAGGTGGTGGTGAGCCGCCTTCTTGAACCGCTGCAGTCTTTGTGGTGAAGATACTCCCACAGTGCTGTTAGAGAGGGAGTTGCATGATTTTGACCCAGCGACGATGAAGGAACAGCGATATCATTTCAAGTGAGGATGGTGTGTGACTTGGAGGGCTACTTGCAGGTGGCGGTGTTCCCATGCGCCTGCTGCCCCAGTCCTTCTAGGTGGAAGAGGTCGCGGGTTTGGGAGGTGCTGTCGAAGAAGCCTTGGTGAGTTGCTGCAGTGCATCTTGTAAATGGTACACACTGCAGCCACGTTGCGCCAGTGGTGGAGGGAGCTAATGTTTGTGGTGGATGGGGTACCAATCAAGCGGGCTGCTTTGTCCTGGATAGTGTCAAGCTTCTTGAGTATGACTTGTACTTTTCTGCTTAATCCATAAAGGTACACAGTTATTAGGCTTAGTCCTTCTCTGAGGGTCAGCTCAGAATCTGTAGGTAGGTGAACCCCTGCACCTTCCCTCTTATACTCTAATTCCAGAATCCGACCTGAACCCGTCCGGGTGGGGCAAAATGGTCAAGGCTCACAACTCAGTACAACTGAGTATTCTTTTATAATAAGAACAGAAAATGCTGGAAACACTCTGCAGGTCAGGCAGCATCTGTGAAGAGAGAAACAGAGTTAACGTTTCAGGTCGATGACCTTTCGTCAGAACTCGTCAGAATTTAGTTAACGTCTGAATTGGAGTCTTCTAATCTACATCCACTTTCTATTTCTGTAGTGTGAACCTTGCGCTCCATCTGTTTAACTATACTTGAAAATATGCTGGACTAATGTGTAGCCGAAGCGTTCTGACGAAGCGTCTTCGACCTGAAACGTTAACTCTGTTTCTCTCTTCACGGATGTTGCCTGACCTGCTGAGTTTTTCCAGCGTTTTCTGTTGTTATTTCGGATTTCCAGCATCCGCAGTATTTTGCTATCGTAATATGTAGCCAGTCCTGCAGCAAGAACGCACTTAACTTAAAGTAAACTGACATTAAAGGGTTAAGCGGCTGTACTCTACAGGTAGTTTTGTAAATTGGGGGAGAGAGAGAGAGTGACTGGGGGGGAGAGAGAGAGAGAGACTGGGGGAGAGCGAGAGAGACTGGGGGAGAGCGAGAGAGACTGGGGGAGTGCGATAGAGAGACTGGGGGAGAGAGAGAGAGAGACTGGGAGAGAGCGAGAGACTGGGGAGAGCAAGAGAGAGACGGGGAGAGAGAGAGACTGGGGAAGAGAGAGAGAGAGAGACTGGGGAAGAGAGAGAGAGAGACTGGGGAAAAGCGAGAGAGAGAGAGACTGGGGGAGAGTGAGAGTGAGATGGGGAGAGAGAGAGAGAGACTGGCGGAGAGCGAGAGAGACTGGGGGAGTGCGATAGAGAGACTGGGGGAGAGAGAGAGAGAGACTGGGAGAGAGTGAGAGACTGGGGAGAGCAAGAGAGAGACGGGGAGAGAGAGAGACTGGGGAAGAGAGAGAGAGAGACTGGGGAAGAGAGAGAGAGAGAGACTGGGGAAAAGCGAGAGAGAGAGAGACTGGGGGAGAGTGAGAGTGAGACGGGGAGAGAGAGAGAGAGACTGGGGGAGAGAGAGAGAGAGACTGGGGGAGAGAGAGAGAGACTGGGGAAGAGCGAGAGAGAGACTGGGGAGAGAGAGAGAGACTGGAAGAGAGAGAGAGATGGTGGGAGAGAGAGAGAGAGAGAGAGAGAGACTGAGGGAGAGAGAGAGAGAGAGAGAGCGAGACCGGGGAGAGTGAGAGAGAGACTGGGGGGAGAGAGAGAGAGAGAGACTGGGGAGAGAGAGAGGGAGAGAGAGACTGGGGGAGAGTGAGAGAGAAACTGGGGGGAGAGTGGTCATCGACCTGAAACAATGGCCCAGAAATTCGGGTCGGGGGCTTCCCACGGGTATAAGCCCCCGACCTGCACTTACCTTGTGCGCCGGCAGTTGAGCTGTAGGGCCCCGTGGAATTCCACTCCGGGGCCTGGCCCAGCTGCCGGCGCGCTGTGCTTGCGTGTCCCAGGGGCGTAGTTAGTGCGATGCGTCCCCTGGGATCACGTGAGCCATGGGCAGCCAATCGGAGGGGGGAAAAGCCCATTCATAAGATTGACAGGTAGACCTGTCAAAACTTATAAATACTACGGACCCAAAATAGCAGTAAACCTTCAAATAATTTTTTTTTTAAATCACACTTTTTAAATAAACTATAAATTACATTAAATAACTATTTTAAATAATAATTTAAATTTTTGAAAAAATAATTTTATATTATAACAGGGCTAAAAATAAACTTACCTTGCTTTAAAGTATTTAAAAATAATAAACCTGTGGAAAAAATGTTTTAATTTTAATTAATTGACCACTTACCTTGCAAAAAGCAGGCCTTACGACTGCTTTTTAAATGTGTAAATCCTGCAGGCTTACCTTCCCGGGAAAACCTGTAAAAAAAAAACTAAGTTCAAAGCGCACGCGCAGCCTCCCCTGTGCGCGCGTTCGACCTCTGCACCCCTTCATTCAGAGGATCGGAAGTGCCGGTTTCCCGCGCATGCGCAGTGTATGCAGGAAACCGGCAATTCCATTCAGCCTATGGGTGAGTACCCCATGCATACTCACCCGGGGAGAGCCGAATTTCCGGGCCATTAACTCTGTTTCTCTCTCCACAGATGCTGCCTGACCTGCTGAGTATCTGCAGCATTTTCTGTTTTTATTTCAGATTTCCAGCATCTGCAGTATTTTCTTTTTGTATTAGTATTCTTTTAAGTTTTTACTGTACTATGGATAACATACAAACGTCAATGCACTGTTCCCTTTGACTTCAAACAGTGCTCACATACACTGTTCCCTTTAACTCTCTTTAATTTCAAACACCACTCACCCCGGCGATCTCTCAGAGGAATATGTTTCCATCTGTATGGGTGATCAAATCCGTCCACAGTTCCCTTGCAAGTTGCTGAAGGTTGCCCCTAAATGCACCCTTTTTATAATACAAAGATCATACCCATGACAATTGATTGACGCAACCCCCCCCCCCCCCCCTTTGATTGTACCATCTTAATCTGGTCTGTTTCAGCAAATCTATAGAGTACTTGATTTGATCACTTCTCCATCCTGGGTCAGTGAATAGTTCATTATCACACAAAGATGTTTTGATGGGGAAATGTTCGGGGCTTATCAGCATTCTAAAAGGTTGGCGAAAGGGTTTTACTCCAGCAACAATTTTGATATTAACATCTCCAAAGATTGAGGGAACCGATCCAGACTCGGTGGAACCATGGTCATGTTGATTTGTAAGTCTTGTTAAATTTAAATAAACACATATTGTGTGGCCTGATTACTCCAGCTACTTCCTTAGTTAGCATATTCCTAAAGTCAATCAATTGTGTCTGTGTCTCTGTGTGAATAATTTCCTCCTGTATTCCGTTCAGCTCACAGCTTGTTTAAAAGTTTATTTAAAAGTCCCGTTGGTTCCTCGCGGCATGCTGGGATCTGAAACTTGGTCAATTTCTTATGATTGGTCAATTTACAAAACTGCCTGTAGAGTACAGCCGCTTAACCCTTTAATGTCGGTTTACTTTAAGTTAAGTGCGTTCTTGTTGCAGGACTGGCTACACATTAGTCCAGCATATCTTCAAGTATAGTTAAACAGATGGAGCGCAAGGTTCACACTACAGAAATAGAAAGTGGATGTAGATTAGAAGACTCCAATTCAGATGTTAACTAAATTCCCTTGCCTAATTGGTACAATGTTTACTCAGGTTCATAAATCAGCACGGGGACAGGCTAATTAATTCTTGATGTATTCAATTTAAAAGTTAAAAATATAATTCCTTTATAAACATGACTGGTAAAGTAGTACAATAAATATGGAGCCATAAATTCAATTTCAATCCAGTTGTAGGAAGTCCGACACAGCAACACCAGGGCAACGTGATCAGTTATTACTGAGAACCATTGAAATTGTTATAAATTGTTGAGGCTGCCTTGATGCAGTGAAAGAGTTGGCCATCAAAGGGTTGGAGTGATCGTGGGTGTGATTGTTACTTACAACTTTTTAAGAAGAAGAAAATGTGCTTCTTTCAGTTCTGTATCTTTACATTCAGATGTAGCAGATTGGTTTTCTGATCAGTACACCAAGCAGATAAATACTTTTCAACAAAAATGATAAAAGAAGCTGTGAACCCTACTTTCCTTGCTCAATATCTTCCCTTATTAACTTCTTCCAACTTGTGACAAACAAAATGCATTGGGGCTTATTTTAGATCCCTCAAAAGACCTATGATTAAGAAGATTGACCATTTTTGCTTTCTTGCTATTCTGAAGGATTTTGGCTTCAATGAAGTATTCACGAAATTCATCATCACACCATGTATCCTGCTGGTAAGAAATGTAGTGAAAACTGTCCATATTTTCTGTAATTTTTCTTTTGGAGTTACACAGGGTTCAAGCTCTTTGCCCTGGTGATGAAATCACTTTTGTTGTTGTCTCAAAACTTTCACTTAAAGTTTATTGTTTCAAAAGGGTAGACGCCTTATAATACATAGAAAATGGCAACACTTGCTGAGAATTAACAATAAAAACAAACACAATGATAGAAGTAAAAGGACTCAGTTAAACATTACATTGTGCAGAAGTGGGCTGGATGTATAACTTTGTGTTTTACAGAAACACTCATTAAAATGTTTGGACTTCATACAAGATTAAGATTTCTCTACTCAAATTAATTAGTACAATTAGAGAGATCTAAGAGGATTTGAATAGGTCAGTCAAGGAGTGGGAGGATTGTGAACCAGTGCTCAAATACCCAATCAGTAACAAAACAAGTATAACAACAAATTATTCTTAAATGCTACAATGCGCCACCAGTGTCGCTGAACAAAAATGAAGCAGTGGTTTGCAGAAAAAAAATGACTGATTGGGATCACAAATATATATCCGTTAATTTTAATGGATGGAATACTATGGGCTGGAGGCATGCAATTTTCCAATATGTAGCAGAAAATTAAGACAAGTATGTAAAGATAAGAACTGACTGACAACAGGGGAAGTGGTTGACGGGGGAGGGGGGTGTCACATGAAGATACGAAAAGGGCTGTGGATAAGTCGTGAAGGAGCTGACTGGTTGAAACATCATTGGGGGTGGTGCCTGATAGCTGAAATGGCCAAATACATTTCAGGTCCTCTTCTTCCCTCTCTCACAAGGCTTCTCGACCTTGCTCCCCTCCAGTACTGACAAACTGCTGCAACTTTCCTAAAATGCCAGACTTTTGTCCCACCTAATGCTCCGAAACCACCTCACCAGTCCTACTGGACCCCAGGGGCTCTCCCTAGTCTCTTTTATCCTGCTTCCCATTCTAGATCCTGGGGAGCCTCTAGCCTCTCACCACCCACCAAAGGGTGAGCTGAGTGACAGCGGAGCAAGGGGGAGGGGAAGATGGATGGTTTAAGTGGGTTGTTCAAAGGGGAAGAGGTAGAGGTAGTGATGGGATCAGAGGGTGGTAGGAAGGGGAATGGGTAATGGGAAAGTGCAGGGGTGGTAGACGTAGTGGGGGTTTGGAGAAGCACGAGTGATTGGGAGAGGTGATGGGAAGGGAGCTGTAGATATTTGAAGCCAAGGATACCGCTATGTGCTATGGAATGTTTTCTTGCCTGAGAACCATGCTGGGATTTTCTTCCATGTATAGAATTAACTGCAACTTCAGATTTTCACTACCAATTATTTCTAATGAATGTCTTTTTCCTCTGAAGATTAATTATAATAGATACATTCACATTTGATTAAATGTTAAGCACTTGTTGAAGTTGCTTGGGAAACTGTACTAACTTCTTGTCAGTAATTCAGTAGAATGTGAGGAAGGTTGTTGTATTTTATATTCCTGCCTACTTGCTACTCTTTGTGACTTGATTTAATATTCACAGTTCAAATAAACTTTGATCCCACTTACAGTATAGCATGTATAATTAACAGCTTAAAAAAATGCCACCATTCTCCCAATGATTCAGTAGAGAAATCAGTAGAGAAATGGACTGGGCAATGTGTTACTGAGTCACATTTATCAGGAAGGTCTCTGTTCAATACCTGGCCTGTGTTGAGTTAAATGATCTCAGCTGGAACAGTAGATGGGGGAGGAAGGATAATTGGTCTCTATGCCATTGATTAGAGAAGGGAAAAATTGGTCAGCATTCCTACTTCTGATTGTTAATCAGCAATCCCTGCTCAAAAGCGTGTGGCTGAGTAGAGAAAACTTGAAACGCAGAGAAAGAGGGAAAAATAAAAGGAAGTGGCTTAAGATGAATACAGAGGAAGGAATGTGTTTCAGAGGAGGCAAGGAGGACTGTTTCTGAACACATAGAGGGGCTAATTGTTTCAGATCATTTACTAACCTCAGCATACATGCAGTTGCTTTCTGGGTTGAGGGAATTGGAATGATTTGGTTTTGAAGCTAGTGTTGACTGACTTGGGGGTTGTCAATTGACTTGGGGGTTGTATCGATTCATTTCTTGGTGAGCAAGCTCTACAGCAACAAAAAAAACTGTTCCTAATCATGCAGGTGCCACGGGATGGTGGGTATGAGATGAGGAGGCTGTCACCCTGGTGCAGTAGAAAGTTCTCCTTTTGGGTTGAAACTGAGGTGCATTATTAAGACAGAGTAGAGAGAAATTTACTGAGCATTAAGCAGTCTTGGGTCAGGTATAGCATAATTAGATGTAGACGTTGGGTGTCCAAAATAAAAAGTATTCAATTCCTAGCACTAATATCCTTCACCTTGATTAGCAAAATTGTCTGATAAAATAACTAACAGGAAAAGTGGCTGGCACTGGGACTGAGGAACAGAGTAGAACCTCAGTTATTCGATATAATGGGATGCTCCTCCCACGATGGTGATGGAAAATAGCAGATAATCAACATTTTGCTATTCGTACCACAAAACCTTTTACAGATAATCGGATGTATGAATAATGAGTGTGTAGATAATTGAGTTTGTTATTGTTATTGTATCTTTACAATCTTTCCCTTGAAGAATAGTGTAAAGTAATAGAAGTATTCACGGACTGATTAACTGTCTGACAGGCTGCAACTATGCTTATACCAGCCGATAGGGTGGTTAGTCCTGTAAGGCAGGAAGGTTTTATGGGCTCTCACAACCTGTAAAATGAGGGGTGGGGGGCACTCCACATGTACTGCTGATGGCAAGCCAGAATTCAGAGCCAATGTTTCGGTCTGTCTGAAGTGAGGTTTGAACCCTGTACCTTCTGACTCAGCGTGGGGAATTTTACCACTATTCCAAAGGCTCGCTCCAGATAATTGAGATTGTGTATAGATATGCTTTGTTGGTAGTAGCCAGGAGAAAGGAATGGGTCTTTTTCAAGTATTGCACTGGAGATCTAGCTAATTAGTTTTCAGGCAAAGAATGAAGGGTGGATGGATTTCTGGGAAAAGGTTAACCAACTACAATAGACATGCATAATGGCACTGCTGGATATAAGTGCATTAGAAGCTTATATATGTGGTGGACTGGTTACCTGACTCTAGTGCTTAAAGGAATCCCTAATCAAACAACTCATCCATGTTTTCCTAATGCTTATTATCTGATGATTTTGCTGGTTATGTAATATGATACATACCAAACAGACCACATTTATAGCCTATGGTTATTTGAATGGATTAAGCTTTATGTTTGCTGATTGTCATCGTTATGGCCCCAGGTCTGTCATTATCAGACTGAGTAAAGGAAGAGATGAAAACAGTTGATTGAGAAGAAGAGCTGAATATCACGACAAATTGTTATGATAATTTGATCATTAAGTTTTGCAAAGAGCAGTATTTGAAATACCCGCTGTAATTGAGCATCTTTACTATGGTTTTAATATAATGTGTTTTTATATCATTTAGTAAAGTGCAGAAATGAAATACTGTGTACCTGTCAGGCTATACTTTACCCGGATTTCAAGAAATTAAGATGTTTCTTATTGTGTGTTGTTAAATATATATCCTAGCCAGAATAACATATTTCCTAATATCTAGCCAAGGTTCTTGTTAGATTTGTACTTGCGTTTAGGTGACAGGCTGGCTGCAGTAGATCTTGAGCATATTTTCATGAGGTGGACTAGATACAAATATTGGCCAGGAAAACAGTAAATGAGCAATGGCAGGCCTTCAAGGCGGTGATACTTCGGGTACAAACCAAGCATAAGGAGGAAAGATGGGGCATCCAAAGCTACAGCTACCTGGATGACAAAGGAAATAGAGATTAAAATAAAACAGAAAAAGAAGATTTATGACAACTGGCAGGTACAGAATACAATTGAAAACCAGGCAGAATACAGAGCGTGCAGGGGAAATTGAAAAAAGATATAAGAAGGGCAAAGAGAGAATATGAGAAAAAAATAGCGGGTAACGTAAAAGGCAACCCCAAAATCTTTTCTGAACATATCAAAAGTAAAAGGATAGTTAAAGGAATGGTGGGGCCGATTAGGGGCAAAAAAGGAAATCTTCTTGTGGGGGCAGAGGGAATGACTGAGGTAGTGAATAAATACTTTGCATCTGTCTTCACAAAAGAAGAGGATGAGGTTAATGTTACAGTAGAGGAGGGGGAGAGTAGAGATATTGGGGGTGAAATTGGGTGCCTTTGCGCCTCCTGTTAGCTCCTCCGGGGGGCACTAACGCGGCGCAAATGGCTTTGCGACCAAAGCGCGGCGTGATAGCGACTCCTGCCATATTCGGGGGGAGTTTTGTGGTGGCGCTACGGCGTTGCACCCCGACCTCCTTCGCCCAGAGATCATGACATTATCAGCGTGCGCATCACCCCGGTAGCGCCCTGGACCCGAAATTGACTTCCGCCCCCTGCAGCAGCGCTGGTCGAAAACACCAACAGCTGCAGGAGGCATGCATCGGGCGGCCGGCCATTTCGGAGGCGATGATTAAAGGCGAGGTGGCCGAGGTAAGTGGAAAAAAAACTTACCTCTCCTGTTCTAGTTTTTTCACGGGTTCCTGCCCGCAATCGATCAGCCCGGCACTCTGCTTGAGTGCCGGGCTGATCGCGCGGGATCGCGGCTGCCTTGGTGGTCCAGGTAGGTACTTTTTAAATTGCAGAGCCTGCGGCAATGGCCCTTCCCTTTAAGGGAGGGAAGGAGCCTTTGAACGTGTCAGCGCTAAATGACCCAGTGTGCAACGCTGCTGAAATCTCCGCCCCGCTCTCCGATGTTAGCACCTAAGAAGGAAGTGGAGTGCTTGATTTAGTGCCCCACTTCCCTCTTGGGGCGCTAAAACTCAATTTCGCAGTCGCCGGTGCTAATTAGCGCCCAGCGATGTTAGCGCTTAAAAATGGTCAATACCGAATTTTTCCCCCATTGGATAGAATAAAAATAGATAGGAAGGAGGTGCTAAATAGGTCGGCATCACTCAAAGTTAACAAGTCACCTGGTCCAGATGGGATGCATCTTAGATTGCTGAGGGAACCTAGGGGTGGAGATAGCAGATGGTCTGACCATAACCTTTCAATCCTCCTTGGATATGGGAGTGGAGCCAGAGGACTGGAGGATTGCAAATGTTACACCCCTGTTCAAGAAAGGTGAGGGAGATAAACCTGGTAACTACAGGCCAATCAGTCTAACATCAGTAGTGGGAAAACTACTAGAGATCATTGTCGAGGATAAAATTAATTCTCACTTGGAGAAGCATGGGTTAATAAGGGACAGCCAGCACAGATTTGTTAAAGGCAAATCGTGTCTGACTAACCTGATTGAGTTCTTTGATGAAGTAACGGACAGGGTTGATGCAGGTAGTGCAGTAGATGTATATATGGACTTTCAAAAGGTATTTGATAAAATACCACATAACAGACTTATTCAGAAAGTAGAAGCACATGGTATTAAAGGGATGGTGGTAACTTGGGTACGTAATTGGCTAACGGATAGGAGGCAGAGAGTAGTGGTGAACAGATGTTTTTCTGACTGGAGAAAAGTATGCAGTGGGGTCCCCCAGGGTTTGGTATTAGGGCCATTGTTTTTTTTATATATATAAATGACCTGGTCTTGGGAATAGGGAGTACAATTTTGAAAAGAAAGAGTTAAGTGATGTATGTTGTGTCTGGGTATAATAAGACACAGACTGCAGGAGAAACGGTACAACAGGTGTTTACTCAACGTGGCTCACAGTGGAACTGACTGCACAGATTACTACTCAGTGCTATATACAGGTGTGGTCACTGCCGGTACTACAGTATACATGAGCTGTAAAAAGTAGTTCCCCCCTTAAAGGTATACACATTACAGTTCCTCCC
Organism: Somniosus microcephalus; assembly: GCF_052327205.1. Taxonomy (NCBI): domain Eukaryota; kingdom Metazoa; phylum Chordata; class Chondrichthyes; order Squaliformes; family Somniosidae; genus Somniosus; species Somniosus microcephalus. The sequence goes on along the minus strand of NC_141001.1, from coordinate 63,146,800 downwards.
CTTTTAGATTAACAGTACCATAACACTAATTTAACAATTAAATATCAAACTAATTACAATTAACACTTTTAACATGCAACATTAGCTGAAAATAGTCTATTTATATATTCAGTCTTTGGGGAGGCTTCCTGATCCTTTCTGGATAGCGCCTTTCCCGAGTGTCTTGCTCTTGGTGCGGAGGCGATTCTGGCCCCCTGTCGTCGGTTGGTTCATCAGCTTCCGATGCTACTGTTTCTGGGGTAGATGCGACCTGTACGTCGGGTTCATCACCAGGTATGTATGGGCGAGGCATGGGGTTGACTTGTTCCTGTGACTCTAGGATCTGGTCAGCATGACGTCTCACGATGCTCTCCCCAACGTCCACTGTGTACATTAGTGGGCCCTGCCGTGTGCATATCGTTCCTGGCTGCCATTTTTCTGTTCGGTAGTCGCGGGCCAAGACTGGTTGCCCTACATTGAAGCTCCTTGTTGGCTTCTCATGGATGTGCTGGAATTGCTTACTCTCAACATCTCTTCGTACGTTTGGTCTGAGCAAATCCAGGCGAGATCTTAACCTTCGGTTAAAGAACATCATGGCCGGGGCCTGGTTGGTGACTGCATGTGTCGCATTCCGGTAGGCGAACAGGAAATTGTCCACCTTGTGCTGCAGCGGAATGTTGTCATTGTACATAGCCTTTATTGCCTTCTTAAAGGTTTGTACGAACCTCTCAGCCAATCCATTTGTGGCTGGATGATACGGGGCGGATGTGTAATGCCTTACCCCATTCTTTTTCAAGAACCTCCGGAACTCTTCGGACACAAACTGTGGTCCGTTGTCGGAGCAAATCTGTTCTGGCAAGCCATTCCTGGCAAAAATGGTCCGTAGGACTGCAATAGTTTTCTCCGTGGTGGTGGAGGACATTTTGATCACCTCAGGCCATTTCGAGTGCGCATCCACGGCTATTAAAAACATTGAGTCCATGAATGGACCAGCAAAATCAATATGCACCCGGTTGCCATGGAGATGAGGGCCACTCCCATGGGTGTAGAGGGGCCTGTGGTGGTGCATTTTGGACTTTCTGGCATCCTGAGCAGCTCTTGGTCAGGTCCTCGATTTGTTTATCGATTCCCGGCCACCACACATAAGCCCTGGCTAGGCTTTTCATTTTTACCCCTCCCAGATGACACTCATGAAGCTCATTGAGCACACTCTCCCTTAACTTGGGTGGAATTACCACTCGGGATCCACACATCAAGGTCCCCCGGCACACTGACAGCTGTTCTCTGCTTGTCGAGAATGCTGGCAACAGTGAGTCGCCATGTGCTGGCCATCCCTTCACCGTCAAATCATATACCCGAGACAGTGTCGGGTCATTTCGGGTTTCCTTTTCGATACAAGCGTTAGTTACCGGTAGGTATTCAACTATAGTCGAATGGAATATTTCGACAGGATCCACTGCTGGTGCTTCCTCCGCAGTAGGCAGTGGCAGGTGCGATAGCCCATCAGCATTTCCATGCTGTTTCGTGCCCTTATATTCAATCTCATAGTGATGCGCCCCTAGAAAAAGTGACCATCTTTGTAGTCGTTGCGCAGTCATCACCGGAACGCCCTTCTTCGGATTAAAAATGGAGACAAGAGGCTGGTGATCAGTCAGCAAGGTGAATTTCTGCCCGTGCAGATAGTGATTGAACTTTTTCACTCCCCACACTAGGCTGAGGGCCTCCCTGTCAATCTGGGCGTAGTTACGCTCGGCTGAGGTTAGTGATCGTGACGCAAAGGCTATTGGCCTCTCTGAGCCGTCCGAGAATTTGTGCGACAGCACCGCTCCAATGCCGTAGGGTGACGCATCACATGCCAACCGAATTGGTAATGCCGGGTTGTAATGGGCCAATACCTCTTTCGATGTGATTAGTGTTTTGCTCTTCTGGAAAGCTCGTCTACATTCGTCACTCCACTTCCATGGCACCCCAGTTTGCAGTAGGGTGTTCAGTGGGTGTAGTATTGTAGACAAATTTGGCAAGAACTTATGGTAGTAGTTTACCAGCCCGAGGAACGACCTCAGTTGTGACACATTTTCCGGTGCTGGAGCCTTGACTACAGCCTCAATCTTCTCTGGGGACTTATGTAACCCCTCTTTATCGATAACGTGGCCACAATACGAGATCTGTTTTCTAAAAATTCGCATTTGGGGCGGTTAGCTTGTAGCCCATATTTCTGCAATCTAGTGAGCACCTGCTCCAGGTTGGCGAGGTGATCACTGTCATTTTCGCCCGTGACCAGGATGTCGTCCAAATAACACTGGGTCCCTGGGATCCCTTGCAGGACTTGTTCCATTGCCCTCTGCCAAATAGCCGGAGCTGATGCTACCCCGAATACCAGCCGGTTGTATTGGTAGAGACCTTTATGGGTGTTGATTGTGAGGTATTTTTTTGATGCTTCTTCTACCTCCATTTGCAGATATGCCTGGGCCAGATCAATCTTAGTGAAGCGTTTCCCTCCAGATAGCGAGGCAAAAATATTTTCAATCCGCGGAAGTGGATATTGTACGGTGTGAAGGACCGGGTTCACTGTTACCTTAAAGTCCCCACAGATGCGAACCTTCCTTGGTTCCCCAGGCGTGCTGCTCAATTACTTTTTCATCACAGGGACGATGGGTGAAGCCCACTCGCTCCAGTCTACCTTGGACAGTACACCTGAACGTTCCAGACTCTCCAGCTCTGCTTCGACGGCTGGGTGGATCGCATAAGGTACCGGTCTGGCCTTAAAAAATGTTGGACTTGCGTTTTCTTCAATTTTAATTGTCGCTGTCATGCCTTTTAGTGTCCCGAGTCCTTGCTGGAACACTTCTTTCGCATCAGTTAGGATCTTTGACAGTCGCCCAGGTGTGACGTCGTCATCCTTTTTGTCAGCCACAGTCAGTGCCTGTATGGAATGCCAATCCAGTTGTATTTTCCGGATCCATTCACGTCCCAGTAATGGTGGTCCTCCATCTTGCAATACATACAGGTCTATTTTTGGTGTTTCCTTACCGTCATATATAACGGTCACCCTTATTTTTCCTTTGGAGTAGACTTTTTGCCTCGTGTATGTCTTCAAAATAATTTTTGTGTCTCTCAAGGGTATGTGTGAGAATAGCCGCTCGTATTCCCATCGGTTTATGACTGTTAGGGCTGATCCTGTTTCCAATTCCATCTTTACCTGGACTCCTGCTATCTTGAGAGTGACCCAAATGGTTCGATGGTCCTCCGTTGTGATCACATTATTTAGTTTCAGACAACGCAGTTCCCTGCTTTCGGAGTCATTATCATTCTTTTGTTCATCTGAACTATTCTCCGTCATCTTCTGTACCTTCTTGTACTTTCCTTTGGTAGGTTTCTTATTGCTGGTTTTCTTTCCCGACCTGCAGACTCGTGCTATGTGTCCTACTTTTCCACACTGTCTGCACACTTTGTCTTTGAACCAGCAATCATTCTGGTCGTGTGTTGTTCTGCCGCAGCGATTGCACATCTCTGTTCCATATGACATTTCGTTTGTGCCATATTCTTGTGGTCTCTGTTGTATCTCTATAGCGCCCCGTGCTGCTGCTTCATATGATACCGCAATGCTGAAAGCCTTTTTCAGTGTAAGGTCCTTTTCAGATAAAAGCCATTTCTGGGTTCCTTCACTTTGAAGCCCACACACAAACTTGTCCCTTAAGGTATCTGCCAGTCCCGCTCCAAACTGGCAGTGTTTCGATAGTTTGCGCAGTTCTGTTAAATAATCAGCATTTCTTTCATCCTTATGCTGGTTCCGTTCATGAAACTGGAATCTTTCTGCTATCAGCAGCGGTGTGGGGTTTAAATGTCCCTGTAGTATTGTTACTATGTCTTCAAAACTCTTTTCCATTGGCTTCGTTGGGGTTACTAGATTTCGTAATAAACCATACGTCTTTGCACCCATTAAATTTAACAATACCGACGCTTTCTTGTCATCTGACACCTCATTTGCCTTGCAGTACACCTCTATTCGTTCGACATATGTAGTCCAATCTTCGACTTCATTGTCAAATGCGGTGATACTGCCACTCTTCGGCATTTTGGGTGTGGTTTAAAATGGCGTCTCCCAATGGCTTAAAATGGCGTCTCCCGCGCTTTCCTTCCTCCCCCGCTGCTGCCAACGTCGCTCCTGGCAGTTCTCATGGCAATGGCGGTGCCCTGTAGGTTTCGCGCGCTTCTCCTGCGCTGCTGCCAATGCCGCTCTCGGCGGTCCTCGTGGCAATGGCGGCGCCTCGCGGGTTTCTGCGCGTCTCTCTCTCCCTCTCTTCGACGCTGCTCGGCCCCTGAACACCGGCTGCGCCCTGTGCGCTCTGCCCTCTCTCTCTCTCCCCCGTCGATGCTGCTCGGCCCTTTGCTGTGCCGCTCGGTCGGGCTCTAGCCCGCCACTGTCCGGGAAGGGTCTGCGCAGTACCTGTTGCCAGCCCGTTTCGCTGGACCACCTTGACTGGAAAGCCAAGCCTGGCTCTCGACAGCCTCCCCCGCAATTCTCGAGTCTCTGCTGGATGACTGGGCGGTTGCCCGTGGTTGACGCCTGAGTCTCTGGCCTTGACCTCCAATCCACTGATCGCCAGGAACGAATCCCCAGGAGGTGATGCAGAGTTGCAGGTAGGTTCAAACTTGCCTTGTCGCCAATGTTGTGTCTGGGTATAATAAGACACAGACTGTAGGAGAAACGGTACAACAGGTGTTTACTCAACGTGGTTCACAGTGGAACTGACTTTACAGATTACTACTCAGTGCTATATACAGGTGTGGTCACTGCCGGTATTACAGTATACATGAGCTGTAAAAAGTAGTTCCCCCCTTAAAGGTATATACATTACAATGTACATTGGGAGAAACAACATGGAGAAGCAGTATAATCTAATTGGTACTCTTTTGAGGGGGGTGCAAGAGCAGAGGGACCTGGGGTACATATTCACAAATCCTTGAAGGTGGAAGGGCAAGTTGAAAAGGCTAACATATGGGACAGTTGGCTTTGTAAACGGGGGCATTGAATACAAAAACAAGGAAGTTATGCTAAACCTTTATAAATCAGGTTAGGCCTCAACTGGAGTATTGTGTACAATTCTGGGCACCACACTTTAGGAAGGATGTCAAGGCCTTGGACTGGGTACAGAGGAGGTTTACCAGAATGATATCAGGGATGAGGGACTTCAGTTATGGGGAGAGATTGGAGAGGCTGGAATTGTTTACCTTAGAGCAGAGAAAATAAAGGGGCGACCTAATAGAGTTATTCAAAATTTTGCAAGTAGGGAGAAACTGTTTCCTCTGGCAAGTCATTCGGTAACCAAAGGTCATAGATTTTAAATAATTGGCAAAAGAACGAGAGATGAAAGGAACAGAAATTATTTCACAAAGAGGGTTGTTATGATCTAGAATGCACTGCCTGAAAGGGCGGTGGAATCAAATTCCATAGGAACTTTCAAAAGGCAAGTGGACATGTATTTGAAGAGAAGTAATTTGCAGGGTTATGGGGAAAAAGCTGGGGTGTGGGACTAAATTGGACTGTTTTCAAACAGCTAGCACAGGCACGATGGGCTAACTGGCTTCCTTCTGTGCTGTAAGATTCTGTAAAAATTCGGTTGCTTTGCGCCTCCCATTAGCGCCCCGGGTGCTAACGGGATGCAAAGCACCTAGCGCCTGGGCGCGGTGCCACTAACGCCTCCCACGAAATTCAGCAGGAGGTTAGCGGCGGCAGTAGCCGGTAGCACCCCGCGCCTCCGGTGATGACATCATCACCATGCGCAGCGCCTCGCTTGCAGCCCGGCCGCAAACTTGGCTCACGCCCCCTGACCTACCGTCGGACGCGGTGTCTGACAGGGTCAGGGTGTCATGTTTGTGGCCGTGGCGGCGCTAATTAAAGGGCAGGTACCGGGCGGCCATTTTTTTGGGCCGCCTGTCAGCACCTGCCCCCTCTCGCCTTCCCCTGTGGGGTGCCAGCCACGATCGATCAGCCTGGCACTCCTCTTGAGTTCTGGGCCCTTTTGCTGGCACCCCCGCTCCCCGGTGGCCCAGCAGGGCCCCGGTGCGTGCTGCGCTAGGCCCCTCCCCTTTAATCAGGGGAGGGAGGCCTGCAGTACCCGCGGTGCTGCGTGCCGACGCGCGTGGCGCTGCTACATGTAGTGCCGCGATATTCAATGGGAGCATCCCAAGAGGGAGGGGGAGCACTCCCAGCAGTGCCCGTCTCCTGCTTGGGGCGCTACCATTCAATTTCAGGCTTGGGGGTGCTAACTTTTTCGGGGCGCTAAAAGTAGCGCGAAGTTAGCTCCCCAAAGGGGCCGCGACCCAATTTTTCCCCCTGTGATTCTAAGGCTTTTGCATCCATGGCACATGCTGCTGCCTTACGGTCTTCTGTTCCCAAAGGTATTTATCAAGTATAGTTGTGGTCTCCCTAATACTTCAGCAGCAACTAATATTTATATAGCACTTTTAATGCAGAAAAATATCCAAAGAGGTGCAATGAAAAAACATCTGCATTTCCATCTGTATTTAAGACCATTGGTTTTGCACAGTTATCTCTGAGCCCAGCAGAGGGGCGTGGCCAAACATTGCTTGTGCATTTCAAGCCTCATAGCGGTTCCATTGTGGTAATTTTGGATGTGAGATTCATGATACTTTTTCCATCACTACTTCCTATCTCAATGGTCCCCCTAAACAGATTACTGATGTGCTACGTGGTGTAGCTACATCAAGCATCTGCTGTGGATTTATTGAAGTGATCTCAAGAACACAATGTCTGGGAAATTCCCCAGAGCTGCTCCCACTCCACCGGAAATATGGCAGAAACCCCGTTAACGCGCATTGGGTGTGATTTTGGCCGAATGCTTTCGGCGGTAAAGAGATAAAGAGGTGGCCAAGATTGAAGATGTAGTTCGTACTAGGAATGACCGCCCGGAGGATCGTTAAGGGTCTGATTGACAATTAAGTAGCCTGTTAGCGCTCATTAAAGAGGCTGCACACCATTTTGCTGAATAACACTTAATTTAAGGACCTCTCTAACAGCGACCAGCTGAACAGGAGTAGACAAGTCCTTGCTGAGTATTGTGAGTGCTACTTAAACCATGATCAGCTTTCACTGTTCACTTGGTGATCTACTGACTACACTGTGTTTGAAGAGGACTTTTGAGACTTTCTGGGACATTTTGTCAAGATTTCACCAAAAATCTATCAACATTTTTCCTGGATATTCTCTCAGTACTTCACCTAAAGAGAGTGAGTGCTGTGCTACTGTACCTTATTGGACACATTACAGGAGAAAGGGAGTGCTTGGTCATGGGCATCTTGCTAGGGGTCCCCCTTGCTCTGCATGACGAACTGAAGGAGGAGATGAGATAGGCAGAACAGCACCAGCTGCTGCAGGGGAGAGCGACAGGAGGGCTCTCAGCAGGAGGCTCTATCCACCCAGCGTATTCAGAGAGCAATACTCCTACATTCACATAACCCAAGACTAGTGCATGAGGAGGCTGCACTTTACCAAGAAGGTCATTACAGAGATCTATGGCCTCGTGAAAAGACTTAGATGTCGCAGGACAGCCAGGACTGCATTGGCTGTGGCAGTCAACATCACAGTAGCACTTAATTTTTATGCTACTGGAACCTTTCAGGCTGCCACAGGTGATGCAAGTCACATCTCACAATCCTTTGTGCACTTTTGCATAAGGGAGGTCTCTGCGGCTCTATGCATCCTGAGGAATGTCTATATATCATTCCCTATTGCCAGAGAAGACCAGAGCAGAGAGCACTCGGATTCGACAGAATTACGGAATTTCCCATTGACTATACGCATGAGGCTATGTGAGCCCCTCATTTCAACTTGGGGGTGTTCAGGCACAGGAAGGGATTCCATTCCCTCAATGTACAGTGTGTCTGTGACCACCGGCAGCACATCATGCAGGTGAATGCCTGCTATCCAGGGAGCTGCCACGATGCATTTATTATGAGACAATCATCTTTTGAGCCCCACGCAATGTGCATGGTTGGTTACTAGGTGACAAAACGAAATGCTCTGATGCCATGGCTCATGACTCCTGTGAGAAACCCCCAGACACCAGCTGAACACTCATACAATGAGAGCCACTCAGCCTCCAGGAATATCATTGAGCACCATTGGGGTCCACAAGCAGAGGTTTAGATGCCTTGACTGGTCAGGCGGTGTCCTGCAGTACTCGGCCAAGAAGGTGTCCAGATTCATGGTGATTTGTCGCATGTTCCACAATCTGGCAATCATGAGAGACCAGCCCTTACCACCAGCAATTGTGCCAGAGAGTCAAGCTCAGCAGCCACAAAAGAAGGAGGAGGAGGAAGAAGAGGAGGGGGAGCACCAGAGGCTTCCAGGTAGACGGGCCACACCTGGGAGGGACGCTCGCCACCATCTAATTGAACTGCGCTTTTGAGAGACGTGCTTCACCATCAGACTCCAGTGCACTGTTGCCACATGATGTACCTTCCACGACTTAGGATCCATCAGGCAGTCCATCATCTGCACTCAGTCCTTTCAACCCCTTCCCCTGAAGATCACAATAAAAAAGACCACCAATTCCATGACTACCCAATTACCATAATCACTTTTTATATACATCAAAAACATGTAAACATGACAGAACCAACATCACTTACAAATATTAAATTATTCACCCTGATGCTTACCAGTAGTGGCTATCTATAAGTGCTTCTACGAAGTGCAACCACAGTGGCAGCAGCAGGCGATGCGGATGGCTGTTGAGAATCTGAAGAGGGCAGTTCAGATGTGCTCCTGGGACCCACCTCAGCATGGGTTTCAGCAGTCAGGGCCACCTGGCTGACTGGCAATGGCAAGGGCAATGGTGGCGTGGCAGGGAGGGAGCAGCAATGCTGGCGTCCAGAGAGAGGCCTGTAGGTTCCTGCTCCATGATTTCCACACCACTACCTGGGGCTTCCGTTCAGCCAGTGATCTGGAGGAGGAGAGATCTGTGAGCATCGGAGAAACTCTGTAAGCCGCTTTCAACCGAGGAGCGCAGAGCCACCATGGCAGCTGCCTAAGCTTCCATTGCAACAGTTTGCCACTCCATGCAAGCTGCAATGACTGCAGTGGAAGCTGTGACCTCAGTCATCAGACCCTGCATGATGTTGGGCTCCACAGGTCGCTGGCTGGCATGCTGCAGAGGATGGGTTCCAGGCTCTGGGGGAAAAATTCAGTATCGCCCCGTTTGGGGCGCCATTATCGGCCGTGGGCAAAGTTTAACGCCTGGCGCTAATTATCGCCTCCGACGGCAAACTTGGCTTTTATCTCCCCTGGAGGTGATTGGAGCGCTAAATCAGGCGCTTCACACCTGTCTTAAGGCACAAAGGCCGAGGAGCGAGGCACTACCTCAGAGCGCTGGCGAAGCTCATGTGATGTCAGTCAGCAATGGAACACTGACACCGGCCAGTTCTTAAAGGGGAGTTCTGACGAAAGATGCTCGACCTGAAACGTTAACTCTGTTTCTCTCTTCACAGATGCTGCTTGACCTGCTGAGTTTCTCCAGCATTTTCTGTTTTTATCTTAAAGGGGAGGGTTGATTTTGCTCTCCATCCACATCCTGCTCATTGCAGTCTTGAATCTCGGCCTGGAGAGACCTGTACATCAAATCTGCTGGAAAGAACAATGAAGAGACCCAGGGAAAGAGCTCAGAGTGCAGCCCCCACAATCTCTTCTAAATCGATACAAGGAAGGGCAAATCAAAATGAACCTGCAAAGTGTTGCTCAGTACCCAAAACTCCTTCACACAGCGTCGAATCTCTCCAGAAGTCTCTCTCTCTCTCTCTCTCTCTCAGAATGCGTGGTGCAAAAATGTCACCAACAAAAAAAGGCAGGAAGCGGTCGCCTTTAAATAGCGCTCCCCCAGTCCCTTCCTGACTGCAAAACGCTCCCCTGAACCTGTCGTTGCTAGCGGCAGGCGGTAAGGCAGGGGGCGCCACTCAATATCCGGTCCGGGGCGCTACCAGGGCGTTGCGCACTCGACTGACGTCACGATCTGCCGGCGCAGGAGATTGTGGCGGTAGTGTTTAGCACCGCCGCAAAATGTCTAGTTAATTTCGCGAGCGGCGCAAACATCGCCGCGCCCGGGCGCTAGTTGCTTTGCGCCCCATTAGCACCCTCTTAAGGCGCTAACGAGAGGCGCAAACCAACTGAATTTTTCCCCCTCTGTGTCCAGTCATGGACCAAGGTGGAGGCGGACTCTTCCATCCCCCTACACACGACTCGTGGGCTTTCAGGCAGGCTCTCCATTGCACCAAGCAATTGGTTTGTCACACCCATCAGCCTTCGTCGAAGGGTCATCGACCTGAAACATTAACTCTGTTTCTCTCTCCACAGATGCTGCCTGACCTGCTGAGTATTTCCAGCATTTTCTGTTTTTATTTCAGCCTTCATCTGAAGCTTGGCCCAGTGAGATCTTTATCTGACTCCTCTGCAGCAGAACTAGCATGCGACCTTGCCCCCCCCCCCCCCCCGGAAAGGTGGCACCTGTGGTGTCCCTTCCACTCTGTGTGGCTGCTGCCCGCTAGTTCTGGTGCATCCCACTGTGAGGATCCCTCTTCTAAGCTAGCCTCTAAGTTGCCGTGGTGCCGATCTCTGAGATGGTGCCTGCGGCAATGGTAGCCATTGACTCCGTGTATTCATCCTCGCTCTCCTCCTCCTCCGGGATGGGGCAGGGCGGGGCAGGGGGAGGGGTCACGCAGAGGTGGCTGTTGCTCTTCCTGAATCTGCTCCACAGGGCAAGGTGCATCTTGCTCCTGGGAGCCTGCAATGATAGAGCTGGAAGGATTAGGGTGCAGCGCATGTGGCCACTCTAGGAGGATGTGTGTGATGAGACCATATGGAGCTTGGGAGTGAGGATAGCTTTGCGTGATTAGGGATCAGGAATAGTTGTGCATCTGCAAGGAAGCTGCAGTGGCCACATACCTTTAGGCGAGATGCCCCTTACTCTGTCTCTGGCCATGGTGTCTCCCACTCCCCTCCCGATCATGGCCAGCACTGCCTCCTCAAGTGGAGGGATATCATGAAGTCGTGCTTCCCCTCCCCTGGTCAGGTCCTGCTGCCACCTGTTATCTGCTAATTTCTCCTGGAGGAGAAAGGGTGGTGATTGTGAATGAGTGTTTTGGCAGGAACATTTGTGTGTGTGTGATGCCTCACATGGTTGAAGAGCTGTGAGATGTGTCTGAGGTACAAGCCGTGCCTGTGTAGGATGCAATAGCGTGGGGTGTGTGAATATCAGTGTATAGTTAGATGTGGATGAAGTGTGTTGAGGTTGTGATGGTGATGCAGTTATTGAGAAGTTTGTTCGTGAGATGGGATCTTACCTTGACCACGCTTGTCAAGTCATTAAATTTCTTGTGGCGCTGGAGCCATGTCCTGGGGACTGGTCTCCTGAATGTGACCTCCTGGGCGATCTCGTCCCAGCAGCCTCTGTGGCCTCCTTCTGCCCCGCCCCCCCCCTCCCCCCGCTGTGGGTAGAGGACATCCGTCCTCCTCTCTACCTCCTCTATCAGGGCCTCCTGTGCTCCATTGGAGAATCTGGTCGCCCTCTCTCTTGCTCCTTGAGGCATCTTTCCACTCCTAGGCATCGCACGCCACACCTTCAGTGGAAGTGGGTGAGTGCAGGCTACACATACAGCTCCAGGAATATTACATCTAATCAGCGCTTGAGTGCTAAACCTGCAGTTGTCGGTTTCTGCACCTGCAGGCACGTTCAAATCTTGATAATCATCAATTAGCCGAAAAATTGCATGCTAAATTTAGGCTCTCAAACAGGTGTCTCTTACTAGCACAGCATCCATTTAGCACCTGTTTTCACCCTTTGGCCAAAATAACACCATAGTCTTAGAATCAGACAGCACAGAAGGTGGCCATTCAGCCCATCGTGCCTGTGCTGGCTCTTTGAAAGAGCTGTCTAATTAGTCCCGCTCCCTCGCTCTTTCCCCATAATCCTGCAAATGATGTACATGAGACCCTGATTGGCATTTTGGGACAAAACTAGACAGAGTGGGAAGGAGGCAGTTCTTTTGGTATCTTCCTTTAATCAAAACCAGATTAACTGTTCATTCCTATTTGCAGGATTTTGCTTTGGCCAAAGTGGCTGTTGTATTTGCCTGCATAACAGGTTCTATTTCAAAATGTGTGGTGCTGACTAGTTATGGAGAAAAGTGAGGAAGCGATAAGCAAATGCAAGTCTTTTTTATGGCACAGCAGCTACCTTTCCTCTTATTCCTGAAAGCTGCATTCTTAGACATCAATTGCACGGCAGAAAAACAACCTTGTTACACTTTTAGGGCCAAATTTGCTCATTCTTCCTAGTTTTTTGACTTATGGTCTGGCAAACTGTTATGTCTGACATTGGTGATAGGTACTCGATTGCCTTGGCCTGAGCACATGGAGTTTGATAGTGCTGTTATCATTGTATTGTGTATAGGTATTCGATTGCTTTTGCCTGGGAATGTGTGTGTGGAGCAGCCATTAAAAAGCAGCATGAACTGAACTCTGCTTATGGCCTCTAGGTTACCTTTGCAAACGCAACACAAACGAATTGCAATTTTTTTTAAAGAAAGGTTTCCATCTTTATTAGTGGATGCACTAACGACTTCCAGGAAGGCTTCTACAAATAGGGCTTAGAAAGCAAATTGAAAGAAATTAGTCCTTTAGTGCCAAAATCAAATAATTGATCCTGTGCCATGCGAGATTCTGCTGATATTGGAAAATATCCAGTATTTCCTCAATCTGGCTTTGAAAGCAAAGTCCATTGAAGCTCTAGGGGCATGCAGCCTTCCTTACCATGACACTAGGGAGTATATTCCTGCATATACTATTTTAATAATTAGCAGGGAAGTATAATACCAACAGACAACTTTTAAGCTTTGTATAGGGTTAAACTTATTAAGGCCCGAATATCCGTGGATTTGCTGCCGCTTCGCTGCTGTAACTTTGCCAGAAGTGCAGTGGAAACAGAGTTTCCGCCACACTTCTGCCGAAGTTCCAGCAGCAGAGCGCGAGCATCTCCTGAACGCTAATGCCTTTGCATTGAGCTACGATGGACTTCTTGCCTTTGGTTTCCCAAAACACAACTTTCTTGGTTTCCTTGGACTCAACCAGGAATGTAAATCAAATCCAGTAAGTCTTATCCATCAATGACGGTGTACATTTACAATATATGCGTCACTTGATTTTCTGTTAGGTTTTCCTCATGCTTTTGTCCACGTTTGGATGATAATTTCCTCTGCTCACATTTATAGTGGAAAATGCCTGTTGAATCTTCTCATTCTGTGCACCCTTGCCACCAGGTTCCTGCAATTCTCTCAAGAGGCTTTCTGGAAAGGCGATTGATGTTATTGCCATTCTAAGTGTTGATCGATAAAACTACCATAGCCCCAGACACCCTGCAAGTGTTGTGTCCCTCACCATGATGCAGGCAACAATTATCCATATGAGTTATCTATAAATAATGACCTTATTTATCGAGATGTTTATAATATGACCAGGTTGGCCATGATATTTCAATATGTTGGAATCCAGAAATCTAATTATCTGGCCAGTAAGTCAGAATGCAACATGTCGATAATGTTTCAAGTCACACATTGTAAGCTGGAATATGGGAAGGGGGTGTTAACAGAACTATAGTAGCAGCTGTATGTATTGCCTCACCACCTTTTTAAATTATACATGGAACTTGGTGTTAATTTTTGATAGACAGTTATAAAGGCGGCAACAGCAGTTTAGGAGTTTTGAAATTGACCAGCTCACAGTTCATTGGCAGGAAGCACCGCTGCCATTCTCCCGGCGGCACTGGTGGCTTTGACCTTTCACCCTGCGGCACTGGCGGCTTCGACCTTTCACCCTGTGGCACTGGTGGCTTCGACCTTTCACCCTGCGGCACTGGCGACTTTGACCTTTCACCCTGCGGCACTGGCGGCTTCGACCTTTCACCCTGCGGCACTGGCGGCTTCGACCTTTCACCCTGCGGCACTGGCAGCTTTGACCTTTCACCCTGCGGCACTGGCGGCTTTGACCGTTCGCCCTGCGGCACTGGCGGCTTTGACTGTTCGCCCAGCGGCACTGGCGGTTTCGACCTTTCACCCTGCGGCACTGGCGGCTTTGACCGTTAGCCCAGCAGCACTGGCGACTTTGACCGTTCGCCCAGCGGCACTGGCGACTTTGACTGATCTCCCTGAGGCACTGGCAGCCTCCACCGTTTGTCCTGTGACACTGGCGGCTTTGACCGCTCGCCCAGCGGCACTAGTGGATTTGGCCGTTTGCTCAACAGCACCGGCAGTTTCGACCGTTCGCCCTGCTTATCATTCATTGCCCGGTGTAGATGCTGTGGATTCCATGGCACCATTTAAAGAAAAATGAGAAGTTCTTCTGGTCTCCTAATCAACATTTACCGTAAATATTTCCACTAAAAAAAAGATTATTATCCACCTCATTGGTATTTGTGGAATCTTGCTATGTGGAAAATGGCTTTGATTCACCCACAAAGAAATGTATCCTGTGTAAAGTGCTTTGATACGTTTGAAAGATGTGTTATGTTAATACTAGTCATTTTAATTGGCAAGCTTACCCAAAGAGGTTATATTGATGGCTAGTGTGAGCAATAGAAATATCACAATGGCAAAAGTAAGAACTGCTTTTCTGAGGTTGACACATTTTTGGGCAGATGTTCTCTTCATCTGTCAATGCTATACATGGCCTGGGAGTGCTTGATGATAATGGTCCAAAGGGAAAGGGATTCATTCCCCATTACTAGTATCCTTTACCTTGATCAGTAAATTAATCTTGATTCAGGAAAACAGCTCTCTCCCTCCTCCTGCCAAAAAGTAATAGTGGCATGAAAAGCAATTTGTCAGAATATACAGTATGCTCTTGTTAGACTTAACTGCTTTCCCCTTACTTTAAATAACTATAAATGCTTGAGGCAGCTACATTCAAGTATTATGAGCTTTGGCACCTTGCAGCACTCTGTACTCTCCCAGCATTTCAATTAGAATTAGGAAAGAGTGAGGAGAAATGACTCACAGAAGGATGTGGATGATACAGATGCCTTGGGGCAGTAAGCATTAATTTATTAATGTGTGTGTGTGTGTAAGGGAGGGGTTTCAAATGAGCCCTGTATGCACTCACGACCACAGTGATGTGTGTTTGTAACTGAGGTTGATAGCTGTACTAGCCAGGGTCCAGATCTAAATGCCATCAGTCTAGATTGAGGGCACTTAGGTTATTTTTCTTAGCAAGCTGCTGAAGGAAAGATTTGATAAGCAATTTAGACAAACATCCTGCTCTGGAAGGGATACTAACCTAATGTGATGAATGAAATAACAGCAGAGTTATTTAAAAAGTGTTGTAGGAAAGTGCTAGAGTATTAACTGAACGTGATAGCGTAAGATGAATCTGAGGATTAACGTTTGAATAAATAAAAATTATGATGAAATGGAATGGGTTAAAATAATAGGATAGAAATACGTGCCTGTAATATTGATCCAGTAGTTTTGATTATAGATTATACTGGGACATGAGAATTGTGTGGTGGTGACTTCATTCCATTTAGGATTGGGCATATCTAAATCTACCTCATGACAGTTACGCAGGGAATTTTTTTTTTAAAGGGTTGAATATGCACCAAATCAGGAAGGTTTTGCATTTGATGCTTGTTCCAATCTGATTTCAAAATTATCTGCAGCTTCTTATATGGAGATTTTTTTCTGCTCAGATATATACAATATTGTCATGTTCAAGAAGATTACATTTCCTAATTGACTTACAGCAAGAGCTATAAGTTGTCACTGTATAACTATCAAAAGTGTGTCCCTGATCGTGAACCTGTATTCTATATTCACTAAAACATGGACTGGATTTGGTGAGTGATGCTGGCTTGCCACTAGAGGTAACGGAGTCTGTCTTCAATATATTCCATTGCAGCTAGCAGCCACCATATATGAACGCAAAAATATTGGACTTTCAGCTTTGTCGAAGTTTTGTTTTGGTCAGCAGTGATTAACTGGTATGTAAGCAATTGTGTTTCCAAGCAGCAGTTGGGATCTGGTGGCTTTTATTAAAAGAAAACTTTTGTTTCTAGTTAAGAATAGATAATGTAGATGAATTTGGATTATAACTGCAGAACAAAAGATAAACATATAAAATTATCAACCCTCAAATACAACTTGCGATGAGAAGGGGTATTTCTCCTCTCCCAGAGTAATGAATATGTGTAATAGATTCTTGGCTAAAGAAGTAAATTCTGCCTTTATTAACATTTCTACAAAAAGCTGGATGCAGATATGGATTGGAAGAGCAGTGCGGATTATAAGGATAAGCACTGGTGTGCAAGCGATGGTTCTTGTGCTGCTGGAAAGGTGGAACTGTCACACTAAGGAAAGTGACTAGTGAAAGGCGAATAATATAGAAAGTAAGGTCATCGGCATTCTGGAGTTTTGTTGATTTGTTTGATATAACTTTTGCAGAACAGAGAGAAACTTTCTATGAGCTGTAACGTGGTTGAGTAGACTCCATGAGAGGTGGATACTGGGATTAGGTGGAAGGAGTGAAGAGCTGGGAACAGAAGTGGTGAGATTAACAGGCAGGTACAGCAAGCAATTAGGAAAGCAAATGGTATGTTGGCCTTTATTTCAAGAGGATTTGAGTATAAGAGTAAAGACATCTTACTACAATTATATAGTGCTCTGGTGAGACCACACCTGGAGTATTGTGTACAGTTTTGGTCTCCTTACCTAAGGAAGGATATACTTGCCATAGAAGGAGTGCAATGAAGGTTCACCAGACTGGTTCCTGGGATGGAGGTATTGTCCTATGAGGAGAGATTGAGTAGACTAGGCCGATCTTCTCTAGAGTTTAGAAGAATGAGAGGTGATCTCATTGAAACATAGAGAATTCTTACAGGGCTTGACAGGGTAGATGCAGGGAGGATGTTTCCCCTGACTGGAGAGTCTAGAACTAGGAGTCACCACCTCAAAATAAGGCGTTGGCCATTTAGGACTGAGATGAGGAGAAATTTCTTCACTCAGAGGGTGGTGAATCTTTGGAATTCTCTACCCCAGAGGGCTGTGGAAGCTCAGTCGTTGAGTATATTCAAGACAGAGATCGATAGATTTTTGAATATTAAAGGAATCTAGGGATATAGGAATAGTGTAGGAAAGTGGAGATGAGGTAGAAAATCAGCCATGATCTTATTGAATGGCGGAGCAGGCTCAAAGGGCCGAATGGCCTACTCCTGCTCCTATTTCTTATGTTCTTATTAGATACACGTGACCGGTGAGACCAGATATGTGGGTGAGAGGGAAACTGGAGATTAGGGCTTGGGCTGACAGGGACTCAGGGTAGGATAAAATAGAGCCTTGGAGTGGGTAGAGGTGGGCCCAGGTTTGCATGAAGTAGCTCTGGGGCCTGCGCTGGGAGGGGTAAGGTCAGGACCTGGGATCTTTGGGCTAAAAATTCGGGGGCTTAACGCCACCTGTTACTGGAAAAAAATGACACAGGACGGTGACCGTGCAATGCTGACTTAACGTCACCATGGCCAACTTCGACCCTAGTGCTAAGTTCAGCGTTGGGTCATAACCACGCCAGGGAAACCCAGCATGTAAAGAGACTGATGGAGGCGTTGTCAGCACCTCTTAAAGGGACACACACATTTTTCAGGTACGTTTGCATTTAAGCTTTTGGAATAGTTTTTTTTTTATTTTATTGAAGTAGCGACTTGCTGCAATAAATGCTAAAAGTTGTTTAACTGTGTAGGGAGGGCTGCTGGATGCTTGCAAGGCCTTGGATGGTAAAGGAAGGCCTCTGAGAAAACAGAAAATGCTGCAAATACTCACCAACTCAGGCAACATCAGTGGAGAGAGAAACAGAGTTCACATCTCAGGTTGAGATGCTACCTGAGCTGCTGAGTATTTCCAACATTTTATGCTGTCATTTCAGATTTATAGCATCTGCTCGCAGAGGGAAGAGGAAAACACGGAAGAGGAAGACATGCTCTTTGTGTCCTCTTCACTGCTTACTTTCCCACCTCGCTTTGTATCATCAGCAAACTTGGATACATTGCACTCAGTCCCTTCATCTAAGCCATTAATACAGATTGTGAATAGTTGAGGCCCAAGCACTGATCCTTGTGGCACCCCACTAGTTACAACCTGCCAACCGGAAAATGACACGTTTATCCCTACTCACTGTTTTCTGTCCGTTAACCAATCCTTTATCCATGCTTACCCCCAATCCCATGGGGCCTTATCTTGCATAGCAACCTTTTATGTGGCACCTTATCGAATGCCCTTTGGAACTCCAAATATACCACATCCACTGGTTCCCCTTTATCTACCCTGCTAGTTACATCCAAACCATGTTGACTCTGCCTAATCATATCATGATTTTCTAAGTGCCCTGTTACCACTTCCTTAATAATAGATTCCAGTGTTTTCCTGATGACTGATTCAGGCTAACAGGCCTGTAGTTCTCTGTTTTCTCTCTCCCTCCTTTCTTATAGGAAGCAGAAGAGGAGGAAGCAGATGGAAGGATGCATCCCAGACAGCCCCTTTGTGGCCAGGATATCTGGGATGGAATCATCTGCCTGCGGTCCCAGTGACCACAACCCCAATTCCCCTTTCAACATTAGTCCTACACTTTACCTTCCCTCTGTTAGTGGCCATCACAGCGTCCTCTTGACCACGATGCTGAAATAAAAGCCACCACAAAGCAAACTTTACAATCTAACATTATACATCTATCCACCCATAATGACATCAAGAAATCAACTCATCACCCTTATGCATTGTCTTAGTGAATGTCTTGTGTGTGCCTTTGCCTATCCTACTGATGTCATGCAGTGCTACCCCAGTGACTGCAGCATGGCTGGTGGAAGGCTGCTGACTTTCAGTGGGGGACACTGCAAATGCCCTTGCTGGTTGACCTTGAGGAACTGGTGGCTGGGAGTGTCAAATCAATCTTCTTGTTGTTGTTGTTCTTCACTCTCCTCTCCCTTTTCTTGGTCACCCACTGGCTGGGCAGGCTGCATTTCTTGGGTGTGTGAAATGAGGAAGGCACAAGGGTGCAGTTGTGGTGAGGGGAGGGCAGGAAAGCATGAGGTGCATGCCAGAAGAAGGATAACATATGAGGGTACCAGCATCTTGTATCCTTTCAGCCCCGCCACTGGCCAAGGGCTGAGCCATGCCCCTGCCAAGAAAGGCCTGCACCGTCTCTTCCAAGGGGGTTGAGGTGAGGCTAGGAATAGGAGATGTGCTTTGTGATTGATACAGATTGTTGGTAGGTGAGTGATGGGGGGTGGGGGGAGTCGTGCATTGAGCAGTGTGGGAGGTGAGTGATGCAGTTGGTAGGAGATGGCTTTTGAAGATGTATTCACTGACCTTGACCAGTGGTCTGAGGTCGTGAAGCATATTTGGGCACTGGAGCCAGTTTGTGGGATGACACTGCTAGCAGTGACGGCCTTCGTGATCTGGTCCCACATTGTTCTTTCTGGAGGGCCTCCTGGCCCCAGTGGGTAGAGGATCTCAGTTGCAGTGTTGATCCCCTGCACAAAGCTGGAGTGCTGAGTGCGAGACCCTGCGTGCCCCTTGTCATAAATCGCAACTTCTACAAGAAGTAACTCAGGAAGTACTACTGGACGGCCAGCTGAGGGCGCCGTCCGAGGAGTATAAATATTCGGGCGTGGGCCCAACTTGGCCAGAGACAATCTGGAAACAGGAAGCTAGTGACTACTAACTAGACCTCCATGTTTTGTTACAAGTCGATTAAAGCCTTGCTTTATGTTCAACCAAGTGTGTAGTGAGTCTTTATTACGTCAATTTAATCGACTTGTTATCGTCTCCACGCTTTGGGTGATTCGGAACAACCAGCTGCAACTCGAACTGCAGAAAGGAACTTGGGCAAGAAACTGATCCATCATGGAAAAACTCCTTAGACCCGCTCGTCTCGACCTGGACCCGAATGCACCTGCGGCAGTGAAGGTATGGAAGCATTGGTTTCATACCTTTAGCAACTTTCTTGAAGAATGTGGGGCGGATGCCCCTAATAAGTTACGAATGCTTATTAACCACGTATCCCCTCATGTGTATGATTATATTGAGGACTGTATAGACTCCGACGCTGCTATCCAAATTTTACAGCAGCAATATGTCAAGTCCCCGAATTAAATCTTTGCTCGACACCTACTGGCCACAAATCGGCAGCAGCCTGGGGAATCACTCGATGAATTCCTCCAGAAACTTCGCAGGCTCGGCAAAGATTGTAACCTTAAAGCGGTTATAGCTGAACAGTATCAAGAGGAACTAATCCGCGATTCCTTTATCAATGGGATTGCGTCTCCTTTTATACGTCAGCGCCTGCTAGAAAATAAAACCCTCAATTTATGGGCTGCTTATGACCAGGCGTGTTTCCTGGACTTGGCCAAGAAGAATGCAGATACTTATCTCCCACCACGTGCACAGGCGGCGGCTATCACCTTTAATGAGTCTTTCGATAGGTCTCGGGCGGATGCCCCCGCTGATGATGACTCTACTGTAACGGGCGACGACCCTACCCTAGAGGCCTTCGCTGATGACGACCCTGCTCTAGCAGCATCCTGGCAATCAGGAAGAAAGTGTTTCTTTTGTGGAGGTACGTTCCATTACAGAAAATTTTGCCCGGCTTGTAATGCGACCTGCAATCATTGCAGCAAGAAAGGACACTTTTCCAAGGTATGCCAGTCACGGGCCTCTGCTAACAAGAAAGGCCGCTCCTCTAAAGTATACCGGTCGAGAGCTCCTGTTAGCTTCACAGCTGCTATCTATGGAGCTGCTCCTCCCCCAAGAACCACTGCTAAGGCTACAGCTGCCGAAGGAAAAATTGCCCCTCCTCCCATCACAGCTGTTTTTCCCCAAAGTTTGTCCCATGCAGCCACGAAGGTTTCAGTAAATGGGCACACTCTAAGCATGCTAATCGACTCCTGCAGCTCTCATTAGTAAGCGGGCTGTCAGCAGGTTAAAACTGCGCATTTATCCCTCGGACAGGGAGATTGCAATGGCTCTGATGACTCTGACCACCAATTCTTCTGGCTTCTGTCTTGTCAACCTCATCCTCAATGGCCGCACTTATCTCTCCATCCGGCTCGGAGTACTCGAAAACTTATGCAGCGATGTGCTTCTGGGACAGGACTTCCAGAAGCAGCACAAAAGACTCACTTTTGAGTTTGGAGGGTCGAAGCCAGAGCTTACCATTTCTAAGGTGCCATTTTGTGCGCTCTCGGCGGCCTTACTGGGTGAGCCCTCCCTGTTTGCCAATCTCTCCCCCTGCTGTAAACCCATAGCCACCAAATTGCGGCGCTTTAGCCAAGATGACTGAGCATTTATCGAGGCAGAAATCTCTCACCTTTTAGCTGACGGTATTATCGAGCTGTGTTCATCTCCCTGGCGGGCTCAAGTCGTCATTGTGAAAAACCCATTAAACCAACATAAGAAACATCTGTGTATTGATTATTCGCAGACTATTAATCAATATACCGATCTGGATGCCTGCCCGCTACCACGCAAAGATGACATGGTCAACAATCTTGCCAAATACAAGGTATTTTCAACCTTCGATTTAAAGAGCGCGTACCATCAGGTACCGCTGAAAGACTCTGACAAAAAGTATACAGCCTTTGAGGCCAATGGACGGCTTTATCAGTTTCGTCGCCTTCCATTTGGGGTCACCAATGGGGTGGCCGTCTTCCAACGGGCAATGGATGGCCTAGTCCGGCAAGAGAACTTGACGGATACCTTTCCGTATTTAGACAATATCACTATTGCCAGCCATGATCAAAAGGAGCATGACGCCAATCTTCAGTGATTTTTTGACGTTCTCCGTCGTCGCCACTTAACGTTAAACGAATCCAAATCGGTGAAATCGGTGCCATCAGTGAACATTCTTGGCTACTGGGTGGGCAACGGTGTTATTAAACTGGACCCAGAGCGACTTCGTCCACTTCAGGAGCTCCCTCCCCCTACAAATCTCGGCTCTCTTCGTCGGGCACTTGGCATGTTTGCTTATTATGCAAAGTGGATACCTCACTTCTCCGATAAAATACAGCCCCTGCTTCATGCGAAGTCTTTTCCATTGGAAGCAATGGCTATTTCTGCCTTCAACCTCCTCAAACGACACCTGGAGAAAGCCATGCTTCGCTCCATTGATGAAAACCTTCCTTTTGTGGTCGAATGCGATGCATTGGAGGTGGTGATCTCGGCTACCTTGAATCAAGGTGGTCGACCCGTGGCATTCCTATCCAGAACCTTGCAGGGTAGCGAGCTCCATTACCCCCCCCCCATCGAGAAGGAGGCTACAGCCATCATCGAGGCTGTACGCCAATGGAGTCATTTTCTTGCTCGGCGTCATTTCACGCTCATAACTGACCAGCGCTCCATGGCCTTCATGTTGGATAACCGGAAGCGCACGAAAGTCAAAAATAATAAAATTCAACTCTGGAGGATGGAGCTGGCTGCCTTTGGATATACTATCGGTTACCGACCCGGCAAACAGAATGTGGCCCCAGATAGCTTCACATGGGCATTTTGCTCTTCAATGTCAACGTCGACTCTGGTGGATCTGCATATGGACTTAGGCCATCCTGGCATTACCCGTATGTTGCACTTTGTGCGCTTCAAAAATCTACCATTCTCAACGGAGGACATAAAGAAAACATGCTCCTCCTGTAGGATTTGTGCAGAATTGAAACCGCAATTCTTCCGCCCATCAGATGGCTTACTCATACATGCAATGCAGCCTATGCAGAGGCTCAGCATAGACTTTAAAGGGCCATTGCCTTCGTCGACGCGGAACACCTACCTACTTACGATGGTAGACGAGTATTCACGCTTTCCCTTCGCCTTCCCCTGTCCTAATATGCATACCTCTACGGTAATTAAATGCCTCGATCAGGTCTTTTCCCTTTGTGGGACGGCCAATTTTATCCACATGGATCGGGGTCCCTCCTTTATGTCGAGTGAACTTAAAGGTTATCTCTCCCAACGGGGAATCGCCTCGAGTAAGACGACACCATATCACCCAATCGGCAACGGACAGGTTGAACGATACAATGCCATCATCTGGAATGCTGTCCGTCTGGCACTGAGGTCACGCAACCTACCAGACCAGCAGTGGGAAACTGTGCTCCCTGATGTGTTACACTCTATCAGGTCTCTTCTCTCCACATCCACTAATGTCACGCCTCATGAGCGATTCTTCATGTTCCGGCGTCGCTCTACACATGGGACATCTCTACCATCATGGTTGGTGGCTCCAGGTCCTGTGCTACTCCGGAGGTTCATCCGGTCTGCCAAGAACGACCCTCTCATTGATGAGGTGGAGTTAACAGAGGTAAACCCCACGTATGCGCACGTGCGGTACCCTGATGGCCGGGAGTCCACCGTCTCGCTCAGAGATCTGGCTCCCTGCCCAACCGGTCACACGGGCCCGAATGATGAAGGATCCCACGATGATGATGTCAACACTCCGCACCCCTATGAAGATGACGCCCTACCTGGGACATCGAGGGATCTGCCGGCAGTGCTACCGGATCAACTCAGGGAGCCGAACGCTCCCCATAGGATGGCCACCCGAAACCAGGATGTCGGACAATCTCCGGCTACGACCCAGGATGAGGCCAGCTCTGCGCCTGTGGGGATCCACACCCGGAGTCATGATATTCCCAGTCCTCCACAGGACGATCAAGACGACGCGGACTCTACTGACTTACCGGTATGGGCCAAGCGACCCAGGGACCAGGACACGGTCCGGGGAGACATGCCTTCCGGTCACAAGCAGAAACCTAAACGACTACGGCTATTTTTGGTCTGCCTAGTCCGTTAAAGGAAGACTGGACTTCCAAACCTTTTAGGGAGGAAGAATGTCATAAATCGCAACTTCTACAAGAAGTAACTCAGGAAGTACTACTGGACGGCCAGCTGAGGACACCGTCTGAGGAGTATAAATACTCGGGCGTGGGCCCAACTTGGCCAGAGACAATCTGGAAACAGGAAGCTAGTGACTACTAACTAGACCGTCATGTTTTGTTACAAGCCGATTAAAGCCTTGCTTTATGTTCAACCAAGTGCGTAGTGAGTCTTTATTACGTCACCCCTTCCCTAGCTTGCTGAACCATTTGTGTTTGTGCTGACGCACCATTTTTTTAGATGTGGAAGACAATTCAGCTTTAAGAGCTGAAGACTGCCATTTGGGAATTATTTTTAATGTTTATTTTTTTTTAAAAGGCAGTAAGGGCTGAAAAATGCATTTTTTCACTTGGTTTTAATTATATTAGTTTGAATGAATTTCCCCTTTAATTCATAGTCCCTTTAATTGCCCACAATGCCTTGCAAGCTCCACAGCCTTGATCCCAGAGGTTGTAAGAAGCCGCAGCGCCGACTGTGGACGGGAACTTCGGGTCGGAGGCCTCGATTAACGCCACCAGGAGGGTGTTGCATGGTATGTTAGTGCTGCGCTCCACATCGACAACCCCCGAGGCAATTTTTCAATGGTAGCCCGGCGGCCATTTTCAGCGGCCGTTAACTTGAGTTGCCGGTGACAATGGCAATTCTGTTGGCGTACACAAATATTTCCCCCTATTTTTACTATGGGCTTGGTGTTCTTCCACTTGCTGTTATGATAGATCTGATTAGTGGCCTGTTAAGGAGTGCAGGTCAAGCAGAGTGGATAATGGAGTAGGATTGGAAGCTGTCATGGCTGCCAAGGAAATTTTTGGCATTATTTGGTTCATGATATTACTTTGAGCAGCTCACCTTGTTCCACCCCTCTCATTTAAAATCCTCATTCACTACCGCCCAACCAAGTACCATGCAAAATTTCTCACCGAGATATCTTCACTGCTTTCTGTAAAGTCTGTGGGTTGTATAGCGAAGTAATACACAGACTACAAGAGTAACTTAAACAGGACTTTACTATTCGAAGGTCAGGGCGAATCTGCCCAATAAATCCTGACACAGCACTTATATACTGGTGTGGTCACCGTCGGTATTACAGTGTACAGCAGCCAAGATAAAGTAGTGCCACACCTAAAATAGTTCTCTTAAGGTGAACGGTTACATACAATAGTTCTCTTAAAGGTAGAACAGTTACATACACTACAATCCTCCTTTTTTAGCTTACAACATACTTATTCCCCATTAACCATATCATTAGAACATATATACAAATTATGTAAAACAGTTCACAGATTCAGTCTCTCTGGAGGTCTCCTGACTCTGTCCGGATAACGCCTCGGTGGTGTAGTAGTTTTCGGCGGGGTAGTAGGTTCTTCCGGCAAGGCCGATTCAGCTTGAAGGACAGTGTCAGGATCATCTGATTCCAGTATTACCAGATCGGAAGTAGGTGCTCTGGTTATCTCTGTTTCTACATTAGCCGTGTAAGGTTGTGGAGTAGGTTGACTCTTTGTGGATGACCCTATGATCTGGTCAACATGGCGCCTTATTATGCTGTCACCAATGTCCACTGTATACAGCAGCGGCCCTAGCCTTTTTACAATAGTTCCAGGCTGCCATTTCTCGGTACGGTAGTCCCGGGCCAAAACTTGTTGACCTGTCTGAAAAGATCTAGTTGGCCTTTCATTCATGCCCTGGAATTGCCGATTCTCTACGTCCCTTCTGACGTTTGGCTTAATCAAATCCAGCCGGCATCTTAGTCTTCTATTGAAAAACATCATGGCGGGAGTTTGATTTGTGACCGCATGTGTTGCATTCCTGTACGCCAACAAGAAGTTATCTACCTTATGTTGTAAGTTGATGTTCTCATTACCCATGGCCTTTATGGCCTTCTTGAAGGTCTGGACAAACCTTTCAGCTAAGCCATTGGTGGCGGGATGGTATGGGGCTGACGTGTAGTGCTTGACCCCATTGCTTTTTAAGAACTTCCTGAATTCTTCGGACACAAATTGTGGTCCATTATCAGAACAGACCTGTTCCGGCAGCCCATTCCTGGCAAACATGGTCCTTAATACTGTGATGGTTTTTTCCGTGGTGGTGGAGGACATCTTTATTACCTCCGGCCACTTGGAGTGTGCATCCACCGCTATTAGAAACATTGAGTCCATAAATGGACAAGCAAAGTCGATGTGTACCCTTTGCCAAGGAGATGAGGGCCACTCCCATGGATGCAGAGGAGCTTGTGGTGGCGCGTTTTGGACCTTCTGGCATCCTAGACAACTCTTGGTTATTTCCTCGATGTCTCCATCAATACCTGGCCACCACACAAACGCTCTTGCTAGGTTCTTCATTTTCACTCCACCCAGATGCCCCTCGTGAAGTTCCTTTAGCACCTTATGCTGAAGTTTGGGTGGAATCACCACTCTCGATCCACACATCAAGGTTCCTCGGCACACTGACAGCTGTTCTTTCCGTTGCGAAAATGCTGGCAGTGTTGGTTCGCCATGTGCTGGCCATCCCTCCACTGTTAGATCGTAGACCCGTGAGAGAGTCGGGTCATTTCTTGTTTCATTCTCGATCATCGAATTGGTTACTGGTAGACATTCTACTATGGATGAGTGGAACATCTCTACCGGGTCCATTGTAGTCGCCTCTTCTACTACCGGCAACGGTAGGCGCGATAACCCATCAGCATTTCCATGCTGTTTGGAGCTTTTGTATTCAATGTCATATTGGTGTGCCCCAAGTAACACGGACCACCTCTGTAACCTTTGCGCTGTCATAGTGGAAACGGCCTTGTTAGGGTTGAATATGAACACCAACGGCTGGTGGTCTGTCAGTAATGTGAACTTCTTGCCCTGCAGGTAATGATTGAATTTCTTTACTCCCCACACAAGGCTGAGGGCCTCCCTGTCTATCTGAGCGTAATTTCGCTCCGCGGAGGTCAACGATCGGGACGCAAATGCGACTGGCCTTTCCGAGCCATTTGGTAACTTGTGTGAAAGTACTGCTCCAATTCCATAAGGGGAAGCATCACAAGCTAGACGAAGAGGTAACGTTGGGTTGAAATGAGCCAACACTTCCTCAGAGGTAATCAACGCCTTGCTTCTGCGAAAGGCCTTTTTACAGTCCTCGCTCCACTTCCATGGCACTTCTTTCCGTAACAGAGCATTCAGCGGATGTAGCACCGTGGATAAATTTGGCAGAAACTTGTGATAATAATTAATCAACCCCAGAAACGATCTCAACTGTGAAACGTTTTCCGGAGCGGGGGCCTTCACGACAGCTTCTATCTTGTCAGGCGACTTGTGCAGCCCCTCTTGGTCAATGACATGACCGCAGTACGAGATCCGTTTCTGGAAGAACTCACATTTCTGGCGATTAACTCGAAGGCCATATTCCTTCAACCTGGTGAGCACCAGTTTCAAATTTGTGAGGTGTTCCTCCTCGTCTTCTCCCGTAATCAGGATATCGTCCAAGTAACACTGCGTGCTTGGAACACCTTGTAAGACCTGCTCCATTGCCCTCTGCCAAATTGCTGGAGCCGAAGCTACTCCAAAAAACAGTCTATTATAACGATACAAGCCTCTGTGCGTGTTGATTGTGAGATACTGGCGTGGCTCTTCCTCGACTTCCATTTGTAAGTATGCCTGTGCCAGGTCTATCTTGGTGAAGTGTTGCCCGCCAGACAATGAAGCAAAGATATCCTCAATCCATGGAAGCGGGTATTGTACCGTGTGAAGCACCGGATTAACTGTGATCTTGAAATCTCCGCAGATGCGGACCTTCCCCAGTCCCCCTGGCTTGTTACTTGATGAAGACTTCATGACGGGAACAATGGGCGTGGCCCACTCACTCCAGTCCACCTTAGACAGTACCCCTGAACATTCAAGCTCTTCCAGTTCTGCCTCCACAGCAGGTCGTATCGCGTAAGGTACCGATCTGGCTTTGAAAAATTTTGGGCTTGCATGTTCTGCAATCTTGATTTTTGCTTTAATTCCTCTGTGTTCCCAGTCCTTGCTGGAATACCTCTTTAGCTTCGTCCAATATTCTGGACAACCGTTCAGGTTTGACCTCTTCCTTCCCGGAATCTACCGTCATTGTGTTTAGTGAATGCCAGTCTATCTTTATTTTCCTGATCCACTCCCGTCCCAGAAGTGGTGGACCTCCCTCGGGCAGCACATACAAGTCCATCCTTTGGTGATCTTTGTCTTTGTATCTCACCTTGACTTCTATCTTTCCGATGGGGTATACTTTGTGCCCCGTGTATGTCTGCAATACTATCTCCGTATCCCGTAGGGGAATATGTTTGAATAACTTTTTGTAATCATGCTTATTCATGACCGTCAACGCCGATCCGGTGTCCACTTCCATCTTCACTTGGACTTTTGCAATCTGTAGTGTGATCCAGATAGTTTGTCGGTCAGCTTCTTTACTCACATTATGAATCCTCAGACTACCCAGTGCCTTGCTGTTGGAGTCTGAGTCCGAATTCTGTTCATCTGGACTCTTCCCAGTCACCTCATGTACCTTTCTGTACTTCTTCTGCAGTGACTTATTATTGTTGTTCTTCTTTCCTGACCGGCATACCTTAGCTATGTGGCCAAGCTTGCCACATTTCCCACAGTCCTGGTTTTTAACCCAGCATTGGTTCTGGTCGCGTGTTGTCTTCCCACAACGAGAACATTTCGTTGTACCCGAAGTCATTTGATCCACACTGAGTACCGCTGTCTTCCACTGCATTTCCGCCGTGCCTCTCGCTGCGGCTTCGTGCGATGCTGCAATAAGGACAGCCTTATCAAGTGTAAGATCGTTCTCTTCGAGTAGTCGTTTTTGCGTTCCTTCCTTCGACAATCCACACACGAACTTGTCTCGCAATGCCTCTGTCAGATTTCCTCTAAACTGGCAGTATTTCGCTAGTCTACGCAGCTCGACCAAGTACTCCGCGTTGCTTTCCTCTTTTCGTTGCGTTCTCCCGTAAAATTTAGATCGTTCCGCTAACATCAGCGGTGCGGGGTTAAAATGATCCTTCAGGACAGCAACAATATTATCGAAAGACTGATCCGCCGGTTTAGCTGGTGATAGGAGATGCTTCAATAACCCGTATGTCCTCGCACCCATTGAGTTTAATAAGGTTAGAGCTTTTTCATAATTTGCTATCTTATTAGCCGTACAATATATCTCGATGCGTTCTACATACGTGGGCCAGTCTTCCACCTCGGCATTGAAACCGTTGCTGTTACTATGCTTAGGCATCTTCACACTCTTCCTGAGAAACAACAACAATATTCTTTAACTTTTTTTTTTCCAGATGGCGGTTTCCTGCGCTTATCTTCTTTCCCCGCCCACTTTAAAAATGGCGGTTCCCGCTTCTGTCTTCTTCCCCGCCTACTGGCGGCTTCCCGCGTTTCTTCCCCTGGCAGGAGGGGTAAGCTTCCCTCGGGCGACGGCCGCTGGCTTTCGGGTTTGCAGCCTACGCGTCGGCTTCAGCGCGTTCCCTTCTCTCGGCAGGGCAGCCGGTGCTGGGTACAACCCGTTGGCGGCGAACAGTTTCAGCCACTGGGCTGGATCTCGCTCAGCCTCCCTCGCTCGGGCTCTGTCTCTCCGGTGCTGGGCACAACCCGTTGGCGGCGAACAGTTTCAGCCGCTGGGCTGGATCTCGCTCAGCCTTCCTCGCTCGGGCTCTGTCTCTCCCGCTCGCTCGGGCTCCCAATCGCGCCTCCAGCCCTCTCGCAGTCCGGTGCTTCCCTCCCCGGCTGCGGCTACGTTCTCCGCGGTTTATTTATTTTATATCGTCCCGCGCCTTACGATCCGGTCGCAGCGCTTCGTGGCCTCAATCACTGCCTGGCCTTTTTCACCCCAATCGCGCCACCCAGCTTCTTGCAGTCCGGTGCTTTCCTCCCCGGCTGCGGCTGCGTTCTCCGCGGTTTATTTATTTTTATCTCTTCCCGCGCCTTACGATCCGGTCGCAGCGCTTCGTGGCCTCAGTCACTGTCTGGCCTTTTTCACCCCAATTGCGCCTCCCAGCTTCTCGCAGTCCGGTGCTTTCCTCCCCGGCTGTGGCTGAGTTCTCCGTGGCTTATTTATGTTTATATCTTCCCGCGCCTTACGATCCCGGTTGCAGCGCCTCGTGGTCGCGGTATTTGTCCGGCCTTTTTCGCCGTCGCGGTCTAGTCGTCTCACGACGCTCCCCAGCCCGCTTGTACCGCGGCTTCTGCTCCACGCTGCCCCAGTCTCAGCGCCTCTGGGCCCAACTTCTGTCCGGCTCCTTTCCCCCTCGACCGTGGTCGAGTGCACCGCCCTTATCCTCCGTTTATTTGTTTCTATTTTCCCTTTACTCACAGTCACCGTGGCCGACTTGCTTCTCGTGTTGATCGGCTCACTCACCACCGTGGCAGAAGGGACAATCCGTGCTTGTTGCTGATGGAAGACTTCGTGTTTGAAATCTTCCTCCTTTCTTGGTCTGCAGACTCGAGTTTTCTCTCAGCAAAACGACGAGGGCGGGTGCCTCTTCTCGACGCTCGTTTACTTCTTCAGAAGTATTGTTGCCGCAGGGTAAGATCGAACTCATCGCCACTGTAAAGTCTGTGGGTTGTATAGCGAAGTAATACACAGACTACAAGAGTAACTTAAACAGGACTTTACTATTCGAAGGTCAGGGCGAATCTGCCCAATAAATCCTGACACAGCACTTATATACTGGTGTGGTCACCGTCGGTATTACAGTATACAGCAGCCAAGATAAAGTAGTGCCACACCTAAAATAGTTCTCTTAAGGTGAACGGTTACATACAATAGTTCTCTTAAAGGTAGAACAGTTACATACACTACACTTTCCTCCCTCAGCCTCTGCACCGAGCGACTTCTCATCCTCGGTGATTTCAACCTCCATCTCAATTCATGCTCTCACTCCTTTGACCTTTGAGTTCACTGGACTCCTATGATCCTTTAATCTCTCCATTCATATAAACTCCCCAACCCATTTCACGGCCATCTCCTCGACCTTGCCAATCTCATGTGGCCTCGCTACTCCCTTCGTGTCAATCACAGATAACGCTATCTCTGACCACTTCCTTGTATTGCTCTCCACCCACAACCCCCATCCCCCTCCCAACCCCACTTGCTTCTGTGTCTGACCTGGGGAAAAAACTCTCCCCCAAGTCACTTACAACTGCACTTTCAAATTTCTAACTGTCCAGCCTTTGGCCTTCCATTCAACACGACTTTTCTGCAGCTACCGATCTGCTCAATCACACCCTCACCTCCACCTTTGATGCCCTAGTCCCCATTAAAACCATTATTCTTTCACCCTGGTCATTCCCCCTGATATGGCTCTCATCTCCACTCCCTCAAGTCCAAGAGACGCAGGCCGGGATTTTGCTCATCTCGGTGGGTCCGTGGTGGGCGACGTCGGTGGCGGGTTATGGCCCCGATGTTGGCTCCATCTCACTTTGTGAAATGAATTTCCCTTGATGGGGCTTGTTACGTCTGCCCAGCACATTTCCTGGCCAATTAGAGGAAGCGGGTCTGGTGACATCATTTGATGATGCATCATCAACTGGTTTCCATAAAGGGACCATGTCCAAATTTATTTTGACATTAGTGCTGTCAGTGTTCTACAGCATTGAGGTGCTACAAATATTGACAATGACTGCACCCAGGCTCTCCCATGACTCCCTCCATATGCTTATGGAGGGAGGCACAGCATGCAGGGAGGTCCTTTTCCCTTCCCATGGGCGGAAGAGACCTCCCCAGGAGATCAACACAGCCTGGTTGCACATTGCAGGGGAGGGCACAAGCAGGGATGTTGTCAGGAGGACCTGGGTGCAGTGCCGCAAACATTTCAATGATCACAGTAGATCACAAAATGTTCGTACAAAGCCACACTCAACCTCATCCTGCTGTGCCTCTCATCGCACCCCTATCACTCTGCCTTCCCTACCCTATTCCTGCATATCCTTACTCACACCAACTTACCTTGCACCTCCACCCATCCCTCTCTATCTCTATTATCACATCCCCATCTCACTAGCCACCCCTCACATTCACCCTCATTCTAGTGCAATCATACCAACTAACAACACACAAGGGTAGGCACTTGGGTGTTTTAGCCAATGTTCATGTGAAGTTTCTGTTAATGTGCTGTCAAACATTGAAACCTTTATTTTCAACACTTTGCGTTCTTGGACAGATTTATGTGCACCTTTGGAAGTGGCTTTGTGAGTTGTCGTGAATGGTGAGACATAACGGTACCCCTGCAATGGTGATGAGTGTGAAAGGAATGGCTTGGGCATTGCAGGGATGCTTTATGGTGCAGGTGTGGGGTGGTGCCAACCTGGCGCATCATGTGGCAGCCAGGGTGTACAGCATCCAGTGAATTAAGTCTGGCCATGGTGAGGCCATCCCTGGCCTCCCAGGTAGCAGTGTGGTCAGGTGCTGATGCCCTGTGTCCTGTGCAGCATCAGTTGATTGTGGAGAAGATTGGTGTTGTTGCTGGTGCTGATGGTGTTGGGGCTGATCATGGTGGGATTCTGAGGACCAAGGTGAGAGAGTATAAAGGGCACCCATGTTGATGGAATAGATGGCAAGTGAAGTTGAGATGACAGGAACATTCTGTCAATGGTGAGAGAGGTTGTTCCAATGAGGTGACACTGGATAGAGAGTTTGCTCCAAGCACTTGCAACCTACATAAAGCTCAATCTGTGTTCCAAATGCAGTAAGCAACAGCTTCTGAACTTGGAAAGTGAACAGCTGTGAGGTGGGAGCTTTTAAAGCACATTTCAAGCTTTCAAAGTAATCAGCTGATTGAATGGCCATTCATCTCTCGCCTCAGCTTAACAATGTAAGATTCGCAAAATTTGTGCATTTCCCCAAAGGTTATTATCGATAAAAGGGACCCTGCGTGGACATTTCTTTTGAAATTAAAAAGGGTACCCAAGATGGCATCCGTGCCTCGTGGCAGAAAGCCTGCGGGTCTCCAAAATGGATTCTGCAGCCCAGGCAGTTTGAGGGAAATCAAAACTAAGGATGCAGGTTTGTGATTTGGGACCCAGACAAACTGTGAATTATGTATTAGGCCGAATTAGAGGCAGATCTGAATTCAATGAGGCCTACAGTTAAAGCCATCAAACAGTCTGCATACATAATCGGAAACAGATTAAACACATCCATCGAGGCTGGACAAGCCCATCAAGGACTTTCAGGACAATATGAGTCAATTATCGGGCTGGTAGATGCAATTACCAGCCATCTAAAAAACCCGTCAGTATAGATCACTACCATTATTTTAACTAGCCCGCCAAAAATAAAACAAAGAACTAACCTGATTTGGCAGGCAGATAAGGGTTTTCGACGAAGGTATAATTGAAGGCCCCCAGGTAGCAAAGTGAAGTAGTCGTTGGAAGAAGAAGAAGAAGACTGCTGCTCGGCTGCTGTCGGTATTGCCGCTCCCCGGTCCTTCGGCCCCTTGCCCTCGTGGCTGCCGCTCTTTCCCCCATCCCTCGCTTACCCCCTGGCCTTTGCCCGTGCCTTCTCCAACTCCATCTGGACTTGCCCTGACACCGGGTCGGGCGAACACGGGCAATTCAGGCCAGGCGAAGCGGGACGCGACGAGGGGAGGAGGAAGACCACCCGGGGAAGGCCAACTGAGGGTAGGCTTTGAATTATCGGGCCTTCAGCCTCAACCGACCTGCGAGTATCTTCAGGCAAACTCAAGCTGTCGGCAAAGAACCATCCCTGCAAGGTAAAGTACCCAAGCAGAGACTGTAACTTTGGGGTACTCGAACCTGGACAACGCCCTTGCAGCACCCGGAGCCCACGTGATGACGGCAGGCTCCAGAGAGCACCAAGAGCGAACCACGAACCCAACCGCTGTTTTGAGTCTAACAAACCCCTTTCATTGGGAGCATGAATTCTGACCCCTCATAGATTAACCTAGTTAGGCATAGGGGGTGGGTTAAGGATAAGGGGATTGTTTTCCCTCGATGTGCCGTGTGTTCCCCATTCCCTGTATAAGTATATAGTATTATTATGACTCTCTTGTAATTCTTGCCTGTAGAAGCGTACACTAATAATTTTCCATAAGATTGTATCAAGTTTTCCTCTTCAATAAAACCTTGGTTTTGTTTGCATCCAACCACCTGTCTACTTGAGTTTTCTCTGTATCGCTGCCTGTATCTAAGTCCGGTGTCCAGAACCCAGGGGGCGAGCGATTCAAACCGCTCAAGGAAGGTAGTCAGAGGCAAAGCTGACTGACCCAAACACGCCTGTGCAAAAAAAACCCTACAACAGACGTGATCCCCGAGCAGCGAGGGCCCCGTGGGCGAGTATGTAAAGTCAAAAAGTGAGCTAAAATGTATTCATAATGATGTCTAAACAAGGTCACAATGAGCGTAATTGCATTCCCCCGCCACTGTGTGTCGGGTCTGTTCAGCGCTGACAGACTCGACATTGGGAAAGGCGCATGGTGGTGGGTTCACAGCAGGGTCCCGACCCACTGTAAAAAAAAAAAACATTTTCCCACCCGACCCGCCACCGATCGTGCCTGCAAACCCCCCAGAAAATTTGGGCCACAGACTTGAATGTTTATTGCGGACAACTTGTTTAGCCTTTCATCGTCAGATCTGTTTGGACCACATAAAGCATTATCTGGTCCTGTTCTCCTCTGACAAAACTATTCACTATTCCAGGATCATCCTGGAATGTAAAAATAAGCCCCGGTTTCTCTTCTCCAATACAAACGGTCTTCTTAAACGCCTCTCCCCTGCCTCTAAAAACCTCACCTCCAACAACAAGTGTGAGGGGCTCATGCACTTTTTTGTCACTAAAATTGAGACCATATGTTCAGCTGCCTCTGCCGCTTACCTCTCTTCCTCAGCCCATCGGGCCAAACTTCCCCTAACGTTCCCCCTTGCCCTATCCCTGACTTCGTACTTTTCTCTAGTATCCCTCCTATCTCCCTCATGCCCTCTCCAAGCTCATCTTGTCCATGAGACCCACCTCCTGCTCCATTGACCCTATTCCCACCAAACTGCTGATCAGCAGCCTTTGACATGTTTGACCACACCATCCTCTTCCAACGCCTCTCCTCCATCGTCCAGCACTACACTCGCCTGATTCCATTCTCATCTATCCAGTTGTGGCTAGAGAATCACCTGCAATGTCTTCTCTTCCCACTCCCGCACCATTACCTCTGGAGTCCCTCAAGGATCTATCCTTGGCCCCCTCCTATTTCTCATCTACATGCTGTCCCTCGGCGACATCATCTGAAAACACAACGTCAGGTTCCATATATACGCTGACGACACCCAGCTCTACCTCACCACCATTTCTCTCGACCGCTCCAGTGTCTATGATTTGTTACACTGTTTTTCCGACACCCAGTATTGGTTTTTCACCTCATTAGCACAGGGCCACTGGGGCCAGCCATAACTGCTGTTTTACTTGAATCAGCTAACTTAGCACTGACATGGGATTCTTCTGGTCTGTGGAGTTCAATTTTACACAAGATAGTGCTGTTAACCGCTAAGTCGTTGAGGGAGCTTCTTACTTAAATTGCTTCTAGATACAAATCATGCATTTTTCAGATCCATTAAAAAAAATAATGTGCTTTTTCTTTTGAAATGGGAAGAGTTACTTTTTGAACTGAAATATGTAGGGTAGGGAAAGTATTTTCTGCGCTTCTCACTTGCTTTGCTGATTAATGGAGTCCTTGAATTTTTGTGGAAAATATT
The DNA here is from genome assembly GCF_052327205.1 of Somniosus microcephalus. Classification (NCBI taxonomy): domain Eukaryota; kingdom Metazoa; phylum Chordata; class Chondrichthyes; order Squaliformes; family Somniosidae; genus Somniosus; species Somniosus microcephalus. Next base: position 63,111,131 of record NC_141001.1, on the reverse strand, counting down.
GGGCATATACAGAACAAGATACTACATCAAGGTCAAAATATTAACCATAATAAACAATGGAGTTACACACACCATCAGATGGAACTGGAGCTATTAAGATACTGAGGGTTGCCCATGTTTGGGTGATTGGGTGGGTTGGGGGTGGCGGTGGGTTGGGAAAGAGACAATACTATTTTGGACTCCATAGGAAGCACCTGGTTGAGTTTAACATTTGATGCATCATGTAATGTTTAATGCCTTTGTTACTACAGGGTTATAGCCTATGAAACCCAGGCAGAGAGGACCTGTGGGAAGAAGGGAGGAGGAGTAGGAGTATGTTTGTTTGTGTGTGTGTGCTAGGCCGATGTAGCAGAGCCTGGTCTCCAATCGTCTTGGATCCCCTTGCCATTGGACCAAGACCTTGCTCTGTCAAGCCCGTGTGGTAGCTGGTGTGCAATGGCTGCCCCACGTTAAAAGAATTCACGCAGAGGCATCTTCCACCCTTTTAAAATGAAGTTCGGGACCTGGAACGTCAGGACCCTCATGGACAACCCAACAGTGACAGAGACTGTAGGTCCCACTCATCAGTCACCAGAGAACTAATTTTTAGTGTGGAAGCAAGTCATCCTCGGTTCCGAGGGACTGCCTAAGAAGAAGAAGATTGGATGAGCAGAAATTTCTTCCAAATAAATATTGGAACTGGGGCTTTGATGATTGACCTTCAACCACCACAACCATCTTCCTTTCTGCTAGGTATGACTCCAACTAGTGAAGGGTTTCCCCCCCCGATTCCCATTGACTTCAGTTTTACTCGGGCTCCTTGATGCTGCACTCGGTCAAATGCTGCCCTGATGTCAAGGGCAGTCACTCTCACCTCACCTCTGGAATTCAGCTCCTTTGTCCATGTTTGGACCAAGGCTGTAATGAGGTTGGGAGCCAAGTGGTCTTGGTGGAACCCAAACTGGGCATTAGTGAGCAGGTTATTGGTGAGTATGTGCCGCTTCATCGCACTGTCGATGACACCTTCCATCACTTTGCTGATGATTGAGAGTAGACTGATGGGGCGGTAATTGGCCGGATTGGATTTGTCCTGCTTTTTGTAGACAGGACATACCTGGGCAGTTTTCCACATTGTCGGATAGATGCCAGTGTTGTAGCTGTACTGGAGCAGCTTGCCTAGAGGCGCAGCTAGTTCTGGAGCACAAGTCTTCAGCATGATAGCCGGGATGGTGTCGGGGCCCATATCCTTTGCTCTATCCAGTGTGTTCAGCCGTTTCTTGATAGCACGTGGGGTGAATCGAATTGGCTGAAGACTGGCTTCTGTGATGGTGGTGACCTCAGGAGGAGGCCGATATGGATCATCCACTCTGCACTTCTGGCTGAAGATGGTTGCAAACGCTTCTGCCTTGTCTTTTGCACTCATGTGCTGGGCTCCATCATCACTGAGGATGGGGATATTTATGGAGCTTCCTCCTCCCGTTAGTTGTTTAATGGTCCACCACCATTCACGACTGGATGTGGCAGGACTGCAGAGCGTTGATTTGAACTGTTGATTGTGGGATCGCTTACCCTGTCTTTAGCATGCTGCTTCCGCTTCTTAGCATGTATGTAGTCCTGTGTTGCAGCTTCCCCAGGTTGGCACCACATTTTTAGGTATGCCTGGTGCTGCTCCTGGCATGCTCTTCTACACTCCTTATTGAACCAGGGTTAGTCCCCTGGCTTGATGGTAATGGTAGAGTGAGGGATATGCCAGGCCATGAGGTTAGAGATTGTGGTGGAATACAATTCTGCTGCTGCTGATGGCCCACAGCGCCTCATAAATGCCCAGTTTTGAGCTGATAGATCTGTTCTGAATCTATCCCATTTAGCACGGTGGTAGTGCCACACAACATGTTGGAGGGTGTCCTCAGTGTGAAGACGGGACTTCGTCTCCACAATGACTGTGCGGTGGTCACTGCTACCAATACTGTCATGGACAGATGCATCTGTGACAGGTAGTTTGGTGAGGACGAGGTCAAGTAGGTTTTTCCCTCGTGTTGGTTCTCTCACCACCTGTCGCAGGCCCAGACTGGCAGCTATGTCCTTCAGGACTCGGCCGGCTCAGTCAGTAGTGGTGCTACCGAGCCACTCTTGGTGATGGACATTGAAGTCCCCCACCCAGAGTACATTGTGTGCCCTTTCTACTCTCAGTGCTTCTTCCAAGTGGTGTTCATCAGCTGAGGGAGGGCGGTAGATGGTAATCAGCAGGAAGTTTCCTTGCCCATGCTTGACCCAAAGCCATGAGACTTCATGGGGTCCAGAGTCAATGTTGAGGACTCCCAGGGCCACACCTTCCTGACTGTATACCACTGTGCCACCACCCCTGGTGGGTCTGTCCTGCCGGTGGGACAGGACATACCCAGGGATGGTGATGGAGGAGTCTGGGACATTGGCTGAATAGTATGATTCTGTGAGTATGAATATGTCAGGCTGTTGCTTGACTCGTCTATTGGACAGCTCTCCCAATTTTGGCACAAGTCCCCAGATGTTGGTGAAAGGACTTTGCAGGGTTGACTGGGCTGGGTGTGCTGGGTGTGCCGTTGCCATGTCCATAGCCGGTGCCGAGGCCGATGATAACTAATATGGACCAAACAGTAATGTTACAAGCTTGCAACAACATTACATTCATATGATATTACACACTGACACAAAATTTATATCGATTATTTAATTGAAATATCAGGTAATGGATTGCTGGTTTTGATAGCCTCCCCAAATTACACCGAGCGTTCCACACAGAGCGGGATTAAATGGCGTGCATGTAAACAAAGTGTTTTATTTGGGAATTTGGAAAGGGTGGGAATTCGGAGAAGAGGGGGAAGGAGTTGTTGCTTTTTGCCTACACTACTTGTAGTGCTTTGTGTTAGAGGTAGATATTTAATTTCAGTACCCATAACTTAATCTAGATCAAGTAAGTTGTCAAGAAACTGCACTGTAAACTAAATTACCTAAAGACAAATTTAATTACATTTAATTAAATAACATAGGTAATAGAGGGATGGCAGTGCAGGTGGTGTGCTGCAACTGCAGCGTGTGGGAGTTTGTGGAGAGCATTGTGATCCCGGAGAACCACGTTTGCAGTAAGTGCCTGCATCTTGATGAACTTCAGCTCAGAGTTGTTGAGCTGGAGTCTGAGGTGCAGACATTGCAGGGCATCGGGGAGGAGGAGAGTTAACTGGACACCTTGATCCAGGAGGCAGTCACACCCCTCAGGTTAGGTACTGGTACAGGTCTGGTTAGTGGTCAGGGACAGGAGGGTGCGACTGCAACTCAGGCAGATAAGGGGACCCAGGTGCAGTGCTGAAGGAGCCTCAGCCTTTGCACTTGTCCAACAGGTATGAGGTTCTTGCTGCCTGTGTGGATGAGGGAAAAGCCTGCAGGATGGATGAGTAAGCTGACCATGGCACCATGGTGCAGGAGGCCATTCAAGTGGGAGGAGTGAACATAAGAGCATAAGAAATAGGAGCAGGAGTAGGCCAATCGGCCCCTCGAGCCTGCTCCGCCATTCAATAAGATCATGGCTGATCTGATCCTAACCGCCAATCTACTATCACAGAACCATCTCCTGAATCTAACAGAATTAGACACACGAAATAGGAGCAGGATCAGGCTAAATGGCCCCTGGGCCCGCTCCGCTACCCACAGGGCCATGTCCGATCCGAACCTAGACTCATGTCCAAATTCCTGCCTGCTCCCCGTAACCCTTAATTCCCTTTACTTCTAGGAAACTGTCTATTTCTGTTTTAAATTTATGTAATGATGTAGCTTCTACAGCTTTTTGGGGCAGCATATTCCATGGACCTACCACCCTCTGATTGAAGTAGTTCCTCCTCATCTCAGTTTTGAAAGAGCAGCCCCTTATTCTAAGACTATGCCCCCTAGTTCTAGTTTCACCCATCATCGGGAACATCCTCCCCGCATCCACCTGATCCAACCCCTTCACAATCTTATATGTTTCAATAAGATCGCCTCTCATTCTTCTGAACTCCAATGAGTAGAGTCCCAATCTACTCAACCTCTCCGCATATGTCCATCCCCTCATCCCCGGGATTAACCGAGTGAACCTTCTTTGTACTGACTCGAGAGCAAGTATGTCTTTTCTTAAGTATGGACACCAAAACTGTATGCAGTATTCCAGGTGCGGTCTCACCAATACCTTGTACAACTGAAGCAATACCTCCCTATTTTTATATTCTATCCCCCTAGCAATGAAAGCCAACATTCCATTGGCCTTCTTAATCACTTGCTGCACCTGCATACTAACCTTTTGAGTTTTGTGCACCAGGACCCCCAGATCCCTTTGTACTTCAGTACTTTCCAGTTTCTTGCCATTAAGATAATAACTTGCTCTATGATTTTTCCTGCCAAAGTGCATAACCTCACACTTTCCAGTATTGTATTCCATCTGCCAAATCTCTGCCCAATTACTTAGCCTGTCTATGTCCCCTTGCAGGTTTTTTATGTCCTCCTCACTCACTACTTTCCCTCCCATCTTAGTATCATCTGCAAACTTTGATATGTTACACTCGGTCCCCTCCTCCAAATCGTTAATATAGATTGTAAAGAGTTGGGGACCCAGCACTGACCCCTGCGGAACACCACTAGTTACTGATTGCCAGTCTGAGAATGAACCATTTATCCCAACTCTCTGCCTTCTGTTAGATAGCCAATCCTCTATCCATGCCAGAATATTACCCCCAATCCCGTGATTTTTTATCTTAAGCAATAATCTTTTGTGTGGCACCTTGTCAAATGCCTTTTGGAAGTCTAAAAACACTACGTCCACTGGTTCCCCTTTATCCACCCTATATGTTACTTCCTCAAAGAACTCCAGCAAATTTGTCAAACATGACTTCCCCTTCATAAAACCATGCTGACTTTGTCCTATTAAATTATGATTATCCAAATGTCCTGTTACTGTCTCCTTAATAATGGACTCCAAAATTTTACCTACCACAGATGTTAGGCTAACCGGTCTATAGTTTCCAGCCTTCTGTCTACTGCCCTTTTTAAATAAGGGTGTTACATTAGCAGTTTTCCAGTCTGCCAGGACCTTTGCTGAGTCCAGGGAGTTTTGGAAAATTATTGCTAATGCATCCACAATCCCTACCGCCACTTCCCTCAAGACCCTAGGATGTAAGCCATCAGGTCCAGGTGATTTATTCGCCTTGAGTCCCACTATTTTACCGAGTACCACTTCCTTAGTGATTTTGATCGTGTTTAGTTCCTCCCCCCCCATAGCCCCCTGTTTGTCCAGTGTTGGGATATCTTAGTGTCCTCTACTGTAAAGACTGATACAAAATATTCATTCAGTGTTTTTGCCATCTCCATATTTCCCACCATTAATTTCCCAGTCTCATCCTCTAAGGGACCAACATTTACTTTAGCCACCCTTTTTCTTTTTATATAACTATAAAAACTCTTACTATCTGTTTTTATATTTTTTGCTAATTTACTTTCATAATCTATCTTCCCTTTCTTAATCAATCTTTTTGTTATTTTTTGCTGTCTTTTAAAGTTTTCCCAATCCTCTATCCTCCCACTAGATTTGGCTACCTTATATGCCCTTGTTTTTAGTCAAATACTATCCTTAATTTCTTTACTTAGCCACGGATGGCTGTCTTTTCTTTTACACCCTTTTCTTCTCAGTGGAATATATATTTTTTGGAAGTTGTAAAATAACTCCTTAAATGTACACCACTGATCATGTATCGTCTTACCCTTTAATCTATTTTCCCAATCCACTCTACTCAATTCCGCTCTCATACCTTCATAGTTTCCTTTATTCAAGCTTAGCACGCTTGTTTGAGATCCAACCTTCTCACCCTCTAATTAAATATGGAATTCAACCATGTTATGGTCACTCATTCCAAGGGGATCCTTTACTAGGACATTTTTAATTAATCCTGTCTCATTACACAGGACCAGATCTAAGGTTGTTTGCCCCCTGGTTGGTTCAGTTACATACTGCTCAAGAAACCCATCCCTAATACACTCAATGAACTCATCCTCAAGGCAGCCCTGCCCAATTTGATTTCTCCAATTAATATGATAGTTAAAATCCCCCATAATTATAGATGTTCCCTTATTACAAGCCTCAACTATTTCCTGATTGATACTCCATCCAGCAGAGTTGCAACTGTTCGGAGGCCTATAGACTACGCCCACTAGTGTTTTTTTCCCTTATTATTCCTCATCTCCACCCAAACTGTTTCATTATCCTGATCTTTTGACCCAATATCATTTCTCTGTATTACAGTGATTCCTTCCTTTATTAACATAGCCACCCCACCTCCCCTTCCTTCCTGCCTGCCCTTCCTGATCGTTAAATAACCTGGTATGTTTAATTTCCAGGCATTGTCACCCTGCAGCCATGTTTCTGTAATGGCCACAAGATCATACCCATATGTAGTTATTTGTGCCATTAACTCGTCTATTTTGTTACGAATGCTACGTGCATTCAGATAGAGAACTTTCAAATATGTTTCGTGACACTTAGTTCCTGCTTTTGCCCTTTTTATTACTTTACCTTTTACTCCATACCTTCTGCCCCTTCCTGACATGCTCTGGTTTTTAATTTCCCCACTGCTACCTAAGTCTATGACCTTCTCTGTTGTCATTTTTATTATTTGCTCTCTAGGAACCTCCCCCCCACGAGTTAGTTTAAAGCCCACTCGACAGCCCTAGTTATATGATCCGCCAGGACTCTAGTCCCAGCACTGGCCAAGTGAAGCCCGTCCCAACAGAACAGCTCCCTCCTGCCCCAGTACTGGTGCCAGTGTCCCAGGAAGCAAAACCCATTTCTCCCACACCAGTCTTTGAGCCACGCACTTAATTCTCTAATTTTATTTGTCCTAGCCAAATTCGCTTGTGGCTCAGGTAATAATCCAGAGATTATTACCCTTGAGGTTCTGTTTTCTAATTTGACCCCTAGCTGCTCATACTCCTTTAACAGAACCGGCTTCCTAGTCCTATCTACGTCATTTGTACCAACATGGGCCACGACAACTGGATCCACCCCCTCCCACTGCAAGTTTCTTTCCAGCCCAGAGGAGATGTCCTTAACCCTGGCACCGGGTAGGCAACACAGCCTTCGGGACTCTCGCTCTCGGCTGCAGAGAACTCTATCTATCCCCCTAATAATACTATCCCCTACCACTACAACATTTCTATTTACTCCCCCCTCTTGAATGGCCCCCCGTTCCACGGTGCTGTGGCCAGGTTGCTCATCCTCCCTGCAGTCCCTGCTCCTGTCCCCACAGGGAGTAAGAACCTCGAACCTGTTGGACAAGAGCAAGGGCTGCGGCTCCTCCAGCTCTACTTCCTGGATCCCCGTACCTGCCTCACTCGTAGTCACACCGTCCTGTCCCTGACCATGGGCTACATCTGAATTAATTAACTTCATAGGTGTGACCACCTCCTGATACACAGAGTCCAGGTACTTCTCCCCCTCCCTGATGTGTCGCAGTGTCTGAAGCTCAGACTCCAGCTCATCAACACGGAGCTGGAGTTCCTGTAGCAGCAGACACTTGTCACAGACATAATCACCGTGAGCCTCAATGGGGTCCACCGGCTCCCACATCTCGCAACAGTAAATAAAGGAATGTAGTTGTGGTAGGGGACAGTATAGTCGGGGGATTGATACTGTTCTCTGCAGCCATGACAGAGAGTTCCGAAGGTTGTGTTGCCTGCCCGGGTTAAAGACATTTCCTCGAGGCTGGAGAAGAACTTGGAGTGGGAGGGGGATGATCCAGTTGTTGTGGTCCACGTAGGAACCAACGACATAGGTAGAACTAGGAATGAGTTTCTGCTGAGGGAGTTTGAGGTGCTAGGATCCAAATTAAAATGCAGAACCTCAAAGGTAATAATCTCTAGATTGTTACCTGAGCCACGCACAAATTGGCATAGGGACAACAGATTAGAGGTTTAACTGCGTGGCTCAAAGAGTGGTGTGGGAGGAAGGGGTTTCATTTCATGGAGCACTGGCACCAGTACTGGGGAAAGAGGGAGCTGTTCCCTTGGGACGGGCTCCACTTAAACCTGGCTGGGACCAGTGTCCTGGCGAACTGAATAACTAGGCCAATAGACAGGGGTGGGAGGATTCAGGAAAGAGTAAATTTAAAAGCAGTGAGAGAAATGTCAAGGCTCTAGGGCAGAGTAAAGTTTTGGGTAAAGATAAGCAGAGTGGGTCAGAAAGGGAGAGAGAGAGTAACAAAGGTACAACATCAGTGACTGAGGTGACATCAGGGAAAATAGAAATAAGTCAAAGCTAAAGGCACCATATCTGAATGCACGAAGCATTCGCAACAAAATAGATGAATTAATAGCGCAGATAGAAATTAACAGGTTTGATCTAATAGCCATTACGGAGACGTGGTTGCAAAGTGGCCAAGTTTGGGAACTAACTATTCCAGGATACTTAACTTTTAGAAGAGATAGGCAAAATGGAAAAGGAGGAGGGGCAGCCCTGATAATAAAGGATGGGATAAAGACAGTAGAGAGAAAGGATCTTAGCTCCAAAAATCAAGAAGTAGAATCAGTTTGGTTAGAGCTAAGAAGCAGCAAGGGGCAGAAAACATTGGTGGAAGTTGTTTATAGGCCCCCAAACAGTAATTGTAATGTAGGGTAGAGTATAAATCAGGAAATTAGAGGCACGTGTAACAAGGGTAATACAATAATCATGGGGGACTTTAATGTACATATAGACTGGGCTCACTGCACCTGGGATCCCCTTACCTGCTTGCGTTGCAGTCACACCCTCCTGTCCCTGACCACTAACCAGACCTGTACCAGTACCTAACCTAAGGGGTGTGACTGCCTCCTGGATCAAAGTGTCCAGGTAACTCTCCCCATCCCTGATGCCCTGCAATGTCTACACCTCAGACTCCAGCTCAAAAACTCTGAGCTGAAATTCCTCAAGATGCAGGCACTTATTGCAAACATGGTTGTCTGGGATCACAGTGCTCTCCACAAACTCCCACATGCTGCAGTTGCGGCACACCACCTGCACTGCCATCCCTATATGACCTTGTTTTATTTAATTAAATTTAATTAAATTTGTAATTAGGTAACTTAGTTTACAGTGTAGTTTATTGACTACCTACTTGATCTAGATTAATTTATGGCTACTGATATTAAATATCTGCCTGTAACACAATGCACTACAAGTAGTGTAGGCAAAAAGCAACAACTCCTTTCCTCTGTACTCCGAATTCCCACTCTTTCCAAATTCCCAACCAAAGCACTATGTTCAAATCCACTCCGTTTAATCCCGATCTGTGCAGACCAGCATTTAAAGAATTAGGGAGAAAATTGAGTCACACCCCCTTTGGGGTGCTAACTTCACCGGGGCACTAAAAGTAGATTGGGAGGATTTTAGAATTCAGCAAAGGAGGACCAAGAAATTGATAAAGAAAGGGAAAATATAATCTGAGAGTAAACTAGCGAGAGACATAAAAACAAACAGTAAATAGGTATGTAAAAAGGAAAACATTAGTGAAAGTAAATGTGTGTCCCTTACAGGCTGAGACAGGAGAAGTTATGATGGGGAATAAGGAAATGGCAGAGAAATTAAACAAATACATTGGCCGGAATTTTGCTGGCGCTCAGAGTCAGGTTTGGAGGCGGGATATCTGGCAAAATCGCAATGATTGACAGCGGGTCAGAAACCCGCTGTCAACCTACCTCCAATCAATCTTCCCAAGTGTCGGGTCCCCGATTTGCACATGGACCCGATACCTAGCGGTGGTAAGAGGATTATAGCTACTCAACTGCTTGTTAACCGGTTGTTAACAGGCAGTTAGCAGGCTTTTTCCAATTTTGACACTTCTACTGTGGGCTTCCTGACATCCGGACACCATGCCAGGTAAGTGTGGCCTGTTGTGAGTCTGCTGTAATGTTTGTGCATTGATGACAGCTACAGAAGTGGTGTGAAGGACCCAATGGTGCACTGGTGAGTTTCAGAGGTAAGAAAATGTTGGGAAATTCTTTTTTAATGCATTTAGACTTTTCTGTAGGTAACAAGTTTTGAATTGTATGTGTAGTCCCACCTCATTGGGAGAACCTCACTCACCAGTGACAGATCGCTTCTGTAACCCCACCTGCAGCTGCCATCTGTTCTAGCCTGAGGAGGGAGAACCTGGGTGCAAAAGCTCACCTTTGAACAGTGATTGTCAGTGTTTGAAGCACCTCAATGCTGTCAAACACTGAAAAATCACCTGTCAAAAACAATTGTGCGTGGTCCCTTTAAGAAAACCGGCAGATGACGCATCATCAAAAACGTCATCTGACACCGGCTCCCCCTTAATTGGCCAGCTAGCCCGAAGGCCAATTGACGTAAAATTATGTCTGTGGGCCGGATGTAGTTGGGGTGGGACTGGAAACCGGAAGACAGCTGACCCACTCCCAAGCTGCCCCGAACCATAAAATTGTGGCTTTTGTGTCTGTCTTCACGGAAGAAGATGCAAAAACCTTCCCAGAAATAGTGGAGAACCAAGGCTCTCGTGAGGATGAGGAACTGTAAGAAATTAGTATTAGTAAAAAAATAGTACTGGAGAAATTAATGGGACTGAAAGCCGATAAACCCCCTGGACCTGATGGCCTACATCCTAGGGTTTTGAAAGAGGTGGCAATAGAGATAGTGGCTGCATTGGTTGTCATTTTCCAAAATTCCATAGATTCTAGAATGGTTCCTGCGGATTGGACGGTAGCAAATGTAACCCCACTATTTAAGAAAGGAGGGAGAGAGAAAACGGGGAACTACAGACCAGTTAAACAAAATTAGGGCTCATGGGATTGAGGGTAATATACTAGCATGGATTGAGGATTGGTTAACGGACAGAAAACAGAGAGTAGGGATAAACGGGTAATTTTCAGGTTGGCAGGCTGTAACTAGTGGGTTAGTGCTTGGGCCTCAGCTATTCACAATCTACATCAATTATTTGGATGAGGGGACCAATTGTAATACATCCAAGCTTGCTGATGATACAAAGCTGGGTGGGAATGTAAGTTGTGAGGATGATGCAAGGAGGCTTCAAGGGGATGTAGATAGGCTAAGTGAGTGGGGCAAGAACATGGCAAATGGAATATAATGTGGAGAAATGTGAAGTTATCCATTTTGGTAGGAAAAATAGAAAAGCAGAGTATTTTTTAAATGGTGAGAGATTGGGAAATGTTGGTGTTCAGAAGGACCTGGGTGTCCTTGTACACGAATCACTGAAAGTTAACAAGCGGGTGCAGCAAGCAATTAGGAAAGCAAATCGTATGTTGGCCTTTATTACAAGAGGATTTGAGTATAAGAGTAAAGACGTCTTATTGCAATTATATTGGGCCCTGGTGAGACCACACCTGGAGTATTGTGTGCAGTTTTGGTCTCCTTACCTAAGGAAGGATATACTTGCCATAGAGGGAGTGCAACAAAGGTTCACAAGACTGGTTCCTGGGATGGGGGTATTGTCCTATGAGGAGAGATTGAGTAGACTAGGCCTATATTCTGTGGAATTTAGAAGAATGAGAGGTGATCTCATTGAAACATAGAAAATTCTTACAGGGCTTGACAGGGGAGTCTAGAACAAGGGGTCACAGTCTCAGAAGAAGGGGTCGGCCATTAAGGACTGATATAAGGAGACATTTCTTCACTCAGAGGGTGGACAATCTTTGAAATTCTCTACCCCAGAGGGCTGTGGAGGCTCAGTCATTGAGTATATTCAAGACAGAGATCAAAAGATTTTTGAATACTAAGGCAATCAAGGGATATGGGGATAGTGTAGGAATGTGGAGATGAGGTAGAAGATCAGCCATGATCTTATTGAATGGCGGAGCAGGCTCATAGGGCCGAATGGCCTACTCCTGTTCCTATTTCTTATGTTCTTATGTTCTTAACTATCCAGCTGTGTTTGGTTTCTGCTTGTCTTTCAAATGGAAAGTTAACCAGTTTACAAAGAGTAGCATCATCAGTGGAAAAGAACATCAGTGTTGATGATAAGGTGGATGAAGAACACACTTCACTAGCAAACTTTTACAGAGGTTTTGTGGTAGAAGGTGAGTGTCTGATTATCATGTCACAGTGTTTGCATCCTCTGTGGAGATTGTGCATCAAATTCAACAGATCACTGGCACCAACAAAGAAGCTAGCTTTGCTATGAACATTGAGTGCCATGACATGTTGAGGGCTTTGACTTTAGGCTGGGTACGAAGAACTGCCAGAAAAGCCTTAATTGTTGAACAACTGTTGTGATATATTTTGGAATTATGTAAAAAGTTAATAAAACTCAATAAAGTGAAAAATGAAATGGAAGAATCAATTTGTACCTGAAATTTATCCCCCAAAAATTAAGATGGAGGGACACGTGATTTTTTTTGTGATTGGTCCTGGGGTAAAGAAAAATATTGCACATCATGATCAGAGAGAAGGCTTTTATATACATTCCCAAGGAATATACTTATTTATTTTCTAACAGAAGTAGTTTGCAACTTCTGCTAGCATGATGCAGCTTGTTATTTCAGTTTCCAGTTCTCAAGATTTAAATTTAGTCTCCAATTAACCTGCTCATGCTGTAAAATAAAAACTCACTTCATAGAAGATGCCCTCTGAGTATATAGGTTCTGGCTGTTAATGAGTCACTCTTTCTCGGATGGTAATGCCATTTGAAATAAGCAAAGTGAGGCAGTCCACATGTACTCTTAAGCAATGTCAAAACAGCATTCTGATGAGCAGATAAATGTTTCACTTGTATCTTCATATGTAATTTCATGCATTATTTGTAAAATAATGATCGACATTAGTGCATTTTGTTGTGTTCTCATATTTTCTAAGAGATAAATTGTTGAAGCTGACTCCTACTTTGGCACTCGTTACTTATAATCAACTTAATTAAAGAAGGTGCTAATTGGGCAAGATGGCAAGTGAGTTCCTGCATTCCTAATTAGAAGAGACTTTGGGTCTTTTTGGCCTTTATCAGTGTTAGAAGTTCAGTCTTTAAATCTTTTGGAATGTAAATTTTAATATTTTCGTTGGACCGAGGAGGATGATTTTGGATTCCTTTATCTGATCTCTGAAGTAGTGTTTTGAAAATATAAAATGTTTCCTTCATTGATACAAATAAACCGACTTCATCCCTCTCCCTGGTCATTGTCTGAGGCTGAACCAGCCTGTTCGCAACCTTGGCGTCCTATTTGACCCTGGGATGAGCTTCCAAACGCATAGCTGCTCCATTAACGAGACTGCCTACTTCCACCAACGTAACTGTCCCTGCCCCGCCTCAGCTCATCTGCTGCTGAAAGCCTCATCCAAGTCTTTTATTCCTCTAGACTTGATTATTCCTGTATCCTAACTTGCAGCAAGTCTCGTGCACCCATCACCCCTGTGCTCGCTCACCTACATTGGTTTCCGGTCTGGCAACGCCTTAATTTTAAAATTCTCATCTATGTTTTCAAATCCTTCCATGGCCTCGCCCCTCCCTATCTGTGTAACCTCCTCCAGCCCTACAACCCTCCGAGATCTCTATGCTCTTCCAATTCTGGCCTCTTGTGCATCCCCACTTTTAATCACTGCACCATTGTTGCCGGTGCCTTCAGCTGCCTAAGCCCTAAACGCTGGAATTCCCTCTCTAAGCCTCTCTGTCTCTCAATTTCTCTTTCCTCCTATAAGAAGCTCCTTAAAATCTACTTCTTTCACCTGTCTCCTTATGTGGCTTGGTGTCGAATTTTGTTTGAAACACTCCTGTGAAGCGCCTTGGGATGTTTTACTATGTTAAAGGCACTATATAAATGCAAGATGTTGTTGTAGTGAATTGAATATGGAACGATAGATAGATCACAGTAAATGTAAGCATTATGCCGTGGGTATTTTTACACTAGATATTATGTTCTCAGTTTCAGCATATCAAACCACTCCTGTAGCCGAGCCCTCTGTCCTTGTGAGCCATAGGTGCCTTTATTGGCTCAATATCCAAACATTTGTGGTGATCCTAGGAATCTGACAGAAAATTCTCTCAATGTATGTTGGGTTACTGATTGTATCATATGCCTTCATGTGATGTTCCTCGATTTTAGAAGGTGGTAGAATAAACATTTCATGGGACTGTTGCTCCGACTACAACATTTCAAGCAAATTTATTAAATAGTATATGGATAAGTGAACAGAAGCAATGCCACAATGTTGATATTCAGTAGTTACAGGATTCACCGTCCCTCCAGGGAAGATAGAACATCACAAACAGTTGCATCTGTTGTGCTAAACTGCAATGTAATCTGGACTGGACACAAGGAGGGCAATTTTAACCCTACCCACTCAGCAGCAACCGGGACCTACTGGGAAGATGAAGAAGCCCAAACAGGTCAGTTTTTTACTTTCCTCTGTGGGACCAGGAGGAGCAGGAGTGCACCCTTGGGGCCCACAAGGAAAGTCGTAGCCTCCCCTGCCCCGGATTGTCCCACTTTCCCTCCCCTGCCCCGGATTGTCCCACTTTCCCTCCCATGGGACTCTCCACACCTAATTTAATGCCGGTAAGTGGCCAAGGGTTGCTCAATTTTCTGGAGGCTGGCATCTGCTTCCTGACCACTTCCTGCCTGGAATGGGCAGGAGGTGAATCGGCGGTATGTTAATGAGGCACGGGGATTAAAATAGCCCGGTTCTCAAATTTTCTTCAGTAAGTGCATTTTGTAAGCTTGCTCCTTCTAAATGATATGCATGATGTGTTGAAATACAGACTTCGGCACTTTCTTGTAATTTAATTAATTATACCCTAGCACTTTAAGATTGTGAAACACCCTGAGGATAAAATTCAACTTCAGCGGGGCACAAAATGGGCAGCAGCAAATCAGCCAGCCATTATACAAACTCACCCAATGATCCTTTCCATTGAAATCAATGGAAAGGAAAGTCTTGCGATGTGTATAACAGGCAGCCTGCCCATTTCGTGTCTTGCCAACGTTGAATTTGACCTCCCTTTAGTCCTTCCTTTCTCTAACAATCAGCAGGCTTTTTGACATATGTGCTTAGCATTACCTAATCATGATAAACTACTGCACATGTCAGTTACGCAGCCATTTGCAGATGCTATACCTAAAGTCCTATCAGGACTAGAGCCATAAATGTGCATACATCGGTGGGCACAGAATAGAGAGGTTAGGCACTTCTTCCTCCTCCCCACTTGTGCCAACAGAGCTGCAACAGTGTTGTTCTGTAAACATGGAGGATTGGTTGTAAATCAGTAATGCAATCATGTGTATCATAAGCAGGAAGTCTGCTCTCACTTTCTGCACCTTTGGCATGACATATACTTGTTAACTTGTTTCATTTGTTGTTGCTAATACAACAGAAAATCAATATATGGATCACTAAAAGACATGGGCCCTGAATTTGGGACTTGAGGTACAAGTTGGGGGAGGGTAAAGTTGGCACAAGAGGCCGCTCAGATTCGGAAATGCCAGATCTCCATGCAGAAGACATATGGCTAAAGAAGTAGGGAAGGATGGGCTGAGGTAATGGAGAAGTCTGTGAACAAACATGAGGATTTTGGATTCAATGTGTTGGGCGACAGTGAGCCACTGGAGATCAGTGAAGGACGGGTAGGACGCAGCACAAGACAATAAGTTAGCAGTGAATGTCACTCCGTGGCACAGTGCATTAGAACTGTAACATACCGTGCCGCCCCAAGAGTGCAATTTTTCTAAATGTTTTAAACTTCAACAACACAAGTAGTTGCATGTGCAAACATGCAATCATTTTTTTTATGTAGTTAACTGCAACAGATGAACTGAAGTTGATTAGCTGTGATTGGTCTTCATGAAATTAATAATAATGACACCAAAAATTCCTGTTTTAGGTACTGTCTATGGAAGATTTTACCTGTGGCTGACTGTTGAACATGGCTTCTGGAGGCGGCAGTCTTTTTGAATCTCTCTCATCGTCTGTCCAGCGGTAAGTGCTGCGCTCATTTCATTAATTAATTGCTTTCATGTACAACAAGTTGCTGGCTGAAAATGGATTGTGATGCAATATATGAGAAAAAGCTTTCATGGCAGTGTGCCGGAAATGCACTGGTATCAGCAATATTAGACGCATGTCTGAAACATTCAGGCAGATTGAAGCATTGTGACCTTAGCTTGACAGAAAATGCTGCTCTGTAAAGTTTGAGCTTAAACTGCTAATAGGCCATTAACTGTGCTGTTGAACAAAATATTTTTTTTTAAATTGGAAATAATAGCACTTTTCCTTTAAAAGAATGCAATTTTTTGTCATGTACAACTGAAGACTGCCATTCAGGGTGAAATTAATAGCACCTGCTAACATTAGTAAGATGTTGGCTGAAGTTGATGCCGTATTGTACAAATCATGTTGCACCATATTTTGAAACGCTTTTCTTACAGAGTAATTCATGTGAAAATACATTTGTGCTCCCCAGTTGGTTCAGTCAGCAAATGCACCACCCAGTTGTTGTTTTTGTATCTTCACATTCTTCCCTTGGGATAGGGGAAGTATCCGTTAGTCGAACACTCCTTCCATGGCAATCACTATCATTATGCCAGTCCATAGGGTGGTTAATTCCTGGGAGGGTTTTATCGGCTCTCACAACCCATTTGATGAGCAGTGAGGCCACCCAACTGACGCAAGTATCCCCGCTGGATGTCAACCCAGAGTTCAGGGTCGGAGTTCTGGTCTTCACTGGCTGGGATTGTCTCAAGCAGGGTTTGGAACCTGTACCTTCTGATTTAGAGGAGGGAATCCTACCACTAAGCCAAAAGCCTGCTCCCACTACCCAGTGAGGTTCTGAATCTCACACATCAGAAATCTCAGTTCAAACCCTGTTCTGAGTTGACTGATTCTAGCCAGAGTGACTTTTGCATACTGCAATTGGCTTCAGTGGCCCAGTTGTAGGGAGGGAGATAAATAGGTAGCATTCCTAAACCTGCCAACACTCTTCTGGAAATGTATGTGTGTCGTCAGCGGGGGAGAACAGGATCAGATTCCGCTTTAATGCCTCACCTAGTCAAATAGCTTGGTGACAACCGATGTCTAGTCTAGCATGAAGAATGCTCACTTGGACGAGATAGGAGAGGGAACCCAGCGACTGTGCAACTGTATCCCAGCATGAGCCTGCATGGTCAATGGAAAAGAAAATGGGGCCGGTGTAAAACGGGTTGTGATTTACTGCCGCCTGTTTTGCACTGCCGCCCAAGACCAATTTCAGCCCCATTGAACACTGCAGATAACATCAAAACCCATTGGTTTATATTGCACATGTGTGACAATACGGTCCACAAGGCCATTTTTGTATTTGAATAACGTTTGGCTAACTTCTTTACCCAGAGAGTGGTTAGCATGTGGAACTTGCTATGACAGGGAGTACTTGAGGCAAATAGCACAGATGCATTTAAGAGGACACTGGATAAGTACATGAGGGAGAAAGGAATAGAACAATATGCTGGTAAGGTTAGATGAAGTAGAGTGGGAGGAGGCTCGTGTGGAGCATTAACACTGGCATATACCAGTTGGGCCGAATGGCCTGTTTCTGTGCTGTAAATTCTATGTAGTTCTATGCGCATTGAAACCTGTATAACTGGACACTCCCAAAAAATGGACACCTGTAAAAAACGGACACTTATTACATGGTAGCATATACAAGAGGCGGTCTGAAACCACAGACACTCACAAATTCCGAACTACAGACAGCCTTCAATGCAAACCTGCTGTAGCTGGAACTTTCACTGAGTCAGGGTCACTGGCGCTTCCCCTTGCAGCTTGCTTCCTTTCTACTGCTCAGTGAAAGAAATGGCTTTTGTGAAATGGGGAGCTCTTCAATATGCATAGCGGCAAAAAACATAAGAACATAAGCAACAGGAGCAGGAGTAGGCCATATGGCCCTTTGAGCCTGTTTTGCCATTCACTAAGATCATGGTTGATCTCCGACCTCAACTCCACTTTGCTGCCGATCCCCATATCCCTTGATTCACTTAGGGCTCAATTTTGCCAGGCCTGAGGAGGCAGGATTGAAGGCGTGTGAGGCGTTACAATCACAAAAACTGGCGGGCGGGCCCGATCCCGCCTCCATCCCGCCTCTGAGCAATTTTCCCACATGCGAGTTTTCTGACCCCGTCTCCATCCCGCCTCCAAGAGGCGGGATAGGCCCTTAAGGCCCTTAACAACCAGTTAAGTGCCTCTATAATACCATTTTGAGAGGCCTTTCTGATTTTAACAGTTTTCCCACACGCTGCATGCCTCCTCTGAAACACGCCAGTGAAACCTGGTGGTAGCACAAGTGGATTGCTTACTAACAGCTAAAGCTCCACCATTAAAAAGGAGTTTTCACCAATTATCATTTGCAGGTGGCAGAACTTTATTGTCTCCGGTCTGGGGGAACTTTTAACAGACCTACTCATTGTTGTGGAAGTTTGGAGTCTGACACCCATCTCCAGTGTGACCTCCTGAGAACCATTTATTTCCTTTCCTCCTGGACATCAGATTCAGATGAAGACCAGCCGCGGCAGCAGCAGAACCCTGAACAACAGCAGCACCAACTGCAGGAGAAACAGCAGGAGCTCCAAGCTGCTGCTCACCCACCTGAAGCTGCACAGGCCAGAAGGCGCCAGCGCATGGAAGACCGTCGGCACAGGAGATACCCCCCAAACAGGGTCTACAGACAGAGGATCAACTACCTCAACATGACTGAGCAGCAGTGCCAAAGGAGGCTCAGACTTTTGCGAGAGGTAATGGGTGACATCTGCCCAATGCTGCAGCAAGACCTGGAGCCCAGGGGAGCAGGTGGGCACCCCTTATCAGTGGCCATCAAAGTCACCACCGCACTCAACTTTTTCGCTTTAGGCTCATTCCAGGGATCAGCAGCAGACATCAGTGGCATCTCCCAGGCGGCCGCACACACTTGCATCACGCAGGTAACCGATGCCCTCTTTGCCATTGTGCACAATCACATCCATTTCTCCAAGGATCAAGCCAGTGTAACTGCGTGTTCAGTTGGGTTTGACAATCTGGCAGGTTTTCCAAGGGTGCAGGGTGTTGTTGACTGCACACATGTGGCCCTTAAGGCACCCCATCACAATCCAGGTATTTTTGTCAACCGCAAGGGCTTCCACTCCCTCAACGTACAGCTGGTGTGTGACCACAAGAAGGACATTTTGCATGTTTGGGCCAGTTGCCATGACTCCTTCATCCTGCGCCAGTCTAGTGTGCCTCCGCTCTTCAGTCCACCAGACCAACTTAATGGATGGCTACTTGGAGACAAGGGCTATCCCCTGAAGACGTGGCAAATGATGCCGTTGAGGAGCCCATCCAATGAAACTGAGGGGCGCTACAACTCCAGCCACATTTCCACCAGATCCATAATCAAGCAAACCATTGGTTTGCTGAAGATGCGCTTCAGATGCCTGGATAGATCAGGTGGAGCCCTGCAGTACTCAGCAGCCAGGGTCTCCAGAATCGTCGTGGTTTGCTGCGCACTTCACAACATGGCACAGCATTGTGGCTTGCAGATGCCTGAGGAACAAGTGGCTCATCACATAGCCTCCTCAGATGAGGAGGAGGAGAGCGACAACGACCAGCTTGCAGAGGCGCATCAACCAGTGCCAACAGCATGCGAGCACATTGCTGGCCGGGATGCAAGGCACGCACTCATCTTGGCCAGATTTACTTAGCCTAGCCAATCAAGCACTTTTGCCTCGCATCTTCTTACCAGAGCATCGACAATGGCCAAGAACCTATGGATTCCTATCACTCTGACCACCATACTGACAATTGCAAGTCATCCTAAGCCCTCAATTTGGAAGCCCCATTAGCGATATGACACATGCCACAACTGCAACAGTTGACATCAGAATTTTTAATGACAATAACCAACTGATGGCTTTTCAACATTAAACATAACATTTCACCCAAGTGACTACCATTGTGACTACTTGTGTATTATCTTCCTCTTACGCATGCTCCTATGTGGTACTTTCCCTGTGGCTTCAGCAGATGTGGAGGCCCCTTGCTCACTTTCTTGCTGCTCCTGTCTCGACACCTTTGGCGGGCGTCCTCTGAGGTTGCAAACCTGTGAGGGCTCGGCAACAGTCTGCTGCTCCTGCGGCTGTGCAGGGGTTGAGACGCCGATCTCAGTTGGGTGGGGAGTCTGGTGGGGCTGTGACCGAGGGCTCTGCAGTGACATGGTCGTGTGAGCACTTGGAGAGGAGCCCCCACTTCGTTGTTGTATGCCACTGTAGTGTCCGTGTGTAGATAAAGACACTGAAGACAGGAGTTGGTTCATAGGTATTTACTAAGCAAGTCTGGGGGGGGTTCTTAAGGATATACACAATACACAGGCTTATATAGCCCAAGTGGCAATTACCGGCATTACGCACACCTGGGGCTCTTAAAGGCACATACACCACAATTGCTCTTAAAGGCACATACACCACAATTCCTCCCCTTCTAGCTAACTAGTACATCATATTTTAAGTAATTATTAATTACATGTTATATGCAAAATAATATACATTGCTGTATTAATTAATTATAAGTTAGTCTCTCAGGAGGCTTCCTGACTCGGTCCGGATAATGCCTCGGGGGTGTAGTAGTTTCTGGTGGTGTAGTAGGTACTTCTGGCAAGGCTGATTCGGCTTGAAGGCCAGTGTCGGGTTCATCGGGTTCCAGTATCACCGGATCGGAGGTAGATATGGGTATCTCTACTTCATCGTTAGATGTATAGCGTGGTGGTGTAGGTTGTCCCTTTTCGGATGACTTGATGATTTGGTCAGCATGGCACCTTATTATGCTTTCTCCGATGTCCACGGTATACATCAGTGGTCCTAGTCGTGTGCAGTTAGTCCCAGGCTGCCATTTCTCGGTACGGTAGTCCCGGGCCAAAACCGGTTGGCCTATCTGGAAGGCCCTAGTTGGCCTTTCATTCATGCCCTGAAACTGCCGGTTCTCCACGTCCCTTCGGATGTTGGGCTTGACCAAATCCAGCCGGCATCTTAGGTTTCTATTGTAGAACATCATGGCGGGAGTTTGGTTTGTAACCATATGTGTTGCATTCCTATATGCAAATAAGAAGTTATCCACCTTGTGCTGAAGTTTTATGTCTTCATTACCCATGGCCTTTATGGCCTTCTTAAAGGTCTGGACAAACCTTTCAGCCAATCCATTGGTGGCGGGATGGTATGGGGCGGACGTGTAGTGCTTTACCCCATTGTTCTTTAAGAACTTTCTGAATTCTTCGGACACAAATTGCAGTCCATTATCAGAACATATCTGTTCCGGCAGCCCATTCCTGGCAAATATGGTCCTTAATACTGTGATGGTTTTTTCCGTGGTGGTGGAGGACATCTTTATTACCTCCGGCCACTTGGAGTGTGCATCAACTGCGATTAAGAACATTGAGTCCATAAATGGACCAGCAAAGTCGATGTGCACCCTTTGCCAGGGAGATGAGGGCCACTCCCATGGATGTAGAGGGGCCTGTGGCGGAGCATTTTGGACCTTCTGGCATCCTAGGCAGCTCTTGGTCATGTCTTCGATGTCTCCATCGATACCTGGCCACCATACAAACGCCCTAGCTAGGTTCTTCATTTTCACTCCACCCAGATGCCCCTCGTGAAGCTCCTTTAGCACTTTATCCTGGAGTTTGGGTGGAATCACCACTCTGGATCCACACATCAAGGTTCCTCGGCACACTGACAGCTGTTCTCTTCTTTGCGAGAATGCTGGCAACAGTGGTTCGCCATGTGCTGGCCATCCCTTCATTGTTAAATCGTAGACCCGTGAGAGAGTAGGGTCATTTCTGGTCTCCCTTTCAATGGCAGAATTTGTCACCGGTAGACATTCCACTATGGTAGAGTGGAATATCTCTACTGGGTCTACTGTAGGTGCCTCTTCTATCGTTGGCAACGGCAGGCGCGATAAACCGTCAGCATTCCCATGCTGTTTTGACCCTTTGTATTCAATGTTGTATTGGTGTGCCCCTAGAAAAAGGGACCACCTCTGTAGTCTTTGTGCCGTCATAATGGGGACACCCTTCTTAGGGTTGAATATGGAGGTGAGGGGTTGATGGTCAGTCAGCAAGGTAAATTTTTGTCCGTGTAGGTAATGGTTGAATTTCTTCACTCCCCATACCAGGCTGAGTGCTTCCCTGTCTATCTGGGAATAGTTACGCTCAGCTGAGTTCAATGAGCGTGACGCAAAAGCTATCGGCCGTTCCGAGCCATCAGGGAATCTATGGGACAATACCGCTCCTATGCCGTAAGGGGATGCATCGCACGCCAGTCTGATTGGTAGTGATGGGTTGTAATGAGCCAAAACTTTCTCGGATGTGATTAAGTCTTTACATTTATGGAAGGCACGTTTACAGTCTTCGTTCCATTTCCAAATCACTCCTGTGTGTAGAAGATCATTAAGAGGGTGTAGAATAGTTGATAAGTTTGGTAAAAATTTATGGTAGTAATTTATTAATCCCAGGAATGACCTCAATTGTGAAACATTTTCAGGTGCTGGGGCTTTTATAACTGCTTCAATTTTTTCAGGTGACTTATGCAACCCTTCCTTATTAATTATGTGGCCACAATATGATATCTGATTTTGGAAATATTCGCACTTGGGGCGATTTGCTCGTAGGCCCTGTTCTTTCAGCCTAGTGAGCACCTGCTCCAAATTGGCAAGGTGCTTGTTGTCGTTTTCTCCTGTTATAAGGATGTCGTCTAGGTAACACTGAGTCCCCGGAATTCCTTGCAGGACTTGCTCCATAGCTCTTTGCCAGATAGCTGGAGCTGATGCTACTCCAAAAACCAGTCGATTGTACTGGTACAGGCCTTTGTGTGTGTTTATTGTGAGATACTTTTTAGAGGTCTCCTCAACCTCCATCTGTAGATATGCCTGTGCCAAGTCAATTTTTGTGAAACGTTTTCCTCCGGATAAGAGGATACTGTACCGTGTGAAGGACCGGGTTTACAGTCACCTTAAAGTCCTCACAGATGCGAATTTTTCTCTGTTCCTCAGAGTTATTTTTCAATGCTTTTTTCATGACTGGAACGATGGGTGTTGCCCATTCGCTCCAATCTATTTTGGATAATACGCCTGCCTTTTCCAAATTCTCCAGCTCTGCCTCGACTGCCGGACATATTGCGTATGGCACCGGTCTTGCCTTAAAAATTTTTGGAATTGCTGTATCTTCCACTTTTATTGAGGCGGTGATGCCTTTCAAGTTTCCTAGTTTCTCTTGAAACACTTCTTTGGCGTTGGCCAAGATGTCTTTTAATCGTTCAGGTATGATGTCATCATTGTTTTTTTCCTTACTGGTCACCGTCAGTGCCTGAATGGAGTGCCAGTCTAAACGTATCTTCCTTATCCATTCACGTCCCAACAACGGTGGACCACCATCTTGTAGAATGTATAAATACAACTTTTGTATTTCTTTGCCGTTGTATACCACAGGCACCTTTATTTTTCCTTTGGGGTATACTTTCTGCCCCGTATATGTTTTTAAGATAATGGATGTGTCTTTTAGAGGTATATGCGAAAATAGCCTCTCGTAATCTCGTCGATTTATTACGATTAGAGCTGATCCTGTATCGAACTCCATTTTAACTGGGGACCCTGCTATTATGAGGGTAACCCAAATGGTCTGGTAATCTTCATTGGCAATTACATTATGTAATTTGAGAGAGCTTAGTCTCTTGTTCCCGGAGTCGCTATCGCTCTTCTGGTCTTTGGAGCTACTGTCCGTCATTATTTGTACCTTTCTGTGCTTTTCCTTATTGATTCTTTTCCCGTTAGTGGATTTTTTATTTTCAGATCGGCATACACGTGGAATGTGTCCCATCTTTCCACATCGCCTGCATGCTTTTTCTTTGAACCAGCAATCCCTCTGGTCATGGTTGGATCTGCCGCAGCGATAACATCTCTCGAAACCCCGTGTCATTTCATGGGTGCCGAAGTCCTGTGGCCTTTGCTGTATCTTTGCCGCTCCTATTGCACTGAAAGCCTTGTCCAGTGTTAAATCTTTTCCAGAAGATACCTTTTTTTGTGTTTCTACACTTAGGGGATCGCAGATGAATTTGTCTTGCAGAGAATCTGCCAGTCCTGCCTCGAATTGGCAGTGTAGGGTATCAACAATCTCCTCAAAATTCTTGTCCATCGGTTCGGCTGGAGTGATTAAGTTGCGTAACAGCTTGTATGTTTCTGCGCCCATTAGATCCAGAAGCACTGAAGCTTTTTTTTCATCTTCTATTCCATTTGCGGTGCAAAACACCTCCACTCTTTCTACATATGTGGTCCAATCCTCTATCTTGTTATCAAAAACATCAATATTGCCAAAGTTAGGCTCTGTTTCGTTATCAAAAGCATCAATATTGCCAGACTTAGGCATTTCAAAAAAGATATGGCGCTTCCCGCGCTTTTTTTTCCTCTGTAGCAACGATATGGCGCTTCCTGCGCTTTCCCGCCACTGCTACCGATAACAACGCTGTTTTACTGTGGTTTCCGTTTATTCACTGTTGGAGACTCGTTCCCGACGGAGGTCTAAACGCTGACCTGCTTGCCGCGCCGGCCGTCTCCCGAGTGCACCCTCCCAGTCCGTTATTGCTTGCTTCTGATTTCGCTGCCTGTCTCAGCTGTAGAGCCCGCTGCTGGAGCCCCAGCCTGACGCCCAGGAAGGATTAGCGCAGTACCTGCCACCAGCTTGGCCAGCTGGTGAAACCACAGTTTCTATTACTTCCTTGAGTCTTCTGGACGCTGGAGGAATCGATGTCCTTGAGGTGCTGCCGAATTGCAGGTAAGTCCGTTTCTACTTCGTCGCCACTGTAGTGTCCGTGTGTAGATAAAGACACTGAAGACAGGAGTTGGTTCATAGGTATTTACTAAGCAAGTCTGGGGGGGGGTTCTCAAGGATATACACAATACACAGGCTTATATAGCCCAAGTGGCAATTACCAGCATTACGCACACCTGGGGCTCTTAAAGGCACATACACCACAATTGCTCTTAAAGGCACATACACCACAGCCACCAACATCCCTCTCATGGGTCAGCCCCACTTCAGAGCTAGCAAGTGGCTTGACAGCACCTTGCTGCAATTCAGGGGGGCCATGAGGACCCGTTTCTGTACTGGAAGTCCTACTCTCGAGGACTTGCCTGAAGGTCTGGTTTGTTTGCTCAAGAGCTGACCATCGCTCCTCAAGAGATGTCAGTCTATTCTGAACAAATACCATGTTTTCCATACCCTGGCGACTAAGCTTCTCCATGGACGTAGCCATCCTCTCCTCTACTGTAGCCATCCTCTCCTCTACGGTAGCCAGCCTTACCATGGAGGTAGCCATCCTTTCCACGGAGGTTGCCATCCTTTCCGTGGTGATGCGTTCATGCGCCAACGCCTCCACAAAGGCTCTGCTCATGTTGCAATGGACTCCTCCATTCGCTCCACACTCACAGTGATCCTGGAGACAAAACCTGTCAGAGACTCCTGCACCTGTTCCTGGAGTTCCAGCACCACTCTTCTTCTGGATGGACCCGGAGGCAGAGGGTCGATATGCAGCTGGGCCGAGCTGGCAGAGTCCTGCGCCCTCCAACTAGGACTCTCCACCGCTGTCCCTATCTCCACCATCTGCTGATGCTCACTTGTGAGCTGTGATACACCAGGTGACAACACTGCACTATCTCACCAAGGTACCACCGAGGTGTGCGTGTCTGCATTGGTGCTGGGCGCGCTGAATTCTGCTGACGCTGCGCCCTCAGAGGTTGTAGCTTCCTCTGAGGAGTCTGGAGGCTAAGGCTGTTCCTCCTGGATAGTGGGGATGGGGGCATCGATGGTCCTGTGGGGGAGTAAAGGAAAGAGTCAGAGATGTGAGGCGAAGGTTACATGCACATTGAATATTGCAGATGATCAAAATTCAATCTGTTGGAGCATCAGAATCATTATCAGTGACTCATGCAATGTCAATGAGAGAGATGGAAAACTATTCTGTCACCAGCTTGCTGTGATGCACCCGTCTGTCTGTCCCCCACTTGTGCATCCTCCTCCACTCCCACGATTTCCAGGGCTGCCTCCTCCCAGGGGGTGAGCTGGGCTACTGAGGGTGGCCCTCCCCCTGTCCTCGCTCTTTCCCTCTTATTGTGAGCTCTTTTTTCCTGCAATGAGGGAGACAAGTGGAGTTTGAGTGAGAATGAAGAAGTGAGTGTAGAGAATCCATATCATTGATGGTTAGAAGGAGACAAAGATGGAGTGAGGTGGCAAGACCAAGGGCCCTCCCTGTGTGTTGTAAGTTGTTTTCATAGCATCAC
The DNA here is from genome assembly GCF_052327205.1 of Somniosus microcephalus. Taxonomy (NCBI): domain Eukaryota; kingdom Metazoa; phylum Chordata; class Chondrichthyes; order Squaliformes; family Somniosidae; genus Somniosus; species Somniosus microcephalus. The sequence goes on along the minus strand of NC_141001.1, from coordinate 63,084,847 downwards.
AGCGATAGGGAGTGTGAGGGCTGCATAGTCAAATAGTTAGGTGAATGTGACCATAGAGAGGGAATGGGTAAGGGTGCAGGGATGTCAGTGTCAAGTGGGATGTGGAGGAAGAGGTTGTCAAAGCTGAGTACTGGTGAGGAGAGGCAATGGGGATCAGATTGAGGGTGATGGGAAAGTCATACTCACTTATCCAGTGCGCAGAAGGTCATGAAACCCCTTCCTGCTCTGCAGCCAGGTTCTGCGGCACATAGACAAAGAGTTGACCTCCTGGGCCACTTGCATCCACCCAGCTTTCGTCTGCTGGAGAGGCTTCTTCCTCCCTGAGGAAGGGAAGAGCACTTCCTTATTTCCTCTTTCTCCCTCCATCAGAGCTTGGAGGGCGGCGTCATCGAACCTTGGTGCAGACTTTGGCCTACTGCTGGACATATTGGCTGGAGGAATCTATCACAGCAAAGGGCATAAGGTTTGCAGTCTGCAGAAGAAGCAAGGCTGCTTGCAGGCCTTAAATCCAGCAGTACTGATGACGTAATCGGAGGTGACTTTCAGGATGGAAAGACTAAGTGGGCCAGGGGTTCCCATACACTGGAAATCAATTGCCCAATTATGTGAAAATCGCATATTTTTCCCACATCAAATTGGAGTCGGGTGGCTAACACAAAAAGCGGCTGACACGCCCCCAGCCCGCACCAATGGCAAAATTGAGCCCCTAGAGTCCAAAAATCTATCTATCTCAGTCTTGAATATACTCAACGACTGAGCAGCCACAGCCCTTTGGGGTAGAGAATTCCAAAGATTCACAACCCTCTGAGTGAAGAAGTTCATCCTCATCTCAGTCTTAAATGGCCGCCCCCATATCTTGAGACTATGGGCTAGATTTTCTCAGCCCTGAGGAGGTGGGCATGGAGCTGGGACTGCTGGTAAAGTAGCAGAAAGTGGTGGCGAATGGCAAACCCGCCCCCATCCCGCCTCCGTGCCCTTTTGCCAGGAGGCGGGAAGATGTGCTGCTTCGGGTCCCCTCTCCTGGAGACAGGAAAGGCATTAATTCCTTTTAACTGCCTGTTAACAGGTAGTTAACAGACAAGAAAAAGGATTAGTGCCATTTTGCCTTCTCAGGTGAAGACTTCCCGACCTCAGAGAACCCCGTCGGGTTTGAGGAGACATGAAGGAGGTCTGCGGGGGTCGGAGGCACTTGGAAATAAGATGTAGAGGTGAGTGATGGGTGCAAGTGTGGAGCGGTAAGTGTAATATATGTACCTTTAAGGGGGAGAACTACTTTTTACAGCTCCTGTATCCTGTAGTACCGGCAGTGACCACACCTGCATATAAACCCTGAGTAGTGATCTGTACAGTCAGTTGCAGTTTGAACCCTCATTCAGTAAACACCTGTTGATCGTTCCCTGCAGTCTTTGTCTGATTATTGAAGGACACAACATTAAGATACACAGATATAACATTGGCGACGACGCAGATTCGAAACTACCTGCAACTCTGCATCACCTCCCAGGGATTCGCTCCTGGAGAACAGTGGAAGGAGGTCGAGTCCAGAAGCACAGGCGTCGACCACGGGCAACCGCCCAGTCATCCAGCGGAGATTTGAGCATCGCAGGGGAGGCTGTCGAGAGCCAGGCTTGGCTTTCCAGTCATGGTGGTCCAGCGAAACGGGCTGGCAACAGGTACTGCGCAGACCCTTCCCGGACAGCGGCGGCTAGAGCCGACCGAGCAGCACAGAAAAGGCCGAGCAGCGTCGACGGGGGAGAGAGAGAGGGCAGAGCGCACAGGGCGCAGCCGGTGTTCAGGACCGAGTGGCGTCAACGGGGAGAAAGATGAGAGAGAGCAGAGCGCAGCCGGTGTTCAACGGCCGAGCAGCGTCAACGGGGGAGAGAGATGCACAGGAAAACGCGAGGCACTGCCATTGCCACGAGGACTGCAGAGAGCGGCATTGGCAGCAGCGCAGGAGCAGCGCACCAAACCCACAGGGCGTCGCCATTTGCCATGAGGACCGCCGAGAGCAGCATTGGCAGCAGCGCGGGAGGTGCCATTTTAAGCCGCAGTGGGGAAGAAAGGAAAGCACGGGAGACGCCATTTTAAGCCAGTCTAACCACACCCAAAAATGCTGAAGAGTGGCAGTATCACAGCGTTCAACAATGAAGTCAAAGATTGGACGACATATGTCGAACACATAGAAGTATACTGCAAGGCGAATGAAGTGCCAGGTGACAAGAAAGCGCTGGTATTGTTGAATTCAATGGGTGCAAAAACGTATGGCTTACTACGAAACCTAGTAACCCCAGAAAAGCCAGTAGAAAAAGATTTTGAAAACATAGTGTCAATCCTACAGGACCATTTAAACCCCACACCGCTGCTGATAGCAGAAAGATTTAAGTTTCACAAAAGGAACCAGCATAAAGATAATGGTAATGCTGAGTATTTATCGGAACTACGCAAGCTATCGAAACACTGCCAGTTTGGAACGGGACCAGCAGATACTTTAAGGGACAAGTTTGTGTGTGGGCTTCAAAGTGAAGGAACCCAGAAATGGCTTCTATCAGAAAAGGATCTTACGCTGGACAAGGTTTTCAGCATTGCAGTATCACACGAAGCAGCAGCACGGGGCGCTGCAGAGATACAATGGAGACCGCAAGAATATGGCACAAATGAAATGTCATACGGAACAGTGAAGTGCTATCGCTGCGGCAGAACAACACACGACCATAATGATTGCTGGTTCAAGAACAAAGTGTGCAGACAGTGTGGAAAAGTAGGACACATAGCAAGAGTCTGCAGGTCGGGAAAGAAAACCAGCAGCAAGAAATCTCCACAGGAGAAGTACAAGAAGGTACATAAGGTGACGGAGAGTAGTTCAGATGAACAGAAGAGTGATACAGACTCCGGAAGCAAGGAGCTGGGTTGTCTGAAACTACATAATGTGATCAAAACGGAGGATCACCAAACTATCTGGGTCATGCTCAAGGTAGCAGGAGTCCAAGTGAAAATGGAATTGGACACAGGATCAGCCCTAACAGTCATAAACCGAAGGGACTACAAGCGGCTATTCTCGCATATACCCTTGAGAGATACAAAGATTGTCTTGAAGACGTACACGGGGCAAAAAGTCTACCCCAAAGGAAAAATAAGGGTGAACATTATATATAACGGCAAGGAAACACCAAAAATGGACCTATATGTATTGCCAGATGGAGGACCACCATTACTAGGACGTGAATGGATCCGGAAGATACAGCTAGATTGGCATTCCATACAAGCACTGACTGTAGATGCCAAAAAGGATGACGACGTCACACCTGGACGACTGTCGAAAATGCTAACTGACGCACAAGAAGTGTTCCAGCAGGGACTCGGAACACTAAAAGGCATAACAGCGACGATCAAAATAGAGGAAAATGCAAGCCCAAAGTTTTTTAAGGCCAGACCGGTACCTTATGCGATCCGCCCAGCCGTCGAAGCAGAGCTGGAAGGTTTGGAACATTCAGGAGTACTGTCCAAAGTGGACTGGAGCGAGTGGGCTACACCCATCGCTCCTGTAATGAAGAGGTCGTTGAGTAATACGCCTGGGGAACCAAAGAAGGTTCGCATCTGTGGGGACTTTAAGGTGACAGTGAACCCAGTCCTTCACACTGTATAATATCCGCTTCCGCGGATTGAAGATATTTTCGCCTCACTATCTGGAGGGAAACGCTTCACTAAGATTGATCTGGCCCAGGCGTACCTGCAAATGGAGGTAGAAGAAGCCTCGAAACAGTACCTCACGATCAACACTCATAAAGGTCTCTACCAATACAACCGGCTGGTGTTCGGGGTAGCATCAGCTCCGGCTATTTGGCAAAGGGCAATGGAACAAGTCCAGCAAGGGATTCCAGGGACCCAATGTTATTTGGATGACATCCTGGTCACGGGCAAAAATGACAGTGCTCACCTCATCAACCTGGAGCAGGTGCTCACTAGATTGAAGGAATATGGGCTACCAGCTAATCGCCACAAATGCGAGTTTTTCCAGAAGCAGATCTCGTATTGTGGCCACGTTATTGATAAAGAGGGGTTACATAAGTCCCCTGAAAAGATTGAGGCAGTAGTCAAGGCTCCAGCACCGGAAAATGTGTCACAACTGAGGTCGTTCCTCGGGCTGGTGAACTACTACCATAAGTTCTTGCCGAATTTGTCTACCATACTATACCCACTGAACACCCTACTACAAACGGGGGTACCATGGAAGTGGAGTGACGAATGTAAACGAGCCTTCCAGAAGAGCAAAGCATTGATCACATCAAAAGAGGTGTTGGCTCATTTCAACCCAGCACTACCAATTCGGTTGGCGTGTGATGCATCACCCTATGGCATTGGAACGGTGCTGTCGCACAAATTCCCGGACGGCTCGGCAAGGCCAGTAGCCTTTGCGTCTCGGTCACTAACCTCAGCCGAGTGTAACTACGCCCAGATTGACAGGGAGGCCCACAGCCTAGTGTGGGGAGTGAAAAAGTTCAGTCACTATCTGCACGGGCAGAAGTTCACCTTGTTGACTGACCACCAACCACTTGTCTCCATCTTTAATCCAAAGAAGGGCGTTTCGGTGATGACTGCGCAACGGCTACAGAGATGGTCCCTTTTTCTAGGGGCGAACCAATATGAAATCGAGTATAAGGGCACGAAACAGCATGGAAATGCTGATGGACTGTCACGCCTGCCACTGCCTACTGCGGAGGAAGCACCAGCAGTGGATCCTGTCGAAATATTTCATTCGACTATAATTGAATGCTTGCCAGTAACTAACGCTGGTATAGAGAAGGAGACCCGAAATGACCCGACACTGTCTCGGGTATATGATTTGACGGTGAAGGGATGGCCAGCACATGGCGACTCACTGTTGCCAGCATTCTCATCCAGAAGAGAACAGCTGTCAGTATGCCAGGGGACCTTGATGTGTGGATCCCGAGTGGTAATTCCACCCAAGTTAAGGGAGAGAGTGCTCAATGAGCTTCACGAAGGTCATCTGAGAGGGGTGAAAATGAAAAGCCTTGCTAGGGCTTATGTGTGGTGGCCGGGGATCGATCAGCAAATCGAGGACCTGACAAAGAGCTGCTCAGGATGCCAGAAGGTCCAAAATGCACCACCACATGCCCCTCTACACCCATGGGAGTGGCCCTCATCTCCATGGCAATGGGTGCATATTGATTTTGCTGGTCCATTCATGGACTCAATGTTTTTAATAGCCGTGGATGCGCACTCGAAATGGCCTGAGGTGATCAAAATGTCCTCCACCACCACGGAGAAAACTATTGCAGTCCTACGGACCATTTTTGCCAGGAACGGCTTGCCAGAGCAGATTTGCTCTGATAACAGACCACAGTTTGTGTCCGAAGAGTTTCGAAGATTTATGAAAAGGGATGGGGTAAGGCATTATACATCCGCCCCGTATCATCCAGCCACAAATGGATTGGCTGAGAGGTTCGTACAAACCTTTAAAAAAGCAGTAAAGGCCATGTGCGATGACGACATTCCACTGCAGCATAAGGTGGACAATTTCCTGTTAGCCTACAGAAATGCGACACATGCAGTCACCAACCAGGCCCCGGCCACGATGTTCTTTAACCGAAGGTTGAGATCTCATCTGGATTTGCTCAGACCAAATGTACGAAGAGATGTTGAGAGTAAGCAATTCCAGCACATCAATGAGAAGCCGACAAGGAGCTTCAATGTAGGGCAACCAGTCTTGGCCCACGACTACCGAACAGAGAAATGGCAACCAGGAATGATATGCACACGGCAGGGGACACTAATGTACACAGTGGATGTTGGGGAGAACATTGTGAGACGCCATGCTGACCAGATCCTAGAGTCACAGGAACGAGTCAACCCCATGTCTCGGCCATACGTACCTGGTGAGGAACCCGACGTACAGGTCGCATCTACCTCAGAAACAATAGCATTGGAAGCTGATGAATCAACTGACGACAGGGTGTTAGAATCACCTCCGCACCAAGAGCGAGACACTCGGGAAAGGCGTTATCCAGAAAGAATCAGGAAGCCTCCCCAAAGACTGAATTTATAGATAGACTATTTTCAGTTAATGTTGCATGTTAAAAGTGTTAATTGTAATTAGTTGATATTTAATTGTTAAATGAGTGTTATGGTACTGTTAATCTAAAAGGGGAGGAATTGTAACGTATGTACCTTTAAGGGGGAGAACTACTTTTTACAGCTCCTGTATCCTGTAGTACCGGCAGTGACCACACCTGTATATAAACCCTGAGTAGTGATCTGTACAGTCAGTTGCAGTTTGAACCCTCATTCAGTAAACACCTGTTGATCGTTCCCTGCAGTCTTTGTCTGATTATTGGAGGACACAACATTAAGATACACGGATATAACAGTAAGTATGTAAGGTGAGTAATAAGTGATGTAAGAAAACTACTAGGCACTTGGTCTAGGCGTTAAACAAAGCTTTAATCAACTGTTTTACAACATGGAAGTCTAGTTCTATCTTTCACTGGTTCCTGTTAAGAATGTCCTGCGCAAGCTGGGCCTGTGCCTGAGTATTTATACTCTCCCTGGACAGTGCCACCCGTAGACCGCTCAGTATTATTTCACAAGTCTTTCTTTCATAAATGACTGATTCATGTCAATGTGTTTAAAAAGGTTACCTTGTTTTCTTCCTACAGCCTTCATCCACCCTGGATCGGGAGACCCGACATCTTCCTTGTCAATTTCACAGACTGGCTGTTGGATCCTCCGAACCAACAGCCATCTGAAATCGACAAAATTGAAAGGTTTGATGAGTCCTGAACACAAGGGCTCATCAAACTACAGAGAATGCCAGTGTTTGACAGCTTCACAAAGCTGTCAAATGCTGACATTTCTTCTTTCAAGAAGTCTTGACAGATAGCACGTCAGACATTGATGTGCTCTGTCAGTGACTTCCTCCCTAATTGGCCTGCCGAGCCCGCAGGGCGGGCTTAACAAGTTCAATCAGGGGAAAATCCCTCTGGTTGGTCAGACGATGATGGAGGCGGGACATTGACATGACAAGCAGCAGTCCCGCCTCCAACTCGTCTCCATTGAGAAAATCTCCTAGTTCTAGACTCTCCAGCCAGGGGAAGCAACCTCTCAGCGTCTAACCTGTCAATCCCCTCAGAATCTTATTTGTTTCAATGAGATCACCTCTAATTTTTCTTAACTCCAGACAGTATAGACCCAATCTACTCAATCTCTCCTCATAAGACAACCCTCTCATCCCAGAAATCAATCTAGTGAACACTTGTTTCACTGCCTCTAAGGCATGTATGCCCTTTCTCAGATAAGGAGACCAAAACAGTGCTCAGTACTCCAGGTGTGGTCTCACCAAAGCCCTGTAGAATTGTAGTAAGACTTCCTTACTCTTATTCTCCAACCCCCTTGCAATAAAGGCCAATATGCCATTTGCCTTCCTAATTGCTTGCTGTACCTGCATGCTAACTTTCTGGGATTCTTGTATGAGGACACCTAAATCTCTCTAAACACCAACATTTAATAGTGTCTCACCATTTAAAAAATATTCTGTTTTCTCTTTCTCCTATCAAAATGAATAACCTCACATTTCCTCACATTATACTTCATCTGCCACCTTATTGCCCACTCACTTAACCTGTCTATATCCCTTTGCAGGCTCTTTGTGTCCTTCTCACAGTTTACTTTTGCACCTAGCTTTGTATCATCAGAAAACTTGGATACATTGCACTCGGTCCCTTCATCTAAGTCATTAATACAGATTGAAAATAGCTGAGGCCCAAGCACTGATCCTTGTGGCACCCCACTAGTTACAGCCTGCCAACCGGAAAAAGACCCATTTATCCCTTCTCTTTGTTTTCTGTCCATTAACCAATCCTCTATCCATGCCACTCTATTACCCACAACCCAATGAGCCCTTATCTTACATAGCAAACTTTTATGTGGTACCTTATCGAATACCTTTTGGAACTCCAAATATACTACATCCACTGGTTTTCCTTTATCTACCTTTATCCTCAAAAAATTCTAATAAAGTTGTTAAACATGATTTCCCTTTTATAAAACCATGTTGACTCTGCCTTATCATATTATAATTTTCTAAGTGCCCTGTTCACCACTTCCTTAATAATGGATTCCAACATTTTCCTGACAACTGATGTCAGGCTATGGCCTATATTTCCTTGTTTTCTCTCTCACTCCTTTCTTGAATAGCAGGGTTACATTTTGCTACCTTGGAAACCGCTCTATCTCTGGGATTGAATGCTTGCACGGTTCTATCCCAAGGATAGAGCAGTTTCTCTGCTGTGATGGATGCTGGGTAAAGAACTCCCCATTCTACTCAAAAGTTTTACAGTGCATAGAATGACCATTTTGAAAATACGGACAGCTACAAAAAAAAAGGACAGCTGATGCAAGTCTCTAAGGTGTCCGTATTTTACAGGTTTCACTGTATAATATTCTAGAATTATACCATCTGGAACACAATTTGTTCCAACATAAGTATAGTTTGTACTGTTCAAACTGTGAAGCACTGAAGACGAAGAACTGAAACATCCAGTTTCTCCCTTCATTTTCCTTTTCACACTTTTATGGCTACATTACTGGCCACTGGTGACAAAATCTTGATAATGTACCTGTGAATCAGGGTATTTAGTGCATATTTTTCAATTTTGCCCTGCTTAGAAGTTTGTACAAATGGCAAAGTCATTCTGGGCAGCCGCTTTCACAGACATAGAAACGTGCATACATTGTGGTGTTGGGCAGCCAGCTCCATTCTGTCCTGTGTCAGTCACAAAGTTTATCTGTCCTGTACTGTCAACCACCCACCAGCCCTGTGAAGTAAGGTTTCAAAGCTGCTCCTTGCCTGAGATTAATAAGTAGACAGGGTGTGAAGATTGCAAGCCATTAAAGTGGGATTTTGGAACAGGAATGGCAGTGGGAGTGGAATCAGGAAGCTGAACTGATGACATACATTAATAGTGATAGAGGATCCCCATTCAAAACAATACTTCAAAGCTACAATCTGTACTGCTTGAAAATTTTATAACTATAAAATCCATACCACAGGAAATGAATACTGTAAACTGCTGTCTTACTCAGTTTCTGTTAGTTAGATATTAAGATCTACAATCAGCCTCTGATACTGGCTCTTTGTGGAGAACAGGTACCGGAGAAAGGTCCGTGTAATGGACTTTAACTGTTAATGTTTTCAAAATAATATAGAACAAGGTGATTAAAGGATTTGATTGGGTAGATCGAGAGAAACTATTTCCACCGGTGGGGGAGTCCAGAACAAGGGGGCACTACCTGAAAAATAGAGCTAGGTTGTTCAGGGGTGATGTCAGAAAGCATTTCTTCACACAAAGGGTAGTGGAACTCTCTCCTCCAAAGGCTGCTGAGGCTAGGTCAATTTAAAATTTCAAAACTGAGATTGAAAGATTTTTGTTAGGCAAGGGGTTTACGGAACCAAGGTGGGTAGATGGAATTAAGATACAGATGAAACATGATCTAATTGAATGGCGGAACAGACTCGAGGGGCTGAATGGCCCACTCCTGTTCCTGTGTAAAATCATAGCTTCTTTCTCAGGATTACCTCACTGTGGCATGTGCTTTTAAATTTTGTATTTTTGTATTTATTGTAATTGCTGCTTGTGTGGATGACATTTCAAATGAAAAAGTTCGGAAATTTACAAAACACACTTTCCCGATACCTTACTGAACGTGGAAGGTGTCGGCAGATAGAATGTTAAGATCTTTGCTGCTCAGCCAGTATTTTGTGCCTGAAATTCATCTAAATCTCATTTAATAGGGATCATAAAATTCTATCTGTCCTTCAGGTGTCCTGCTTCTTAAACTGCAATCTTCACTTAGATACATATGCGTCAGGAATAATTACACAAAGCAATGCACTGTGTATTGTCTCACTGTACGCGATACAAGTATTTGAATTCACAAGTATCTTTTTCTAAAAATGGCATTCAATTATAATAGTTTGTATGAAAATAACTTGATGCAAATGTTCAATTTATTTTAGTAGTGGAAGCTATAAAATGTATTTGCAAAAGGATTGCAGTAGATATAATCCATCAAATCAAAAAGCATATTTAATGGGAGAAAAGAATAAGATGGTGTCTATGTAAATAATTAATCTTAGTAGATGATGAGTAAGATGGTATTTTGATGCCCTTAAAAAACAATGTTATTTTGTTCATTAGTGTTTAATAGTGTTAGTTTTATTTAATCACAGTATAAAATTTTACAACTTTTGATATAAAATTAGAATTCCACATTAGATTCATGCTAACTCTAATGTAATTGTGTTTTTCTAAAGTTTGTTATACAAATGTTTTTCATTTAACTGCTTTATTTTTTAACCCAATGTGATTTAAATTTCAGGTCTGCCCTAGATATTCATGTTCATTGTCAACGATCTCTCCCAATCTTTCCCATAAGCGGACCCCAAGCCCCTTATGATCATTGTTTTTTACTGACCAATACCTCGTCAGACAAAATTGTGACTTGGGAAGTGGGGGTGGTCATAACAATGAAACTCTTTATATGATCTGGATATTGTAATCTTGTATGTGCTTTATATGCATTTTTCTACCTTTCAGAAGGCGGATTGTTAAACACTGTAGTGTGACAAGGTCAATTGTAAGCCAACAAGTTGATTTATTTTATATACAATAGGTGAATGAACAGAATACATTTTGCAATGCCAATCAAGCCTGCTATTTCTCTTTCTAAATCTGAGCTCCTGTGGCAGCTATCCCCCTCTAATTGGGCTCAACATACTACGTGTGAATGTATTAATGAACCCCTTCATCTCAGACTGATGTGGCTTTGAGAAACACCATTTTGATTTGTGCTTCATCTAAATTTAATCCCCATTCCCAGAAGCTTGTGTGTTGCGTGGATTTAAAACCCTAGTGAGCTGACTTTAACTTCATAGCATAATTTTAATATAAAGTAAACAGAAATATGATAATTCAGTGTGTTCGGGGTTCCAGGGAGCCATTCTTTTGAAGTACAGATTTCAGCTTAGGTTGACTGGTTATTGTATATTAAATTCTTGCCATTCACCTCTGGAACCTGGGTTCAAATAGCTAGACTCAAGGTGGAGAAGTCTCTTTGTTGACACTGAGGTTCGTATATGAAATAACTTTGAGTAGTCTCAATCCAGTTTATACCACGTGTGCCCACCACACAAAATCTGGTACTAATTTACATTTAAAGTTGGCAATTTCACGCAGTGGTCAGAGGATGGCGGGTGAAGGAAAACGGGGTACTTATCTGAGGTTTGGGGTGAGGGCTTTGCTTGAGGCCTGATCCAGGAGTGCTTGATACTGACATTGAGCGTCTAAAATGGAAATCGTTCTATTCCGAGCATTATCAGCATTAACATCAACTTGAGAATACAATTCACAAAAAACCTCATGTACAGGTACTGTGATGCTGAAGTATCCCTCAATACTACAAGGAAAGAAATTTTATTAGTCAAACATTGTACTCTAGAGGGTGAATTTGTTATCCGGTGAGGCTTTGCATGCAGCACGTATCAGAAATTTGTGGGTGTGCTGATTGCGATTTTCCATCATTATTTTCAATGGCAGGAAAACAGCAGGGAATACACCCACAATTTTACATTGTGTATGAGGCTCTGCCAACAACACGGGATATCATACAATTTAGCCAAACATCGCTAAAGGCAGCGTAATAATGCTGAAACCTTTGTTTGAAATTGAATGAGAAACTTGGTTGAAACATGAGCTGTAGCGTGGTTTGCAAACTTTAGTTGATGTAATACTGAACTGCGACAAATATTTCTAATCTCCAGTGTTCTAGCTGGCAGTCATGACTTGGGGGTGAAACAGGACTTTGGCGGGAGACGCAAAATAGGCGGGAATCACTTTCGTCGCTTGTTATACAACACAACCAATACAGTATTGAGTTCTATTGAAGTCAATAGAACAGAATATCGGGTGGGGTATATAATGGGTGACCGATGTAATACCGTCCCTGCTCATAACCAATTTCACCCCCTTGACCTTGATCAAGTTTTATCTATATACCTGTTGGGTATACGGGGTACAATTTCAAAGTTTACAGCTGACACAAAACTCAGAAACGTAGTAAACAGTGAGGAGGATACTAGTGGGGTGATTTTCTCTGGCTACTTTAGGCGCTAAAGAGCCTCCTAGGTGGTCAAGATGGGGTCTTGAGCTGCAACGCCGGTTTAGGCTGCATTTAGCGCAAGGCGCCATCTCGGTAAAGGAGTTGAAGCTTGCACTAGGAATGGCCATCTGGAGGATCGTTAAGGGTTTGATTGACAATTAACTTGTCTGCTAGCACTCATTAAAGAGGCTGCATGGCATTTTGGTGGCTAGCTTAAGAGCATAAGAATTAAGAGCAGGAGTAGGCCATTCGGCCCCTCGAGCCTGCTCTGCCATTCAATAAGATCATGGCTGATCTGATCTTGGCCTCAACTCCACTTTCCTGCCTGTCCCCATAACACTTGACTCCCCTGTAGCTCAAATATCTGTCTATCTCCGCCTCGAATATATTCACTGACTCCGCCTCCACAGCTCTCTAGGGTAGAGAATTCCAAAGATTCAAGACCCTCTGAGAGAAAAACGCTTCAACTAACGCCCTCAGCGACCAGCTGAACAGGAGTAAGCAAGTCATTGCTGAGGATATCGAGTGCTACTTAAAGGCATGCTCAGCTTTCACTGTTCACTTGCTGCTGAAGGTTTGAAGAGGACTTTTGAGACACATTGGGAGACTTTCTGGGACAGTTAGTCAAGACTTCACCAACACTCTTATCAACATTTATTCTGGAAATTCAAGAAAGAGAATGAGTGCTGTGCTAGTCTACCTTGTGGGAGTCACCAGGAGAAAGGGAGTGCTTGGTCATCAGCATCTTGCTAGGGGTCCTCCTTGGTCTGGAGGAAGTATGGGAAGAGGAGATGAGGCCAGGTAGACCAACACCAGGTGCTGGAGGAGATAGGGGCAGGAGGGCGAGGTGCACTCCTTCCCCCCTCCCCAGCCGCCCCCCCACCCCCACCACCCCCATGGGCACAGGACTTCCTTCCTCCTCTGGACCTTCTCCACCAGGACTTCCAGTGCCGTGTCTGAGAACCTATGCGCCCCCTCCCTCAGACCCTGAGCCATCCTGAAATGTGCTGTTGTGTGTCAGCCAGCGCACTCCATACCTTCAGCAGAAGTAGGTGAGTGCAGGCTACATGTACCGCTCCACGAAAATTGCTTCTAATCAGCGCTTGAGGGCTAAACCTGCAGGTGCCTGTGTTAGTGCCTCCAGGCAAGTTCAAATCATGGTAATCAGCATTAGCCACAAATTTGCATGCTAAAACAAGACTTTCAAACAGGCGTGTCTTATTAGAACAGCACCCACTTAGCACTTGTTTTCACCCTTTCACCAAAATGACCACCGCAGATTCAGGAGGACACCGGCAGACTGGTGAAATGGGCAGACGCATGGCAGATGAAATTTAATGCAGAGAAGTGTTAAGTGATGTATTTTGGTAGGAAGAATGAGGAGAGGCAATATAAACTAAATGATTTGGTGGTGTTGTTGTTTGGCGAACCGACCTCTACCAAGCGGAAGCTGAACGCCAATTCACCGACACCTCCTCCTACCTCCGCCTGGACCATGGCCCCACTACTGAACATCAAGCCACTGTTTCCAAGACTGTCACTGACTTCGTCTCCTCTGGAGATCATCCCCCCATGGCCGCCAACCTCATAGTTCCCAACCCCGCACAGCCCGCTTCTACCTCCTTCCCAAAAACCACAAACAGGACTGCCCTGGTAGACCCATCGTTTCAGCCTGTTCTTGCCCCATGGAACTTATCTCTTCCTATCTTGACTCTATTTTTTCTCCCCTTGTCCAGTCTCTTCCCACCTACATCCGCGACTCTTCCGATGCCCTCCGCCATTTTAACAGTTTCCAGTTTCCTGGCCCCAATCTGTAGTGTATGTGCCTTTAAGAGCCCCCTGTGTACTGTAATGCCGGTAATGGCCACTTGGGCTATATAAGCCTGTATATTGTGTTGTATCAAGTAGTTCCCCTCCAGACTTTGTTCAGTAAACACCTGTGAAACCAACTCCTGTCTTCAGTGTCTCTATTAACACACAGACACAACAGTGGCGACGAATTGGAAACGGACTTACCTGCAATTCGGCAGCACCTCAAGAACATAGATTCCTCTGGCGTCCAAAGTTGAAGAAAATCAAGAAAAAGAAAAAGCTGTGGTTTCACCAGCTAGCCAAGCTGGTGGCAGGTACTGCAATAATCCTTCCTGGGCGTCGGACTGGGGCTCCAGCGGCTGGCTCTGCAGCTAGGCCAAGCAGCGAAGGCGGAGGCAAGCAGTAACAGATGGGGAGGGAGCACTCGGGAGATGGCCGGCGCTGCAAGCAGGTCGGCGTTCAGACCTAGAGAGAGAGTCCGGCGGGAACGAGTCTCCAACTGTAAATAAATAAATAAAAAGAAGGGAAACCCACGGGAAACAGCGTTGTCATCAGCAGCAGTGGCGGGGAAGCGCCATATCTTTTCTGCAGAAAAGAAAGAAAAGCGCGGGGAGCGCCATTTTTTTCTAGGATGCCTAAGTCTGGCAATATTGATGCTTTTGATAACGAGATAGAGGATTGGACCACATATGTGGACAGAGTGGAGGTATATTGCACCGCAAATGAAATAGAAAATGAAAAAAAAGCGTCAGTACTTCTAAATCTAATGGACGCAAAGACATACGGGCTGTTACGAAACTTAATCACTCCAGCCAAACCAAAGGACAAGAATTTTAAAGAAATTGTTGATACCCTACAGGAGCACTTAAACCCAACACCGTTGCTGATAGCGGAACGATTCAAATTCTTCAAGAGGAATCAACACAAGAATGAAAGTAACGCTGATTACCTCACTGAATTAAGAAAGCTATCAAAGCACTGCCAATTCGGGGCAGGACTATCAGATTATCTTCGAGACAAATTCGTCTGCGGTCTCCTAAGTGAAGGAACACAGAAAAGGCTGCTTTCTGAAAAAGATTTAACACTGAACAAGGCTTTCAGTATGGCTGTATCATACGAAGCAGCCGCAAGAGGAGCTGCAGAGATACAACAAAAGACACAGGACTTCGGCACCCATGAAATGACACAGGGTTTCGAGAGATGTTATCGCTGCGGCAGATCCACCCAATGCTACTCAATGCTACCTAGACGACATCCTTCTAACAGGAGAAAACGAAAATGAGCACCTTGCCAATTTGGAGCAGGTGCTCACTCGGCTGACAGAACGGGGCCTACGAGCAAATCGCCCCAAGTGCGAATTTTTCCAGAATCAAATATCATATTGTGGCCACATAATTAATAAGGAAGGGTTGCATAAGTCACCTGAAAAAATTGAAGCGGTCATAAAAGCCCCAGCACCTGAAAATGTTTCACAATTAAGGTCGTTCCTGGGATTAATAAATTACTATCATAAATTTTTACCGAACTTATCAACTCTTCTGCACCCTCTTAATGAACTGCTACAAACAGGAGTAATTTGGAAATGGAGCGAAGACTGTAAACGTGCCTTCCATAAATGCAAAGACTTAATCACGTCCAAAGAAGTTTTGGCTCATTACAACCCATCACTGCCAATCAGACTGGCATGCGATGCATCCCCTTACGGCGTAGGAGCAGTATTATCGCATAAATTCCCTGATGGCTCGGAACGGCCGATAGCTTTTGCGTCATGCTCATTGAACTCAGCTGAGCGTAATTATGCCCAAATCGACAGGGAAACACTCAGCCTGGTATGGGGAGTGAAGAAATTCAACCATTACCTACACGGACAAAAATTTACCTTGTTGACTGACCATCAACCCCTCATCTCCATATTCAACCCTAAAAAGGGTATTCCCATTATGACAGCGCAAAGGCTACAGAGGTGGTCCCTTTTTCTAGGGGCACACCAATATAACATAGAATACAAAGGATCAAAACAGCATGGGAATGCTGACGGGTTATCGCGACTACCGTTGCCAACGGTAGAAGAAGCACCTACCGTAGACCCAGTGGAGATTTTCCACTCTACCATAGTCGAATGTCTGCCAGTAACAACTTCTGCCATTGAAAGGGAAACTAGAAATGACCCGACTCTCTCACGAGTCTACGATTTAACAGTGAAGGGATGGCCAGCACATGGCGAACCACTGTTGCCAGCATTCTCGCAAAGAAGAGAACAGCTGTCAGTGTGCCGAGGAACCTTGATGTGTGGATCCAGAGTGGTGATTCCACCCAAACTCCAGGATAAAGTTCTAAAGGAGCTTCATGAGGGGCATCTGGGTGGAATGAAAATGAAGAACCTAGCCAGGGCGTTTGTATGGTGGCCAGGTATCGATGGAGACATCGAAGAAATGACCAAGAGCTGCCTAGGATGCCAGAAGGTCCAAAACGCTCCACCACAAGCCCCTCTACATCCATGGGAGTGGCCCTCATCTCCCTGGCAAAGGGTACACATCGACTTTGCTGGTCCATTTATGGACTCAATGTTCTTAATCGCGGTTGATGCACACTCCAAGTGGCCGGAGGTAATAAAGATGTCCTCCACCATCACGGAAAAAACCATCACAGTATTAAGGACCATATTTGCCAGGAATGGGCTGCCTGAACAGATCTGTTCTGATAATGGACCGCAATTTGTGTCCAAAGAATTCAGGAAGTTCTTAAAAAACAATGGGGTTAAGCACTACACGTCCGCCCCATACCATCCCGCCATCAATGGATTGGCTGAAAGGTTTGTCCAGACCTTCAAGAAGGCCATAAAGGCCATGGGTAATGAAGACATAAAACTTCAGCACAAGGTGGATAACTTCTTGTTTGCATACAGGAATGCAACACATATGGTTACAAACCAAACTCCCGCCATGATGTTCTTCAATAGAAGCCTAAGATGCCGGCTGGATTTGATCAAGCCAAACATCAGAAGGGACGTGGAGAACCGGCAATTTCAAGGCATGAATGAAAGGCCAACTAGAACCTTCCAGATAGGTCAACAAGTTTTGGCCCGGGACTACCGTACCGAGAAATGGCAGCCTGGAACTATCTGCACACGGCTAGGACCGCTGATGTATACCGTGGACATCGGAGAAAGCATAATAAGGCGCCATGCTGACCAAATCATAGTCATCCGAAAAGGGACAACCTACACCACAACTCTATACGCCTAATGATGAAGTAGAGATACCCATATCTACCTCTGGTCTGGTGATACTGGAACCCGATGAACCCGACACTGGCATTCAAGCCGAATCAGCCTTGCCAAAAGAACCTACTACACCACCAGAAACTACTACACCACCGAGGCGTTATCCAGACCGAGTCAGGAAGCCTCCAGAGAGACTGACTTATAATTAATTAACTGCAGCAATGTGTAGATTATTTTTCTTGTAACATGTAATTAATAATTACTTAAAATATTATGCACTGGTTGGCTAAAAGGGGAGGAATTGTAGTGTATGTGCCTTTAAGAGCCCCCTGTGTACTGTAATGCCGGTAATGGCCACTCGGGCTATATAAGCCTGTATATTGTGTTGTATCAAGTAGTTCCCCTCCAGACTTTGTTCAGTAAACACCTGTGAAACCAACTCCTGTCTTCAGTGTCTCTATTAACACACAGACACAACACAATCCGCCTCCTTTTCACTATGGATGTACAATCCCTCTACACCTCCATCCCCCACCAGGATGGCCTGAGGGCGCTCTGCTTCTTCCTTGAACAGAGGCCCAACCAGTCCCCATCCACCACCACCCTCCTCCGCCTGGTTGAACTTGTTCTCACATTGAACAACCTCTCCTTTGACTCCATTCACTTCCTCCAAATCAAAGGTGTTGCTCTGGGAATCCGCATGGGTCCTAGCTATGCCTGCCTTTTCGTGGGATATGTGGAACACTCTTTGTTCCAGTCCTACTCGGGTCCCCTCCCTCACCTCTTTTTCCGGTACATTGATGACTGTATTGGTGCCGTTTCCTGCCCTCGCCCTGAACTCGAAAATTTCATTCACTTTGCTTCCAATTTCCACCCTTCCCTCACCTTCACATGGTCCATCTCCGACTCGTCCCTTCCCTTCCTCAACTTCTCTGTCTCCATCTCTGGCGATAGGTTATTGACAAACATTCACTACAAGCCCACTGACTCCCACAGCTACCTGCACTACACTTCCTCCCACCTGCTGCCTGATCTGCTGAGAATCTCCAGCATTTTCTGTTTTTATTTCAGATTTCCAGCATTTGCAGTATTTTCTTTTTGTATAAACTAAACGATACAATTTTAAAGTGGGTACAGGAACAGAGAGACCTGGGAGTGTATGTACACAAATCTTTGAAGGTGGCAGGACAAGTTGAGAAGGCTGTTAAAAAAGCATACAGGATCCTTGGCTTTATTAACAGAGGTATAGGGTACAAAAGCAAGGAGGTTATGCTAAACCTCTATAAAACACTGGTTAGGCCTCAGCTGGATTATTGTGTTCAACCAGCTTACTCTGATGCTGCAGACTGAGAGAGAAAGAGATTGGCCTAGAAATTCGAGTGCGACCAAACATGAGCACAATGGGGGCACAGAGAAATTGGGCCTCTTTATCATCGAGTCAGCAAGCTCCGGATATCTAATAAGTGTCCCCAGGCAGCTCGCCAGCAAAGAGGAATTGAAGATTGGACTGCTGCAATGTCAGCAGTGACCCTTAGGCAAGCTATTAAAGGGGACCGGGAAAGGAGGCATCAGGAGGGAGGGCGATCGAGTCGGGAAGGGAGGCAATCAGGAAGGAGGGAGGGCGATTGGGCCGGGTGGGAGGGCAACTGGGTCGAGAGGAAGTGTGAGCAGGTCGGGAGGGTAGCGGTGGCTGGGAGGGGTTGGGTAGCAGTGATCGAGAAGGGTGGGTAGTGGGCAGAGGCTGGGTTCAGGGAGGGTAGAGGCCAGGATTGGGGCCTGAGCCTACTGTATTCAGGGCAACCAAATATTGCAGAGGGGGCTTCAAGCAAACATTAGATCCTTTGCATATTCAAATAAAGGGCCGAATGTCTGCTTCAGGTGTGGGCCCTGGAAGCTGATTCTTTTTTGGTTGCCGGCACCAGTATGGAGGGTGGTGCACTTCTGGCATATAATGATCATGTACTTCCTGTCTGCCATTTCGGAGGCTGTTTAGCCTGAAAAACGAGTGCTGCGTCGTTGAATTTCTAGGCCATTGTGTGATTAAAAATAAGTGATATTGATCGGAATGTGGGAGCCTTTCAGGCCTCTCCGCCAACGCAACCTTCACATTTTTAATGAAGAGGTGAAATGCTACCACTGTAGCTTGCCAATCCACTTCATCATTATAAAGGTCATAGGAATTCCCATAGTTAAATAAAAACTTTATAAGCCAATTGGTGTATACACTTTAGAGGACTGGACCTTGTTTTGTGTGCTGTGTGGAAAGGTGAATCCACTGTATATAATATTTGAGGCCATGTATCTCTTTTAATGATTAGAATTCAGTTTAAATGATTTAGTCAATGCTACACTGGATTGCCTGAAGCTGTTTGCTGTTTATTGGAGGCGAAGTGAGTTGCAATTATTATGCATTATAGAGTGAATTCTTCCTTTCGGGCCCTGGCAACACTGAAATTTATATTTACAATTGCAGGGGATACGTTGCGGGCTGAGTAACACTGTTATCAGTTCAGTGACATGGTACCGTATGCTCAAGTGGTGATACATTATTTATCCAAGCTGAATATTAAGGGCTGTAATATAATGAAGAGCAAGTGATGGATAGTATTTATATTAACTTGAAAATGCTTCAACTTGGACTTTATTTATGCAGTTCAGGCTGAAGCATATTGCAAATATCATTTCATGTTTGGCTATTGAATAAAGTGATATTTCATTACCATTTCTGTGCAGTGCTGCAGGAAAGAGAGTGCATAGGTTGAGAATTTACCTCTACTTCTTCCTCCACACTTTGTCACTTAACTAGGTAAATTGTATTTGAAGGTAAGAGGGAGTTACAAGTTGCTAACACAAATGTGGATTTCAGGAGAGCAAAATTGAACAACGCATTCCTTTAAACTCATGTCTGTTAATATCTTGTAAACCCTTCAAATCTGCCGTCATCACCTCTCTCCTCAAAAAAACCACCCTAGACCTCTCTGTCTTTGCAAACTACTGCCCCATCGCCAACCTCCCTTTCTGCTCCAAAGTCCTTGAATGTGTTGTCGCCTCCCAAATCCGTGGCCATCTTTCCCACAACTCCATGTTTGACCCCTTCCAATCAGGTTGCTGCCCCTGTTACAGCACTGAAACGACCCTTATCAAAGTCACAAATGACATCCTCTGTGACTGACCATGGTAAACTATCCTTCCTTACCTTTCTCGACCTGTCAACAGCCTTTGACATGGTTGACCACTCCATCCTCCTCCGATGTCTCTACCCCGTTGTTGACATGGGTGGGACTGCCCTCGCCTGGTTCCATTCCTATCTATTCAGTCATAGCCAGAGAATCAACTGCAATGGTTTATCTTCCCCCATTGTTACCTCTGGTATCCCCCAAAGAACTATCCTTGGACTCTTCCTATTTCTCATCTACATACTGCCCCTCGGCGACATCATCCGAAAACACTACGTCGTGTTCCACATGTACGCCGATGACACCCAGCTTTACATTACCACCACCTCTCTTGATCCCTCCCCTGCCTCTGATTTGTCATTCTGCTTGTTCAACATAAATTTCCTCCAATTAAATATTGTGAAGACTGATGCCATTGTCTTCTGTGCCCGCCACAAACTCAATTCCCTAGCCATTGACTTCATCCCTCTCCCTGGCCACTGTTTGAAGCTGAACCAGACTGCTCGCACCCTGGGCGTCCTATTTGACCCTGAGTTGAGCTTCAGACACCATAGCCTCTCCATTACCAAGATCGACTACTTCCACCTCCGTAACATTGCCTGTCTACATCTTTGCCTCGGCTCAGCTGTGGCTGAAACCCTCATTCTTGCCTTTGTCACCTTTAGACACGACTATTCCAACGTTCTCCAGGCTGGCCTCCCACCTTGCACCCTTTGTAAACTTGAGCTCATCCAAAATTCTTCTGCCCCCATCCTAACTCACAGCAACTCCCGTTCACCCATCACCCCAGTGCTCGCTGACTTACATTGGATCCCAGTCTGGCAACGGCCTGATTTTAAAATTCTCATCCTTGTTTTCAAATCACTCCATGGCCTTGTCCCTCCATAACTCTCTAAACTCCTCCAGCCCTTCAACCCTCTGAGTTCTCTGCGATCATCCAATTCTGGCTTCTTGCACATCCCCGATTTTCATTGCTTCACCATTGGCGGCCGTTGCCTAGGCCCTAAGCTGTGGAATTCCCTCCCTAAACCTCTGCAAATCTACCTCTTTCCTCCTCCTTTAAGATGCTCCTTGAAACCTACCTCTTTGACTAAGATTTTGGTCACCTGTTCTAATCTCCTTATGTGGATTGGAGTCAAATTTTGTTTGATAATCGCTCCTGTGAAGCATCTTGGGATGTTTTTACTAAAGGTGCTATATAAATGCAAGTTGCTGTTGTTGACTAGTAAACAGATGCTGAGACACCCAGGCTGATGTGCTCCTCTGCTATTTGGGGAATTTCCCAGTAGGGTCGGTAGTGGGGTCGGTAGCCATAGATGCAGGGGATAGCCCTATGCTCCAAACAGCAGTGTGGGCTTCACAAAATTGGCCTTTGTGCTATTTTCTATTGCCAGTTTCATGATTGTAATAAACTAAATGACTAAATGGTATAGCTGACTTGACTCAATTGAAAGCAGATTTGCAACAAACAAATTTGTAAACCAAAAGTTGCTAAAGATTTGAGCTAATTTAATGATGAATTTGTAAATGCTCATACAGTCAATACTCTAACCTCAGCAAAGCACCTGGAACAAGTCGCCCCACTGCGTTAATGCTTTCTTTTGTCAACTTGGCAATTTTATAGCAAAATTAGCTTTTTGCACAGAAAATGTATTTATCGAGCCTACACGAATGAGACAGCAATGATACTAAAAGATAGATTTTCTCATTATTACCATCTCTCTGAGTCACCTTCATTCTAAATGAAATGGAAACTTTGGCCTTAAACCAGATTAATACAGAAGTACTGTATGTATGGCCTCACGGAATGGAGTTAAGACAAAATTGACCTGATTTTATTTTATTTAAATCTCTATAAATGCTCATATTAATAAACTACTGAGTATTTTAATGCCATTTTTCATTTCACTGTTTTATCCAGCATTCTTTTGCCAAGATAAAGTTGAATCAATATTCTTTGTTTTTGTAAATTCATTTTATGGGATGTGTGGGCGTCGCTGGCAAGGCCAGCATTTATTGCCCATCCCTAGTTGCCCTTGAGAAGATGGTGGTGAGCCGCCTTCTTGGACCGCTGCAGTCCATGTGGTGAAGGTACTCCCACAGTGCTGTTCAAGAGTGAGTTCCAGGAATTTAACCCAGCGACGATGAAGGATCGGCGATATACTTCCAAGTCAGGATGGTGTATGACTTGGAGGGGAATTTGGAGGTGCGTGTGTTCCCATGCGCCTGCTGCCCTTGTCCTTCTAGGTGGAAGAGGTCGCGGGTTTGGGAGGTGCTGCCGAAGAAGCCTTGGCGAGTTGCTGCAGTGCATGTTATAGATGGTACACACTGCAGCCACGGTATGGCGGTGGTGGAGGGAGTGAATGTTGAAGGTGGTGGATGGGATGCCAGTCAAGCGGGCTGCTTTGTCTTAGATGTTGTTGAGCTTCTTGAGTGTTGTTGGAGCTGCACTCATCCAGCCAAGTGGAGAGTATTCCATCACACTCCTGACTTGTGCCTTGTAGATGGTGGAAAGACTTTGGGGAGTCAGGAGGTGAGACACTCGCCACAGAATACCTAGCCTCTGACCTGCTCTTGTTGCCATAGTATTTATGTGGCTGGTCCAGTTAAGTATCTGGTCAATGGTGACCCCCAGGTTGTTGACGGTGAGGGATTCGGCGATGGTAATGCTGTTGAATGTCAAGGGGAGATGGTTAGACTCTCGCTTGTTGGAGCTAGTCATTGCCTGGCACTTGTGTAATGCGAATGTCACCTGCCACTTATCAGCCCAAGCCTGAATGTCATCCAGGTCTTGTTGCATGCGGGCATGGACTGCTTCATTATCTGAGGAGTTGTGAATGGTGCTGAACACTGCAGTCATCAGCGAACATCCCCATTTCTGACCTTATGTTGGAGGGAAGGTCATTGATGAAGCAGCTGAAGATGGTTGGGCCTTGGACACTGCCCTGAGGAACTCCTGCAGCGATATCCTGGGGCTGTGATGATTGACCTTCAACCACCACAACCATCTTCCTTTGTGCTAGGTATGACTCCAGCCAGTGGAGAGTTTCCCCCCCCGATTCCCATTGACTTCAGTTTTACTAGGGCTTCTTGATGCCACAATTGGTCAAATGCTGCCTTGATGTCAAGGGCAGTCACTCTCCCCTCACCTCTGGAATTCAGCTCCTTTGTCCATGTTTGGACCAAGGCAGTACTGAGGTCGGGAGTGGTCCTGGCGGAACCCAAACCCACCGAAATGCGAGTATCTGTGCTGGTGCATGGTCTACATAAGCCCCGTGATGGTGCACCCTCAAAAGGATTGAGCTCCTCTGAGGAGTCATCGTCAGTGACCTCGACCAATTCCTGTTGGATGTGTGAAGGCCCTATGGGAGAGAAAAGACATGAATGAGTACTATCAAGGTAAGAAGGTTTGCAGTTATCATTATGAACATGTTGGGTTTTCACCTGGTGACTTGCATTTCACAAGGGAGGAAAAGGAGATGGTGGAGACAGGGACAGCAGTGGAGGGTCCACGTTGGAGGACGCAGGCCTCTCCAAGCTCTGCTCAGCTAGATGCAGATGCTGTTGCCCGGGGCCTTCGATGAAGTGGAGAATCATTGAACAGCAGCAGAGAATGTACAATGTACTGACAGCCGTTCCAAGCATACTAACCATGATTGCAGAGTGATTGGAGGAGTCCGCCTCAATGATGAGTGGGATGCTGTCGCAGACCATTGTGATGATGTCTTCCTCCATGGATAGAGCGGCCAACTGCATGGAGCATCAAACATGGCAATCAAACGAGTGCATATAGGCCTTCAACAAGGGGCTGTAGACTCAGGATGCCACCTTAAATAGGATGAGCGATACCTGAGTCTTGGCCTTTCAGCACCCCACTGATCTGCAACAAAGTGTTCTACAGCACAGTGATAGCAGGGAAGTGCAGCTGGGCCATGAGAGGGATGTTGGCGAAAAGGGACATGGAAGTCGGGACTCCACTCAAAGCACTTCCACTTCTCAGCCGTTGCCCCACCTCAGTCAGTGTTGCCTTGTACCCGGTGACCGAGTCTGCCCCTGCACAGGTACAGATGGAGCAGTATTTGGCAGGGCCCAAACGGGCTCCAAAACCCAGAGGTCATCAGCCAAGAGCATTGCAGCTGTCAGGGCAGGGATCTGAGCAGCCTGCCACTACCTCTGCTGAAGCCACAGGGGTTGCATCACGTAGAAGCACTAGGAAAAGGAAGAGTAAAGATTTGTAGTTGCACAGGGTATACACATGGGTGCGTTACACATTTTGTACTGTTCATAGAATCATAGAAATTTACAGCCTGGAAGGAGGTAATTCGGCCCATCGTGACTGTGCCGGCCAAAAAAGAGCTATCCAGCCTATTCCCACTTTTCAGCTCTCGCTCCATAGCCCTGTAGGTTACGACACTTCAAGTGCATATCCAAGTACTTTTTAAATGCGATGAGAGTTTCTGCCTTTCAAGCAGTGAGTTCCAGACCCCCAACACCCTCTGGGTGAAAAAGTTCTCCTCAACTCCCCTCTAATCCTTCTACCAATTACTTTAAATCTATGCCCCTTGGTCATTGACCACTCTGCTGAGGGAAATAGGTCCTTCCCAGCCACTCTATCTAGGCCCCTCATAATTTTATACACCTCAATTAAATCTCCTCTCAGCTTCCTCTGTTCCAAAACAACCCCAGCCTATCCAATCTTTCCTCATAGCTAAAATTCTCCAGTCCTGGCAAAATCCTCGTAAATCTCCTCTGTACCCTCTCTAGCACAATCACATTTTTCCTGTACTGTGGTGACCAGAACTGTGCGCAGTACTCTAGCTGTGACCTAACTAGTGTTTTATACAGTTCAAGCATAAACTCCCTGCTCTTATATTCTATGCCTCGGCTAATAAAGGAAAGTATCCCGTATGCCTTCTTAACCACCTTATCTACCTATCTTGCTACCTTCAAGGATCTGTGGACATGCAATCCAAGGTCCCTCTGTTCCTGTACACTTCTCAGTATCCTACCATTTATTGTGTATTCCCTTGCCTTGTTAGCCCTCCACAAATGGATTACCTCTTACTTCTCTGGATTGAATTCGATTTGCCACTTTTCTGCCCACCTGACCAGTCCATTGATATCTTCCTGCAGTCTACAGCTTTCTTCCTCACTATCAACCACAAGGCCAATTTTTGTATCATCTACAAACCTCTTAATCATGCCCCTACACTGAAGTCTAAATCATTGATATATACCACAAAAAGCAAGGGATCTAGTACTGAGCTCTGCGGAACCCCACTGGAAACAGCCTTCCAGTCACAAAAACGCCCATTGACCATTACCCTTTGCTTCCTGCTACTGAGCCACTTTTGGATCCAACTTGCCACTTTCCCTTGTATCCCATTGGCTTTTTCTTTTCTGACCAGTCTACCATGTGGGAACTTGTCAAAAGCCTTGCTGAAATGCAGGTAGACTACATCAAACGTGCTACTCATAAGAACATAAGAAATAGGAGCAGGAGTAGGCCATTCGGCCCTTCGAGCCTGCTCCGCCATTCAATCAGATCATGGCTGATCTTCTGCCTCAACTCCATTCACCGGCCCTATCGCCATATCCCTTGATGCCCTTACTAGCCAGAAATCTATCGACTTCTGTTTTGAATATACCCAATGACTGAGCCTCCACAGCCCTCTGGGGTAGAGAATTTCAAAGATTCACCAGCCTCTGTGTGAAGAAATTTCTTCTCATCTCAGTCCTGAATGGCCTACCCTTTATCCTGATGCTATGGCCCCTGGTTCTAGACTCCCCAGCCAAGGGAAACATTCTCCCAGCATCCATCCTATCAAGCCCTGTAATAATTTTGTATGCTTCAATGAGATCCCCTCTCATTCTTCTGAATTCAAGAGAATATAGGCCTAGTTTACTCAAGCTCTTCTCATACGACAGTCCCGCCATCCCAGGATTCAATCTCGTGAACCTTCGTTGCACTCCCTCTATGGCAAGTATATCCTTCCTTAGGTAAGGAGACCAAAATTGTACACAGTATTCCAGGTGTGGTCTCACCAAGGCCCTATATAATTGGAGTAAGACTTTTTTACTCCTGTACTCAAATCCTCTTGTAATGAAGGCCAGCATACCATTTGCCTTCCTACACCTGCACATTCACTTTCAGTGACTCATGTACAAGGACACCCAGGTCCCTTTGAGCATCTGCATTCCCCAATCTTTCGCCATTTAGGAAATACTCTGCCTTTCTGTTTTTTCTACCAAAGTGGATAACTTCACATTTATCCACATTATATTCCATCTGCTATGTTCTCGCCCACTCACTGAGCCTGTCAAGATCGCTTTGAAGCCTTTTCACATCCTCTTCACAACTGACACTGCCACCTAGCTTTGTATCATCAGCAAATTTGGAAATGTTACATTTAGTTCCCTCATCCAAATCATTGATATAGATTGTGAATAGCTGGGGCCCAAGCACCAATCCTTGCGGTACCCCACTAGTCACAGCCTGCCATCCTGAAAAAGACCCGTTTATCCCTACTCTTTTTTTTCTGTCTGTTAACCAATTCTCAATCCATGCTGGTATATTACCCCCAATTCCATGTGCCCTAATTTTGTTCACCAACCTCTTGTGTGGGACCTTATTGAAGGCCTTCTGAAAATCCAGATACGCCACATCTACCTGTTCCCCTTTGTCTACTCCACTAGTTGCATCCTCAAAGAACTCAAGGTTTGTCAAACAGGATTTCCCTTTCATAAATCCATGTTGACTCTGCCCAATCTTTCTATTAGTTTCTAAGTGCCCAGTTATTGCATCCTTTATAATAGATTCCAGCATTTTCCCAACCACTGATGTGAGGCTAACAGGTCTGTAGTCCCCGTTTTCTCTCTTCCTCCTTTCTTAAATAGCAGGGTTACATTTGCTATCCTGCAATCTGCAGGAACCGTTCCAGAATCTTTGCAAGATGACAACCAATGCATCCACTATTTCAATGGCCACCTCTTTCAAAACCCTGGGATGTAGGTCATCCGGTCCTTGGGATTTATCAACTTTTAGTCGCATTAATTTTGCTAGAACTGTTTTTTTACTAATAATAATTTCTTTAAGTTCCTCATTCTCGTCACACCCTTGGTTTTCTCGTATTTCTGGGAGGTTTTTTGTGCCTTCCTCTGTGAAGACAGAAACAAAGTATTTATTTAATTTCTCAGCCATTTCCTCATTCCCCATTATAAATTCTCCCATCTCTGACTGTAAAGGACCTACTTTTACCTTCGCCAGTCTTTTCCTTTTCACATACTTATCGAAGCTTTTACAATCCGTTTTTATATTTTTTGCTAGTTTGTGCTCATATTCCATTTTCCCTTTATCAATTTCTTGGCCCCCCTTTGCTGATTTCTAAAAAGATCCCAATCCTCAGGCTGACTGCTTTTTCTGGCAACTTCATAAGCTTCCTCCTTTGACTTAATACTAGCTTTAATTTCTTTTGTTAGCCATGGTTATATCACTTTTCCTTTTGGGTTTTTATGCCCTAGAGGAATATATGTTTGTTGCAAATTATGCATTATTTCCTTGAATGTTAGCCATTGTATGTCCACCTTCATACCTTTTAGTGTAGTCTCCCAATCTACCATGGCCAACTTGTCCCTCATACCCTTGTAGTTTCCTCTGTTTAGATTGAAGATTTTAGTTTCAGATTGGACTACATCACTCTCAAACTTAATTTAAAATTCAGTCATATTGTGGTCACTTGTCCTTAAAGGCCCCATTTGCCACAAGATTATTGATTAGCTCTTTCTCATTACACAGTACCAGATTCAAAATGGCCTGTTCCCTGGTTGGTTCCTCCACATACTGATCCAGGAAACCATCTTGCATGCATTCCAAGAATTCGTCCTCCACACCATTAGTGGTAATTTGATCTGCCCAGTCAATATGTAGATTAAAGTCCCCCATGACTACCGTAGTGCCCTTGTTACATGCACTTCTAATCTCTTGATTGATACTGTGCCCTACATTACCATTACTGTTTGGTGGCCTATACACAACTCCCACCAATGTTTTCCGCCCTTTGCTGTTTCTTAGCTCCACCCAAACTGATTCCAGTTCTACAGCACGCTCTGCCAAGCCAAGATCTTTTATCTCTACTGTACCGATCTCATCCCTTATTAACAGCACTATGCCACCTCTTTTCCTTTTTGTCTGCCCTTCCTAAATGTTGTGTACCATTAATTCATCCACCTTGTTGCGAATGCTATGTGCATTTACATAAAGTGCCTTCAACTTTGCCTGTTTAAAATTTTTCTGCACTTTGACCCTCTTTACTGTTGGCCTTTGTTTCTGCTCCCTACTAGTTTTGCTGACTACTTTTCTAACTTGCACTTCCAGCTTTGTTTCTCTCCGTTTTGGGTCCACACTTAGGTTCCCAGCCCCCTGCCTGTTGAATCCGTGATTCTTAAAGTATGGGGCCAGAAATTCCAGGCCAGAAGCGTGAGTGCGGTCGGCTTACTCACGCTTCTGGCCGTTGGAAATGCCGGCGTTCAGCATGAACAGCGCATGCGGGGAACGCCGGCATTTCCAGACCTCGAGCGCGTGCAACTGCACAGGCAGCGCTTGCGCAGTGAACTTCGTGGATTTCATTCATGAAATCCGTGAGGTTAAGTCCTTAGAAGTTACACTGAAAAAAAGCAAGTGTAAAGTGGTTCATTGGCTGCGGAGGAAGATATATTTTATCGTGGAGCTTTTGAAATGCAATATTTTTGTTTGGGAAAGGGAGGGAAGTTATTTTAAGAAATTTTAAGTAAGTTTTAAAGTTAAAATTTTTTTTTTTTTTTTAAAGGGTTTTCAGAACGGTAGGTAGAAGGAGCAATTGTGGCTGTGTGAATGGAATGTGAGAATGAGTTATGTATGTATGTCCACATATATTCCTTTACGTATATGTATGTATGTTTTATATTCCTTTACTATGAATGTATGTTTTTAATTATGATTTTCCAATAAGTTACTTTCTCTGAAAGTCATAATTAAATAATACATTCATACACATAAGTAAAGGAATATATACATAACACGCAAAGGAATATATACAGACATACATACTTTCAGAAGCTCCACGATAAGAAATATCTTCCTCCGCAGCCTCTGTAGCAACTGTACCCATGCTTTTTTCATGTGTAACTTGTAATGACTGGACCTCACTGAAAGCATTAATGAAAGCGGCGAATTATACTGCGCACGCGCTGCCTGTGCAGTCGCACGCGTTCTGCCTCTGAACCCCTTCGTTCAGAGGACAGGAAATGCCGGTTTTCCCCACATGCACTGTGCATGCTGAAAACCGGCATTTCATCCGGCCAGATGCGTAAGTACCCCGACCGTACTAGCGCATTTGGAAGGGAATTATTGGGCCAACATTTTACATGTCAATAAAATAAAAAATTTAACACTTGCACGACTTGCCCCCTCGCATCTGCGACTGAGGGTCCAAGGAGGTGCATTGCGCAAGAGGTCATCATCGCACGTATCCTCACACTGTTCCCTTTGGGGAACTGTATGAAGTGGTGGAAGGATTTATGGCCGTGATTAACGCTCATTCCGTGACCGTAACCATCTTTGAACCAGCCATTAGGGTGGTTAGTCCTATGGCGGGAGGGTTTTACGGGCTCCCACAACCCATCTGAGGGGGGGGGCCACCAACACCCACGGACGCAAGTATCCCGCTGGATGTCCACCCAGAATTTAAAGTTGGAGCTCCGACTCCACTTGCCGGGACTGTCTGGAGTGGGGTTCAAAACCCTACTCCTTCTGGCCCAGCGGCGGGGATGCTTACTGCTACGCAAAAGGCCCACTCCGCACAAAAGGTGACACCCATACGTTTCCTGCGCCTTTTCCCTCCCCGTGACTGGAGCCCTATGCTGCCATTTCACGTTGCTAATCGGATTGGGCGTTTGTCATAGCGGTAGGATCCCCGCCGCTGGGCCAGATCAGGGTAGGGTTTTGAACCCCGCTCCAGACAGTCCCGGCAAGTGGAGTCGGAGCTCCGGCTCTAAATTCTGGGTTGACATCCAGTGGGATATTTGCGTCCGTCGGTGTGGGTGGCCCCCCCTCCTTGTATAGCTTGTGGGAGCCCGTAAAACCCTCCCGCCATAGGACTAACCGCCCTAATGGCTGGTTCAAAGATGGTTACGGTCACGGAATGAGCGTTAATCACGGCCATAAATCCTTCCACCACTTCATACAGTTCCCCAAAGGGAACAGTGTGAAGACACGTATGACGACGACATTGCTAAATAAATAAATGGAATTAAAAAAATTCTTTTAGGGCTTTTAAAAGTCTTTAAATTGCTTTAATTCTCTTTAAAACTACTTCAGATTACTCAAAATAATGTAAACATTTTAAAAAGTTTATAAAAGTTACCAAAATCTTCAAAAAACTTCCAAAAACCTATTTAAACTGCTGCTTTGCATGTAAAAAAGCAAAGCAGCTTGACAGAAACATTGGGGGCGTGTCCAGTGAAACTGAGACCTCAAGGGGCGTGTCTCACTTACACTGCACGCTCCTGGGTCCGCGCTGGCTGCACTCCTGGGCGGCGTGACGTCATACGCTGCCTGGGAATGTGCTTTCTATTTCTCCAAGTTCAGGCGTCCCAGAAGCTGATCGGCAGGAGCGCGGGGTAAGTGCAAATACGGGGCTTGCACGCGCTGCAAGCCCCGTTCTGGAATTTCTGGCCCATGATGTTTTCCAATAACTACACGGAGGCTGCAACTTAACAATCAACAGGTGTTTACTGGAGGAGGGTAGTCTAAAGACTGACAGTACAGAGGCATGCTCAAGGCTTATATACAGGTGTGATCACTGCCGGTACTACAGTATACAGGAGCTGTAAAAGTAGTTCTCTCTTAAAGGTACATACACTACAATTCCTCCCCTTTTAGATTAGCAGTACCCATAATGTTCAAATAACAATTAACACTTTAACATGCACATTAAACTGAAATAGTCCATTTATAGATTCAGTCTTTGGGGCGGCTTCCTGATCCTTTCTGGATAGCACCTTTCCTGAGGTTCTTGTTCTTGGTGCGGAGGCGATTCTGGCCCCTTTTTGTCGGTTATTTCATCAGTTTCCACTGCTACTGTTTCTGAGGTAGATGCTACCGGTATGTCGGGTTCATCCCCAGGGACGCGAGACATGGGGTTGACTTGTTCCTGTGACGCTAAGATCTGGTCGACGTGGCATCTCACAATGTTCTCCCCGACATCCACTGTGTACATTAATGGCCCCTGCCGTGTGCATATCGTTCCGGGTTGCCATTTCTCTGTTCGGTAGTCACGGGCCAAGACTGGTTGTCCTACATTGAAGCTCCTTGTCGGCTTCTCACTGATGTGCTGGAATTGTTTATCCTCAACATTCCTTTGCACATTTGGTCTGAGCAAATCCAGACGAGATCTCAACCTTCGGTTAAAGAACATCATGGCCGGGGTCTGGTTGGTAACTGCATGTGTCGCATTTCTGTAGGCTAACAGGAAATTGTCCACCTATGCTGTAGTGGAATTTCATCATCGCAGATGGCCTTTATCGCCTTTTTAAAGGTTTGTATGAACCTCTCAGCCAATCCATTTGTGGCTGGATGATACGGGGCGGATGTGTAATGCCTTACCCCATTCCTTCTCATAAATTTCCGAAACTCTTCGGACACAAACTGTGGTCCATTATCAGAGCAAATCTGCTCTGGCAAGCCGTTCCTGGCAAATATGGTCTGTAGGACTGCAATCGTTTTCTCTGTAGTGGTTGAGGACATTTTTATTACCTCAGGCCATTTCGAGTGAGCATCCACTGCTATTAAGAACATTGAGTCCATGAATGGACCAGCAAAATCAATATGCACCCGTTGCCATGGAGAGGAGGGCCACTCCCATGGGTGTAGAGGGGCATGTGGTGGTGCATTTTGGACCTTCTGGCATCCTGAGCAGCTCTTGGTTAGGTCCTTGATTTGTTGATCGATCCCCGGCCACCACACATAAGCCCGAGCAAGGCTTTTCATTTTCACCCCTCCCAGATGACCTTCGTGAAGCTCATTGAGCACTCTCTCCCTTAACTTGGGTGGAATTACCACTCGGGATCCACACATCACTGTCCCCTGGCATACTGACAGCTGTTCTCTTCTGGATGAGAATGCTGGCAACAGTGAGTCGCCATGTGTTGGCCATCCCCTCACCGTCAAATCATATACCCGAGACAGTGTCGGATCATTTCGGGTCTCCTTCTCTATATCCGCGTTAGTTACTGGCAATTGTTCATTTATTGA
Organism: Somniosus microcephalus; assembly: GCF_052327205.1. Classification (NCBI taxonomy): domain Eukaryota; kingdom Metazoa; phylum Chordata; class Chondrichthyes; order Squaliformes; family Somniosidae; genus Somniosus; species Somniosus microcephalus. The sequence continues at coordinate 63,052,173 of NC_141001.1, read as the reverse complement.
CGAATAAAATATCTCGATAGGGTCCACTGCTGGTGCTTCCTCCACAGTAGGCAGTGGCAGGCGTGATAGCCCATCAGCGTTTCCATGCTGTTTCGTGCCTTTATATTCTATTTCATATTGGTTCGCCCCTAGAAAAAGGGACCATCTTTGTAACCGTTGTGCAGTTATCACCGGAACGCCCTTCTTTGGATTGAAGATGGAGATAAGTGGTTGGTGGTCAGTCAGCAAGGTGAACTTCTGCCCATGCAGATAGTGGTTGAATTTTTTTACTCCCCATACTAGGCTGAGGGCCTCCCTGTCAATCTGGGCGTAATTGCGCTCGGCTGAGGTTAGTGACCAAGACGCAAAGGCTACTGGCCTCTCCAACCCGTCTGGGAATTTGTGCGACAGCACCGCTCCAATACCATAGGGTGATGCATCACATGCCAACCGAATTGTTAGTGCTGGGTTGAAATGGGCAAACACCTCTTTTGATGTGATCAATTCTTTGCACTTCTGGAAAGCTCGTTTACATTCGTCATTCCACTTCCATGGTACCCCCATTTGCAGTAGGGTGTTCAGTGGGTGTAATACTGTAGACAAATTTGGTAAGAACTTATGGTAGTAGCTTACCAGCCCGAGGAACGACCTCAGTTGTGACACATTTTCCGGTGCTGGAGCCTTGACTACTGCCTCAATCTTTTCAGGGGACTTATGTAACCCCTCTTCATCAATAACGTGGCCACAATACGAGATCTGCTTCTGGAAAAACTCGCACTTGTGGCGATTAGCTCGTAGCCCATATTCCTTTAATCTAGTGAGCACCTTCTCCAGGTTGGCGAGGTGATCACTGTCATTTTCGCCCGTGACCAGGATGTCGTCCAAATAACACTGGGTCCCTGGAATCCCTTGCAGGACTTGATCCATTGCCCTTTGCCAAATAGCCGGAGCCGATGCTACCCCGAACACCAGCCGGTTGTATTGGTAGAGACCTTTATGAGTGTTGATCGTGAGGTATTGTTTCGAGGCTTCTTCTACCTCCATTTGCAAGTACGCCTGGGCCAGATCAATTTTGGTGAAGCGTTTACCTCCAGATAGCGAGGCGAAAATATCCTCAATCCGTAGAAGCGGATATTGTACCGTGTGAAGGACTGGGTTCACTGTCACCTTAAAATCCCCACAGATGCGGACCTTCTTTGGTTCCCCAGGCGTATTACTCAGCGACCTCTTCATTACAGGAGCGATGGGTGTAGCCCACTCGCTCCAGTCTACTTTGGACAGTACTCCTGAACGTTCCAACCCTTCCAGCTCTGCTTCGACGGCTGGTCGGATCACATAAGGCACCGGTCTGGCCTTAAAAACTTTGGGCTTGCATTTTCCTCTATTTTGATCGTTGCTGTTATGCCTTTTAGTGTTCCGAGTCCCTGCTGGAACACTTCTTGTGCGTCAGTTAGCATTTTTGACAGTCGCCCAGGTGTGACGTCGTCATCCTTTTTGGCCTCAACCTTCAGTGCCTGTACGGAATGCCAATCTAATTGTATCTTCCGGATCCATTCATGTCCTAGTAGTGGTGGTCCTCCATCTGGCAATACATATAGGTCCATTTTAGGTATTTCCTGGCCTTTGTATATCACTTTCACCCTTATTTTTCCTTTGGGGTAGACTTTTTGCCCCGTGTACGTCTTCAAGACAATCTCTGTAGCTTTCAAGGGTCTATGTGAAAATAGCCGCTTGTAGTCCCTTTGGTTTATGACTGTTAGAGCTGATCCTGTGTCCAATTCCATTTTCACTTGGACTCCGTCTATCTTGAGTGTGACCCAGATAGTCTGGTGATCCTCCATTTTGGTTACCTTATGTAGTTTCAGACAACCGAGCTCCTTGCTTCCGGAGTCTGTATCACTTTTCTGTTCGTCTGAACTACTCTCCTTCACCTTATGTACCTTTTTGTACTTCTCCTGTGGAGATTTCTTGCTGTTGGTTTTCTTCCCTGACATGCAGACTCTTGCTATGTGTCCTGCTTTTCCACACTGTCTGCACACTTGGTCCTTGAACCAACAATCCTTATGGTCGTGTGTTGTTCTGCCACAGCGATAACACTTCCCTGCTCCATATGACATTTCATTGGTGCCATATTCTTGCGGTCTCCGTTGTATCTCTGCAGCGCCCCGTGCGGCTGCTTCGTGTGATACTGCCATGCTGAAAGCCTTGTCCAGTGTAAGATCCTTTTCTGATAGAGGCCGTTTCTGGGTTCCTTCACTTTGAAGCCCACACACAAACTTGTCCCTTAACGTATCTGTTAGTCCCACTCCAAACTGGCAGTGTTTCGATAGCTTGCGCAGTTCCGTTAAGTACTCAGCATTACTTTCGTCTTTATGCTCGTTCCTTTTGTGGAACTTAAATCTTTCTGCTATCAGCAGCGGTGTGGGGTTTAAGTGGTCCTGTAGGATTTCTACTATGCTTTCGAAATTCTTATCCATGGGCTTCTCTGGGGTTATTAGGTTTTGCAATAAGCCATAAGTTTTTGCACCCATGGAATTGAACAAAACCAGTGCTTTCCTAGCATCTGGCACTTCATTCACCCTGCAGTACACCTCAGTGCGTTCCACATATGTCGCCCAATCTTCGACTTCATTGTCAAACGCAGTGATACTGCCACTCTTCGGCATCCCTGGGTGTGATTTAACTGTCAACAGGTGTTTACTGGAGGAGGGTAGTCTAAAGACTGACAGTACAGAGGCATGCTCAAGGCTTATATACAGATGTGGTCACTGCCGGTACTACAGTAAACAGTAGCTGTAAAAGTAGTTCTCTCTTAAAGGTTCATACACTACACTGCCAAACTAGTTTAAATCCTTCCCAAAAGCACTAGCAACCCCCCCTGTGAGGATGTTGGTCCCGTTTCTGCCAAGGTGTAACCCGTCCAGCTTGTACAGGTCCCATCTTCCCCAGAATCAGTCCCAATGCCTCAGGAATTTAAATCCCTCCCTCCTACACCATCTCTCCAGCCACGCATTCATCTGGTCTATTTTCCTATTTCTGCTCTCGCTAGTACGTGGCATGGGGAGTAATCTTGAGATTACTACCTTTGAGGTCCTGCTTTTTAATTTATTTCCTAGCTCCCTATATTCTGCTTGCAGGATCTTGTCCCTCTTTCAACCTATGTCGTTGGTAACGATATGGACTACGGCCTCTGGCTGTTGACCTCCCCCTTCAGAATGTCCTGCAGCCGCTCAGTGTCATCCTTGACCCTGGCACCAGGGAGGCAACATACCATCCTGGAGTCACGTCTGCGGCCACAGAAATGTCTATCTGTTCCCCTTACGATAGAACCCCCGATCACTATTGCTCTCCCACTCTTTTTCCTCCCCTCCTGTGCAGCTGAGCCACTCGTAGTGCCACGGACTTGGCTCTTGCTGCTCTCTTCGACCCTTCTTGCTACCGCCTCAAAAAATTCAATCCAGTTAGTCAGACATGACCTTCCCTTAACAAATCCATTCCCGCCTGTCCTTGATTAATCTGTGCCTTTCTAAATGATGATTAATACTGTCCCCCAGAATTATTTATAATAATTTGCCCACCACCAAGGTTAGGCTGACTAGCCTGGAATTACTTGATCTATCCGTTTCTGCCTTTTTAAATAATGGTACAATGTTAGCAGTCCTCAAGATCTCCGGTACCACACCTATAGCCAACGAGGATGGGAATGTGATGGTCAGAGCTTCTGCTATTTCCTCCTTTGCTTCTCTTAACAGCCTGGGATATATTTCATCTGGGCCTGGCGATTTATCTACATCAGTGTCTTTTCATTTGATTCAATAAAAATAGAAAATGCTGGAAATACTCAGCAGGTCAGGCAGCATCTGTGGAGAGAGAAGCAGAGTTAACGTTTCAGGTCGATGACCTTTTGTTAGAACTGGAAAAAGTTAGAGATGTAACAGATTTTAAGCAAGTGCAGGGGCAGGGAATGGGAAGGGGAGGAAGGAACAAAAGGGAAGGTCTGCGATAGGGTGGAAGGCAGGAGTGATTAAATGATAAAAGATATGATTGTACAAAGCAAAAGGAGATGGTAATAGGACAAGTAAAGAAACCAAAGTTGAGTCTAGAAGAGGTGTAAATGGGAATGGCAGAATCATCAACAGCTGCCATCATTAAAAATAGGGGATGAAGTTATGGCCTGAAATTGTTGAAATCGATGTTGAGTCCAGAAGGCTGTAAAGAGCCTAATCAAAAGATGAGGGGGGAAAAATTGGATCACGCCCCCTTTGGGGCACTAACTTCACCGGGGCACTACATTTAAAAATTCATCGGTAGCCGCGGTACTGCAGGCCTTCCTCCCCTTATTAAAGGGGAGGGGCCTAGCGCCATGCGACCTGGGGCCCAGCTGGGTCACCAGGGATCGGACTGCCGGCAAAAGAGCCCAGCACCTGCCCTTTAACTTAGGCCACCCTGGCCGCAGGTAGGCACCCCTGACCCCCTCAGATATAGCGTCCGGCGGTAAGTCAGGGGGCGCTACCGAAGATTGCAACTGGGGCGCGAATGGGGCGCTGCGCGCGGCAATGACGTCATTGCTGGCGGCACAGCGCCGCGGCGCACTAACCGTTACCGCCACCGCTAACCTCCCGCTGAATTTCACGGGAGGCATTGGCGGCACCGCGTCCAGGCGCTAGTTGCTTTGCGCCCCATTAGGGCGCTAATGGGAGACACAAAGCAACCGAATTTTGTAGGCTGAGGTGCTGTTTCTCGAGCTTTTATTGAGCTTCATTGGAACAGAGTATGAGGCTGAAGACAGAAAAGTCAGAGTGGGAGTGGAGCGAAGAATGAAAGTGACAGGCGACCGGAAGCTCGGGGTCAAGCTTATGGACTGGACGGAGGTGTTCTGCAAAGTGGTCACCCAATCTACGCTTGGTCTCCCCAATGTAGAGGAGACCACATCGTGAGCAGCGAATACAGTATACTAAATTGCAACAAGTACAAGTAAGTCGCTGTTTCACCTGGAAGGAGTATTTGGGGCCCTGGACGGTGGGAAGGGAAGAGGTAAAAGAGCAGGTGTTGCATCTCCTGCGCTTGCAAGGGAAGGTGCCATGGGAAGGGGAGTGGGTGTTGGGGGTGATTGAGGAGTGGACCAGGGTGTCGCGGAGGGAGTGGTTGCTTCTGTATGTTGAAAGGGGAGGGGAGGGGAATTAACATTATTGTTTTGCACCACTTTCCCACGTTGCCCACTCTTGGTTGTTGGTTGGCAAGTGGCCTTTTCAGTTGTTTGACGATGAATGGCAAGACCTGAATTAATTGCAACCAATGGGGAGTTGTGAAAAGGATGCTTGGCTTTTTGCATAAGTGCTTTGTGTTAGTGGGGTCGGTGATCCGGGGGGCGGGGGGAGGGGGAGGGTGGGGTGGCGGGGAGAGGGGTGTGGGGGTATGCCATGCAGTTGTGAGATGGGTGCACTGGTGGAACCTAAGTGAACCTCGCAATAATCAAAACAACCCGGGCAGCAATGTGAGCCACTGGTGGTGCATTGCTCTCATCACCTTCCATCTCCTCGTCTTTGTTAAATCCGTGAATCTTGATGTATGGTGTCCTTTAATAAATAGACAGAGACTGCAGAGGAACAATCAACGGTGTTTACTGGATGAGGGTTACTCTAAAACTAAAAGTACAGATCCCTACTCAGGGTTTATATACAGGTGTGGTCACTGCCGGTACTACAGTATACAGGAGCTGTAAAAAGTATTTCTCCCCTTAAAGGTACATACACTACAATTCCTCCCCTTTTAGATTAACAGTACCATAACATTCATTTAACAATTAACACTTTTAACATGCAACATTAACTGAAAATAGTCCATTTATAAATTCAGTCTTTGGGGCGGCTTCCTGATCCTTTCTGGATAGCGCCTTTCCTGAGTGTCTTGCTCTTGGTACGGAGGCGATTCTGGCCCCCTGTCATCGGTTGGTTCATCAACTTCCGATGCTACTGTTTCTGGGGTAGAGGCTACCTGTATGTCGGGTTCATCACCAGGTACGCGAGACATGGGGTTGACTCGTTCCTGTGACTCTAGGATCTGGTCGACATGGCGTCTCACAATGTTTTCCCCAACATCCACTGTGTACATTAGCGGCCCCTGCCGTGTGCATATCATTCCTGGTTGCCATTTCTCTGTTCGGTAGTCGCGGGCCAAGACTGGTTGCCCTACATTGAAGCTCCTTGTCGGCTTCTCATTGATGTGCTGGAATTGCTTATTCTCAACATCTCTTCGTACATTTGCTCTGAGCAAATCCAGATGAGATCTCAACCTTCGGTTAAGGAACATCATGGCCGGGGTCTGGTTGGTGACTGCATGTGTCGCATTTCTGTAGGCTAACAGGAAATTGTCCACCTTATGCTGCAGCGGAATGTCGTCATCGCACATGGCCCTTACTGCCTTTTTAAAGGTTTGTATGAACCACTCAGCCAATCCATTTGTGGCTGGATGATACGGGGCGGATGTGTAATGCCTTACCCCATTCCTTTTCATAAATGTCCGAAACTCTTCAGACACAAACTGTGGTCCGTTATCAGAGCAAATCTGTTCTGGCAAGCCGTTCCTGGCAAATATGGTCCGTAGGACGGCAATCGTTTTCTCCGTGGTGGCGGAGGACATTTTGATCACCTCAGGCCATTTCGAGTGCGCATCCACGGCTATTAAAAACATTGAGTCCATGAATGGACCAGCAAAATCAATATGCACCCGTTGCCATGGAGATGAGGGCCACTCCCATGGGTGTAGAGGGGCATGTGGTGGTGCATTTTGGACCTTCTGGCATCCTGAGCAGCTCTTTGTCAGGTCCTCGATTTGCTGATCAATCCCCGGCCACCACACTTAAGCCCTAGCAAGGCTTTTCATTTTCACCCCTCCCAGATGGCCTTCGTGAAGCTCATTGAGCACGCTCTCCCTTAACTTGGGTGGAATTACCACTCGGGATCCACACATCAAGGTCCCCTGGCATACTGACAGCTGTTCTCTTCTGGATGAGAATGCTGGCAACAGTGAGTCGCCATGTGTTGGCTATCCCTTCACCGTCAAGTCATATACCCGAGACAGTGTTGGGTCATTTCGGGACTCCTTCTCTATATCCGCGTTAGTTACTGGCAAGCGTTCAATTATTGTCGAATAAAATATTTTGACAGGGTCCACTGCTGGTGCTTCCTCCGCAGTAGGCAGTGGCAGGCGTGATAGCCCATCAGCGTTTCCATGCTGTTTCGTGCCCTTATACTCTATTTCATATTGGTTCGCCCCTAGAAAAAGGGACCATCTTTGTAGCCGTTGCGCAGTCATCACCGGAACGCCCTTCTTTGGATTAAAGATGGAGACAAGTGGTTGGTGGTCAGTCAGCAAGGTGAACTTCTGCCCGTGCAGATAGTGGTTGAACTTTTTCACTCCCCACACTAGGCTGAGGGCCTCCCTGTCAATCTGGGCGTAGTTACGCTCGGCTGAGGTTAGTGACCGAGACGCAAAGGCTACTGGCCTTTCCGAGCCGTCCGGCAGCACCGCTCCAATACCATAGGGTGATGCATCACATGCCAACCGAATTGGTAGTGCTGGGTTGAAATGAGCCAACACCTCTTTTGATGTGATCAATTCTTTGCACTTCTGGAAAGCTCGTTTACATTCGTCATTCCACTTCTATGGTACCCCTGTTTGCAGTAGGGTGTTCAGTGGGTGTAGTACTGTAGACAAAGTCGGCAAGAACTTATGGTAGTAGTTCACCAGCCCGAGGAACGACCTCAGTTGTGACACATTTTCCGGTGCTGGAGCCTTGACTACTGCCTCAATCTTTTCAGGGGACTTATGTAACCCCTCTTCATCAATAACGTGGCCACAATACGAGATCTGCTTCTGGAAAAACTCGCATTTGTGGCGATTAGCACGGAGCCCATATTGCTTCAATCTAGTGAGCACCTGCTCCAGGTTGGCGAGGTGATCACTGTAATTTTCGCCCGTGACCAGGATGTCGTCCAAATAACACTGGGTCCCTGGAATCCCTTGCAGGACTTGATCCATTGAGCTTTGCCAAATAGCCGGAGCTGATGCTACCCCGAACACCAGCCGGTTGTATTGGTAGAGACCTTTATGAGTGTTGATTGTGAGGTACTGTTTCGAGGCTTCTTCTACCTCCATTTGCAGGTACGCCTGGGCCAGATCAATCTTAGTGAAGCGTTTTCCTCCAGATAGCGAGGCGAAAATATCTTCAATCCGCGGAAGCGGATATTGTACCGTGTGAAGGACTGGGTTCACTGTCACCTTAAAGTCCCCACAGATGCGAACCTTCTTTGGTTCCCCAGGCGTATTACTCAATGACCTCTTCATTACAGGAACGATGGGTGTAGCCCACTCGCTCCAGTCCACTTTGGACAGTACTCCAGAACGTTCCAAACCTTTCAGCTCTGCTTCGACGGCTGGGCGGATCGCATAAGGTCTGGCCTTAAAAAACTTTGGGCTTGCATTTTCCTCTATTTTGATCGTCGCTGTTATGCCTTTTAGTGTTCTGAGTCCCTCCTGGAACACTTCTTGTGCATCAGTTAGCATTTTTGACAGTCGTCCAGGTGTGACGTCGTCATCCTTTTTGGCATCTACAGTCAGTGCTTGTATGGAATGCCAATCTAGCTGTATCTTCCGGATCCATTCACGTCCTAGTAGTGGTGGTCCTCCATCTGGCAATACATATAGGTCCATTTTTGGTGTTTCCTTGCCGTTATATATAATGTTCACCCTTATTTTTCCTTTGGGGTAGACTTTTTGCCCCGTGTACGTCTTCAAGACAATTTCTGTATCTCTCAAGGGTATATGTGAGAATAGCCGCTTGTAGTCCCTTCGGTTTATGACTGTTAGGGCTGATCCTGTGTCCAATTCCATTTTCACTTGGACTCTGTCTATCTTGAGCGTGACCCAGATAGTTTGGTGATCCTCCATTTTGATTACATTATGTAGTTTCAGACAACCCAGCTCCTTGCTTCCGGAGTCTGTATCAATTTTCTGTTCGTCTGAACTACTCTCCGTCACCTTATGTGCCTTCTTGTCCTTCTCCTGTGGAGATTTCTTGCTGCTGGTTTTCTTTCCCGACCTGCAGACTCTTGCTATGTGTCCTACTTTTCCACACTGTCTGCACACTTGGTCCTTGAACCAACAATCCTTATGGTCGTGTGTTGTTCTGCCGCAGCGATAACACTTCACTGCTCTGTATGACATTTCATTTGTGCCATATTCTTGCGGTCTCCATTGTATCTCTGCAGCGCCCCGTGCGGCTGCTTCATGTGATACTGCCATGCTGAAAGTCTTGTCCAGCGTAAGATCCTTTTCTGATAGAAGCCGTTTCTGGGTTCCTTCACTTTGAAGCCCACACACAAACTTGTCCCTTAACGTATCTGCTAGTCCCGTTCCAAACTGGCAGTGTTTCGATAGCTTGCGCAGTTCCGTTAAATACTCAGCATTACTTTCATCTTTATGCTGGTTCCTTTTGTGAAACTTAAATCTTTCTGCTATCAGCAGCGGTGTGGGGCTTAAGTGTTCCTGTAGGATTGCCACTATGCTTTCAAAATCCTTTTCCACTGGCTTCTCTGGGGTTACTAGGTTTCGCAGTAAGCCATACATTTTTGCACCCATGGAATTCAACAATACCAGTGCTTTCCTGGCATCTGGCACTTCATTCGCCTTGCAGTACACTTCTGTGCGTTATACATATGTCGCCCAATCTTCGACTTCATTGTCGAATGCTGTGACACTGCCACTCTTCGGCATCCCTGGGTGTGGTTAGACTGGCAAAAATGGCATCTGCCGCGCTCTCCCTTCTTCTCCGCTGGCTCAAATGGCGTCTCCCGCACTTTCCTTTCTTCCCCCGTGGACGCTGCTCAGCCCTTGAACACCGGCCGCGCTCTGCGCGTTTTCCTGCGCGACTCTCTCATTGATGCCGCTTGGTCCTGAACCCCGGCTGCGCCCCGTGCGCTCTACCCTCTCTCCCTTTTTTTTTTCCGTCGACGCCACTCGGTCTTCAACCCCGGCTGCGCCCTGTGCGCTTTACCCTCTCTCTTACACCGTTGACGCTGCTCGGCCTTCCCCTGTGCCATCGGTCGGCTCCAGCCGCCGCCGTCCGGGAAGGGTCTGCGCCATACCTGCTGCCAGCCCGTCTCGCTGGAGTTTCCGCCGGATGGTCGACGCCCGTGCCCCTGGAATCGGCCTTCTTCTGCAGAGTTGCAGGTAGGTTCGAATCGACTCGTCGCCAATGTTAAATCCATGAATCTTGATGTATGGTGTCCTTCAATAAATAGACAGAGACTGCAGAGGAACAATCAACGGTGTTTACTGGATGAGGGTTACTCTAAAACTAACAGTACAGATCCCTACTCAGGGTTTATGTACAGGTGTGGTCACTGCCGGTACTACAGTATACAGGAGCTGTAAAAAGTAGCTCTCCCCTTAAAGGTACATACACTACAGTCTTCCTCTTCCTCCTTCTTGGAATCCTTTGAAGAGGCTCTGCGACATGCGCTTGGTCCTCCTGCAGGTCCAAACCTCGCTGTTGCGCAATGTTGTGCAGAATGCATCACACCACGACTATTCTGGAGACCCTGGCTGGTGCATACTGAAGGGCGCCTCCATATCTGCTCAGGCACCTGAAGTGCATCTTCGCCATGCTGATGGCTTGTTCGATGACACATCTGGTGGTTATATGGCATTCAGTGTAGTGTTTCTGGGTCTCATTCCTCGGGTTTCTGAGATGTCTCATCAGCCATATTTTAAGTGGGTGTCCCTTGTATTCGAGCAGCCAGCCGGTATCTGCTTCCAGGTGTGAAGACGTTTGGGAGGGTGGACTGCTGCAGGATGAAAGCATCATGGCAGCTGTCCGGGATTCTTGAGCACACCTGCATAAAGATCTTTTTGCGGTTGCACACCAGCTGCACATTGATGGAGTGGAAGCCCTTGCAGTTGACAAACACTCCTGGGTGATCTATGGGTGCCTTAATTACCACATGCATGCAGTTGATGACGCCCTGCACCTATGGGAAGCCAGCCAGAGCTGCAAATCTGAACGCCCTCTCATTCTGACTAGTGTCATCGCAGGCAAAGTTGACATAATTGGCGGCCCTGACGAACAAGCAATCAGTCACCTATCTTATGCATTTGTGTGCCTCTGACTGCAAGATCCTGCAAATGACTCCGGCAGAGCCCTGAAAGGATAGGGAGGCAAAAAAGTTGAGGGCGGTGGTGACATTGACAGCCACTGGTAAAACGAGGCCACCAGGTCCAGCTGGCTGCAGGTCTTGTTCTAGCAGGCTGCAAATGTCTGTCACCACCTGACTAGACACCCTGAGCCTCCTGAGACACTGGTGTTCAGATATGTTGAGGAAGCTTATCCTCTGCCTGTAGACCCTGTGTGCTGGGTATGGCCTCCAGCGAGTTGCACCTCTCTGCTGCTCCCCTCTCTCCCATGGAGCTACAGGTCTGTGATCAGCAGCCTGCTGCCGCTGTTGTGGGTGCTGTTGCTGGTTATCTTGGTCCTCATCTGAGGTCCAATCTGAGACAGCGTAAGTGGCACCCATGCTGGTCTGATAGATCAGAGCTTCAAACCAGTAAAGTGTAGATGACACCTCCAAAGTGTGAGACACCTCTCAGCACAAGTAGTGTGAGAAAAGCCTTTCCCACAAGCAGGTAAGAAAGCAGCTGTGAGTATTGAGTACTTATTGGCATATTTCCCTGAGATTGATTCTGCCTCCTCAATTGCAGCTGAGTACTCGCCTTGCTTTCATTGGCGAGTTCCAGGAAGCCCGGGAAATCCGTGGATCCAAAGCTAAACTGAAAACAGCATGTCACTATTGCTCTAATTGAGTGATTAACATATGTTAAGTGGCAACCCGCCTCTCCTGAGGGGTTTGCTCACTCGCAGCCTAACGCCCTGCAGTGAAACCTGGAAGTCAGCGGGTTGGAGCCGGCTTCCCAACACAGTCAATTTTTGCTGGTTTCAAACCCACACGCTCTTGCACATTAAAATCCAGCCCATGCATTCTGTTCTTGATCAGTATTTAATCTACACATCAAATTTGGTAAATATTATAGAGCCGAAAATTAGTGGGGCCCAAAATTTTGGAGGCAATGTGGGGATGTGGCAAACTATGACATGTGGTGTTGACCCTGCCAAAATATTAGGGGACAATCCTCTCATTTAAATATGCAGGGGTGCCACCTCTGCCAGGGAGGGGGGCTTCAAAATGTGGCAAAGGGTGCTGGCTCTGGATGGGGGGGAAGCTGGTGTCACTGCCAGAAAGATCCTGGAAGTATGCTTTATAAGGAAACTGAAAAAAACTTTAAAATTTAAAAAAATCTTTGGGTATCCAGATCAAGTCCCAGGCCTGGGCATTGAGTGGGCCCCATATCTGCCAGTCAGCAGACTGGTATGCCTGCTTTCATTTCTTGTGCCAGACGCTGATGGTTTGCCAGACTGAGTACAAAGAAACTCCCAGCTTTGGAGTCCTCTCCCTTTGCCAGTCCCCTCTGGTGTCCCTGTTTGGGGCACGTGGAGGCTTTGCCTCAAACAAATCCCCATGGCAATTGGAGGAGAGGGCCAGGTCTAATTCCCGGGCATTCCAATGTAGTCTCACCAGACCTACAGTTGGAATATACTGGAACGGCCACGTATTTTCAGTTCCTATCTATTTTTAATAATTATTTAAGCTTTATTCCATTTATAGTATTAGTGTTTTATCCTTAATAGCACTGAGATGTAGAGACCTATATTTACCTGGGACATTACCCAGTTACAAGCTTTGGAGCTTGCAATATAATTTAATTAAGTGGTACATATTCAATTCACCTATCCCTGAAACAGAAATAAGTAATACACTATAAGAGATAGACATCTAAGAGATGTGGAAATCTAAGATTTCAATAAAATGATTGATGTGTTCATGCAAGGTGCTTTTATATGTTATATATACATCAGTATACACCCCCACTGTTCATCACTTCCTATCCCTCTTTCCTTAGCAGAATAAATCCAACATTGTGGTAGTGATTGGAGTGATATACAGAATTCTCAGTGCATTTGATCCAAAAGTCCTCTCATCTCAGACTGGCAATTTTATATTTATATTTCACCAAGTGTTCTTAGATTTAGTGATAGTGGTTAGTAATTGGGACTCATCTGTCATGGGTAGAAGGAGGGGTAGAAAACAGCCTCTGTGTACAATATCCATGCATCAAGGCCTCGTGGCTTAGAAATTGGCTTGTGCTGGCCTACTGGCGCAAACTGGGCTCAAGTAATGATCCCTGCACTGGAATAGGTAGGCCTGAGGCCCAGCCAATATTGAGCCTCGAACCTTGTTTACATCAGAGCTGGGCATCCAACTGCGCAGCTAATAGGAAAGTCACAGGTGCGAAAAGGCGATTTGGCCTATCTAGTGCTGCAAAACACCCAGCCTAGCATCTAATTGCAATTTGAACTCCTTTAATGTTGTTAATTCTACAACCTTACCTGGTAGATTATTTGAAATTTTTGTCACTCTTTGAGTAACAAAACTATTAAGATTTATACTGAAATTACCTTCAGCTGATTTAAATTGATAGCCTCTTGTCCTACTGTCTTGATCCACCTTGAAGTCTGAATTCACCTTAGCTATAACCTTCATTATTTTATATATCTCAGTGAGACCCTCACTGATCTTTCTTTCCAAACCAGAGAGCTTAAGCTTTTCCCAATGGCTCATTTTCTTTAGGCTTGGGAGCTTTCTTGTTGCTCTTATCAGCACCCACTCCAGTACCTAGGCATTACTTTTAAAATATGGCGACCAAAATTGTGCACAGTGCTCCAAGTATGTTCTGACCAGTGCATTATTAAACCTCAACATAAGCCCTAGACTTACACTTCACTGTTCTGACCATTTAGATCAACATTCTATTTGTTTTATTAATTGCTTCTGAACAAAGTCTCAACAGTGAAATTGAGAAGTACACTGTCACTCCCAGCCCCCTTGCAGAGTCTTTCTGTGCTAATTCTGTTCCTTTCATTGTGTAACTTTGTGTACATTTTTCTTTTCCAATAAGTTACATTTTTCATTTGTCAGTGCTAAATTTAATTTGCTACTTATCTGTCCAATTGCATAACTTATCTGAATCTAATTGCATCCTCTGACCCTACTGTAGTCCCTAATTTACAAATTTCACAAACTTATAATTGGTTCCTACATCCAGATCATTTATGTGGATAAGAAGCAACTGAGCCCTGCAGTACTCATTCCAACACCTCCCACCTCGGCCTGAAACTGCAACTCTCAAATATTCTCTGTTTTCCATCTTTTAACCTATTTCTTATTTTCATGCATACTGTACATGTGTCAGCTGTGGCTCTGTTGGTAGCACTCTCACCTCTGAGCCAGAAGGTTGTGGTGTCACTCCAGAGACTGAGTGTAAAATCTAGGCTGACACAGGTGCAATACTGAGGCAGTGCTGCACAGTTGCAGTTGCTGTCTTTCGCATGAGACGTTAAACTGAGGCCCTCTCAGATGGATGTAAAAGATCACGTGGCACTATTTGAAGAACAGCAGGGGAGTTCTCCTTGGTGTCCTGGTCAACATTTATCCCTCAACCAACATCACTAAAACATACCTGATCATTAACCTCATTGCTGTTTGTGGGACCTTGCTGTGCGCACTTTGGCTGCCGCATTTCCTACATTACAACAGTGACTACACTTCAAAAGTATTTCATTGGTTGTAAAGTGCCTTGGGACAGCCTGAGGTTGTGAAAGGCGCTATATAAATGTAAGTTCTTTCTTTATGTCTATGGTCTCTAATGTCAAAGGCTTTTTGGAAGTCCGAATAAACCATGTGACAAACCCTGATAGCAAGCCTTTTGTTTGATGGGTCAGATTTGTCCCCCTTAGATACAGATATTGGCCCAGCTTTTCCTGGAGACACTACATCATTGAGACCCTTGAATGGCACAAAAGGGGAAATTATAGGGTAATTGACTTGCTCCATCACTTATGGCACCCATATTTTCCTGCAACTGTTCTGCAAAGCTCTGCCCCCCACAGAAAAAGATAGCAATTGCAGTTTTGCTGGATTCTTGTCATTTTTCACACTGCTGCCAATTATACTTAAAAATAATGGTGCTGGTGGCCTGACAGTGGCATGTTTTATAGCTAATAGATTAAAAAAAAATTAAATCGCTGAAACGATTAAACATCAGCCGGTCAGAGGCTAGAGAACTGGTGCAGCACATCTGTGGAATCTCTCTACTCAAACTCATCGCATGCTCTGAATGGGAGCGGGCTGATCGATTCCACTGAGAAGATGGGAGCAGAATGTTGGATGAGTGCCATATTTCGGATTCATATTAAAAGGCAACTTTAAAACTTAAAATTTACACCTAGTTGATGTATTCGTGGAGCTGCTGGGAAAAATGGTGGCATCGCTTCCGATTCGCTGCCATCCTCGGTGTGGTGTATTTTAGTTCCAAATCCAGGAAAATTTGGAGGAACTTATTAACGGCCAGGTCAGCATGCTAAATGGCTAAATTTACAGTCTAATTCACCGATCTCACCATGCAGGAAAGCTAGGCCATTCCTTGCTTCCAATTCTGCAAGTATTAATGGATGCTTGCCTGCTCTATCTCTGGCACATGGCCTTGGCTCAGTGGCATTGCTCTCATCTCTGAGTCAGGTGTTAGTGGGTTCAAGCCCCAATGTAAAGGCTTGAGCACATAATCCAGGCTGACTTTTCAGTGCAGTACTGAGAGAGAGGTGCCATCTTTCGGATGAGGTAGTAACCTAGGCCTGTCTGCTAGGGAAGAGGTAGCAGGCGCGCTACTCTCCATATATAAAAATTGAATCGAAAAAAGGAATAGTGCCAGAGGACTAGCAGGCAGCAAATGTAATTCCTGTCTTCAAAAAGGGAAATAGAATAAATCCAGGGAACTATAGACCAGTTACTTTAGCGTCACTGGTAGGAAAGATAATGGCCCTGAATTTGCAGGCGGTATGACGGCGAGCTCTCAGAGTACATTGTCGTACCACCTCTGAAATTGACCGCAAGTCCGGGATTTCCGCGCGTGCGCTAAATCCCGAACTTACGATCTGTCAAGTTCCGAATAGACGGATGATCCGCTGTGACTTTCAAGTCCTCATTGAAACGATGTGCTGGTGAAAAGTTGGGCTAATTGCCCACCTACTGCGCATCAATTACGTTGGAAAATGTTATGGCTGGCGCAAACAGGCGCAGGAGCTTGTTTGCACAGCGTAAGCTGGGGGTGGGGGGAGGATGAGAAAATTGTATAATATTTAAAAATGAACACATAAAAGAACCTTCCAGGCAGCTGTAAAGGCCCGGTTTGAAGGATGAGATCATTTTCATCATTTTTTTTTATCTTGCAGAGTCTTCCAGTAAATAACTGTACTTAAGCCCAAAGTATTCCCTGTACTTTTTAAAGCCAAGTACTGTACTTGTCAAATAAATATAATTAGCATCACACTGTTTAATTTACAAGTTCTTTGATGTCGAGTTGAAATGTTTCCTGATTGCCCAGTGAAAGGAGCACCGCCCCACGTGATCCCAGGTACGCTCCTGCACAACGGTGTGACCCTGGGACCCGTGGGCCACGACGCTGCGCACATCTCCACAACGTTTCAAAGCAACTTCTCGAAGGCGAGTTCGCAGCAGGTAAGTGCGGATTCCGTTCGGAGGTCGGCAGCGTACTTCTTAGCTATGCCACCGACTGCAAATTCAGGGCCAATTGTAATCTTTGCTAAAAGGTGAGATAACAAAACATCTTCATAAGGAGAATATAATAAAAATATAGTTGGCATGGATTAAAAAAAGAAAGGTTCTGTAAACCAACCTTCAAGTATTTGAAGAAGTAACAGAAACAGCAGACAAGGGCAAAGTGTTAGAAGATGTGTCCTGGAGAAAACATTCTAACATTAGTCACTTCCTGCCACTGTAGGGCTGGAACAACTAAAGCTATTCTTCTGTAAATTCATATTGCATGCATTCAAGAAAAACCGAAATAACCATTCTGCATTCTCATCAGTAAGACTTTATTGTTGTTTCAAATCCCAGGTTAAAAGAAAACAGATGTAAATAAATAGCAAGATAAATATTTGTTTTTGTGGTATCTTGAGGTGGCCATAGATGGAGACGGATGCAGGTTAACTCCGTAACATGGTTTAATCAACACTTGCACATAAAAGCTTCTGCCATGAGGCAGCAAAAACAAAGAGTACAACAAGTACAGACCAGACTTAACTCAGGAGACCAATTGCCACAGCACCACCTGGTGGATCAGGTTACTCATAACCTCCCAGGTTACCACACTCCTCCCCCCTTAAGATTGCCGTATGCAATTCTTAAACAATAACGGTGGCATAGTGGTTAGCACTGTTGCCTCACAGCGCCAGGGACCCGGGTTCAAATCCAGCCTCGGGTGACTGTCTGTGTGGAGTTTGCACATTCTCCCCGTGTTTGCGTGGGTTTCCTCCGGGTGCTCCGGTTTCCTCCCACAGTCCAAAGATGTGCGGGTTAGGCTGATTGGCCATGATAAAAATTGACCCTTAGCGTTAGGGGGGATTAAATACGTGGGGTTACGGGGTTACGGGGATAGGGCTTGGGTGGGATGGCTGTCGGTGTAGGGACCGGGTGCTAGGGTTTGGATGATCAGCCATGATCGCGTTGAATGGCGGAGCAGGCTCGAAGGGCCGAATGGCCTACTCCTGCTCCTATCTTCTATGTTTCTATGTAGGTACTACGTTTTAATTAACCAGTATGCTCTAACCATGGTTAACCCCTGACTAATTTAACAGGTCTGTATAAGTCTTTCTGGTTGCTTGCAAATCCTTTGTGAACGTCTTAATTCCACTTGTGGTGGATTCTCAGATTCACTCACACTTGAGATTGGAGTAGTCTCTGATGTTGGTTTTACTCTGACCCGCTGTGGCCTGGCAGTACCAGTGTCCACTGGCACCTTATAAGCCATGCTGGGTCCTGGAACAGCCTCCTCTACTGCTCTTTGTTCCATCTGAGGCAGTTCCCCCTGCTGCCGGCTGAAAAGCTGATCCACATGCCGACAAACCCCTCGACCATCCCCTAGTAACACGGAGTACGACACAGGTCCTGTAATGTCCTGGATTAGTCCTGGTATCCATTTAGGTCCATAGCCGAAGTTTTGGGTGTACACAGAGTCCCCTATGGCGAAATGACGAGCTTTAGTATGTTTGTCATGGTACGCTTTTTGGTTTGTTTGTTTTGTCTCAACCTTGCTTTTGAGATCTGGGTGTATCAGGTCTAACGTGCACCGCAACTTTCTCCCCATCATCAACTCAGCCGGAGAAAGCCCCGTGGTAGCTTGGGGTGTTATACGATAACTAAACAAGGCTCTATTGAGCTTGGTCTCCAGGGTGTCACCTGAGCTCTTCCTCATGAGCTCCTTAAAAGTCTGCACGGCTCGCTCGGCTAACCCATTTGAGGCTGGGTGATATGGAGCCGAGGTGACATGTGTGATTCCATTCCTTACCATGAATTCTTTGCTCCCTTCACTAACAAAACACTGTGCATTGTCGGATACAATCATTTCTGGAATACCATACGTGCTGAAGCTGTTCCTGAGACAATCCAGTGTGGCATCAGTCGTTGCAGAGCTCACTGGATAAACGTTGATCCACTTTGAGTGAGCGTCTACAAGCACCAAAAACATTTTGCCCATAAAAGGTCCCGCATAGTCTATGTGAATTCTCCTCCAGGGTTTGCTGGGCCACTCCCAGGGATGGAGTGGTGCCCCGGCAGGTGCTTTCCTGTGTTCCTGACATATAGTGCATGACTTTACCTTTGACTCAATTTCAGCATCCAAGTTAGGCCACCACAGGTAGCTCCTAGCCAGTCCTTTCATTCTAGTCATTCCTGGGTGCGATTGATGCAACTGTTCCATCAAAGTAGAGCGTCCCCGCTCTGGGACTATGATGCGTGCTCCCCATAGCACACATCCATCTTGGACACTGAGCTCGTGCTGTCTCTGTCTGTACGGCGCGAACTCTGGTCCCTCACGGTGATCTGGCCAGCCTTTCAACACATACTCATGGACCCTTGGCAGAACGGGGTCCTTGGCTGTCCAGCCCTGGATTTGCACTGAAGTCATCAGGGGACTGATCTCCTGATCCAGCATCAGGACGTGCTCCTCAGGGGAAGTACTGCGAGGAGATTTTGAGAGGGGCAGGCGGCTGAGAGTATCAGCGTTCCTGTTTTCCTTGCCGGCTCTGTACGTGATCACATATTCATAGGCTCTTAGTATTACTGCCCATCTCATTATTCTCTGTGATGCCATTTGAGGCACCGCTTTCATCTCATTCAGTAAGCTAATAAGAGGCTTGTGGTCAGTACTGATAACAAACTTCCTCCCATATATGTACTTATGGAATTTCTTTACTCCAAATATAATAGCTAACCCCTCTTTATCAAGCTGTGAATAGTTCTTTTCCGCAGCTGTGAGCGTGCGTGAAACAAACCCGATGGGCCTTTCCGCTGCATCTGGCATGCGGTGGGCCAACACTGCCCCCACTCCATAGGGTGATGCATCGCAGGACATTATCAGCTCCTTCTTCTCGTCATAATGCACTAACACCCTGCTGGACTGAAGTAGCTCCTTTGACTGCTGAAATGCTTTCGCTTGCTCTGGCCCCCAACGCCATGGCTCCTCCTTTCTCAGCAGTTTGTGCAGGGGTGCCAGCAGCATCGATAAGTTTGGAAGAAACCGGTTATAATAATTCAGGAGCCCTAGATAGGCTTTCAGTTCAGTCACTGAGGTGGGTGCAGGTGCATCCTGCACTACCCGCACTTTCCCTGGTAATGGATGGAGGCCTGTGGCATCCACCCGATGTCCCAGGAATGTAATTTCCTTCTCCATGAAACTACACTTACTCCGTTTCAGGCGTAGCCCCGCCTCTTCCAGCCACTGTAGCACTTTGTCCAGTGTTTTTACGTGATCCTGATCGTCACTTCCTGTTAGCAGAATATCATCTAAGTACACGGCCACCTTTGGAATGCCCTGCAGAATGCCCTCCATAGTCCGTTGGAATATTGCTGGGCTAGAACTGACACCAAATGGTAACCTGGCATACGTGAACAGCCCCTTGTGCGTGTTCACCATGACAAACTTTTTTGATTCTTCATCTAGCAATATCTGCTGATACGCATGACTCATGTCCAGTTTGCTGAATCTTTCTCCCCCAGCGAGCAATGTTAACATGTCCTCCATTCTCGGAATGGGGTACTGTTCCAGTGATGATACTCTGTGTTCACTGTTAACTTATAGTCACCACACACCCTTACGTTACCGTCGGGCTTCAATACTGGGACTATTGGTGCCGCCCAGTCTGAAAATTTCACTGGTTCTATTACTTTGTCCTTTAGCAGGCGATCTAGTTTCGCCTCAACCTTGGTTTTCATTGCAAAAGGTACCGAACTTGGTTTAAAGAAATGAGGCATGGCATCACTGGCTACATGAACCTTGGCTGTGGCTCCCCTTAAGGCTCCCCTTAAGGTGCCCAGTTCGTCCTTGAACACTAACTCATGCTTCATCAGTACTTCTGTACTGTCCTCCATTTTATTCATTGCCTGCCAGTCCACACTCAACTCACTGATCCACCCTCGCCCTAACAGGTTTGGCCCTGACCCTGCTACCACTACCACCGTAAGCTCTTTGGTGACTCCTTTGTGTTCCACTTGTACTTCGGCCGCCCCCAAAATGTCCACCTTCTGTCCTGTGTAGGTTTTGAGACTAATGGGGCATGTACCTAGCTCTGGTACTTTTGCTTCCCCCCATAGCTTGGCGTACTCAGTCTGCGACATTATGGTTACACTATATCCGGTGTCAATCTCAAACTTTACTTGACCTCCGTTCACTATCAAATACTGAGTGAGAGGGGGTACGTTGGGCCTTGAAGTGTCTATACTGTATATAGTGAAAACCTCCTCACTAGACTCACTAGACTCTTCCTCCTCTTGTATGTAATTTGCCCGCTTTGTGTACTTCTCCCTCCCCCCTTTAGCATGCTTTGCCCCTTTAGCACTGCTTCTCTCACTCACTGCCCTTTTACAGACTTTCTTTAAGTGCCCTATTTTTCCACAATTGTGGCACTTTGCCTTTGCAAACCTGCAGTCCTTTGCATAATGGCTCGTCCCGCCACATCGGTAGCAATCCCCAACCCCGACTGGTGGACTTTTCGCGCCAGCTTCCATCTTGAAAACAGCTCCTCCCACTGGTTTACTCCATTTCTCCTTGCTCATACTGTTTAAGTCCTTAATGTCCTTGTTAGCCATCTCCATGGCTTGTGCTTTTTTAAGTGCCGTCTCAAACGTTAATCCTTCTTCTGACAGCAACCTTTGCTGTATACTGTCGTCGTTAACTCCGCATACTAGTCTGTCCCTTAACATGACTGTGAGCGTATTTCCAAAATTACAGTCCTGTGCGAGCTTCCGAAGCTCCTCCACATACTCAGTAACGCTTTCTTCCGGCCTCCTAATCCTCGAATTGAATTTCCATCTCTGTACTATTTCACTAGGTTTCGGATTGAAATAATTCTTTAGTAGACTCACCAACTCGTCAAAAGATTTTTCTCCTGGTCGCTCCGGGCTCAGCAGATTCCTCATCTGTGTATAGGTTTGCACTCCCGCACAACTCAGTAAAATGGCCCTTTTCTTTTCAGCACTGTCCACCTCGTTTGCCATAAAGAAATGGCTCAGTATTTCACAATACTCCTCCCAAGACTGCGACTTGCTGTCAAAAGGTGCCACGGAGCCTACCGTTCCTGCCATCCTTGGAGTCCGGTCACTTCAGCCAAAAAATCAAACTCCGTTTCGACTCCAGCGGCCTAGCCTCGTGCTTTTCCGACTAGTTTGCTAACTAATCCGAGCACCTCTTCTGAATACTCCATAACTATGACTGATCCACCAAAACTTTTCCGTCCTTTATTCTCGTCACCATATGTGGTATCTTGAGGTGGCCATAGATGGAGACGGACGCAGGTTAACTCCGTAACATGGTTTAATCAACACTTGCACATAAAAGCTTCTGCCATGAGGCAGCAAAAACAAAGAGTACAACAAGTACAGACCAGACTTAACTTAGGAGACCAATTGCCACAGCACCACCTGGTGGATCAGGTTACTCAAAACCTCCCAGGTTACTACAGTTTTTATTCATTCTTGGGGTGTGGGCATATTGGCAAGGCTGACATTTATTACCTTGGTGAGCAAGTGCAGGACAGAACCTTGCAGTACCCTGCGTCTCTCTCACTAACCATTGTAAGCAGCAGCACCGCTACATACATCCAGAGCATGTTGTTAGTGAAACTTAGGAGGTAGTACTGAATGTGTCAAAGGGCATAGGCGAAGAGGAGCAAGTAGTGGACGCAAACGAAAACATTTTGATTGCCATGAAGGATGCCCTGTACATTGAGAAATGCAGCAGTGTGGTGACATTGGGCAGCAATGTTACACTCCTATTTCTGCTCAACAGGTAAGCAGATAAAATAGTTGACTCTGTCATCGATGCAGCAGTCAGTTGTTCCATGCATCTGTGGGCATCACTTTGGCCAACATTGTAGATAACACCTATACTAGCCTGGAAGAAGGTGGAGCCAGAACTGTTCAGTGTGCTATTATCTGGCCTCCCACTGTGAGTGGCAAACCTTTGTCATAGATTTGTTGCAGATGTGCTTGTAATCATAGCCTATGCAGACACTGCTGTTTGCACTGGTCCAGGTGAATCCACACTTTATCTGCATCTACAGTTTGGAGGTTGGCGTCTGGTGGGCACAGTCCTTGTCCAGAGCAGTCTCACCTAGAATCATTGAAACATACAGCACAGCCACTTGGCCCATCTTGTCTATGCCGGGCCAAATGTACCTGCCTGACACCCTTCTGTTCCTTCTCTTCCTCCTCTTGCAATAAGCGTAAATGTACAAAATTGCCACAGAGAAAACAATTGTCAGCATTTATAGAACCGAAAGAAAGTATGGCAATACCAAAACCTATGGTACTAAACCTTTTCATCAACTCAGTAAGCCAGACAAAATATTTCACAAAAACAACATGGAAACACTTACAGACGATAGAAACATAGAAACATAGAAGATAGGAGCAGGAGTAGGTCATTCGGCCCCTCGAGCCTGCTCCGCCATTTAATGAGATCATGGCTGATCATCCAAATTCAGTACCCTGTCCCTGCTTTCTCCCCATATCCCCTGATCCCTTTAGCCTTAAGAAATATATCGAACTCCTTCGTGAATATATTTAATGAATTGGCCTCAACTGCCTTCTGTGGTAGAGAATTCCACAGGTTCACCACTCTCTGGGTGAAGAAATTCCTCCTCATCTCAGTCCTAAATGGCTTACCCCTTATCCTTAGCCTGTGACCCCTGGTTCTGGACTCCCCCACCATCGGGAACATCCTTCCTGCATCTAGTCTGTCTAGTCCTGTTAGAATTTTATAAGTTTCAATGAGATCCCCTCTCATTCTTCTAAACTCCAGCGAATATAAGCCTAATCAACTCAATCTCTCTTCATACATCACTCCTGCAATCCCAGGTCTTCTTCTTAGGCAGTCCCTCAGAACCGAGGATGACTTGCTTCCACATTAAAAATTAGTTCGCAGGTGACTGATTAGTCCAATGCGGGACCTACAGTCTCTGTCACAGGTGGGGCAGACAGTGGTTGAAGGGGTGGGTGGGTGGGGTGCTTGGGTTGACGTGCGCTCCTTGTGCTGCCTGCACTTGGCTTCCGCTAGCTCCCGGCGAAGAGACTCGAGGTGTTCGGCACCTTCCCGGATGCTTCTCCTCCACTTTGTGCGGTCTTGGGCCAGTGATTCCCAGGTGTCGGTGGGGATGTTACACTTTTTCAAGGAGGCTTTGAGGTTGTCCTTGAAGCGTTTCCTCTGCCCACCTGGGGCTCTCTTGCCGTGCTGGAGCTCCGAGTAGAGCACTTATTTTGGGAGTCTCGTATTGGGCATGCGGACAATGTGACCTGTCCATCGGAGCTGATTGAGCGTGGTCAGAGCTTCGATGCTGGGGATGTTGGCCTGAGCAAGAACACTGCCATTGGTGCGCCTATCCTGCCAATGGATTTGCAGGATCTTGCGGAGGCAGTGTTGGTGGTACCTCTCCAGTGCTTTGAGGTGCCTGCTGTACATGGTCGATGTCTCTGAGGCATACAGCAGGGCGGGTATCACTGCTGCCCTGTAGACCATGAACTTAGTGCCGGGTTTGAGGTCCTGGTCTTCACACACTCTCTTGCTCAGGCGACCGAAGGCTGCACTTGCACACTGAAGGCGGTGCTGGACTTCGTTGTCGACGTCTGCCCCTGTTGACAGTAGGCTCCCGAGGTATGGAAAGTGGTCCACGTTGTCCAAGGCCTCGTCATGGATTTTGATCATTGGGAGGCAGCACTGTGTGGTGGAGGCAGGTTGGTAGAGGACCTTTGTCTTAGTGTAAGGCCCATGCTCTCATATGCTTCGATGAAGATGTTGACGATGGTTTGGAGTTCGACCTCCGAGTGAGCGCAGATGCAAGCATCGTCTGCATAGTGTAATTTGACAACAGAGGATGGGACGACCTTGGATCTGGACTGGAAACGATGGAGGTTGAACAGTTTCCTGTTTGTTTTGTAAATTAGCTCCACTCCAGTGGGGAGCTTACTGAGGGTGAGATGGAAAATTGCAGCAAGGAAGATTGAGAAGAGCGTTGGTGCGATGACACAGCCTTGCTTGACCCTGGTAAGTACGTGAATTGGGTCTGTGGTGGAACCGTTGGTCAGGATCACGGCTTGCATGTCGTCGTGAAGCAGGCGGAGGATAGTGACAAACTTTTGAGGACAGCCGAATTTGAGGAGGACACTCCATAATCCCTCACGGTTGACAGTGTCGAAGGCCTTTGTGAGATCAAAGAAGGCCATGTACAGTGGTTGGTGCTGTTCCCTGAATTTCTCTTGTAATTGACGTGCGGTGAAGATCATGTCCATTGTGCCCCTTAGTGGGCGGAATCCGCATTGTAACTCTGGGAGGAGCTCTTCGGCCACTGGGAGAAGGCGATTGAGGAGGATTCTTGCGATGACTTTCCCTGTGGCAGATAGCAGGGAAACTCCTCTTTAATTACCGCAATCGGACTTGTCACCTTTCTTGAAGATGGTCACAATTACGGCATCTCTGAGATCCCCTGGCATGCTCTCCTCCTTCCAGATAAGAGAAATGAGTTCATGAATTCACGCCAGTAGTGCTTCTCCGCCATGCTTTAGTGCCTTGGCGGGGATTCCATCTGCTCCTGAGGCCTTGTTGTTCTTCATTTGTCAGATGGCCTTTTCAACCTCATGCCGGGCTGGGGTTGTGCTGAGATGGTGGCAGGTAGCATGCTGTGGGATGGAGTTGAGGACACTCGTGTTGAAGACAGAGTCATGGTTAAGGAGCTCTTTGAAGTGCTCCTTCCAGCGGGCACTGACTGCTTCCCTGTCCTTGATGAGTACCGCTCCGTTCTTGGCCCACAGTGGGGAAGGGCCTTGGGTGCTTGGGCCATAGATGGTCTTGACTGCGCTAAAGAATCCACGCACGTCATGGTTGTTGGCTAGCTGCTGCATCTCCTGCGCTTTCTCCACCAACCATCTGTTCTTTAGGTCATGAGTCTTTTGTTGGACCTCGGCCTTCAGGCTTCTGTAGACCTGCTTTCTTGCTCTCGAGTTCTGTTGCTGCTTCCAGATCAGAAATGCCTTGCGCTTGCGGCTTATTAGCTCCTGGATCTCCTGGTTGTTCTCGTCGAACCAGTCTTGGTGATTCCTGGTCGAGTGACCAAGCGTCTCTTCACAGGTGCTGATTATGGAGGCCTTGAGTGCAAACCAGACGCTGTGGGCACTCTGTGTCACTGCATCACTGGGAGTCATCAGGTTGCCAAGGTATCAGTCTGGTAAATCTTCGCTGCACTCCTTCCATGGCAAGAACATCCTTCCTCAGGTAAGGCGACCAAAACTGCACACAGTACTCAAGGTGTGGTCTCACCAAGGCCCTGTACAACTGCAGCAAGACATCCTTGCTCCTGTACTCGAATCCTCTCACTATGAAGGCCAACATACCATTTGCCTTCTTAACCCCCTGCTGCAGCTGCATGCTTACCTTCAGCGACTGGTGCACAAGGACACCCAGGTCTCGTTGCACTTCCCCTTTTCCCAATCTACTGCCGTTCAGATAATAATCTGCCTTCCTGTTTTTACCACCAAAGTAGATAACCTCGCATTTATCCACATTATACTGCATCTGCCATGTATCTGCCCAATCACCCAACCTGTCCAAATCATACTGGAGTTTCTCTGCATCCTCATCACAGCACACACGCCCACCCAGCTTTGTGTCGTCTGCAAACTTGGAGATATTACATCTAGTTCCCTCGTTTAGATCATTAATATATATTGTGAATAGCACTGATCCCTGCGGTACCCCAGTAGTCACTGCCTGCCACTCGGAAAAAGACCTGTTTATTCCAACTCTTTGCTTCCTGTCTGCCAACTAGTTCTCTATCCAATTCAGTACCTTACCCCCAATCCCATGTGCTTTAACTTTGCATGCAAATCTCTTATGCGGGACCTTATTGAAAGCCTTCTGAAAGTCTAAATACACCACATCCACTGGTTCTCCCTTATCTATTCTACCAGTCACATCCTCAAAAAATTCCAGTAAATTAGTCAAGCATGATTTACCTTTTGTAAATCCATGTTGACTTTGTCCGACCCTGTCACTGTTTTCCAAGTGCTCTGCTATTACATCTTTTATAATGGACTCTAGCATTTTCCCCACTACCCATGTCAGGCTTACTGATCTATAATTCCCCGTTTCCTCTCTACAACCTTTTTTAAATAGTGGGGTTACATTAGCTACCCTCCAATCCATGGGAACTGTTCCAGAGTCTATAGAATTTTGGAAGATGACCAGCAATGCATCTACTATTTCTAGGGCCACTTCCTTGAGTACCCTAGGATGTAGATTATCAGGCCCTGGGGATTTATTGGCCTTCAGTCCTGTCAATTTCCCTAACACCATTTCCCTACAAATACTGATTTCATTCAGTTCCTCCCTCTCATTAGACCCTATGTTCCCGACATCTCTGGGAGGTTATTTGTGTCCTCCTTTGTGAAGATAGAACCAAAGTATGTAATTAATTGGTCCGCCATTTCTTTGTTCCCCATTAAAAAATTCCCCGGATTCTGACTGCAAGGGACCTATGCTTGACTTCACCAATCTTTTTCTCTTTACATATCTATAGAAACTTTTGCAGTTAGTTTTTATGTTCCCTGAAAGGTTACTCTCATACTCTATCTCCCCCTCTTAATTAATCCCTTTGTCCTGCATTGCTGAATCCTAAACTGCTCCCAATCCTCAGGTTTGCTGCTTTTTCTGGCCAATTTATATGTCCTCTCCTTAGATCTTATGTTATCCCTAATTTCCCTTGTTAGCCACGGTTGAGTCACCTTTTTTGTTTTATTTTTATGCCAAACAGGGATGAACAAATTCTATAGTTCATCCATGCGATCTTTAAATATTTGCCATTGCCTATCCACCGTCAACCCTTTAAGTAACATTCCCCAATCCATCCTAGCCAACTCGCGCCTCATACCATCATAGTTTCCTTTATTTAAATTCAGGACGCTAGTCTCTGAGTCAACTACTTCACTCTCCATCTTAATGAAGAATTCCAGCATATTATGATTGCTCTTCCCCAAGGGGGCTCACACAACAAGATTGCTAATTAATCTTTTTGCATTACATAATACCCAGTTAAGATGGCCTGATCTCTAGTTGGTTCCTCGACATATTGGTCGACTATCCTTTTAAGCCTGAACTATTTTCTTTGTCTCTTTAAATTCTCAAGCTGCCATGGTGGGATTTGAGCTCACATTCTGGACTAATAATCCAAAGAACGTGAGTTAAAATCCCACCATGGCTGCTTGTGAATTGATTTCAGTTTTATAAATCTGGAAATAAAAAGTTGATATCAGTAAAAGTGACCATGAATCTGTCAGATTGTTGTACAAATCCAGCTGCTTCACTAATGTCCTTTAAGGAAGAAAACCTGCCGTCGTTGCACGATCTGGCCGATATGTGACTTCAGTCCCACACCAACATGATTGGCTCTTAACTGCCCTCTGAAGTGACCTAACAAGCCACTCAGTTATATTTCTAGGGTTGGGCAATAAGTGTCGGCCTTGCCAGTGCGCCCACATCACAAGAATGAATTTTTAAAAATTATCTTGCTATTTATTTACATCTGTTTTCTTTTAACCTGAGATTTGAAACAGCAATACTGTACATTCTTCCCAATGAGATATAAAAAAACAATGGCCCAGAAATTCGGGTCTCCACGGGTGAGTACCCACGGGGTACTCACCCGTAGGCCCAATGGAAGTACCGGTTTCGTGCATGCACTGCGCATGCGCGGGAAACCGGAACTTCCGTTCCCTTGAAAGAAGGGGTTTAGAGGTGGAACGCGTGCTCCGGAGAGGCAGCACGTGCGCATCGAACTTATGTTTTTTTCCCAGGTTTTTCCGGGAGGGTAAGTCTCCAGGAGTTACACATATAAAAAGCAGGTGCAAGGCCTGCTTTTAACAAGGTAAGTGGTGAATTAATTAAAATTAAAACATTTTTTCCACAGGTTTATTATTTTTAAATACTTTAAAGAAAGGTAAGTTTATTTTTAGCCCCGTTAGAAAATGTAATTATTTTTTTCAAAAATTTAAATTATTGTTTAAAATAGTTATTTTATATAATTTATAGTTATTTTAAAAATTTGTTTCTTTTTAAATTTATTTGAAGTTTTAGTGATGTTTTGGGGCTTATAGTATTTATGGTTTTGACAGCTCTTCCTGTCAATTTTATGAATGGGCATTTCCCTGCCTACGTGATCCCAGGGGACGCATCGAACTAACTGCGCCCCTGGGATACGCAAGCACTGCACGCCGGCAGTTGGAGCAGGCCCAGGATCGGAATCCCACGCAGGCCCACAGCTCAACGGCCGGCGCGCAAGATAAGTGCAGGCCGGAGGCTTGCACCCGCGGGAAGCCTCCGACCCGAATTTCTGGGCCAATACTTCAGTTCTTTGTTGAATGCGTGCAACATGAATTTAGAGAAGAATAACTCTGGACCAATGACAAAGAATAACTCCAGCGAATCTATGTCACTGAAGTGTCATTAATAACATTTCATCAGGGTTTTGATATTAAAAATAGTTGTACAACATTAACCAGCATCGGTAAATGAAGCCGACTTTAATTTATATATGTTTATTACAGTTTATAATTTCAACAGAGAGGTGTAATTTTCTTTGTGTTCCAATTGTTGCAAAGTGAAAAGATTAATTAAGTTGGGGTTAGTTTCAGTTCAGTCAATTAACAAAGTTTTTTGCATGTAGTTTTTCCTTCGACTTCTGGATGCTGTTGTAGGTTGCATTGCCCTCTAAAGGTTAAAATGGAAAATACAATTTCAAAGAAAGGTCGATTTTAAATTGAAGGTGGTTAGAAAAATTGGTGAAAGCAATTTCTGTTCAGTAACTATACATGACCGTTCTTACTATAGTGTAGTGTTTCCTTTACCATATAACTATATATTATATTAAACAAAGTAAGCTTAGACAATTAGAATTCCTAAAAATGGAGAGACTGGAAAATGTTGGTATTCAGAGGGACCTGGGTGTCCTTGTACACATATCATAGAAAGTTAACATGCAGGTACAGCAAGCAATTAGGAAAGCAAACGGTATGTTAGTTTTTATTACAAAAGAATAGGAGTATACAAGTAAAGAAGTCTTACTGAAATTATATAGGGCCCTGGTGAGACCACATCTGGAGTTTTGTGTACAGTTTTGGTTTCCTTACCTAAGGAAGGAGACACTTGCCTGAGAGGGAGTGCACTGAAAGTTCACTAGACTGATTCCTGGGATGGGGAGAGATTCAGTAGACTAGGCCTATATTCCCTAGAGTTTAGAAGAATGAGAGGTGATCTCATTGAAACATATAAACTTCTTAAGGGGCTTGACAGGGTAGATGTAGGGAGGATGTTTCCCCTGGCTGGGGAGTCCAGAACCAGGGGCCACAGTCTCAGAATAAGGGGTCAGCCATTTAGGACTGAGATGAGGAGAATTTTCTTCACTCAGAGGGTGGTGAATCTTTGGAATTCTCTACCCGAGAGGGCTGTGGATACTCAGTCATTGAGTATATTCCAGACAGAGATGGATAGATTTTTGGATACTAAGGCCACGAATTTGCCGGCGCTCAGAGGGCGGGTTTGGAGGCGGGTTCCGAGTTAAAATCTAAATGATTGACGGCGGGTTGCGAGCCCACTGCCATCCCACCTCCGCGCAACTTTACAAAGTGTCGGGTCTGCGAGTCCCGATCAGACCCGACACCAAACGGCGGGAGAGGCACTTAAAGCAGTTAACAACTTGTTAACTGCCCGGATAATCCCATTTTACCAGGCTCTTCACATTTTACTACATTTTCAGCATGTTACACATCGTGCGACAAACACGCCAGCTGATTGTGCCGGGTTCAGCAACTCGCTGAATAGTTGACAGCTGCTCCTGCAGCATAAAAGCTGACCTGTAACATGACTCACTTTCAGATGGCAGAACTTTGTGTTTTGAGGTTTTGGAACACATTTTGCAGGTCTATTGAGCTTGTAAGTGTTTAAGCTGAGATCCATATGTACTGTGTGACCTTGCAGCTGAATGGAAGATGTCAGCAGAGGCGAGCAGCGGACCCGAACCCACTGACTGGGCCGGGTAACGCGCATGATGGGCTTAATAAGCCTAGTTAAGTCAAAATCGTTATTTCAGTGTGGCTGAAACCGGCAGTGGGACCGGAA
Source organism: Somniosus microcephalus (assembly GCF_052327205.1). Lineage (NCBI taxonomy): Eukaryota > Metazoa > Chordata > Chondrichthyes > Squaliformes > Somniosidae > Somniosus > Somniosus microcephalus. The sequence continues at coordinate 63,021,291 of NC_141001.1, read as the reverse complement.
CCCTCTGACCAGCCAACCCGACTCCAACCTGCCTCCTATGGCAAAATCGCAGCCTAAGGGAATTAAGGGATATGGGGATAGTGTGGGAAGATGGAATTGATGTATGTTAAATCTCAAGAGTTTATTAACCTTGCTTGTATAACAATTAAAAGAGTACGCAGGTGACAGAGTTCAGTTAACAGCCATTACTTCTAGAAGAATCTCTTCAACTTAATGCACTCTATTTCCCATAGTGCATTGCACATCAGAACTATGGTAAGCTATGTGGGACAATTCAAATACAACATTCAAAATACACAACATCTCCTCCCCTCTTACATTAGATATCGCAATAGAACCACAACATTTTAAAAACACAATAACCTGGGAGTGAGGGTAGACTTCCTCCAACCATAGCTATACCCATGGGGATTATTCTGCCCCAGATAAAGGGTAAGCCTCTGAACTATAAGTTCAAATGTATAGGGGCCCGCCACTCTCTGGTAGGATACCGGCGGTCAACCTGGCTCTCCAGTTCATTGTCTCTCACAGGTGACGTCACCACAGGTGTAGGCGGCTGGGGTGCCTGTATACAGGTCTCCCTTGCTGATGAGATAGGGGCTGAAGCGGCTGCTTCCTCAGAAGGTGAGCCTCTCGGTGTAGAAGGTGGATGACCCACAGCGTCACCCAATGGCAGATAAACTGCTGTTGGTGGTTCAGTGGGTGTTGCTGCACTTCGTAGAAGCTGATCGGTGTGTCTCTTCCAGACAATGTCCTCGGGTGTCTGTACAGTGTAGGATACTGGACCAGTCTGTGCAATGACAGTAGCAGGAACCCACTTAGGTCCACCACTGTAGTTCCGTGCCAACACATGTTCACCTGGACTGAAGACTCTGTCTTTGGAGCGTTGTTCACGTCGCTTGATCTGCTTGTCCTGCTGATACTGTACCACGTCTTTCACCTTTGGCGGTTTCTGCAGGTCAAAGTTGGTTCGTAACTCTCTTTTGAGCAGTAGAGTGGCAGGTGATGCTTTTGTGGTCGCATGTGGTGTGTTCCTGTAACTCAACAGGAAACTATTCAGGCGCTGATGAAGCATTCCCTGGCCTTGCGATGCCTTTAGAGAGTGTTTCATGGTCTGAACAAACCTCTCAGCTAAACCATTGGTCGCAGGGTGGTATGGTGCAGCCCTGATATGTTGTACACCATTCACCTGCAGGAAAGTAGCCATTTCTTGTGACACCCACTGTGGACCGTTGTCTGAGACAAGTTGCATCAGATCCAAATCGGCTGAACACCTCACCTAACTTCTCGATGGTCTTCTCAGCGGTGGTGGACCTCATTCTAACAACCTCTGGCCACTTACTGTGCGCGTCAACAGCCACCAGGATCATTCTGTCCTCGACCTGCAAAGTCTACATGAATGCAGTGCCATGCTTCCTCCGGAAAGTCCCAGGGGTGAAGAGGTGCAAGCTGTGGCACATTACGAACTCTCTGACATGAGGAACAGGTTTTAGCTTTGTTTTCAATCTGTCCATCCATACCTGGCCACCAGAAGTAGCTCCTCACTATTTCTTTCATATGAACCATTCCGCAGTGTCCGGAGTGTAGTTGCTGTAACACTGGTTTCCGTAGCGATGGTGGAATAGCCACTCTCCTCCCCCACAGCAAACATCCAGACTGCACCGACAGTTAGTTTCTCCTTAAGAAATATGGTTTCAGGTTTGGGTCATCGCTGTCAAGCTTCCCCCTGACGATAATGTCCAGCACTGCAGACAACACTGGGTCGTTTCTGGTGTTTCGTCGGACCTGTGTCAAACTAACAGGCGCATTCTCCACCTGCCTAAAATAGCAGATGTCCATGCTACTCATCATAGGCTTGGTGACAGGCAGCGGCAACCTAGAAAGACCGTCGGCGTTGCCGTGCAGGTCAGACTTGTGATATCTAATGTCAAAGGTGTGTGCAGACAACAGCAGCGCCTACCTTTGCATTCTGCTCGCAGCAAGCGACAGAATCCCTGTATGTGGCCCGAAGATGGTCGTGAGAGGGCGGTGATCTGTTAGTAGGGTGAACTGTTTCCCATACAAATATTGGTGAAACTTGCGAACGCCAAAAACGATGCTCAATGCTTCTCGTTCTATTTGGGCGTAGTTAGTTTCAGCTCTGTTCAAAGTCCTAGATGCGAATGCTATCGGCTTCTCTTCTCCGTTTGGCATGATATGAGAAATGACCACTCCCACACCATATGACGATGCATCACAAGCTAACTGTATTGGTAATGAAGGGTTAAAATGCGTCAAAGCCTCTGACTTCAGGAGCGTGTCCTTTGCTGTCATGAATGCCTCCTGGCACTTGTTAGTCCATTCCCACTTCTTGTCTTTACATATCAACCAATGCAGCGGCCTCAGCATCGAGGCTAGGTTCGGTATGAACCGTCCATAGTAGTTCAGTAACCCTAGAAAAGAACGCAGCTGGCTGATATTTTCAGGTGCTGGGGCATCCACGATTGCCTTGGTCTTGGACGGTGACTTGTGAAAGCCTGTGGCATCGATCACATGACCGAGGTACTCAACTGATGCCTGAAAAAAAATCACATTTATCCCTGCGAACTCTGAGTCCGTAATCCCTCAGTCTCTGTAGCGTTGCGTCCAAGTTACGCAGATGGTCTTGGTCATCACGCCCAGTAACTAAGATATCATCTAAGTAGCACTGGACTCCAGGCAATCCACTAAGGATCTGGTCCATAGCACATTGGAAAAGTGCTGGAACTGATGTAATTCCGAAAGGAAGTCGGCGATACCTAAACAGGCCCTTGTGCGTCACAATAGTCAGCATTTCTCGTGACTGTTCATCCACATGCATTTGCAGGTAGGCTTGACAGAGGTCGATTGTGCTAAACTTCTAGCCCCCAGCAAGTCCCGCAAACAAATCATCAATATGGGGGAGCGGATATTGCTCCACTGACAATACAGGGTTAACAGTTACTTTAAAATCTCCACATATCCTAACTCCATCCCCTTTCTTGAGCACTGGTACAATGGGTGTTGCCCAGTCACTCACGCTGACTGGTTCTAGTACTCCGCTTTCAACTAGGCCTTCTAAGTCAGCCTCGACTTTTGGTCTGATGGCATAAGGTACGGGTCGTGCCTTCATGAACTTGGGTTTGCTATCCTGCTTAATACGAAGCTTCACAGTAATATCTTTCATGCTACCCAGTTCTCCATTAAAGACTTCTGCATGTTTCTTTAAGATGGCGGGTAAGCCTGGATCATTGTGTGACATCATGTAGACTGATGACCAGTCTAATTTTATTCTCTCCATCCACGAATGTCCCAGTAGGGAGGGGTAGTCTCCTTTAACTACATAGAGTGGTAACTTCCTAGTTTGTCCATTCAACTGAACTGTGACCTCAGTGATACCTCTCACGGTTACGCTTTCACCGGTATATGTCTTTAACGCTAGGTTAGCTGGCTGAAGTGGAAGGTGCTTTAATGTCTTTTTGTAGACTGTCTCTGACATAAGAGATACTGCTGCCCCAGTATCGATCTGCATTCGCACAGGCTGCCCCTCTAGCAAGGGTGAGACCCAGTAGCCATGTGAATCCCCAGCTACTGTCAGCACGTTCAGTGATAGTTCCTCCTCTGAAGTGTCACTTGCCTCTGTTTTGTCCTGTTCTACAGAGCGGACATGCTTCTTTGTCTTTTGTCTGAATGTTTTTTTTCTTCCTTCCGTCTTTGACGTTTTCTCTGTGTCCTTTTTATTTCTGCATGCGCGCTGAATATGTCCCTTTTTACCACAGCTGTGGCAATCCATGTCCACACCCCGGCATGCAGACGCAAGATGCCCCGTTTTGCCACAACGGAAACATGGCCCTTGACTCTCTGTTCTTACTTTGTGCACTTTTTCTGTTGCACCCAACTGTTGAGCTTCCTTAGCTGCCAATTCCACGGAAATACTGATTTCAGTGGCCTTTTGTAGTGTCAGATTACTCTCCATTAATAGTCTCTTCTGTATGGCTTCAGTTCTCATACACTAGCCGGTCTCTTATAGTATCATTTAGCATGTCATTAAACTCACAGTGCTCTGATAGTTTTTTAAGTGCAGCTACAAACATGGTCACTGTTTCTCCTTCTTCCTGGTTACGCCTGTGGAACCGAAACCTCTCAGCTATGACTAGGGGTTTGGGTGAAAAATGCCTTTTTAGTATCTCCACAATTTCGCTATATTGTTTAGTCCCTGGTTTATCTGGATGCACTAAAGTACGCAAAATATTAAAAGTCTTTGGTCCCATCACACTTAACAATGTAGGTACTACTTTGTTCCCTCCAATGTCATTTGCTTGTGTGAAGTATTCAAATCGTTCTGTGCATGAGCTCCATTGTTCGACATTCTCATCAAATGGTCCAATGTTACCGATAATTCCAGCCATTTTCCTTCTCTCAGGCTCCTAATTATCATTCACTAAGGATCCTTCCAATGTTGAACTCAACTAAAATCACTATCAGTTATTTAGTGCTTCACTTCACAGATTGTTTCACAGTTGAATAAATGTCCTTCCCGATTTTCTCACTGCTTTTCCTCCCCTTCCTCAAGTCGTTAGTACCTTATACGCTGTCTCATCTTCCCGCCATTGCAAGCTCCTTTATCCTCGAGCCAGCCTCACTTTAATTAACTGTCCACGGCAAAAATATCAGTTTTAAACACGTAAAACCCGACTATCTTCCGCACAGCAGAGCCACGTAAGTTCAGACGTCCTTGTCGCCACTTTTGTTAAATCTCAAGAGTTTATTAACCTTGCTTGTATAACAATTAAAAGAGTACGCAGGAGACAGAGTTCAGTTAACAGCCATTACTTCCAGAAGAATCTCTTCAACTTAATGCACTCTATTTCCCATAGTGCATTGCACATCACAACTATGGTAAGCTATGTGGGACAATTCAAATACAACATTCAAAATACACAACAATGTAGATCAGCCATGGTCTAATTGAATGGCAAAGCAGGCTCGAAGGGCCAAATGGCTTACTCCTGCTCCTATTTCTTATCTTCTTATCTTCTTGTATTCCATTATCAAGGAGAAGGAGGAGCAGAGGAGAGTTGGGCAGCATTTAAGGAGGATACAGCTCACCAGATAGTATCTCTCTCCGCTCCCCCCTAGAGAATATACAGGCAGCATAGGTAATATCAGGACCTTGCTCAGATGTGTATAAGAAGAGTGCGCTTCACCAAAGCCACAATAAAGCAGCTGTGTCACCAACTGTTTGAGGACCTACAGCCATGCTCAGCTGCCTGCACTCTGTGGCTATGAAGGTGACCACCACACTCAACCTTTATGGCACAGGTTATTTTCAGCCACTACAGGCGATCTCGGTCATAGGCAACAGTATGTGTATGCAATCGTCAGGTGCCTGGTGCACTTTATAGGAGAGCTGGGGAATTCATCACCTTTGGCATCACAGCTAGACAGCAATGAGATAGGACCATGCAATTTTATGGGGTTGCTAGCTTGAAATCGATGGCAGCCACGCTGCTTTGCGTGTATCCTCCTTAAATGCTGCCCAACTCTCCTCTGCTCCTCCTTCTCCTTGATAATGGAATACAAGAACATAAGATAAGAAATAGGAGCAGGAGTAAGCCATTCCCTTAACTACCTCAACAGGATGAGCTTCCATTCCCTGAATGTACATATTGAGACAACATGCAATGGATCCTACATGTCAACACCCGATATGCTGGAAGTTTGTCACAATGCATTCATTCTTAGAAATTCCGCCTTCCCTGACTTCTTCCGGGAGGAAAATCAAATGGCTTCTGGTTGACAAAGTTTACCTCCTCTTCCCCTCTAAGGGTGTCCTGAATAGTATTAGAGGAGTGCTACAATGAGCCACTTGTTTCTACTAAAATGGTCATCGAGAGGATCATCTCAACAATTAAAGGTACCTTTTCGCTGCATGGTTAGATCAGGAGGGGCTCTGCAGTATGCCAGAAATAGTTGTACCCTGCTGTGTCCTTCACATTCAAAAAAGGCCGAGGAACCTTTGGCTTTGTTGTAACCAGAACAAAATGGAGGAGAGGATCATGATGATCTGCAGAAGACACATGCAAAGCGGCATCAGAGCGCATCTCATCACTGAAATCTTCTCTTTTGTGTAATGTAGTCTACCTTTGACACCAGAGCCTTATCTCCTTCTCCACTACCTTCAAGTAAAAGGACATACCCTCAATCATAAAACACGACAACAAATCAGTCCTCTTTTGCCCCTACATGACCATGCCAATAAACATCACGAGTGACTAAGTCCACGCCAAATAAGTGCACCCTTTTCTCTATGACTCTAACCTCCATAACAATGCAATATCTGTGCACATTCTATTTCATTGCAATGAAGTCCAAAGTAAACAGAAGCCAATGTACTCTTTTCTAACACCGTGCTTCCCCTCAGCGGCTACTTGTGCCTTTCCATTATCTATTCTCGTGCTTTTCCTAGATACAATCTGAGGGCCAGTATCACAAGAGTTATTTGGCTGTGCATACCCTACAAAAGGGTCAGGGGGCTGAGGTGGCCATCCTTTCATGGCAGCTTGCTCCTAACAGGGAGCCGCTGCTGGCTGCTCCGTTTCAGCTTATTCCTGGGGAGCCTGATGTTGCTTTCCACGTTCCACTAACGTGATGCTGTGAGAAGTAATATTGGAGGTCTGGCATGTGCTGCTGTCTTGAGAGATGGCAGTGTTGGGCAGTTGTCTCCAGCTGTCACCATTCCATTGGTCCTGCGATCTATGTCTCCACTGATCAGCAGGAGAGCAGGTCTAATGGCAGCTATCAGATCCTGAAAGCCCTGAGAGAGAGCACCATAAATAATGACCATTTTCTATTATCTTTTCCCATTTCACTACATTACAACAGTGACTACACTTCAAAAAGTACTTCTTTGGTTGTGAAGCACTTTCGGGCATCCTGAGGTCATGTAAGGCGCTATATAAATGCAAGTTTGTTCATTCTTTCTCTTGCCTTCAGTGCTGGAGTTTGTGCTTCCGTGGAGGTGGAGGTACTGACTGATCCCTGACCGCTTCCTAGCTGGGATTCCACTGAAAATACCAATAGCTCCTTTGGTGCCTGCAATGAAGGATAAGCTTCCCTTATCCTGCCGCATATGACAGCTGTAATCACAACTGTCAGTCGCTGCATATCCTCGAAGACTGACCTCTGAGGTTGCATGTAGCTACAATGTTCCTAGAACATCCTTCTTTCCAGGCAAGTATACATTAGTTTTGAGTTCCACAATTCCAAAGCCACAGGTAGCCTTCTAATCAGCCCCACTTAGTGACACATCCTCACTAACACCATCTAGTTGGCCCTAGGTGAAAGTATCAAGTTTGTGCATGGAAGTGAAGAAGCAATTGATGCAGGGGGTGAGCTGTAGGGGGTTGGGACAAGAGGCTTGTGCAAGAATTCATGGTTGGGCTTCAATACACTTTCTTCCTTCTCCTCCTCCTCTGCCCACCCCCACCCTGCTGCTGTGGTGGATCTGCAGGAAAGCAGGGTAGAAGCTAAGAATGGGCAAGCAGCACCCTTTTGGGATTAAGTGGACAGAGAAGGTGGTGAAAGCTTGTGTCTGTGTGGAGCTTTACATGGATGCCAGAACGACAGTGTAGGTGTTCAGTCATTAAGCGGGTGCCGGCAATCATTTCCCACAGCAAGAGCAGACTGACTCCTCACAAGCTCCGTGACCTTCTCCCTGTAGGGGGTGAGTTGCTTTAAGGTGGTGTTCCTCCCTTCCATGGTCTGCTTCTCATAGCTATTGTGTGCTGGTTCCTCCTGCAAGAAGTTTAAGTAAATGAGGGGAAGGCAAACAGTTGAGGCATGTGTGCCGTGGCATGGGCGATGTGGGGTTGTCAGCCTGTTAAAATGGAGGAAGGGGTTCAGGATTGTGCATGTAAGCAAATCCTGTTAGGGGAGCTGGGTAGCCATAGTGTAAGATCCAGAATTGGAGCCCCCTTATCCAGAGCATGTTATGAAGGGTTTGTTTTGCAAGTGTTGCTTTAAGAGGGTAATTGTGCTAGTGCCCGTGGTTGGCAAGGGATAAAATGGAGAGTGTCCCATCATGTTACCTTGCCTGCCCTGGTGAGGTCATTGAACTTCTTGTGGCATTGGTTTGTACTCCTGGGGAGTGGAAGAATTGGCACTCAGTTCTTAATGCTTAATTTTATTCTATCATTAAAAGCTGCTGGTGGAGTGCTATTGATGGGACTCGGGAAAGAAATTCCCCAATAGATAAGGTCACACATTTTCCCGTTTATTGGTTGGTTTGGCCATTGGCAGAGGTAATGCTGGATAATAGCTTAACTGTCTCCACTACCACCAAAATCAAATACATTTTCTTGGACCTCAGAAGTCACGATTACAGATTAAATTCAATCATTCATCAGAGCAGAACTCTAGCTGTGCATGACTTGCAAAGGTTTCTATAAATGTTCTGTGGTAACCTTAGGTTGAATTTCTACCTGTTGCTTCTACTTGCTTCTCTTGAAGGAATTGATTGCTGAAGTATGGAAAAGCACCAGCATGCTTCTGAAAAAAAATACAACTTCTGAGTGGTACAGTGGACTGGATCTTCCTTTTTGCAGGGGTTAGTGGCTTGTTGGCAGTAAATTGACGGTAAATCCACAACAGTGTATTACTAAAATTAAAACAGAAAGCAGTCTGCAGGTCAGGCAACATCTGTGGAAAATTTCAGGTCGATGAACTTTCATCAGAACTGGAAGATGTTGGAGGTGAACAACTTTTAAACAAGTTCCGAGCTAGAGAAAAGGGGGCAGAAAAAGAACAAAAGGGAAAGGTCTGTGATAGGGTGGAGGGCAGGAGTGTAAATGGTTACAACAGAATAGCAGAGTAGGGAAGGGGGAAGCATGGAAAATCTGACAAAGAAGACAAGGCTCCCGTGGCCCGGGAATGTGACAGAAGAAAGGCAGGTAGACCCCAGGGGTGCCGGCCGTTTACCAATAGGGAATCCTCGTCCCAAGCAGTAGCCCACACCTCCTCTACTCCCAGAAGCTCTGGTGCAGCAATCCTTCATTACCAGAATCTTTTAATTTTGATGCTAGATCATTAATAAAGGTATTAAAGTGGCTAGGCAGCATCGCTGAAGATATAGAAAATTCATTTGAAAGTCTTCCATTCAATCTACTTTGATTCTAGCTCTTGTATCCATGTGCATTGACATTAAAATAACCACTATTTTTAGACTTAAACCAATCTTGTCTAATTTCTTTACTAGAAGTTGCATCCAAATCAATGGAAACCATATAAGGATTAGATTTTAGTTTTGTCACATCTTTATCAACCATTATAAATGCCAAAGCAAAGCAATAATCCATTGTAGAATAATCTTCTGTAAACCAGGCCTTTTCTCTCGAGAACTGATATTCCCTGGCTCATACTAACAGCTTAACCAGAATGTGTAAAAAAGCTTTGGAATTACTTCAGGAAGGCAAGTTAGTCTGTTGGATTTGGGGAATATGTATATCGTTTTACTTATAGGTGGGGCTAATGATGTTAGACTTGCCATGAAATGTGTAATGTACCATAGGTGGTCATGGAGAATACTGTGGCACAACTATAACCCAGACTGTTCCATTTCATTGAAGGAGCAATCCATTGGGTGACAGTGATCAGGAGCAAACAGTCAATGAAAAGGGTTAAATTTGAAGAAATACAGTCTGAATCTACAACATTTCCTCTGCGAGTAAACAACAAGAACATGCCCCTTTAACCACTGTCAGTTTCATCAACAATGAGTTTTGCCCTGAAGTGTATACACAGTTCTGTAAAATATATACTTGATCTCCAATTATACCCTTAAAAGGTACAAGTAATTCTCCATTAAATTAGATAATTCGAAATGAAGAATATCGTTGAGATGTTGCTCTTTGTTGCTATATGTACTTACTACAGAACTGCCATTCCTATTTTAATACTCATTTGGATTATTGTTCTGCTTGACAGACATCAATGTCGCATTTGCATGAGCAGAAAATACCACTTTACAAACAAAGCTTTGTTCAAGTCATTTATTAGTGGACATCATGGTGAAAGGTTCTCAAGGAGGGCTTGTACTACAAATTATTTATCATGAAAACACCTGAACTTTAGCATCATCCAGCCTGGGTAAAGTAATTAATCTGTGTTTTAGTCTGAGAGGCAATGGCTCAAAATACAGTCATTTCATACACGTAGATCCTGCTGGCACTTCACAATTACTTTTCTTCAGAGTTCATAGAATGTAGTCAACCTCTCTTAACAGAGGAGACAATTATCTTTTCTCTGACTGGATATCTACAGCCTTGTAGGGATAAATCTGCCACTGCTTGTCAACCATTCTGTCTGAATTTGTATCGGAGCCTTATGCTAGTATGCTATTTTGTTGTCATTAATGAAGCATGTCCAATTGAAAAGACTTTTAAGTATCTTAAAAGCCAACTCTATTTATGTGTTTTATTTAAAAAAAACAAGTATACATAATGGCCCGGATTTTACGGGGCCTATGATCGCATACGCATAGCGTACGCGGCCGTAAGTGCCCTGCAGGTTCCGGGTTTCCGCATGTGTGAAAACCCGAAACTTGCGATCTGTCAAGTTTCAGCTTGACAGATCATCTGCATGCGCAGGAAATGGACATTCGCCGGTGGCTAATGCCCATGAAACGTTTCCGCCTGGTAAAAGCAGGCGTAGGGCCTTCTTTTACCAGCGTAAGGGTTTATATTTTTTTAATCATTTAAACATTTTAAAACCTTTAAATTCATTTAGGTTATTTTTGGCCCCTTTAAAAATGTTTACATTTATTTTTCAAAAAATTACATTTTTGTTTTAAATGTTTAATTAAATTGTATTTTAATTAATTTTAAACGTGATTTATTTTTATTTAGGTTGTGTGAAAGTGTGTTTTTTATGTCATTCCTATTATGCTGATGGGGATTCCGTACGTAAATGGAATCCCCATAAGCATAATAGGAATCCCCCTTTGTGATTGGTTGGGCCAGCCCACATGATCCCAGGGACGCTTGTGAATTGCATGCACCCCTGGGATCCATGGGCCTTCATGCAGGCCTATGCCTGCAGGCCCAGGATTGCAAGAGTCCGAAGATATGGAGGCACCAGGTAGATGTGTACTTTCCTTGCAGATCTTGCCCATGGGAAGCCTCCGACCGCAATTTCAGGGCCATTATATATTTAACTATATTTCAGTACATTAACAATGTAGAACAGGCAAATATTGTGTATTTGTAATATTGTATTTTGTACTCCAGTGCAGTACTGAGAGAGTGCTGCACTGTCAGAGGTGCTGTCTTTCCGATGAGCCATTAAACCGAGGCCTCGTGCCCTCTCCAATGGATGTAAAAGATCCAAGGGCACTATTCAAAGAAGAGATGACCTGGCCAATATTTATCCCTCAACTAACATCATTTATACAAATTTATTCCTTCCTTCCTTCCTTCCTTCCTTTTTTCTCTTTTTCCTTCCTTCTTTTTCTTTTTCCTTCTTTTTCCTTCCTTCCTTTTTTCTCTTTTTCCTTCCTTCTTTTTCTTTTTCCTTCCTTCCGTTGGTTGGCAGTGCCATATGCCTGTGCTGGGCCTTAAAAAGTTGTAACTACCTTCTGGCATATGATATATCAACTGGAGGAGTTAAGCATCGTACTGATAGGTAAGTATATAAACAGCACTGAGGCACATCATGTCGTGATGGGCAATGCATTCTGGGATTCCAATTGCTCTCGTTGTTAGATCTCAGCTGACACAATACAGATTCACTGCCAAGACACCACCTTGGATAATTTTCTCTTTCTTTCCTGAGTTAAGAACAATTTTGTGTCAGCAAATCAGCACATCACTTTTAGTGTCTCATTTGTGATTAGAGTAATAGGAATGAGGCACTAAAAGGACTAACAAATTTGCATTTATATAATGTCTTTTATGACCACAGAACATCCAAAAGCAGTTCAGAACCAATGAAGTACTTTTTAAGTGCAGTCAATGTTGTTTAGAATTAAAATGTTAGTTTGATTTTTCAATTAAACTTACAACACAGAGGCACCTGGATTCCGAGTCATACTACAGTCCATTAGTCTATCTATGCACCACCTCCCCAGCTTTCCAGGTATTCTCTATGAAGGAGGTCAGAGATTGGCTGTGACAGGCCTTGGAAGCCATCAAAATTAATGACCCTCAGGCTAGAAAATCATCCAGGGTCAGGGACATATCCTTGTAGTGGGTACAAGTCCTGCTGTGCTGTACTGTAGTCAGTGTAATGGCCAAGGTGGCGATCCAGGCTATTATCACGATATTAGTGTTTGAACCAACAAGTTGCTGCAGGAGTTCCTCAGGGCAGTGTGCTAGGCCCACCTTCAGCTGCTTCATCAATGACCTTCCCTTCATCATAAGGTCCGAAGTGGGGATGTTCGCTGATGATTGTACAGTGTTCAGTTCCATTTGCATCTCCTCAGATAATGAAGCAGTCTGTGCCAGTGTGCAGCAAGACCTTGACGGCATTCAGGCTTGGCCTGACAAGTGGCAAGTAACGTTCATAAGAACATAAGAACATAAGAAATAGGAGCAGGAGTAGGCCAATCGGCCCCTCAAGCCTGCTCCGCCATTCAGTAAGATCATGGCTGATCTGATCCTAATCGCCAATCCACTATCACAGAACCATCTCCTGAATCTAACAGAATTAGACACACGAAATAGGAGCAGGATCAGGCTACACGGCCCCTGGGCCCGCTCCGCTACCCACAGGACCATGACCGATCCGAACCTAGACTCATGTCCAAATTCCTGCCTGCTCCCCGTAACCCTTAATTCCCTTTACTTCTAGGAAACTGTCTATTTCTGTTTTAAATTTATGTAATGATGTAGCTTCTACAGCTTTTTGGGGCAGCATATTCCATGGACCTACCACCCTCTGAGTGAAGTAGTTCCTCCTCATCTCAGTTTTGAAAGAGCAGCCCCTTATTCTAAGACTATGCCCCCTAGTTCGAGTTTCACCCATCATCGGGAACATCCTCCCCGCATCCACCCGATTCAACCCCTTCACAATCTTATATGTTTCAATAAGATCGCCTCTCATTCTTCTGAACTCCAATGAGTAGAGTCCCAATCTACTCAACCTCTCCTCATATGTCCATCACCTCATCCCCGGGATTAACCGAGTGAACCTTCTTTGTACTGACTCGAGAGCAAGTATGTCCTTTCTTAAGTATGGACACCAAAACTGTACGCAGTATTCCAGGTGCGGTCTCACCAATACCTTGTACAACTGAAGCAATACCTCCCTATTTTTATATTCTATCCCCCTAGCAATGAAAGCCAACATTCCATTGGCCTTCTTAATCACTTGCTGCACCTGCATACTAACCTTTTGAGTTTCGTGCACCAGGACCCCCAGATCCCTTTGTACTTCAGTACTTTCCAGTTTCTTGCCATTAAGATAATAACTTGCTCTACGATTTTTCCTGCCAAAGTGCATAACCTCACACTTTCCAGTATTGTATTCCATCTGCCAAATCTCTGCCCACTTACTTAGCTTGTCGATGTCCCCTTGCAGGTTTTTTATGTCCTCCTCACTCACTACTTTCCCTCCCATCTTAGTATCATCTGCAAACTTTGATATGTTACACTCGTTCCCCTCCTCCAAATCGTTAATATAGATTGTAAAGAGTTGGGGACCCAGCACTGACCTCTGCGGAACACCACTAGTTACTGATTGCCAGTCTGAGAATGAACCATTTATCCCAACTCTCTGCCTTCTGTTAGATAGCCAATCCTCTATCCATGCCAGAATATTACCCCCAATCCCGTGATTTTTTATCTTAAGCAATAATCTTTTGTGTGGCACCTTGTCAAATGCCTTTTGGAAGTCTAAATACACTACGTCCACTGGTTCCCCTTTATCCACCCTATACGTTACTTCCTCAAAGAACTCCAGCAAATTTGTCAAACATGACTTCCCCTTCATAAAACCATGCTGACTTTGTCCTATTAAATTATGATTATCCAAATGTCCTGTTACTGTCTCCTTAATAATGGACTCCAAAATTTTACCTACCACAGATGTTAGGCTAACCGGTCTATAGTTTCCAGCCTTCTGTCTACTGCTCTTTTTAAATAAGGGTGTTACATTAGCAGTTTTCCAGTCTGCCGGGACCTTTGCCGAGTCCAGGGAGTTTTGGAAAATTATTACCAATGCATCCACAATCCCTACCGCCACTTCCCTCAAGACCCTAGGATGTAAGCCATCAGGTCCTGGATCACTGGGCCTGCTTCTGGGAAAGGTGGGACTTGTACAAGTCGGACGGGTTGCACCTGAACCAGAGCGGGACAAATATCCTTGCGGGGAGGTTTGCTAGCACTGTCGGGGGGGGTTTAAACTAACTTGGCAGGGGGATGGGATACAGAGGGAAGCTGAAATAGGAGGGGATGTGCTGCCAATTATGGAGGAAAAAACAAGTCAGCTTGGTAGACAGGGCAAATATATAAGGGCAAGGCTGGATGGCATCTATTTTAATGCAAGGAGTCTTGCAAATAAGGTGGATGAACTGAAGGTGTTGATAAACACATGGGAGTATGATATTGTTGCTATCACGGAGACATGGTTGAGGGAGGGGCAAGACTGGCAGCTCAATATTCCGGGGTACAGAATCTTCAGGCGAGACAGAGGGGGAGGTATAAGAGGAGGGGGTGTCGCAATATTAATTAAGGAGTCAATTACTGCAGTAAGGAGGGATGATATATTAGCAGGGTCCTCTAATGAGGCCATATGGGTGGAGCTTAAAAACAAAAAGGGGGCAAGCACTTTGCTGGGAGTGTACTATAGGCCTCCAAACAGTCAGGGGGAAATAGAGGAACAGATATGTAGGCAAATCTCAGAGAAATGTGCAAATAATAGGGTAATAATAATGGGGGATTTCAACTTCCCCAATATTAACTGGGATAGTCAAAGTGTGAAAGGCTCAGAGGGTGTAGAATTCTTAAAGTGCATCCAGGAGAGCTTTTTGAGCCAGCATGTAGAAAGTCCTACAAGAGAGGGGGCGGTACTGGACCTAATTCTAGGGAATGTGGCCGGCCAAGTGGAAAAAGTGCTAGTAGGTGAGCACTTTGGTGATAGTGACCATAATATGGTAAGATTTAAGGTGGTCATGGAAAAGGACAGGGATGGGCCGGAAATAAAGGTTCTAAATTGGGGGAAGGCCGATTTTAATAGGATAAGGCAGGATCTGGCCAAAATGGACTGGGATCAGCTACTTGTAGGAAAATCCGCATCGGAGCAATGGGAGGCTTTCAGAAGGGAGATTGAGATCATACAAGGGCAACATGTTCCCATAAATGTCAAGAGTGGTTCCAAAAACCACAGGGAACCGTGGATGTCAGGGGATATACGGGAATGGATTAGGAAAAAAAGGAGGGCTTTTGGTAGATACAAAAGGCTAAAGACGGAGGAAGCCCTAGAGGAGTACAAAAAGTGCAGGGGGATACTTAAAAAAGAAATTAGGAGATCAAGGAGGGGCCATGAAATAACACTGGCGAGCAAAATAAAGGAAAATCCGAAGATGTTTTATAAGTATATTAAGGGTAAAAGGATAACTAGGGAAAAAATAGGGCCCATTAGGGACAAAAGTGGCAATCTGTGTGTGGAGCCGGAAGATGTAGGAGGGGTTCTAAATGAATTTTTTGCATCTGTTTTCACTATGGAGAAGGACGATGTAGACATAGAAATAGGGCGGGGGGACTGTGATATGCTCGAACATATTAACATCGAGAGGGAGGAGGTATTGGCGGTTTTAGCTGGCCTAAAAATGGATAAATCCCCAGGCCCGGATGAAATGTACCCCAGGCTGCTGTGTGAGGCAAAGGAGGAGATTGCGGGGGCTCTAACACATATATTCAGGACCTCTCTGGCCACAGGGGATGTGCCAGAGGACTGGAGAACCGCTAATGTAGTACCATTATTCAAGAAGGGTAGTAGGGAAAAACCGGGGAACTACAGGCCAGTGAGCCTAACATCAGTGGTAGGAAAATTACTGGAAAAAATCCTGAGGGACAAAATTTGTCTCCACTTGGAGAGGCAAGGATTAATCAGGGATAGTCAACATGGCTTTGTCAAGGGAAGATCATGTCTGACTAATTTGATTGAATTTTTTGAGGGGGTGACTAGGTGTGTGGATGAGGGTAACGCAGTGGATGTGGTATACATGGATTTCAGTAAGGCCTTCGATAAAGTCCCGCACAGGAGACTGGTCAAGAAGGTAAGAGCCCATGGAATCCAGGGTGCCTTGGCACATTGGATACAAAACTGGCTTAGTGGCAGAAGGCAGAGGGTGATGGTCGAAGGTTGTTTTTGTGACTGGAAACCTGTGGCCAGTGGGGTACCACAGGGATCGGTGCTGGGTCCCTTGCTGTTTGTGGTCTACATTAATGACTTGGATATGAATGTAAAGGGTATGATCAGTAAATTCGCGGATGATACTAAAATTGGTAGGGTGGTAAATAGCGAGGAGGGTAGCCTCAGTCTGCAGAACGATATAGATGGGTTGGTCAGATGGGCGGAACAGTGGCAAATGGAATTTAACCCGGAAAAGTGCGAGGTGATGCACTTTGGGGGGTCTAACAAGGCAAGGGAATACACAATGAAGGGAAAGACCCTAGGCAAGACGGAGGGTCAGAGGGATCTGGGTGTGCAGGTACACAGATCCCTGAAGGCGGCGGAACAGGTGGATAAGGTGGTAAAAAAGGCATATGGGATACTTGCCTTCATTAGCCGAGGCATAGAATATAAGAGCAAGGAGGTTATGATGGAGCTGTATAAAACACTGGTTAGGCCACAGCTGGAATACTGTGTGCAGTTCTGGTCGCCACACTACAGGAAAGATGTGATCGCGTTAGAGAGGGTGCAGAGGAGGTTCACCAGGATGTTACCAGGGCTGGAGCGCTTCAGCTATGAAGAGAGACTGGGCAGATTGGGTTTGTTTTCCTTGGAGCAGAGGAGGCTGAGGGGGGACATGATTGAGGTGTACAAAATTGTGAGGGGCATAGATAGGATGGATGCTGAGGAGCTTTTCCCCTTAGTAGAGGGGTCAATAACTAGGGGGCATAGATTCAAGGTAAAGGGCGGGAGGTTTAGAGGGGATTTGAGAAAGAACTTTTTCACCCAGAGGGTGGTTGGAGTCTGGAACTCACTGCCTGAAAGGGTTGTGGAGGCAGAAACCCTCACAACATTTAAGAAGCATTTGGATGAGCATTTGAAATGCCATAGCATACAAGGCTACGGGCCAAATGCTGGAATATGGGATTAGATTAGACAGGGCTTGATGGCCGGCATGGACACGATGGGCCGAAGGGCCTCTATCCGTGCTGTATTACTCTATGACTCTATGACTCTATGATTTATCTGCCTTGAGTCCCATTATTTTACCGAGTACCACTTCCTTAGTGATTTTGATCGTGTTTAGCTCCTCCCCCCCTTTAGCCCCCTGTTTGTCCAGTGTTGGGATATTCTTAGTGTCTTCTACTGTAAAGACTGATGTAAAATATTCATTCAGTGTTTTTGCCATCTCCATATTTCCCACCATTAATTTCCCAGTCTCATCCTCTAAGGGACCAACATTTACTTTAGCCACCCTTTTTCTTTTTATATAACTATAAAAACTCTTACTATCTGTTTTTATGTTTTTTGCTAATTTACTTTCATAATCTATCTTCCCTTTCTTAATCAATCTTTTTGTTATTTTTTGCTGTCTTTTAAAGTTTTCCCAATCCTCTATCCTCCCACCAGATTTGGCTACCTTATATGCCCTTGTTTTTAGTCGAATACTATCCTTAATTTCTTTACTTAGCCACGGATGGCTGTCTTTTCTTTTACACCCTTTTCTTCTCAGTGGAATATATATTTTTTGGAAGTTGTAAAATAACTCCTTAAATGTACACCACTGATCATGTATCGTCTTACCCTTTAATCTATTTTCCCAATCCAATCTACTCAATTCCGCTCTCATACCTTCATAGTCTCCTTTATTCAAGCTTAGCACGCTTGTTTGAGATCCAACCTTCTCACCCTCTAATTGAATGGAATTCAACCATGTTATGGTCACTCATTCCAAGGGGATCCTTTACTAGGACATTTTTAATTAATCCTGTCTCGTTACACAGGACCAGATCTAAGGTTGCTTGCCCCCTGGTCAGTTCAGTTACATATTGCTCAAGAAACCCATCCCTAATACACTCAATGAACTCATCCTCAAGGCAGCCCTGCCCAATTTGATTTGTCCAATTAATATGATAGTTAAAATCCCCCGTAATTATAGATGTTCCCTTATTACAAGCCTCAACTATTTCCTGATTGATACTCCGTCCAACAGAGTTGCCACTGTTCGGAGGCCTATAGACTACGCCCACTAGTGTTTTTTTCCCCTTATTATTCCTTACCTCCACCCAAACTGTTTCATTATCCTGATCTTTTGACCCAATATCATTTCTCTGTATTACAGTGATTCCTTCCTTTATTAACATCGCCACCCCACCTCCCCTTCCTTCCTGCCTGTCCTTCCTGATCGTTAAATAACCTGGTATGTTTAATTCCCAGGCATTGTCACCCTGCAGCCATGTTTCTGTAATGGCCACAAGATCATACCCATATGTAGTTATTTGTGCCATTAACTCGTCTATTTTGTTACGAATGCTACGTGCATTCAGATAGAGAACTTTCAAAGATGTTTTGTGACACTTAGTTTCTGCTTTTGCCCTTTTTATTACTTTACCTTTTACTCCATAACTTCTGCCCCTTCCTGACACGCTCTGGTTTTTAATTTCCCCACTGCTACCTAAGTCTATGACCTTCTCTGTTGTCATTTTTATTATTTGCTCTCTCGGAACCTCCCCCCCACTAGTTAGTTTAAAGCCCTCTCTACAGCCCTAGTTATATGATCCGCCAGGACTCTAGTCCCAGCACTGGACAAGTGAAGCCCGTCCTAACGGAACAGCTCCCTCCTGCCCCAGTACTGGTGCCAGTGTCCCAGGAAGCAAAACCCATTTCTCCCACACCAGTCTTTGAGCCACGCATTTAACTCTCTAATTTTATTTGTCCTAGCCAAATTTGCTCGTGGCTCAGGTAATAATCCAGAGATTATTACCCTTGTGGTTCTGCTTTTTAATTTGGCCCCTAGCTGCTCAAACTCCCTCAGCAGAACCTCCTTCCTTGTCCTATCTATGTCGTTGGTACCAACATGGACCACGACAACTGGATCCTCCCCCTCCCACTCCAAGTTTCTCTCCAGTCCAGAGGAGATGTCCTTCACCTTGGCACCGGGCAGGCAACACAGCCTTCGGGACTCTCGCTCTCGGCTGCAAAGAACTCTATCTATCCCCCGAACGATACTATCCCCTACCACTACAACATTTCTTTTAACTCCCCCCACTTGAATGGCCCCCTGCTCCACGGTGCTGTGGCCAGGTTGCTCATCCTCCCTGCAGTCCCTGCTCCTGTCCCCACAGGGAGTAAGAGCCTCAAACCTGTTGGACAAGTGCAAGGGCTGCGGCTCCTCCAACACTACCTCCTGGATCCCCGTACCTGCCTCACTTCTAGTCACACCATCCTGACCCTGGCCACGGACTACATCTGAATTAATTAATCTAATTGGTGTGACTACCTCGTGATACACAGAGTCCAGGTAACTCTCCCCCTCCCTGATGTGTCTCAGTGTTTGAAGCTCGGACTCCAGCTCTTCAACATGGAGCCGGAATTCCTCGAGCAGGCAACACTTACTGCAAATGTGATCACTTTGAGCATCAATGGTGTTCACCAGCTCCCACATATTGCAGCAGCAACACATCGCCTGATCTCTCATTCTATGTAATTAATTAAATTTATTAATATTATTCTTAAATATCCTCTGCCCCGATTCTAGATGGTGAATATCACACCTTAGAAACGATAAACCAAAGAGATTTAAGCTTAAAAGGGAGAAATACTTACCAACCAATCACTTACCCGCTTTCTGGTGACGTCACACTTGGAATACTTTTTACCTCTCTCCTCCCAGACTGGAGACTGGTACGCCTTACCTGGTCTCTGGGACTTTTATAGCCCCGCTCTGCCGCTCGAGATTCCCGCCGATGCTGTGAGGCCTTACCTGGTCTCTGGGGCCTTTTATACCCCGCTCTGCCACTCTGTTCGCACCACACAAGTGCCAGGCAATGACTATCTCCAACAAGAGAGAGTCTAGCCACCTCCTCTTGACATTCAATGGCATTACCATCGCCGAATCCCCCACCATCGACATCCTGAAGAAGAAGAAGAAGAAGAAGAGAGGGGTCACCATTGACCATAAACTTAACTGGACCAGCCACATAAATACTGTGGCTACAAGAGCAGGTCAGAGGCTGGGTATTCTGTGGCAGGTGACTCGCCTCCTGACTCCCCAAAGCCTTTCCACCATCTATAAGGCACAAGTCAGGAGTGTGGTGGAATACTTTCCACTTGCCTAGAGCTCCAACAATACTCAAGAAGCTCGACACCATCCAGGACAAAGCAGCCCGCTTGATTGGCACCCCATCTACCACCGTAAATATTCACTCTCTCCACCAGTGGCATACTGTGGCTGCAGTGTGTACCATCTACACAACCACTGCAGCAATTTGCCAAGGCTTCTTCGACAGCACCAACCAAACCCGTGACTTCTACCACCTAGAAGGACAAGGGCAGCAGGCGCATGGAAACACCACCACCTCCAAGTTCCCCTCCAAGTCACACACCATCCTGACTTGGAAATATATCATCGTTCCTTCATAGTCACTGGGTCAAAATCCTGGAACTCCCTCCCTAACAGCACAGTGGGATTACCTTCACCTCGTGGGCTGCAGCGGTTCAAGAAGGCGGCTCACCACCACCTTATCAAGGGCAATTAGGGATGGGCAATAAATGCTGGCCTTGTCAGCGACACCAACATCCTATGAGTAAATGAATAAAAAAAAACTTGCAACACTGAGTAAGAAAGTTGTGATTTCATGCCCCACTCCAGGATTTTGGCATATTGGGGCAGAAATTAGGATCGGGGGCTTGCCGCACGTGCAAGCCCCCGATGTGCACTTACCCGACGCGCCGGCCGTTGAGCTTCAGGGATGCCTGGAATTCCTGTTTTAAAATGATGACTCCCGGGCAGCGTCTGATGTCACGCCACCCAGGAGTGCAGCCAGCGCGAAGCCTGGAGCGCGCAGTGCAAGTGAGACACGCCCCTTGAGGTCTCAGTTTAATAGGACACGCCCCCAATGTTTCTCACAAGCTGCAAAGCATTTTTACATGCAGAGCAGCATTTTAAATAGGTTTTTGGTATTTTTATGAAGCTTTTGGTAACTTTTATGAACTTTTAAAAACGTTTACATTATTTTGAAGAATCTGAAGTAGTTTTAAACAGAATTAAAGCAATTTAAAGACTTTTAAAAGCCCTGAAAGCATTTTTTTCATTCCATTTATTTAATTAGCAACGTCGTCATCGTACGTGTCTTCACACTGTTCCCTTTGGGGAACTGTATGAAGTGGTGGAAGGATTTATGGCCGTGATTAACGCTCCTTCCGTGACCGTAACCATCTTTGTACCAGCCATTAGGGTGGTTAGTCCTATGGCGGGAGGGTTTTACGGGCTCTCACAACCTATACGAGGGGGGGGGGCACCCACACCCACGGACGCAAATATCCCACTGGATGTCAACCCAGAATTTAGAGCCGGAGCTCCGACTCCACTTGCCGGGACTGTCTGGAGTGGAGTTCGAAACCCTACCCCGTCTGGCCCAGCGGCGGGGATGCTACCACTATGCCAAAGGCCCACTCCGATTAGCAACGTGAAATGGCTGGAATGAGCACAATTCACGGCATTAAAAGAACTCACAATTGAACTGATGATGACCTCAGCAATCTCCTCAACGAGGTGGAGGCGCAGCGCCTGCTCATCATTGGTAATGAGAAGTCCAAGGCGCCGCAAAAAGGACAGATGATAGCTTGGTCTTTCAAGTGGCAGCATAGGGCTCCAGTCACGGGGAGGGAAAAGGCGCAGGAAACGTATGGGTGTCACCTTTTGCGCGGAGTGGGCCTTTTGCGTAGCGGTAAGCATCCCCGCCGCTGGGCCAGAAGGAGTAGGGTTTCGAACCCCGCTCCAGACAGTCCCGGCAAGTGGAGTCGGAGCTCCAACTATAAATTCTGGGTGGACATCCAGCGGGATACTTGCGTCCGCGGGTGTGGGTGGCCCCCCCCTCAGATGGGTTGTGGGAGCCCGTAAAATCCTCGCGCCATAGGACTAACCACCCTAATGGCTGGTATGAAGATGGTTATGGTCACGGAAGGAACGTTAACGTGGCCAGAAATCCTTCCACCACTTCATACAGTTCCCGAAAGGGAACAGTGTGAGGATACGTATGACGATGACCTCTTGTGCAATGCACCTCCTTGGACCCTCAGTCACAGATGCGAGGGGGCAAATCGTGCAATTGTTAAATTTTTCATTTTATTGACATGTAAAATGTTGTGTTTGCTGTTTTCATTGAAATGTTTATTTGTGACTGAAAGGATATGTTACCTTTTCCTTTAAACAGTGCAGCCTGTAGTCAGTTTGAAAAAAATTAGCAACATTTATTGGAGCCAAAGTAATTTTAGAACAACTATTTGAAAATTAGAACATAGCTAGTTTCCACCTTGAATGTCTTTATTGCACTAAGAAAACAGAAAAAGTCACTTTAAAATGTTAACACATTTTTTTCTCAACTATTCATGTTTACAAATGTTTGAAAAGCAGGAAATAGCTAGTTAACATTTTAAAGTTATAAACTATCTACATCAAAACTGACCCCGAAATCTGTTTTATGATGCAATAAAAGTTCACTGCTTCACTTTAAATTGTGTCTGCTCCTTTCTTTGCCTTGCGGGGGGAGGGGGAGGTACAAGGCGCCACTAGCTCGTGAAGGTGTTGGCTACTAGCAGTTCCCAGGCATTTTTCTCGCTCACAGGCCTCCTGCTTACACAGACGTCCTTGCAAGGAAGAAATGGAAAGAGTTGTTAAAGTAATTTTAATGAAGTGATTGGCTAGAAAATCACCCCGGCCTACGGCAGGAGAAACGCGTTATCGTCTTGGTAATACATCATACCCGCCTGATCAATTTCACAGCCCGAGATGATTTTCCAATAAGTTACTTTCTCTCAAAGCCATAATTAAATACATACATTCATACACATAAGTAAAGGAATATAAACATACATACATATACGTAAAGGAATATATACGGACATACATACATAATTACTTAAAAGAATATATTACTGATGAAAAGTTTCTTTCTTAAAAATGTTGGAAATGTTACATTATTCATTTTAGAACAGTCATTTTCACATTTAATAAACACAGCAAATTCAATTCACACAGCCACAATTGCTCCTTCTACCTACAGTACTGAAAACCCGTTAAAAAAAAAAAAAATTAAACTTTAAAACTTACCTCAGCATTTCTTAAAATAACTTTCCTCCCTTTCCCAAACAAAAATATTCCTTTCAGAAGCTCCACGATAAAATATATCTTCCTCCGCAGCCTCTGGAGCAACTTTACTCATGCTTTTTTCATGTGTAAGTTGTAAGGACTTAACCTCACTGAAAGCATGAATGAAACCGGCGAATTTTACTGCACACGCGCTGCCTGTGCAGTCGCACGCGTTCTGCCTCTGAACCCCTTCGTTCAGAGTGTTAAGTCTGTGTGTTATAGTGATAATTACTACACAGACTACAAGAGTAAATTCAACAGGTCTTTACTGGTTGGAGGTCGGGACTATACTGAATACAATATTAATACACAGTGCTTATATACCGGTGTGGTCACCACCGGTATTACGTATACAGCAGCCAGAGAAAGTAGTACATCTCTTAAGGTGGAACAGGCTTAAGTTCTCTTAAGGTGGAACAGGTTACATACACCACAATCCTCCCTTTTTAGCTTAACAGTCATATCCCCATTTAACATAACATAATAACATATATACATATAATATAACTTCAGGTATAACAGTTCAAAGGTTCAGTCTCTCAGGAGGCTTTCTGATGCGGCTTGGATAACGCCTCTCAGTAGTCTCTGATTCTTGTTGTTGAGGTGCCTCCTCTATTTGGTTTCCAATGTATTGGGTGTCATCATCATCAAGTACATTCCCTGCCGAGGTAGATGCCTCAGGTTCATTAACGTCTTCCACAGTTGTCTCTGTCACAACCATGGGTTCGACCCTTGCTCTTGACTCTACCAGTTGATCCGCATGACGCCTTATCACATTATGACCAATATCTACTGTGTACATCAGAGGTCCTTGTCTGGCCCGAATTGTTCCGGACTGCCATTTTTCGTTTCCATAGCCCCTTGCCAACACTGGTTGTCCTACGTCGAAAGTTCGAGTGGTCTTGTTGTTAATATGCCGAAACTGTTTGTTTTCCACTTCCCTCCGCACATTTGGTTTTAACAAGTCCAACTTGGACCGCAACCTCCTGTTATAAAACATCATGGCAGGACTTTGGTTAGTCACTGCATGATCGGCGTTTCGATATGACATCAGGAACTTGTCGACCTTGTGTTGCAGCGGAATCTGATCATCGTTCATGGCCTTAATTGCCTTTTTGAATGTCTGGACAAATCTTTCAGCCAACCCGTTTGTCGCCGGATGATATGGGGCAGAGGTATAATGTTTTACTCCATTCTTCTTTAAGAATTGTCGGAATTCTTCCGATACAAACTGTGGTCCGTTGTCCGAACAGATCTGTTCTGGCAATCCGTTCCTTGCGAATATTGTTCTTAACACCGCAATTGTCTTTTCTGAAGTAATGGTATTCATCTTGATGGCTTCTGGCCATTTGGAATGTGCGTCCACCGCGATTAGGAACATGGAGTCTATGAATGGACCAGCAAAGTCAATGTGTACGCGTTGCCATGGGGCTGAAGGCCATTCCCATGGGTGTAGCGGTGCTATCGGAGGTGCATTTTGCACTTTTTGGCACCCAGCGCAGCTTTTCGTTAACTCCTCAATCTGTTGGTCAATACCCGGCCACCATACATAAGCCCTAGCAAGACTTTTCATTTTAACTCCCCCCAGATGACCTTCATGCAGTTTGTTTAAAACTCTTTCCCTTAACTTGGGAGGAATAATCACTCTTGTCCCGTACATCAAGGTACCATGGCAGACGGACAGCTGGTCTCGCCTTGCCAAAAATGCCGGTAACAGAGGATCACCCCGTGTTGGCCATCCTTTCACTGTCACCTCGTAGACTCTGGACAGTGTCGGGTCGTTCCTGGTTTCTCTTTCAATACTTGCATTGGTGACTGGTAAACACTCGATGATGGTCGAATGAAATAACTCAACAGGGTCAACTTTCGTCGTGTCTTCTTCTTCAGGTAGTGGCAGGCGCGACAGCCCATCAGCATTTCCATGCTGTTTCGTACCTTTGAATTCTATTTGATATTGATGTGCCCCTAGGAAAAGAGACCATCTCTGGAGACGCTGCGCTGTCATCACCGAAACACCCTTCTTAGGGTTAAAAATGGATACCAACGGCTGATGGTCTGTCAGAAGTGTGAATTTTTGGCCCTGCAGGTAATGATTAAACTTCTTCACTCCCCATACAAGGCTAAGAGCCTCCCTATCGATCTGCGCATAGTTGCGCTCAGCGGAGGTCAATGATCTGGATGCAAACGCGACTGGCCTTTCCATGCCATTTGGCAACTTGTGTGAGAGTACTGCCCCAATACCATATGGAGAAGCATCACAAGCCAACCGAATAGGCAGTGTCGGGTTGAAGTGAGCCAACACTTCCTCTGAGGTGATCAATTCTTTGCTTTTGCGAAATGCCTTCTTACAGTTTTCGCCCCATTCCCATGGTACCCCTTTCTGTAAAAGAGCGTTTAACGGGTGCAGTACCGTGGATAGATTTGGCAGAAATTTATGGTAATAGTTAATTAATCCTAGAAACGACCTCAACTGAGAGACATTCTCCGGAGCGGGAGCCTTTACAACTGCCTCAATCTTGTCAGGAGACTTATGAAGCCCCTCCCGGTCAATGACATGGCCACAGTACGAGATCCGCTTCTGGAAGAACTCACATTTCTGCCGATTTACTCTAAGTCCATACTCTTTCAGTCTGTTGAGCACCAGTTCCAAGTTTGCGAGATGTTGTTCATCACCATCACCTGTGATCAGAATATCGTCCAGGTAACATTGTGTGCCTGGAATTCCCTGTAATACCTGCTCCATGGCCCTCTGCCAAATTGCTGGAGCCGATGCCACTCCAAAAACCAGCCTATTGTACCGGTACAACCCTCGATGCGTGTTGATCGTGAGGTATTGGCGTGACTCTTCCTCAACCTCCATCTGCAAGTACGCCTGCGCCAGGTCTATCTTGGTGAAGTGTTTCCCGCCAGACAATGAAGCGAAAATATCCTCAATCCGTGGAAGCAGATACTGCACCGTGTGAAGCACCGGATTAACGGTGATTTTGAAGTCTCCACAGATGCGAACCTTCCCTGGATCTCCTGGCTTGTTGCTCGCAGGACGTTTCATAACGGGAACAATGGGCGTAGCCCACTCACTCCAATCTACCTTAGACAGTACACCTGAACGTTCTAGTGCTTCCAGTTCCGCTTCAACAGTAGGTCGTATTGCATAGGGTACCGGTCTGGCTTTAAAAAATTTTGGTTGTGCATGTTCATCAATCTTGATGTTTGCCGTAATTCCTCTCAGTGTTCCCAGTCCCTGCTGGAACACCTCTTTAGCATCATCCAATATTCTGGACAATCGTTTAGGTTTGACATCGGTTTCCCCGGAATCTACCGTTAGTGCCTTCAAGGAGTGCCAGTCCATATTCATTTTCCTAATCCACTCCCGTCCTAGTAGTGGTGGACCTCCTTCAGGTAGCACATATAAGTCCATTACTTGGCTTTCTTCGCCCTTGTGGACCACTTCTACCTCTATTTTTCCGATGGGGTACACTCTTTGCCCCGTGTATGTTTTCAATATAATCTCCGTATCCTGTAAGGGAATATGTTGGAATAACCTTCTGTAATCTTTCTTATTCATGACCGTCAATGCCGATCCAGTGTCCAATTCCATTTTTACTTGGACTCCTGCTATCTGAAGAGTGACCCAAATTGTCTGGAGATCTGTATCCTTACCAACATTGTGTACTCTTAAGCTATCCAGTTCATTACTGCTAGCATCTGAATCTGACTTCTGTTCGGTCAAACTGTTCTTTGTCACCTTGTGTACCTTTGTGTATTTTCCTTGCGGTGACTTTTTGTTGCTGGTCTTCTTTCCTGACCGGCATACTTTAGCTATGTGGCCAAGCCTGCCACACGTTCTGCATTCTTGGTTTTTAAACCAACACTGGTTCTGATCATGCGTTGTCTTTCCACAACGATAACATTTGACAGAACTCAAACCCAATTTGTTTGTACCGAGTTCCGGTGACCGTAGCTGCATTACTGCCGTGCCTCTCGCTGCGGCTTCGTGTGCTGCTGCCATAGTGACCGCCTTCTCAAGCGTCAGCTCATTCTCCTCGAGCAGTCGCTTTTGTGTATCCTGTTTAAATAAACCACACACAAATTTATCTCGTAGTGCCTCTGTCAGTCCCGTTCCAAACTGACAATATTTTGCTAGCTTACGTAATTCCATCAAATACTCAGCATTGCTTTCATTCTGCAGCTGCCTTCTGTCGTAAAATTTAAATCGTTCCGCTAGCATCAGCGGCGTGGGGTTTAGATGATTTTTCAGGACAGTAACAATCTCATCGAACGTCTTATCCGCCGGTTCATCTGGTGATAACAGGTGTTTCAATTGCCCGTATGTCTTCGCACCCATTAAATTTAATAATGTTAGTGCTTTAGCTGCATCAGGAATTTTATTTGCCTTACAATAATTTTGTATGCGTTCTACATACATGGCCCAATCTTCGATGTCACTATCAAAGGTATTAATGTTCCCATGTTTAGGCATCGTTGCAATTTATTGTATTTTTATGTTATCCAAGGTGGCGGCTTCCCGCTCTTGTCGTCGTCCTCCGCCCACAAAATGGCGGTTTTCCCGCGCTTGGCAGTCTTCAACCGTCCCCCGACGCTGTCTCCACTTCACCGCGGCTCTCGCGCCTTCAGTTTCCCCAGACGCTGCACCTTTTAGCCCGAATGCGGCCCTTATCTCCGGTCGCGATCGATGTCCCCGCGCTGCGCCTCTCGCTCGAAAGCAGCCCGGCCCTTATCTCCGGTCGCGATCGATCTCACCGCCCTTATTCCTCCGTCTTCCCAGCCCCGTCTGTACAGCCAACGCGGTTGACTTTCTGTCGCGTCGCTGCCCGGCTTACCCACCACCGAGGTAGAAAAGAAGAAAGCTGACAGTCGCTGATGGAGGCTTTGAGGTCAGGATGTCTTCTGCACTCCGGTTTCTCGATGCCTGCCGCTCGACGTGTCTTCCAGTAGGGTGATGAGGGTGGAAACCTCTCTTCGACGTCCTGTCTGTGGACGAAGCCGCCGTGGAAATAACTGCCGCAGGGTAAGAATCGGACTCGTCGCCACTGTTAAGTCTGTGTGTTATAGTGATAATTACTACACAGACTACAAGAGTAAATTCAACAGGTCCTTACTGGTTGGAGGTCGGGACTATACTGAATACAATATTAATACACAGTGCTTATATACCGGTGTGGTCACCACCGGTATTACGTATACAGCAGCCAGAGAAAGTAGTACATCTCTTAAGGTGGAACAGGCTTAAGTTCTCTTAAGGTGGAACAGGTTACATACACCACACAGAGGACAGGAAATGCCGGTTTTCCCCGCATGCACTGTGCATGCTGAAAACCGGCATTTCCTCCGGCCAGACGCGTGAGTACCCCGACCGTACTCACGCGTTTGGAACGGAATTACTGGGCCAATATCTAGGCTGACACTCCACTGCAGTAGTAAGGCAATGCTCCATTATTAAAGGTGCCATCCTTTGGATGTGAGGTTTGACATTTCCAATGGTTCAAGTGGATGTTAAGTTCCCATTGCATTATTTGAAGAAGAGAAAGGAGTTCTCGCTGCCTTGACTGTCTTCACTGTTCTTGTTGACTTAACTGATGATTCATTTCATTTTTTTATGCAGTCTTTGTGTGCAACATAAGTGGCGACTTTGCTACGTAACAACAGTCACAACACTTCAAAGTAATTTATTGTACGTGAAGCTCTTTGAAGAATTTTATAGGTGTTATATAAAAGTTTCTTTTATTACTCAGTGCTTGAATTTTATGCTTACTGAAGATGAATGATCTTCTCATCGCATAACGCTGTTGGTAAATGAAAATCAATAAGTTGAAGCTTCGAGTTCATCCCATTTAGTAGTTGACAGGAGTTCTTGTATGACACTACGAAGGACCAGTCTGAAAACTTGTTACTGTATTCTCAGAATTCCATCCATGCCAAATGATTAAGCAAAATATAGTTTAGTTGTCTTACCTGGATTATCTCTTCTGTATTGGATAACACTTGTAGTCCTGTTTTACTTGAATTTTCCCCACATTACAACAGTGACTGCACTCAAGGTACTTCATTGGCTGTAAAGCGCTTTGAGATGTCCGGTGGTCATGAAAGGTGCTATGTAAATGCAAGTCTTTCTTTCTTTCTTTGTCCAATTGGTCTGAAGTGGTTTTGGATGTTCTGAGATCATGAAAGGCATTGTATAAATTAAAGTTTGTTCTTTTAGTGCTACACTCCTATTACTCTAAACACAAATGAGACACTAAAAGTGAAGTGTTGATTTGCTGGCACAAAATTGCTCTTAACTCTGGGACTAGAAAATAAAATAATCCAAGATGGTATCTTGGCAGTGAATTTGTATTGTGTTCACTGAGATCTAATAACTAGAGTGATTGGAGTCCCAGAATCTATTACCCATCATGATTTGGTGTGCCTCCGTGCTGCTTATGTACTTTCCTATCAGCACGACTTTTATTGTTCCAGTTGCTAGATGATGCGCTGGAATCATTTAAGGCCCAGCAAAGGCATATGGCACTACCAATGAGTGGGCCTGACATAACTCACTGGCCCTTTGAGCTTACGATTTGCAAAACCAAGCATTGCTCTTGTTTTTATATTAAGATACCAAGCCCAGCTATGTAGTTTGTTTCTATGAATTATGTGATGAATAAAAGTGATGGTTAATAAATAGCAAGTACAGAGGTTAGAGCTGCAGGCATATTTATGACTTTGTTCATGACACTCTGTAATAACCCAGGAATGAACATGATTTAAGATGGACAACTTGGACACAATCCATTTTTGTTTCTTCCCCTCTCAGTGCTCCATGTATAGGCCTAGCTGTGAACTGTTAAAAACCAAAGCAAGCAGGTTTGACTGATAGGTAGTGCTGGAATAAAAACAGAAAATGCTGGAAATACTCAGCAGGTCAGGCAGCATCTGTGGAGAGAGAAACAAAGTTAACGTTTCAGGTCGATGACTTTTCATCAGAACTGGAAAAAGTTAGAGATGTAACAGGTTTTAAGCAAGTACAGAGGCAGAAAAAGGGGGGAGGGGAGGAAAGAATAAAAGGGAAGGTCTGTGATAGGGTTGAAGACAGGAGAGATTAAATGACAAAAGTGATGATGGTACAAGGCAAAAGGAGATGGTAATGGGACAAGTGAAGAAACAAAAGATGGCTCCAGATGAAGTGTAAATGGTAATAGCAGAATCATCAACAGCTGCTGTCTGAAAAAATGGGAGCAGTGGTTATGATCTGAAATTGTTGAACTCAGTGTTGAGTCCGGAAGGCTGTAAAGTGCCTAATTGAAAGATGAGGCACTGTTCCTCGAGCTTCCATTGAGCTTCATTAGAACAGTGTAGGAGGCCAAGGACAGAGAGGTCAGAGTGGAAGTGGGGCAGAGAATTAAAATGACAGGCGACTGGAAGCTCAGGGTCATGCTTGCGGACTGAATGGAGGTGTTCCGCATAGCGATCACCCAATCTGTGTTTGGTCTCTCCAATGTAGAGGAGACCACATCGTGAGCATTGAATACAGTATACTGTTGGGGTCGACAGAAATTAACAGGCTGAGACTTTTCTTAAGCAAAAACAAAACGTGTCTTACTTTAATCACTGTCCACGAGGTCTGAAGGCTCAGCCCCGTGCAGGGGCTATGACATCATCACGCAACCGACGTCATGACGTCATCATGTTCCCGACGCTCTTAAAGGGACCCTGCACCAATAACCCAACCCAGCATGTACATATCACAACATTGCTATACAAAGTAAATTGTGTTTAGGTACATATAACAGCATTGGCTATACATTGTGTTTTTGTCCCTATGTGATCTCTGCCACATACGTCCCCCCCGAATTCACTAGTACTGGCAATGTCAGTCGTTGGGGGGGCCGGATTACACGGTTGGAATGGCTCCTCAATTCCGGGGTGGGGACCGGGGGGTTCATCGGAGGGACCTCGGGCGCTCGGTGGTGGATTGAGGGTGTGGAAACCGGAAGTCGGCCCCGTCTTGGGGGCTGTGCCAACTCAATGGGTCGGTCCAG
The DNA here is from genome assembly GCF_052327205.1 of Somniosus microcephalus. Taxonomy (NCBI): domain Eukaryota; kingdom Metazoa; phylum Chordata; class Chondrichthyes; order Squaliformes; family Somniosidae; genus Somniosus; species Somniosus microcephalus. The sequence goes on along the minus strand of NC_141001.1, from coordinate 62,989,716 downwards.
ATCCAGGTGGGCTGGCTTGAGACGGTCCACGGAAATGCAGACCGGTCTTGTCCCCGGTTTTCAGGACGCGGAATGGTCCCTCGTAGGGTGGCTGAAGAGGTCCCCGGTGGGCATCATGGCGGACGAAAACGTACTCCGTCGCACGAAGGTCGAGCGGAACGTGGGACTGCGGGAGGCCGTGCTGCGACGTGGGCACCAGAGCGAAAACCTTGGCGTTGTCCAGAAGGTCGGACCGCTGATGGGCTGCGGACCAAGGTTCTGTTGCGTTGGGGACGAAATCCCCGGGAACCCGCAGCGGCTGTCGTAGACGAGCTTGGTGGACGAGGATTGGAGGTCCTCCTTGGGAGCGGTCCTGAGTCCCAGCATGACCCACAGGAGTCTGTCGATCCAGCCATCGTCCTGGAGGCTGGCTCGGAGCGCGACCTTCATGGAGCGATGAAACCGTTCGCACAGCCCGTTAGCCTGAGGGTGGTAAGCTGTGGTGCAGTGGAGTTGCAACCCGAGGCCTCGGGCGACAGCGTTCCAGAGCTCTGACGTGAACTGGGGCCCCCGGTTGGAGGAAATGTCAGATGGGGCGCCGAACCGGGCGACCCAAGTGCCGATGAATGCCCGAGCCACATCGGCAGCCGTCGTTGAAGACAGCGGGACGGCTTCCGGCCATCGGGTGGTTCTGTCGACCATTGTGAGGAGGTGGGTGAACCCACGGGAGGGCAGCAGCGGCCCCACCAGGTCCACGTTAACGTGGTCGAACTGCCTCTCGGGCACCGCGAAAGGCGCCAACGGGGCCTTAGTATGGCGATGTACTTTCGAGCGTTGGCATACCACGCAGTTGCTGGCCCAGTCGCGAACGTCTTTCCTGAGCCCATGCCAGACGAACTTGGCCGCCACCAGCTTCTGTGACGGCTTCCTGCCCGGGTGGGAAAGATTATGGATGGCGTCGAATACTTGCCGTCTCCACCCTTCGGGCACGACGGGACATGGCTGCCCAACGGAGACGTCGCACAGGAGCATGGTGCCGGCAGCGTTGAACGCGATGTCTGCTAGTTGAAGGCCCGTGATCGCCGTCCTGTAGGCCTGGACGTCCGGGTCGGAGGCCTGATCGGCTGCCATGCGGGTGTAGTCGATGCCGAGGTGCACGGCGCTGGCGACGGCTCGGGAGAGACAGTCGGCGACGGGGTTGTCTTTCCCAGCCACATGTTGGATGTCCGTTGTAAACTCCGAGATGAAGGCCAACTGGCGTTGCTGACGGGCAGACCATGGCTCGGAGGCTTTGGCCATGGCGAATGTCAACGGCTTGTGGTCCACGAACGCCGTGAATGGGCGAGCCTCCAGTAGGAAACGGAAGTGTCGGACGGTGAGGTAGAGGCCGAGAAACTCGTGATCAAAGGTGCTGTACTTCTGCTCGTTGGGGCGGAGCTGCCGGCAGAAGAAGGCGAGCGGCCGCCATGAGCCGTTGACCCACTGTTCGTGGACGGCGCCGACCGCATAATCCGAGGCGTCGGTGGTGAGAGCGATCGGCACATCAGGTAACGGATGCGCCAGCATGGTCGCGTTAGCCAGGGCCCTTTTCGTGTTCGTGAAAGAATTGGCCATCTCATCGAACCAGTCGACGGCGAGTTTGTCAGGCTTGCCTTTGAGGGCCTCGTAAAGGGGCCACATAAGCTGGGCTGCTCGGGGGACGAAACTATGGTAGAAGTTCACCATGCCCAAAAACTCCTGCAGGGCCTTCACGGTGAGGGGTCGCGGGAAGTCCATCATGGCCTCCACTTTCGATGGCAGTGGCACTGCCCCATCCTTCGTGATGCGGTGCCCGAGAAAGTCGATTGAGGACAGCCCGAACTGGCACTTGGCCGGGTTGACAATTAGGCCGTGTTGGCTGAGTCGTTCAAAGAGAGTCTGGAGGTGGGACACATGCTCCGTCCTGGAGGCGCTGGCGATGAGGATGTCGTCCAGGTAGACGATCAGGAATGTCAGGTCCCGTAACACGGTGTCCATTAGGCATTGAAAAGCCTGTGTGGTGTTTTTGAGGCCGAATGGCATGCGGAGAAATTCGAATAGCCCGAACGGGGTGATCACCGTGGTTTTCGGAACATCCTGCGGCCAGACAGGGAGCTGGTGGTAACCCTGGACAAGGTCCACTTTCGAGAATACCACTTTCCCGGCCAGGCGGGCGGAAAAGTCCTGGATGTGTGGAATCGGATAGTGGTCGGGGGTTGTCGCGTCGTTGAGGCGCCGGTAATCTCCGCACGGGTGCCACCCGCCGCCTGGTTTCGGGGCGATGTGGAGGGGCGAAGCCCACGGACTGTTCGACCGGCGGATGATGCTGAGGCGCTCCATGGTGTTGAACTCGGCTTTGGCGATGGCGAGCTTCCCGGGGTCGAGGTGCCGAACGCGGGCGTAGACGGGCGGACCGGTGATCGATGTGTGGTGTTCTACCCCGTGTTTGGTGGCAGCAGACGAGAACATGGCCTTCGTGAGGTCCGGGAACTGGGCGAGGAGGCGGGAAAACTCGTCGGAGGCCGAGAGTGCGTTGGACAACTGCGTCATGCTGGACCCACTGAGGGAACATGGGAGCGAGCTGAAAGTTTCTGCGTTGATGAGACGCCGGTTCTTGATGTCCACCAAAAGGCCATTGGCGCAGAGGAAGTCAGCGCCGAGAAGGGGGGTGGACACTTTTGTTGTGACAAAGTCACAGGTGAACTGCTGCCCGCCAAAACAAAGCACCACGTTCCGTTTCCTGAAGGTGCGGATGGAACTGCCGTTGGTGGCTGCGAGGACGGGGCTGTGGTTTCCCCCTTGAATGTCTATGGTTGACGCGGGCAGGACGCTCACCTGGGCGCCCGTGTCACAAAGGAAAGGACGTCTAGAGTCGGTGTCTGTAATAAACAACAAACTGCCTGAACGGCCGACAGCCACAGTAGCGGATGAGTGGTCTTTAGTTTTTTTGACGCGGGAAAACTGCACAGGGGCCGGCACTTCCTGGCTTTGGGGCCGAACTACGCGTGGTAGAAGCAGAGGCTTGAGGGTTGCCGCCGTTGGGCTGTATCAGTGGGGGCAGGGCTCTGCGTGGCTGTGAAGCACTGTTGCCCGGCGGAGAAAAATTTGTCGGCCTCCTTGGCCAGGTCGCGGAAATCGGGAGTGGAAGAGTTGGCTAAAGCCGACCGTACCTGACCTGGTAGCTGTTGAAGGAACAGTTCCTTGAAGAGGAAGCACGGCGTGTGTGTGCCCAGGAGGGCCAGCATGTGGTCCATCAGCTCCGAGGGCTTGGAGTCGCCAAGCCCGGGTAGAGAGAGAAGCCGGCGTGCGCGTTCGGCTTCGGTGAGTCCGAAAGTTTGTAAGAGGTGCGCTTTCAGCGTACCGTATTTGTTGAGCTCCAGGAGGTTTTTGAGCAGGTTCACGACTCTGGCCGTGGTGGAGCTGCCGAGAGCAGAGACGACGTAGTAGTACCTCGTGTTGTCCACGGTGATGTCCCGGAGTGCAAATTGAGCCTCGGCCTGGGCGAACCAAGCAGCAGCCTGTTGTTCCCAAAACTCGGGTAATTTGACGGAAACTGCATTCGCGCCATTTCAGCTGAGGTCTTTGGAATCGTCCGAAAGAGCAGCAGGGTCACCAATGTTGGGATTGACAGAAATCAACAGGCTGAGACTTTTCTTAAGCAAAAACAAAACGTGTCTTACTTTAATCACTGTCCACGAGGTCTGAAGGCTCAGCCCCATGCAGGGGCTATGACGTCATCACGCAACCGACGTCATGATGTCATCACGTTCCCAACGCTCTTAAAGGGACCCTGCACCAATAACCCAACCCAGCATGTACATATCACAACATTGCTATACCAAGTGAATTGTGTTTAGGCACATATAACAGCATTGGCTATACATTGTGTTATTGTCCCTATGTGGTCTCCGCCACAATACTAAATAGAAAGAAGTACAAGTAAATCGCTGTTTCACCTGGAAGGAGTGTCTGAGGCCCTGGGTGGTGGGAAGGGAGGAGGTAAAAGGACAGGTGTTGCATCTCTTGTCCTTGCATAGGAAGGGGAGGGGTGTTAGGGGTAATTGAAGAGTGGACCAGGATGTCACAGAGGGAGCAGTCCCTTCGGGGGAGGGGAAGATGTGTTTGGTGGTGGCATCATGCCGGAGGTGGCGGAAATGGCAGAGGATGATCTGTGGAAGGTGAGGACAAGGAGCACCCTATTGTAGTTTTGGGAGGGAGGGGAAGAGGTGAGAGCAGAAGTACGGGAAATGGGACAGCCACAGTCGAGGGCCCTGCCAACCATGGTGGCAGGGAATCCTCATTATAGGAAAGAGAGAGACATACCGGAAGCATTGGTATGGAAGGTGGCATCGTCGGAATAGAAGCGATGGAGACGGAGCAACTGGGAGAATGTAATAGAGTCATTACAGGAAGCGGAGCAGGAGGAAGTGTAGTCAAGGTGCTGTGGGAGTCAATGGGCTTATAGTAGACTGGGCTCTGAACTGATTACCTGATTGGGAGTTGAGCATTTAGCCATTTAGACACAAAGAAAACATCTTGCTAATCTTTGTTAATAGCCCCACTTATGAAATGAATGACACTAAAACTTGTATCCAATTCAGGCTGATCCTGGCACAGTTTCATAACCAAAATAAAACCAGCAAGAGACAACATATTTCTTGTCAATTTAGGTCAATGCGTAACTCTTTTAAATAAATATGCTGAGACTACTACAGAAGTATAAGTTATACCTTCTTACCACATGATGTAGTATAACTGAGAACATTTTTATAACAGATATTGCTCACCTTATCCTCTCATATGACATAGATAAGCTTTTCTTTTGCTCTTAAGTGTAGATATTTCAGTCCCGCTTGATTGTTGCTGAGCATGCACTGTGTATATCTTACCTGTAGGGCTGACCTCGGGGGCTTTCAAGAGATCACCTTATTAGCATCATTTCCAGAATGCTAATTAACCCAGGCATGGGGAGCCTCCTGATTGGGGCAGGGGTATATGTGGCGAAGCAACCGCTCTTAAACTGCTGATGCTCAAACTTAAAGGGAAACTGAATTGAAGAGCAGCAGATTATAAAATTGGTTACTAAGCAAAAGAGGGTAAAAGACAAAGGTGCACGACTACCCCATTAATGATGCTGTCCTCAAGGCATTGATGCAGCAGTTGCAGCAAATGAAGGTTGCCCTCTTCAGAGCTGAGGAGTGCCTTATCATTGAAAAAAGCTCAGCTGGATATGTTTAGAGTGAATGAACACATGGCCCAGAAATTGGTGTCGGGGGCTTCCCGCGGGTGCAAGCCCCCGACCTACACTTACATAGCGCGCCGACAGTTGAAGCCTGGCCCTGCGTGGATTTCCTGTCAGTGGCCCGGTTCAGCTCCCGGCGCGCTGTGCTTGCGTGATCCAGCGGAGTAGTTAGTTCGATGAGCCGGCTGGGATCACGTGGGCACTGGGCAACCAATTGGAGGTTGCAAAAGTTCATTCATGAGTTTGACAGTAAGAACTGTCAAACTCATGAAAACTCCGGGCGCCCAAAACAGTACTTAAACATCAAATAAAAGTTAAAAAAGCATCCCACTAATTAAATGAACTATTAATAACTGTAAAAAAACTAATTTAAACAATTATTCGAATTTAAAAAAAAAATAATTAAAAAAAAAAATCGGGTCTAAAAATACACTTACCTTACTGTAAAGTCTTTAAAACTAATAAACCTGTGGAAAAAAAATTCTAACTTTAATTAATAGACCACTTACCTTTTAAAACTAAATACTTACGTCTGCTTTTTTCTCGCGTAAAAACTGGAGCACGGGCAACCCTGTAAAAAAAAAAAGGAATTTCAACGCGCACGCATTCCACCTCTGAACCCCTTGGTTCAGAGGAAAGGAAATGCCGGTTTTCCACGCATGCGCTGTGCATGCTGAAAACCGGCACTTCCATCGGGCCCACGCGTGAGTACACGGTGCTTACTCACGCGTTGGGACCCGAATTACTGGGCCTTATTGTCCATGGGCTGTGGGAGCAAATGAAGAAATTTGCAAATCTCGGGAAGATAGTTGAAGTAAGACTAACCAGAATGTGCCTACTGCAGGTCTATAGCCACTGGGAGAATGCCACAATGGGTTTACTCTCAACCTGGTGCAGCCTCATTGAGACAACATGCAAAGCATTTAGTTGACCTTTCAGCTCTTTCACACATGCAGAGCTCTGCCTATTTTGCTGCACTAAAGTGTACTTCTAATGACATATGAAAATCTTGTTCCCATAGCATGCTGCTAACACAAAGTACTTACCTGGAGCATTTTCATGGACTCATACAGGTGGGATATAGTGTGACACTGCCTCTATTCTTCCAAATTCCAAAACCTGTACATTTTTGTATCTGCTTACAGGAAAAGATGTCATCAACTGGATAGGAATGACAATGGGCTGGAGGCAGATTTCTGAAATACTGGACCTTGACTCAATTTCAAGAGACTGCCCTCCAAATGTTGGGGCTACTGGCCATAAAATGAGTGAAGTGAGTTTAGAGGCTTTACTGAAACTCAAGGCCAATATCATTCTTTTCTTGTTCCTCTTACATCACTCACTCACTCACTTAACCCCAGTGACAGAGATCCTACACCCAGATGTAGTGTCTTTCTCCAATACTGTGACTGGAATTAAAACATGCACTGTTTACTTGTAGAAAAATAAAATGGTTGCATATCAGCTTTGTCTAGAGAGTTATTTTCCAGTGGACATTCTGTTTGAGACCACTGTATTGTGCACAAGTAGACAGGACTGGTTGCTCATTGGATGGCTACACACTGGCCCAGAAATTCGGGTCCCAATGCGTGAGTACGCACGGGGTACTCACGCGTGGACCCGGTGGAAGTGTCGGTTTCTTGCGTGCACTGCGCATGCACGGGAAACCGGCACTTCCGTTCCTCTGAACGAAGGGGTTCAGAGGTCGAATGCGTGCACGTGGGAGTCTGCGCGTGCGCTTTGAACTTACGTTTTTTTTACAGGTTTTTCCTGTCTTTAGATTTTAGAAATGTAAAAACCAGGCGTAAGGCCTGCATTTTAAAAGGTAAGTGGTCAATTAATTAAAATTAAAACATTTTTTCCACAGGTTTATTATTTTTAAATACTTTAAAGCAAGGTAAGTTTATTTTTAGCCCCGTTTTTTTATAAAATTATTTTTTTCAAAATTTAAATTATTGTTTTAAATAGTTATTTAATGTAATTTATAGTTTATTTAAAAAGTGTGATTTAAAAAAAAAATTATTTGAAGGTTTACTGTTATTTTGGGGCCCGTATATTCCTAAGTTTACACAGGTCTTCCTGTCAATCTTATGAATGGGCTTTCCCCTCCTCTGATTGGCTGCCCATGGCTCACATGATCCCAGGGGATGCATCGCACTAACTATGCCCCTGGGACACGCAAGCACAGTGCGCCGGTAGCTGGGCCAGGCCCCGGAGCAGAATTCCACGGGAGCCCAGAGCTCAACGGCCGGCGCGCTAGGTAAGTGCAGGTCGGGGGCTTGCACCCGCGGGAAGCCCCCGACCTGAATTTCTGGGCCATTAAGATAAATGTTCTGTCAATGAGAGTCTTGCCAATTGAAATTCAAGTTCATCTTACATTTTTTTCAGTCATGATGTCATTGGCCAATGGTAGCAGTTGGCCTATTTGTCCTCATGCTGTATAGTAACACCTGTCTTTATGAGGAAGCTGAGCAAGATGCAAGAGTGCTCATATTTTGAAGTTGTTGGGTAGGCTGTACTGCAGGACACCTGATCTGTCCAAGGATCTGACAATTTACTTTCATATGTACCACCTGAACTATGGAGGCATGTGCTTCATTATACTAGTATTCTGCTGTTGTTCATGGCTGTCTCAAGGAGATCGTTAACCAGGGTTATAGAGGGTATCCTTAGTTCCTGAGGAGCCATCTTTTCAGTTTTTGCTCGCTTTTAAGTAATGGTGACACGATGGATTTACTTAAAATGAAAGCTTTGTGACTGATGGCAGGTGGCAGGCTTTAACTTATTTAGTGGCTATGGTCACACAGAATTGCACATTAATTGAATGAACTTACTTTCTATTCATGATCAGCATAGCGTTGAATAGTAGCAGCCAAGATGAACACTTGTGCCATTTATGATGTCCTGCAGTTCAGAATTACATAGCATTAACAGCACAGAAACAGGCATTCAGCCATTGTTTATGTTCCACACGTGCCTCCTCCCACTCTATTTACTTTATCTCACGCTATCAACATATTCTTCTATTCCTTTCTCCCTCATTGTACTTATCTAACTTCCCCTTAAATGCATCTATGCTATTTGCCTCAACCACTCAATATGGTAGTGAGTTCCACATTCTCACCACTCTCTGAGTAAAGAAGTTTCTTCTGAATTATTGGATTCATTAGTGACTATCCTAGCCCTAGTTTTGGACACCCCCACTAGTGGAAATATCTTCTTTATGTCTATCGTATCAAACTCTTTCATAATCTTAATGATCTTTATCAAGAGAAAAGCGATCCAGCCTGTTCAGTCTGATAGTTGTACCCTCTCAGTTCTGGGATCATCCTTGTAAAACTTTTTTCCATTTTGTCTAGTGCTTCTATATTTTTTATAATATTGGACTAGAACTGTTCACAGTACTCCAAGTGTGTTTTTAAAAATTTGGTTATGGGATGTGGGAGTCACTGGCAAGGCCAGCATTTATTGCCCATCCCTAATTGCCCTTGAGAAGGTGGTGGTGAGCCGCTGCCTTGAACCGCTGCAGTCTGTGTGGTGAAGGTACTCCCACAGTGCTCTTAGGGAGGGAGATCCTGGATTTTAACCCAGCGACGATGAAGGATCGGCGATATACTTCTAAGTCAGGATGGCGTGTGACTTGGAGGGGAATTTGGAGGTGGTGGTGTTCCCATGAACCTGCTGCCCTTGTCCTTCTAGGTGGCAGAGATCGTGGGTTTGGGAGGTGCTGCCGAAGAAGCCTGAGCGAGTTGCTGCAGTGCATCTTGTAGATGGTACACACTGCAGCCACGGTACGCCGGTGGTGGAGGAAGTGAATGTTTAAGGTGGTGGATGGGGTGCCAATCAAGTGGGCTGCTTTGTCCTGGATGGTGTCGAACTTCTCGAGTGTTGTTGGAGCTGCACTCATCCAGGCAAGTGGAGAGTATTCCATTACACTCCTTACTTGTGCCTTGTAGATGGTGGAAAGGCTTTGGGGAGTCAGGAGGTGAGACACTCGCTGCAGAATTCCTAGCCTCTGACCTGCTCTTGTTGCCACAGTATTTATGTAACTGGTCCAGTTAAGTTTGTGGTCAATGGTGACCCCCAGGATGTTGATGGTGAGGGATTCGGTGATGGTAATGCTGTTGAATGTCAAGGGGCGGTGGTTAGACTCTCGCTTGTTGGAGATAGTCATTGCCTGGCACTTCTGTGGCCCGAATGTTACCTGCGACTTATCAGCCCAAGTCTGAACGTCGTCCAGGTCTTGTTGCATGCGGGCATGGACTGCTTCATTATCTGTGGAGTTGTGAATGGCGCTGAACACTGTGCAATCATCAGCGAGCATCCCGATTTCTGACCTTATGTTGGAGGGAAGGTCATTGATGAGGCAGCTGAAGATGGTTGAGCCTTGGACACTGCTCTGAGGAACTCCTGCAGCTATGTCTTGGGGCTGTGATGATTGACCTTCAACCACCACAACCATCTTCCTTTGTGCTAGGTATGACTCCTGCCAGTGCAGAGTTTTCCGCCCGATTCCCATTGACTTCAATTTTTACTAGGGCTCCTTGATGCCAAACTCAATCAAATGCTGCCTTGATGTCAAGGGCAGTCACTCTCACCTCACCTCTGGAATTCAGCTCCTTTGTCCATGTTTGAACCAAGGCTGTAATGAGGTCGGGAGTCAAGTGGTCTTGGCGGAACCCAAACTGGGCATCAGTGAGCAGGTTATTGGTGAGTAAATGCTGCTTGATAGCATTGTCGACGACGTCTTCCATCACTTTGCTGATGTTTGAGAGTAGACTGATGGGGCGGTAATTGGCTGGATTGGATTTGTCCTGCTTTTTGTGGACTGGACATACCTGAGCAATTTTTCACATTGTCGGATAGGTGCCAGTGTTGTAGCTGTACTGGAACAGCTTGGTTAGAGGCGCGGCTAGGTCTGGAGCACAAGTCTTCAGCATGATAGCTGGGATGTTGTCGGGGCCCATAGCATTTGCTGTATCCAGTGCGCTCAGCTGTTTCTTGATATCACATGGAGTGAATCGAATTGGCTGAAAACTGGCTTCTGTAATGGTGGGGACCTCAGGTGTAGGGCAATATGGATCATCCACTCGGCACTTCTGGCTGAAGATGGTTGCAAACACTTCAGCCTTGTCTTTTGCCCTCACGTGGTGGGCTCCACCATCATTGAGGATGGGGATATTCATGCCGCCTCCTCTAACTAGGTTCTATACAAGTTTAACATAGCTGCTCTGCTTTTGAATTCTATGCCTCTAGAAATGTACCCCCAGTGCTTTCTTTTCACTTTTTAGTGGCTTTGTTAACCTGCGTTGCTACTTTAATGATTTGTGTATCTGTACCACTAGATCCTTTTTGTGCCTAATGCCCATTATAAATGCTGTAACATTTTTGTCACCTGTTTGATGCATTATTACTGTGTAACCCCTTCACGGTTCTCTAGATATATGTGAGATGTGGTCTCTGTTGTAGACAGTATTCTATAGTCCAGTAAGGAGATCACTACTACAATGGCTTAATTCTAATTATCTTACTTTATAGTTTTAACGTCAGACAGTATAAGAAGATTATAGGTCAATGAACTAAATTAGACATTTGCATACATTAGAATGAATCTAGACATAATAAACATACATTCTCCATTTACATGGATTCAAAGGAGAATCTGTCCCTGTGTCCAAATTCGAGTGCACTCTTTCGTTGGCGCGCTTAAGTTGGAGCTCATGGTATGTATAATGTCTGCAAGACTTACGACTCCGAACCCCTTCGTTGAATTCTCTTCACAATCACTGAATCCCACTTTGAGTTCTGGATGCAGAGCTCACAGCAGCAGCTGGAGTTGGTGACTCTCTCTCTCTCTCTCTCTCTGCAGCTTTTCCAAGTAGCTCCCCATCAGCACGAGGCAAGCAGCTCTCCCCAGACCTCTGCCTTGCAGATCTGGGTTCAGACGACGATCCCCCGGTACTGGTGACTTGCAGCCAGCCAGTTCAGGATGCAGTGCTACTAATACGAAGGGCGGCGGCCGATTTTGGAAGCCCGGGATGGGATGCGGCAGCCATTTGCCTCCTGAGCCCTCTTTTCAGAGCTCCTGCCCTCTTCTCTTCCAGTCGCTCCTTTTTCCCGCTCGAAAAACCCGACTCCACCCCTTCCTCCTGGGGTTTCTGCCTGGAGACTGCGCAGCCTCACTGTCTGCAACAGTTGATACTGGTGCAGAATTATGGAAAGTCTGCTCTTAGTCACATTGTGTCCTTAAAAGTTCTTGCCGTACCTTCACATGGGCAACTTTAACCCAGGGATTTATAACAATGATAATACAGTGTCTAAGTTAAAGATTGATAACCATACTTAGCGTACATAACATTTCCAGTGGGTATTACACTCCCCCCCCCTACCAAATATAGGCATGTCCCCATGACTAATGAACTTTACACATAAGTGGTTGCATGCTTCCCAACCATGTATAAAGGGAGGTAACATATCGAACCGTAGGGGTTATCATTACACTTGGCACTCCTAGTGTACTGTATGTCAATCTTTCAGGAACCTTCTTAACTCGCTGTGAGCTCCTTACTTCGGATACCCGGTCTTCAGTTCCTTCAACTACATTGGAGGCGTTGGTTCCTTTGTTATCATGCCTTTCAGTCTCTTTTATCTCCTTCTCGGAAGCATCTGGTTCTTCCCAGACCATGTCCAAGTCTGAGCTAAATGGTTCAGACAATTCATCCAGATTCTGTCTTATGCGTCTTTCTGGGAGGTCGTACCATAGATCCCATTCTTCATCTTCCGACTCATCAGGTTCCTCATGATCCACACACTGTGTCATGGGTTTTCTGTCTTCTGGAACAAATTTTTCCTGGTTTCTTGTTTTTTTCCTCCTTCTTCTCTGCAGGGTTCTCCTACTAGGTGTCGGCTCATTATCCGCTGGCGGATCCAGACGCACTTGCTGTCCCAATGGCAGGATATGATTCCGGTGCAGTATTTTTATGGGTCCATTCCCACCTGCAGGTTTTAGCCGAAACACAGGTAGTTGTGACATTTGACTTTCAACAATGTAAGGTGTAGAAGCCCAGCGGTCTGCTAACTTATGTTTCCCTTGAAGTCCTAGGTTCCGTATGAGAACTCGGTCACCAGGCATGAGTTGGGAAAAATGGATCTTCTGGTCATACCTCTGCTTATTTCCTTTATTCTGTTTGGCAGAAACAGACTCAGCAAGTTCATAAGCAGCTTGCAATTCCTTTCTCATGTCAGATACATACTTGAGGTAAGTTCTCTGTGATGTGCCATCACTGGATACTCCGAAACACAAATCCACCGGCATCCTCGCTTCACGTCCAAACATGAAAAACCAGTAGCGTCATTTCGGGTACAATTATAAGAATGAACAAGATGTCCAATGTGCCGACTCCACTTGTTCTTTCGCTTTGAATCCAGCGTTCCAAGCATGTCTAACAAAGTACGGTTAAACCGCTCAGGTTGAGGATCTCCCTGAGGATGGTATGGAGTTGTTCTTGACTTCTCAATCCCGAGCATGGACAACAACTCATGTATAAGTCTACTTTCAAAGTCTCTACCTTGATCACTGTGTATTCGCTTTGGCAGTCCATAGTGGATGAAGTATTTCTCCCACAACACTTTGGCAACGGTGGATGCTTTCTGATCCTTTGTGGGAAAAGCTTGGGCGTAGCGAGTATAATGATCTGTAATGACCAAGACATTTGCGGTATTGCTGGAATCGGGTTCGATGGACAGAAAATCCATACAGACAAGGTCTAGAGGTCCATCACTTTGCATGTGAAACAGAGGAGCAACTCTTTTAGGTAAAGTCTTTCTCTGGACACAGCGTGCACAGGACTTGCAGAACTCCTCAACCGCAGACTTCATACGCGGCCAATAGAATCTGTCCTTGACCAACCCATAGGTCTTATCTACTCCCAGATGACCTGCGTCATCATGCAAAGACTTCATCACTATTTCCCTGTACTTTTCAGGCAGGACCAACTGTGAATGACATGGTTTAGTGGGTGGGTGAGTGATTCTACACAACACTCCCTCTTTAATTTCCAAGTGGTCCCATTCTCTTAGGAGCAGACGACAGTCAGGATGTTTTGATTTGTCGATCTGTGTAATATCACCCAGACGGAGAGCTGAAAACACCTCATGAATACAGGGATCCTCCTGTTGTGCTTTGGATATTTCAGATGAACACAACATGGGTAAGTTTTGTACATCCAAACTGGAAAGGTTGCAAAATGCCTGGGGAACAGCATGCATTGACACTCCCAAGTGGTCAATCTCTCGGGCATGAAATGAATTCTTTGGTCCAGATACCACGGACATCTGACACATTACTTTCACATCTGCTGAAGCAACATCTTTCCACTCTAGTTTCTGGTAGTGTGGGCGACGAGACAGAGCATCTGCGTCAATGTTCTGGTTCCCAGGTCTGTACCTGAGACTAAAGTCGTAAGCAGATAGTGCAGCAAGCCAGCGGTGGCCGGTGGCATCAAGTTTTGCCGAAGTCAACACATAGGTTAATGGATTATTGTCTGTCCTCACTTCAAACTTCTCTCCATACAGATAATCCTGCAGCTTATCCACCACCCCCCACTTCAACGCCAAGAATTCTAGCTTATGAGCTGGGTAGTTACGCTCTGATGGCGTAAGACTGTGACTGATGAACGCTACAGGTCTCAGCCCTGCTCCTTGGTCCTGATACAACACACCACCCAACCCTTCTTGACTGGCATCCACATGTAGCACATATGGCAGCTGTGGGTTTGCAAAAGCCAACACGGGGGCTTGAGTAAGACTTTGCTTTAAGGTGTGGAAGGCCTCTTCGCATTTCTCATCCCATCTAACACCAAAAGGCTCAGAGGGTTTGAGGTAGTCCTTGTTCTCTTTAACTTAGCCTTTTTCTTCCTCTCGGCTGGTGGGAGGTAACCAGCCAGCAGCTGATTCAGAGGATGGGCCACTTTGGAGTAATCCTGCACAAAGCGCCTGTAATATCCGCAGAACCCAAGAAATGACCGCAAGGCAGTCACTGTGTTCGGTTTGGGCCATGTGGTAACAGCTTCGATCTTGGATGGATCTGTGGCTACTCCATCCTGTGATACAATATGCCCCACATAGGACACGGATGTTAGGCAAAACTGACACTTGTCCAATGATAGCTTGAGACCTTCATCCTCCAGGCGACCAAGCACTTTCAGCAACCGAGCTTCGTGTTCTTCAAGGATTGCCCCAAACACAATGATATCATCCAAGTACACCAATACTTCGAGCAAGTTCATGTCCCCAACTGTTTGTTCCATTATTCTTTGAAAAGTTGCTGGAGCGCCTGAAACTCCCTGTGGCATCCTTTCAAATTGGTAGAACCCAACTGGACATATAAAGGCTGTCTTTTCTTTGTCCGATTCACTCATCGGTATTTGGTAGTATCCACTTCTGAGATCCAACACACTGAACCACTTGCTTCCATTAAGACAAGCCAGTGCATCCTCAATTCTTGGAACGGTGTATTGGTCGGGAATAGTACGTCTGTTAAGCGTCCTAAAGTTCACACACATCCGAATCTTTCCGTTCTTTTTCCTCACCACCACTATAGGAGATGCATAAGGACTCCTGGACTCGGTAATGATCTCAGCTTCTTTTAACTGCGACAGGTGCTGTCTCACTGCTTCGATGTCAGCTGGTGCCAGCCGTCGAGACCTCTCCCGAAAGGGTTTATCCTCGGTAATTCTGATAGAATGGCGAGTACTCTTACTAAAACCAACATCAAACTCATGAGTAGAGAAAACTCCTCTCCGCTCCATCATCTTCCTGACTAATCGGTCCTTCCATTCTTTAGGAACGAATGAATCTCCAAAGTTGAAGGAGGAGGGTGTCAGATCTCCGGTTGAGTTAACTTTGGACTCTTCCTTCACATGTGACGACAGTACATTTACAGGAAACAGATGCGCAATCGGCATTCCTTTCCTCAATGTGATTCCTTTGCCTGACATATTCCTCACGGTCACTGTAACTCTCCTTGACATCACAGCTGTCGGGGTCTGCAACTCTGGTCTCACCAGAAGCTCATTTGGAAACCGTGACTCTTCTGCAGGATCATCGGGTGACTCTATCAGAATGGCTTCAGTACCTGGCGTTCCAGGGAATTTTGGTATCCCAGGGATTCTAGCCACTCCTCCAGGATGCAGGGTGATAGGTTTGGCTCGAACGTACCACACAGTTCCTCTTTTGCTATCATCTACGTCGGAAGAAAGTTCAGGCAGTTTCTCAAAAGCCTTTTTGAAAACAGGGTGAATGTGTCTGGTGCTCAAGAAGTTTTCACCTCCCTGCTCTTTGCAGCTTGTCAGGAGTCGTCTCACTATGGGTGTATTACTGCCAACCAGTATGGAAACCTCACCTTTCACCATGGGGTCAGGGCAAACCAACACAAGTGCATCAATGGTCTCAGTGGTCCCTACATCAGCTTCCAAGAACTCCAACCTCAGCGACAAATAGCCATCATATGGGTAATCAGCAGGACTATTTGTCCAAAGATGTGCGGGTTAGGTTGATTGGCTATGATAAATTGACCCTTAGTGTTAGGGGGATTAAATACGTGGGGTTACGGGGATAGGGTGGGATATGTGTTGGTGTAGGGGTTACCGGGATCGGGTGGGATATGTGTCGGTGCAGGCTCGATGGGCCGAAATGGCCTCTATCTGCACTGTGGGGTTTCTGTGATTCTGTGACTAAGGCCCCAGATCTGCAGAAGACTGATTGGGGTTAACGGCAAATGCGTCAGGTATCGGTCATAGAAGGATCTGTACAGTATGGTAACCTGAGAACCCGTGTCGAGGATAGCTTTAGTATAAATGCCTTCAATCTGTATTGATACAGCAGAACTCGGCCCTACTAAACCTTCAGGTATGATGTCTTTCATATCCCCTCGTCTATTATTGCACTTAGCGGAACGTGTCTTAACTACAGGGACAGCAGGCCGTTCCGTTACTGTGCCCCTTTGTAGTTTCCCGACTTCTTGGTAAGTTTTATGAGACGGTCATTTACTTTTTTTAGATTTTCCTCACCTCTACATTCTCGCTTGAAATGTCCATCCTTTCCACAGTTATAACAAAAGACTCCAGGTCTATCTCCTTCATGGGGATATCCTTTAGAGGAATCATTCATTTTGCTGTTAGACTTCGCAGGGTGTTCAACCTTTTGCACCCGTGTGTCATCCCTTTCTGTGTTGGGCTTAGACCGAAAATATGCCATCTCGGCTCTCATGACATTTATTTCCTTCTTCAGCTGTTCCATCTCAGGGTTGACATCACCCTTAGGAGTAGGAACTGTAACAGGAGTCACAAGCTTGGACATCACAGCACTCTTTGCTACATTCCGGGCCTGAAGCATATCCTCCTCCTCTCTGACTTCCCTTAGCAGCTCAGTGAAGGTAGGTGGATCTCGCAACTTATGGGTCATGCGTATGCGAAGAGCAGTCACATCTTCGAGCAATGCACCTCGCACAACCTGTTCAATGCGGAACCGATTCATTTCAGGCAACTCAATCCCTCTTTTCCGTAACATACAATGCAGCAGTTTGTCTATTCTCAGCAGATAACTGGACAGCTTCTCTCCCTCACACTGGAATGTGCTTCTGAATCTGACCATCAAATCTGAAATGGTTTCAGTAGTTCCAAAGGCAGTTTCTAGAGCCTGCATGTAGTCAAAGGAAGTAGCAGAGGTGTTCTGCGCCTTTAAGAATCTTACAATGTCAGCAGCAGGACCCTTAAGGCTTTCTACTATTCTCTGCCTCTTCACATTGTCACTGCACTGCCATTCCTCTAGCAGAGGCAGGGTCTGCTCAGCCCAGGCGTCGTACTCCTCTTCCCCACTGGGAGTTGGTCTCACTCCTGAGAACATACGGAGCTTACGGTATCCCTGAGCCTCGAAGGGCAGATTGGTGCATTTATCCACCAGAGAACTAATGGCACTGACCAACTGAGTGTTCATATCCAGGGCCGAAGGACCTATCAGACCTTTGACATCAGCAACAGTCTTTTCTTCTTGTCTCAAGAATGACAACAACTTGGTCTGAAACCCTTCTTCTTCCTTAGTAGTAATAGGGACAAACTGAACTGGCCAGGGACCAGCTTCTTCAGAAAGCCCAACTGCCTCAGGTAAACCATGACCTCTCAGGTTCTCTGATGTCTGGATCAACACAAATTGCTTCTTGGTAGCTGTATCCAAGCAGCGCTCAACTATCCTAACCTTTCCAAAGGCTTTGACACAATTCAGAGCCCTTAGCAAGACATCATCAGGGTCATCGTTAGCAACACCATTCAGCACAATGGCATGGGTAGTAGCTATCTGCTTCCGTTTGCACCAAGCTTCAACCTCAATAACATCCATCTTTTATGCTCAAACAGCCCAGTAGAAACCACAAACCACTCTCTTAGCAATGAGCATTCAATACTGTTAGTTTACTGACATAAATAGACCACAATCCCGGACGAGCCCCCAAAATGTAACCCCTTCACGGTTCTCTAGATATATGTGAGATGTGGTCTCTGTTGTAGACAGTATTCTATAGTCCAGTAAGGAGATCACTACTACAATGGCTTAATTCTAATTATCTTACTTTATAGTTTTAACGTCAGACAGTATAAGAAGATTACAGGTCAATGAACTAAATTAGACATTTGCATACATTAGAATGAATCTAGACATAATAAACATACATTCTCCATTTACATGGATTCAAAGGAGAATCTGTCCCTGTGTCCAAATTCGAGTGCACTCTTTCGTTGGCGCGCTTAAGTTGGAGCTCATGGTATGTATAATGTCTGCAAGACTTACGACTCCGAACCCCTTCATTGAATTCTCTTCACAATCACTGAATCCCACTTTGAGTTCTGGATGCAGAGCTCACAGCAGCAGCTGGAGTTGGTGACTCTCTCTCTCTCTCTCTCTTTCTGCAGCTTTTCCAAGTAGCTCCCCATCAGCACGAGGCAAGCAGCTCTCCCCAGACCCCTGCCTTGCAGATCTGGATTCAGACGACGATCCCCCGGTACTGGTGACTTGCAGCCAGCCAGTTCAGGATGCAGTGCTACTAATACGAAGGGCGGCGGCCGATTTTGGAAGCCCGGGATGGGATGCGGCAGCCATTTGCCTCCTGAGCCCTCTTTTCAGAGCTCCTGCCCTCTTCTCTTCCAGTCGCTCCTTTTTCCCGCTCGAAAAACCCGACTCCACCCCTTCCTCCTGGGGTTTCTGCCTGGAGACTGCGCAGCCTCACTGTCTGCAACAGTTGATACTGGTGTAGAATTATGGAAAGTCTGCTCTTAGTCACATTGGCCTAGAAATTCAGTGCCCTTAGCGCCGATTTTGCGGCGCTAGAGGGCCTAGCGCTGCAATTGGCGCCGGCGCCGAAATTGCCTGGGGCCCTTCCGCCGCGGTAGACCGGTAGCGCTGCGCCGGCACCGATGACGTCATCGGTGTGCGCAGCGTCCCGGTTGCCATGCCGACGGGCCCCAGCGCCGAAATTCAGTTGCGGCCGCCTCGCCCGTGGCAGCCGCAACTAAGACTCTGGCAACAGAGTCTTACATGACTTTGCGCCGGCGCATTAAAGGCCCCGCGGCGGCCGGCCGCTTTCCCGCCGGCCGCCTGGCCGCAGCTCCCTCCCCGGACTTCCCCCCCCCCCCCCCCGGAACAGAAGCAAGCCCGGCACTTGTCCGAGGTGCCGGGCTCATTTTTAAAAAGATTTTCGCGGGCCGCGGCCGGGTGCAGGCAGCTCCTCCTTAAGGGAAGGAGGAGGCCTGCACTTCCCGAACCTGCCGCACCGCAGCGGGCGCCGCAGCGCCGGAATAGCGCCGAAATTCAGCGCGTTGCGCCAGTTTTCAGGCGCAAACAGCTCTCAGCAGCGCCGGCAGCCGTTTGGGCGCAGAACTATTGAATTTTGGGCCCGACCAGCGCGACTTAGCTCCGGCACTAACTTCCGGCGCTAAAGCCCTGGCTGCGCCAAAACTCAATTTCTAGGCCATTGTGTCCTTAAAAGTTCTTGCTGTACCTTCACATGGGCAACTTTAACCCAGGGATTTATAACAATGATAATACAGTGTCTAAGTTAAAGATTGATAACCATACTTAGCGTACATAACATTTCCAGTGGGTATTACAACTGCAAACTGACTTATTTGGCAAGTATCACTGCTGGTGGCTTAGAATAATGCATAGTCAATAATGAATAATCAAGCTTATCATCACCATCACAGCAACTGTTCCTGTGGCTGAAATCTGAATGTCTGACTTGATGAGATGTCGTCACTGAGTTATTGACTCCCAGAGGAAGTATAGTTGATGAAGGCAGATTTCCTTTGGATGATCTAAGCACTTCTGGCTCAGTCTATGCTCCAGTTTCTGGGGTACGGGCGGGCGCAGGCAGAACACTTCACGTATAAACGCAACTGCTTGCGGTCCCTCCTCAGAAACTCCTCTTCCTCCTCTATATCTGAGTGCAAAAGGAAACACTGCCACACATCTAGAAGTATCTTCAAAGACTTCATCAAATGCCTTCTCTCCAGACCTCAACTATGGGTGTGCAACAGCATCAGCATAAATGTATTTTGCAATTGGCACCTTAATGTGGCTCTCACAAGCTTTATACAAGGATAATCTGCACCCATTTGGGAGTTGAGCACTCAGCCTTTTCGATAATCTTTGCGTTAAGAGCCTTGTTTATAAAATGAATGATATAGTTGAAACACAAAAAGTTGCATCATGTTTAGACTGATCCTTGTACATGTTGATAATCAAAACAAAAAGTATGAGAAATCTTATTCCTTTTCAACCCTGTAAATGTGCTGATGCCCCTTTCGCTCTAAATTCTGATCTGTGGAACAAGTTACTTGTCTGATTCTTCAACCCCTGCATGCCTGATTAAATGCTTGCATGACTGGCATATCTGATTGGAATATCTACTTTTTAATCTTATTGTGGCCTCAGCTGGTCTTTTTTATGTGGGAAGCTAATACAAAATACCAGCTTGCAGATAGGCCAAAATTAGTAATGGAACAAGAAAATGCCAATTCGGCCTAACAAGCCCTCCCGTTTTGATAGCTCAAACCAACTTACCCACTTTCTCACCATTTCTCTCAATCACTTCTCTCCAGAAAACATCAAATTTCTTCTTAAAGCCATTAATATGGGGTAGAATGAGTTACGAACTATGACACAATCTCGGGTTCTGATAACTAGCATCTGCCACTTGAGATTTGCTCTTGTGATTGGTAGCCTTAGAGCTATAAACTTACAAGAACATTTATAGTGATTGTTGTTAATTAACAGGAGAAAACACATAAAGAGAATCGGGAAAGACTGTCTTTTTAACTCAGTACACAAACTATGATACTCCTTAGATTAAATAAGATTGTCTGTAATTGTTCAATAACTTAAGTTAACAAGGGAAACTAAATCACAAGCCACAATAATAATGGATGAAATCCATTGGTTTTCACCCTTAAACCTACTGTTTTGATTTTTAGTTTTGAATATGATTGTGCCTGATTAAACTGTAATGTAGTTTTACATTATGCTACTCATGTATTCAGAATGTCTTAAAATTGCAGTGATATGATAAAGTGACGGCGGACACCTTCTAAGAGTCACACAGGTTTTATTTTGCAGCTTTTATGGCGTGATCTCATAAAGTAAAGATTTGTGATTATTAATAAGATGTTTTGTGAGACTTTTATTGAAAGAAAGAACTGACATTTACGTAGCACCTTTCACATGCTTACGATATCCCAGAGTGTTGTATAGCTAATGAATTACTTTTGAAGTGTAGTCACTGTTGTTATGTAGGCAAACACAGGAGAATTTGTGCATAGCAAAGTCTCACAAACAACAAAGGAGATAAATGACCTGTTAATCTACTTTTGGTGATGTTGATTGAGGGATAGATGCTGGCCTGGACACAGGAGAAATTCCTTGCTTTTTGAATAGTGCTATGAGATGTTTTACGCCCACTTGAGCAGACAGACACGGCCTTGCCTTAATATCTCATCCAAAAGATGATGGCAATAACATGCAATAGTGCAGCACTGAGCTCCCTGCATGCCTTAGAAAGTAAGAAAAGCACATTGGTTAATAGTTACTGGCGTATATACAATAACTAGCCGAGCAGAAATTGATGGATTTCAATTATTGATTTGACTTGTTCTGCTGAGGTATACTATGAAATTGATATGAATCATACTTTATAATAGCAGATCTCTCTTGGCACTGTTCAGTGAGTCAGAGGTTATGAGTTTGCAATAGGGAGGGGTACTGGTCTGTGGAGAGGTGCATATCTCCATTGGAAAGATTTGGAAAGAAGTTTTGCAAGAGATTTTCCAAGGGAAGGAAGTGTCTTTTTGATTGGTTCTTGGAAAATAAATAAATAGTATTTACTTCAAAAACTGCAGGTATATAATTTAAGTAATTTATTTCCTTACTTGCATTACACTGTAATATGGGGGTGGGGCGGGGCCCGTGGGAGGAGGCAGTTCCTTACCTTTACTGTCCATTAGCGTGTGGCCATTTATAGCAAACACCAAGAAATATATAGAGCTTTAGTTAAACTTATTTGTGCCTCTCTTTGATCAAATATCTGTGCAGTAGTACTTAGTGGACTGAATTCTCCTCTTCAAGGCACTGTTCCAGCAGAGTACAACTTCCACCCTCCCCTCTGACACTGCCACAATCCCAGCCCATTTTCCTGATCCACTGCAGGGTCATAAGAGGCAGCAAGGGACCTTAAAGGTGCAGAAGTGCCTGGAAAACAGCAGGAACTGCAGCTTTGCGCACCACGGCAGAGACTGAGGCCTACAAAGGCACATGGGTGAGAGCAAGATTGAAGGGAGAGGAGGCCTCTCCCTCTACTGCTGCACTTTGCGACATTACCGTCACTATCCCAGGGCTACAGCCACCTTTCACCACATAGTTCTGGGCAGTAACAGGGGTACGCGGGAGGGAGGGAAATTGGACAGGAGGAGACCAAGTTCCACCATTCTCCACCAGCATTTATATGTGGTGGGCTGGGAAAGGGTTGCCAATGGGGGTAATGTCGCAACGTGCAGAAGTAGAGGCAGAGGGAAATTGAGATCAGGGCAGAGAAGCAGCGACAGACCTCACTGCCTCATTTTTCCACCATTTCTGCTGTTACACTGCCCCATAGCAGAGGAAAATTCAGTTTAGTGTATTAAAACAGAACCTCTTGCTGTAATATTTTAAATTCAGAACATCCCTCAAAGCTTGAATAATAGTCGAATTCTTCCAAACATGCCACCTGTTCAAATTATCAGTTGTTTTTGAATGCTTAATATAAACATAAAATAAATGGTATAAGCATTTAGAATGCATTACAAAATATAAAGATTGGACTTTGAAACTTGACATTGTTTAAAGTTTGATTTGTCATGTGGATAACATAGTAACAACCCCTTCAATATTGTAATCTATTTTGTTTCCAGGAAAATTACTTCATGATAATTTGAAGATGTCATAACTTTACCTTGTTATTGATGTTTTATACAGAAAATAATTCTAGTTACTTTCACTGTCTTACAATAGTTTCCTTGGGGGTTTTTGTTCTTTAATTTTCATTGTCACAGCTCTCTAGCAGTCTACAGTCCCATTATTATTTCAAGGATCCTCAGCGACCAGGGAATCTTTTTTATATTCGTTAACGAGATGTGGGTGTCAATGACAAGGCCAGAATTTGTTGCCCATCCCTAATTGCCATTGAGAAGGTGATGGTGAGTCGCCTTCTTGAATCGCTGCAGTCCGTGTGGTGAAGATACTCCCAAACTGCTGTTAGGGAGGAAGTTCGAGGATTTTGAGGGATTCGGCGATGGTAATGCTGTTGAATGTCAAGGGCTGGTGGTTAGACTCTCTCTTGTTGGAGACGGCCATTGCCTGGCACTTCTGTGGCATGAATGTCACAAGCCTGAATGCCGTCCACATCTTGCTGCATGCGGGCATGCACTGCTTCATTATCTGAGGACTTGCGAATGGAATTGAACAGTGTGCAATCATCAGTGAACATCCACATTTCTGACCTTATGATGGAGGGAACGTCATTGATGAAGCAGCATAAGATGGTTGGGCCTACAACGTTGCCCTGAGGAACTCCTGCTCCATGTCCTGGTGTTGAGATGTTTAGCCTCCAACAACCACAGCCATCTTCCTTTGTGCTAGGTATGACTCCAGCTAATGGAGAGTTTTCCCCCTGATTCCCATTGACTTCAATATTACTTGATATCCTCTCAAGTTATGGTTCATGACAACAGTGCACAATCCAAGAACTCTAATAGAAAGGAAATATAAATAAAGCATTCAAAAGATACAAGGATTCAAATTGAATATGCAATGGGCCTTTTTATGACACTGCAGAAGGAGATAACAAATCATCCCGATCCCAAAAAGCTTTCAGAGATATCCAGCAGTCAACCACCTCACCTCTTTCTCCCACTAGGGTAACATCTAGAAGGGACACTGCAATGCTATAACAACTTCACAGTAGTGTAATCAGATGAGGATTGCCACTGAGCCAAAGAAGGAAACATTAGGACCCCTCCCAACCTCCTTTTTGTAGTATGATTTAATGGAGGCAGGCAATGGGAAACAACCACAAGACCCATCGACACCTGACCAGGCAACTATTCCCTACCACCTTGAATAAAAAGCCTCACAGTCAAACCAGCACCTTCCTCCTATTCCTGCTCCACCGTTCTTCATACCCACACTTGTTTTCCCTGTTCCTCCACTTACTGCTTGGTACCACAGTGCTGCCCTTTTACTAACTCCCTCCAAGGCAGACTGTCCAGGTTCCTGCTCAGGGTGCTGCCACCATCTCAGCGATGGCATAGCGGCATGCACAAATTCACATAGGTTGCCACATATTTCTTTAAAAAAGGTAAGATCACATAATAAGATGCACATTTCAGCTTCTTGCTGCTTAAAATGAATTTCAGCACTCTCCAGTACTCATTAGTAATTCACCCAATTAAAATTTTCTGTTCCAGTCACCAAAAATAGAGAAAAAATCCTATTTCTTATGTGATGCTTCCACTGTGCTTGACCCGTTAAGATTTCTGCTGCCTTTAAGGCCCAGGAATCACTCAAACTTTCTCTTCCCTTCATGTCTGCATCCAATAATTGCCCCAGGTACATGCTTTCCTTATTCTAATTAGGCCCAAGAGGAATTTCAGCACTGAGGTCCTGGTGGAGTGTATGTCTGATGCACAATGTCCAAATTACTCCCTGGGAGAGGAAAATCGGCACTTTTCAATTTTAAAAGGAATCAATGAACTTCGGGTCTCCATGGAAGAGTACGCACGGGATACTCACCCGTAAGCCCAATGGAAGTGCCGGTTTCCTGCATGCACTGCGCATACGCGGGAAACCGGCACTTCCGTTCCCCTGAAAGAAGGGGTTCAGAGTTCGAACGCGTGCGCTGGAGAGGCAGCGCATGCGCATCGAACTTAGGTTTTTTTTGCAGGTTTTCCCGGGAAGGTAAGTCTCCAGAATTTACACATTTAAAAAGCAGTCGTAAGGCCTGCTTTTTACAAGGTAAGTGGTGAATTAATTAAAATTAAAACATTTTTTCCACAGGTTTATTATTTTTAAATACTTTAAAGAAAGGTAAGTTTATTTTGAGCCCCATTAGAAAATTTAAAAAAAATTTCAAAAATTTAAATTATTGTTTAAAATAGTTATTTCATGTAATTTATAGTTTATTTAAAAAATGTGATTTAAAAAAAACGTATTTGAAGATTTAGTGATGTTTTGGGGCCCATAGTATTTATAAGTTTTGACAGCTCTTCCTGTCAAACTTATGAATGAAGCATTCCCTGCTCCGATTGGCTCCCCATGGCCCACGTGATCCCAGGGGACGCATCGAACTAACTGCGCCCCGGGATACGCAAGCACTGTGCGCCGGCAGTTGGAGCAGGCCCAGGATCGGAATCCTACGTGGGCCCACAGTACAACAGCCGGCGCGGTAGGTAAGTGCAGGTCGGGGGCTTGCACCCGCGGGAAGCCCCCGACCCGAAGTATTTTGTGTGGAATCAGGAAAAGAGAACTGGGGATAGGAATACAAGATAGGAAATCTAAGCTAAACTTAAATACAAGTAAACTACTTCACTCTGACACTGTGAACGGGTGGACCCAGCATAGTGAACTGAGGCATTTAAAAAGTCAGTTTCTTGATATTCAACAGGGAGTAGAATGATCTAAATGACTGAAGTACAGGGTAATCAAGGCTGGGATGACTGACCTTTCCTCATTGCTACTTTTCACAAATGGCATACAGAACTGGGAACAAGAAAAGTTATACTACTCAGGACAGGTCCTATTGTCTTTGGTTATTACTGTGATATTCAATCTGATCAATAATGGGCACTAACATTTTCAGATATAAAATACATTAGTATTGAGCACCTCCTGTTCCATCAGGACAATTGAAGTGGCATTGTTCAATAAGGACAGTCTGTATTGTTATTTGAATTATTCAGAGTTATCTATGCTTCAATTCTTAAAAGAAAATAAGCTTCCCAAAATGTGTTACTTTATCAGGACGTACCTAGCTTGAAAACATCCTAAGATGACAATTTTTCCTCAAATGCAGCAACTTTTTCAAATGTAAGGAAAACAAACTAATTTGTGCATGTGTCAGTGTGTTATGTGGCCAGTTTATATCATCTATCTTGAAGATATCAGCATGAGACCAATGTTTAATTGTGCTTGATAGAATATAATTAAGTATTTATCTTGCGATTTTGTGATATCTAATGACTGCAAGTAATGCTTGTTATTGGAACGTGTTGTAAACCACAAAGCTAAAGCTTAGGTAGTTTATATTGTGATCTGAGCCTCAAGTGTCTCAGGATGTGAATGTTCTCCCTGTTGGCTGAGAAATGATGAGAAAGTGAATGGCTACTTGAGGGAGGAAGGAAATGGAAGCTAGTAAATAAAAATGCTAAAAGCTATTCTCGTATTTTTCCTCCTTTCCCTTTTCTCAATTTTTTTTACCCCTTGTCTTCTGAAAGTATTTGTTCTTTCCCAGCATGTGATTCAACAGCTGCCTTCTGCTACCCCAAAGTGGCCAGTGTCAGCTTACCTTTGTGTCAGAAGGTCATGGGTTCAAGACCCGCTACAGGACTTGAGCACATAGACAAAGGGTATGGTTGAGGTGCTGCTACTGCAGTTGAGTACATAATCTTGGTGACAATTCAATGCAATACTGAGGGAGTGCTGCACTGTCAGAGGTGCTTGCTCAGGGGAATGTAAAAGATCTTGTGGTACTATTCATAGCAGGGATAACAGGGATGTTTTCCTCGTGTTCTGGCCAACACTTATCCCTCAACTAACATCACTAATACAGATTGACTGTTCATTTATCTCATTGTTACAATTACAAAGTATTTACAGCATAGCAAAAGGCCATTTGGCCGAATAGATCCATGCCTATATTTATACTCCACACGAGCCTCCTCTCAACCCTTTTCAACGAACCCCATCAACATATCATTCTATTCCTTTCTCCCTCATGTGCTTTTCTAGCTTCCCCTAGAATACATCGATGCTATTCGCCTTAGCCACTCCCTGTGGTAGCGAGTCGCACATTCTCACCACTCTCTGGGTAAAGAAGTTACTCCTGAATTCCCTATTGGATTTATTAGTGACTATCTTACATTTATGGCCCCTAGTTGTCAGCTGTGGCTCAGTTGGTAGCACTCTCTAGGTGGGAGGGGCTAGGAGTGAGCCAGGTGTTACTGGTTGCCTAATTGCAGCTGGGTGTTGGAGGGAGTTTTGTAAAAAGTTGGTGGAGGGTTTTGGGGTGTTGTTTTCAGGTTTTAGGGCCCTTTTGGCCCACAAAAAACAGCCAGATGGCTGCTGAGGGGTCCGGAGTGCCGGGCCCTTCAGAGGACAATATTCCCGAGAGGAATTTAATTAGGGAAGAAACTGTGGTGGGAAGGGGGAAAAAAAGGCCCAAAGATTTGGGCCGGGACCTCAGGAGGTTTGGTAAAGAAAATACGGTGGTGGTGCAGTGTGAAGATAAGAAGATTCGAGCCTGGGATATAATCCAGGTGGTTCATGAGGACTGTGGCGAGGGAAGCTGCTTTGTCTGCCGACCAAAACCAAATGTGGGATTTGAGGTGACGGTCAGTGGCCGTGAGGAGGTGGAAAAACTGCTACTCAGTCTGAAAGTTGGTGAGAAATTCTTGGAGGTGACTGCTATATTCAGAGGAGGTGGTGGTTTCATTTTTGAACTTGCCAGTGTACATTGAGGATGAAGTGTTAAACAAAAAGTTGGAATCGTGGGACATTAAAATCTGTTCTGAAATAAAGAGGAGGTACTATCCGGGAACACGGGTAGCAGACGGAACCCGGTCTGTAAAGGTGCGGTTCCCAGAGGGGGTGAGGTCTTTGCCGTACAGTATGAAGTTCGAGACACTGGAAGGAGTGCAGTACTTTCATGTGCTGCACAATAACCAAGTAAAGGTGTGCTACTATTGTCTGGGACATGACCATCTCATAAGAAACTGTCCAGATTTGTATTGTTACAATTGCGGTGAGTCGGGACATATCGCGCGGAGCTGCAAGGCGGAGAGCTGTGGGGTGTGTCACAAAGGCCCCACCCGCTGTGAGTGTGTGGCAGAAGGGAGCGATATGAGTGATGAGGAGATGGGAGAAGGAGAAGGAGATGAGAGTGGAACGGCCAGAGGAGTGGTGCAGTCGGAGGACACAGCCGGTAAAATGAAGGAGAAAGGAGCACAGGAAGAGGCAGAGGATGGTGGAGCGGAGGACGGGATGGAGATGGCAGAAAACATGATGAGTGCTGTGGAGGGGAACAAAGACAGCAGCGGGCAGCGAGGGTCGAGTGCAGACTCGAGCCTTAGTGCGGTTTCGCTCCCCCTGGGGAGTCTGGTGGCTGCGGGGGGAGAGGAGGCGGGAGCGGGGTGTGTGGTGGATGTGGGTGCTCCGGGGAGAGGTGGGGAGTCGGATATCTTGGTGAGCGGGAGGGGGCAGGACGGGGAGAGGGAGCAAGAGGCAGGAGCCTTAAAGGGGCAGCAGGATGGGATAGGTGAGATAGAGATGTCAGAAGGGAACAATTTAGGTGCGCCATTGTCCCATGGAGAGAGGGAACAGGGTGCAAGGGTCAGAGGTGGAGATGTGGTCGAAGGGAGCAGCACAGTGGGAGAAACTGCGCTAGCAGGAAGACTCTCTGTGGGAGATGAAGTATCTGACGGGGAGCAAGATTATGTATCAGACAGGGAGCAGGCACAGGGGTTTGCAGAAGAGCTTGAGTGTGAGGAATTAGAGGGGGACAGAGACATGGAAGTCGGGGGTGGGGTGGCATCATGTGGAAAGGGAAAGGTTAGTGAGGGGCAGAAGGAGGGAGGAAGGGCAGCTCCTGGGCCCAAACTTAATGCAAGGAAGAGGCTGAAACAGCAGGGAAAGTTTAAACAGGAGGGGAAAAAGAGTCGGAGGCTGTAGGAAAAAGCAACAGCTGCCCGAGAAGTTGGGAAGGAGCATGTGAGGCGGGAAGGGCCAGAGATTAAATGATGGGGAGATTATCAGGCATACTTCCCTTCTTTGGAGCCATGATTACATTGGTCTCGATTAATGTGAACGGACTGAGGGGTGAGAAGAAATTGCAGCAGTTGTTGCAGGGTTTTAAAGGTACGGACTTGTGTCTGCAAGAAACCTTTTGGGATGAGGATACCCTAGAAAGAGTTCAGAAGGTTTGGAAGGGAGAGGTGTTTGCGAGTTGTGCAAACAATAACCGTAGAGGGGTGGCTGTTTTGGTGAGTCCGTCCATAAAAGGGAACGTTGCCTTGATGGACAAGGACGCTGAAGGGAGATTTTTACGGCTAAGGGTAAAAATGGAGGGATTTAATTGCGATCTCTTTAATATCTATGCACCGAACGATCATTGCAAGCGTCGCGAGTTTTTTCGGGGGTTATTCACTGAAACGGCAGAGGTGGAAAATCCTTGTATAGTGGGGGATTTTAATGTATTTTTATCTCGGCTGGACATTTCAGCCCAGATGACCTTTAAGGATGATAACTCCAGAGGGATGATTGTAAAAATGATGGCAAATTTAAATTTGAGAGACTTATGGAGGGATCGGAACCCCATAAAAAGGGAGTTCTCCAGATCAGGTTGGGTGGGTGATGTTTTAAAACAGAGCCGAATAGATTTTGTGTTAATGCGGGATGGGTTAAGTTCTGAGGTGATGGAGATTTATTATAAAAAAGTATTTTTTAGTGATCACTTGGCTTTGGTTCTTAGAATTAGGAACAGCAGAGTTAAGATCGGTTCAGGGGTGTGGATTTTAAACAATCAATACCTGAAAGAAATTGCTTATAAAGAAGGGATTATAAATATAATAAAGGATGCTCGGAAGGAACCTTTGTTCTTGAAAGAAAGAAGAGTTTGGTGGGATAATTTCAAATATAAGGTAAAAGTTTTTTCAGTACGTTATGGGAAAAAGAGGGCGGCAGCTAACCAGCGTCGAGAAGAGAATATAAATAAAAGGTTTACAGATGTCTGTAAAGCAGTTGACGGAGGGGATAAGGGAGTGGAGACTAAGTTCCGGGTGCTAAAGGAAGAGTGGGAATTATTGCAAGCTGTAAAATGCAAGGGGGCCATTCTCTGTGCAAAGGCTAGAGATGCATTGGAGGGCGAAAGATGCACTAGATATTTTCTAGAGCAAGAAAAGCTGCGACAGAGATTATCGTTAATTGAGGAGTTGAAGGTTGGGGAGAAGATCATTCATGAAAGTGGGGAGATTTTAGAGGCGGCTAGCAGCTTTTATCAAGAGTTATATACTAAAGAAGACATTTCCAATTTGGCGATGGAGAAGGTTACTGCTTTTATTGAAGAGGGTTTAAAGGAGGATGAGAGAAGCATGTGTGACAAAGAAGTAGGATTAGCGGAAATAAAAGTAGCAATAAGTGGAATGAAGGGGGGGAAAAGCCCAGGGTCCGATGGACTAAGTGCAGAATTTTATAAAGAATTTTGTGAGGTTTTAAGTCCATTGCTCTTAGAAGTTTTTAAGGAAATTAAAATTGAGGGAAGCCTGGCCCCATCTATGAGGAGAGGGATCATAAGCTTAGCTTATATAAAAATAAAGGGGATAGACGGGATCTGAAGAATTGGAGGCCCATCACATTATTAAATGTGGATTATAAGATCTTGGCGAGGGTTATGGCAAATCGTTTGAAGGAGGTGTTACCGGAGATAGTTTGGCCCTCTCAGTCCTATGGAGTCATAGGCCGGGACATCGCAGACTCTGTGATCTCAATCCGAGATGTGATAGGGCTCATGGAAGAGAGTGGGAGGGAGGCTTATGTATTAAAGATAGATCAAGAGAAAGCCTTTGATAGGGTCTCTCATGAGTTTTTATTGAAGGTTTTAGAAGCATTTGGTTTCAAGGAAAATTTCATTCAGTGGATAAGGATTTTTTATTCAAACATATTTAGTTGTGTTAAATGTAATGGTTTTTTATCCAAGTATTTTCCGATACAGAGATCAGTGAGACAGGGTTGGCCCCTGTCCCCATTGTTGTACACATTGGTAGCAGAACCATTAGGTTACATGATGCGAAAGAAACAAGGTGTAGTTGGGATTGTGGTCCCCAGTTCTGGGCTGGTGTCGGTGATACACCAATATGCAGATGACACAACCTTAACATTGAGAAATGGGGAGTCAGTGAGGAAAGCTATGGATGTAGTGGAGGAATATTGTAGAGCTTCAGGAGCCAGAGTGAATTATAGTAAGTCCCAATGCCTGGTTGCAGGGAGGGGTAGGGGGGAAGGGTTGGGGGAATGTCCCTTTAAGGTGGTGGAGGTTTTGGAAGTTCTGGGGGTGCATATGGAGTGCAAGGAAGACAGGGATGAAGTGGATTGATTAAATTGGGAACCGAAGGTTATGAAAATTAAAAAGATTTTGGGAAGATGGGAAAGAAGGTGGTTGAAAGTGCAAGGAAGAGCGACAGTGGTGTCTGCCCTCCTGCTATCTAAGCTAAGGTACTTATTGACGGTGGAGAATATTCCTGAGTGGGTGGAAAAGTCCATCCGAGAGGCTTGTGTGAGGTTTTTATGGGAAGGGAAACCAGCCTTGGTGGCTTACAATACCATCATTGGACGGAGAAATCAGGGAGGACTCAATTTCCCAGATATTGATTTGAAGAAAAAATCCTTTAGAATCAAATGGGTGAAGAGATTTCTTCAGAAGTCAAATACAAGTTTTTGGAAGAGTTGTTTGGAGCATTTTTTAAAACGAAGTGGGATAGGAGGGCAGGGGATACTGTATATGGAATACAATAATATGTTTTTGAAATCGAGTAAACTTCTCCCGAGGTTTTATAAGGGGGTTGTAGAGACTTGGGCCCAATTTTTAAAAAGTGTGCAGTTTATGCCCAAGGGGGCTGAGGAATTTTTAGAACAGCCCTTATTTTTCAACAGGTGGGTCAACATCGAAGGAGAGGTTTTATTTAATCAAGCTTTTATAAAAGCTGGGATTGTATCTGTGAAAGATGTATTATACGAGGTGATTCCAGGTTGGTTGCCGGAAGCGATAGTGAGGGACATGGTGTGGGAGGAGGATCAGGAGGTAGAGGAAAAAGCAATAGGAATTATGTATGAGAAGATTGTGAGGGCAATGCCACAGGATTGGATGGAAGAAATAAATGCGGAAATCTCCAAAGGAAGTAAAATGCGTCCTGCTTTTCCAAGCTTTGTACTGGAGAAAGGGGGAGAGTTGGTCCAATTTGACAACTGTAATACTCGAGATTTCTATGAGGTATTTAGAGAATGGAGATTCAAGACACCTGCTGGTCAGGAGTTTTGGCAGAGTATATACCCACAGCTGGACTTCAACAGGATTTGGAAGGGAGTGTGGGCGAATTTTAAATGTCCAGAGTGGATTGAACTGGATTTCAAATTGGCTCATAACCGGATTTTTACCATGACGGTCTTGTGCAAGATTGGGCGAGTGGAGGCGGCAACTTGCCCAGTGTGTGGGACACGGGATGAGACTCTGTCCCATTTACTGGTGTTATGTCCACAGTTAAATGACTTTAAGTACTATGTTCGACAGTTGTGTGAAGCTTTTTTGCTGGGTGGGTACCGAAGTGCGAGAATGGGAATCCCGTGGGACTCAATTTTGAGATGGGGATTGCAGGAGAGTCTGCCTGAGTCTAGCGGAGCAGCAATTCATTTAATGTTCAGTTTGGCTAGATTCGTGATTGTGCAAAGAAGGAATGTGCTGTTTTTTAAGGGGAGGAGAATCAATCTAAAAGAGTATTTTAAATATAAGCTAAAATATCATTATAAGGCTCTGTGGATGTTTCATTCAGAAAGGAATTTAAGGATAGTATTTTACAACCAATTTTTAAAGTACAATCGATTAATATATTTTACAGGAGACAAATTAAACTTTAGGTTTTGATGTTAAAATGTGGTGGCGGAATGGCTGTGCAGAGCAGCGGAATTGATTTGTATCATACAATGAAATGATCAAGATGTTGTAAATGTTCTTAATGTTCAATAAAGTATATTTACATTAAAAAAAAGTGGGTAGCACACTCGCGCCTGGGTCAGAAGGTTGTGGGTTCATGTCCCACTCCAGGGACTTGAGCACATAAATCTAGGCTGACACTCCAGTGCTGTGCTGAGGGAGTGCTGCACTGTTGGAGGTGCCGCCTTTCGGATGAGACGTTAAACCGAGGTCCCATCTGCTCTCAGGTGGACGTAAAAGTTCCCATGGCACTATTTTGAAGAAGAGCAGGGGAGTTATCCCCGGTGCCCTCAATCAATATTTAAAAAAAAAACAGATTATCTGGTCATTATCACATTGCTGTTTGTGGGACCTGGCTGTGCGCAAATTGGCTGCCGTGTTGCCCACATTACAAGAGTGACTTCACTTCAAAAAGAAAAGTACTTAATTGGCTGTAAAGTGCTTTGTGACGTCCGGTGGTCACGAAAGGCGCTATATAAATGCAAGTCTTTTTTCTTTCTAGTTCTGTTCTCGCCCGCAAGTGGAAACATCTTCTCTACATCTATCCTAACAAATCCTTTCATAATCTTAAAGATCTCGTTCAGGTCACACCTCAGCCTTCTCTTTTTAAGAGAAGAGTCCCAGCTTGCTGTCTGTGGAACCTTGCTGTGTGCAAATTGGCTGCAGCATTTGACATCTAAACAAGAGTGAATGCACTTCAGAAGTAACTAATTTATTATGACATTTTCTCTTTTCAGATGCTGACAGACCTGCTACTCCTCTAACAGTGGACTCTTCCTCACCTCTCACTCCCTCTAAGCCACCAGAAGTGACCACTCATTGAACCTCTACATTCCTGCCCTCTGGGTTTCTCTTCCAGTTTCCTCCACCCTTCCACCTCCCTCTCTGCTTTCAAAAGCCTCCTCTTCAACCATGCCTTTGGTTCTCCACCACCCCCCCACCCCCACCCGCCCCCCCCCACCCAGGACCATGACAGTTATCCTCAACACTGGGTTCCCTTCGCAGGTTTATCAGCGTCTGAAAAGATAAACAATCCGTTAACATTTTGAGTACAAACCCTTTGTCAGAACATATTTCAGATTTCTGGCATTTGCTGTTTTTTCGCTTTCCTTAAACAAGTTAACAGCCTCAAAGGATTGTGGTTACAAAATGACACAGCGAAAGAAGTGGTGTAATTGCAACCATACTGGTCAATGTGGGCAAGTTAAAATGAGTGTAACTTACTGACTGAAGCACTGCTCTATCGGTGCTGTAATTGCAACACTGCCATAATCAATCAAAACAGCTGGGGGGTGAAATTGGGTGCCTGTGCGCCTCCCGATAGCTCCCCCGGGGGCGCTAATGGGGCGCAAATGGCTTTGCAACCGGGTGCGGTGCTGACATCGACTCCCACCATATTCGGCAGGAGTTTTGCGGCGGCGCTACGGTGTTGCGCCCCGATCTCCTTCGCCCAGAGATCGTGACGTCATCATCGTGCACATCGCCCTGGTAGCGCCCCGGACCCGAAATTGACTTCCGCCCCCTGCAGCAGCGCCAGTTGAAAACACCGACAGCTGCAGCAGGTGTGCATCGGGTGGCTGGCCGCTTCGGGGACGATGATTAAAGGCGAGATGGCCGAGGTAAGTGGAAAGAAAACTTACCTTTCCTGTTCTAGTTTTTTTCGCGGGTTCCTGCCTGCGATTGATCAGCGCAGCACTCTGCTTGAGTGCTGGGCTGATCGCGCAGCATCGCAGCTGCCTTGGTGGTCCAGGTAAGTAATTTTTATATTGCAGCGCCTGCAGCGATGGCCCTTCCCTTTTAAGGGAGGGAAGGAGCCTTTGAACGCGACAGCGCTGCACGGCCCAGTGTGCAGCGCTGCTGAAGTCTCCGCCCCGCTCTCCGACGTTAGCGCCCCAAGAAAGAAGTGGAGCGCTCGATATAGCGCTCCACTTCCCTCTTGGGGCGCTCAAACTCAATTTCACAATCGCCAGCGCTAGTTAGCGCCGGACACTAAAGTTAGCGCCCAGGCGATGTTCGCGCCCCAAAATGCTGAATTTTTCCCCTCTGGTGTTTGCAAAGGAGGCATTTTAGAGGACCAGATATGGGAGTCCTGCATTTGTAATTAGAACACAACGAAGGTGAGGGCAGTAAAAAGGACAGGAAGGAACAATACTTTGCTGTCTGAAGGCTATATCATTGATTTTGTCTTTCAAACCTTTTCAGACAATAGGAGCTTCTTAGAGAGCAGGGCATGGTGTCCTCCAAACAGGGTGCAATGTTTGTTTAAAAGAAATGTTTGAACTTCCTTCATCTCCTGTGTGTAGGACTACTGAGCTTGTGGTCGATCCGTCAGGATGTCTGCTGGCTGCCAGGAAGAGAGATCATACTGACTTAATATTTCCCACAATCCAGGAAATTGAGCTCATGGGAAAACACTTATAATGTCATTGTCTAATGCGAATTGTTGAAGAGATTGTTTTGTCAGACAGCTTATTTGAAGCTATTGCTTTCTTTCTGTGTGATGTATTTTTTTTAATGAAGAACAAGCCTATTTTCTGTCTCAAAAATCAGAGAAATATATGCAAATCCAAAAGCTTGTCAACGTTTGAAATGTTAAAAAGTCTACAAAATGTGCATTAAAGGTTAGATATTTTCATAAATACACATTGGATTGTGTATCACTTTGGTTTTGCTACTGGACAGATTAGTGAAGTCAGTAATTTCCCAGGATATTTTATGTTCTTCACATATTAACAATTATACTTAGTTATACATTCACTGTGAAATTTTTGTGTACAAGGAATAACATAATCCCTTTAGAACAGAGGTTCCCAAACTTTACTTATTGTGTTTCTCCTTCCAGATCTACCAGCTGCCGGCGTACCCATACCAGCAGACAGGGTTAATATTTTAACCCCTTTAGTGTCCAAGCATTGTACAAAGTGTATGGTAATTTGGAGGTGAGGGCTCTGTAAATTAACTACTTTATATAACAAATTCCCACAGAGTTTCAAAGCTTCATCTGAGTAACCTATTATAAAAAATGCAATAAATAAATAAATAAAATAATTAATAAATAAGGTCCACCATTAGACAATTTCTCCCGCATACCCCCCAGAGATCTTTCGCATACCTCCTGGGGGTACACGTACCACAGTATGGGAACGTCTGCTTTAGAAGATCTTGAATAACCCAATGCCTGAAACAGAAAACAAGCTGTCATTTCATACAATGTTTTGTGAGCTTTCTATAATGAAAGTTCATCATTACTTGTTAACACAGTAACATTGAAACAGATTAAATAGAACAACTCCAAATGTTTTGGGAAACTGGGTATGGGGCTACGATTTTCTAATTAGTTTTTGCTGCATTTGTGATTTGTATCTTTTCGGGTTGTTTTTATTTGACATATTGATTTTCCTTGTTGCCATTTTCTAAGAAGAGAGTAGGGCTGTCATCATGCACGCACCAATTAAAGGAATTTATCCGCACTTGAGCATTTAGAAGTGCTGCTGAGAGAACGATGTGTCTCATGGGAAGGCACCAAGCAGAAGGTTTCGACTGATGCTGATAATGATGCAATATATGGAACAGAATTGGCCTCAGGGTTTTAAGTTTGATGTAGTTTTTCAATGAGATAAGCACTTATACTTCAATTTTACAACTTGCAGGCATTGACCCAGCAGACATTTTTAATTAGTGAGCTCCACTCACTGTTCGTCAGAGTAAAGTTTTCACTTGGACTTGAGAAACATCTATTATAACGATGTTTAAATATTTACTTCTTTGTCTGTAGTATATACTTAGGGCTGGATTTTCCGATTGGAGGCGGGTTGGCGTCGGGAATGTTAGTCGGCGGGTTCTGGTCTCGCTCCCTGCTCCAGCCGGTCTGCTGACACAATTTTCTGTTAATTGGGCTGGTTAAGCCCACCGTGTGCGTTACCCGGCCTGATCACAGGGTGCAGGTCTGTTGAGCTGCTCTGCTGACGCATTTGCAGCTGTTGTAATTAAGGAAGCCATTTCACAATTACACCTCATGTCATTTCTGATGCTCCTGAGTGCTGGTGCTCTCCATGATGACAAAAGGCAGCTCCCCTTTTCAACGATGACTCCCTCCGTGTTCTTGTGGAGGGAGTCAGAGGACATCGGGAGGTCCTATACCCAGGTGATGGAAGAAGGAAACCTCCTCAGCAGACAAAGGCAGCCTGTCTGCAAATAGCTGAGGAGGTAATGACATGTCTGTGTTCAGACGCACCTGGGTCCAATGCAGACCTCCTGCACTTTGAAAAAGTGAGTATAAAAGCACACTTACCTTATTCTCAAATCTTAACTTCGTACATTTTTACATTTCTTATTCTTAATTCTAATCCCGGATATCCACCAAAATCAAATACCTTAATTACGCGAGACTCAAGAGTTGTAGGCTTACAGAGTGGTTCTGAAGTCGAGAATCGCTTGCCTCTTCCCAGTGACTTCTGACTGTCTATCTGAAAAACTCTTATATTTTTTAGTGGTTTATCCTTTGAAGTTTTCTGCTGATGTAAACAAATTGGCCTAGAAATTCAGTATAGCCACTTTTGGGGCGGTAAAGTCGGGCGGCCGCTAAAGTTTGCGCCCGGCGCAAAGTTGAGCCCCCTTCGCCGATATTCAGTCGCATCACCCTAAGAGGTTGCTGCTGCGCTAAAACAGGCGATGCACGACTATCATTAGGTGCTAAGCCGGCGGGCCGGGGTGAAACCCCGGAAGTCGGGCGCAGGGCAGGTGCGACGAGCTGCTGATTGACGGCAGACACTCTGCCGCCGGTCAGCTCTTAAAGGGGGAGGGTGCATTTGTGTTTCTGAAAGGCTGACATTAGTTTGTTATGTGGTACGGGCAGTCCTCCTCCTCCTCCTCCTCCTCCCTCCTCCCTCCTCCACCCTCAGCCTCCTCATCCTCATCCTCCTCCAGATCCGTCTCCCACAAAGAAGGAGTGTTGCAACACGGCTGCCGTTTCTACTGCAGGAGGAGTGCCCTTTAATTTGCGCCCCCCGCATCGGCTGAGCACCGTTCCACTCAACAGTCGCTAGGGGCGCCAGGCGCACAATGGGGCGGCGCGACTCAAGTTCCGGATTGGGGCGCACAAAGGGCGTTGCACGAGGAAATGACGTCATGATCTGCGCGCGCAGCTGAGCGCGCGCGCAAAGACTTTTCGCCGCCGCTAAATGTCTACTGAAGTTGGGGGGAGGCGCAGATCGCACTGCGCCCGGTCGCTAAGCGCCTAGCGCTCGAGATCTACTCCTCCTAAGGCGCTAACGGCTGGCGCACGCAACTGAATTTCTAGCCCATTATCTTTATTCATTTTCCTGTTGACTTTTTTCTATTCTTACTGTCAATTTAGCCGTTAACTTTTAGAATCCTGTCTCTGTGTTTAGGTGTTTCAAAAACGTATCATAAAATGGTTATTACAGATTTATCACTTTGATGCCATTCTCACGAAGATTTTTCATTCAATTCTTAATATTGGCTTAATTGGTTATTAACAGACGTTGTGAATCCATGGTGTTCCAAGTTCAATACAAAAGCCATGTGATTGCTTGGTGCATCTATTGAAGTCATATCTTCAAAGTGTTCTGTTGGTATCATATTTACTACATGTAAATTAAAAACACTTCAACCAGGGTGTTTCATGCATTTCCAGCTCATTGGTCCTCCCGACTTACTTACCTGGTGTGATCTCCGAACGTTGCGAAACCCGTTGAAAATGTGCAAAAATTGGAAAAGGCTGTCAAAATAGTAGTTAACAAGGAGTTAAGGGGGAAAAATCCAGTTGATTGCGCCTCCCGTTAGCGCCTTAAGAGGGCGCCAATTGGGGCGCAAAGCAACTAGAGGCCGGGCGCGGCGATGTTTGTGCCGCTCGCAAAATTAACAAGACATTTTGCTGCAGCGCTAAACACTGCCGCCACGATCTCCTGCGCCGGCAGATTGTGACGTCAGTCGAGTGCGCAATGACACGTTAGCGCCCGAACCGGATATTGAGTGGTGCCCCCTGCCTTACCGCCTGTTGCCAGCAATGACAGGTTGAGGGGAGCGTTATGCTGTCAGAAAGGGACTAGGGGAGCACTATTTAAAGGCGACCACTTCCTGCCTTTTTTTGTCAGTGACATTTTTGCACCACGCATTCTGAGAGAGAGAGAGACTTCTGGAGAGATTCAACGCTGTGTGAAGGAGTTTTGAGTACTGAGCAGCACTTTGCAGGTTTACTTTGATTTGCCCTTCCTTGCTTCGCCAGCACTCTGAGGTAGCGCCTCACTCCTCGGCCTTTGCGCCTTAAGACAGGTGTGAAGCGCCTGATTTAGTGTTCCAATCACCTCCAGGGGTGATAAAAGCCAAGTTTGCTGTCGGAGGTGATAATTAGCGCCAGGCGCTAAACTTTGCGCACGGCCGATAACGGCGCCCCAAATGGGGCGATACCGAATTTTTCCCCCTAAGTGTCTTAAATCCCTCACTCGCCGCTTGGTGTTGGGTCTGTTGTGAAATCACAGACCCGACACTCTTGAAACTCACACGGAGGCGGGTTTCCAACCCACCGTCAATCATTGCAACTTTAACAGCTGAGCCGCCTCTGAGCGCCGGCAAAATCATGGCCTTAGTTACGCATTTACTGTCAAGTAATGGCCAAGTTATATTTTATGCAATTCTCATTAATTTTTGGTCTTTCTGTAAGTGTCCGCCTT
Source organism: Somniosus microcephalus (assembly GCF_052327205.1). Taxonomy (NCBI): domain Eukaryota; kingdom Metazoa; phylum Chordata; class Chondrichthyes; order Squaliformes; family Somniosidae; genus Somniosus; species Somniosus microcephalus. The sequence continues at coordinate 62,950,235 of NC_141001.1, read as the reverse complement.
GGCTCAGTGGGTAGCATTCTCGCCTCTGAGTCAAAAAGTTGTGGGTTCAAGTCCCACTCCAGAGACTTGAGCACTCCTGTGCAGTGCTGAGGGAGTGCTGCACTGTGCCATGTTTTGAATGAGACGTTAAACTGAGGCCCTGTCTGCTCTCTCAGGTGGATGTAAAAGATCCCATGGCAGGAAGAAGAGCATGGGAGTTATCCCTGGCCAATATTTATCCCTCAATCAACACAACAAAAATAGATTATTTGGTCATTATCACATTGCTGTTTGTGGGACCTTGCTGTGCGCAAATTGGCTGCCACCTTTCCTACATTACAACAGTGACTCCACTTCAAAAAGTACTTAATTGGCTGTTACCTAAATACAAATTTAATTAAATAAAACAAGGTCATATAGGGATGGCAGTGCAGGTGGTGTGCCGCAACTGCAGCATGTGGGAGTTTGTGGAGAGCACTGTGATCCCAGACAACCACATTTGCAGTAAGTGCCTGCATCTTGAGGAACTTCAGCTCAGAGTTTTTAAGCTGGAGTCTGAGGTGCAGGCATTGCAGGGCATCAGGAATGGGAAGAGTTACCTGGACACTTTGATCCAGGAGGCAGTCACACCCCTTAGGTTAGGTAGTGGTACAGGTCTGGTTAGTGGTCAGGGACAGGAGGGTGTGACTGCAACTCAGGCAGGTAAGGGGACCCCAGGTGTAGTGCTGGAGGAGCCTCAGCCTTTGCACTTGTCCAACAGGTATGAGGTTCTTGCTGCCTGTGTGGATGAGGGAAAAGCCTGCAGGATGGATGAGCAAGCTGACCATGGCACCATGGTGCAGGAGGCCATTCAAGTGGGGGGAGTGAAAGGGAATGTAGTTGTGGTAGGGGACAGTATAGTCAGGGGGATAGATAATGTTCTCTGTAGCCGCGACCGAGAGTTCTGAAGGTTGTGTTGCCTGCCCGGTGCCCGGGTTAAAGACATCTCCTCGTGACTGGAGGAGAACTTGGAGTGGGAAGGGGAGAATCCAGTTGTTGTGGTCCACGTAGGAACCAACGACATAGGTAGAACTAGGAATGACGTCCTGCTGAGGGAGGTTGAGGAGCTAGGATCCAAATTAAAAAGCAGAACCTCAAAGGTAATAATCTCTGAATTGTTACCTAGGCCACACACAAATTGGCAGAGGGATAAACAGATTAAAGGTTTAAATGCGTGGCTCAAAGAGTGGTGTGGGAGGAAGGGGTTTCAGTTCATGGAGCACTGGCACCAGTACTGGGGAAAGAGGGAGCTGTTCCGTTGGGATGGGCTCCACTTAAACCTGGCTGGGACCAGTGTCCTGGCGAACCGAATAACTAAGGTTGTAGACAGAGCTTTAAACTAATGAAGGGATGGTGGGAGGATTCAGGAAAGAGTAAATTTAAAAGCAGTGAGAGAAATGTCCAGGCTCTAGGGCAGAGTAGAGTTTTGGGTAAAGATAAGCAGAGTGGGTCAGGAAGGGACAGAGAGAGTAACAAAGGTAATAGGGCATCAGTGACTAAGGTGACATCAGGGAAAAATAGAAATAAATCAAAGCTAAAGGCACCATATCTGAATGCACAAAGCATTCACAACAAAATACAGTAAACTCTTGTTTAAATGGCACTTAATCATCCGGAATACTTTAATAACCGGCAAAATAGATAACCGGTAATCTTGTCGAATCCATTCAGCACTCGTTTTGCCGAGTCCGAGTCTCCCACGGTGGCCGAGTTAGTCAGTGGTTTTTATTTTTGTTTGTGTTAAAAATGGCCTACCTCTCTGTTATCCAGAATTTTTCATCAACCGGCAGCATCCTGGTCCCGTAGGTGCCGGATAAGAAAGAGTTTACTGTAGATGAATTAACAGCGCAGATAGAAATTAATAGGTTTGATCTAATACCCATTACAGAGACGTGGTTGCATAGTGGCCAAGGTTGGGAACTAAATATTCCAGGATACTTAACTTTTAGAAGAGATAGGCAAAATGGTAGCTCTGATAATAAAGGATGGGATATAGACAGCAGAGAGAATGGATCTTAGCTCTGAAAATCAAGAAGTAGAATCAGTTTGGGTGGAGCTAAGAAACAACAAGGGGCAGAAAACATTGGTGGGAATTGTTTATAGGCCCTCAAACAGTAGTTGTAATGTAGGGTAGAGTATAAATCAGGAAATTAGAGGGGCATGTACCAAGGGTAATACAATGATCATGAGGAACTTTAATCTACATATAGACTGGGCAAACCAAATTTGCAGTAATAGTATGGAGGACGAATTCATGGAATGCATGCAAAATAGTTTTCTAGATCAGTATGTTGAGGAACCAACTAGGGAACAGGCTATTTTAGATCTAGTATTGTGCAATGAGAAAGGGTTAATTAATAACCTTGTAGTAAAGGGGCCTTTAGGGAAGAGTGACCATGATATGATAGAATTTTATATCGAGGTTGAAAGTGATTCAGTTAAATCCGAAACTAGGGTCTTAAATCTAAACAAAGCAAATTACGTAGGTATGAGGGGCGAGTTGGCTACAGTAGATTGGAAATCTACATTAAAAGGTATGACAGTAGATAAGCAATGGCTAGCATTTAAAGAATTAATACATAATTTACAACAAATATACATTCTTTTAAGGCACAAAAACCCCACAAGAAAAGTGGTCCAACCATGGCTAACAAGAGAAGTTAAAGATAGTATTGTAGCAGTTCGTGTTCACCTAGGTAGGTATTGGATGAATGACTACTAAATAATCGAGTTTGACTTCAGGAGAACAATCAATAAGTTATTTAATGCAGGAAACAGATGTTATACAGCGGACAATGGAGTTGGATGCAGGAGAGCCGGTAGGTACGTCTTAACCCAGCGGGGACGCCACGAGGACTGACTCCGCAGTCCTGTGGAGAGCGTGATGGCTCGGTCGTGTTTTCCCGCGCTTAGGTGGTCACGTGACCGCGTTGTGACATTAGCGCGTTTGCCCGCGCTTGGGCGGTCACGTGACCTGCGCCGTTGTGTCGGCGCGTAGCTGTGGCTGACCGTTGCGGCCGAAGACACGAGAGCGGGCGGACGAACCGGGCCAGCGGCCATCGCGGGCGCGGGAGGCCGAACCGGGCTGGCGGCCACCGCAGGAGCGGGAGGCCGAGTTGTGCCGGTGACCGTTGGGAGAGTGTAAGGCCGAGCTGGGTCGGCTCGCATCTCGGTGTATTACGCGACGTGTGACGTGATGTCAGTGCATTACGTCGCGTTCTTAAAGGGGCAACGGCCCAAACAGGTAAGTTATGTACATACAAAGGTAAGTTAAAGTGAATTACGTATATACAAAGTAAGGGACATCCGGTGGAACCGCCACATGCGCCCCCCCCCCAGAATTCGCTTTAACGAAAGTCCAAAGATGAGATGGTCTGACGAGCTAGTGGTCTCGGCAGGCGTGCTGTCTTGACTTGGCGGGCCAGGTCTGAAGATGCTGGTCGTAAGCAGATCCTTACGCACGTTGTGGCGAATAAAACGTATCCGTCAGGCGAAGGGCCATGGAGACGGAGCGAAACAGCAGGCCTTGTCAGAGTGACAGGCAGGTTGGGCGGATGCGGACGATCGCTCTGTTGATGTTGGAACAAGTCCTTGTTCTGACGAAATCTGCAGGAACGCTGAACTGGCGATCCAGAAGGACTTCACGGGTGAGGTCAGTGAACTCGCCAACAGGTGAGCGAAGTCTTCGGGAGACTGGAACGCACGGAGCGGTACGTGCTGTAGTGCTACGATGGTAACACAACAGAGAGTGAACAGTTGCTGCGTTGATCAGTGATTGGTGAGGACAGCAACTTTCACGTGGTCGATCGCCGCCGCGGGATGCCCGTTGGACCCGTCCTCGACGTTTGCAGCGTCAGTAGATGTTTGCGTTTGTTAAGGAGAAAACTGGAGAAAGGGCGGCAATGGTCCGGGTTGTTGTTAATTTTGGTAGGGGTAAACTCTGCCTGGAGGGCGGCAACACTTGTAGTTGTTCTTGCTATAGGAGATAACAGCTGGGAGGGTGGCACGCTTCTTGTCTCGCCGAAAAGTGTGGTAGGTAACATAACCAGCAGGCTGACGGGCTGGTGCATCATCGGCGGGGCATGAGTCTTCGTGTTTCATGAGGAGCGAGTCCTCGTGCCATCTCCGCGGAGGCGCGCTCCGATCCTGCGGGCTCGAAAACCTGCGGACCCCGCGCTTGGAGGGATTCATGCTTGCTGTTGCGTTGGGAGGTGTCGTAGAGGCGGACGAACCGTGTGGCGGGTAGAAATATCGAATACGGAGACCGTAAGCACGTGCGTGGTCTGTGTCGCATCGATGTTCCCAGCGGACGGGGCTTCTACCTTTAGAAAGCACGAGGGCGGTTGCAGCTCTCTGAATGGCGGTAGCGACAGCGAAACAGCTGAAGCTTCCATAGCTTGCTTCTTTTTTGAAAGACGATCACAAAACTCACCAGTTGTAGGCGTTGGCATTTGTGTTCGACGGTTGCCGTTGGTCGTGCTGTACCTCTGTAAAATCGGTCTCCAATGTAAGTGTTGTTGGCTGCACTTCCTTTGCGAATACATTCGCAAAGACTGGGTCGTCAATGTAGGAACTGGTGTTCGTCGGCTGTTACTCGTCGATTGTTCTTCGGTTGTCTTCTGTGCAGACGAGGGTCAGGCTGTGCGTTTCGTCCGTGAAAAACGTTCACGGATACGGGGTCACCAATATAGGGATTGATGAGCCCCCGCACTCACGTCGTTGGGTCACCAATGTTGCAGTTGATGAGCTCCCGTATTCACATTGTTGGGTCACCAATGTAGCAGTTCGTGTTCACCTAGGTAGGTATTGGACGAATGACTACTAAATAATCGAGTTCGACTTCAGGAGAACAATCAATAAGTTATTTAATGCAGGAAACAGATGTTATACAGCGGACAATGGAGTTGGATGCAGGAGAGCCGGTAGGTACGTCTTAACCCAGCAGGGACACCATGAGGACTGACTCCGCAGTCCTGTGGAGAGCGTGATGACGTCATCACGCTCGGTCACGTTTTCCCACGCTTAGGTGGTCACGTGACCGCGTCATGACGTTAGCGCGTTTGCCCGCGCTTGGGCAGTCACGTGACCTGCGCCGTTGTGTTGGCGTGTAGCTGTGGCTGGCCGTTGCGGCCGAAGACACGAGAGCGGGTGGACGAACCGGGCCGGCGGCCATCGGGCGCGGGAGGCCGAACCGGGCCGGCGGCCACCGCAGGAGCGGGAGGCTGAGTTGTGCCGGCGACCATCGGGAGAGTGTAAGGCCGAGCTGGGTCGGCTCGCATCTCGGTGTGTTACGCAACGCGTGACGTGACGTCAGTGCGTTACGTCGCGTTCTTAAAGGGGCAACGGCCCAAACAGGTAAGTTATGTACATACAAATGTAAGTTAAAGGGAATTATGTATATACATAGTAAGGGACACCCGGTGGAACCGCCACAGTATTAGATCAAAGGAAGAGGCTTCTAATGTTGCCAAAAAGAGCAGTAAGCCTAAGGATTGGGAGGATTTTAGAATTCAGCAAAGGAGGACTAAGTAAAAAAAGGGAAAATAGAATGAGAGTAAATTAGCGAGAAACATAAAAACAGACTGTAAAAGTATCTATATGTATGTAAAAAGGAAAAGATTAGCAAAAGTAAATGTGGGTCCATTACAGGTTGAGAAAGGAGAAATTATAATGGGGAATAAGGAAATGGTAGAGTAATCAAACAAGTACTTTGGCCACGATTTTGCTGGCACTCAGAAGACAGATTTGGAGGCAGGTCTGGAATTAAAATCAAAATGATTGACAGCGGGTTGCGAACCCGCCGCCATCCCACCTCCACCCAACGTTACAAAGTATCAGGTCTGCGAGTCCCGATCAGAGCCGACATCAAGCGGCAGGAGAGCCACTTAAGGCAGTTAACAGCTTGTTAACTGCCTGGATAATCCGATTTTGAGAGGCTTTTTCCATTTTGCAACATTTTCAGCATGTTGCACGTTGTGCAACAAACACGCCAGCTGATTGTGCCGGGTTCAGCAACTCACTGAATACTTGACAGTTGGCCCTGCAGCATAAAAGTGGACCTGTAACATGACTCACTTTCTGTTTTGAGGTTTTGGAACACATTTTGCAGGTGTATTGAGATTGTAAGGGGGAGAAATTCGATATTGCCCCGTTTGGGGCGTAAGTACCAGCCGGGCGTGAAATTGTGCGCCCGGCGCTAATTATCACCACCTGCTGCTAAATTGGCCTCCTTCGCCCCAGAAGGTGTTTGGAGCGCTAAAACAGGCGCTGTACGACTGTCTTAAGGCGCTAAGCCGGAGGAGCGAGGCGCTACCTCTGAGGGCGGGCGCAGCGCAGGTGTGGCCAGTTAGCGATTGCACACAGACACACTGGCGCCGGTCAGCTCTTAAAGGGGAGGGTCGCTCTTGAATTGCAGCCACACCCTGCGCATCGGAGCCCTGAATCTTGGCCTGGACAGACCTGTTGCCAGATACTTAAGCCAAGGACCATGGAGAGGGCCAGGGAGCGAGTGCAACGGTTCAGTGAGGGGGCCTTGGAGGCTCTGGTTGGCGCGGTGGAGCGCAGGCGATCTCTCGTGTACCCGGACAGTGGCAGGAGGCCGCTGCCCAGCGACTATCGAAAAGCTTGGAGGGAGGTGGCTCACAGAGTGACCTCCAGCAGCATGGTGCCTAGGACCCCTGTGCAATGCAGGAAGAAGTTCAACGACCTCACTCGGGTCGTCAGGGTGAGTGCCCTTTTCAGAATCCTCTTCATCCCTGCATGTCGACCTCACTTTATGGCCAAAGGGCCCTGAAAGCCCCAATGCCCAGCCCTCATCCAACACCTATGGCCCTTTCAGGAAACTCACACGCACATTCAGCACTTTTCACATTGTAAGGGCTATTCGACCATGGGAGGCATTGCAGCCAAGATCAGGGCTGCACACTGTACTCAGAGCCCGTCCTTTCTCTTGCAGGGCAAGTTGGCGCATAACAGGAGGCAGCAGCAATGGACCGGGGGAGGCCGGCCTCACCTTCAAGCCCTGACCGATCTGGAGCAGCGAGTCCAACGGATTATGGCAGGCCGGATGATTGGCCCCATCGCCACTGGAGATGCCGACCCCATTCTGGACAGCAATGGTACGGTGATCACCTTTTTGACCTCTCTCCTTCCACTTGTGCCTCACACCAGCATCCTTTGCCACTATCGAACCAATACAGTACATTGCAGCACTCATGCCTCCCTCGCTGCCGCCCTGTCCTCACGCTAAAGCCACTCTTGTACCTCCCTGCTTTCAGATGCTGATTTACCAGGTGAGGAGGCTGGCCCTCAAGCTGCCACTGTGAGTGATTCTGAAGGCGACGACAAAGAGGAAGCCGGACCATCAGTGCCACCCTCAGCCGAGGCAGCCCATGGCCATAATGGGGACACGTCTTCCCTGGAGGGGAGCAGGGGGGAATGGTCTGAGGAGGGTGAAGCTCCGGGTCCAGCGGGCTGCAGCAATGTGAGGGGGGTAGGGAAGCTCGGCGGCCTTTTCCCCGGAGGGAGAGTCTGGCCTCCAGTCCTGCTACAGTGAGCGCAGAAGAGGTGCGGCTCCTCACTGAAATGAGCGCTCAGGCGGAGCACAGGCACACTGAGCTCGTGGCTGCAGTGGCAAGGATGCCAGATTCCATTGAGTCACTGGCAAGGAGTGTCCAGGACTTCGGCGCAGCACAGGCAAGGAGTCTCCAGGACTTCGGCGCAGCACAGACAAGGATTGTCCAGGATGTCGGCGCAGCACAGGCAAGGATTGTCCAGGACGTCGGCGCAGCACAGGCGGCTGCCACGCAATTGCTAAGTGCTGCAATGCAGTCAGTGGCTGGTCTCATGCAGACGCAGATTGAGGCCACACGAGCACTGACTGCTGCCACCCTCGCTGGATCGGGCAGGATTCCCCGGGGCCCTCACCGCGCCACAGCAGGCCAGCAATCTGTGCTTCAGCAGATTGCTCCGCATGCTGCAGTGCTGCCCCGTGGGAGTGCCAGTGTGTCGGCCGAACAGGGAGTTGCTGTCCTCTCTCAGGATGACAGCATTCCTGCTGCCAGCACTGTCACTTCTCCACTGCAGCTGCCACCACCTGTAGGCCAGACTGGTGCCGCCCATGCAGAGTTGGAGCAGTCAGCAGCCGGGCCCTCCAGGCCCAGAGCTGGTCCAGGCCGTCCCTCAAGTGCATCTGCAGTCTCAGTTTCTGACACTCAGCAGCCTTCCCCCAGCCTTGCTGCAGCCACTGGGGTCCCATTATGGAGGAGCTGCAGGGTGGGAAGGGGTCAATCTCGTAAGCGAAGCAGATCACCCTCGAAGGACAAAAAGTAGGAGGTGTGGCAAAATGTTGTTAATTGTTTTATTGAAGGCTGAGGATCGTGGTCATATTTTTGTTACTGTTTTGGTCATTGTCTCCAGGTTGTAAGAGCTAGTTATGTGACTGACTGTTTTTTTGGGGGGTTTCTTTCTATTACTTTGTCATGCGAGAAGGGTACACAGTTTGTTAAATAAAGAAGTGTCTTTATTCAGAATGTGCATGTTTGCTCTTTGAACTAATTGTTGCCTTGACTGGCTTAGCCTTGACTGGCTTAGGGGTTGCGGCATGGTTCCATTCAGGTTCTTTGAATGGCAAAAGCCATTCCCTCAGAGGGGGCCAAGAAGCGACTTGCTATAAGCCACTGACGGACGGTCCTTGCACTTTGTGCCTCCCTCCCGTCTTGGTGCTGCTGCTGCTCCTCCTCCTCCTCCTCCTTCTCCTCCTCCTCCTCCTCTGCTGGTGCTCCAATGTCTGGTGGCATTGGCTGAGTCCTGAGGATTGCCAGGTTATGCAGCATGCAGCACACAACAACGAAGTGGGAGACTTGCTCAGGTGAGTACTGAAGGGCTCCTCCGGAATGGTCCAGACAGCGGAACCGTTGCTTGAGCACGCCGATTGTGTGCTCAATTATGTTCCTGGTAGCGTGATGGCTCTCATTGTATCGTTCTTCAGCAGGGGTGCTGGGCGAACAGAGCGGGGTCATCAGCCAGGTGCACAGAGGATAGCCCTTGTCCCCGAGAAGCCAGCCTCCTGGGTGAGCTGGGGCCTTGAAAAGGTCTGCCACAGAAGTCTGGCGCTGGATGAAGGCGCCGTGGCTGCTGCCTGGAAAGCGGACATTGACAGCGAGTATCAGCTGTCTGTGGTCACACACCAACTGGACGTTCAACGAATGGAACCCCTTTCGGTTGCGGAAATCCTCGGCATTCTCTTGCGGTGCCCGCAAAGCCACATGCGTGCAGTCAATGGAGCCCTGCACCATGGGGAAGCCCGCTATTCTTGCAAAGCCCATTGCGCGCTCTTGCTGCTTGTCCGAGGTCATGGGGAAGGAGATATACTGTCGTCTCCTTTTAAAGAGGGTATTCGTGACTTGACGGATGCAGCAATGCACCGCGAACTAGGAGATATTGACAATGTCCCCAGTAGTGGATTGAAAGGAGCCAGTGGCATAGAAGTTGCTGGCCGTGAGGCAAGGGATGCGCTAATCCATGCCAGATTCACGTAACTTTATGCAGCAAACACATGTGGCTGGCACATGGATATGAGTATTTGCATGACCTTCATAACACTCCATACAGCATCTGTACAATAAACTGTGCATTTCTATCACTCTCCCCACCATCACTACAGATGCACTCATAGGCCACCTCTTTGAATCTTTGACGTCGCATTTCTTTAATACAATTGAAATAACGATGACAAATGTAACTTTGTATTATATCAAAACACTCAAGTGACTACCCTTCTGACTATTTAGAAACATAGAAGATAGGAGCAGGAGTAGGCCATTCGGCCTCTCGAACCTGCTCCGCCATTCAATGCAATCATGGCTGATCATCCAAATTCAGTACCCGGTCCCTGCTTTCTCCCCATACCCCTTGATCCTTTTAGCCTTAAGAAATATATCCAACTCCTTCTTGAATATATTTAATAAACTGGCCTCCACGGCCTTCTGTGATAGAGAGTCACACAGGTTCACGACTCTCTGGATGAAGAAATTCCTCCTCATTTCTGTCCTAAATGGCCTACCCTTTATCCTTAGACTGTGTCCCCTGGTTCTGGACTCCCCGACCATCGGGAACATCCTTCCTGCATCTAGTCTGTCCAGTCCTGTCAGAATTTTATAAGTTTCAATGAGATCACCTCTCATTCTTCTAAACTCCAGCAAGTACAAGTCCAATCGACCCAATCTCTCCTCATACGTCATTCCTGCCATCCCAGGTATCAGCCTGGTGAATCTTTACTGAACTCCTTCCATGGCAAGAACATCCTTCCTCAGATAAGGTGACCAAAACTGCACACAATACTCAAGATGTGGTCTCACCAAGGCCCTGTACAACTGCAGCAAGACATCCTTGTTCCTGTACTCAAACCCTCTCACTACGAAGGCCAACATACCATTTGCCTTCTTAACCGCCTGCTGCACCTGCATGCTTACCTTCAGCGACTGGTGCACAAGGACACCCAGGTCTCATTGCACTTCCCCTTCTCCCAATCTATTGCCATTTAGATAATAATCTGCCTTCCTGTTTTTGCCACCAAAGTGGATAACCTCACATTTATCCACATTATATTGCATCTGCCATGTTTCTGCCCAATCACCCAACATGTCCAAATCATCCTGGAGTTTCTCGACATCCTCCTCACAGCACACACGCTCACCCAGCTTTGTGTCATCTGCAAATTTGGAGACATTACATCTAGTTCTCTTGTCCAGATGATTTATATAAATTGTGAATAGCTGGGGTCCAAGGACCGATCCCTGCGGTACCCCACTAGTCACTGCCTGCCATTCGGAAAAAGACCCGTTTATTCCAACTCTTTGCTTTCTGTCTGCCAGCCAGTTCTCTATCCAAGTCAATGCCTTGCCCCCAATCCCATGTGCCTTAACTTTACACGCTAATCTCTTATGCGGGACCTTATCGAAGCCCTTCTGAAAGTCCAGATACACCACATCCACTGGTTCTCCCTTCTCTATTTAACCAGTTACATCCTCAAAAAATTCCAGTAGATTAGACAAGCACGGTTTACCTTTTGTGAATCCATGTTGACTTTGTCTGATCCTGTCACTGTTTTCCAAGTGCTCTGCTGTTACATCTTTTATAATCGACTCTAGCATTTTCCCCACTACCGATGTCAGGCTGACCGGTCTATAATTCCCCGTTTTCTCTCTACCACCTTTTTTGAATAGTGGGGTAACATTAGCTACCCTCCAATCCATGGGTACTGTTCCAGATTTCATCGAATGTTGGAAGATGATCAGCAATGCATCTATTATTTCTAGGGCCACTTCCTTAAGTACCCTAGGATGTAGATTATCAGGCCCTGGGGATTTATCGGCCTTCCGTCCCATCAATTTCCCTAACACCATTTCCCTACAAGTACTGATTTCTTTCAGTTCCACCCTTTCATGAGACCCTATGTTCCCCGGCATCTCTGGCAGGTTATTTGTGTCCTCCTTTGTGCAGACAGAACCAAAATATGTATTTAGTTGGTCTGCCATTTCTTTGTTCCCCATTATAAATTCCCCTGATTCTGACTGCAAGGGGCCTACACTTGACTTCACCTATCTTTTTCTCTTCACATATCTATAAAAGCTTTAACAGTCAGTTTTTATGTTCCCTGAAAGTTTACTCTCATATTCTATTTTCCCCTTCTTAATTAATCCCTTTGTCCTCCTTTGAATCCTAAACTGCTCCCAATCCTTAGGATTATTGCTTTTTCTGGCCAATTTATATGTCCTCTCCTTGGATCTTATGCTATCCCTAATTTCCCTTGTTAACCACGGATGAGTCACCTTTTTTGTTTTATTTTTATGCCAAACTGGGATGAACAAATTCTGTAGTTCATCCATGCGGTCTTTGAATGTTTGACATTGCCTATCCACCGTCAACCCTTTGAGTGGCATTCCCCAATCAATCCTACCCAACTCGCACCTCAGACCATTGTAGTTTCCTTTATTTAAATTTAGGACCCTAGTTTCTGAGTCAACTACTTCATTCTCCATCTTAATGAAGAATTCGATCATATTATGATCGCTCCGACCCAAGGGGCCTCGTACAACAAGATTGCTAATTAATCCTTTCTCGTTACATAATACCCAGTCTAAGATGGCCTGATCTCTGGTTGGTTCCTCGACATATTGGTCCAGGAAACCATCCCGTACACACCAGGATTTCCTCCTCCACAGTATTGTTACTAATTTGGTTAGCCCAATCTATATGTAGATTAAAGTCATCCATGATGACTGCAGTGCACTTATTGCACGCTTCTTTAATTTCCCTTTTAATGCCATCCCCAACCTCCACCTTACTGTTTGGAGGTCTATATACCACTGCCACTAACATTTTCTGCCCCTTGGTATTTCTCAATTCTATCCATACAGATTCCATATCATCAGAGGTAATATCTTTCCTTACAATTGTGTTAATCCCTTCTTTAACTAGTAATGCTACCCCACCTCCCTTTACTTTTTGCCTATCTTTCCTGAATATCGAATACCGCTGGATGTTGAGTTCCCAGCCTTGGCCATCCTTGAGCCACCTTTCCGTAATCCCAACCAAATCATGTTTGTTTACCTCTATTTGCGCAACCAATTCATCCACCTTATTACGAATGCTCCTCGCATTAAGACACAAAGCCTTCATGCTTGTTTTTTTAACGCTCTTAGACCTATTAGAATTATTATTTACTGTGGCCACATTTGATTTAAACTGTTGATTTCTCTGACTGCCACTTTTGTTTTTCTCCTTCCTATCTTTTGCTTTTATCCTTGTTTCCCTTTCCTCTGTCTCCCTGCTCAGGTTCCCAACCCCCTGCCGTTTTAGTTTAAACCCTCCCCCAGAGCACTAGCAAACACTCCCCCTAGGACATCGGTTCCAGCCCTGCCCAGGTGCAAACCGTCCGGTTTGAACTGGTCCCACCTCCCCCAGAACCGCTTCCAATGTCCCAGGAACTTGAATCCCTCCCTGTTGCACCATTCCTCTAGCCATGTATTCATCTGAAATATCCTTCTATTTCTACTCTGACTAGCACGTGGCACTAGTAGCAATCCTGAGATTACTACCTTTGAGGTCCTATTTTTTAATTTACCTCCTAACTCCCTATATTCAGCTTTTAGGACCTCATCCCAGTTTTTACCTATATCGCTGGTACCTATATGCACCACGACAACTGGCTGTTCACCCTCCCCTTCCAAGATGCTCTGCAGCCGCTCTGAGACATCCTTGATCCTTGCACCAGGGAGGCAACACACCATCCTGGAGTCTCGTTTGCAGCTGCAGAAACACCTATTTATTCCCCTTACAATAGAATCCCCTATTAATATAGCTCTACCCCTCTTTTTCCTCCCGTCCTGTGCAGCAGAGCCAACCCTGGTGCTAGGAATTTGGCTGCTGCTGCTTTCCTCTGATAAGCCATCCCCCCCAACAGTACTCAAAGTGGTGTATCTGTTTGAGAGGGGGATGTCCACAGGGAACCCCTGCACTACCTGCCTGCGCTTAGTACTCTGCCTGTTGGTCACCCCTTCCCTTTCTGCCTGTCCAACCACTACCTGCAGTGTGTCCAACTCCGTAAACGTGCTATTCACGACGTCCCGAGCATCGCGAACGCTCCAGTATGCATCCAATCACAGCTCCAGCACCGCAATGCGGTCTGTCAGTAGCTGCAGCTGGATGCACTTCCTGCACACATAGTTGTCAGGGACACAGGAAGTGTCCCTGAGTTCCCACATATCGCAGGAGGAGCATACCACGTGGCCGAGCTGTCCTGCCATGACTTACCCTTTAATTATTTGAAATTAAATTAAATCAATCAATCCCACTAATTACACTACAGTTAAATGGTTTACCAACGGTCCCCGCTACACCAGAGAGACCTTAGTAACTATAAACCACAGAGTTAAAGTTTAAGAGAGAAATACTTACCAACCAATCACTTACCTGCTTTCTGGTGACATCAAACTTCAATTACTTTTTACTTTTCTCCCTCCCTCTGAGCTCGGAGACTGGAGACTGGTATGCCTCACCTGAACTCTGGCGCCCTTTTTAAACTGCAGAGTCTCCCGCAGGTCCGCACTGCCGCCGCCTCCGCTGCTGCTGTGGGGCCTCACTTGAACTCTGGCGCCCTTGGTTTGCTGAGGGGGCTTCCTCAGTCCATTGGAGGGAAACAGAACCTCCTTGCGCCCTCTCACTCCCTCCACAAGAGCATGGAGAGAGTCATCATCAATCGGGGTGAAGCCTTGGTTCTTGCTGCAGTCATCTCGCAAACAGTACCACTCAGGAGTATCAAAGTTAATAAAACCCAAAGGCTGCCTGGGCCCCTTAAATGCAGCTGAATCGAAGATGTCAGCAGAGGTGAGCAGCAGACCCGAACCCACTGATTGGGCCGGGTAACGCGCCGACAGGCCAGTCAAGTCAAAATCGTTATATCAGTGCCACTGAAACCGGCAGTGGGACCGGAACCCGCTAAACCACGAACCCTACGTGAACCCGCCTCCGCCTGGAAAAGCCAACCCTTTGTGTCTGTCTTTACGGTAGAAGATGCAAAAAATTTCCCAGATATAGTGGCAAACCAAGGCTCTAGTGAGAATGAGGAACTGAAATATTTGCCAATTTAACTGACTAGTAAAAAAATAGAGAAATTAATGGGACTGAAAGCAAATAAATCAACTGGACCTGATGGCCTACATCCTAGGGTTTTGAAAGAGGTGGCTATAGAGATAATGGGCAGGATTTTCATTGGGCCGTGGAGGCGGGATTGCAGGCATGTGGGGGGGTTAAAATCCCGAAATCGGGGGGTCCCGACCCCATCTCACCCCCAAACCACCTCCATGCCAGTTTCAAAGGAGGCGGGTACCCGCCCCGGACTGGGACCCGCCTCCCCGAGGCGGGAAGGGGTTAGTGCCAATTAACTGCCTGTTAACAGGCAGTTAACAGGCAGTTATTAGCCTAATCCCTATTTTTAATGTTCAAGTGTGGGATTCCCGACGGCTCCAAACCATGCCAGGTTAGAGGAGGGGGATCGTCGGGATGAAGGGCTTGGAGGGGTCGAGATGTCCAGTGCTCAGGTGAGTGATGGGTGCATGAGTGCAAAGGTAAGTGTGTTTGGTGTGTGTAAAGTGTTTAAAGAAGTTTTACATACCTTTACTTACCTTTACAGCCTTCCTTCCTTCAGGTCTCGGGAGTCCCTCATCTCACCGGCACAGAAAGCAGAATTGCTGCGAGCTGTCAAAAATTGCAGCATTCAGCTTTCTGTTCCGGGGAGATCTCTAAATCATCCTGAGAGGAAGGAATTAACTTGGAGTACAGATTATCAGTGTTTGACAGCTTCAAACAGCTGTGAAACACTGATATTTCATCTGTCAAAAGGTCTTGACAGATGAAATATCAATCTGTGACGTCACCTGTTGCCGGGTGGCCCTTAATTGGTCTGCTGAGCCCGTTGGGCGGGCTCAACAAGGTCAATCAAGTCAAAATCGTGTGGGTTGGCCACAACTCGATGGAGGCAGGACTACAACCCCTAAAGTTGTAGTCCCGCCTCCTACCCGACTCCTCAATGAAAATCCAGCCCAATGGATGCATTGGTTGTCATTTTCCAAAATTCCATAGATTCTGAAATGGTTCCCGCAGATTGGAAGGTAGCAAATGTAACCCCACTATTTAAGAAAGGAGGGAGAGAGAAAACGGGGAACTACAGACCAGTTAGTCTGACATCAGTAATAGGGAACATGCTAGAATCTATTATTAAGGACGTGGTAACAGAGCACTTAGAAAATTATAATAGGATTGGGCAGAGTCAACACAGATTTATGAAAGGGAAATTGTGTTTGACAAATCTGTTAGTGTTTTGAGGTTGTAACTAGCAGAATAGATTAGGTGGAACCAGTGGATGTGGTGTATTTGGATTTTCAGAAGGCATTCGATAAGGTGCCACACAAAAAGTTATTAAACAAAATTAGGGCTCATGGGATTGGGGGTAATATACTAGCATGGATTGAGGATTGGTTAACGGACAGAAAACAGTTGTCCGTTGGCAGGCTGTAACTAATGGGTTACCACAAGGATCAGTGCTTGAGCCTCAGCTATTCACAATCTGCATCAATGATTTGGATGAGGGGACCAAATGCAATATATCCAAGTTTACTAATGCTACAAAGCTGAGTGGGAATGTAAGTTGTGAGGAGGATGCAAGGAGGCTTCAAGGGGATATAGACAGGCTATGTGAGTGGGCAAGAACATGGCAAATGGAATATAATGTGGAGAAATGTGAAGTTATCCACTTTGGTAGGAAAAATAGAAAAGCAGAGTATTTTTTAATTGGTGAGAAATTGGGAAATGTTGGTGTTCAGAGGGACCTGGGTGTCCTTGTACATGAATCACTGAAAGTTAACATGCAGGTATAGCAAGCAATTAGGAAAGCAAATGGTATGTTGGCCATTTTAGACTGGGTATTGTGCAATGAGAAGGGACTTATCAACAATCTTCTTGTACGAGGCCCCTTGGGTCAGAGCGATCATAATATGATCGAGCTCTCAGTCGAGATGGAGAGTGAGGAAATTGAATCAGAGACTAAGGTCCAGAACTTAAATAAAGGGAATTACGAGGGTATGAGATGGGAATTGGGTAAGATTGATTGGGTGGTGTTTCTGGGGGGATTGACAGTGGATAGACAATGGCAAGCATTCAAAGATAGAATGGAAGAATTCCAGAACATGTTTATACCGGTTTGGCATAAAAATAAACCTAAAAAGGTGGCTCAACCGTGGATAACGAGGGAAATTAGGGACAGCATAAAATCAAAAAAAAGGGCATATCAACTGGCAAAAAAAAGCACCAGACCGGAAGATTGGGGGCAGTACAGGATACAGCAAAAGAGGACAAAGGGATTAATCAGGAAGGGGAAAATAGAATACGAAAGTAAACTTGCAGCAAACATAAAGACAGACTGCAAAAGCTTTTATCGGTATATCAGGAGGAAAAGACTGGTAAAATCCCAAGTCGGTCCCTTGCAGTCCGATTCGGGAGAATATATAATGGAGAATAAGGAAATGGCAGACCAATTAAACTCATACTTTGGTTCTGTATTCACAAAGGAGGACACAAATAACCTCCCAGGAATATCGGCAAACATAGGGACTAATGAGAGGGAGGAGCTGACAGAAATTAGTATCTCTAGGGATATGGTGTTGGGTAAGTTGAGGGGACTGAAGGCCGACAAATCCCCGGGGCCTGATAAACTACATCCTAGGGTACTTAAGGAGGTGGCCCTGGAGATAGCAGATGCTCTAAGGATCATCTTCCGGAACTCCATTGACTCGGGAACAGTACCCGTGGATTGGAGGGTAGCTAATGTTACCCCAATATTTAAAAAGGGGGGTAGAGAGAAAGCAGGGAATTATAGACCAGTAAGCCTTACATCGGTTGTGGGCAAAATGCTAGAGTCCATTATTAAGGATAAAATAGCGGAGCACTTGACAAATGGGGAAAGGATCGGACAGAGTCAACATGGATTTACAAAGGGTAAATCGTGTTTGACTAATCTGCTGGAATTTTTTGAGGAAGTAACTGGTAAAATAGATGGGGGAGAGCCAGTGGATGTGGTGTACCTTGACTTCCAGAAAGCCTTCGATAAGGTTCCACACAAAAGATTATCATGCAAAATTAAGGCTCATGGGATTGGGGGCAAAGTATTAACGTGGATAGAGAACTGGCTGGCGGATAGAAAACAGAGAGTTGGAATAAACGGCTCGTTTTCGGAGTGGCAGGCAGTGACCAGCGGGGTGCCGCAAGGATCTGTCCTGGGACCCCAGCTGTTCACAATATATATAAATGATCTGGATCAGGGAATTGGATGCAATATTTCCAAATTCGCTGACGACACTAAACTAGGAGGAGGGGTGGGCTCTGATGAGGATGTCAGGAGGCTACAGTGCGATTTGGACAGGTTGGGGGAATGGGCGGATACGTGGCAGATGCACTATAATGTGGATAAATGCGAGGTTATCCACTTTGGGGGTAAAAACAGGAGGGTAGATTATTATCTAAATGGCAATAGATTGGGAGATGGGGAAGTGCAGAGGGACCTGGGTGTTCTTGTGCACCAGTCACTGAAGGAGAGCATGCAGGTGCAACAGGCGATTAAGAAGGCAAATGGTATGTTGGCCTTCATATCAAGGGGGTTCGAGTATAGGAATAGGGATACCTTACTACAGCTGTACAAGGTGCTGGTGAGACCGCATCTGGAGTATTGTGTACAGTTTTGGTCGCCCCATCTGCGGAAGGATGTTCTTGCCATGGAAAGAGTGCAGCGGCGATTCACCAGGCTGATACCTGGAATGGCGGGAATGACCTACGAGGAGAGATTGAATAGTTTGGGCTTGTACTCACTGGAGTTTAGAAGATTGAGAGGGGATCTCATCGAAACATATAAAATTATGGCAGGCCTGGACAGGCTGAATTCAGAGAGAATGTTTCCAATGGCAGGGGAGCACAGAACCAGGGGCCACAGTCTAAAAATAGCGGGCAAATCATTTAAAACAGAGATGAGGAAGAATTTCTTCACTCAAAGAGTGGTGAGCCTGTGGAATTCCCTGCCACAGAGGGCTGTGAAGGCTAATTCAATAAATATTTTCAAGAGAGAATTGGATATATTTCTGAAGGCTAAGGGGATTAAGGGTTACGGAGAAAAGGCGGGGACGGGGTACTGAACTGGTAAGATCAGCTAAGATCTCAGATGAAGATCAGCCATGATCTCATTGAATGGCGGAGCAGGCTCGAAGGGCCGAATGGCCTACTCCTGTTCCTATCTCTATGTTTCTATGTTTCTATGTTTATTACTGCAATTATATAAGGTCCTGGTGAGATCACACCTGGAGTACTGTGTACAGTTTTGGTCTGCTTACCTAAGGAAGGATATACTTGCTTTAGAGGGAGTGCAACAAAGGTTCACCAGAGTGGTTCCTGGAATGGGGGGATTGTCCTATGAGGAGAGATTGAGTAGACTAGGCCTACATTCTCTAGAGTTTAGAAGAATGAGAGGTGATCTCATTGAAACCTACAAAATTCTTACATGACTTGACAGGGTAGATGCAGGGAGGATGTTTCCCCTGGCTGGGGAGTCTAGAACTAGGGGTCACAGTCTCAGAATAAGGGGTCAGCCATTTAGAACTGAGATGAGGAGAAATTTCTTCACTCAGAGGGTGGTGAATCTTTGGAATTCTCTACCACAGAGAGCTGTGGAGGCTCAGTCGTTGAGTATATTCAAGACGGAGATTGATAGATTTTTGAATATTAAAGGAATCAAGGAATATGGGGAAAGTGCAGGAAAGTGGAGATGAGGTGGAAGATCAGCCATGATCTTATTGAATGGCGGAGCAGGCTCGAAGGGCAAATGGCCTACTCCTGCTCCTATTTCTTATGTTCTTATGTAAAGTGCTTTGGGATGTCCAGAGGCTGTGAAAGGTGCTATGTAAATGCAAGTCTTTCTTTAATTGACATCATTTTTAGCCATAGTATATATATTTTACTAGGCACACCCTTCTCATTCTGTACACTTGAACATCCTGGGAGGAACTGCTCCAATAGGAACAAGTGGACATTCTTTGGAGATTTAACATATGTGCTATTTACAATGTACTGTAATTATGAGCTTGATTTGATCTGCTTTATTAATCACCTGAGAGAAGCAAAACAAAGCAGGGTACTCAATTTAAGCAAGAAGATTTTGTAAGCACTGTTCCTGGTACTTAAATTTAGCACACAAACCATATTGGCTCAGAATTTTCTGACAAAATAACAGTGAGTTTAATGGCACTCACCATTATTAATGTGTAAATTGTCCAGTAACTTGGGGCGCGGAAGAGATATGCCATTAATTGCGAATTGCCACAAGTTGCTGGATGGTTTGTGCCACTCTGCTGTATGCCTCACGAAAACCACAACTCACCCACAACCTTCCCATGAATTTTATGAAGTTGCTGCATTTGCGCATTATTTGCCAATTTAACTCACTGTAGAAAATTAGGGCTGCAATTTAACAGCGTAAGCACCCTCTTAATGAGGAGATTTATGTTCCTGCAATGCCGTTCAACCTCTCCAGCCCAGAAAGGGAACAATTTAAACTGTGGAGTCTCATTCCTACATGTAACAAATTGTTGTTAACAGTTTTTAAAATTTTAAATGTTTATATTTTTTCCTTTCCTTTCTGTCTCTTTTGTTCACTCTCTTAATCCAATCTTTATTTCTCTTTCTGTACCTTATTTGACTCTAATTCATCCTCCTTCTCCATTGTTCCTCTGTTTCTTTCTCAACCCTTAAATCTCATCGGTTACACAGTTGGCCCCATCGTTCACTAAGGTCCCAGATGCCCTGTTGCCCTTGCCACGCCGTTATCAGCTCGCACTTCCAGCAAATTACAGGGCAAAAATTGTTTGAGCTAAAGGGTAAGGAAAAACATCTAACTAATAGGGCACGCCGCAAGAAGACCCGCTCCAGCAAAATCGGGGCCAATATTTTTCTAAATCCACCAAGATATCGTAGCTCAGATGCTCCAAGGTTGCTCTCTTAAATAGGAAAGTTATGTTCATCCCAACTTTATTTGTCGTTTATTTAATTCTGATTCCGTCGTTGCGTAGTCAATGTGCTTGAAAAATATAGACTTATATGGCTTGACAGAAGTCTTAGACTGTTCTGTTGATGAGTGCCAGCATGAAAGACGAGAGCCTATTATGAATTATGTTGGAAGAACGAAAAGACACATAATGCTACTGCCAACTCAATTCCAACATCAGCACTGTTTGGTGATTTATATAAAAAGAAATAACTAAGTTTAGGTGCTATGTTACATGTGAATTAAAGGTAATCCATCCCATTCAGCAACAACAAGTTGCATTTATATAGCACCTAACTTAACTCTGCTTCTTATCCTTCTCAGTATTGTTCATGTTGTTCCTTTATTCAGATACCAACCTAAACAACTGTTTTACATATTAACACATGACCACAGAAGACCCCTTTTGTAAAGGCTCTATTCATAAATTCACTGCTCATTATTAAATTGAGCTATACCGACCATGAAGATCGGGGTTCAATTTCCAATCTGCACTGAGTTAGTTGATCTCAGCTGGGATAGAGGTGGGGGTATTACAGTTGGCCACACACCCTTGGGCTACGCGAAAGTTATGAGTTTCTGATCATTACCCGGTGTTTCCTGATAGAAAGTGCATGTATGAGGATATTGAATAAGAACAAGAACAGGCTGGTCTGTGATTCCCCTCACAGCTGAGTAGCCTGTGAGCACTTGCCCTGAATTTACTCAATGTCAGTTAGGCTATAGTTATATAGCAAAATGCTGCGGATGTTGGGAATCCGAAATAACAACAGAAAATGCTGGAAAAACTCAGCAGGTCAGGCAACATCCGTGGACAGAAATTTGAGTTGATGTTTCGGGTAAAACCCTTCTTCAAAACTGGAAAGAAAAGATAGATCGGAGGCAGGGCTGCAATCGGACAAAAGAATAAAAGAAACAAAAGAAGTAAAAAAGAGACAACAAAAGGTATTAGAAGCTAGACGAGATGGTAATAGGCTGAGATTAGGTGTAAAGTGTGCTGGCAGGGCAAGAGATAGCTGCCAGGTGTGAGAGAGAAACAAAAGGAAAGGGGGGGGGTGGAAAAGGAGTGGAAAAATTACAAGAAAAAATGAAATAGGGGCCGAGGTTATGATCTGAAATTGTTGAACTCGATATTGAGTCCGGAAGGCTGCAGAGTGCCTAATCGGAAGATGAGGTGCTGTTCCTTGAGTTTACGTTGAGCTTCCGTGGAACAATACAAGAGGCCAAGGACGGTGAGGTCCGAGTGGGAATGGAGCGGTGAATTAAAATGACAGGCGACCGGAAGCTCGGGGTCACCCTTACGGACTGAACGGAGGTGTTCCGCAAAGCGGTCACTCAATCTGCGTTTGGTCTCCCCAATGTAGAGGAGACCACATCGTGAGCAGTGAATACAGTATACTAGATTGCGAGAAGTACAAGTAAATCGCTGTTTCGCCTGGAAGGGGTCTTTGGGGCCCTGGACAGTGGGAAGGGGGGAGGTATAGGGGCAGGTGTTACATCTCCTCCGCTTGCACAGGAAGGTGCCAGGCGAAGGGGAAGGGCTGTTTGGGGTGATAGAGGAGTGGACTAGGGTGTCTCGGAGGGAGCGGTCCCTGCGGAATGCTGAAAGGGGAGGGGAGGGGAAGATACGTTTGGTGGTGGGATCACTTTGGAGGTAGCGGAAATGCCGGAGGATGATCCGTTGAATGTGGAGGCTGGTGGGGTGAAAGGTGAGGACAAGGGGAACCCTATCGTGGTTCCGGGAGGGAGGGGCAGGGGTGAAGGCAGAAGTGCGGGAGATAGAACTGACACGGTCGAGGGCAGTGTCAATCACGGTAGAGGGGAATCCTCGGTTGCGGAAAAAGGAAGACATGTCTGAAGCACTGGTGTGGAAGGTGGCATCGTCGGAGCAGATACGGCGGAGACGGAGAAACTGGGAGAATGGAATAGAGACCTAACAGGAAGCGGGGTGGGAGGAAGTGTAGTCCAGGTAGCTGTGGGAGTCAGTGGGCTTGTAGTGAATATTGGTTGATAACCTATCCCCAGAGATGGAGACGGAGAAGTCGAGGAAGGGAAGGGAAGAGTTAGGGATGGACCATGTGAAGGTGAGGGAAGGGTGGAAATTGGAGGCAAAGTAAATGAAATTGTCAAGTTCGGGACGAGAGCAGGAAACGGCACCGATACAGTCATCAATGTATTGGAAGAAGAGCTGAGGGAGGGGACCCGAGTAGGACTGGAACAAAGATTGTTCCACATAGCCCACAAAAAGGCAGTTATACCAGTTTTGTACTGTAATATTACGCTGTTCACCAGCAGAGTGAGTAACATTTAAGTTTCCAGGGTAGTTAATATAAATATTCCTGGTGCAACTCTGGTGTACCTTGATGTCAAAACTGTGTAAGTTTCTGAATTTCGCTCCCCCAACTCCCAGGAAAATCCCGTAGAATATGCCCTCTGATGCCCCTGTGTTGCATCACAGAGGAGCTGGATGTCCTCAGAATAGGAACCGCTTCTATTCACATATGTCCATAGCTACTCCGTTGCCTACGTGCCATCACAAGGAATCCAGTTTTCCTGTATATGGCCCTGGACCTGTGCCCCTTTTAAAAGTTTGCACTGTTAAAAAGATCAAGGAAACTTCCGTTTAGTGTAATAATGGCATTAATGTACACAAACGTGCTAAAATGCAAATTTCCCCAATCTTTTCAGCACAATTACGGTATAAGAATGAGATAAGTATTGAAGATTAGCAAAGAAATTCAGGGCCATTGTCTAATCTCACAAATAAAGAATAGGCACTTCAGAAAATATTGGAGGATTTTGTTGAACTGGTGTAACCATGCATAGTCCATGTCAATGCCATCAGAAAAGAGAAGGTGGGGGTGGGATTTAGGAGTAAAAAAAAAACACTACTACAGTGACAGCATTAACTCTGCTTTGTTTTATAACTTCATGGTATCCTTTTTCTAGCATGCATCTAATAGAAATGGATTCTGTGCAGCGTTGGATGGAAGACTTGAGATTGATGGCAGAATGTGAGTGCATGTGCATACTTCAATCAAAACCAATCAGTGTGGAAGGTGATGGACACAACGAGCTTGTCATAACATCTCAGTCAAATTTACAAGACAGCCTGCAGGCACTGCTGAAGAGAGCGTGGACAATCACCACAGAGCTGTCCAAGATTTTCTACAAGCTCGAAAAAAATAGATGGCAACGGATCCACAGCACTGCAGTGAGGGTGAACTGCCATGTCAGGTCATTGATAAATGAATACAACAGTTACACTAGGAATGCTTCAGCAGAGATGCAACAGGTAACGTTGATCAGATCAAATTTAGTTATGAATTAAGATTCAAGAACTAAACAGTAAAATGATGAAATATGATTTATTAAAAATTCTAATTAACTACATAACATTATATCGAATGTACAGCACAGGAACAGGCCATTCGGCCCAACCAGTCCATGCTGGCGTTTATGCTCTACTCGAAACTAGTTTTTTTTTGATATCTCATTGTGCTTTGGATCTCTATACACTTTGAATCTCTATCCTACTTGGAAGTGAAGCTAAAGGTGATAATGGCACAATTACTCAGCTTAAGGGGAGACCTGCAACAGAGGCAGTATAGAGTCTGATTTTCTAACCATAGATGAATTTGGTTTTCATTCAAGCTTGTGTATATGGGAGGGGTTTGGACAGTTTTCAGCCTGGTTGCTAATTGGAGTGCCTCACTTTGATGGAATCCTTCATCTTGATGTCCTGATCACATCCCATTGTAAGTGTGACAAGTGAAATTGCATCTGGAATTTTGGGTTACATGTCTATTTTGTATTATGCTCTGAGTGGTTGGGGGTGATTAAATGTTATGTATGTATGTTCATGTGTATCTGAAAGAAACTACATAAAACAAGCTTAATAGAGAAAGGGTTACCCTAATGGAGGGAAGTCTTGGAAGATCTGCACCACCAATAGAATTAGATGGGGAGGTCTGGATAGAAAGTTCTAAATATATATAAGCAGGAACTATTTGGTAGTGAGAAGCACTATTGAAGATATGTTTAGTGAAGAAGGAAGGATGCAAGCTAGGTTAATATTTTCTTAAAATTTGGATGTTTAATTTTGACAATAAACATGCACTCTGTAACTTGGAACATGGATCAGGCTGTTCAATAATTGTGGGTAGGAGATGGTTCAGTTGCTCTCTCAGAAAGATATTGGCCCAGAAATTCGGGTCGGGGGCTTCCCGCGGGTGTAAGCCCCCGGCCTGCACTTACCTTGCGCTCCGGCAGTTGAGCTGTAGGGCCCCGTGGAATTCCGCTCCGGGGCCTGGCCCAGCTGCCGGCGCGCTGTGCTTGCGTGTCCTAGGGGCGTAGTTAGTGCGATGCATTCCCTGGGATCACGTGAGCCATGGGCAGCCAATCGGAGGAGGGAAAAGCCCATTCATAAGATTGACAGGTAGACCTGTCAAAACTTATGTATACTATGGGCCCAAAATAGCAGTAAACATTCAAATAATTTTTTTTTTAAATCACACTTTTTAAATAAACTATAAATTACATTAAATAACTATTTTAAACATTAATTTAAATTTTTGAAAAAAATAATTTTATATTATAACGGGGCTAAAAATAAACTTACCTTGCTTTAAAGTATTTAAAAATAATAAACCTGTGGAAAAAATGTTTTAATTTTAATTAATTGACCACTTACCTTGCAAAAAGCAGGCCTTACGCCTGCTTTTTAAATGTGTAAATCCTGCAGGCTTACCCTCCCGGGAAAACCTGTTTAAAAAAAAAACAAAAAAAAAACAAAGTTTGATGCGCACGCGCAGCCTCCCCTGCTCGCGCGTTCGACCTCTGAACCTCTTCGTTCAGAGGATCGGAAGTGCCGGTTTCCCGCACATGCGCAGTGGATGCAGGAAACCGGCAATTCCATTCGGCCTACGGGTGAGTACCCTGTGCGTACTCACCCGGGGAGAGCCGCATTTCTGGGCCATTATAATTTTTATTAAGTTTGTTCAGAACTTTTATTGTGTATGTCGAGCCACGTCAGAGTCATGCAAGGTATTGTAAAGTAGATTATTTGACTTTTGGTTTGCTGAAAAATGCCTTTTTTTTATTATAAAACAGCTTGTTCAAAAATGTTGATATGGCTGATTCCATGAAACCACTGTTTTTTAAAATTAATTCCTGGGATGTGGGCATCATTGACAAGGCCAGCATTTATTGCCCTTCCCTAATTGCCCTGGAGAAGATGGTGGTGAGCCACCATTTCAGAGGGCAGTTAAGTGTCAACCACATTGATGACGAATAAAAGTTGTTTTTAACCACTCCCATGCTAATTGAGGTAGATTGAGAGACCACAGAGGAAACAAAAGGTAACAAATGTAGAAGGACAGCAGAGTTCCTATTAGAGCCAGCCAGATTTATAGTGGAAAGTGCCTAATTTCTTCCCATTCCCCCCCCCCACTCAATCACACAAGCCATTGGGTATGAATGGAGCAATATTGATGGCAATCAAGAGTAATAAATGGCTCAGACCAATGTTCCTGTTAAGCTGTGAGGCTGCACAGTGATGCGGAGGTCCTGCACAGGTCGCTTGCCAGCTTTACAATGGGAAAAACTGCGCATGCGCGGAAATTTGAATGGGCCACGAAGCCCGTTAAACAGGCTGTGCACCCAAAAAGAATTAGAGGGAGCATTGGTTCAGACTATCTGATCATGTTGACCAAAGAAGGCCAGATAAGAAATGAAAAGGAGACACTGAATGTTTATTTTTTATTGTTTATCTTGATGTTCAAGAGAGCAAAATGGTTGAGTGAATAATAAAAACAATAGTATTGTCAACTTCAGAAATATCTTGGTCAGCAGTTGTATTGTCAATGAACATATCACTGAAACTTATAAATTATAAGGCATTTCTCTGTAATGTCGAACCAGCTCGTTTGAAAAAGCAAAATGAATTTAATATGGTTGGAGGGTGATATTTTACGATTTTTTTAATACCTGCTGAAATAATTGAACAGAACTCGAACAGTTTAACCTAAGTGTGACCCACACATTCTGGCTGTCTAATTGGTTATTAATCAATACAATTCCATTCAACTACTAAGATTTTGGATACTACACTGTCAGGTTAAATTGTCAGAATAGAAAAAGAGAAAGGCGTAGAAGCCTACTTGAGCTGTTTATGAATATTAAGAAGCTGTATGGCAAAATACCGCAAAGAAAACCAAGAACAAAGGTGTCACTGGCGTACTGGTTTGCAGAGAAGTGACAACTGAGAGACTAGAATAATATCAGACTGAAGGATCACACTTGTGTGCTTTAAGCAGACATGTTACTGGGTTTCTTCCTTTCCATTTGTTTTTGCTGTCTCTTCTCCATACTTTATATATGCATGTTCCTGTCCATTTTTAACCATATGTATGTTTGTATTTTTTGTTTATCTGTTAATATATTCTTTGTATCTATTCATGCCATCCCCTGTTTCTCATAACTGCTTTCCTCTTGTCTTCCCCCTATATATATCTGTTTTAAATTTCTGATTTTTGTGTATCAGGTTGATTTTACTCTTACTTTTGATATCTAACTACATTTAATCTCCTAGCAGATCAATCTACTTTTCAGATTTCTAAAAAACTTTTCTTTGGAACTGTATTTTTATGGAAAATTTCAGTTTTCAATGCACTTCACATATTCCAGAAAGATTGTAGGCAATTTTAAGCTGTAATTGACAGTGAGTATAAGATCACTAAAATGTACTCATTTAGTTCAAGTAAGCTCATTCCTCCAATATTCGAACTCTTCTAGTGTAGCATTGTGCTTTAAATGCTCCCAAGGCCTACGGGTCTAATTCCATGCTTAACTATGCCAGTTCCACAGGTGCAGATTGGACACAGAGGAAGCGGAAAATTCGGCAAGCAGGTTTTGGGTATATTATACACTCAATTCCTTTGGCACATTATTTTCTATCCAGTTGCATTTCATGTGCGGGTGACTGCCCACATTTCATAGAATCATACCATTGTGGCGGAGCCACTAAAGGACTCAGATCGTTTGTATATAATTCCCTTTAACAACATGTTAGCTATAGCCTGAGTCTGTATCTTTATTTATACTGTTTACTTGTGCAGAGCATGAATACTTTAACAACGCGGGTAAATGCGATGACATCACACCGTACATCACGTGATCCCCCACTGGCGGGAAGAACGTGATGACGTCATGACGTCAACCACGGGACCACCCTAGCAGTCCTCGTGGAGCCTCTGAACTGAACAGACCTGCACTCGATGTTCTCCTGCAGTTACTTGTTCAAACCTGTTTGTTTCAATTAAACTTCGTTTTGGTTGATCGCCTGAGTGGACCTCAGTCTTTGGATAGGAACTAGACATTCCTACATTGGTGACCCCGACTTTTGCGAACGGTTTTCGCAGAAGATACTCAACATGGAAGCGAATGCCGTTACCTTGAAGCTACCGCAGTTCTGGGAGCAACAACCAGCCGCGTGGTTCATCCAGGCTGAAGCCCAGTTCGCCATCAGGGACATCGTTGCGGATCAGACCCGTTATTATTATGTGGTCTCCGCCCTCAACAGCGCCACAGCCTCGTGGATCGTGAGCCTACTCGGTAGTCCACCTACTGATCACAAGTATGACACGTTAAAGGCACGGTTGCTGCAGGTCTTCGGGCTCACGAAGTCAGAGCGCGCCCGCCGGTTGCTCGCTATGCCCGGCCTCGGGGGCTCCAAGCCGTCCGAGCTCATGAGCCAGATGCTCACGCTCCTTGGTTCCGAACCGGAATGCTTCCTCTTCAGGGAGCTATTCCTCAGCCTACTCCCGGAGCAAGTTCAGGCTGCCCTAGCCAGGTCCGAAGTCACAGACTGCGCGGAGCTTGCTGCCGAAGCGGACAAGATTTTCGCGGTGACACAGCAATACTGTGCTGCCATGAGGCGCCCATCCCCCACAGATGCTGCTCCAGCTTCTCAATCAGCGGGATTGTGCTTCTACCACGCCCGTTTTGGCGCGAAAGCAAGATGCTGCCGCCCTCCCTGCAGTTTTTCGCTCAAAAAAAAAACAAAAAACATCTACAGCCACCCTGGCAAAAGAGGACCGGGTCTAATGAGTGCCCCCCATACAATGGCCATCGGAAATTCGTGGAAGCTTCTCTTCATCACCGACTCCCTATCTGGTCGACGTTTCCTTTGTGACACCGGGGCGCAGTGTAGCATCCTACCTGCGTCAAATCTCGATATACTAGCTGGGGGCCACAGCCCCGCCCTTGCGGCAGCTAATGGCATGGCCATTCGGACCTTCAGAAGGCGGCAGGTCCAGGTGTGTTTCGGCGGCCAGCGCTTCCCCTGGGAATTCATCACCGCCAAAGTCACGCAGGCCATCCTTGGGGCGGATTTTTTGTGCGCCAACGGCCTCCTGGTCGATGTCAGGCACCGCCAGTTGATCAATGCGGCCACGTTCCACTCCATCCCGTGCCACCGCGGTAACGCCGTGCCGCGCTCTGTCTCCTGTGCATTCCCACCTCCAGACGATTTCACTCGCCTCCTCGGAGAGTTCCCGGATCTGACCAGGCCCACCTTCTCCTCCTCGGCCACTAAACATGGTGTAGCACATCACATCACCACTACCGACTCCCCGGTTTACGCACGGGCCCGACGACTCGAACCCGACAAGCTCACGGCTGCGAAAGCGGAGTTCGACACGATGGAGTGGCTGGGGATTATTCGGCGGTCGAATAGTCCCTGGTCTTTGCCTCTCCACATTGTTCCGAAACCCGGCGGTGAATGGCGGCCATTCGGCGACTACCGACGCCTGAATGACGCCACTACCCCGATCGGTACCCGATCCCACATATTCAAGATTTCTCGGCCCATTTGGCAGCAAATACTTTTTTTTCAAAAGTCGACCTCGTCCGTGGTTACCACCAGGTCCCCGTGCACCCGCAAGACATCCCGAAAACCGCAGTCATCACCCCATTCAGCCTGTTTGAATTTCTGCGGATGCCGTTTGGCTTGAAGAATGCTGCACAGACTTTCCAGCGCTTGATGGACTCCGTGCTTCGGGACCTAAAATTCCTTTTCATCTACCTCGATGACATCCTCATCGCCAGCCCTAGCAAAGAGGAGCACTTCTGCCATTTGCGTCCCCTCTTCACACGCCTCAGTCAACATGGTTTGATTATCAACCCGGTCAAGTGCCAGTTCGGCCTGCAGCGGATTGATTTCTTGGGCCACCGCATCACATCAGATGGCGCAATTCCCTTACAGACGAAGGTAGAGGCGGTTACATCTTTCCCACACCCGCAGACCGTCAAGTCCCTACAAGAGTTCCTCGCGATGGTCAATTTTTATCACCGGTTCATCCCTAAGGCGGCTCTGCTTATGCAGCCCTTGTACGAGGCCCTCAAAGCCAAGTCCGGTAAGGATCCGATCAGCTGGACGGCCGAGATGGACCGGGCGTTCGTCGACACCAAAGGCGCCTTGGCCAACGCAACCATGCTGGCGCTCCCGCTTCCAGGTGCCAGCATTGCCCTTACCACCAACGCGTCGGACTATGCAATCGGCGCAGTGCAGGAACAGTGGGTGAATGGGACGTGGCAACCACTGGCGTTTTTCAGCCGTCAACTACGGCGAAACGAAAGAAAGTACAGCACTTTCGACTGGGAGTTCCTGGCACTTTTTCTAGCCATCCGCCATTTCCGGTTCTTACTAGAGGGACGTCCGTTCACGGCTTTTGTACACCACAAGCCACTAATGTACGCTATGGCCAAGACCGCCGAACCGTGGTCAGCTCGGTAACAACGTCACCTGACGTTCATTTCAGAATTCACAGCGGACATTCAGCATTTGTCCAGCAAAGACAACCTGGTGGCGGATTGCCTCTCCCGTGTGACTGTTCACGCAGTCCAACTTGGAATTGACTATGCCCTCATGGCTGCGGATCAAGCCTCGGAACCAGAGGTCCAAGCATACAGGACCAGCCGCTCTAGCTTCCAAGCGGCTGACGTCAAATTCCATGCCGCAGGCACCACGCTACTTTGCGACGTCTCCATGGGAGCTCCCCACCCTATCGTACCAGTCGCCTGGCGCCGTGAAGTTTTCGACGGCATACACGGGTTGTCACACCCTGGTATGAAGGCCTCGCAAAGGCTGATGTCATCAAAATTCGTCTGGAGGGGTATGCACATGGACGTCCGCGACTGGGCCAACACCTGCGTGGTCTGCCAAAAGGCCAAGGTACAGCGTCATATAAAAGCTCCATTGGCCACTTTCGCTGTTCCGGAGTGTCGATTTGACCATGTGAATGTGGACCTCGTGGGGCCGCTTCCACCTTCTCAAGGTTTTACACACATCCTCACAATGGTAGACTGCACCACTAGGTGGCCAGAGGTAGTTCCTTTGGTTTCCACCACTTCGGCAGACGTAGCCAGAGCTTTCATCTCCTATTGGGTTGCTCGTTTCGGGGTACCGGCGGAGATCTCTTCCGATAGTGGACCGCAGTTTTCCTCTGAGCTCTGGAACACTGTGGCTCAGGGGCTCGTCACCAAACTACATCGCACCACCGCCTATCATCCACAGGCGAATGGCCTGTGCGAGCGATTCCACAGGTCGCTCAAAGCCGCTCTGCGGGCCAGTCTACAAGGCGCGGAATGGGTGGACAGACTTCCCTGGGTCCTTTTGGGTCTTCGAACGGCGCCCAAAGAAGATTTGCTATCGTCCTCGGCGGAACTCGTATATGGCCAGCCACTACGAGTACCAGGGGATTTCCTCCTGTCGCCAACAGAGCCATGGTCCACATCCCAGCAACTCGTCAGCCACCAGGAAGCGGCCAGATGTTTCGCTCCAGTGCCTACGTCGCATCATGGCTTAGAGCTCCCATGTCGCAACTGAGCTGAAAAGCGCCGAGTACGTGTTTATCCGCCACGACGCTCACCGGGATCCGTTCAAGCCTCCTTACACTGGTCCCTTCCGCGTCATAGAGCCGGGTGACAAAACCTTTTCGGTCGATATCGGAGGTAAACCGGATCACATTTCGGTTGACCGGTTGAAGCCGGCACACTTAGACCTGGACTGCCCAGTCGAAATCGCTCAACCGCCAAAACATGGCCGACCGCCCACAGTCGCTGTGCCAGATCCACCACAACCGCCCGCCAGCTCGACCATCGTCCATCAGCTTCCACTTCAGGGTTACAGAAGTCGCTCAGACAGGCTTGTCAGGCCTCCTCGCCGTCTCACTTTTGCTGTTAAAGACAATTCTGGGGGCGCGCATGTGGCGGAGCCACTAAAGGACTCGGATCGTTTGTATATAATTCCCTTTAACAACATGTTAGCTACAGCCTAAGTCTGTATCTTTATTTATACTGTTTACTTGTACAGAGCGTGATTACTTTAACAGCGGGGGTAAACGTGATGACATCACGCCATTCATCACGTGATCCCCCACTGGTGGGAAGAACGTGATGACATCATGACATCAACCACGGGACCACCCTAGCAGTCCTCGTGGAGCCTCCGAACTGAACAGACCTACACTCGATGTTCTCCTGCAGTTACTTGTTCAAACCTGTTTGTTTCCATTAAATTTCGTTTTGGTTGATCGCCTGAGTGGACCTCAGTCTTTGGATAGGAACTAAACATTCCTACACCAACATGCCTGTGCCAGCTCTTTGAAAGAGCTATCCGATCAGTCGCACTCCCCTCCTCTTTCCCCATAGCCCTGCAGATTTTTCCCATTTAGGTATTTATCCAATAGCCATAGCCTCTTTTTTGTCCCCTTATTGCCCCTGAAGTTTTTCCTATTTTTTTGCCTCTCCCAGGAGATTAAATGGCTGTGGGGGTTTAGGAAGAGTCTAGTCTTGATGCTTGAGCCATCATGAGTGTGGGGCAGGCTTTATGGATCAGCAGGTCTTTTCTTGCCCGTCATTTTCGTATATTGCATGCAAAAATATTTAAATGAATCCCCAGCATAATTTTCCTGCTTTTGTATCAGGATACACATTTTGGTCTGGATTTTCATTGAGGTGTCGGGTAGGAGGCGGGACTACAACTTTCGGGGTTGTAGTCCTGCCTCCATCGAGTTCTAGCCAACCCACACGATTTTGACTTGATTGACCTTGTTGAGCCTGCCCAGCGGGCTCAGCAGGCAATTAAGGGCCACCCGGCAACAGGTGACGTCACAGATTGATATTTCATCTGTCAAGACCTTTTGACAGATGAAATATCAGCGTTTCACAGCTGTTTGAAGCTGTCAAACACTGACAATCTGTATTCTAAGTTAATTCCTTCCTCTCAGGATGATTTAGAGATCTCCCTGGAACAGAAAGCTGAATGCTGCAATTTTTGACAGCTCGCAGCAATTCTGCTTTCTGTGCCGGTGAGATGAGGGACTCCCGAAACCTGAAGGAAGGAAGGCTGTAAAGGTAAGTAAAACTTCTTTAAACACTTTACACACACCAAACACACTTACCTTTGCACTCATGCACCCATCACTCACCTGAACACTGGACATCTCGACCCCTCCAAGCCCTTCATCCCGACGGTCCGCCTCCTCTAACTTGGCGTGGTTTGGAGCCATCGGGAATCCCACACTTCAACATTAAAAATAGGGATTAGGCTAAAAACTGCCTGTTAACTACCTGTTAACAGGCAGTTAATTGGCACTAATCCCCTTCCCGCCTCGGGGAGGCGGGTCCCAGTGTGCGGCGGGTACCCGCCTCCTTTGAAACTGGCATGGAGGCGGGTTGGGGGCGGGATGGGGCCAGGACCCCCGAATTCGGGATTTTAACCCCCCACACGCCTCCAATCCTGCCTCCACGGCCCAACGAAAATCCTGCCCTTTGTCTTCAAAGTCCTTGTTGACTGAGCACAAAGGAAGCTCCATGTATGATGTTTCACAGAGAGACAATGCACATGTTATTTTCACATACACTGGTATGTCATTCTTTTCCCAGTGTGCTCTGCTTTGTTGATAAGATAAGGCTTTTACCCTGTGGCCCAATAAATGTGCCAAACATCCAACACTAAGCATGCTGCTCACATCACATATCTGCATGTTGCATGTTGACATGCTGCTGCTCTGACCACTTGGATTTGAGATTGCAACGTCTTTTGTTTGCTGGACAAGGTTGCACATAACACAACATAATTACAGATGAGGAAGTCCATTTAGCCCATCTTAATGTATCATAGCAACATAGGAACAGGAGTCGACCATTCAGTCCCTCGAGCCTGTTCCGCCATTCAGTTAGATCATGGCTGATCTGTATCTGAACTCCATCTACCTGCCTTGCTTCCTTAACCTATAATACCTTTGCCTAAGAAAAATCTATCAATCTTAGTTTTTTAAATTTTCAATTGACCTAGCCTCAACAGCTTTTTGAGGGGAAAGAGTTCAATCCACAAAAATCCTCCATTGTAGCATTCCAATTATTTCTTAAATGATTCCAGGGTTTTCGCTTCCACTCCTCTACCTGGAAGTTTATTCTGTATGTTGATCACTCTGTCTGAAGAAGAATTTCCCATTACCTTTTACTAGTTTGAACCTCTTTTAACATGTTTTACATTTGCCTTTGTTAAATTTCATCGGCCATTGATCTGTCCACTTAGATATTTTCCCCAAATCATTCTGTAACTTCTGAGCTGCCTTCCTTTGATTCCATTGCCTTCCTAGCTTGAAATTTGACTACTTTGCTACTTTGCATTGAGTTTCAGAATCTCTCGTTTATGTAAATGAGAAACAGTAGTGGTCCCAACACTGAGCCCTGGGGCACCCACTCAGTACTTCCCACTCCACCCACTCTGATGTAACTACTGTAATGAGTTCTCATTTTCTACCTTTCAGCTAGTTCTTATCCATTCCCCAATTTTAACCTGAATTTCCACAGCTTTGAGTTTAACAAATAGATTTTTGTGCATAACTTGATCAAAAGTCTTTTGGATGTCTAGGTACACCACATCATAGGGCTTTCCACAATCCACTTAGGTTGTCACTTCTCAGAGAATTCGAGGAAATTGGTCAGATAGGATCATCTCCTCCTGAATCTAGTTGACTGCTGTTTACAAAGTTATTATTCTAAGGATAAACATCAAGTTCACTCCTGATAGTTATTCCCATGATTTTACACAAAATGGAAGTTAAGACCAATGGGTCTATAGTTGCCTGTGACTGTTTTCTCACCCTTTTTCATATGGGCATCACATTAGCCTGTTTCCAATCTACTGGAGGAGTAACTCCATTTCTCAGGTCTGAAGCTTTAACATTTTTTTTAGGAGAGAGGTACTTTAATAACTATTGATGCTTCCTCATTCAAAAATAACATTTTTATTTCCTTCTATGCAAATAATTTTAACTATTAAATAGACA
The DNA here is from genome assembly GCF_052327205.1 of Somniosus microcephalus. NCBI lineage: Eukaryota > Metazoa > Chordata > Chondrichthyes > Squaliformes > Somniosidae > Somniosus > Somniosus microcephalus. The sequence continues at coordinate 62,915,216 of NC_141001.1, read as the reverse complement.
TTGTGGAGTGGGGGGAACCCAATACCTCCCCCCCACCCCCATCCCCGGCCCAGCCACATTCATTAGAGTTTCTGGCATCTAGTTGTACCTGCAGTGCCATGGGCAGGCAAATGAAGGAATCTCCCCCTAGCCTCGGAAAGTCTCCCAGCTTTGTCGGCCGAGGTTCCCAGCATGTGTATCTCGGCACTTTTACTGAGATGCACCCATTTGCAGGTTTGTAAGAACATAGTTAACATATTCATTACTCACTAATATTGAAAAATACAGCTAGGAAGACATCATCACAACCGTAGGTTGATGTGAAACACTTGTAGATAAACAGAGTTGTTCTGGACCGATGGACTATTTTATGTGTGCAGATAGCACCCTCTGGTGGTAGTTATTGTGTTAGCAGTGTGTTTGTATGAAGCAGAGGTCATTTGACCTTTGTTCCTTTCTTCCTGTGAGAGGTCATTTGACCTTCGTACCTTTCTTCCTGTGTAACACAGGAAGTAGAATTCCAGGAAGAACCTGGCAGTAATGGAGGATTCCATAAGGGTTTCACAATCCAATGTAATCTGATTTCATATGTTAGGCCAAGTGCAATATCTGTGAGTATCTTTGTTTCTTAGCATAATAGCAATGTTGTCAGAGTAGTATTTTGATAACACTATGTTTATAAAAGGTTAATATTTGATAGTTATAGAAGTTAGTCCAAATGTTAGTTAGTTATATAATTAATCTATTCTACTGTTGTAAATATGTTTATATCTTATGTAATATCGAATGTATAGTACTCAGTTTATGTACAAAACATACTTTATCTTTGTTTACAGTTTCACAAAATTGTTCAAGTAAAGGCTTCAAACAGCAAACGTCTTCACAAAGAATTATTTTGAATACGTGTTTAACTTGCTGGATAACTAGATAGGAGCACGTCTAGCGCGGCCAGTACAGTGAAAAGATATCAGTGAAAAGATATCAGTGAAAAGATAACAATACGGCTAGCTGTGAAGAGCGGAGCAGGAGGAACCCAGTGTAAGCCTTAACCTCGTAGAGCACATCTACCTCACATCAACATGTCAGAAGATAATAACAAAAATGCTTTGCAGCGAGGAGAAGACCTTAAACAGGCAGACGAAACTGTAGAAGGTGACAATCGGTCTATAAGCTCCGGTTACGTCAGATCGCAAGCTGGTACACGGTCATCAGGTGGTTCTAGAATAAGCGTGACTATCGCCAGAGCACGGGCTAAGCTAGTGGCAGCTCAAGCCAGAGCTGCACATGCGAACAGTGAAATAGAAATAAAAGTAAGACAGGCCCGTCTCCAAGCTGAACCCCAAGCAGAACAGGCCCGATTCCAAGCAGAACAGACCCGACTCCAAGCGGAACAGGCCCGTCACCAAGTGGAACGCCAGGCTGAACAGGCCCGTCTCCAAGCCACATTAGACGCTCTGCAGCAACAAAAAGAGATAGATGCTGCATTAGCCGAGACACAAGTATTCGAGGCAATTTTGGAGGGAGCTGTTCCCGAGACAGCTTACAAACCTTTAATTCCCGTTCCGTGGCAAAGTCCATGACAGCGCACCATAGATTACGTGAGCGACCATACCGACATACAGTTTACAGGAGAAAGGGATGGAGGCCCGCACATCTCTACAGACGCAAGCACTTCGTATAACATGCCACAAGTTGCCAACCAAGATCAAAGCAGACGGCGTGCCCCAAGCCGCAGAGTCTCCCCCAGCAGAACAGAAGACACGGGGCAGAGGAATAGGACGCTGAATAGAGAAAGTCAGAGGCAAATCCCCTCTCGGTTCCTTGAGACCCCCAACAGAGCCCCTAGCCAAGGCAACCCTGGCACAGGTCCCAGCACCTACGACCTCGCCAAATACCTTGCACGCACCCAGCTGGTGGCTTCGGGGTTAATTAAGTTTGATGACAGGCCGGAGAATTATCGGGCTTGGAAGTCCTACTTCCACGATGCCATATCGGGCTTAGACCTGTCGGCAGGAGAAGAGCTCGGCCTCCTTATCAAATGGCTTGGCCCAGAGTCCGCCGGACAGGCCTGCAGGATAAAAGCGGCTAATGTGGGACAGCTGCCAGAGGGGTTGAAGAAGGCTTGGGCGAGGCTGGAAGAAAGCTACGGCTCGCCCGAAGCCATTGAAAGGGCTCTCTTTGACAGGTTGGGGAACTTTCCGAGGTTGACGCGTAAGGAACCCCAGAAGCTCCGCGGCCTTGGAGATCTGCTGTCGGAACTCGAAGCTGCAAAGCAGGATGGCTACCTACCCGGTCTATCGTACTTAGACACTTCCAGAGGGGTAAGTCCCATCATTGAGAAGCTTCCATTTAACCTGCAGGAGAAGTGGATAACGTTTGGATCAAAGTTCAAGCTAAAGCACAACGTGGCGTTCCCACCATTCTCTGCGTTCGTTAAATTCATCCGTAAAGAAGCCAAAGCCAGGAATGACCCCAGCTTCAACTTCTTCTCCTCCCACCCAGCACTTGCCAGAAGAGACAAGTTCGACAGACATGGAAAGACACCAATATCTGTCCACAAAATGCAAGTGTCCTCAACTGAGCACACAAAGATTCAGAAGAAACCTGAGGATATGAGCAAACAATGCCCTATCCACAACAAGCCCCATCCTTTAAAGAAGTGCAGAGGCTTCAGGGAGATGTCCCTGGAAGATCGGAAACAATATCTTAAAGAGAACTCTATATGTTTCAAGTGCTGCTCTTCCACGAGCCATCTCGCCAAGAACTGCAAGGTAGATGCAAAATGCACTGAATGTGAAAGTGATCGGCACATTTCAGCACCCCACCCAGGCCCAGCTCCTTGGAAGTCAGAGACGCCTCCTCCCGCTTCAGAGCACGGCGGGGAGAGAGAGGGAGCTGCCGGTCCGGAGATTACATCCAGGTGCACCGAGGTGTGTGGAGAAGGAGTGAGCGCAAGAGCATGCTCCAAAATATGCCTCGTTAATGTGTATACTGCAGGATGTCGCCAGGAATCTGAAAAGATGTATGCCATACTAGATGAACAAAGCAATCGTTCTCTAGCAAGATCCGAGTTCTTCAACATCTTCAAGGTCAAAGGAAGTCCGTCGCCTTACACGCTGAAGACGTGTGCTGGACTTTCAGAGACAGCCGGCAGGAGGGCCTGCGGTTACGTTGTTGAGTCAGCCGACGGGAAGATTAGCCTCCCCCTTCCTACACTCATCGAATGTAATCAAGTCCCCGACAACCGTTCTGAGATTCCCACTCTGAATGCAACTCGTCATCACCGTCATCTGAGATGCATTGCAGACGAGATCCCACCTCTTGATCCAGATGCAAGCATACTTCTGTTGTTGGGAAGAGACATCCTGAGGGTACATAAGATAAGGGAACAGATCAACGGTCCACATGATGCCCCTTTCGCCCAAAGGCTAGACCTCGGCTAGGTGGTTGTTGAAGATGTATGCCTCAAGGGCGCTCACAAGCCATCTCAGGTGAGCACACTCAAGACTTCCATCTTGGAGAATGGTCGTCCAAGCTACCTTACCCCATGCAGTAGTCAGATCTGAGTGACAGAGAAGTTCAATCATACGGCTCAGCCTCAGAAAGCCTCGGTGCTGATCTCCACAAACAGCACACAGATGATGCTCACTGGAGAGAACCCGGGTCAGTCAGTCTTCTGTCGCACCGCCAACGACCACAAACTTGCTCCATCGATCGACGACATGAGGTTCCTTCAGATTATGGACAATGAGGTCTCTCGTGACAGCTCCAACAGCTGGGTTGCACCCTTACCCTTCCGGAACCCCAGACGACGGCTGCCGAACAACAGGGGGTATGCCTATAATCGTCTTAACTCACTCCATCGCACACTAGAGAAGAAGCCAGAGATGAAAGCACACTTCCTAGAATTTGTCAAGAAAATGCTTTTCAACGATCATGCAGAGATAGCTCCTCCACTCCAGGAAGGCCAAGAGTGTTGGTACCTCCCTTCCTTCGGAGTCTATCACCCCAAAAAGCCGGAACAGATCCGCGTGGTGTTTGACTCCAGTGCACCATATCAGGGAGTCTCTCTCAACGACGTACTCCTCATAGGGCTCGATCTTAACAACAGCCTCTTGGGAGTGCTCATGAGATTCAGGAAAGAGCCCATCACCATCACTGCCGATATCCAGCACGTGTTTCATTGCTTCGTGGTGAGAGAAGACCACAGAGACTTCCTCCGCTTCCTGTGGTATCGGGACAATGACCCCAATAGAGACATAGTGGACTACAGAATGCGTGTCCATGTCTTTAGGAATAGCCCATCCCCTGCTGTCACCATATACGGACTAAGGAGGGCTGCCAAGGAAGAAGACGACGACTTTGGCAGTGATGTGAGAGGGTTCATCGAACGAGAGTTCTATGTCGACGACGCACTGAAGTCATTCCCGACCGAAGCAGAGGCCATCAGTACCCTCGGACGAGCCCAGGAACTACTTGCACTATCCAACCTCAGGCTGCATAAGATAGCCTCTAACAGACCAGCAGTGATGGAGGCATTCCCCCCTGAAGATCGTGCTAAGGACGTCAAAGACCTAGACCTCTTCACTGATGACCTCCCACTACAGCGTAGCCTAGGGGTGTCGTGGAACATAGCAACAGACATGTTCACGTTCCAAGTCTTAGACGTCAAGAAACCCTTCACATGTAGAGGAGTGCTCTCTACAGTCAACAGCCTATACGACCCTCTCGGCTTCTTAGCCCCTGTCACCATACAAGGCAGGCTGCTCCTCAGGGAACTCTCCACACGCGCTGAAGAGTGGGATTCACCTCTCCCTGAAGAGATGGAAGCAGAGTGGGATAGATGGAGAGACTCACTCCAAGACTTACAGGAGATCCGAATACCTTGCTGCTATTCGTCTTTCTCTCCCTTAAATGCCCAATTCAAAGAGCTTTGCATCTTTGCAGACGCATCCGCTAATGCCATTGCAGGTGTGGCTTATCTGAAGGTCACCACTCAAGATGGACAAAGCAAAATCGGCTTCGTCTTTGATAGAGGCAAGTTGGCACCCCAGCCAGACCTCACCATACCCAGATTGGAACTGTGCGTAGCAGAACACAACCTACCCCCCCACAGCAGTCTAATGAAGCTGCATCCTATCATCGACACCGACGGACCGTCTCTGAGGTGGTTCTTCTTTTGTCGCCAGAGGACTCCAGTGACAAGTAGAGTTCGGACTAACGACTCCAGATGGGGAGTGTTCTGGACCGATGGACTATTTTATGTGTGCAGATAGCACCCTCTGGTGGTAGTTATTGTGTTAGCAGTGTGTTTGTATGAAGCAGAGGTCATTTGACCTTTGTTCCTTTCTTCCTGTGAGAGGTCATTTGACCTTCGTACCTTTCTTCCTGTGTAACACAGGAAGTAGAATTCCAGGAAGAACCTGGCAGTAATGGAGGATTCTATAAGGGTTTCACAATCCAATGTAATCTGACTTCATATGTTAGGCCAAGTGCAATATCTGTGAGTATCTTTGTTTCTTAGCATAATAGCAATGTTGTCAGAGTAGTATTTTGATAACACTATGTTTATAAAAGGTTAATATTTGATAGTTATAGAAGTTAGTCCAAATGTTAGTTAGTTATACAATTAATCTATTCTACTGTTGTAAATATGTTTATATCTTATGTAATATCGAATGTATAGTACTCAGTTTATGTACAAAACATACTTTATCTTTGTTTACAGTTTCACAAAATTGTTCAAGTAAAGGCTTCAAACAGCAAACAGCTTCACGAAGAATTATTTTGAACAAGTGTTTAACTTGCTGGATAACTAGATAGGAGCACGTCTAGCGCAGCCAGTACAAGAGTCATGACACAACCTTGCATTTTTGAAAATCATAAGTATGACACTTCCTGCAGAATTAGCACTATATAGAACTAGAGAAAGATGAGACAGGTTAGTTAATGATGTGACAGATTCTGCTCAAACCAGGGAAAGGGAAGCACCGTGGAGGTTCCCTTTATTTGATGGCCAATACACATTGATGGCATGTATCCAAACCTAATCAATCTTATCAAAGAAGACAACTATGCTAAATCATATTTGATTGTTTCAATCCATGTCTGACTGGCTAAACTGGTTTACACAGGTTCCTTCACAATGTTACTTTATATGAATTCCATCTTGGCGATAGGTAACTCAAAATAAAATTTCCTGTTTAATTGGCTGTCAAAAACCAGTGTAACTGCAAAGGTGTGAATACATTTTCAAGATAAGACTAGTTTCCATACATTTCTTTTCTCAAGGAACAGCACCTCATCTTTCGATTAGGCACTTTACAGCCTTTTGGACTCAACATCGAGTTCAACAATTTCAGATCATAACCTCTGCCCCTATTTTTTTTCACATGGCAGCTGTTGATGATTCTGCCATTCCCATTTACACCTCATCTAGAGTCATCTTTTGTTTGTTAACTTCTCCCACTACTATCTCCATTTGCCTTGCAACATCATCCCTTTTGTTTTTTAATCTCTCCTGCCTTCCACTCTATCACAGGCCTTCCCTTTTGTTCTTTTCTCCCCTCCCCCCTTTCCCTGCCCCTGCACTTGCTTAAAAACCTGTTACATCTCTAACTTTTTCCAGTTCTGATGAAGGGTCATTGCCCTCAAACGTTAACTCTGTTTCTCTCTCCACAGATGCAGGCTGGCCTGCTGAGTATTTCCAGCATTTCCTGTTTTTAGTTCAGATTTCCAGCATCCGCAGTATTTTGCTTTTGCATTTCTTTTCTGTAATGTGTGTTTGTTCAGACACTGTTCATTGAGGACTATCAGCTTTTTATATCAACGGAAAAGACTCCCTTGCAATCCATGGACCCTCAGGGTCTTCAGTCATCTATTTGCCTAGCCTGTTTTGTGTAAGGAATGGGAACTCTGAGAGGTCAATTAACATAATGGTCCGAGAGACTGTGGGGGGAATTCTAATATGGAGGAGCGTGTGGGTTTAGGTGCGGATGAGGGAGTTAAAGCCGGCAAAAGTCCGAGCGTGTCGGGAAGCCAGCTCCAACCCGTTGACTTAGCCAGTTCTTATCTATTCCCAAATTTTAACCTGAATTCCCACAGCTTTGAGTTTAACTAATAGTTTAGGCTGGTTGCCCCTTGGGAAAGGCGGGTTGCCTATTAGCATATGCTAATTGCTCAATTGGAGGGATATTTCAACACACTTTTAACTTTAACGTTGCACCCATGGGCTTCCTGAAACTCGCCATTGAAAACAAGGGGAAAACACAATCGCAATTGAGGGGGCTGATTAAAACTCATGCAAATACTGCAATAAATGCTCAGTACTCACCACTGCTCTCTTACCTACTAGTGGGAATGAGTTTGTTCACAGTAATTTTGCTGAGAGTTTACTTTCTACACTTCATAGGCTTTCACAAACAGATCAGGATGGGTGGCGCCTTGGCTGCCTTAGATTGTACCTCGGATGAGGAGCAATATGACCAGCAACAGCAGCAGCAGCCTGCTGATGACAGACCTGCAGCTGGACAGCAGAGAGGGGAGCAGCAGAGGGGTGCAACTCGCAGGAGGAACTACCCATGACACAGGGTGTGCAGGCAGAGGCTCAGCTTCCTTGACATTTCGGAACACCAGTGCTTCTGGAGGTTCAGGTTGTCGCATCAGGTGGTGGCAGACATCTACAGCCTCCGAGAAGAAAACCTGCTCCCTGCTAACCTTGGTAGCTATGTGTTACCAGTGGCTGTCAAAGTGACCACCTCCCTCAACTATTTTGCCTCCGCATCTTTCCAGGCTCTGCCGGAGCCATAGCCAGGATTTCCCAGTTGGTGGCTCACAAATGCATAAGGCAGGTGACTGATAGGTTGTTTGCCAATTCAATTCAATTTATTTGTCATATATGCAGCAGACGTGTGTACTGCACAATGAAATGTTGATTTTTACGAGGGCCACCAATTATGTGAACTTCGCCTGTGATGACTCTAGTCATAAGGAGCATATCTGGCTGGCTTCCACAGGTGCAGAGCATCAGGACAGCACACATGTGGCAATCTGTGTACCCCAGATCAACCAGGAGTATCTGTGAACCGCCGGGGCTTCCACTCCATCAATGCCAGATGGTGTGCAACCACAAATAAATATTTCTGCAGGTGTGTGCAAGATTCCCAGGGAGCTGCCATGATGCTTTCGTCCTGCGGCAGCCCAAGCTCCCTGATGTCTTTGGACCTGGAAGCAGGCTTAAGTGATGGCTGCTAGGAGACAAGGGATAACCACTTCAAACTTGGCTGATGACACCTGTGAGAAACCTGAACAATGAAAGCCAGATGACGGACCAGATGTGTCATCGAACAAGCTATTGGCATGCTCAAGATGCGCTTCAGGTGCCTGGACAGACCTGGAGGCGCCCGTCAATACGCACCAGCTAGGGTGTCCAAAATGGTCATGGTGTGCTGCACTCTGCACAACATTGCGCAGCAGCAAGGTCTGGAGCTGCAGGAGGAACAAGGCGCAGAGCACACATCGTCTGCAGACAAATCCATGAAGAATGAGGAAGACGAGTAGGATGAAGATGAGGAGGAAGCTGATGATGCCAATAAAAAAGAAACACTTGCATTTATATAGCGCCTTTCATGACCTCAGCACGTCCCAAAGGGTTTTACAGCCAATGAAGTACTTTTGAAGTGTAGTCACTGTTGTAATGTAGGAAACACGACCAGATAATCTGTTTTAGTGATGTCGATTGAAGGATAAATATTGGTCAGGACACCGGGGATAACTCCTCTGCTCTTCTTCGACATAGTGCCATCGGATCTTTTGCATCCACTTGATAGAGCAGACGGGGCCTCGGTTTCACATCTCATCTGAAAGATGGCAGCTCTGACAGTGCAGCACTCCCTCAGCCTTGCACTGGAGTGTCAGCCTAGATTTTTGTGCTCAAGTCTCTGGAATGGGACTTGAACCCACAACCTTCTGAGAGGCGAGATGCAGCACCAGCTACTCACTTTGCTGCCAGGAGTGGCCGTATTAATGCAAGGTTCAGTTATTTACCACCACTGGACCGATGTCAGAACCATATGCAATGCCCACTCTTTCAACAGGTGGATGGGAAAGTGTTTTTCTTTGACAATTGCTGTCAACCCGCCGCAACGTGCCTTTCCCAATGTCAGGTCTGTCAGCGCTGAGCAGACCCGACAGGCAGCAGCGGGAGACCCAGTTAAACTCATTATATTGTACTTAACAGACTCTTAACAGGCTTTTTAACTTACATTTTAACTTTAATTACGACCAGATTTAGGAACAGCTTCTTTCCCAGGGCTGTCATCCTACTGAACTCCACAAATAAACTCTAAAGCCTGCACATCTGCCAATGCACTTTATTATGGTTATTTTTATGTTAATGTATTACAAGCCAAATGTATGTTGAATGTTTAAATGTCTTAATCTAAATGTACACTCTCGGGAGCCGCAAGCCTACATTTCGTTGTACTGCACTTGTGCACTAACAATGACAATAAAGTTGATTATTAATATTATTATTATTATTAATATTATTGCATGGCCACGGGAGCCACGCTGTTTGGGGAGCACGCCTGTCAACCTGAGGTGGGAGTTCAGTGGCCATTACTCCAGCTGATTACTTGACAGCTTCAAATGTACAGTAAAAGCTCCCACCTGACAGATCATCACTTTCCTCAGCCACAAGCTGTTTCTCAGTCCATTTCCAGCACAGATTCTGCAGGCTTTCCACTTTCCACTCTCACCTCACTGGAAGAACTCTCTCACCATTGGCAGAATGCTTCTGTTATCTCTACTTCACCTGCTATCTATTCCATCGACATGGGTGCCCCTTATACTCTCTCATCTTGGTCCTCAGAATCTGACCACAATCAGCCCGAACACCAGCAGCACCAGGCACACCAGCAGCACCAACAACAACACCAACCTTCTCCGCAATCACCCAATGCTGCACAGGACAGAGGGCATCAGCACCTGACCACATTGCTGCCAGGGATGGCCTCACCATGGCCAGATTTACTTCACTTGACGCTGTACACCCTGGCTGCCACATGATGCGCCAGGTTGGCACCACCCCACACCAACACCATAAAGCATCCCTACAATGTCCAAGCCATTCCTTTCACACTCGCCACCATTGCTGGGGCACAGTTATGTTTCACCATTCACTGCAACTCACTAAGCACTTCCAAAAGTGCACACAAATCTGTCCAAGAATGCAAAGTGCTGAAAATAAAGGTTTCAATGTTTGACAGCACATTAACAGAAACTTTACATGAACATTGGATAAAACACCCAAGTGGCTACCCTTGTGTGTTGTTAGTTGGTATGATTGCACTAGGATGAGGGTGAGTGTGAGCAGTGGCTAGTGAGATGGGGAAGTGATAATGTAGATAGAGAGAGAGGGATGGGTGGAGGTGCAAAGTAACTTGGTGTGAGTAAGGATGTGCAGGAGTAGGGTAGGGAAAGCAGAGTGATGGGGATATGATGAGAGGCACAGCAGGTTGAAGGAGAGTGTGGCTTTGTACTCCCATTTCCTGATCTACTGAGATCATCGAAAGGTTTGTGTCACTGCAGCCTGGTCCTCCTGACGACATCCCTGCTTGTGCCCTCCTGTGCAATGTGCAACCAGGCTGTGTTGGCCTCTTGGGGAGGTCTCTTCCACCCATGGGAAGGGACGAGGACCTCCCTGTGTGCTCTGACTCCCTCCACAAGGATATGGAGGGAGTCATGGGAGAACCTGGGTGCAGCTGTGCACCACTATGCAGTGATTGTCAGTGTTTGCAGCACTTCAATGCTGTAGAACACTGACAGCACAAATGTCAAAAGTAAGGTGGCCATGGTGCCTTTAAGGAAACCGGCTGATGACGCATCATGAATGACGTCACCAGACCAGCTTCCTCTAATTGGAGTGGGAAATGCACTGGGCGGGCTTAACAAGCTCTATCATTTTAAGCAACGGGATGGAGCCAGCAGCGGGGCCGCGACCCACCACCGACATTGCTCGCACCGGACCCACCGAGGTGAGCAAAATCCCAGCCATAGTGAACTGACAGCCTATTTTACACTCCACCATTGAAAAGTAAATCATGCGCAGTGTTAAACGGGCTGTCGATTCACAATGAGCTAATTATGCGCTGCTGACATGGACCAACTTTGCCCCTCCATAATAAGTTAGGCATCGTTGATTGGTAAAATAGGGAAGAATCAATGGTAGCACAAAAGAAGGGGTTAAGCAAACCATATAGTGCATCATACCATGGTTTTATGTATACCATGTGAAATGGAAGTCTTTTTTTATCTGGAAGAGTATTTTGTTGCATTGTGTGAAAATTAATTAATTCATGCACTAGTTTGTGATGTCGCTGTGTTACCTAACGAGGCAGGCTAGTCATAAATTTAGTGTAAAGCATCACAATTTTTACAGCTTTTGCAGTGAAGGGGCAACTGATACATATTACTAGAATTTTAAGATATTTTAGTAAAGTCTGATTTTGGAGACCAAAGTTGGAAGGGGAATGCTATATTTTTTTCTGCCAGCATCAAATGGCTACTACTACAGTGGAACCCTAGCCAGAATTAGAACTCTGGTCTGAAGGTGAGAGAATAAGACTGGGTTGCGGTGTACTATAAAGCTCTATCTTTTATTACTAATTTGGCTTTTTTGACAGATTAACAGATAACATTCCACAGATTTTTTTGGTTTAAATGAGGTCAGCTCTTACAGCTGAAAATGATTGCTCTATGCGGAAAGGAGAGCGCATTTAAATGATATCTAGTACATATTGGCTATTAATCAACCAAGGTACAAGAAGATGTAAAATCTGATAGTAGGATTTAAGGATCTCAGAGATTATACAAGAATCAGTCAAGTCATTTTTCTGAGTTAGCTCATCCTTCCATGGAATCAGCAAAGAGGCAATTCGATGTTCCTTCTCTGTTGTAACACTTGGCTGACTCTTGAGTGATTTCAGTGATTTTGCCTCTACTAAACTATCCAGAAAACAATCACAGGTGTTGATTACTCTTTGCATGATGAACTTGCCTTTTGCTAACTTATGTCCTGCAGTCATTGTTTAACTTAAGATAGTGCTCCAGATTTACCTTTTATATTGCTTTATTCATCTCCTTTTAGGGTTGAGGAGATTGAGGTGTTCCGGCCTGTCCTTATGATTCAGTTTTCTGATATTCCATCTCCAGGGCTTGGAATTTTTCCGTGCCTTGGAGACTAGTACTCAAGGTGTGACCAGAGCACTGTGCAGCTTCAATCTCACACTGAACCAGTTTAGCATTTTGATTAGCATTATGTTAGCTTTACTGATTGTTGCTTTGCAATGACTGTATGTGCAAGTCCTCGATTTCTTTCAGTCTCACCTAGCTAGCTCAATACCACTGAATATGTTTGACTCTCATTCTTTCTTCTATTGTGTAATACCTTGCATTTATTTGCATTGAATTTAATTAGCCATAGTTCTTCCACTTGCAAATTTTATCAGGCTCCTTCAGTAGTTTGTTGTTTGCATCATCAGATTTGACTGCCCTGCCCCTAAATTTAGTATAAACATCAAATTTGACCAAATTATACATTGTTTCTGAGTGCAAGATATTCTATGCAGATTATGAACAATAGGAGAACCAGCTCTGGGGCACTTGGCAAGCCTCACTCCCTATGAATTAAAATGTGACCTTATGTGCAAAGTAATCTTGGCTAGCATACCCCAGTGAAGAGTGAACCTTTTGTACCATTAAGATACACATTAACAATAGAACGGATCCCACTGTACTCTTTTGTTCCCTCTGACAAATATCAAATACTAACAGACTATAGGACTCAGAATAAAAGATATAACTCACTTTGTTGAGAAGTAAAATTAAGAGGAGCATGATTAAAACAAACAGATTTTAGCTAGATTGTAATACTTCATGTTTCTGTTAATGATTCTATAATTTTACCATTTACTGATATAGACTAATCGATCTGCAATTACCAATGATTGTTTTGATGCCTCTTCTGAAGATAGATAATTGAGTAATAAAACCAGAGAAAGAAATTAGGAAAAATGAACAAGGTTATAGAAAGATAATACAGATTCTTTTGACATGTGATTTAGGATAACTGACCTTAAAATGATTGCATAGAACTTATCCACAATCAATTAAATTAAAATGGTTGACAATTATCACAAATCTATAGTTTAGAAAATAATAATGCTTGGACTAATTACCCAAATAGGGTAATGCAGGCACAAACATTGGGGCAGGGTTCAAAATACAGCTGCATGCTATAATGAGAAATCATAATCATAATCAACTTTATTGTCATTGTTAGTGCACAAGTGCAGTACAACGAAATGTAGGCTTGCGGCTCCCGAGAGTGTACATTTAGATTAAGACATTTAAACATTCAACATACATTTGGCTTGTAATACATTAATATAAACATAACCATAATAAAGTGCATTGGCAGATGTGCAGGCTTTAGAGTTTATTTGCGGAGTTCAGTAGGATGACAGCCCTGGGAAAGAAGCTGTTCTTAAATCTGGTCGTACGGGTGCGAATGCATCTGTAGCGTCTCCCAGATGGCAGGAGGGCGAACAGACTGTGGCTGGGGTGGGTAGGGTCTTTGATGATGGACCGTGACCTCCGTAAACAGCGTTTCTGGTATATGTGCTCTATGGTCGGTAGCCGGGTGCCGGTAATGCGTTGGGCAGTTTTGACTACCCGCTGCAGGGCTTTCCGGTCATAGTAGCTACAGCTGCCATACCATACTGTGATACAGTTCGTCAGGATGCTCTCTATTGTGCAGCGGTAAAAGTTAGAGAGGATCAGGGGTGACAGGTTACATCCCTTCAGCCTCCTTAGGAAATATAGGCGCTGCTGGGCCTTCTTCACCAGAGAGGAGGTATTGAGGGACCAGGAGAGGTCTTCTGTGATGTGGACTCCGAGGAACTTAAAGCTGTCCACCCTTTCCACCACAGCCCCATTGATGTGGATGGGGGTGTGACTTCCGCCTTTATACTTCCTGAAGTCCACAATGATTTCTTTGGTTTTCTTGAAGTTAAGGGCCAGGTTGTTATCGGCGCACCACTTCACGAGATGCTGGACCTCCTCCCTGTAGGCTGACTCATCGTTGTTGGTGATCTGGCCTACTACCGTGGTATCATCTGCAAACTTGATCCACAAAAATGAGGGTACTAGAGGGTACTAGCCTTCAATGCGCTGAATGGCTTTTTTATTATATTCTCCTGTTTCAGTGCAGTATTAGCGATTATGTGCTCACATGATTAGAGTGGGCAATGAGAGCCAGCTAGAATTCATATTCTAGCTGTCTGGTTGTGGTATTACCTTTCTGTAAACTGCACCCAACAGACATCACTTGTTCTGAGTGGAATTGGAACAGTTTATTTACTTGGGTTTAATCTAAATCACTGCTGCTGAGCTGCACCCATCAGAGTGCTCACTGACCTACATTGGCTTCTGGTGTTGCTTCGATTTTAAAATTCTCATCTTTGTTTTCAAATCTCTCCATAGCCTCTCCCTTCCCTATCTCAGTAACCTCTTCCAGCCCTACAACCCTCCAAGATCTCTACGCTCCTCCATTTCTAGCCTCTTATGCATCCCCGGTTTTAATCATTCCACCTTTGGCAGTCGTGCCTTCAGTTCTTGGTCCCTGAGATCTGTAATTCCCTCCCTAAACCTCTCTGTCTCTCTACCTCTCTCTCCTCTTTTAAGACGCTCCTTAAAATCTTCCTCTTTGACCAAGTTTTTGGTCATCTGTCCTAATATCTCTTTATGTGGCTCGGCGTAAAATTCTGATGGATGACGCTCCCATGAAGCGCCTTGGAATGCTTAACCATGTTAAAGGCGTTATATAAATGCGAGTTGTTGCTGTTGTTATATACTTTTTTATTAGAAAGATAAATGCATCCCATTATTACACTGAAAATTATAATTCATTTAACACACAACACGTCCAAATCAGGAAGCAAAGTTCTGTATCCGAAGGGACAATTAAATAGTTTCTAACTGTAATTAATTGGCAAGTTTGTGTTTTGTCTTTGCTTTGTTTGCTCTTCATTTCTCTGATGTATGAAAAGCTTTAAATCTCACTTACTTTAGACATGAATTTGTAAGTAACAATAAGTAATATTTATGTTGAGCATGGGAATACAGAAATGCAAACAGAATTTCAAATACAAATGTTCTGCTATTGTTGGTAGAACAGACAAATAATTATGTGCTTCAGAAGGTCAGATGTTCAGTTGTCAACATCGTAGACTTCAACTCAGTAGATTCACAGGCCATGACCTGCCCCCTTAGTAATTGCTTATCGTGTGAAGGAAGAAAATGATTCAACATACATTTTAATTAGCTGAGTGACATAGCATTAAATAAACAACTAACGTGGTATTAAAATTTGAAGCAAATTTACATCAGCGAATATAGTACAGTATCCTCTCACTGACTCATTATATATTACACTGCAATCTTTTCTTTTCCTCACTTTTTCTTTCTCTCCTTCCCTCCTAAGACACTACTGTTGATAGGGTACAGCTTTATGAATGCCAGCAGCCCTCTTCTACCTTGCCCCAGTGGGAATTCTTTGTGTATGAGCCTCGACCGTGAATGTTAGCTTGCTGCTCCGCTGTAGAGGGCAACATAACAGAGTTCAATCTGCCGTCCCTAACGTTCATGCAAGTGCATTTTTCAGCAAGTCACTCAGTAGTGTCAGAAGCATGAATCCTGTTGGGTTTTCTTCCTTTCCTTAGCTAAGTGGTGCTTAGGTCAATTGTGTAGATTGACTGTTGCCCTGGTTAAGAGCGCCTAATTCACAATGAAACCTGGAAGCTTTTTGGTCTATATGGCTTAGTACCACATGGCCTGTGACTTCCAGCGATTCCGTAGTTGTCTGAAGAGCAAGGCAACAACTGCTTAGCTACTCTAATATTAATTGAAGTTTATTGCAATGTATTTTCTTCCTCTACTAGCCCAGTGATTTGCCTTAACCACAATTGCAAAAGAGCACTCTCTGGTGGTCTCAATATGACGTTTTCTTTCTAACAGCAAATGTCACAAGTTCTCTGCCAACTTAGTGCCATATTCTGCTGAATTATGGATAGTTTTATGCTGGAGGATTTTTCCATGCTGGAAACTGTCTGGAGATTGTATAAGTTCATTTCACATAGGAGTCTCACCATCAGCAGAAAGAGGAGACAGTCATCCCAGTCTGACTTTGATTTTAAACCAGATTGTCTAGACAGCAAGAATTGTTTTAAGAAAGAAAATTATGCTAAATGATAAACCTCACTACTGTACATATAACTTAATCTGTTTTAAAGAAGAAAAAAAACTGAGACCAATATCTTGTGGCAAGTTATGTAAATTGTAATTTCTGTAACTCCATTATTAGATTAGCTGAGATAAAGATGAGCACTATCCAAAATACAATAATGGAATGTCTAAAGATCAACAAATATGATTAGAATTCAACTGTAATACATATTGTGTTGTACATGCAATATTCCTATCGCATTGCCAATTGTCATGTGTTCTATTTTTCTGCAGTTTGAAAAGATTTTAATAGAGAAATGCACTGACCTAACTACAATAACTGAAAGGTAAATTTCTGTTTTCCCCAGCCTGTACTGCAATCCTCTATTTTGAACTCTTTCATTGTTTGACTTCTTGAATATGACGTTTCTGCTTTATTGCTCATTGTTAAAGGTCTTATGTTGGATATAAATTGAATAAAAAATGATTATTCCAGTCAGAAACTTTATTTAGCAGCTGGAAGACATTATTTTTCTATTAAAGCATAACAGGCTGTATCAGAGTTTTAATTTTGTCATAAACCTGAGAGTAGCTACAGAGCCTTTTCAAATTAAATCATTCAGAAACTAATTTAGAAATATGTCCATTGCTGAACTTCTTTAAGATTGCTTAAGTTTGGAAATTAGCCCCCAAAGCAGGAATTGACATTAATTATTGCATGGCTATATCATGGTTACAGTGTCTAGAACTGTGTGATAGTGTGCACTATACTTCAACTAAGTTGCTTTATCCTTTTTGTGTGGCTAGGATATACCTGGACAATTTTCCACATTGTCAGGTAGATGCCAATGGCATAGCTGTACCAGCACCTCGATTTAAAATTCTCATCCTTGTTTCCAAATCCCTCCATGGCCTTGCCCCTCCCTATCTCTGTAATCTCCTCCAGCCCTACAACCCTCCGAGATATCTGTGCTCCTCCAATTCTGGCCTCTTAAGCATCCCCAATTTTAGTCATTCCACCATTGGCAACCGTGCTTTCAGCTGCCAAGGACAAACCCCTGGAATTCCCTCCCTAAACCTCTCCACCTCTCAACCTCTCTTTCCTCCTTTTAAGAAGCTCTTCAAAACCTACCTCTTTGACTGAGTTTTTGGTCATCTGCCCTAGTATCTCCTTACGTGGTTTGGTGTCAAATTTTGTTTGATAATGCTCCTGTGAAGCGCCTTGGAATGTTTTACTATGTTAAATACAAGTTGTTGTTGTTGATGCAGTATTCTCTTATGAGCTCCAACACAAGATCTTTTAAACAACACTCAAAGCATCGTGGTGCTGAAAACCTGTGCACCATAGCTAGCCACTCCTTTAGCCAAACAGTTGCAGTACAGCTATACCATTGGCATTTACCTGACAATGTGGAAAATTGTCCAAGTATATCCTATTCACAAAAAGGAGAAATCTAACCTAGTCAATTAGAACATAAGAACATAACATAAGAAATAGGAGCAGGAGTAGGCCATTCGGCCCCTCAAGCCTGCTCCGCCATTCAATAAGATCATGGCTGATCTTCTACCTCAACTCCACTTTCCTACACTATCCCCACATCCCTTGATTCCCTTAATATCCAAAAATCTATCGATCTCTGTCTTGAATATACTCAACAACTGAGTATCCACAGCCCTCTGGGGTAGAGAATTCCAAAGATTCACCACCCTCTGAGTGAAGAAATTTCTCCTCCTCTCAGTCCTAAATGGCCGATCCCTTATTCGGAGACTGTGACCCCTGGTTCAAGACTCCTTAGCCAGGAGAAACATCCTCCCTGCATCTACCCTGTCAAGTCCTGTAAGAATTGTGTAGGTTTCAATGAGATAACCTCTCATTCTTCTAAACTCTAGAGAATATAGGCCTAGTCTACTCAATCTCTCCTCATAGGACAATCCCCCCATCCCAGGAACCAGCCTAGTGAACCTTTGTTCTATGGCAAGTATATCCTTCCTTAGGTAAGGAGACCAAAACTGTACACAGTACTCCAGGTGTGGTCTCACCAGTGCCCTATATAATTACAGTAAGACATCTTTACTCTTATACTCAAATCCTCTTGTAATAAAGGCCAACATACCATTTGCTTTCCTAGTTGCTTGCTGTACCTGCATGTTAACTTTTAGTGATTCGTGTACAAGGACACCCAGGTCCCTCTGAACACTAACATTTCCCAATCTCTCACCATTTAAAAAAATACACTGCTTTTCTATTTTTCCTACCAAAGTGGATAACTTCACATTTCTCCACATTATCGGAAAAGTGAGTCATCAACAGCGCCATCAAGTGACCCCTACTCACCAATAACCTACTTAGTTCAGGTTCCACCAGAACCATTCAACTCCAGACTTCATCGCAGCCTTGAACTAGACAAAACAGCAAGAACTAAGGGGGAAATATTCGGTGTCACCCCTTTTGGGGCACTTAACGCCCCAAAATAATTAGTGCCCCGCCGCCTGAAATTCAGCTGTAGTGCCCCAAGCAGGAGGTGGATTGCTACTTGAAGTGCCCCACCTCCTTCCTGGGGCACTACAACTGAATATCGCGCGCTATGTGCAACAGCACCACGCGCATCGGCAGGTAGCGCTGCATCATTGCATGCTTCCCTCCCCTGATTAAAGGGGAGGGGCCTAGCGGTGCACGCACTGGGGCCCTGCTAGACCACCAGGGAGCGGGGTACCGTGAAAACAGCCCGGTACTCCTCTTGAGTGCCGGGCTGAGCGATTGCGGCTGGCACCCCAAAGAAAAAAGGGGAAGGGGACAGGTGCTGGCAGTTGGCCCCCAAAAAATGGCTGCCCGACACCTGCCCTTTAAGTTGCGCCACCGCGGCTGCAAAACGTCACCCTGACCCTGTTGGACATATCGTCCGGCGATAGGTCGGGGTGGAACCCAAGTTTGCGGCCAGAGCGCTGCCCACGGTGATGATGTCATTGCTGGTGGCGCAGCACTGCAGGGCGCTCCCGGCTACCGTCGTTGCTAACCTCCCGCTGAATTTCGCGGGAGGCGTTAGTGCGCTGGATGTTGGGGATTTGCATCCCATTAGTGTCCCCTGGAGGTGCTAACGAGAGGCACAAATCAACCCAATTTTTCCCCCTAAATGTTGAGGAGCGGTGAGATTAGCTGCCCTCAACATCAAGGCAGCATTCAATGGAGCTTAGGACCAGGGAGCCTGAACAAAATTTAGATCAATGGGGGTAAAAGGGAAAACCCTACCATAAACTGGAGTCATAACTGACAATGGAAGATGTTTATTTTGTCGGAGGCCAGTCATCACCAATGTCCTCGGCCCAACCATCTTCAGCTTCTTTATTACCTCCTTTTGTTATAAAGTCAGGAGTGGAGCTGTTCACCAAAGCTTCCACAGTATTGAGCTCCATTCTCAACTGATAATGAATGAGCCCATGCCAGCCTACAGCAGGACCTGAATAATATCCAGGCTTGAGCTGACAACTGGCAGAAAACATAAGTGCCATGTAATGGCCATGTCGAACAAGAGAAAAAGCAACCATCTCCCCATAGCCTTCAGCAGCACCACCAACACCAAAGCCCCCCACCATCAACATCTTGGGGTCACCATTGACTAGAAGCTTAACTAAAGCAGCCATCTCAACACTGTGGCTACAAGAGCAGGACAGCGTAATCTCCTGAAAGTCTCTCCACCATCTAAAAGGCTCAAGTTAAAAATACCAAATTACTTACATATAAAATCATAGAATAATACAGCACGGAAGGAGGCCATTCGGCCCATCGAGTCTGCACCAATGTTCCCTTTAAGCTGCGTGGTCACTCAGTGCTCCAGGGATCCCACGCAGCCAGTGAGCTGACTTTTAATTTGTAAAAACCGCGCATGTGCGGACTTTTGAATGGGCCGCGTAGCCCCTTAAAGGGGCCGTGCGGCCCAAATAAAAATGACAGGGAACATTGGTCTGCGCCAGCCCTTTCGATGACCAATCCAGTTAGTCCCACTCCCTGGCTCTTTCCCTATATCCCTACAATTTTTTCTCCTTCAAGTATTTATCCAATTCCTTTTTGAAAGCTACTATTGAATCTGTATCCACCACCTTATCAGGCAGTGCATTCCAAATCCTAACCACTCGTTGCGTAAAAAGGTTTGTCCTCATGTCACCAATGGCTCTTTTGCCAATCATCTTAAATCTGTGCCCTCTGGTTATCGACCCTTCATCCATTGGAAACAGTTTCTCTTTATTTACTCTATCTAAACCCCTCATGATTTTAAACATCTTGTACACTAACAATCATCATGGGATATACATCTGACTTAACATTCATATATATAAGTCTGAAAAATAACAGTGAGACAAAATACTTATGACACAAATATGAAAATTTACTAAGCTGAAAATATTCCAACTCCCTGTGTATCATTCCTTGACCACCCTCCATTGCTGCAGTACCACAGCGATTCCCAGTTTCAGTACAAAGCAAGGCTACTCTTATACCAGATCTACATTTCACTGAGATTCGACTTAGCCACAATTGATATGAAATACATGAAATTATAGAAATTATCTGAATCTACTTATTGATATAGGAACAATATGGTAAATGTTTCAATTGTATCATGTGTTGATTGTGAAAAGCTGTGAAACACATGTACGATTTTCTTGACTGTTTTTGATCATGATTGTTGAATTGTAATTTTACAATGTCTTAATCTTTATCATTAATTATTGTAATCAACTGTGTGTCAACTTGGCTCAATAGATAATATTGAACTCTGGGTCAGAGGGTTTGTGCCCCTTATTAAAGGTGGCACAGCAGTGCAATACTGATATACTGCTGTATTGTTGGAGGTTCAATCCTTAAGGTGAGGCATTACAAACCAGGTCCCATCTGTGTATTTTGGTTCAGGTGGATGTTAAAAATCCCATGATACTGTTCAAAGAAGAGCAAGAGGTCCTTCTGGTGTCTTGGTCAATTTTGCTTCCTCAACCAGTATGACTAACAATATTACCTGGCTATTCCCTTCACTGCTATTTCTGGATGTTGCTGGAGCGACACAGTTTGCCATTATTACTGTCACTGCACTTCAAATAATTAATTGCTTTTGAAGCATTTTGAAACATTGTGAAACATTTTAAGATATTTCGATGAATTGAGGTGATATATAAAAGGAAGTATTATTATCATCATTATGAACCCTTCTTGCACTTTGGATGAGTGGTCTTGCCCAGATGTGATTGGGTTGCTGATGTAGATAAGTGAAACAATCCCCCCTGCAGCAGCCCCTTCGGTTTGATCAAAGATTGACCCGTTCACATCTACGAAACAAATAGCTAAAAAAACGCCCTTTATAGAATCAGCTTTATAACACAGCCAATTCTTTTGCTTTGGGCTCAATCTCCAAAATAGATTGTGGGACCTGGCAGGGAGAGAAAGAAAGGTAAGCAATAAAAGGTATTTTTTAAAAGGAAATGAAACTCTAAAATAGTTAAGATAACAAAATGGAGAGAAGTTGAAAAAAGCCAGGTGAGCATAAGTAAAGTGTTTAATCATGTATTTATTTAAAGTTATGTTTATTTTAGTTCTATAGGGTGAAATTTATTGTAGTAAAGCGAATGTCGACACTTGAATATCTTTATTACTATAATATTAGTATTGTTTCAATTGAAAAATTAAATAACTTACACAGGGAGATTGCAATTTTCCTGGCCCTGCTGACAGATTGGAAATTAATCCTAAAGGTTAAATTTAATTTGTGTCACTGTTGTGATTTAACATTTTTTGCACCTTCTTTGCTTACAGCTGCATGCATGATGAAGATGAAACAACATTAGCGTCTATGAAAGCTGAGATTGTTGAAACCCTGACATCATTTAGTCAGTCTTTCAGTCAGATGGTGGAGCTGGCTTTAACCCATGAAATACAGGTCAGTACACATTGTAAATTTTAGCCCTCCTATAATCCTCTTTGACTAGCAGGAAAGATAGAAAAATTCAGTTGAAGCACCATTTCATAGGATAATTTTTTTCTTCATTCAGTATTTGCCTATTCTGTGATTGATTGCTTCTTTCGTTCTCGGTTGAATGAACATTTACGATATTGTCAATAATTTTATCCATTTTTAATGAGGCAAATTCAAGGATAATTCATAAGAAAATGCAATCTACTTTTACTTAGTTTTTGTAGGATCTCACGATCAAAAGTTCAGGCGTTCTTAGCTACATTTAATCGTGGAGCAGCTGCAATAATACGTGGATGCTGTCGTCCTCCACTTCTGTTAATAGTGTTAATCATCTGAGGCTGAAAATGTCTGGAAAATAAAAGGTTATTTATTTGTAATATATTGTAATGTGCCAGTATATTTTTACAGGTGAAAGAATAAGAAGCAAAGTCTCACATTCTATAAACCTTCAAAGTGATGCATCATGGGAAATTAGTGCAGTGGTGCTCACGTGTATGTTTTATGTTCCAGTCACTAAGGTTACACAGGAGCAACTACTTTCATTGCTGAAATTACATATAATTATTCAATGGAAATAATGCCAATCATAAGACAATTACATTTAGTCCCAATACAGTTTCTTTCTTGACCTTACTGTGTATAAATTTAATATACCTTGGCCTAGAAATACGTCTTGGGCAATGGCGCAAAGCTGGTGGAGGCAGATCGGCCACCTGTTATATGTGGTACCTGATATTCAGTTCCATTGCAGTCAATTGGTGTAGCACCTTTGGTAGTTATGCTAGTCAGTTGCTGTGTGTTTGGGGAACTGTGATAGAGGTGCCCTTAAGCTAGGTTCTGTCTGAAGTGCCATTTCTGTGAGTGCTGGTTTCAGAGATTTGGAGTGTGGCATTACCCAGTATAGGGAAGGAAGAAAGGGAGAGTATGGTGATTATCTTACCTTTTCAGCCTTGGTCAGGTCGTTGAATTTCTTCTGGCCACTGCTCGGCCGTTCTTGGGGTCACAGAGGTGGCACTCAGTACCTCTTCCATTGCCCTCCATGTGCCACAGCTGACTATTCGAGCTAGCTCAGGAGCTGGTCCTGCTTGGCCTCTTTTTCCTCCAGGAAGACCTGCAGGTTTTCATCCACAAAGTTGCAAGTTCTCCTGGTGCCAGACTTGCTTGGTGTCTCTTGGCTGCTCACTTCTCTCTGTGAAAATGGAAATGCTGTTGAGACACTTTAAAGGTATTTCTTTTAATTGAGAAAAAGCATTCTGCCACTTGCTTTCCACTCTGCAGCCTCACTCTGAAAAATGGAGTCTGTCCTATGTTTTTATAGTGCTACGCCCACAGCCCCGCTTGATTACACACTATTTGCATTGTTTCTTTACCCTGGTTTTTACATTGGATGTAAGCTGATGAAAAGCACAGAAAATTTCGGCGTAATTTCCTATTGGCCCGCTTGGCATGAAAACCAGTGTGATTGTTGCATTAGTGCGATCCAGCAAATTCCGGAGAAACTTACAGTGCTTTTATTTTTCAAAATAATTTATCATTTTGTTTAGGTTGGAATCAGAAGCATGTCAAGATCATAGTGTGGAACTTGTACATTTCCAGCATCGCAGCATGTATCTTTATCACTACCACTGATACATAAACTACATCATTGTATCAAACAGTGTTTGCAATGGAATGTTATACTTCAGCAATATAAGCACCTGCAGGTGATGATTGAAATAACACTGTGGTGCATTTCCATGAGAAAACTGACCTGTAAGTACATTCCCCAATGACAAAATTTCTCATTTAATGAAAAATGACAGAGGGCAACCCATTAACAAAAATGAGAAATTATGAAGAAAGACAGGAATTCTCATGTTTTTCATTAAAATGGGAGTATCGCTCCGCAGATTGAACCTCAATGAATTTCTATTATAGGCCCTGCTCCTCTCGATTTGACATGGCTGATAGTACATAATATATTGCTCTGCTTTTGCTGACTTTCACAGAAAATGTATCTGGCCTCTTGTGCATCCCTGATCTTAATCGCTCCACATTGGTGGCCGTGCCTTCAGCTGCCAAGGCCCTAAGCTCCGGGATTCCCTCCCTAAACCTCTCCTCCCTACCTTTCTCTCCTCCTTCAAGATGCTCCTTAAAACTTACCTCTTTGACCAAGGTCACTATCGTAATCTGGGATGTTATGATTAAGGTTATCCACCAGGTGGTGCTGTAGCCAATGCTGCTACTAAGGTCAGAGGTTTGCTTCCTGTATAGGTCAGCACATGGTGGAATGCCAGGATGCTGATGCAGGCTGTCTGTAAACGTGTTTCCCAGTTGTTAATAAAGTACTCGTGTTAATTCTACGATATCGCCTCTTTGAGTCCTTGGCCTAGAAATTCAGTGGGTTGCGCCAGCCGCTAACGCCATAAAAGGGCGATAATTCCGGCGCTAGACACTTAGCGCCTGAACGCAGTCCGATCTGCGCCGACGCCCAAATTCAGTTGACATTTAGCGCCGGCACAAAGTGTTTGCGCCCGCTCAGGTGCGCGCGCAGCTTATGACGTCATATCGTCGCGCAACGCTGTTTGTGCGCCCCAAACCGGAAATTCAGTGGCGCCCGCCCAATGTGGGCGTGGCGCTGCTAAGAACTGTGAGGTGGAACACAAAAGAGGCCCTGTGGGCCTCGGGGAGCGCAAATTAAAGGGCACTTACACTGACCTATAAAGCCCAGCCATTTTGCTGCAATGACTTTACTGCTTTGGATTTCTGGACAGAGGCCAAGGGACAGAGGTTACAGATTTGGGACAACTTGGGAGAGGTATTTTGGGCTTCTGGCCAGTGCTTTGACATTTGATTCATTGTGATTTATCTGTTCTCAACTTTATTATGGGGGCTGTATGGGGGGGCCAACCCTCAGTTGCAGCATTATGTGCGAAGGGCTCGCAGACGCTGTGAGAGAGGGCCAGCCATGCCTAGATGCAGAGGGGCCATCAGGCGTCGGCAACGTAGGCCTTACCCACTCAGGCAATACCGGCAGCAGGTGTCCTATCTCACCATGACTGCGGCGCATTGTGTGAAGAGGCTGCGCTTCAGAAGGGAGGTGGTTGCAGAGATCTGCCAGCTGCTTCACACAGATCTGCGTCCACAGCTGATGTGCAGGACGTCTCTCTCGGTGGAAGTGAAGGTCACGGTGGCTCTGAACTTTTATGCAAGCGGCTCCTTCCAAGCCGCTGCTGCGGACATAGCGAACATCTCCCAGTTCGCCGTGCATCGCTGCATCTGGCAGGTCACCGATGCACTTTACACGAGGAGACACCAATTCATCTCCTTCCCCATGACCCGACAGAGGCAGGAGCAGCGTGCAGTCGGATTTGGCAGGATCGCGGGCTTCCCCATGGTGCAGGGCGCCATTGACTGCACGCATGTGGCTATGCGGGCACCTATCCACAATGCCGAGGATTACCGCAACCGGAAGGGCTACCATTCCCTAAATGTACAGCTGGTGTGTGACCACAGGCAGCGCATCCTAGCTGTCAATGCCCGCTTCCCAGGAAGCAGCCACGATGCATTTATCCTGCGCCAGACTACTGTGGCTGACATGTTTGAGGCACAGCCTCCACCAAGGGGATGGCTTATCGGGGACAAGGGCTACCCTTTGTGTACATGGCTCATGACCCCGCTCCGCGCGCCCAGGACCCCAGCGGAGGAGGCATACAACGAAAGCCATCAAGCCACAAGGAACATCATCGAGCAAACGATAGGCGTCCTCAAGCAACAGTTCCGCTGCCTGGATCGTTCCGGAGGATCTCTTCAGTATTCGCCGGATAGAGTCTCCCAGTTCGTCGTCGTGTGCTGCATGCTGCACAACCTGGCTATCCGCAGGACTCAGGCACTGCCACCTGGCATTGCACCACCACCTCAGGAGGACGAGCAGGAGGAGGAGGAGGAGGAGGACCAGCCCAGGAGGGAGCAACAAGGGCCAAGGGCCGTCCACCGGGGGCTTATTGATCGACACTTCTAGGCCCCCTGTCAGGGAATGGCCTGTGGCAATGAACGCACCTGAGGCAGCCGCTCCGCAAGCCCTCAGCCAGTTAACGCAACAACCACTTCAAACATGACACCTGGACATGCTGAATAAATCAAAAGCTTTATTTCACAAACTCAGGGCCCTTCCCACATGAAACAGAAAAACAGACAAGACCCCCAAAAAACAGTCAAAAACATCTGTCACTCCCAAAACCTGGGGAGGACTAACAAAACTTGCCCATCCAAAAGGCCTTCAACAGCGGCCTTACAAAAATAAGCCCCCCCCCCCCCAACAACAGAGACACCCCCATGAAAACAAAAAATGCCTTGATCCTCGGCCTTAACAAAATAATGCCCCCCACAACACAAGCCCCCCAATATAAAAGAAACCGCTCTGACCACACTCTAATGGGTGTGCCGAGAGGGCGAGTCCTTAGACAGGCTTCTCCGACCCCTGGCCGACCTGCTGCTCCACCTCAACCTGGGCCCTGCGGGTGTGGCGAGGCTGGGGGAAGGCTCATGAGGGCCACAAAGCGTGTCGGCAGATGCCCTTGGGGGTTGGCCTAGACGAGGCCTGGCCCGGGAGGGGCCAGCTGCTGACTGCTGCAGCTGTGGCTGGGCAGCATCAGTCTTAGCAGCAGCTCGTCGCACCTTGGCTGGGGGAGTGGCAGTGTCGGCAGCACCATTGGGGGCAAGCTGGCTGATGGCAGGTGCGCGCTGCTCGCCAGAGACACTGGCACTCGGCTGGGCTGGCAGTGTAGCAAGCGCAGCAATCTGGGGGAGGCCAGACCGCTGTGCTGCAGCAGGGCGGCGGGTGCCATGGCGATGCCTCCGTGCCACAGCGAGTGTGGCAGAAGTGAGTGCCCGAACTGCCCTGCTATGTGCCCGCATCAGCTCTGCCAGTGTCTGGACGGCACCACTCATCTCGCGAGTCGCGTCCTGTGCTGCCGCCAGTTGCTGCACACCCGCGTCCTGCGCTGCCGCGAGTTGCTGCACACCCCTGTCGTGCGCTGCGGCCAGTTGCTGGACACCCCTGTCGTGCGCTGCCGTGAGTTGTTCGAACCCCCTGGCCTGTGATTCCCCGAAAGCCACCACACTCTGAGCCAGGGACTCAATGGCGTGAGGCATCTGTTCGACCACCCCCATGAACTCTTGGTGGCGCCGCTCAGACGCTGCCGACATCTCATCGAGGACGCGCACCTCCTGGGCGAGGACCGTTTCCGGACTGGAGGGCGGACTCTCCCTCCGGGGAGAAGGCCGCCGAGCTGGCCGACCCTTCCCGCGTGCGTCGACCCCACTTGGGCCAGGTTCTGCCCTCCCCTCCAACACCTCCCCCCTCTGGGGAGAAGGCTGGCGTGCTGCCGGACCCTTCCCGCGTGCGTCCACCCTACTGGGACCAGCTTCGGCCCTCCCCTCCAACACCTCCCCCTGGCTCTCCTGCAGGCCAGACGTCTCCCCTCCATTGCCATCCCCTGGCGCGAAGGAGGGTTCCCCCGATGTGCCGCCTTCCTCCTGGTCCTCGCCGTCCTCCTCCTCCAAGGGCCTGGCTCTCTGCGCTTCAGGGACCACCTCCTCCTCACCAGCTGAAAGCAGGAAGGCACAAGAGTAGCTTTAGAGTGAGGACAGGCCGTCAGCGAGGGAGGCCTGAGTGGTGCATTATGCGCATTTGTCGGTCAGTGGGAAAGGATGTAGATCTGAAGCACGAGGGCAACGAGAGAGGTGCAACCGGTCATGTCCTTACCAGTGGGTACCAGTACAGGGTCCGCCTCGCCGATCGCGACAGGGCCAGTCACCCGGCCACGCATGAGTCGTGCCACGCTCTCCTCCAGATCAGTGAGCGCCTGGTACTCGGGACGGCCTCCACCAGTGACAGCCTGGCTCCTTACATTGCTCGCCAGCTTGGCCTGCAAGAGAAAGGACGGCCTTTAAGTACAGTGTGGTGCCCTGTCGCTGTGTGCACTGCCTCCCATGGTGGAATAGCTTGGCCAGTGTGGTGCCCTGTTGCTGGGTGCACTGCCTCCCATGGTCGAATAGCTTGGCCAGTGTGTTAAGTGCAGAAAGTGCTATTGATGAACATGCAAGTGCCATTGCTGCGGGAGGAGGGCTGCCCATTAGGCCTTTGAGGTCCTTTTGCCCATAATGTGAGGTGCACATGCAAGGATGAGGGGGACACTGGAAAGGGTACTCACCTTCACCATCCGAGTGAGGTCGTTGAACTTCTTGCGGCATTGGTCCGCACTCCTGGGGACATCACAGGTGGATGACACCCTGCGGGCGATTTTGCCCCAGGCTCTCCTGTACTGGCTCCTGGGAGCCTTCCTGCCACTGTCCGGGCACAGGATCTCTCTTCTCTTCTCCACACCATGAATGAGCACACTCAGAGCATGCTCTGAGAAGCGCTGCGCTCGCTCACGGGCCCTCTCCATTGCTCCAGGCGCTATTTTGGCACACCAGTAGTGCTGAGACCTAGCTGCAGGGCTCCAGTATGCAGGGTGTGGCAGCAGTCAAAGTTGACCCTTCCCCCTTTAAGAGCTGGCCGGCGTCAGGGTGTCTGCTGTCAATCAAAACATGACCGCACCTGCGCTGCGCCCGGCTTCGGCGTTATTAGGCCGCATCGCCGGCTTAGCGCCGGAACACAGCATTTCAACGCCAGTTTCAGCGCTCGGCCAAACTTAGGGCCAACTCTACTGAATTTCGGCGATGTGGCCTACACTTTCCGGCGGGCGCTAACTTTAGCGAGCGCCCGACTTTAGCGCCCCAAAAGTGTCCAGACTGAATTTCTAGGCCCTTGTTCCACTTAATGGATTTATCACATTTGGCAATGAGGCAACTTAAGGACCCTGCATAAAGAAGAAAAGTCTGCCGGGACGTTTAAACAACAAAATCACGAGCTAAAGTTAGCTACAAGCTGGAAGAGAGCATGGCTGCCACGGTAGGAACTGTTTCCGCTTTTGATATTCAAGCACAAACCTGGGAAGAATACTGTGAAGTGTTGAGTTATTTTTTCGAAGCAAATGAAATAAATGATGCCGGAAAAAGGAAAGCCATTCTGCTCAGTTCAGTGGGAAGCCAAACCTACAGTTTAATGTAAAATCTGCTCAGTCCTGAAAAGCCTGGAGACAAATCATTTGTTGAATTAGTGGCTTTACTAAAAGAACATTTCAACCCTAAGCCTAGTGAGATTGTACAGCGGTTCAAGTTTAATTCAAGGAACAGGAAAGAGGAAGAGAGCGTAATGGACTATGTAGCGGTGTTGCGTAAATTAGCACAAGATTGCAATTATGGGAACAACCTGAAGGAAATGCTGCGAGATAGGCTAGTTTGCAGAATTATGGACAACTGAATGCAGCGTAGATTATTATCTGAGACTGGGCTTACTTATGAAAAAGCATTGGAACTTGCTCAAGCCATAGAGACAGCGAACCGAGATGTAAAAGAAATACAGGGTTCAGACAGGGCTAATGTGACGCAAGTTGCAGGTCAGGTTGTTGTGCACAAGTTGAACATGCGTCAGAAACCACAATGTGAGTATGTGAAGGCATGTTATAGATGCAAGGGCAATCACCTGGCGAGTGAATGCCGGTTTCTGGAGGAAAAGTGCTACAAGTGTGGGAAACAAGGACACATAAAACGAGCTTGCAGGGTGAAATCACCTGTGGAGGAATCCAAACCAAAAGGGGGAGGACAGCAAAACCAAGGGAGAGAAGTGAAAAAACATGGAGCACACCACATCAGTGGGGAAGCTGAGGAAGAAGAAGACATGTTCATAATGTATAGCATGTTAGAGAACATTCCAAAAGTGGCTCCTATCACATTGCAACAGACAGTAAATGACTCTAAGGTGAACATGAGAGTGTGTTCAAGGAGGAACTTGGCACATTTAATGGCCCCCCAGCTAAGATTTATGTAGACAAGGAGGCACCGCCAAGGTTTTTTAAACAACGACCTGTGCCTTATGACATGAAGCCAAAGGTAGAGGCTGAGCTTGACCGTCTATTGAGAGAGAATATACTGGAGCCAGTGAAATGTTTGGAATGGGCAGCTCCCATAGTACCTGTGTTAAAACCGAACAATTCGGTAAGACTCTGTGGAGACTATAAATTGACTGTCAATCGGGTGTCCACACTAGAGCAGTATCCTATTCCCAAAACAGAGGATCTCTTTGCAAACCTGGCTGGAGGAAAGAAATTCACAAAGTTGGATATGAGTCATGCCTACTTGCAGATTACACTGGATGACGAATCAAAGAAGTATGTCACCATAAATACACACAAGGGCTTGTTTACATATAACTGCTTACCGTTTGGTGTCTCATCCAATCCAGCTATCTTCCAGAGGACAATCAAAGGTGTACTGCAAGGGATTCCACATGTTTCCATCTATCTGGATGACATTCTGGTGACGGGAAGAACCGACCAGGAGCATCTGAGCACTCTGAGAGAGGTACTACAGAGATTGGAGAGGGCAGGGTTCCGGCTCAAGAGGAGTAAGTGCACTTTCCTGGGGAATGAGGCAGTGTTCCTGGGACACAGAGTGGACGCCACCGGGCTCCATTCACTCAAGGAGAAGGTACAAGCACTGCAGGACGTTCGTGCTCCTACAACTGTGGCTGAGTTAAACGCTTACCTGGGACTGCTGAACTATTATAACAGGTTTTTACCAAACTTGTCAACTGTGTTAGCACCCCTTCACAAACTACTGCGCAAGGAGACACAGTGGCAGTGGGGAGAGGAGCAGGGGGTTTCATTTGAACAGTCCAAGAAGCTGATGCTGTCATCGGATGTGCTGGTTCACTACAATGCAGAGAAAGACATCATTCTCTCTTGTGATGCTTCACCTTACGGGGTGGGGGCAGTTCTTTCACACTGCATGGAAGATGGAACTGAAAGACCAATAGGGTTTATGTCCTGAACTCTAACACCAGCGGAAAAAAATGATTCCCAGTTAGACAAAGAGGGGTTAGCAGTAATGTTTGGGTTACAGAGATTCCACAAGTACATATATGGAAGGAAGTTCGCCATATGCACCGATCATAAACCTCCTCTCTCTTTTCAATGAAATGAAAGCAGTTCCACAGATGGTGTCACCCCAGATCCAGAGGTGGGCAGTGACGTTGAGGGCATATGAGTATGTCATCGTCTACAAGGCGGGCAAGTACCATGGGAACGCAGATGCCTTGAGCCGTCTTCCACTGCCAGGCACACCTATCCGTGCAGCTCCAGAGGACAGAGTTTTGACGTTGGAGGACACTGACATGGCACTTGTGACTGCAGAGCAAGTAAGAACATGGACAGGTAAAGATCCAGTATTGTCTAGAGTTCGAGAATATGTGGTGAGGGATATGGCCACAGCATCCGGAAGGGGCTGACTTCACACCCTACAGTGTCAGGAAAACAGAGCTGAGTGTGCAGGATGGTTGCATGTTGTGGGGAGCATGAGTGATTATTCCACGGCCAGCATGACAGTCTATCCTAGAGCAACCACATCAGTGTCATCCTGGGGTCTCGCGTATGAAAACCTTGGCTAGGAGTTACTTGTGGTGGCCAAAGCTAGATGAGGAGATAGAAAATCTAGTCAAGACATGCAGCACTTGTCAGGAACACCGGAAGGCACCAGCAGCGGCTCCTCTCCACCCCTGGGAGTGGCCGGATAAATCATGGAGAAGATTGCACTTAGATTATGCGGGTCCATTCATGGGGAAGATGTTCCTCATAATCATTGATGCACATTCCAAATGGATGGATGTTTATCCTGTAAATTCTGCTTCCGCCACTACTACTATAGACTGCCTGCGTCGGAGCTTCAGTAATCAAGGGCTACCGGAGATCGTGGTGAGTGACAATGCCACTTGTTTTGTGAGTACAGAGACAAAAGAGTTCTTGAGAAAAAATGGCATAGTGCAGGTGACCTCAGCTCCATATCATCCGTCCTCGAATGGACTTGTGGAGAGAGCTGTACAAACATTTAAGGAGATGATGAAAAAAAGTGCAGAAGGGAGTTTAGCAGCCAAAGTGTCACGGGTTCTGTTCAGCTACAGAATAACACCTTAATCCACCACAGGACTCTCTCCTGCTGAGATGTTATTAGGTCGTAGACTACGCTCCACTCTTGACCTTGTCCACCCAGACCTAAAAAGGAAAATGGAAAACAGACAAAACAAAGAAAAAGAGAACCATGACAAAAGAACAAAGAGCCGAAGTTTTGGAGAAGGAGATGCGATCCTTACCAGGAATTTCAGTTATGGACCAAAGTGGATTCCTGGCTTCATAGACTCAATGACAGGTCCAGTATCATACAAGGTCATGTTGGGAGATGGTAGGGTAGTACGCAGACATGTAGATCAGATACTTCCCAGACAAGGGGAAATTGAAATGAAGGTTCCAGATGCAATGACTGAAGACAGGGTTGCCCCCAGTTATCCAAGGGCATCTGTGGTGCCACCACCAGGGACAGAGATAATTCCACAGGAACCTATCCGTCAAGAGGAAACCATCGTTGCAGAGTCAGATACTCTGAGCACTGCTCAGGAGCAGCTGGTGGCTTCACCACAAACAAGCAGGGACTTTACTGTTAGACGTTCACAAAGGACTCGCAAGCCACCAGAGAGACTGATACTGAACTGTTAGATTCGTCAAGTATGGAACATGATGAATGGAGACTCCTTATGTGACCCTCAGGAATGGTTGTTTTTTAAGAAATTCATACTGAAATCTTAAGGGGGGAGGGATATAGTAATCTGGGATGTTATGATTAAGGTTATCCACCAGGTGGTGCTGTAGCCAATGCTGCTACTAAGGTCAGAGGTTTGCTTCCTGTTAAGGTCAGAGGTTTGCTTCCTGTATAGGTCAGCACATGGTGGAATGCCAGGATGCTGATGCAGGCTGTCTGTAAACGTGTTTTCCAGTTGTTAATAAAGTACTCGTGTTAATTTGCCTTGGGACGTTTTACTATGTTAAAGGTGCTATATAAATGCAAGTGGTTGTTGTTTGCAGCAAGAGAAGGGTTTCTGCTGACACCAGTGCAGCAGGATCCAAGTGCATCTTGTATACAACAGGGGTCTACTCAAAGGAGTACCCAGCAGTTAAGTCCAATAAGCATTGCTTTGGGTCTGAGTACACACTTATCTGCGTAATCTCCTAAGCTCCTTTGGGACCATTCTCTAACACTGTTTACAGGTCCAGTATACATGGTGTGCTCCTCTGAGCTCCCCTGCTGTGGAATGTATATGTTGAAGGAAATCTGCTTCACACCACTTCAGTACACTCAGTGTCCACACTGATGCAGCACAGAGGAGTACTGGAAGCTATTTTTTAAAAACTTCATTTATTTTAAAATTTTATTTTCATTCAGGAAAAGTGCATTTATTTTGTAACATCACTGTAGAGTGTTGTTACATGGTACTTGTAGGAGAATGCACTGATTCGTCAGAGTGTCAACTTGTTGGCCTATTCTTTGCTTCTTACAGTGAGGTCAATTGTAACCTGCTACTAGGAAGAACATAAGGAATAGGAGCAGCAGCAGGCCTGTAGCTCAAAAATCTGTCTATCTCAGCCTTGAATATATTCAATGACTCAGCTTCCAGAATTCCAAATATTCACGACCCTCTGAGAGAAGAAATTCCTCCTCATCTCCGTCTTAAAGGGGCAACCCCTTATTCTGAGACTATGCCCCCCGTCCTAGGTTCCCTGATGAGGGGAAACATCCTCTCAGCATCTACCCTGTCCAACCCCCTCAGAATCTTATATGAAGGAACTTCATTTGTGAATATTTACCTGTTACCTTTCCCTTTAAGAACAACAAGGGTAGCTTTGAGTTCACTATTCTTGGATATGTGCTCTTGTATTTGCCATTTAAATACATTATATAGAATACAAGTATAGATCAGGTCTGGACAAATTGCTGGTGAACATTGAGGAGTGAGTCAGCAGCCACTGGTCTGAGTCCATTTCATTAGTGAGTCAATTAACAATTTGACATGAGACAAGAGAATAGAGATTTGACTTTGATGAATGTGGATTAGTGAAAACCATACCTCAATAAAATAAATGAGAGGGCAATGTAAAATAACATAAGTAAAGCTGCTGATGGAGAGGATTGCTGGGCAAAACAGCAGACAGTGAATATAACTCCCCTGCCTTTGTGCTGTATTGTTCATAAAGACATTTGTTGGTTACTTTACTAGTTAGTGCAGCAAACCACCCTGAAGGTTTTAAAATATAATGGCCCTGATTTTAACTTTGGACAGACAGCAGGAAGTGTGACTGCATGCCCGCCTGATGTCCTTTCTGATAGGCCCATGCCAATTTAATGGTTGGGACTCATTTCAATAGGCATGGCAAGCTGCAAGTATTGAACCAGTGTTCGCTGGCCACCCGCCTTTAGAGAACTGGACAGTAGCTGGAGCGGGGGAAGGGGTCCAATACACAATGGCCCCGGGAGCCCAGACAGACTCGTTTGTGAGTCTTGTGACTTCAGAACCAATCGCAATTGCAGCTCTTGAAGTGCGTGTTCTGATGGTTGATGGGTTGCTGTGTAACGCTAGGAGGGGTTTGGTTTTCTCCCTTGAACTTTGACCTTTCATCAGGACAGCGGGAGAATCCCACGCACTCTGATTATTTGCCTTTGCCAACTTCTGTGCTGGCTCGTGGGATACTTGAGCCGCGCATGGGCAGTGTCCAATTGGGCCACATTTTCGTGCAGAGGTCAACGGATCTGTTGGTGGCCAGTGGGGGGAAGATTGAGGATCAAAAGGGGAGAGAGAGGAATTTGGAGGGAGGAGAGAGAGAGAGACTGGGAGAGAGAGAGAGAGACTGGGAGAGAGAGAGAGGGAGAGACTGGGAGAGAGAGAGAGAGAGAGACTGGGGGGAGAGAGAGATTGGGGAGAGAGAGACTGAGGAGAGAGAGAGAGAGACTGGGGGGAGAGAGAGACTGGGGGGAGAGAGAGAGAGACTGGGGAGAGAGAGACTGAGGGGTGTGAGAGAGAGAGAGACTGGGGGAGAGAGAGAGACTGGGGAGAGAGAGAGAGACTGGGGAGAGAGAGAGAGACTGTGGAGAGAGAGACTGAGGGGGAGAGAGAGAGAAAGACTGAGGGGAGAGAGAGAGAGAGAGACTGAGGGAAGAGAGAGACTGAGGGAAGAGAGAGAGAGACTGAGGGAAGAGAGACTGAGGGAAGAGAGAGAGACTGAGGGGAGAGGGAGAGAGAGAGACTGAGGGGAGAGAGAGAGACTGAGGGGCGAGAGAGAGAGACTGAGGGGAGAGAGAGAGGGAGAGAGAGACTGGGGAGGGAGAGACTGGGGAGGGCAAGACTGGAATGAGAAAGAGAGATTGGGATGAGAGAGATTGGGGGAGAGAAACTGGGGGGAGAGAGAGAGAGACGGGGAGAGAGAGAGACTGGGGGAGAGAGAGAGAGAGAGACTGGGGAGAGGGAGAGAGAGAGACTGGGGGAGAGAGAGAAACTGGGGGAGAGAGACTGGGGGGAGAGAGAGAGAAACTGGGGGGCGGAGAGAGACTGGGGGAGAGAGAGAGAGACTGGGGGAGAGAGAGAGACTGGGGGAGAGAGAGAGAGACTGGGGGAGAGAGAGAGAGACTGGGGAGAGAGAGAGAGACTGGGGGAGAGAGAGAGGCACTTCCTCACAACTTGTGGAAACTATCAGGACATAAGGGGGAATTTCTACCCAAAATTCATAAAAATATGCCCTGAATTCAAAAATTTGAATGACCACCAAAAACTCCCATATCTATTAGGGGAACAGAGAAAATGTGTAACTTTAGCGGCAAACTATGTTACAGCGTGCTATAAGCAGAGGGACAACCAGTGACCACTGAATCTAAGAAAAGATTATGGCCTAGAAATTCAGTGGCCTGCGCCACCAGTTTGCGCCCAAAGAGGGCTTTTGCGCCTCTGGCCACAACCACCGTGATATTTAGCGGGGCGCTAATGGCGGCGTTAGCCTGTAGCGCTGCACCGCCACCGATGACATCATCGGTGTGCGCAGCGCCCCGCTACCGCCCCGAGCGCCATATTAGGTCGCAGCCGCCTCTTCTGCGCCGGCCGCAAACAGCGACCGGTACACAGGGGCCTACCTGTGGCGGTAGTGGGACGAGTTAAGGTGGAGGTGCGGCCGGCCGGTTTTTCGGCGGCCGCCTGCCCGCACCTCCGTCCCCGGCCTCCTACACCACCCCCCCCCCCCCCGCGGCATTGCCGGCTGTTTCCCGAGAGCCCGGCACTTCTCCTTGTTGCCGGGCTCATTTGCCGGCACTCGCGAGCGGGGATCGCGCTGTTGCAGGTACCTCCCCCTTAACAGTGGGAGGAAGGCCTGCAGTACCGCGGCCTGCCGTGCCGCAGCGGGTGGCGCTGCGGCACTTTGCGCACCGATATTCAGTTTCAGCGCCCCAAGCGGGGCGCCGAAACCTTTGGTTAGCGGCCGGCTTCCACTTGGGGCGCTGAAGCTGAATATCCCGATGGCGCAAGTGGCTCCGCACGCAGCGGTAATTCCGGCGCCCAGGCGAGCTGGGCGCCCCAAACTGAATTTTTAGCCCTATATGTATATTATATGTGTGTATATTTATGTATACACGGGCATATTTGTCTATACACTGTATGTCTAGATCTGCATTTATGTGTTCAATTATATATTGTAGGAATGTCTAGTTCCTATCCAAAAGACTGAGGTCCACTCAGGCGATCAAATAAACGAGGTTAAATGAAAACTAACAGAGTTTAACGGATAATTACAGGAGAACATCGAATATAGATCTAGTCGGTTCGGAGGCTCCACGAGAACTGCTTGGGCGGTCCCGTGGCTGATGTCATGACGTCATCACATTTTTCCCGCCGGTGGGGGATCACGTGATGAACGGCGTGACGTCATCGCGTTTACCCGCGCTATTAAAGTGATCGCACTCTGTACATGTAAACAGTGAAAACAAAGATACAGACTCAGGCTGTAGCTAACATTATTAAAGGGAATTATATACAATTGATCGGAGTCCCTTAGTGGCTCCGCCACATGCGCCCCCCCAGAATTGTCTTTAACAGCAAAAGTAAAACGGCGAGGAGGCCTGACAAGCCTGTCAGATCGACTTCTGCAGCCTTGAAGTGGAAGCTGATGGACGGCGGGCGAGCTGGCGGGCAGTTGCATTTGATCTGGTACGGCGACTGTGCACGGTCAGCCACGTTTTGCCGGTTGTGCGATCTCGACTGGGCGGTCAAGGCCCAAGTGAGCCGGCTTCAACCGGTCAACCGAAATGTGGTCCGGTTTACCTCCGATATCGACCGAAAAAGTTTTGTCTCCCGGCTCTATCACGCGGAAAGGACCAGTGTAAGGGGGTTTGAGCGGATCCCGATGAGCATCGTGGCAGATAAACACATAGTCGGCGTTCATCAGCTCAGCTGGAACGTGGGAGCTCTGCAAGCCATGATGCGACGTAGGCACTGGAGCAAAACTTTTGGCTCCCTCCTGGTGGCTGATGAGCTGCTGGGATGCGGACCATGGCTCTGTTGGAGTCGGAAGGAAATCCCTTGGTACGCGTAGCAGCTGGCCAAATACGAGCTCCGCCGAGGACGAATGAAGATCTTCTTTAGGTGCCATACGAAGATCAAAAAGGACCCATGGGAGCCTGTCCATCCAGCCCGCGCCTTGAAGGCTGGCTCGCAGTGCGACTTTGAGCGACCTGTGGAATCACTCGCACAGGCCGTTCGCCTGTGGGTGATAGGCAGTGGTGCGATGTAGCTTGACGCCGAGCCCCTGAGCCACAGCATTCCAGAGCTCAGAAGAAAACTACGGCCCACGATCAGACGAGATGTCCGCCGGTACCCTGAAACGGGCGACCCAAGCGGAGATGAATGCCCTGGCGACGTCTGCGGAAGTGGTGATGACAAAGGAACCGCTTCAGGCCATCTAATGGTGCGGTCCACCATTGTAAGAAGATGAGTAAACCCGTGCGAAGGCGGAAGTGGCCCCACCAGGTCCACATGCACATGATCAAACCTACGTTCCGGAAAAGCGAAAGTGGCCAATGGAGCCTTGACGTGACGCTGCACCTTGGCCTTTTGGCAGACCACGCAGGTGTTGGCCCAGTCGCGGACATCCATGTGCATGCCCCGCCACACGAATTTGGACGACATTAACCATTGTGAGGCCTTCATGCCAGGGTGCGAAAACCCGTGTATGGTGTCAAAAACTTTTCGGCGCCAGGCGACCGGCACGATAGGGCGAGGATCTCCCACGGAGACGTCGCAGAGTAGCGTAGTGCCCGCGGCATGGAATTTGATGTCGGCCACTTGGAGGCTAGAGGGGTTGGTTCTGTAAGATTGGACTTCTGGATCCGAGGCTTGATCCGCAGCCATGAGGGCATAGTCGATGCCGAGCTGGACTGCATGAACGGTTGCACGGGAGAGGCAATCCGCCACCAGGTTGTCTTTACCAGACACATGCTGAATGTCAGTGGTGAATTCTGAAATAAACGTCAACTGACGTTGTTGCCGAGCTGACCATGGTTCGGCGGTCTTGGCCATAGCAAACGTTAGTGGCTTATGGTCCACAAAAGCCGTGAACGGACGGCCCTCTAGCAAGAACCGGAAATGGCGGATGGCCAGAAAAAGGGCCAGCAACTCCCGGTCGAACGTGCTGTACTTCCATTCGTTTCGTCATAGTTGATGGCTGAAAAACGCCAGCGGTTGCCACGTCTCATTCACCCACTGTTCCTGCACTGCGCTGATGGCGTAGTCTGACGCGTCGGTGGTAAGGGCGATGGTGGCACCTGGCAGCGGGTGCACCAGCATGGTTGCGTTGGCTAAGGCGCCTTTTGTGTCGATGAACGCCCGGTCCATGTCGACCGTCCAGCTAATCGGATCCTTGCCGGACTTGCCCTTGAGGGCCTCGTACAGGGGCTGCATGAGCAGAGCTGCATTAGAGACGAACCGGTGATAAAAATTTACCATCCCGAGGAACTCCTGCAGGGCCTTGACAGTCTGTGGGCGCGGGAAAGAAGTAACTGCCTCCACCTTCGTTTGCAGGGGAATTGCGCCGTCCGATATGATGCGATGGCCTAAGAAATCAATCTGCTGCAGGCCGAACTGGCACTTGGCCGGGTTGATGATCAAGCTGTGTTGACTGAGGCGTCTAAAGAGGGTGCGTAAATGGCAGATGTGCTCTTTATTATGGCTGGCGATGAGGATGTCGTCGAGGTAGATGAATAGAAACTTGAGGTCCCGAAGCATGGAGTCCATCAAGCGCTGGAAAGCCTGTGCAGCGTTCTTCAATCCAAACGGCATCCGCAGAAATTCAAACAGGCCGAATGGGGTGATGACTGCAGTTTTCGGGACGTCTTGTGGGTGCACGGGGACCTGGTGGTAGCCACGGACAAGGTCGACTTTTGAAAAAATGGTATTTCCCGCCAAATGGGCAGAGAAATCCTGAATATGAGGGATCGGGTACTGATCAGGAGTAGTGGCATCGTTCAGGCGTCGGTAGTCGCCGCAAGGCCGCCATCCGCCGCCAGGCTTCGGAACAATGTGGAGAAGCGAAGACCAGGGACTATTCGACCGGCGAATAATCCCTAGCCGCTCCATCGTGTCGAACTCCGCATTTGCAGCCGCGAGCTTGCCAGGTTCGAGGCGCCGGGCCCGTGCGTAGACCGGGGAGCCAGTAGTGGTGATGTGATGCTCGACACCATGCTTCGTGGCCGTGGAAGAGAAAGTGGGTCTGGTGAGGTCTGGGAAATCTCCAAGGAGGCGAGTGAAGTCATCCGGAGGTGGGAACGCACAGGAGACAGTGCGCGACACGGCGTTACCGCGGTAGCACGGGATGGAGTGAAAAGTGGCCGCATTGATCAACCGGCGGTGCCTTACATCCACCAGGAGGCCGTTGGCACACAAAAAATCCGCCCCGAGGATGGCTTGAGAGACTTTGGCCGTGATGAAATCCCAGTAAAACCGCTGGCTGCCAAAGCACACCTGGACCCGCCATCTTCGGAAGGTCCGAATGGCCCCGCTATTAGCCACGTCGAGGGAGAGGCCGTGCCCCCCGGCTTGTATATCAAGATTTGACGTGGGTAGCATGCTACACTGTGCCCCGGTGTCACAGAGGAAACGTCGACCAGATAGGGAGTCGGTGATGAAGAGGAGTTTACCCGAATCACCGATTGCCATCGCAGCCGCGGGGCGCTCGTTATAACAGGTCCTCTTTCGGCAGGGTTGCTGGTTTTTTTTGAGCAAAAAGCTGCAGGGAGGGCGGCAGCATCTTGCATTCGCGCCAAAACAGGCATGGTAGAACCACCACCCCGCTGATTGAGGGGCTGCAGCAGTGTCTGTGGGGGATGGGCGCCTCGTGGCAGCGCAGTACTGCTGTGTCACCGTGAAAATCTTGTCCGCTTCGGCAGCCAGCGCTGCGCAGTCTGTGACTTCCGACCTGGCTAGGGCAGCCTGAACTTGTTCCGGTAGCTGGCTGAGGAATAGCTCCCTGAAGAGGAAGCATTCCAGTTCGGAGCCCAGGAGCGTGAGCATTTGGCTCATGAGCTCGGATGGCTTAGAGTCCCTGAGGCCGGGCATAGCGAGCAGCCGGCGGGCGCGCTCCGACTTCGTCAGCCCGAAGACCTGTAACAACCGTGCCTTTATCGTTTCATACTTGCGATCATCTGGTGGATTACTAAGCAGGCTGATGATCCGCGAGGCTGTGGCGCTGTCGAGGGCGGAGACCACGTAATAGTAACGGGTCTGATCCGCAACGATGTTCCTGATTACGAACTGGGCTTCAGCCTGGATGAACCATGCGGCTGGCTGTTGCTCCCAGAACTGTGGTAGCTTCAAAGCAACGGCGTTCGTTTCCATGTTCAGTAACTTCTGCGAAAACCATTCACAAAAGTCGGGGTCACCAATGTAGGAATGTCTAGTTCCTATCCAAAAGACTGAGGTCCACTCAGGCGATCAAATAAACGAGGTTTAATGAAAACTAACAGAGTTTAACGGATAATTACAGGAGAACATCGAATATAGGTCTAGTCAGTTCGGAGGCTCCATGAAGACTGCTTGGCCGGTCCCATGGCTGACGTCATGACGTTTTTCACGCCGGTGGGAGATCACGTGATGAACGGCGTGACGTCATCGCGTTTACCCGCGCTATTAAAGTGATCGCGCTCTGTACATGTAAACAGTGAAAACAAAGATACAGACTCAGGCTGTAGCTAACATATTATTAAAGGGAATTATATACAATTGATCAGAGTCCCTTAGTGGCTCCGTCACAATATGTTCTTTTTCTGTGCTTTGGCAACATAAGATGTATCTTGTCATCATGCCAATAAAGCAATTTGTATTGAATTGAATGGAATTGACTGGGGGAGAGAGAGAGAGAGACTGGGGGAGAGAGAGAGAGAGAGACTGGGGAGAGAGAGAGAGACTGGGGGGGAGAGAGAGAGACTGAAGGAGAGATAGAGGGACTGGAGAAAGAGAGAGAGACTGGGGGAGAGAGAGAGAGAGACTGGGGGAGAGAGAGAGACTGGGGAGAGAGTGAGACTGGGGAGAGAGAGAGAGTGAGAGAGACTGGGGAGAGAGAGAGAGAGAGACTGGGGGGAGAGAGAGAGACTGGGGGAGAGAGTGAGACTGGGGAGAGAGAGAGATTGGGGAGAGGGAGAGAGAGAGAGAGAGAGACTGGGGGGAAAGAGAGAGACTGGGGGGAGAGAGAGAGACTGGGGGAGAGAGAGAGTGAGAGAGAGAGAAACTGGGGAGAGGGAGAGAGAGAGACTGGTGGGGAGAGAGAGAGAGACTGGTGGGGAGAGAGAGAGACTGGGGGAGAGAGAGAGAGACTGGGGGAGAGAGAGAGAGACTGGGGGAGAGAGAGAGAGACTGGGGAGAGAGAGAGAGAGACTGGGGAGAGAGAGAGAGAGACTGGGGAGAGAGAGACTGGGAGAGAGAGAGAAGCTGGGGAGAGAGAGAGACTGGGGGGGAGAGAGAGAGACTGGGGGGGAGAGAGAGAGAGACTGGGGAGAGAGAGAGACGGGGGAGAGAGAGAGAGAGAGAGAGAGAGACTGGGGGGAGAGAGAGTGAGAGATGGGGGAGAGGGGGACATGGAGAGAGAGAGAGAGAGAGAGAGACTGGGGAGAGAGAGAGAAACTGGGGAGAGAGAGAGAGACTGGGGAGAGAGAGAGAGAGACTGGGGAGAGAGAGAGAGACTGGGGAGAGAGTGAGACTGGGGTGAGAGAGAGAGACGGGGGGGAGAGAGAGCGATTGGGGGAGAGAGGGAGAGACTGGGGGAGAGAGAGACTGGGGGAGAGAGAGAGGGAGAGACTGGGGGAGAGAGAGAGGGACTGTGGAGAGAGAGAGAGGGACTGGGAGAGAGAGAGAAAGGGACTGTGGGGAGTGAGAGAGTGAGAGACTAGGGGAGAGAACGGGAGAGAGGAGTGAAAGTCCAGATGTTTATAGTCCATTCCCGGTGGCTGAGCGGCGGCTGCACTTTGGATCAAGACGGATGGAGGTGCAGCACATGTACAATGGCCGCTGGAAGAAGACTAATGCAAACAAGTTTTAGGCCGCCGGTGAAACAAAAATGAGAATTAAAAAGAAAAATTCAGAAAATTGTTTAAAGCCGGAAGAAATTACAGGAAAGTGATGTTGAATGTCCCGCGGTAAGCTCCAGTAAAGTTTTGCTAGGTGTTGTCCCCTTTTGGAAAGCGTCTGTCAGGGTTATTTAAATCATGTTATGAGAGGGGAAAACGTTTGTGCCCCAGCTAGAAATTCGGTATCGTTAATTTTAAAAAGTTGGAGTATTAGCGCCAGGCGCAATCCTTCTGACCTCCCGCTAAATTGATTGTTAGCGCTCCAAGAAAGAACTGGAGCGCTAAATCAAGCGTTAATCACCTACCTTAGGGCGCTACACACACACAGAGAGCGGGGCGCTACCCACAGAGCGATAACCAATCTCAGGTGCACTCCAATAGGGACTCATCATTCACACTGCCCTCCTTCCAGTTCTTAAAGGGGAGGTTCAATCATTCAGCAAAACTTCATTCTCAACATTGCTGGCTCTGAAGGCGACCTCCAAGCAACTCAACAGCTGCACCTCTTATCCTCATGGCTGATCCCAGTCCCAGGGAGAGAGCTCGCCATTTCAGCGACCAGGCATTGGAGGCCTTGGTCATGGCAGTCGAAAGAAGGAGGGCAGTGCTGTTCCCGGCCACTGGCAGGAGGCCATTGCTCCAGGTCTTCAGGGCAATGTGGAGGGAAGTGGCCCAGGGCAACTTGGTCAGCAGTGTGGTTCTCAGGACCCTCACACAGTGCCTTAAAAAATTCAACAGCCTCACTCGGGTGGTCAGGGTGAGTACCTGCTTCAACAAGTCCTATATATCAGCATCTGAACCTCAGTCTGTCCACACTGCACAAACCACCACACCCCCACCACTCACCCACCAAGCATCTCCACCTACTCAAACTCACATCCACATCTCACACCTTGCCTACAATCACAGCTATTCAACTATGGCAGGCACCTCTCCCAAACACACAGCTGCACACTCACTCACACACTTTCCTTTCTCTTGCAGGCCAAGCTGGGCCACAATAGGAGGGAGCAGGAACGAACAGGCGGGGGTGAAGTGGATATCTAACAGCTTACAGACCTGGAGGAGCGAGTGCTGAGAGTCATTGGGCACCAGGTGGTGGGCGCCATGGCCGTTGGCAACGTCGACCCCCTTGGGGGCAACAACGGTATGTTCATCCCCATTCCTTCTCTCATCCCACTTCCCCCTCGCACCACAAGACTTTCCCAGCTCATTATACTGTCTGCATTCCTTGCTCCCTTCCTTCCCCCCTGCCCTCACCCTAATGCGTTTCTTGTGCCTTTATGCTTTCAGGTAATCAGCAACCAGCTGACCAGCCTGTCCCTGAGCCTCCCAGTGAGAGTGAGGCAGGGGAAGAGGAGGAGGAGCAAAGCACCACGTCACTGCATGTCTCACCCACAGGCACCACCTCAGATACTGGCACTACGCGATCTTTAGAGGCAACTTTAGTAGAGGGGTGATGCACCGGGGATGAGCGGGCTGCAGCAAGTCCAAGGGGAAAGGGTAGCTCAGGAGCCAGCTCCCCGGAGGGTGAGTTTGCACGCGAGTTCTGCTGCACAGGACTCAGATGAGGACCTCGATGGGGAGGTGTTCACAAGAAGGGTGATGGCCATGCACACCGAGATGATAGGTGCAATGGCAAGGATGCCCGAGAGCCTGTCGGCAATGGTAAGGAGCATGGAGGAGTCCGCCTCCAACATTGCACAGAGCTCTGCGCACACCATGGAG
This sequence comes from Somniosus microcephalus, assembly GCF_052327205.1. NCBI lineage: Eukaryota > Metazoa > Chordata > Chondrichthyes > Squaliformes > Somniosidae > Somniosus > Somniosus microcephalus. The sequence continues at coordinate 62,870,706 of NC_141001.1, read as the reverse complement.
CCCATCCTTGGCAGTCTGCCAAGGATGGTGGATTCCCTGAGAGACCGTGGGGACCCAGGCCTCATGTCATGGGCGATATGGCAGCATCCATTGCAGCACAGGTGGAAGCCACGCAATGTCTTAGTGCTGTAATGCAGTCAATGGTTTCTGCTATTGAATCTCAGACCTCTCTCATGCAGTCTCAGCTTGATGCCATGCAAGCTCTGACTGTTGCCATCATCACTGGGACCACCACAGCCCACCGGGGATCTCACGGTGTCGCAGCAGCCCAGCAATCTGTGCTCCAGCAGATTGGTAGTGATGCTGAGGTGCTGCCCCGGGGGAGTGGCAGTGGGTCAGTGGAGCAGGAACCTGCTGTACTCTCTCAGGATGACAGCATTCCTGCTCCCACCACTGCCACTCTGCCATTGCCCTTGCCACTGCCAGTTATCCAGCCAGGCCAGACTGCTGCCGCCCATGATGAGGTGGTGCAGTATACAGCCAGGCCTTCCAGGCTCAGAGCTGGTCAAGGGCATCCTGCAAGGCCATCTATAGTCTCTGGCACCGACACTCAGCAGCCTTCCACCAGCCCTGCTGCAGCCACTGGGGACAGACTACGTAGGAGCAGTAGATTAGGAAAAGGCACTGTAAAGAGAGGAAGTCAGGGTTTGCACAGGGTGATTAGTTAATATTGTATATATGTGCTTACTGAATGTTGATAAGTTTATTAATTAAATTTTGCAGAATTTGTACTGTCTCTCATTTCAGCTTTGCACTGTGATATGGCATGCAAAATGGATGGAATGATGAGGATGTGGGTAGAATTTATTGGAATCGCAGTCACGGACTGCCCTTCCAGAAGGCCGATTGAGTGGCTGCCTCCTCCCTCGCTGTTGTTCCTCCTCCTGTTCCTCCTCATGCTCCTCCTCATGCTCCTCCTCCTGGTCCTCCTCCTGGTCCTCCTCCTGGTCCTGGTCCTTGTCCTCACCCTCTTCTTGCTCCTGAGGTGGTCCCGCTATGCCTGGTGGCAATGGCTGGGCCCTCATGATGGCCAAGTTGTGGAGCATACAGCAGACCATGGCGAAATGGGACACCCGCTCAGCCGAGTACTGGAGGGCTCCTCCCGAGCAGTCAAGGCATCGGAACCGTTGCTTGAGCACTCCGATGGTCTGCTCGATGATGTTCCTGGTGGCGGCATGACTCTCATTTTGAGTGCTGGGCAGGAGTGTTGGGGTTGCGGAGGGAAGTCATGAGCCAGGTGGAAATCAGATAGCCCTTGTCTCCAACTAGCCAACTGTGAGCTTGATGTGGTGTCTGGAAGAGTGCTGGCACTCCCGCAGGATGAAGGCATCATTGCCAGGATAGTGAGCATTGATGGTGAGGGTTCACTGTCTGTGGTCGCACACCAATTGCACATTAAGTGAGTGGTTGCCTTTGCAGCTATGGAAGACCTCAGGATTGTTATGGGGTGCCCGCAAAGTGACGTGGGTGCAGTCAATGGCGCCCTGCACCATGGGGAAGCCTGCTATCCTGGCAAAGCCACATGCACATTCGTCCTGCTTCTCTCTGGTGATGGGGAAGGAAATGTAGTCCCTTCTCCTTTTGTAGCGAGCCTCTGTGACCTCCCGGATGCTGCAATGGATGGCGAACCACGAGATGTTAGCTATATCTCCTGCTGCAGACTGGAAGGATCCGCTGGCGTAGAAATTGAGGGTGACAGTGACGTTCACTGCCACTGGGAGAGTGGTGGTCCTGATCTGAGGCTCGGGATCTGGCTGCAGGAGGTGACAGAGTTCTGTGACCAACTTCTTGCTAAAGCGGAGCGTTCTAAGACACTGCTCCTCAGATAAATTTATGTTGGAGAAGTGCTCCCGGAATACCCAGGGAGGGTAACGCCTCCTGTTGTGAGCCCTGTTGGCCCTCCTCCCTCTGGCCACATTTTCCAATCTTTGTCTCTGCCTCCACTGCCGATGCTGGAGGGCGAGGTTGAGTGCCAGTGCAGCCCCCATTAATGTAACCAAGTGTAGGACTTTGAAATCTTAGCAGAATGAAAGTGACACATTTTTAGCAGGCAGAACACTCCTGAAAGTAAGAAAGGTTTAACTCACTGAAAACAGCTGTTTCGCAATATGAAACTGAGAATGCAGCATTGATTGGCCACTAAAATGAAAGCGGATGTTGATCCCTTTAAATACTGCTCCTGTAGCGGCCATCTGAATGCATAACGCCTCCTCTTCCTGCCGTTGTTCAGGCCACGCACTAAGGCAGGGGACGATAGTCAATTTTGCATCTGGGCCGTTAGCAGGGAGTTCCAAACTCATTGACATCACGATCTACCAGGTGCTAAAGGCCTAGGCGCTAACTGTTGGCGCTAAATCCCGGGTGAATTTCGCGTGCGGCGTTGGATTTGCCGCAAACCCGTTAACGCCTCCCCCCCGGTGCCAATGGGAGGTGCTAACATGCCGAATTTCTCCCCCTAAATAAGAATAGGAAATCCTGAAACTGAACAAATAGAGAAATCAGTATTGAATAATTTAGTATGGGATTTATCCCATTAATGGGGAGGAACCTAACTGACAGGAGTTACTGCTGTGCTGAATTCTACATTCCATCGCTAAACAAAGTATCCTTTATATTAAAATTAAACAGTTTGGCACCTTATTAGAATGCAGATCAGAATTTGGTTTCAAAGTGATTAACAAAAGGCTTCTCTAATCTTTTAAAAATATAATGGAATTTATTTTAAGTGTCTTGTATTGACATGGACAAGATAAAGCAGAGATTAGAATTTATTAGAGCAGTGATAGATTACTTCGCCCGTGCTATTCTTAAAAGCAGAATGCAAAGAGTAAAATCCATTTTTAAAGAGACTAAAATAATATATATCCAGTGTATATAATTTGATTATTTCTGAAAACATGGAGCTCCATAAGAAAATAAAGAGATTTCTTGTTTAATTCAAGACATCTATTTGCTGCCTTAATGGCATGGTTGCTGTTACTAGGAGCAATATGACTTGGGTTATCTATCAGTGAATATTTCATACAGTGGGCAGGCAGTGCCTGTACAGTGGGTTTTCTGTTTCTTCTCTTTTGTAAAGTGTTAAGGGAGGCAATGCTGAGAAAGACTATTGTCTGAGCCCGAACACCTTACGACAGGAATTTCCCTATTCTTCATATTGGTGAGCATATCCAAGAAGCTATTAGTAGTTACCATGGTGGAAATGATACCATCTTGCATCAACTTTATTCCCACCGCTGATAACAATGACAAAAGTATGGTAAAACTGGATAGCTTATTGTTATTAATTAGATGATGGGAGAGTTAGTTTACAAGAGGAATACGTTTCAAAGGGCTGAAAGGCATTTTCTCACACCTGAGTTATCTTATGTTCTTATCAGCCTTATGAATGGTCTACTCTAGCTGGCACCTAGAGAAAGAATAAAATTGAATGCCTGCAATTAGGTTGAGTTTGTAAAACATCAGTCCTTATACCATTAGGAGGCATGTTGCCCCCGTGTTGTCTAGATTGCCTAATGTACTAAAAACCATTTGTCTTCTCTATGTTTATCCATGCTTTGTTTAATGTCTGGTTTAGATACTGGTGGGTTTACCTGAAACTATCCCATCCTCTACCTCTATTGGTGGTGCTGCCTGTTGCTGTGGTAAGGTTTCACAGCTGCAGGTCACACTCTGGAACCTTGTGGCCATTTTTCATGTGAGAGCCTGGGCAGTGAGGTTATTCAACCATGGGGGACATCATGGCTGATGCCAATCCTGTCCTCACCTGATATGCAAGTTCAAAAAGGGTCACCGGATAGCGATCAGGAGCAGGAACCTGGCTGATTTTCCTCTCCCTAACCAGGGGCACTGAGAGTAATTGCAACAGCCCTGTTGCTGGTTGGCTAACTCAGTACAGACTGGGGATCAAACTCTGGACCTTCCTGTTCTGTATGGCTCAGCTACTCACAGCCTTAGTCAGTTGAGCCTTCGGGGGAGCTCAGAAGGTTCTCTTCTTAGGTTGCAGTTTGGAGACTGTCATGTTTCAGGATTTTCCACCATTGTACCGTGGAGAGATTTGGGTATGATTTACATTGGGTAGCGAAAATAAACCCCTGACTGTGAGGGATGCAGGTTCCGCTTCTGGGAGAGATCAGTGACACTAACCCATGAGAATATCTATAGTGGGCACAAAATCTGTGACTGATGTATTAGTGCAAAAATTCCTCTGCGTGTTATGTGCAACAAATCCAAAATGCATTTGTAAATATTTTCTCTGTTTGGTACATCTAATGAAATTGTAAACCTATCCTTTTAACCAAGATGATGGGCTAAATCCTGCAATGTGGGACACCAAGGTTGAAAAGATTGGGAGAGAAGATGAGGTAAACAAGAAGTAGTGGTATAGTGACACAAAGCTTGAGTTTTAACTGTCTGTTCAGTGGATGATTTTCTGTTTAAACAAGCACCTGTTGCGACGTAAGACTCAATTGCAAGAGGGGAATTAGCTCAACTGGCAGAGCGGTCGCATAGCATGTGAGAAGTAGCAGGATCGATGCTGGCATTCTCCAAGATGGTGGTGTTGTGGTTAGGATTTAGGTGCTCGCGCTGTCGCGGCCCATGTTCGATTCCCTGTCAGGGAACAGTGAGGCAGCAAGAGTGAGAATGGGATAAAGAGTGCGGCGGCAGAGCAGGCCTGAAACCGGGAGCAACTGAACGCAGGCAGAATTTGAAAGGGTGACGTCAGAGTAAAAAAAACTAAAGTGATGTCAACACAAGGGAAGGAGCTGATTGGTGAGTGTTTTTTTTAAGTCTTGAATTTATTTCTGTTGAAGTTAGTTAATAATCTATGAAATAGAGGCATGGCAGGGCACCTGAGTCCTGTGGAATGCACAACTTGTGCCATGTGGGAACTCTGGGTCGCTTCCCGTGTCCTGGACAACCACATGTGCAGGAAGTGTCATCAGCTGGAGGAGCTCGAACTCCGGTTTTCGGAGCTTGAGCAGCAGCTGGCATCACTGTGCTGCATCCGTGAGGCTGAGAGCTACATGGATAGCATGTTTCAGGAGGTGGTCACCCTGCAGCTTAAGAGCGTGCAGGCAGAGAGGGAATGGGTGACCACCAGACAGACAAGGAGGACCAGGCAAGTAGTGCAGGAGTCCCCTGTGTGCATCTCACTCTCTAACTGGTATGGTGAGGGCAATGGTTCCTCTGGGGAGTACAGTCAGAGCCAAGTCCACGGCATCATGGGTGGCTCAGTTGTACAGGCAGGGAGGAGGAAGATCGGGAAAGCAATAGTGATAGGGGATTCAGTAGTTAGGGGAGCAGACAGGCGTTTCTGCGGCCGCAGACGTGATTCCAGGATGGTATGTTGCCTCCCTGGTGCCAGGGTCAAGGATGTCACTGAGAGGATGCAGAACTTTCTGAGGAGGAAGGGCGAACAGCCAGACGTCGTGGTCCATATTGGTACCAACGACATAGGTAGAAAGAGGGATAAGGTCCTGCAGGCAGATTTTAAGGAGCTAGGAAAGAGATTAATAAGCAGGACCTCAAAGGTAGTAATCTCCAGATTACTCCCAGTGCCACGAGCTAGTGAGTATAGAAATAGGAGGATAGAGCAGATGAATGTGTGGCTGGAGAGATAGTGCAGGAGGGAGGGCTTTAGATTTTTGGGACATTGGACCAGTTCTGGGGGAGGTGGAACCTGTACAGGACGGACGGGTTGCACCTCAACAGAGTCAGAACCAATATCCTCGCGGGGTGGGAGGGGGGGGTAGTTTACTAGTGCTGTTGGGGAGGGTTTAAACTAATTTGGCTGGGGGATGGGCACCAGGATGTAGCATTAGAAGGGAGAAACAAGGTGCACAAAGGATTGGGAGAGACAGATAGCACTAGTGTAAGAAATAGTACGGTATTAGGTGGGGTCAGACTAAGAGAGAATACAAGAAGGTCTAAGATAGGTTTACAATGCATATGTGTAAATGCACGCAGCGTGGTAAATAAGGCTGTTGAGCTGCAGGTGCAAATAACCACATGGCAATATGATGTTGTGATGATAACGGAGACCTGACTCAAAAAAGGGCAGGATTGGGTACTAAATATTCCTGGATATAAAATGTTCAGGAAAGATAGGGAAGGAAAGTAGGTGGGACGGCAGTATTGACTAGGGAGAATATTACAGTGCTGGAGAGAGGGGATGTCCTGGAGGGGTCAAGAACAGAATCTATTTGGTTAGAGTTGAGAAATAATAGAGGTGCCATTACACTACTAGGTGTATTCTATAGACCACCAAATAGTGGGAAGGATATAGAGGAGCAAATTTGCAGGGAAATTACAGAGAGGTGCAAGAACTATAGAGTAGTGATAATGGAGAACTTCAATTATTCTAATATAGACTAGGATAGTGTAAAGGGCAGAGAGGGGGAAGAATTTCTGAAGTGTGTTCAGAGAATTTTCTTGATCAATACATTTCCGGCCCAACGAGAAAGGAGGCATTGCTGGATCTGGCTCTGGGGAATGAATTGGGTCAAGTGGAGCAAGTGTCAGTAGGGGAACACTTAGGGAACAGTGATCATAATATCATAAGGTTTAGATTAGCTATGGAAAAGGACAAGGAGCAATACTTAATTGGAGGAGGGCTAATTTCAGTGGGTTGAGAAGAGATCTGGCCCGGGTAAATTGGAATCAAAGATTGGCAGGCAAAACTGTAATCAAACAATGGGCTGCCTTTAAAGAGAAGATAGTTCGGGTACAGTCGAGGTACATTCCCACGAGGGAGAAAGGTAGGCCAACCATAGCCAGAGCTCCCTAGATAACGAAAGAGATAGAGGGCTGGATTTTCATTGGGCCGTGGAGGCGGGATTGAAGGCGTGTGGGGGGTTAAAATTGCAAAAACTGGCGGGCGGGCCCAACCCCGCCTCCATCTCGCTTCCACGCAATTTTCATTAATTCGTGTCTAATGGTCCTGTTTCTGTCCCACCTCCAAGAGGCGGGATAGGCCGTTAAGGCCCTTAACAGGCACTAAATTGCCTCTATAATGCCATTTTGAAAGGCCTTTGCGATTTTAACCCTTTTCCCACATGAAACACGCCTGTTCTGAAACACGATGGTGAAACCTGGCGGGAGCACAATTGGATTGCTGACTATCAGCTGCAGGTCAACCATTAAAGAGGAGATTTGATCAGCCATCATTTGCAGGTGGCAGGAATTTATAGTCTCAGGTCTGGGGGAACTTTTAGAAGGCATAACCACAGCTGTGGAAGTTTGGAGCCTGACACCCATCTCCACTGTGACCTCCTGGGAAACCCCTCTCGCCACCTTCACTGAGCGCTTCCTCAACTGAGGCATCTACCAGAAGCATGGGAGCCATTTATTTTCTTTCCCCCTGGACATCAGATTCGGACGAAGACCAGCCGTGGCAGTAGCAGAACCATGAACAACAGCACCACCAACAGCAGCAGCAACAGCAGGAGCGCCAAGCTGCTGCTCACTCACCAGAAGCTGCACAGGCCAGAAGGCGCCAGCGCGCGACCACATTGCTGCCTGGGATGCAAGGAATGCACTCATCTTGGCCAGATTTGCTTTTGCCTTGCAGCTTCTTACCTGTGCATCGACAATGGCCAAGGACCAGCGGATTCCTAGCAATTTGACCACCATATTGACAATTGCAAGTAATCCTAAGCCCTCAATGTGAAAGTCCCATTCGCGAAATGACACACGCCACAACTGCAGTAGTAGCCATCAGATTTTTTATTTACATTATTCATCTGATGGCTTTTTCACATAAAACATCAAATTTCACCCAAGTGACTACTCTTGTGACTATTTGTGCAGTATCTTTCTCTTACATGTGCTCCTACGTGGTGCTTCCCCTGTGGCTTCAGCAGATTTGGAGGCCCCTTGCTCACTTTCCTGCTGCTCCTGTCTCAACACCTTTGGCGGATGTCCTCTGGGGTGGTGAACCTGTGAGGGCTCGTCAACAGTCTGCTGCTCCTGCGGCTGTGCCGGGGCTGAGACGCCGATCTCAGTTGGGTGTGGACTCTGGTGGGGCTCTGACCGAGGGCTCTGCAGTGGCATGGAAGTGTGAGCGCTTGGAGAGGAGCCCCCACTTCCTTGATGTAGACATAGAACATAGAAGATAGGAGCAGGAGTAGGCCATTCGGCCCTTCGAGCCTGCTCCGCCATTCAACGAGATCATGGCTGATCATCCAAACCCTAGCACCCGGTCCCTACACCGACAGCCATCCCACACAAGCCCTATCCCCGTAACCCCACATATTTAATCCCCCCCTAACACTAAGGGCCAATTTTTGTCATGGCCAATCAACCTAACCCGCACATCTTTGGACTGTGGGAGGAAACCGGAGCACCCAGAGGAAACCCACGCAAACACGGGGAGAATGTGCAAACTCCACACAGACAGTCACCCGAGGCTGGATTTGAACCCGGGTCCCTGGCGCTGTGAGGCAACAGTGCTAACCACTATGCCACCGTGCTGCCAACTGTCTGTCTGCCACCAACTTCTCTCTCGTGTCAGGTTCCCCTCAGCGCTTGGAAGTGGCTTGAGAGCACCTTGCTGCACATCAGGGGGGCCATGGGGACCCGTATCTCCACTGGCAGTCCTACTCAGAAGGACTTCCATGAAGATCTGGTCTCTCCGTTCCATAGATGCCCATCGCTCCGCCAGAGATGTCATTCTATTCTGAACACTCACCATGTTTTCTGCACTCTGGCAACTTGTCACCTCCATGGAGGTTGCCATCCTTTCCATGGTGATGCGTTCATGCGCTAATGACTCCACAAAGGCTCTGCTCATGTTCGCTATGGACTCCTCCATTCGCTCCATACTCGCAGCGACCCTGGAGACAAAACCTGCCAGAGACTCCTGCATCTGTTCCTGGAGTTACAGCACCGCTGATCTTATGGATGGACCCAGAGGCAGAGGGTCGACATGCAGCTGAGCCAAGCTGGCAGAGTCCCGAGCCCTCCGACTAGGACTCTCCACTGCTGTCCCTGTCTCCACAATCTGCTGATGCTCACTTGTGAGCTGTGATACACCAGGTGACAACACTACTCTATGTCCCGAAGGTCCCACAGAGGCGTGAGTATCTGCGCTGGTGCTGGGTGCGCTGAATTCTGCTGACGCTGTGCCCTCAGAGGTTGCAGCTTCCTCTGAGGAGTCTTGGTGTTCAGGCTCTTCCTCCTGGCTAGTGGGGACGGGTGTTTGTGATGGTCCTGTGGGGGAGTAAAGGAAAGAGTCAGAGATGTGATGCCAAGGTTACATGCACATTGCATATTGCAGATGATCATTAGTCCATCTGTTAGAGCTTCAGAATCATTATCAGCGACTCATGCAATGTCAATGAGAGAGATGGAAAACTATTCTGTCACCAGCTTGCTGTGATGCACCCGTCTGTCCGTCCCCCTCTTGCGCATTGGCCTCCAGTCCTACGATCTCCAGGACCGCCTCCTCCCAGGGCGTGAGCTGGGCTACTGAGGGTGGCCCTCCTCCTGTCCTCGCTCTTTCCCTTTTATTGTGAGCTCTCTTTTCCTGCAATGAGGGAGACAAGTGAAGTTTGAGTGAGAATGAAGGAGTGTAGAGAATCCATAGCATAGATGCTTAGAAGGAGACAAATATGGAGTGAGGTGGGAAGAACAAGGGCCCTCCCTGTGTGTTGTCAGTTGTTTTCATAGCATCACAGTGAGGGCTGCATAGTTAAGTGAATGTGACCATAGAGAGAGAGGGAATTGGTAAGGTTGCATGGATGTCAGTGTCAAGTGTAGCCAAGGTGTGGAGATGCCGGTGTTGGACTGGGGTGGACAAATGTAAGAAGTCACACAACACCAGGTTATAGTCCAACAGTTTTATTTGAAATCACAAGCTTTTGGAGGAGCAGCGCTCCGAAAGCTTGTGATTTCAAATAAAACTGTTGGACTATAACCTGGTGTTGTGTGACTTCTTACAAGTGTCAAGTGGGATGTGGAGGAAGAGATTGCTAAAGCTGAGTGCTGGTGAGGAAAGGCAAATGGGATCAGATTGAGGGTGATGGGAAATTCATACTCACTTTTCCAGTGTGCTGAAGGTCATGAAATCTCTTCCTGCACTGCAGCCAGGTTCTGCGGGTTACCGATAAGGAGTTGACCTCCTCTGCCGCTTGCAGCCACACAGCCTTGGTCTGCTGGTGAGGCTTCTTCCTCACTGAAGAAGGGAAGAGCACCTCCTTATGAGCTCTTGCTGTCTCCACTAAAGCCTGCAAGGCAACGTTTTCAAATCTTGGAGCAGACCTAGGTCTTTCACTGGCCATTCTGCCTCCAGGTCCCTGTAGCAGCAAAGGCCAAAAGGTTGACAGTCTGCAGAAGAAGCAAGGCTTGTTGCAGATCTTAAATGCAGCAGCAGCAATGATGACGTCATCGGATGCGACATTCAGACGGAAAAACTCATTTGCCATGGGTTCCCACACGCTGGAACTCAATTGGCCAATTAAGTTAATTTCGCATCAATCTCCCACATTGATTTAGATTCATGTGGATAACACAAAATGTGGGTTACAAGACCCCAACCCGCCCCGAATTAAAATTCAGCCCAGAGAGTAAGATGAAGCAGAAAAAGGGGGCTTATGACAGATGTCAGGTTGACAATACAAGTGAGAACCAGGCCGAATATAGAAAGTTCAGAGGGGAAATGAAAAAAGAAATAGGAGGGGCAAAGATAGAGTATGAGAATAGACTGGCAGCTAACATAAATGGGAATCCAAAAGTCTGCTATAGGCATATAAATAGTAAATGGGTAGTAAGTGGAGGGATGGGGCCAATTGGGGACCAAGAAGGAGAACTATGCATGGAGGCTGAGGTACTAAATGAGTACTTTGCATCTGACTTCACCAAGGAAGAAGATGCTGCCAAAATCATAGTGAAAGAGGAGGTAGTTGAGATACTGGGGGACTAAAAATTGATAAAGAGGAGATACTAGAAAGGCTGGCTGTACCTAAAGTAGATGAGTCACCAGGACCAGATGGGATGTATCCTAGGATGCTGAGGGAAGTAAAGCTGGAAATTGCGGACGTACTGGCCATAATCTTCCAATCCTCCTTAGATACGGGGGTGGTGCCAGAGTACTGGAGAATTGCAAATGTTACACCCGTGTTCAAAAAAGGGTGTAAAGACAAACCCAGCAACTACAGGCCAGTCAGTTTAACCTCGGTGGTGGGGAAGCTTTTAGAAACGATAATCTGGGACAAAATTAACAGTCGCTTGGCCAAATGTGGAATAATTGAGGAAAGCCAGCACAAATTTGTTAAAGGCAAATCGTGTTTAACTAACTTGATTGCGTTTTTTGATGAGGTAACAGAGAGGGTTGATGTGGTGTACATGGACTTCCAAAAGGCATTTGATAAGGTGCCACATAATAGGCTTGCCAGCAAAGTTGAAGCCCATGGAATAAAAGGGCAGAGGTAGCATGGATACAAAATTGGCTAAGTGACAGGAAACAGTGCATAGTAGTGAACAGTTGTTTTTCATACTGGAGGAAGGTATACAGTGGTGTTCCCCAGGTGTCGGTACTAGGACCACTGCTTTTCTTGATATATATTAATGACTTGGACGTAGGTGTACAGGGCACGATTTGAAAATTTGCTGCTGATACAAAACTTGGAAGTATAGTGAACAGTGAGAAGGATAGTGAGAGACTTCAAGAAGACATAGACAGGCTGGTGGAATGGGCAGACACGTGGCAGATGAAATTTAACGCAGAAAAGTGTGAATTGATACATTTTGGTAGGAAGAACAAGGAGAGGTAATATAAACTAACGGGTACAATTCTAAAGTGTGTGCAGGAACAGAGAGACCTGGGAGTATAACTGCACAAATCATTGAAGGTGGCAGGGCAGGTTGAGAAAGCGGTTAATAAAGCATACGGGATCCTGGGCTTCATAAATAGAGGCATATAGAGTACAAAAGCAAGGAAGTTATGATGAACCTTTATAAAACACTGGTTCAATGTCAACTGGAGTATTGTGTCCAATTCTGGGCACTGCACTTTAGGAAGGATGTGAAGGCCTTAGTGAGGGTGCAGAAAAGATTTACAAGAATGGTTCCAGGGATGAGGGACCTCAGTTATGTGGATAGACTGGAGAAGCTGGGGTTGTTCTCCTTGGAGCAGAGAAGATTGAGAGGAGATTTGATAGATGTGTTCAACATCATGAGGGGTCTGGACAGAGTAGATAGAGAGAAACTGTTCCCATTGGCGGAAAGGCCGAGAACCAGAGGACACAGATTTAAAGTGATTGGTAGAAGAACCAAAGGCGACATGAGGAAAAACTTTTTTACAGAGTGAGTGGTTATGATCTGGAATGCACTGCCTGAAAGGGTAGTGGAAGCAGATTCAATCATGACTTTCAAAAGGGAATGGAATAAGTAGCTGAAGGAAAAAAATTTGCAGGGCTACGGGGAAAGGGCGGGGGAGTGGGACTAGCTGAAGTGCTCTTGCAGAGAGCTGGCACAGGCTCAATGGGCTGAATGGCCTCCTTCTGTATTGTAACCATTCTATGATTCTAAATTGTGTGGCTCTGAGGTATATGTCATGCTTGATTGGCAGTTCTTGCTTTTTAATTGAAAGAATAATGATATTTTGTTACCACCAGTTGCATGGTATTTGAACTGGCTGCAGCGTATTATCACATGGTTTGTCACATGGTTTAGTATGAGCATGCTCAGTTCGCTCTGGCCTAGTAAACAAGCAACTTGACTCGCAACTCATCGTGTCTCGGTCCTTCATTTGTTCTACCCACATATATTACATTTTGGCGACAAGGATGGGATCCCAAAGCCATTTTTAGGGATCATGGAAGGACATAGGCCTAGATATTCAGTATAGCCATGTTTGGGGCGCTACAGCATGGCGTTCGCTAACTTTTGCGCCCGGCGCAACTTAGCGCCACCTTCGCCGATATTCAGTTGCATCGCCCCAAGAGGTTGCTGCTGCGCTAAAGCAGGCGATGCACGACTATCATTAGGCGCTAAGCCGGTGATCCGGGGCGCAAACACCGAAGGCGGGCGCAGCGCAGGTGCGGCGAGTTGCTCATTGAGGCCAGACAGTCAGGCGCCGGTCAGCACTTAAAGGGGGAGGGTGGAATTGCTTGGCTGCCATGCCCTGCACACTGCAGCCCTAAGGCAAGGCCTGAACACTGCTTCTGGAACAGCTCCACACGCAGGAGAATGGAGAAGGCCAGGGAGAGAGCGCAGCGCTTCGGCGAGGGTGACCTGAGGCTGCTGGTTGGCGCAGTGGACCGCAGGCACCATATCCTCTTCCCTGAGGGTGGCACGAGGCCGCTGCCCGCCGAATATCGGAAAGCATGGAGGGATGTGGCAAACAGGGTCACGTCCAACAGCGTGGTTGGCAGGACACCAACCCAGTGCCGGAAAACATTCAATGACCTCACTCGGGTTGTCAGGGTGAGTACCCTTTCCAGTATCCTCCTCATCCCTGCATGTGCACCTCAGTTTATGGCCAAACAGGTCTGAAAGCCCTAATGGCCAGCCCTCATCCAGCAGCTATGGGACTGTCATGAAAAGCACTTGCGCAATCAGGACTTTAGACACTGTCAGGGCTATTCGACCATGGGAGGCAGTGCGGGCAAGATCAGGGCTTGACACTGTCAGGGCTAATCGAACATGGGAGGCAGTGCGGGCAACATCAGGGCTTGACACTGTACTTAGAGGCGGTCCTTTCTCTTGCAGGCCAAGCTGGCGCATAACAGAAGACAGCAGTGACAGACCGGGGGAGGCCGTCCTGACCTGAAACAGCTGAGCGACCTCGAGCAGTGAGTGGAGCGGATCATGGCAGGCCGGCTGAGTGGCCCCATCGCCACTGGAGATGCTGACCCTGTTCTGGGCACCAATGATACGGTCGTCACCTTTTTGACCTCTCCCTTTCCACTTGCGCCTCACGCCAGCATCCTTTGCCACTATCGAACCAATGCAGTGCACAGCAGCACTCATGCCACCCTCGCTGCCGCCCTGTCCTCACTCTAAAGCAACTCTTGTGCCTCCCTGCTTTCAGATGGTGACTCGCCAGGTGAGGAGGTGGCCCCTCAAGCTGGCACTGTGTCCGAGTCAGACATAGAGGAGGAGGAAGAGGAAGCCAGCCCATCAGGGACACCCTCAGCTGAGGCAGCCCATGGCCATGATGGTGACACGTCTTCCCTGGAGGGGAGCAGGGGGGGAAGGGTCGGAGGATAGTGAAGCTCCGGGGACCAGCGGGCTGCAGCAACGCGGGAGGGGTGGGGAAGCTCGGCGGCCTTCTCCCCGGAGGGTGAGTGCAGCCTCCAGTCCTGCTACAGTGAGCGCAGAGGAGGTGCGGCTCCTAGCAGAAATGGGCGCCCAGGCTGAGCGCAGGCACACTGAGCTCATGGCTGCAGTGGCAAGGATGCCTGACTCCATAGAGTCACTGGCAAGGAGTGTGCAGGAATTCGGGGCAGCACAGGCCAGGAGTCTGCAACAATTCAGTGCAGCACAGGCCAGGAGTCTGCAACAATTCAGTGCAGCACAGGCCAGGAGTCTGCAACAATTCAGTGCAGCAGAGGCCAGGAGTCTGCAGGACATCGCGGCAGCACAGGCTAGGAGTCAGCAGGACTTCGCTGCTTCACAGGCGGCTTCTAGCCAAGTGCTCAGTCGTGCCGTGCATTCACTGGCTGCTGTCATGCAGACACAGACCAGGGCCACACGGGCACTAACTGCTGCCACACTCGCTGGATCGGCCAGGCATCGCCGGGGCACTCGCTGTGCCGCAGCAGCCCAGCAGTCTGTGCCCCAGCAGATTGCTGCGCATGCTGCAGTGCTGGCCCGTGCGCGTGCCAATGTCTCAGCCGACCAGGGAGTGCCTGTGATCTGTCAGGTTGGCAGCATTCCTGCAGCCAACACTGTCACTCCTCCATTGCAGCTGCCACCAGCTGTTGGACAGACAGCTGCCACCCAAGCAGAGTTGGAGCAGTCAGCAGCCGGCCCCTCCAGGCCCAGAGCTGGTCCAGGCCGACCCCCAAGGGCATCTGCCGTCTCACCATCTGACCCTCAGCAGCCTTCCCCCAGCCTTGCTGCAGCCACTGGGGTCCCATTGAGGAGGAGCTGCAGGGCGGGTAGGGGCCAGTCACGGAAGCGAAACGGATCACCCTTGCAGGGGAAAAAGTAGGTGTGGCCAAATGTTTTGTTTTACTTATAAAAGCCGAGACTGGTGTATTTGTTTCATATATAAAAGCTGAGACTGGTGTATTTGTTTCATATTTAAAGGCCGAGACTGGTGTATTTGTTTCATATTTAAAGGCCGAGACTGGTACATTTGTTTTACTTGTAAAGGCCGAGACTGGTGTATTTGTGTTTTTGGGGGGGGTTTCTCTCCATTAGTTTGTCATGTGGGAAGGGCACAGGGGTATCATAGTAAAAAATGTTCTTAAATCGCACTGTCCATGCTTTCTTTTGGAAGTCCTGGCTGCCCTGCTCGGCTGAGGGCTTGTGGAGCGGCTACATTCATCTTCTGCCATTGGCACAAGCCATTCCTGAAAGGGGGCCTAGAACCGACTTGCAATAAGCCGCCGACGGGTGGCCCTTGCGCTTTCTACCTCCCTCCTGTGCTGGTCCTCCACCTCCTCCTCCTCTGGTGGCCCTCCAATGTCTGCTGGCAGTGCCTGAGTCCTGCGGATAGCCAGGTTGTGCAGCATGCAGCACACGACAACAAAATGGGAGACTCGCTCAGGCGAGTACTGTAGGGCTCCCCCGGAACGATCCAGACAGCGGAACCGTTGCTTCAGCATGCCGATTGCTTGCTCAATGATGTTCCTGGTTGCTTGATGGCTCTCATTGTATCCCTCTTCAGCAGGGGTGCTGGGCGCACGGAGCGGGGTCATCAGCCAGGTGCACAAAGGATAGCCTTTGTCCCCGAGAAGCCATCCTCGTGGGTGAGGCTGGGCCTCGAACATGTCTGCCACAGAAGTCTGGCGCAGGATGAAGGCATCGTGGCTGCTGCCTGGAAAGTGGGCATTGACAGCTAGGATGAGCTGCCTGTGGTCACACACCAACTGCACGTTGAGCGAATGGTAGCCCTTCCGGTTGCGGTAATCCTCGGCATTCTCTAGAGGTGCCCGCAAAGCCACATGCGTGCAGTCAATGGCGCCCTGCACCATGGGGAAGCCCGCTAATGCTGCAAAGCCCATTGCACGCTGTTGCTGCTTGTCAACGGTCATGGGGAAGGAGATGAACTGACGTCTCCTTCTGAAAAGGGCATTGGTCACCTGGTGGATGCAGCAATGTACCGCAAACTGGGAGATGTTGGAAATGTCCCCAGTAGCGGATTGGAAAGAGCCGGTGGCATAGAAGTTGAGAGCCACCGTCACCTTCACTGCCACCGACAGAGATGTCCTGCTCCTCAGCTGTGGCTGCAGATCTCCGCGAAGCAGGTGGCAGATCTCAGTGACCACCGCCCTTTTGAATCGCAGCCTCCGAACACACTGCTCCTCAGACATGTTGAGATATGAGAACTGCTGGCGGTATACCCTGGGTGGGTAAGGCCTCCTTTGCCGACGCCTGTTGCCCCTTCTCCGTCTGGCCATGACTGGCACTCTCTCACGGCGTCTCTGAGCCCTTTGAATACAATGGAGAAGCCCAACGTTTCCACCCATTGCAGCCCCCATTATATGTTTCCAATCAATGCTATGACTCTGAAGTTAAAGACAAGTGCAAAGCAGTGGCCTGAAGCCACAAGTACCTGTGCGAGTGTTGAGCCAAACCAGAAAGCTCTCTACCTTTGTCTCTCTCCAAAGATCCGTCTCTCACAAAGAAGGAGTGGTGCAAAATGGCTGCCATTTATACTGCAGGAGGAGTCCTCTTTAATTAGCGCCCCCCGCGCCCCGCAGCGACTGGGAACCGTTCCCCTCTACCAGTCGCTAGGGGCGCCAGGCGCACAATAGGCCGGCGCCACTGAATTTCCGGTTTGGGGCGCACAAAGGGCGTTGCACCATGAAATGACGTAAGGATCTACGCGCGCAGCTGAGCGCGCGCAAAGGTTTTGCGCCGCCACTAAATCTTAACTGAAGTTCGCGAGAGGCGCAGATCGCGCTGCGCCTGGGCGCTAGCCGCTTAGCACCCCACTTCTCCTCCGGCGCTAGCGGCTGGCGCAAACAACTGAATTTCTAGGCCATAGTGTTTAACCTTCGAGTTGAAAAGTTTAAGGTGAATTTGTGACACCTAAACTGAATTTTTTGCGATGTTTTACTGTTAATGCTGATGCAGAATTGTCTGTGCTTTGCCTTTGGGTGTATGTATACACAGCAGCAGCGGCGTTGATTCTCACAGATACACAGCTAGCGTGCTGAGTCACTGTTCAATGGGATCGGGAGAATCATGGCCGCACCTATGGGATTCATCAGAAGCCTCGGCATGTATGACCAAGCTCGCGAACCATTCAGTTCTTACACTGAGCGGATGGAGATATTTTTTAGGGCCAATAACATTATTGAGACTGAAAGTGCAGATGAGAATGTTCAAGCTCAAAATATAGTAATTTGTGAATGAAATCTTTCTAATGGAGATTGGGCCAGATGTCCACAGAACATTGACAAACCTACTCGCGCCAGGGAAAGCGAAGGATGTGTTGTTTGAAGACATGTTGAAAAACTTGAGGACCATTTCGACCCAAAGCCGTTAGAAATAGCAGAGAGCTGTAAGTTTGGTACCAGAAACCAAAAACAAAGTGAAACCATCAGTGAGTACATTGTAGCTCTTAAAAACCTGTCTTTGCATTGTAAATTCGGCATATTTTTGGATTGTGCGTTGTGAGATAAGTTTGTGTGTGGTCTGGTGGATGAGCGCACACAGTCCAAATTACTGAACACGCTGAACCTAACGTTTGACATTGCATGCAAAATTGCCCTCTCTATTAGAGCTAGCATCTAAGAATGCTAGAGAGCTCCGTCCAACTCAAGTGACTAGTGCAGCTGAGGCCGACAGTCATAAAGCTACCACCAAATCTAAAGTTGTGAGACCAAGTCAAAAGCATGTCGGTGAAAGCAGTTCAGTGAATTGTTATCGCTGCAATGGATATCACTCACCACAGTCCTGCCAATACAGAAATGCAAAGTGTTTTCACTGCCAGAAGCAAGGCCATATTTCAACAGCTTGAAAAGTTAGATCTAAAGCAGGAAGTAAGAATCAATCCAGTGGCAATACAAAGCAGCAACAACAAAAGGGAGGAGTTCACAATATTGAAGTGAACACACTTGATGTTGAAGAACAAGGCATCTACAGTATCTATGCCATTAGCGGCAATGCTAGCAGTCATGAGAAATACTTCTGTACAAAACTTTTGATCAATGAGCAATATATTGATATGTGTATCGACACGGCGGCAGACTGCTCTATCATGAGTAAGGACTCATTATCAGAGTAAGTTTAATCAAATACTACTTACAAAGAGTACCGTAGAGTTAAAAACCTACTCTGGAGAAATCCTAGAGACATGTGGACAAATGGAATGTACAGCTGAACACAATGGCCAGTCAGTAAAGCCGCCTATTATTGTAGCGAGCTACAACAACAGGCCAACTCTCATGGGCAAAGACTGGTTGAGAAAGTTAAAACTAGACTGGGAAAACATCTACAGTGTAGATGCTTGAAAGAAGCGATTCGACACAATGCTGAACAAGTATAAAAGCATGTTCTCAGACAGTTATGACGGCATCACTAGTTATGACTCGCAAATGAGACTCCAGGATGGTGTGTTGCCACCCTGGTGCAGGGGTCAAGGATGTCTCAGAGTGGCTGCAGAACACCTTGGAAGGGGAGGGTGAACAGCCAGTTGTCGTGGTGCATATAGGTACCAACGATATAGGTAAAAAACGGGATGAGGTCCTAAAAGCTGAGTATAGGGAGTTAGGAGGTAAATTAAAAAATAGGATCTCAAAGGTAGTAATCTCAGGATTGCTACCAGTGCCACGTGCTAGTCAGAGTAGAAATAGAAGAATATTTCAGATGAATACGTGGCTAGAGGAATGGTGCCAGGGGGAGGGATTCAAATTCCTGGGACATTGGAACCGGTTCTGGGGGAGGTGGGAACAGTTCAAACCGGATGGTTTGCACCTGGGCAGGGCCGGGGCCGATGTCCTAGGGGGAGTGTTTGCTAGTGCTCTGGGGGAGGGTTTAAACTAAAATGGCAGGGGGTTGGGAACCTGAGCAGGGGGACAGAGGAAAGGGAAACAAGGATAAAAGCAAAAGACAGGAAGGAGAAAAACAAAAGTTGCAGTCAGAGAAATCAATGGTTTAAATCAAACATGGCTGCAGTAAATAAAAATTCTAATAGGTCTAAGAGCGTTAAAAAAACAAGCCTGAAGGCTTTGTACCTTAATGTGAGGAGCATTCGTAATAAGGTGGATGAATTAGCTGAACAAATAGAGGTAAACGAATACGATTTGATTGTGATTATGGAAACATGGCTTGGGTGGCGAAGGCTGGGAACTCAACATCCAGGGGTATTCAATATTCAGGAAAGATAGGCAAAAAGGAAAGGGAGGTGGGGTAGCATTACTGGTTAAAGAAGGGATTAACACAATTGTAAGGAAGGATATTACCTCTGATGATGTGGAATCTGTATGGGTAGAACTGAGAAATACCAAGGGGCAGAAAACGTTAGTGGGAGTGGTATATAGACCTCCAAACAGTAATGCGGAGGTTGGGGATGGCATTAAAAGGGAAATTAGAGAAGCATGCAAAAAGGGCACAGCAGTCATCATGGGTGACTTTAATCTACATATAGATTGGGCTAACCAAATTAGTAACAATACTGTGGAGGAGGAATTCCTGGAGTGTTTACGGGATGGTCTCCTGGACCAATATGTCGAGGAACCAACTAGAGATCAGGCCATCTTTGACTGGGTATTATGTAACGAGAAAGAATTAATTAGCAATCTTGTTGTACGAGACCCCTTGGGTCGGAGCGATCATAATATGATCGAATTCTTCATTAAGATGGAGAATGAAGTAGTTGACTCAGAAACTAGGGTCCTGAATTTAAATAAAGGAAACTACGATGGTCTGAGGCGCGAATTAGCTAGGATTGATTGGGGAATGTCACTCAAAGGATTAACGGTGGATAGGCAATGGCAAACATTCAAAGACCGCATGGATGAAGTACAGAATTTATCCATCCCAGTTTGGCATAAAAATAAAACAAAAAAGGTGACTCAACCGTGGCTAACGAGGGAAATTAGGGCTAGCATAAGATCCAAGGAGAGGACATATAAATTGGCCAGAAAAAGCAGTAATCCAGAGGATTGGGAGCAGTTTAGGATTCAACAAAGGAGGACAAAGGGATTAATTAAGCGGGGGAAAATAGAATATGAGAGTAAGCTTTCAGGGAACATAAAATCTGTCTGTAAAAGCTTTTATAGATATGTGAAGAGAAAAAGATTGGTGAAGTCAAGCGTGGGTCCCTTGCAGTCAGAATCAGGGGAAATTAAAATGGGGAACAAAGAAATGGCTGACCAATTAAATACATATTTTGGTTCTGTCTTCACAAAGGAGGACACAAATAACCTCCCAGAAACATCGGGGAACATAGGGTCTGAGGAAAGGGAGGAACTGAAAGAAATCAGTATTTGTAGGGAAATGGTGTTAGGGAAATTGATGGGATTGAATGCCGATAAATCCCCAGGGCCTGATAATCTACATCCTAGGGTACTTAAGGAAATAGTAGATGCATTGCTCATCATCTTCCAACATTCTATGGAATCTGGAACAGTACCCATGGATTGGAGGGTAGCTAATGTTACCCCACTATTCAAAAAAGGTGGTAGAGAGAAAACGGGGAATTACAGACCGGTAAACCTGACATCGGTAGTGGGGAAAATGCTAGAGTGCATTATAAAAGATGTAATAGCAGATCACTTGGAAAACAGTGACAGGATCGGACAAAGTCAACATGGCTTCACAAAAGGTAAATCGTGCTTGACTAATCTACTGGAATTTTTTGAGGATGTAACTAGTAAAATAGATAAGGGAAAACCGGTGGATGTGGTGTATTTGGACTTTCAGAAGGCTTTCGATAAGGTCCCACATAAGAGATTAGCATGTAAAGTTAAGGCACATGGGATTGGGGGCAAGATATTGACTTGGATAGAGAACTGGTTGGCAGATAGAAAGCAAAGAGTTGGAATAAACAGGTCTTTTTCCGAGTGGCAGGCAGTGACTAGTGGGGTACCGCAGGGATCGGTCCTTGGACCCCAGCTATTCACAATATTTATTAATGATCTAGACAAGGGAACTAGATGTAATATCTCCAAGTTTGCAGATGACACAAAGCTGGGTGGGCGTGTGTGCTGTGAGGAAGATGCTAAGAAACTACAGGATGATTTGGACAGGTTGGGTGATTAGGCAGAAGCATGGCAGATGCAATATAACATGGATAAATGTGAAGTTATCCACTTTGGTGGCAAAAACAGGAAGGCAGATTATTATCTGAATGGCAATAGATTGGGAGAAGGGGAAGTGCAACGAGACCTGGGTGTCCTTGTGCACCAGTCGCTGAAGGTAAGCATGCAGGTGCAGCAGGCAGTTAAGAAGGCAAATGGTATGTTGGCCTTCATAGCGAGAGGGTTTGAGTACAGGAACAAGGATGTCTTGCTACAGTTGTACAGGGCCTTGGTGAGACCACATCTTGAGTATTGTGTGCAGTTTTGGTCACCTTATCAGAGGAAGGATATTCTTGCCATGGAAGGAGTTCAGCGAAGATTCACCAGGCTGATACCTGGGGTGGCAGGAATGACGTATGAGGAGAGATTGGGTCGATTGGACTTGTACTCGATGGAGTTTAGAAGAATGAGAGGGGATCTCTTTGAAACTTATAAAATTCTGGCAGGACTGGACAGACTAGATACAGGGAGGATGTTCCCGATGGTTGGGGAATCCAGAACCAGGGGTCACAGCCTAAAGATAAGGGGTAGGCCTTTTAGGACAGAAATGAGGAGGAATTTCTTCACCCAGAGAGTGGTGAACCTGTGGAATTCTCTACCACAGAAGGCAGTAGAGGCCAATTCATTAAATATATTCAAGAAGGAGTTGGATATATTTCTTAAGGCTAAAGGGATCAAGGGGTATGGGGAGAAAGCAGGGACCGGGTACTGAACTTGGATGATCAGCCATGATCGCATTGAATGGCAGAGCGGGCTCGAGGGGCAGAATGGCTTACTCCTGCTCCTATCTTCTATGCATAGAGAGGGAACGGTAGCGTAGTGGTTATGTTAATTGGCTAGTAATCTAGTAGGCTTGGACTAATGATCCAGAGACGTGAGTTCAAATCCCATCATGGCAGTTGGGGAATTTAAATTCAGTTAATTAAATAAATCTGGAATAAAAAGCTAGTATCAGTAATGGTAACCATGAAACTGCCGGATTGTCAGGAAAAACCCATCTGGTTCACTAATGTCCTTTAGGGAAGGACACACACAGCCCAGTCGACCCTGAAAAGTTCTCCTCACCAACATCTGGAGACTTGCCCCACAATTGGGAGAGCTGTCCCACAGACTAGTCAAGCAACAGCCTGACATAGTCATACTCACAGAATCATACCTTTCAGCCAGTGTCCCAAACTCATCCATCAACATTCCTGGGTATGTCCTGTCCCACTGGCAGAACAGACCCACTAGGGGTGGTGGCACAGTGGTATACAGTCAGGAAGGAGTGGCCCTGGGAGTCCTCAACATTGACTCTGGACCGCATGAAGTCTCATGGCTTCAGTTCAAGCATGGGCAAAGAAAGCTTCTGCTGATTACCACCTACCGCACTCACTACGCTGATGAATCAGTATTCCTCCATGTTGAACACCATAGCATGTACTCTGGGCGGGGGACTTCAATGTTCATCTCCAAGAGTGGCTCGGTAGAACCACAACGGACTGAGCTAACCGAGTCCTGAAGGACAATAACTGCCAATCTGGGACTGTGGCAGATGGTGAGAGAACCAACATGGGGGGAAAAACCTACTTGACCTCGTCCTCACCAATCTACAGTATTGGTAGCAGTGACCACTGCACAGCCATTGTGGAGACGAAGATCCCGTCTTCACACTGAGGACACCTTCCGTTGTGTTGTGTGGCACTTCCACTGTGCTAAATGGGATAGATTCAGAACAGATCAAGCAGCTCAAAACTGGGCATCCATGAGGCACTGTGGGCCATCAGCAGCAGCAGTGTTGTATTCCACCACAACCTGTAACCTCATGGCATGGCCTGGCCTAACCCTCACTCTACCATTACCATCAAGCAGGGGACCAACCCTGGTTCAATAAGGAGTGTAGAAGAGCATGCCAGGAGCAGCACCAGGTGTACCTAAAAATGAGGTTTCAACCTGGAGAAGCTGTAACACAGGACTACGTGCATGCTAAAAAGCAGAAGCAACATGCTATATGTTGTGTATGTACCTTTAAGAGAATAACTGGTCTCAGACTGCAGTACTGGCAGTGACCACCCCTGTATAAAAGGCGCTAGAGAGCCTCTGTAGTTTAGTTTCGTTACTGCCTTTCACCAGTAAAGAGCTGTTTGTTTTCACTCCTGCTAGTCCGTGTCTAAATCATTCACGGTCTTAACACTGGCGACGAGGATGGGATCAGGAAGATAAACTTAGATTGGCATTCCATTCATGCAATGACGGTGGACGGTAAAAAATATGAAGACGTCACTCCTGGACGATTGTCAACAATCTTAGCTAACGCCAAAGAGGTATTTCAACAAGAACTGGGCACGCTTAAAGGCGTAACCGCCTCGTTAAAAATAGAAGAGAATGCAGTTCCCAAGTTTTTCAAAGCGAGACCGGTACCATATGCAATTCGCCCAGCCGCCGAGGCAGAGCTGGAGAACCTGGAGAAGGCGGGCGTGTTGTCTAAGGTCGACTGGAGCGTGTGGGCGACACCCATCGTTCCTGTCATGAAGAAAACGTTAAGCAATAAGTCCGGAGAGCCAAGGAAGATTCGCATCTGTGGGGATTTCAAGGTGACGGTGAACCCTGTCCTTCACACAGTACAATATCCTCTTCCAAGGATAGAAGATATCTTCGCCCCACTGTCTGGAGGGAAGCGTTTTACAAAAATTGACCGAGCACAAGCATATTTGCAGATGGAGGTTGAAGAGTCCTCTAGGAAGTATCTCACGATAAACACTCACAAAGGCCTTTACCAGTATCATCGATTGGTATTCGGAGTAGCATCGGCTCCGGCGATATGGCAAAGAGCGATGGAACAGGTCCTGCAAGGGATTCCGGGGACTCAGTGTTACTTGGACGACATCCTTGTGACAGGTGAAGATGACAGTGAACACCTTAACAACCTAGAACAGGTGCTCACTAGACTACGGGAACATGGGCTGCGAGCCAACCGCCCCAAGTGCGAATTTTTTAAGAAACGGATATCGTATTGTGGCCACGTGATTGATGAAGAGGGGTTACATAAGTCCCCTGACAAAATTGAAGCGGTTGTTAAGGCTCCAGCGCCTGAAAATGTGTCGCAACTGAGGTCATTCCTCGGGTTGGTGAATTACTATCATAAGTTTTTGCCGAATTTGTCGACAATTCTGCACCCACTGAACGCCCTGCTACGAACGGGGGCAGCATGGAAATGGAGCGATGATTGTAAACGTGCTTTTCAGAAGAGTAAAGACTTAATCATTTCGAAGGAATTATTGGCTCACTACAACCCAGCACTGCCAATCAGGCTGGCGTGTGATGCGTCTCCCTACGGCATTGGGGCGGTACTGTCACATAAATTCCTTGATGGTTTGGAGAGGCCGATCGCTTTTGCGTCACGCTCGTTAACTTCTGCCGAGCGTAACTACGCCCAGATTGACAGAGAGGCCCTCAGCCTAGTGTGGGGGGTGAAGAAGTTCAATCACTATCTGCACGGTCAAAAATTTACTCTACTAACCGATCATCAACCTCTTGTCTCCATTTTCAACCCTCAGAAGGGCGTACCGATAATGACAGCACAACGGCTGCAGAGATGGTCCCTTTTCCTAGGGGCACACCAATATGACATCGAGTACAAAGGAACTAAACAGCATGGAAATACTGATGGATTGTCACGTCTACCGTTGCCGATGGTGGAAGAAGAAGACCTTGCAGTGGATCCAATGGAGTTATTCCACTCGACCATAGTCAAATGTATCCCTGTGATGAATGCAAACATAGAAAAGGAAACACGGAATGACCCGACACTATCACAGGTCTATGATTTAACGGTGAAGGGATGGCCAGCACATGGCGAACCACTGCTGCCAGCATTCTCGCCGAGAAGAGAACAGCTGTCAGTGTGCAGAGGAACCTTGATGTGTGGATCCAGAGTAGTAATTCCACCTAAGTTGATGGATAGAGTGCTCAATGAGCTTCATGAGGGTCATCTGGGTGGGGTAAAAATGAAGAGCTTAGCCAGAGCGTTTGTGTGGTGGCCGGGAATCGATAGAGAAATCGAAGAGATGACCAAGAGCTGTGCAGGATGCCAGAAGGTCCAAAACGCCCCACCACAAGCTCCTCTGCATCCATGGGAGTGGCCCTCATCTCCATGGCAAAGGGTGCACATTGATTTTGCTGGTCCCTTCATGGACTCGATGTTTTTAATTGCGGTGGATGCACATTCAAAGTGGCCAGAGGTAATAAAAATGTCCTCAACCACCACGGAAAAAACTATCACAGTTTTACGAACCATATTCGCCAGGAATGGGCTGCCTGAACAGATTTGCTCTGACAATGGACCACAGTTTGTGTCTGAAGAGTTCCGGAGGTTCTTAAAGAACAATGGTGTTAAGCATTACACATCTGCCCCATATCATCCAGCCACTAATGGATTGGCCGAGAGGTTTGTCCAAACATTCAAGAAGGCTATCAAGGCAATGTGTAATGAAGATATACCCCTACAACACAAGGTGGACAACTTCTTGTTTGCCTACCGGAATGCGACACATGCGGTTACCAACCAAACTCCAGCCATGATGTTCTTCAATTGAAGACTACGATGCCGCTTGGATTTGGTTAAGCTAAACGTCCGAAGAGATGTGGAGAACAGGCAGTTTCAGAATATGAATGAAAGGCCGACCAGGAGTTTTAAGATAGGTCAACCAGTTTTGGCCCGGGACTACCGCACTTAGAAATGGCAGCCAGGAATGATTTGTACACGACAAGGACCTCTCATGTATACCGTGGACGTTGGGGAGAGCATTGTAAGACGCCATGCTGACCAGATTCTAGAGTCACTGGAAAATGTCAACTCCACACCACGATCTGATACACCTGGTAATGAAATCGACGTTCCAATTGCAGCTACCGCAGAACCGGTAATATTGGAAGCAGATGAACCAAACAACGACATTGATTCCGACTCAACATTGCCAGAAGAACCTGTTACCCCAAAGAGGCGTTATCCAGACAGAATCAGGAAGCCTCCTCAAAGACTGAACTTATAATTGCTTAAACTTAACCACTGTATCTAGTAACAGTAATTGTGATTGTAATTCGTTATCATTTAGTTGTTAAATGAATGTTATGTACTGTTTATCTAAAAGGGGAGGAATTGTTGTGTATGTACCTTTAAGAGAATAACTGGTCTCAGACTGCAGTACCGGCAGTGACCACCCCTGTATAAAAGGCGCTAGAGAGCATCTGTAGTTTAGTTTCGTTATTGCCTTTCACCAGTAAAGAGCTGTTTGTTTTCACTCCTGCTAGTCCGTGTCTAAATCATTCACGGACTTAACACTATAGACAGAGCTAAGCGATCCCACAACCAACGGATCAGAACAAAGCTCTGCAGTCCTGCCACATCCAGTCATAAATGGTTGTAGAACATTAAGCAACTGACGGGAGGAGGCTCCATGAACATCCCATCCTCAATGATGACGGATCCCAGCACGCGAGTGCAAAAGACAAGGCAGAAGCATTTGCAACCATCTTCAGCCAGAAGTGCCGAGTGGATGATCCATATCGGCCTACTCCTGAGGTCCCCACTATCATAGAAGCCAGACTTCAGCCAATTCGATTCACTCGACGTGATATCAAGAAATGGCTGAACGCACGGGATACAGCAAAGGCTATCGTGCTGAAGACTTGTGTTCCAGAACTAGCTGCGCCTCTAGCCAAGCTGTTCCAGTACAGCTACAACTCTGGCATCTATCCAACAATGTGGAAAACTGCCCAGGTCTGTCCTGTCCACAAAAAGCAGGACAAATCCAATCCAGCCAATTACCAACCCATCAGTCTGCTCTCAATCATCAGCAAAGTAATGGAAGGTGTCGTCTCCAGTGCTATGAAGCAGCACTTACTCACCAATAACCTGCTCACTGATGCCCAGTTTGGGTTCCGCCAAGACCACTCGGCTACCGACCTCATTACAGACTTGGTCCAAACATGGACAAAGGAGCTGAATTCCAGAGGTGAGGTGAGAGTGACTGCCTTTGACATCAAGGCAGCATTTGACCGAGTGTGGCATTAAGGAGCCCTAATAAAACTGAAGTCAATGGGAATTGGTGGGGTGGGGGGAAACGCTCAACTGACTGGAGTCATACCTAGCACAAAGGAAGATGGTTGTGGTGGTTGAAGGTCAATCATCACAGCCCCAGGACATTGCTGCAGGAGTTCCTCAGGGCAGTGTCCTAGGCCCAACCATCTTCAGCTGCTTCATCAATGATCTTCCCTCCAACATAAGGTCAGAAATGGAGATGTTTGCTGATGACTACACAGTGTTCAGCGCCATTCGCAACTCCTCAGATAATGAAGCAGTCAATGCCCACATGCAACAAGACCTGGACGACGTTCAGGCTTGGGCTGATAAGTGGCAGGTAACATTTATGCCGCAGAAGTGCCAGGTAATGATTATCTCCAACAAGCGAGAGTCTAACCACCTCCCCTTGACATTCAACGGCATTACCATCGCCGAATCCCCCACCATCAACATCCTGGGGGTCACCATTGACCAGAAACTTAACTGGACCAGCCACATAAATACTGTGGCAACAAGAGCAGGCCAGAGGCTAGGTATTCTGTGGTGAGTGTCTCGCCTCCTGACTCCCCAAAGCCTTTCCACCATCTACAAGGCACAAGTAAGGAGTGTGATGGAATACTCTTCACTTGCCTGGATGAGTGCAGCTCCAACAACACTCAAGAAGCTCGACACCATCCAGGACAAAGCAGCCCGCTTGATTGGCACCCCATCCACCACCTTAAACAGTCACTCCCTCCACCACCAGTGTACCGTGGCTGCAGTGTGTACCATCTACAAGATGCACTGCAGCAACTCGCCAAGGCTTGTTCGACAGCACCTCCCAAACCCGCGACCTCTTCCACCTAGAAGGACAAGGGCAGCAAGCGCATGGGAACACCACCACATCCAAGTTCCCCTTCAAATCACACACCATCCTGACTTGGAAGTATATCACCGATCCTTCATCATTGCTGGGTCAAAATCCTGGAACTCCCTACCTAACAGCACTGTGGGAGTACCTTCACTGCACGGACTGCAGCGGTTCAAGAAGGTGGCTCATCACCACCTTCTCAAGGGCAATTAGGGATGGGCAATAAATGCTGGCCTCGCCAGCGACACCCACATCCCATAAATGAATCAAAAAAAAATATCCGCATCAAGTCCAACGTGAAGCTTGACTCTTGTAGGGCAAGGCTGGTCCCCTATCCGTTGAAAAGTCAGGTGGAGGAAGAGCTCGAGAAACTGAGAGAGAACAGAGTGCTAATAAAAACTGATAAAAGTGAATGGGCTACCCTGATTGTGGTAGTGTCCAAAGCAGACAAAACTGTACATTTGTGCGGTGACTACAAAGTTACTATCAACCAAGCAGTTGACTATGAGCAGTACCCATTACCTACATTGCAAGACCAAACAGTCGTGGTAATGTAGAGCACAGTATCAATCAAGAGATTAGAAGTGCATGTAACAAGGACAATATGGTAATCATGGGGGACTTTAATCTACATATTAACTGGGTAAATCTAATTACCACTAATGGTGTGGAGGACGAATTCTTGGAATGCATGCGAGATGGTTTCCTGGATCAGTATGTGGAGAAACCAACCAGGGAACAGGCTGTTCTAGATCTGGTACTGTGTAATGAGAAAGGGCTAATCAATAATCTTGTGGTAAAGGGGCCTTTAGGAACAAGTGACCATAATATGATTGAATTTTACATTAAGTTTGAGAGTGATGTAGTCCAATCTGAAACTAAGGTCTTCAATCTAAACAGAGAAAACTACAAAGGTATGAGGGACAAGTTGGCCATGGTAGATTGGGAGACTACACTAAAAGGTATGAATGTGGACATACAATGGCTAACATTCAAGGAAATAATGCATAATTTGCAACAAACATATATTCCTCTAGGGCATAAAAACCCAAAAGAAAAAGTGATCCAACCATGGCTAACAAAAGAAATTAAAGCTACTGTAGTATTAAGTCAAAGAAGGAAGCTTATAAAGTTGCCAGAAAAAGCGGTCAGCCTGAGGAATGGGAGCTTTTTAGAAATCAGCAAAGGGGGACCAAGAAATTGACAAAGAAAGGGAAAATGGAATATGAGCACAAACTAGCAAAAAATATAAAAATGAATTGTAAAAGCTTCTATTGGTATGTGAAAAGGAAAAGACTGGCAAAGGTAAATGTAGGTCCTTTACAGTCAGAGACGGGAGAATTTTTAATGGGGAATGAGAAAATGGCAGTGAAATTAAATAAATACTTTGGGGTCAATTTTCTGGCGAAAAAGCAGGTCGGGGCCCCGTCCGACTTTCGGACCGCCGTTTCCCTGCGCCCCGCTTCAGTCCCGGCCGCCGCTGGCGGGACTGGTCGTCGGAGCACTAATAAGCAATTACCAGCTTGTTGAGGTAGTTTCTCCGGGGCCGTTGCAACTTTGGGGCTTTCCCCACATCAAACCCGCCTGCGGGGAACCCCGCTGCTGAGAGCTGGCGTGAAGCTTGCCGACTTGCTTGCTGTCAGCTGCAGGTCAATGGAGAAGCTGCGATTTAAAGGGACAGCACTTGTATGTTGAAGGACCTTGTTGCAGGTTTGGGGCTACTTCATCAAGGCTTAGGCACAGCTGTGGAAGGTTGGAGCCTCACACACTTCTCCAATGCGATCTCCTGGGAAGCCTCTCTCGCCACCCTCACTCAGCGCTTCCTCAGCGGAGGCATCTACGAGAAGCATGGGACGCCTTTTTTTCCTTCCCTTCTTGCCATTAGAGGATCTCCAGCAGCAGAGGCAGCAGCAGCAGAACCAGGAACAGCAGGATCAGCAACAGGAGCACCAGGCTGCTGCTCACTCACATGAAGCTGCACAGGCCAGAAGGGGCCAGCGCTTGGAAGTGGCTTGAGAGCACCCTGCTGCGCTTTAGGGGGCCATGGGGACCCGTTTCTGCACTGGCAGTCGTACTCAGAAGGACTTCCATGAAGATCTGGTTTCTCTGTTCAACAGATGGCCAACGCTCCTCAAGAGATGTCATTCTCTTATGAGCACTCACCATGTTTTCCGTACCCTGGTGAGTTATCTCCTCCATGGAGGTTGCCAACCTTTCCATGGTGATGCGTTCATGCGCCAATGATTCCACAAAGGCTCTGCTCATGGTTGCTATGGACCCCTCCATTCGCTCCACACTCGCAGCGACCCTGCAGACAAAACCTGCCAGAGACTCCTGCATCTGTGCATGGAGATCCATCACCTCTTCTCTTGCGGATGGACCCAGAAGCAGAGGGTCGACATGCAGCGCAGCAGAGCTGAGCTGGCAGAGTCCTGCGCCCTCCGACGAGGACTCTCCACTGCTGTCCCTGTCTCCAGAATCTGCTGAGGCTCACTTGTGAGCTGTGAAACACCAGGTGACAACACTACTCTATGTCCCGAAGGTCCCCCGAGGTGTGAGTGTCTGCGCTGGTGCTGGGTGCGCTTACTTCTGCTGACGCTGTGCCCTCAGAGGTTGGAGCTTCCTCTGAGGAGTCTGGCTGCACAGCCTCTTCCTCCTCCACAGTGAGGACGGGGGCTCTGGATGGTACTGTGGGGGAGTAAAGGAAGGAGTTAGAGATGTAATGCCAAGGTTCTTCTGGTGACTCCCAGCAAGTTGGCATCTGCTGACACCTGCATCCATGCAGCATTGGTCTCAGTGGGAGGCCTCTTCCTCCCTGACCTAGGGAAGAGGACCTCCCTGTGGGCCCTAACCCCATCCAATAATGCCTGCAGTGAAGCCTCGTCGAATTTGAAGGCAGCTCGGGGTCTGGCACTGGCCACAGCTGCTGCAGGCTCCTCTGCCATCCTGTATGGTTCGTTTGGAAGCCTTCAGAGGATGCAGTGCTTGCTGTGGACCTTGAAAGCACCACGAATGATGACATCATACTGTGGGGATTTCTGACTCGAATTGGACAATTAGCAAGGCTTCCCACATGCTGGGAATTAATTGGCCACTTGAGGGAAAATTGTGTGGAGCTGGCTGACACTTTTTATGTGTGTCAGAAACCCCACATTCGGGGAAACTCGACCATTTCCCACACAAGCCGAAAATCGGGGCCTTTGTTTCTGTCTTCACGGAGGAAGACACAAAAAACCTCCCAGAAATACGAGAAAACCAAGCCTGTGGCGAGAATGAGGAACTTAAAGAAATTATTATTAGTAAAAAAACAGTACTAGCAAAATTAATGGGACTAAAAGTCGATAAATCTCAAGGACCGGATGACCTACATCCTAGGATTTTGAAAGAGGTGGCCATTGGGATAGTGGACGCATTGGTTGTCATCTTCTAAAATTCTATAGATTCTGGAACGGTTCCTGCAGTTTGGAGGATAGCAAATGTAACCCCGCTATTTAAGAAAGGAGGGAGATCTGTCAAATCTATTAATTCGATTTCAGCCCCAAAACATAACCAAAACTTCAAATAAATAATTTTTAAAAAATCACATTTTTAAAATAACTATAAATTACATAAAATAACTATTTTAAACAATAATTTAAATTTTTGAAAAAATTAATTACAGTTTTTAATGGGGCTAAAAATAAATTTACCTTTCTTTAAAGTATTTAAAAATAATAAACCTGTGGAAAAAATGTTTTAATTTTACTTAATTCACCACTTACTTTGTTAAAAGCAGGCCTTGCAACTGTTTTTTAAAAGCGTAGCTGCTGGAGACTTACCCTCCCGGAGAACCTTGCAAAAAAAATGTAAGTTCGATGTGCACGCGCTGCCTCTCCGGCGCACACGTTCGACCTGTGAACCCCTTCCTTTAAGGGAACGGAAGTTCCGGTTTCCCGCGCATGCGCAGTGCATGCACGAAACCGGCACTTTCGTTGGTCCTATGTGTGAGTACCCAGCACGTACTCACCCGTGGGGACCCGAATTTCTGGCCCATTATTCCTAGATACAAGGTATTCAGGAAAGATTAACACTGCGCCTGATTTACTTTTCAATGCTGGAGTGTAAAATAGGCTGTCAGTTCACTATGGCTGGGATTTTGCTCCCCTCGGTGGGTCTGGAGCGAGCAATGCCGGTGGTGGGTCGCGGCCCCGCTGCTGGCTCCATC
This sequence comes from Somniosus microcephalus, assembly GCF_052327205.1. Classification (NCBI taxonomy): domain Eukaryota; kingdom Metazoa; phylum Chordata; class Chondrichthyes; order Squaliformes; family Somniosidae; genus Somniosus; species Somniosus microcephalus. The sequence continues at coordinate 62,838,166 of NC_141001.1, read as the reverse complement.
CCGTTGCTTAAAATGATAGAGCTTGTTAAGCCCGCCCAGTGCATTTCCTGCTCCAATTAAAGGAAGCTGGTCTGGTGACGTCATTCATGATGCCTCATCAGCTGGTTTCCTTAAAGGGACCTTGGCCACCTTACTTTTGACATTTGTGCTGTCAGTGTTCTACAGCATTGAAGTGGTGCAAACACTGACATTCACTGCACAGAGGTGCAGGGCTGCACCCAGGTACTTCCATGACAGCACATAGGTAGGTCCTCTTCCCTTTCCATGGGCGGAAGAGACCTCCCCAGGACACCAACGCAGCCTGGTTGCACATTGCATAGGAGGGCACAAGCAGTGATGTTGTCAGGAGGAGCTGGGTGCAGTGATGCAAACCTTTCAATTATCTCATTAGATCAGGAAACGCGAGTACACCTTCATCCTGCTATGCCTCTCATCACATCCCCATCACTCTGCCTTCCCTACCCTACTCCTGCACATCCTTACTCACTCCAACTCACCTTACACCTCCACCCATCCCTCTCTATCTACATTAGCACTTCCCCATCTCACCAGCCACCCCTCACACTCACCCTCATCCTAGTGCAATCATACCAACTAACAACACACAAGATAGCCACTTGGGTGTTTTATCCAATGTTCAAGTAAATTTCTGTTAATGTGCTGTCAAACATTGAAACCTTTATTTTCAACACTTTGCGTTCTTGGACAGATTTGTGTGCACCTTTGGAAGTGCTTTAGTGAGTTGCAGTGAATAGTGAGAAATAATGCTACCCTCTGCAATGGTGATGAGTATGAAAGGAATGGCTTGGCTATTGTAGGGATGCTTTATGGTATTGGTGTGGGGTGGTGCCAACCTGGCGCATCATGTGGCAGCCAGGGTGTACAGCATCAAGTGAAGTAAATCTGGCTAAGGTGATGCCATCCCTGGCGTCCCGGGCAGCAATGTGCTCGGGTGCTGATGCTCTCTGTCCTGTGTAGCATCAGGTGATTGTGGAGAAGGTTGGTGGTGTTGGTATTGGTGCTGCTGGTGTGACTGGTGTTGCTGGTTTTGGGGCTGATTGTGATCAGATTCTGAGGACCAAGGTGAAACAGTATAAACGGTACCCTTGCTGATGGAATAGATGGCAGGTGAAGTTGAGATGACAGAAGCAATCTGTCAGTGGTGAGAGAGGTTGTTCCAATGAGGTGACGCTGAATGGAAAGTTTGCTCCAAACACTTGCAGCCTGCATAAAGCTCAATCTGTGTTCCAAATGGAGAAAGCAACAGCTTCTTCGCTTGGAAAGTGAACAGCTGTGAGGTGGGAGCTTTTATAGCACATTTCAAGCTGTCAACTAATCAGCTGATTCAATGGCCATTCAACTCCCACCTCAAGTTAACAGTGTGGACTCCGTGGGCGAGCAGTTAAAGTTAAAAGGTAAGGTTAAAACCGTTATTAAGGGTCTGTCAACAAGCCAATAATTGCTTTAATTGGGTTGCCTGCCTCTGCGGGTCGGGTCTGATCTGAGATCACAGACGTACCATTGGGAAAGGCGCGTTGTGGCGGGATGACAGCGGGTTCACAAGGAATGTCTAGATATCCCCTGCCCTGGGCTCCCTCCTTTCCCAATCAGGAGACATCCCTACAACATACTTGAGTGCCCCGGACCATCCCTTCGGTCCAAGCTGAAAGTCTCCTGCTACCTGAAATTATGCTCCTGCCCGCCGGCCAGCTGCTGCTTCCTGCCAGTTTTGGGTAAGCAACAGACTGGGGGCATGTAGATGAGGCATGAGAGTTAAAATTGCCCATGCATTACGCCGGCTAGGTTAGAGGGGTTTGGCGCTGGCCCAGGCCCCGCTCGCTTGATTCCTGCTCTGAGTTAAAGTTGGGGCTTATGTCTCACACTGATGCATTGGTGCACCAACTCTAGGGCATTCAACTTTCATTTTACTTCATCCCATTATATGAAATTAAGGCAAATTGAAAACTAGCCTTGTGACCAAGTGATTGAGAGGAATCCCTCTATTAGTTTCACCAGGCAGAAACACCAGAGATCATAGCCACTGCTCCCATTTTTTTCAGACATCAGTTGTTGGTAATGATTCTGCTGTTGCCATTTACACCTCCTCCAGACCCATCTTTTATTTCTTTACATGTCCCATTACCAATCCCCTTTTGCCTTTTACCATTTAATCTCTTTTGTCATTTAATCTCTCCTGTCTTCCACCCTATCACAGACCTTCCCTTTTCTTCTTTCCTCTCTTCCCCCCTGCCTCTGTACCTGCTTAAAACCTATTACATCTCTAACCTTTTCCAGCTCTGACAAATGGTCATCGGCCTGAAACGTTAACTCTCCTTCTCTCTCCACAGATGCTACCTGACCTCCTGAGTATTTCTAGCATTTTCTGCTTTTATTTCAGTGTTCCAACATCCACAGTATTTTGCTTTTGTCCTCTATTAGTCTGTTGGTCCAGATGAACATTACAGGATAGATGTGATTGCACTAGAGAGGGTACAGAGGAGATTTGCGAGGATGTTGCCTAGACTGGAGAATTTTAGCTATGAGGAAAGATTGGATAGGCTGGTTTTGTTTTCTTTGGAACAGAGGAGGCTGAGGGGAGACTTGACTGAGGTGTATAAAATTATGAAGGGCCTAGATAGAATGAATAGGAAGTACATATTTCCCTTAACAGAGAGGCCAATAGCCAGTGGGCATAGATTTAAAGTAATTGGTAGAAGGATTAGAGGGGAGTTGAGGAGAAATGTTTTCACCTAGAGGTTGGTGGGGGTCTGGAACTCACCGCTTGAAAGGGTGGTAAAGGCAGAAACTCTAATCACTTTTAAAAAGTACTTGGATATGCACTTGAATTGCTGTAACCTACAGGGCTACGGACCAAGAGCGGGAAAGTGGGATTAGGCTGGATAGCTCTTTTTCAGCCGGCACAGACACAATGGGCTGAATGGCCTCCTCCTGTGCAGTAATGATTCTATGAAAAGAAGAAATAATATAATTCTGGTGTGTAACAAGTTAAAAAAAAATCACACCTCTTCTTCAGTTAGTTGCTTCTGAAAGAAATTCTCTTCCATTCATTTACAGGTCTATATTCACCAGTAGGAATTATTGAACTTTTGACACCTGCAGCAGCTTAATCTCTGCAGGACTAAGAATTCATTTATTTCCTCAGAAAACTAATTTATTGTGTAGATAACTTGAAGTCTGTCTTATTATGTGCATTCCCAACTGTTGGGATTGAGTAGCAAGCTTCAGTGTGTAGTGAATTATCTGAAAATGAATGAGTTTGTGGTAATGAATTAGTTTGTGGTAATGTTTAGTTGTTATGAAGTTGTCAAGAATTAGAATCCCCTTTAAAAATTGTTCTTCATTTTAAATTCAATAGATTTCTCCTCTTTGTTTCATATAGTTATATATTGAGTAAATTAATCTAGCCCTTTTTAATGTCGAGGTAATTACCTATACTCAGATTTAAGGGCCACTTTATGATTTCCCAGTTTAGAAGATTAGCTAAAATTGGTGTAAAGGAACAAATAGCCTCAGCACAGAGTGCTGCAGAATGCAGAGTGATAGACAACATTCACTGAAGCTTTGTAAAATGCCGCTAAGGGCTCTTTGTAATGTTACCCCTTGGAATTGCTCCACCACTGGTACATAGACAGGTTTGCTGGCTTTTATTTCTTGCATTTATTGAACTATATTTTGGGACTTGGGATGTCTAGGAATTGTTATAAAGTTGTCCCTATCTACTATATGTATTTACAGATAAGAGGACACAGATTCACTGGAGCATTGTATTCATTGAATCTTGTGCAGACCAGTTTGATTTGTGTTACGGAGCAGAAGAAAGTGTGGGATTTGATGCTTGGTGTCAAAAGTAGGCTAGGATGTTCATCAGCAGGACAGGTCTGTCTCTGAAGGGAATGACAAGTCGGACTCGGTTATATTACATTTGTGTGAATACACAAAGCTATATGTTTTCTTTGTAAATCAGTTGTCTTTTGTTGCCTTGGTGACTGCAGGATTTTGGTTGACAACTACTTATCCTAAGTATCATCTTTAGAACTAGAAATGCAGCTATATAATACAGAACATAATGTAAGAGGTACTTCTGTGATCCCAGTGGGGAGCTCTGTTCACAGAGATCACGGGTCATAGAATTGGTGCTACAATGTTGTAGCCTTATCTCCAACCTGCACTCCCTCCTGGGAGTGCAAGTTTGTGGAATTTCCCCAGTCGCATCAGCTTTGGCTCGGTTGGTACTCTTGCTGTAGAATCAGAGGAGTCTAGGTTTAGGCCTCATTCCAGGACCTCAGCACATATCCTTGGTGGACAAACTCCAGTTCAGTACTAAGGGAGTGCTGCATTAATGCAGATGTTGTCTTTCGGATGAGATCTTAAATGAATGCCCCCATCTGTCTGTTCAGGTGGAGACAAAAGTTCTTATAGCACTAATCAAAGAGCAAGCATTTATTTTGGTGTCCTGACCAACATTCCTCTCTCAGCCTACACCGCCACAAAAAATCATTGATCTGATTGCTACTTATGGGATCACTAAATGGCTGCCACATTCGATTACATAATAAGTCACTGCACTTCAAAGTAATTCATTGGTTTACTGCCTGTACTGCTGTAGCAAGCTAAATGCTTTGCTCCGAGCATGGCAAAAGGTTAATGGGGTAAATTTTGTGAGGCCCAATGCCGGGAACGGGGCTCACATATACCCAATGAAAATTGGAAAATCAATTGAAATGAATGGATGGGCAGTGCACAAGTGAATTTCCAATATGCGCCAGCTGTATCTGTGTCCCCCAGAGCTGTGTGAGATTGCACAAAATCTGCCCTATGTATACGATATATACTTGTATATAAGACCAGAAATGTATTTTCCTTTTTGGATCTAAAAGTATAAGTGGCCATCGTACACTCAAGCCATATCCTCCGCTAGTTTCCCTCCTAGTAAAGCAATTTCTCCAAAGACCATGGACCCGACAGGAGCATAATACCAGTGCATTCCAATCAACTGCTGCTCTGCTCTGTTTCTCTAGTGCTGTAATGTTTCAAGAGTAAGTTTTCCTCGCAATGTCAGACGTCAGTCCAGAGGCAGCCAGTAGGATAGATACATTCAAAAGACAAATAAAATTGAGCGTGAGGGTCTGGACTGAAGTTGGAAGAGAGAGTTACCATTTAAATATCTCAGTGCTAGAGGAATAGAGCAATAGTAGTTAATAAGCACTTAACAAGCAGTTACGTATCTTAAATGCCTCTCCCGCCGCTTGGTGTCGGATCTGCTCTGAAATCGCAAACCCGACACTTTGGAAACTTATATGGAGGTGGGTTCGCAACGGGTTCCCAACCCGCTGTCAATCATTTCAATTTTGACAGCAGACCCGCCTCTAAACCCGCACTCTGAGCGCCGGCAAAATTCAGCCCATCAAGTTCATTAACCTGAAGATTTATGAGAACCTGTCTTTTGAAACCGTGCAATTAGCCTGGCAGGACAGTTATTTATATTTAATCTTACTTTATCTTAACTACTTTTAAGTTTGATAAGTTTTAAACCCATTCATCCCACACTGAAAACCATATTTCAAGCTGCTGTTTTGATGCTTCACCTAATATTACATATCCCCCGCCCCATACGCTGTGCAAACAGGCTCCTGCACCTGTTTGCACCAGCCGTAAAATGTTCTTGTGCAATTGCTGCACAGTTGGTGGGCAATTAACCCAACTCTGCGCCAGCAATGAGGATTTGACAGTCACAGCGGATGATCTGTCTAGTTGGAACTTGACAGATCACAAATTCTGGATTTAGCGCAGTGGAAACCCCGAACCGGCAGTCAATTTCAAAGGTGGTATGACGACATACTCTGAAAGTACGCCATCATACAAACCGCAAATTCTGCCCCTATATATTTTTTGTAGTTCAGACTACACTGCTTGTGGAAAAAAACTGATTCCCGTCTGGCAGTTCAAATGAAATGTGTTATTCAATGACAGTAAGTGAGAGGAAGGTGAAGCATGACATGCAATGTTGCTGCCTTTTCAGATGCCCTCTGGAAATGGTTTGGGGTTTCATTTCCTGATGGTGTTAGCCACTTGAAGGTTTTTTAATGTAGTAAGAGTATTTCCTTTTTGATAAATGCAACCTTTTAGTATGAGACAGAGTGCAAGATGCAGTATATTGGTGAAAATGGTTAAAAATAATTGTCAATTCTATAATGAAACTGCTCACAGGGAAATTGAGAAGCAGTTTTTTTAACGGAAGTATATACTGCTAAGAACTCTTCTTTGTTACTATATTGTATTTTCTCTTCTGTTGCACCAATGGATTCAAGACTTTCAAGATTGGCTGAGCAATGTGTTTTACAATTAGCAAATATTTTTCATTCATATTCTGCTAATATAATATGTATGAGATACTGAACAATTGTTCTAAGTGTTTTTCCCCCACTTATTTGGCATCTGCAACTTCTCCCAGACTTGGTAAAGATTAGATCTACATATTTTCAGGTTTTAATTATTTCTAATATATACTTGATACCTGAGCTGAGACCAAAAGGTTTTAGTGAGCCAGACAGACCAACTTCAATAGATAAAGCCTTTTTGTTTCTGACATTTGAGTAATCAATTTATCAGGCATAATATAAATCCATCATTGCTTTAACTTCAGTGTGACAAGCATGTATTCTACTACTTTGATTTACAGTCTTTTAGCAGCCAGTCAGTGTGCATTAATTCTTCATATAATGCAGCTAGGCTTTGGATAAAGGCAAATGTTTCACAGGAAAATCAGATAGACGGCTCAGCACCATATCAAAGTCTTCATGTGATATTTTTAGTGTAATGTAATTTTTGAGTTGTATAATAAATAAACATACTCATCTGTCTTCCTGTAATAACTCACCGCAATGAAATCATAGGGTAAGGTAGATCCAGCCTTACGAGCGAAGGCTGAGAAACATGCCTCAAAGAGAAGTGTTGACCATTCTCTTTATAATGGCCCAGAAATTCGGGTCTCCACGGGTGAGTACGCACGAGGTACTCACCCGTAGGCCGAATGGAAGTGCCGGTTTTCTGCATGCACTGTGCATGCGCGGGAAACCGACACTTCCGATCCTCCGAACAAAGAAGTTCAGAGGTCGAACGTGCGCGCAGGAGAGGCTGCGCGTGCGCATCGAACTTAGGTTTTTTTTGCAGGTTTTCCCGGGATCGTAAGCCTGCAGTATTTAGAAATGTAAAAAGCAGGCGTAAGGCCTGCTTTTTACAAGGTAAGTTGTCAATTAATTAAAATGAAAACATTTTTTCCACAGGTTTATTATTTTTAAATACTTTAAAGCAAGGTAAGTTTATTTTTAGCCCCGTTAGAATATAAAATTATTTTTTTCAAAAATTTAAATTATTGTTTAAAATAGTTACTTCATGTAATTTATAGTTTATTTAAAAAGTGTGATTTAAAAAAAAAATTATTTGAAGGTTTACTGCTATTTTGGGGCCGTAGTATTAAGTTTTGACAGGTCTTCCTGTCAATCTTATGAATGGGCTTTTCCCTCCTCCGATTGGCTGCCCATGGCTCACATAATCCCAGGGGACGCATCGCACTAACTATGCCCCTGGGACACGCAAGCACAGCGCGCCGGCAGCTGGGCCAGGCCCCGGAGCGGAATTCCACGGGGCCCTACAGCTCAACGGCCGGCGTGCAAGGTAAGTGCAGGTCGGGGGCTTACACCCACGGGAAGCCCCCGACCTGAATTTCTGGGCCAATAATTATGGTGTGAAGTCACTGTGTTAAATGTTAGGGCATTTCTATGAAATTTATTTTGTCTCTCTCCCTCCATATTAATTCTCCTATTCAAACTCTTGGAACCCCCTTCAACCTCCCAATCTCCAGTGGTTTCTTTACTCCTGTGGTCTTGAGAACTAACAAGGCCATCTTCGACCACTTCCTTGTATCCATCCTTCGCGAGATCCGGCTGGACTGCATCAACTTCTGATGGCCGCACTCTCCTCTTCCAAAACTGCCCACTACTCTAGGGTTGTTCTGGAGAGTAATGATTACTCCAGCTTCTTTACTCCACAACCAACTGCCTCCTTAATCCCCTCTCCCATGCTGCCTCCACCTTCATCTCTAACAACAAGTGCAACATTTGCCCACACCCTACATTTCATGCAGAAAATTTGGGGGTGGGGGGTTGCTTTGCTTTTGACATGAAATTCATTGAGAAGGCTCACAGAAATTTTTTAAGTTCCCTTCATTTTTATCTCATTAATTTTGAGCAGCCGCCCAATACAGTAAGAACTGCATGCTCCCAATATTTTGCTAGACTCCTTCAGCACTCCCTGAGCAAGGCTCAAGCAGCACAGAGAGCATATTCAAATGAGATCTATAAGCTCGCAAATAGCAATACAAGGAGAAAAGAATCTAATAAGAGCCATAGTGGAATTAAGTGGTATGATGGCATTGTACACTATACTTTCGCTGCTTGGGTTGAATCTAGTCTAAACTGATGGGATGTAGGCCTTCTTTCACTTCCAGCTGTAAGCATCTCACATGAAATGAGTTTGGATAGTCTCTACTAGGTCCTAGTTGATGAGGCTGAGATTGGTTTTAGCAGCCTTGGGCTAGGAAGCAAAAAAAAGAGTCAGGGTTCCTGCTCCTGATTGCTATCCAGAGTGTGTGGATGTTGGTTGAGGATAGCCATGGTTTCAGCTGGCATATGAAGAATGTCCACTTGAGTGAAGTACCAAAAGATGCTAGCATAAGTGGAACTGTACCCAGTGTAAGAGGAAAAGAGAAATTTGGAGGCACAATAAAACCCAATAAGATAATTTTTCAAAATAAGAACAAACCAACTCCACAAATTTTGGAGGAAAAATTCGGACGCGCACTGAAAAAGATAGTCCCCCCCGTGCCCGAAATTCAATGGTGGCGTCCCAAGCAGGAGGTGGGGCGCTACTGGAAGCACTCCCTCTCCCTCTTGGGGTGCTCCCATTGAGTGCTACGTGCAGCAGCTCCATCCACGCCGGCACGTCGCGCCGCAGTACTGCAGGCCTCCCTCCCTGATTAAAAGGGAGGGGCCTAGCGTAGTGCTCACCGGGGCCCTGATGGACCATCAGGGAGCAGGGTGCCGGCAAAAGAGCCTGGCACTCAAGAGGACTGCCGGGCTGACGGGTTGTAGCTGGCACCCGGCAGCAGGAGGCCAGAGGGTGCAGGTGCTGGCAGGCGGCCCAAAAAAAAGGCTGCCCAGCACCTGCCCTTTAATTATCGCCACCCCAGCCACAAGAACGCCCCCTGACCCTGTTGGATATAGCATCCGGCGGTAGGTCAGGGGGCGCGAGCCAAGTTTGCGGCTGGGGCGCGAGCGGGGCGCTGCGCATGGTGATAACGTCTTCACTGGAGGCATAGCGCCACAGGGCGCTACTGGCTACCGCCGCCGCTAACCTCCCGCTGAATTTCGTGGGAGGTGTTAGCGGCATTGTGCCCGGGTGCTATTTGCTTTTGCCCCGTTAGCGCCCCCCTCGGGGTGCTAACGGGAGGCGCAAAGCAACCAAATTTTTCCCCCTTTGTGTCTAGAAAAGTTTGCCTTTTCTCAATTTAAACATAAGAAAGCAGCCAACTTCAAATGTATTTGTAACGCGGTCTTTTATAGATCTTAACACAGTAATTAAACAGATCAAATATACTCTACACTTGGTATCTGTGCGAGGCGATAAGTCACGCATTGACATCACACCATTATATTCACAAGAGGGAATGGCTGATATTTATTATCACATTGTCTCGCTTTACAGGGCCTGTTGAGAGAGCTAGATTCAGCAACGAACGTATACAACATTGAGACAGCCGTCAGTAGCCTCATTGGCCTGACACAAGAAGGTGCCCACTTGTGCCACATCATAGCCAAGGTAAGGAGGAATTCTTCTCAAGCCAGTGGTTTTCAATGGATACATAATGAATTTATTTGCTCAGCATATTGTTTGTTATGATGCAATTAACTAATTGAACTACATGATTGAACAAATATAGTTCATAAATTTAAGTGTGGCTCCATTTTATTATTACAATAATTTACTTGCAATTCCACTGATATTCTTTTTTCTTTCCCTTTTAATTTTCTCTCTGATCTTCTCCCCTTACTCATTTCTTGAAGGCGAAGATTCATACCAGGTTACAGTTCCACAGACAACAGCGAGTCTCTGGTACCTCACTGAAGTTCCCATTCCTCAGACATGAGCCTGGACAGTATCGCTGGGAATTTCCTTGGGGGCTCTCCCATAACTTCAAATGCATTGCAGCTACCGTAACTTCAGCAGAAAATCAACGGGATCCTTTGATCTCCCGTTGGAGTTACGGTGGCTGATTGGGAGTACCCTTAGGAAATTGCCTTCATAGGTGTTGGCAGGCTACGTGACTGTGAAGGCCAATCAAGCCTATTTCTGTCCTTACCCACTGTCCACATGTGCACATCCAGCAAGGATCGCTGTACAGTCAGCAGGAACTTAAAACCTGGCTGATGTTTCTTCCTCTCTGACACATTTGTAGTACTCCCATTGTTGCAGTGGCTGAGAAAGGCAACAGCACAGAGCAGGGATCAAACTTGTTCTGTATAGGTCACTGTCCATGAAGCTGTTGGAAGGGGGGCATGTTATATGCCATGTGGTGCTGTGGAGAAGTCAAGCTGTGATTGTGCATTGTTTTCACAAGGTGACAACACTACTTCTCCATGCATTGTATTGTGAATGGGATGGGATAATATGGTTCATAAATACAGTACTCAAGAGCCAAAATTATGGGACATTGTGTAGTGTGATTACAGAGAACATGGCAGGCCACGATATTATCAAACTGTTTTGTATATATTATTAGAATGAGAAGCTATGAGTATAAATTTTGCAATTCTTGCTGCAGTTTTCCGACCTGTGTTCACAGAACATAAGAAATAGGAGCAGGAGCAGGCCATTTGGCACTTCGAGCCTGTTCCGCCATTCAATAAGATCATGGCTGATCTGATCTTGGCCTCAACTCCACTTTCCTGCCCACTCACCTTAACCCTTGACTCCCTTATCTTTCAAAAATCTGTTTATCTCCAGCTTAAATATATTCAAATTACCCAGCCTCCACAGTTCTCTGGGGTAAAGACTTCCAAAGATTCACGACCCTCAGAGAAGAAATTCGTCTTCATCTCCGTTTTAAATGGGCAACCCCTTATTCTGAAACTATGTCCCCATGTTCTAGATTCCCCCACGAGGGGAAACATCCTCCCTGCATCTACCCTGTCAAGTCCCCTCAGAATCTTTTTTGTTTCAATAAGATCACCTCTCATTCTTCTTGAAGGTGAAGATTCATACCAGGTGGCATAGTGGTTAGCACTGTTGCCTCACAGCACCAGGGACCCGGCTTCAAATCCGGCCTCGGATGACTGTCTGTGTGGAGTTTGCACATTCTCCCCGTGTTTGCGTGGGTTTCCTCCGGGTGCTCCGGTTTCCTCCCACAGTCCAAAGATGTGCGGGTTAGGTTAATTGGCCATGATAAAAATTGGCCCTTAGTGTTAGGGGGGATTAAATACGTGGGGTTATGGGGTTACGGGGATAGGGCTTGGGTGGGATGGCTGTCAGTGTAGGGACCGGGTGCTAGGGTTTGGATGATCAGCCATGATCTCGTTGAATGGCGGAGCAGGCTCGAAGGGCCGAATGGCCAACTCCTGCTCCTAGTTTCTATGTTTCTAAACTCCAATGAGTATAGGCCCAAACTGCTCAACATTTCCTCATAAGACATCTCCTTCAACTCAGAAACATAGAAGATAGGAGCAGGAGTAGGCCATTCAGCCCCTCGAGCCTGCTCCACCATTCAATGAGATCATGGCTGATCATCCAAACTCAGTACCCTGTCCCTGCCTTCTCCCCATATCCCTTGATCCCTTTAGCCTTAAGAAATATATCTAATTCCTTCTTGAATATACTTAATGAATTGGCCTCAACTGCCTTCTGTGGTAGTGAATTCCATAGGTTCACCACTCTCTGGGTGAAGAAATTCCTCCTCATCTCTGTCCTAAATGGCTTAACCCTTATCTTTAGACTGTGACCCCTGGTTCTGGACTCCCCCGCCATCGGGAGCATCCTTCCTGCATCTAGTCTGTCTAGTCCTGTTAGAATTTTATAAGTTTCAATGAGGTCCCCTCTCATTCTTCTAAACTCCAGCGAGTATAAGCCCAATCGACCCAATCTCTCCTCATACGTCATTCCTGCCATCCCAGGTATCAGTCTGGTGAATCTTCGCTGCACTCCCTCCATGGCAAGAACATCCATCCTCAGATAAGGTGACCAAAACTGCACACAATACCCAAGGTGTGGTCTCGCCAAGGCCCTGTACAACTGCAGCAAGACATCCTTGTTCCTGTACTTGAATCCTCTTGCTACGAAGGCCAACATACCAGTTGCCTTCTTAACCGCCTGCTGCACCTGCATGCTTACCTTCAACGACTGGTGCATAAGGACACCCAGGTCTCGTTGCACTTCCCCTTCTCCCAATCTATTGCCGTTCAGATAATAATCTGCCTTCTTCTTTTTGCCACCAAAGTGGATAACCTCACATTTATCCACATTATACTGCATCTGCCATACATCTGCCCAATAACCCAACCTGTCCAAATCATACTGGAGTTTCTCGGCATCCTCCTCACAGCACACACGCCCACCCAGCTTTGTGTCATCTGCAAACTTGGAGATATTACATCTAGTTCCCTCATCTAGATCATTAATATATACCTTGTGAATTGCTGGGGTCCTAGCACCGATCCCTACGGTACCCCACTAGTCACTGCCTGCCACTCGGAAAAAGACCCGTTTATTCCAACTCTTTGTTTCCTGTCTGCCAGCCAGTTCTCTATCCAAGTCAGTACCTTGCCCCCAATCCCATGTGCTTTAACTTTACACGCTAATATCTTATGCGGGACCTTATCAAAAGCCTTCTGAAAGGCCAAATATACCACATCCACTGGTTCTCCCTTATCTATTCTACCAGTTACATCCTCAAAAAATTCCAGTAGATTAGTCAAGCACGATTTACCTTTTGTAAATCCATGTTGACTTTGTCCGACCCTGTCACTGTTTTCCAAGTGCTCTGCTATTACATCTTTTATAATGGACTCTAGCATTTTCCCCACTACCGATGTCAGGCTTGCCGGTCTATAATTCCCCATTTTCTCTCTTCCACCTTTTTTGAATAGTGGGGTAACGTTAGCTACCCTCCAATCTATAGGAACTGTTCCAGAATCTATAGAATTTTGGAAGATGACCAGCAATGCATCTACTATTTCTAGGGCCACTTCCTTAAGTACCCTAGGATGTAGATTATCAGGCCCTGGGGATTTATCGGCCTTCAATCCCATCAATTTCCTTAACACCATTTCCCTATAAATACTGATTTCATTCAGCTCCTCCCTCTCATTAGACCCTATGTTTCCCGACATCTCTGGGAGGTTATTTGTGTCCTCCTTTGTGAAGACAGAACCAAAGTATGTATTTAATTGGTCTGCCATTTCTTTGTTCTCCATTATAAATTCCCCTGATTCTGACTGCAAGGGACCTACGCTTGACTTCACCAATCTTTTTCTCTTCACATATCTATAGAAGCTTTTACAGTCAGTTTTTATGTTCCCTGCAAGCTTACTCTCAGACTCTATTTTCCCCCTCTTAATTAATCCCTTTGTCCTCCATGCTGAATCCTAAACTGCTCCCAATCCTCAGGTTTGCTGCTTTTTCTGGCCAATTTATATGTCCTCTCCTTGGATCTTATGCTATCCCTAATTTCCCTTGTTAGCCACGGTTGAGTCACCTTTTTTGTTTTATTTTTATGCCAAACAGGGATGAACAAATTCTGTAGTTCATCCATGCGATCTTTAAATGTTTGCCATTGCCTATCCATCATCAACACTTTAAGTAACATTCCCCAATCCATGCTACCCAACTCGCACCTCATACCATCGTAGTTTCCTTTATTTAAATTCAGGACCCTAGTCTCTGAGTCAAATACTTCACTCTCCATCTTAATGAAGAATTCTATCATATTATGATCGCTCCGCCCCAAGGGGCCTCGCACAACAAGATTGCTAATTAATCCTTTCTCATTACATAATACCCAGTCTGAGATGGCCTGATCTCTAGTTGGTTCCTCAACATATTGGTCCAGGAAACCATCCCGTATACACTCCAGGAATTCCTCCTCCACATTATTGTTACTAATTTGGTTAGCCCAATCTATATGTAGATTAAAGTCACCCATGATAACTGCTGTGCTCTTATTGCACGCGCCTCTAATTTCCTGTTTAGTGCCATCCCCAACCTCAGCATTACTGTTTGGGGGTCTGTATACCACTCCTATTAACATTTTCTGCTCTTTGGTATTTCTCAGCTCTACCCATACAGATTCCACATCATCAGAGCTAATATCCTTCCTTATTATTGTGTTAATCCCCTCTTTAACCAGCAATGCTACCTCACCTCCTTTTCCTTTTTGCCTGTCTTTCCTGAATATTGAATACCCCTGGATGTTGAGTTCCCAGCCTTGGTCATCCTGCAGACATGTTTCCGTAATCCCAATCATATCATATCCATTTACATCTGTTTGCGCAGCTAATTCATCCACCTTATTATGAATGCTCCTCGCATTAAGACACAAAGCCTTCAGGCTTGTTTTTTTAACACTCTTAGACCTTTTAGAACTATGATTTACTGTGGCCATGTTTGATTTAAACCCTTGACTACTCTGCCTGCCACTTTTGCTTTTCTCCTTCCTGTCTTTTGCTTCTATCCTTGTTTCCCATTCCTCTGTCTCCCTGCACAGGTTCCCAACCTCCTGCCATTTTATTTTAAACCCTCCCGAACAGCACTAGCAAACACTCCCCCTAGGACAGCCGTCCCAGTCCTGCCCAGGTGCAAACCATCCAGTTTGTCCTGGTCCCACCTCCCCCAGAACCGGTTCCAATGTCCCAGGAATTTGAATCCCTCCCCCTTGCACCATTCCTCTAGCCACGTATTCATTGGAAATATCCTTCTGTTTCTACTCTGACTAGTGTGTGGCACTGGTAGCAATCCTGAGATTACCACCTTTGAGGTCCTATTTTTAAATTTACCTCCTAACTCCCTATATTCAGCTTTTAGGGCCTCGTCCCGGTTTTTACCTATATCATTGGTACCTATATGCACCACGACAACTGGCTGCTCACCCTCCCCCTCCAGAATGCTGTGCAGCCGCTCCGAGACATCCTTGACCCTTGCACCAGGGAGGCAACATACCACCCTGGAGTCTCGTTTACGGCCGCAGAAACACCTATCTATTCCCCTTACAATAGATTCCCATATCACTATAGCTCTCACACTCTTTTTCCTCCTGTCCTGTGCAGCAGAACCAGCCACGGTGCCAGGAAGTTGGCTGCTGCTGTCTTCCCCCGATAAGCCAACACCGCCAACAATATCCAAAGCGGTATATCTGTTTGAGAGGGGGATGGCCACAGGGGACCCCTGCACTACCTGCCTGCACCTACTACTCTGCCTGGCGGTCATCCATTCCCTTCCTGCCTGTGCAGCCTTTACCTGCGGTGTGACCAACTCCCTAAACATGCTTTCCACGATGTCCTCAGCATCGCGAATGCTCCAGTATGTATCCATTCGCAGCTCCAGTGCCGCAATGCGGTCTGCCAGTACCTGCAGCTGGATACACTTCCCGCACACATGGTTGTCAGAGACACAGTTCCCACATAGTGCAGGAGGAGCATACCACGGCACCGAGCTGTCCTGCCATGACTTACCCTTCAATTAATTTAAATCAAATCAATACCACCAATTACACTACAATTTAATGATATACTCAAGGGCCCTTGGTTACTAGCACTAGAAATTATAACCACAAAAAAATTAAGACCTTCTAAACTTTATAAACTATGAACCTTAACTGTCAAACTATAGAGTTGTATAAATACTCCCTGGCCGTACTCACCCAATCAGCTGCTCCCTCCTGCCCGCATCACGTTTTGAATCGTGACATGGCTCTGGAACGCTGCCGCTGGTCTGAGAGATTGGAAAGAAAGCCCGCAAAAGTGAGTGTAAATACTCACTGAGTCTCCGGTCTCACTGCTCCCGACACCAGCCTCAGGAATCAACCTCGTGAACTTTCTCTGAACTGCCTCCAATGCAAGTATATCCCTCCTTAAATCAGGAGACCAAAACTGAATGCAGTACTCCAGGTGTGGTCTCAGCAATGCCCTGTACAGTTGTAGCAAGACTTCCCTACCTTTATACTCCATCCCCCTTGCAATAAAGGCCTATATTCCATTTGCCTTCCTAATTACTTGCTGTACCTGCATGCTAACTTTCTGTGTTTCATGTACGAGGACACCCAGATCCCTCTGTACCGCAGCATTCTGTAGTCTCTCTCCATTTAAATAATATTTTGCTTTTTTATTCTACCTACCAAAGTGGATAACCTCACATTTTCCTACATTATACTCCATCTGCCAAATTTTTTGCCCACTCACTTAACCAATCTATATCCCTTTGCAGACTCTTTGAGCGTGATCTTGCCAGCCCTGGGGAGGCGGGTATGGAGGCAGGACTGCCAGGAAAATGGCAGAATTTGGGGGCGGGTGCCCAACCCGCCTCCATGCCATCTTCCCAGGAGGCGGGTAGCCGTCCCGCGCCGGGTTCCGGCTCCTTGGAGGCAGGAAGGGATTAAAGCCAATTAACTGCCTGTTAACAGGCAGAAAATAGGATTATCCACTTTTTGATTTGTGAAGCTGTCAGTAACATTCTCTGTAGTTTGATGAGGTCTTTGCAGAAATTAGATGGTTGTTGCATTGGAGAATGCAACAGCCATCTGTCATCTCTACCGCGGAGGTGCGAAACTCTCCGCATACCCAAGGATTGAAGCCTGCAGGAAGAAAAAAAGGTAAGTACACTTTTTCTAACATTTTGCACTTACCTCAGATACTCACCTCTCCACACTTGCACCCATCACTTACATTCACAGCACACCTTTGCACCCCCCCGACCCCCGTAGACCCAGTACTCGCCTTGCTGACCTGGCGGGGTTCGGAGCCTTCGGGAAGCCCACACTTGTGAGCGCATAAAGGGGATAATCCTATTTTCTTCCTGTTAACTACCTGTTAACTGGCAGTTAATTGGCTTTAATCCCTTCCCGCCTCCAAGGAGACAGGACACGGCGCGGGACGGCTACCCACCTCCTGGGAAGATGGCATGGAGGTGGGTTGGGCCCCCGCCCCCAAATTCTGCCATTTTCCCGGCAGTCCCACCTCCATACTCGCCTCCCCAGGGCTGGCAAGATCGCACCCTCTGTTTTCTGTTAGTTAACCAATCCTCTATCCAATCTAATATATTACCCCCAACACCGTGGGCCAGATACCTTGCCATGTACAAGATCTTAAGATCTACCCTATGGTATTGTCTTTGTTAAAAAAAAACAAATGTTGCATTAGCAAACCACACATAAAGCAAGAATAAGCTTTGCCAGCATATATACAATAAATATGTAGAATGGATCCACCAAAGTTGGTTAATACACTAACTGATTTCACTCACTCATACGGTCACCACCTCAACCTCACTATCTCCTGTGGACTCTTTATGCTCATGATCTTGATCACCAACAAAGCTACCTCTGGCCACTTCCTTGTATCTCTCACTACATACATCCCCCTATCCCGTTACAAACTCAATTCCTTCTGCATCTGCCCCTAGAAAAAACTCCCCCATGTTGCTTTCAAGGTGACAATCAGAAGTTTAGGCAGTCTGCAGTGCATTAGCGTATCAAGCAAATGACAAATGCTTTTTCTGCAAGGGGAAGCTAATTCACTTTCCTTGTGTAAAGGAGGCGTCAGCTGAACAGGACTCAGGCAATGTTCCTTGTCATTTTTTGTTGGGCCGCATGGCTGCTTCAACGGGCTGCGCGGCCCCTTCACAATTCTGCACGTGTGTTTTTTCAATTTAAAAGCCGGCTCATCGGCTGCGCAGGACCCCTAGTGCACTGCACGACAGTGCAGCCGCACAGCTTAAAGGGAACATTGGACTCAGTGGCAGGGTTCTCTCTGTAGGGTGCTGTACAGGAAAAAAAAATTTATCCGGCGCCGGCGGGACTGACGTGGTGCCGGTTCATCAAAAATTCCAGATAACCGAAAGTTATAGTAAAAGATACGGAGCTGAGAGCTCCGTATAAAGCAACAAACCCTGTTGCTTAGCAACAGGTTCAGAACAATGGCCACAAGTTCCAAGCATCTCTGTAGCTTAGCAACAGCTGCAGCCTCACCCTTGCACAGCAACAAATGGAGGAAGGCAAGTAATAAAACTTACCTGAACCTACTCCTGAATTTTGCCGGTTAACCGAGATTTCCGGTTATTTAGGTGCCGGTAAATTGAAAGTTTCCTGTAGATGGCACCCATATCAACCCTAAGGCCACACAAGCAGAAAAGGTTTGCATGCAATTACATTATGCACGTCAGTCCATTATCCAGGAACAACCATGATGCCATCACTATGCAGCAGTCCACGGTGCTCGCCTTATTTGAATGAAATGATGCACGGGTTTTTGCAGGAAGGTGTCCTTCAGTCCCAAATAGAGCCCTTCTCCGTTGGTGGCCCATCTACTGCAGCCCCTCCAGCTCTGCAGCATCAAAAGGAACAGTGTCGCCTATATTTCTCCTCTGTGACATTCTGAACAATTACTCAGCTTTTCTGCCCCATACCACAGCCTGCCTTTAAATGGCAAGCTGCAGATCTTTAAGAGTTGCGGCTTTGCCCAATTTTGCAGCCCCACAGTTGACTGTGCTATAGGCCAAGCTGACGGAACATGTTTTTCACGAGCCTGGAGTCTATTCAGATTAGGGACAGGGACTGGTGCTGCAAGATTTGACTAGGTCAGCCCAAGTGCGCCTGTGTCAATAGACAGATACACTCTGATTTTGCCACTGTCGTCTAATTGGGGTGTAGAAATAAACAACTAGGTAGATTGCTTGTTATGATGGAGATTGAATATTGTAGGGGTATGTATAGGCATAGATCAAACTATGTATGGAATAGTTTTCTTAAAGTTATGGTAGATCTAATTAAAAATAGCCGAAGGATTGGAATTTTGTGTAATTAAGACTCCAATTTTCCTACTTTGTACAAGCAACTTATTATATACATACAATTAGCTGGGAAATAAAAAAAAAAAACAACTGCAGAATCGAAATTAAAATGAGAACAGTCCAGAAATGCACAACAGGCCAGGCAGAATCTTTAAACAGAAAATACATTAACGTTCTGGGTGCAGACCCTTCATCATGACTGCAGGATATATACCCGAAACATTAGCTTGCCTTTTCTGTTTTTATAGATATTGACTGACCTGCTGTGTATTTCTAGCAATTTCTGTTTTTATTACAATCTGCTGAGGCCTGCTTGGTTCCCAACTAGCTGGTTAATCAAAATTTGGCAGAAAGAAATAAGATTATTTGAGGCATTATAGAAAAAATATCAACATTATAGGTTACCAACTAATTTAATTAGAATGATTAAATTGACAATTCCATACAAAATACCGGCAATCAATTCTAAGTTTTGAAATATAACTTTGCTTTGACCCAGACATTGTAATGGAAGTCAGCTTATTTGTTGAGCTGTGAGTGCAGACAACAATTCTGCAGAAACTTTCCACGGTCACCAAGGTCTTAACATCCAGTGACTATGTGATAGGAGGAAGTGTAGGGTGATAGGAGAGAGGGGAAGGGGAGGAAGAAAGATGGAGAGAGAAAGAGGGAGGGGGAGTGAGATATGGGGAGCTGAAAAGGAAGAGAGACAGAGGAAGGGAGGGGGATAGGGGAATGAGGAGGGGGTGAGAGGAAAGGTTGATGAGTTGAGGGGAAATGGCAAAGAGGGGATGGGGGGGGGGGTAGCCGAGAGGGAGAGGAGGTGAAACAGGGTGGGGAGGGAGGCATTACTGGGCTATGTGTCACAATTCCCGCTCAGTAGGTGAGGGTTTAGAGAGTTTCCTGGTTCTACGTGTTTGATTTAAAAACATAAGAACATAAGAAATAGGAGCAGGATAAGGCCAATCGGCCCCTTGAGCCTGCTCCGCCATTCAATAAGATCATGGCTGATCTGATCCTAACCTCAAATGTACTTCCACTCTCCACCCCACCCGAACCCATGTGATCTCCCGGGAGAGGCAAAAAACCAGATAAAAAACCCAATGGCCAATTTGGGAGAAAAAATCTGGGAAATTCCTCTCCGACCCATCTCGGCGATCGAAACTCGTCCAGGAGATCACAAGCTACTTATGCTACTTGGGGGCAAGGGGGGTTGTTATGTTTTTAGCTTTAGGTTCCAAATTACTGCTCAGTGGGAGGGAGGGAGTTGTTATGTTACTGGGCTCAGGTTCCAGAATTGTTATCTGCTGGGGGATAGATGGGGAACGATTCCTGCAGATGCTGGAAATCTGAAAATAATATCAGAAAAAGCTGGAAATATTCAGCAGGCCAGGCAGCATCCGTGGAGAAACATAACTCAATCAGCCAGTCAGCGTTTCTGGTGTCCCTGAGCTGCCATAGCACAACCATGACTTCGAACAATAAGTGAGGTCAGATGAAAAGTGCCTCCTGCTGTAGAAACGTTGGGAAACTCTGAGTGGAATTTAGGTCATGCATGAACAGAGGTCGAAAAGATCACACGTGTATGGAGGCTTGCAAATTTTTGGGACTCGAGGACCAGCTGAAGAATCCAAATTTTAGGAATGAATCAGAAAGCAAGGCCACAGTGCTGAAAGAGGGAGGCCTGTGTGTGTGTGTGTGTGTGTGTGTGTGTGGGCGTGGTTGGGGGGGGGGGGAGGGTGGTTGGATGGATTTGTAACCTAGGATAGATATGATTAGTAATTTTTTTTTTAGAATTCTTTAATTTTTTATTATTATGTAATAATTATTATTTCTAGGGGTGCGGTTTGGACTGGGTGGGGAATCAGGATGGCCACTTATAGAAGGATGAATTTTTTCAGGAATTTGATTGTATGCTTTTGTGGTTGTTCATTCATTGGTTTTTTAGTGAATGGAATTTTTTAAAGAGATGGTACAATTTTTTTGAGATGGTCACTTTATAGTGAATATGAAATTTGAGCCAATCATTATGCATTACAATCTCGAGACACTTCTAATATTTCTTCATGCCATTAGCCACTTTCTCGAATGTTATGGACATATGGCAACCACAAATCTTTTAATCATTTAGATGCTTTGTAGTTTTACTACTCATTTGGTGAAGCCTACTGGAATTACAATGGAACTACTTAAAAAAATTAACAATCTTCTTGTATGGCTTCTTCTAACCAAGCCAACCTCATCTGCATAAGGTGTCAGCCTTGGCTCAGTGGTAGCACTCTCGCCTCTGAGTCCAAAGTTTTTGAGTTCATGTCCCACTCCCGAGACCTGAGCATATAATCTAGGTTAACACACCAGTGCAGTACTGAGGGAGCACTACACTATCAGAGGTGTTGTCTTTTGGATGAGACATTAAAAAGAGGCCCTGTTTGTTTCTCAGGTAGATGTGAAATATCCCACAGCAGCGGAGTTCTCCTGGTGTTCTGGCCAGCAGTTATCCCTCAACCAACACCTAAAACAATGATTTGCTCACTTATATCATTGCTGTTTGTGGGAGCTTTCTGTGTGCAAATTGGCTGCCCCGTTTCCTACAACACAACAGTGACTACACTTTAAAAGTACTTTGTTGGCTATAAAACGCTTTGGAACGTCCTGAGGTTGTGAAAGACACTATAATAATAATAATCAACTTTATTGTCATTGTTAGTGCACAAGTGCAGTACAACGAAATGTAGGCTTGCGGCTCCCGAGAGTGTACATTTAGATTAAGACATTTAAACATTCAACATACATTTGGCTTGTAATACATTAACATAAACATAACCATAATAAAGTGCATTGGCAGATGTGCAGGCTTTAGAGTTTATTTGTGGAGTTCAGTAGGATGACAGCCCTGGGAAAGAAGCTGTTCCTAAATCTGGTCGTTCGGGTGCGAATGCATCTGTAGCGTCTCCCAGATGGCAGGAGGGCGAACAGACTGTGGCTGGGGTGGGTAGGGTCTTTGATGATGGTCCGTGACCGCCGTAAACAGCGTTTTTGGTATATGTGCTCTATGGTCGGTAGCCGGGTGCCGGTAATGCGTTGGGCAGTTTTGACTACCCGCTGCAGGGCTTTCCGGTCATAGTAGCTACAGCTGCCATACCATACTGTGATACAGTTCGTCAGGATGCTCTCTATTGTGCAGCGGTAAAAGTTAGAGAGGATCAGGGGTGACAGGTTACATCCCTTCAGCCTCCTTAGGAAATATAGGCGCTGCTGGGCCTTCTTCACCAGAGAGGAGGTATTGAGGGACCAGGAGAGGTCTTCCGTGATGTGGACTCCGAGGAACTTAAAGCTGTCCACCCTTTCCACCACAGCCCCATTGATGTGGATGGGGGTGTGACTTCCGCCTTTATACTTCCTGAAGTCTACAATGATTTCTTTGGTTTTCTTGAAGTTAAGGGCCAGGTTGTTATCGGCGCACCACTTCACGAGATGCTGGACCTCCTCCCTGTAGGCTGACTCATCGTTGTTGGTGATCTGGCCTACTACCTTGGTATCATCCGCAAACTTGATGATGGTGTTGGAACCATGAACAGCCACACAGTCGTGGGTGAAGAGGGAGTAGAGGAGGGGGCTCAGCACACATCCTTGTGGGGCCCCCGTGTTCAGGGTCGGGGGGGGTGGTGTAGTTACCTAATTTGACAGACTGGGGTCTGTTTGTTAGGAAGTCCAGGGTCCAGTTGCAGAGGGAAGTGTTCAGATATGCTTGTCTTTTTTTTATATATAACTAGCTGAAGTGCCTGGGGGGAAGAGAGAGAGCGACTGGGGGGAAGAGAGAGAGCGACGGGGGGAAGAGAGAGAGCGACTGGGGGGAAGAGAGAGAGCGACTGGGGGGAAGAGAGAGAGCGACTGGGGGGAAGAGAGGGGAGGGGGAGGAGGGGGAGGGCGGGGAAGGGAGGGGGAGGGGGAGGGGAAGGGAGGGGAAGGGAGGGCGGGGAAGGGAGGGGGGAAAAGGGGGGGAGAGGGAGGGCGGGGGGCGCCCCCCCCGAGGGTCGCCCCCCGAGGTGAAGACCGCCGATTGCGCGCGCCCCCCGCCCCCCGAGGGTCGCCCCCCCCCCCCCGAGGTGAAGACCGCCGATTGCGCGCGCAGCAGGAGCTGAGACGCGGCGTCTCTCTCGGCCGGCGGGCCCGGTTGCCAGGGTAACCGTGACGCTGACCAAGCCAGAGAGAGAGACGCCGCGTCTCAGCTGCTCCTGCTGCGCGCGCGGCCACCCCCCGCCCGAGGGTCGCGGCCCCCCCGCCCCCCCCGAGGTGAAGACCGCCGATTGCGGCTGTGGGAGACGTGGGCCCGGTTGCCAGGGTAACGCTGGATGCTCAGCAAGCCCCGCCTCCCGGCCAGCCAGAGAGAGACAGCGGGTCTCAGCTCCTGCTGCGCGCGCACCCTAGCGGCGCTGGGCTGAGGCTCGGCCCTCCAGCCTTCGAGTGGGGCCGGGAGGTGCCTAGCTTGGGCGTGGGTGCGGAGGAGACGCCGAGGCTTCTCGGCCTACCTGGAAAAACGGGGAAAGGTAGGAAAATTAATGAGATTAGATAAGTTAATTACTTTCTAAATCATTTTTTTAAAAAACAATATGTGTTTTAAAAGCAACGTTTTTTTTTAAGACGCAGAAAGCGGGAAAAAGAAAGGAAAAGTTTGGAATCAAGATGGCGGCGACTCACCTCGGTTCAGAACGATAAAGCCCGGCCACACACGCACCGATTGGCCCGGCGGCACACGCCAGCAACCCGGCATACGATTGGTCGAGCTCGAGGTCACTCTGTCGCTAATGAGCGGATAATGAGATGCTAATGAGCGGAATGTTGAAGGTTTTTGGGATACCGCGGGCGCAGTTTTAGCCCGGCCGAAACGTAAATACGCTTAAAACCGTCTCGGAAGCGTAAGCTTTCTTTGGAGGTAACGCGCGCGTAGGTACGCCCTGTAACTTTCGAGTGCATACCCGTAAGCACACGCGATGACAGACAGATAGACAGATAGACAGACAGAATGACAGAAGTACCGATTTATATATATAGATGGAACCTTCTATTACTAATGAGCCTCTGGCAAAAAGTGAGCATTCAGCACCTTCAATTAAATGAATATCACAGAGGAGGACTTTGTACCATGTGTTCCTTGACAATCAACCTAGGACACCCTCTAATAGAGAAAGGTACTGCATGCAAAAAGGTGGTAATCACATTAGCATAGCCTGCAATTTGTTCGCTCTGCATCATGGCAAAATTTAACCTGTTACAGAATCCAGCATAAGTCTCCTATAAGGTGGAAGAGATTGAGCTATCTGCGGATACTACAGGACCCACAGACAGGTTCAGCTGGTAAAAGTTTCCTGATTGCTAGAAACAAAAATGATCTCCTCATGAGTCATAACTCATTCTCTGATATTGTAGATAAGTACTAATTGTGTTCTATTTCTAGTATTGGAATAGAAGGACATATGAGCTGTTTGTTATGACAGATGTACTTAAACATCCAACATCAGTTTAGTTTACTGGTATTTCTGTAATCAAGGCATCTGGGCTCCTAGATATCCTATCTTTTTCGTCTGCAATTGCTCACAAAAAAGGATGGATAGGTACAATCTTGCTTTCTGAAGACTGTTAGAAATGTTCAATATTGATTTCAATAAACTCATTAACAACCAGGCCTGACCCCACACTGAAATGTTAGTGATGCTAGAATGTAGACATGAGATTGAAGGAAATTGTATCAATGTGTCCTGATGCTTACAAATGGGCACAATAAAGTAAGACATTTGGACTGTTTGGAATGACTCCATCTGTTGTGCTCTAAGGATGCTTCTGTGCCTAATGTAATATTTCTAAGCTGTGATTCATGGTTACAAAGAAACAGATTTTAGTTGTTCGTGTACAGATTTTTGTTTGTATTAACTTAAACCAGGTATTTTATTTTCAAAGCTTTTATGCAGCATGTAAAAACCGAGTGAATATGTCTTTAACTGTGTGCGCATGTCTGTCTGTTTATACTGCCTCCAAAGCCTTAAAATTAGATATTACAGTTTGGGCTTTTTTCCAACACCTTTCTCTTATTTACGATTAACTACAGTTTACATAGGCAGAACAAGTATCTAATGAACCAAAGACGTGCACCGGGTGGCCGGCCACTTTGGGGGCGATGATTAAAGGCAAGGTGGCCGAGGTAAGTAAAAGAAAAACTTACCTTTCTTGTTGCAGTTTTATTCGTGGGTTCCTGCCCGCGATCGATCAGCCCAGCACTCTGCTTGAGTGCTGGGCTGATCGCACGGGATCGCGACTGCCTTGGTGGTCCAGGTAGGTACTTTTTAAATTGCAGAGTTTGCAGCGATGGCCCTTCCCTTTAAGGGAGGGAAGGAGCCTTTGAACGTGTCAGCGCTGCACAGCCCCCGTCTGCTGTCGATTGCGCTCCAAGAAGGAAGTGGAGCGTTCGATTTAGCGCACCACTTCCATCCTGGAGCACAAAACCAAATTTTTTTAAAGTTTAGAAACATTAGCGCCTGGTGCTAATTTTCTCAACTTTTAAAAGTTTGCACCCCAAACGGGGCAATAATGAATTTCTCTCCCTGAGTCTTTCTCTTTCACTAAAGTTTGGATTTCCCGCAGGAGTTTAGTAGACACAGCACATCTTAGTGCAGCTTCTAGGTTTTTGTCCAGCAGTTGCAAGCGGTACTTTGACTTCAGCAAATTGATTGCTGAGAATCTTGATTTGCACAGCGAGCTGCTCCAGTCCCACCCCTACTCTCCATCCCGAACACGGTTGGATGTTGCTTGGCCTTTACCATGAAGTAACCGGTTGGAGCTGCCTGTTATTGCTTGGGTTTGATTTTTTCTGCTGGTCTGGAGTGGGGATTACATAGGGCACAGAAACAGGTCATTCGGCCCGCTCCACTCGAGCCTCCTCCCATCTGTCCTCATCTAAATCGATCAGCATAACCCTCTATTCCCTTTTCTCTCATATGCTTGTCTGGCCTCCCCCTTAAATGCATCTATACTATTTGCCTCAACCACTCCCTGTGGTAGCGAGTTCCACATTCTCACCTTTCTTCTGAATTCCCTATTGGATTTCTTGGTGACTATCTTATATTGATGGCCTCTAGTTATGCTCTTCCCCACAAGTGGAAACATTCTCTCTCTATCCACTCTCTCAAAATTTTTCATAATTTTAAAGACCTCTATTAGGTCACCCCTCAGCCTTTTTTCAAGAGCAAAGAGACCCAGCCTGTTCATCCTTTTCCTGATAGGTATACCCTCGGTATTCTGATTAGTCAAGCTGACCATACAGCTCCCTGCTCCATACATGGTGTTTCCACAGTGCTGAAGTGTGGCGTTTTCACCTGTGTTACACACCATTTTAGCAGATAACCAATAACTAAGGAAGTGAAGCGCACACATTGATCAAAAAACACTCGTACACTCTGCTTTTCATCTTACCATTTTACCAACAACTGTATAAAAAGGTTAAAGTACACATGCGTATGCCATGTGAATATGACTATTCCTTTGTTACAATGGAGTAACTGGGGGAGATCTGTGCCACCTATATTAGAGTGGCTAATGACCTGACAAAGTATGGGGGAGACATTTTAATCAGTAAGACTTATAATAGATTGAAAACTCCAGACTGGAGGCAATCTGTCTGCTGCACCTGAGAGCACTAATCAGCTCTCCATGCTTGTTCTTGGAAACCACATTTGTGTGCACTTTTTTTAATTAATGATTTCATTTTGTAATCAGCATTCTTTCCAGTAAAAGAAATATAGGCCAGAAATCACTGTTGTCAATAATCACAAATGATTGTTCTTCTGGAGTTGTGTTCTTAAGATAATTTAACTGAGGATTTGTTTGAGAAGAAAGAATCATTCGCAGTTTAGTTATTCTCTTCTGCTTCATCAGTATTAACCCAATTGTATCAAAATCCAGAACCAACAGACGTGTAATTGGCAAATGAATTTCAATATGGATAAGTGTGAGATGATGCATTTTGGTAGGAAGAATAGAGAGACCACATACTGCTTGGATAATAAGAGTATAAATGGGGTAGAGGAGTAAAGGGATCTAGGGGTACACATTCACAAATCACTTAAAGTAGTGACACAGGTTAATAAAGCCATAAAAACACAAACTAAGCACTGGGGTTAATTTCTAGAGGGATAGATTGAAAAGCCAAGAAGTTATGTTAAATTTGATTGAACTTTGGTTAGACTACTGTGCACAGTTCAGGTCTCCATATTATAAAATGATGTAGAGGCACTGGAGAAGGTGAAAAGAAAATTCACAAGGATGATACCAGAAATGAAAGGATGTACTTGCCAGCAAAATTTGAACAGGCTGAGGCTCTTTTCTCTAGAAATAGAAAGGCTGAGGGGTGACCTGATAGGGGTCATTAAAATAGGAAAGGATTTGTTTGGGTAGATGTGGAGAAAATGGGCTAGAAATTTGTTATAGCCAAGGAATGGTGGATTTTAGACTAAAAATGGTTAAGTAGCGCCAGTTGAAAATCTTCTAGACTGCACACAAAATTCGTCCTCACTCCTCATTAAAATGATTGCAGTCATGATTCTTGTCGAAAAGCCCAAGCTCATTGGCGTTACACTGAAAAGATGGATCAATATCGGGTGTAGTCTACATGCAAGTTATGATTGCCACAGGCTTTTTTCACTGCTTAAAGGGGAGGCCCTTTGATGCTGCAGCACCTCATTCTCAGCATTGTTGGGTATGCAGCTGCCTCAACAACCATAAGAAGGACAAAGAAAAGGAGCACTTATTTACAAATGCTGATGGCAGATCTCCACCCCAGGGAGAGAGCCGGAAGTTTTCCGTGGAAACTTTGGAGACATTGATTTTAGTGGTGGAGAGAAGGCGGGCGGTCCTGTACCAACTGGCATGAGGCCCTTGCCACAAGTCTGTCGGACTATGTGGAGGGAGGTGGCACACCACGTCATGGGCAGCACTGTGATCCCCAGGTACCACACCCAGTGCAGGAGAAAGTTTAACGAGCTCACACAGGTGATCAGGGTGAGTGAAGGCTTCAAAAAATGCTACATACCACCATCTGTACCACAAGCTTCACACACTGCTCAATGTACCACGCCCCAGCACTCACCCACCAACAATCTCTACCTAGCAACACTCACACCCACATCTCACACCTTGCACACAATGACAGCTATTCAACTATGGGAGGCATAAGGGTCAGTAGTTATTAGAATTCATGTGAGATGTGTGATATGTTTATAGATACATTTTTGAATGGTGTTTGGAATATTTTGTGGTCTCTCTCATTTCACCTTTGCACCTAGGAGGATGCTGTGATATGGCGTGAGACAGGGATGGTATGATGGGGATGTAGTGAGCAATGGGGATCTGGAGTTTCATTCATTCGAATTGCAGTCTGATGAGTCGGTCATGCACAGCCCGTCCGGAAGGCCGATTGTCTCGCTGCCTCCTCCCTCCCTCCTGTTCCTCCTCCTCCTCATCCTCCTCTGCCTCGTCCTTCTCCTGAGGTGGTCCCACAACCCCTGGTGGCAAGGGCTGCATCATCATGATGGCCAAGTTGTGGTGCATACAGCAGACCACCATGAAATGGGACACCCGCTCTGGCGAGTACTGAAGGGCTGCTCCCGAGTGGTCAAGGTAGTGGAACCGTTGCTTCAATAAACCGATGGTCTGCTCAATGATGTTCCTGGTGGCAGCATGGCTCTCATTATGAGAGTGCTGGGCACGAGTGTTAGGGCTGTGGAGGGGAGTCATGAGCCAGGTGGAGAGCGGATAGCCCTTGTCTCCGATCAGCTTGATGTGGTGGCTGGAAGAGTGCTGGCACAGGATAAAGGCATCGTGGCTGCTGCCAGGATAGCGAGCATTGACATTGAGGATTTGCTGTCTGTGGTCACACACCAACTGCACAGTAAGTGAGTGAGTGAGGAGTAGTTGAGATGAATAGCATAGATGCATTTAAGGGGAAGCTCGATAAGTGCACAAGAGAGAAAGGAATAGAAGGTTATGCTGATAAACCCATCTCCCCTGTTCACTGACCTACATTGGCTCCCAGTTAAGCAATGCCTCGATTTTAAAATGCTTATCCTTGTTTTCAAATTCCTCCATGGCCTCGCCCCTCCCTACCTCTGTAATCTCCTCCAGGCCCCAAGATCTCTGCGCTCCACCAATTCTGGCCTCTTGAATATCCCCGATTTTAATCACTCAACCATTAGTGGCCGTGCTTTCAGCTGCCTAGGTCCTAAGCTCTGGAATTCTCTCCATAAACCCCTATGCTTCTCTACCTCTCTTTCCTCCTTTAAGACGCCCCTTAAAACCTACCTCATTGACCAAACTTTTGGTCATCTGCCCTAACATCTTACATGGCTCGCTGTGAGATTTTGTTTGATAACGCTCCTGTGAAGTGC
This sequence comes from Somniosus microcephalus, assembly GCF_052327205.1. NCBI lineage: Eukaryota > Metazoa > Chordata > Chondrichthyes > Squaliformes > Somniosidae > Somniosus > Somniosus microcephalus. The sequence continues at coordinate 62,808,605 of NC_141001.1, read as the reverse complement.
ATATATTAAAGATACTATACAAATGTAAGTTGTTATTGTTAGATGAAGGGGCTGAGAGGAGGCTTGTGTGGAGCATAAACGTTGGCATAGACCAGTTGGGCCGAATGGCCTGTTTCTGTGCTTTAAACTTGATGTAAATTACTGAACTCATCATTGAATCTTGGAATTGGATGTACAATTTCAGAATGGATGACACCAAATTGGGGGGGTATGGTTAATATGGAGGAAGACTGCAACAAATTAAAAGAAGACATTAATAAACTTATAGAATGGGCATGGAAATGGCAAATGAATTTCAATATAGATAATGTAAAAGAGACAAACGGAAATTCCGTCGGAGAGAAGAGCAGAGCTTCTTCAAGGTGGGCATTCCTAGAAGAGATGTGGCAGTGAATTAAACACTAATACAAAAGAAAATACTGCGGCTGCTGGAAATCTGAAATAAAAACAGAGAATGCTGGAAATACTCAGCAGGTCTGGCAGCATCTGTGGAGAGAGAAACAGAGTTAATGTTTCAGGTTCTGAAATGTTAACTCTGGGCTGGATTTTGCTATTGTGGGCGGGCTGGGGCATGCTAGGTGGTTTTCGTGTCAGGACCCCGACTCTGAAGTGAAGTGGGGAAAAAGTGTGATTTTCCCCTAATTGGACAATTGATTTCCAGCATATGGGAACCCCTGGCCCATTGAGTCTTTTCATCCAGAAAGTCGCCTCCGATGACATCATCAATGCTGCTGGATTTAAGGCCTGCAAGCAGCCTTGCTTCTTCTGGAGACTGCAAACTTTATGGCCATTGTAGTAAGCACTTCATTGATCGACTATGTCCACCAGTAGGCCAAAGTATGCTCCACGCTTCCTTGAGCCCTCCCTCCAAGCTCAGGTGGAGGGAGCAAAATCCAATAAGGAGGTTCTCTTCCCTTCCTCAGGGAGAAAAAAGCCACCCCAACAGACTAAAGCTGTGTGGCTGCAAGTGGCCCAGGAGGTCAACTCCATGTCGATGAGCCGCAGAACCTGGCTCCAATGCAGGAAGAGGTTTCATGACCTTCTCCGCACAGGAAAAGTGAGTATGACTTTCCCATCACCCTCAATCTGATCCCCATCACCTCTCCTCACCAGCACTCTGCTTTGCCAACCTCTTCCTCCACATCCCACTTGACACTTACATCCCTGCACCCTTACCCATTCCCTCTCTCTCTATGGTCAATTCACTTAATGATTCGACCATGTAGCCCTCACACTCCCTATCACAGTGATGAAACGACAACAACTTACAACACACATAGAGGGTCCTTTGTCTCCTTCTAAGCATCTATGCTATGGATTCTCTACACTCACTCCTTTATTCTCACTCAAACTCCACTTGTTCCCTCATTGCAAGAAAAGTGAGCCCATAATAAGAGGGAAAGAGCCATGACAGGAGGAGGGCCACCCTCAGTAGCCCAGCTCACCCCCTGGGAGGAGACGGCCCTGGAAATCGTCGGGATCGAGGACGATTCCCAAGTGGAGGACGGACAGACGGGCGCATCACAGCAAGCTGGTGACAGAATAGTTTAGAGGAAATTGAATCAGAGACTAAGGTCCAGAACTTAAATAAAGGGAATTACGAGGGTATGAGACGGGAATTGGGTAAGATTGATTGGGTGGTGTTTCTGGGGGGATTGACAGTGGATAGACAATGGCAAGCATTCAAAGATAGAATGGAAGAATTCCAGAACATGTTTATACCGGTTTGGCATAAAAATAAACCTAAAAAGGTGACTCAACCGTGGATAACGAGGGAAATTAGGGACAGCATAAAATCAAAAAAAAGGGCATATCAACTGGCAAAAAAAAGCACCAGACCGGAAGATTGGGGGCAGTACAGGATACAGCAAAAGAGGACAAAGGGATTAATCAGGAAGGGGAAAATAGAATACGAAAGTAAACTTGCAGCAAACATAAAGACAGACTGCAAAAGCTTTTATCGGTATATCAGGAGGAAAAGACTGGTAAAATCCCAAGTCGGTCCCTTGCAGTCTGATTCGGGAGAATATATAATGGAGAATAAGGAAATGGCAGACCAATTAAACTCATACTTTGGTTCTGTATTCACAAAGGAGGACACAAATAACCTCCCAGGAATATCGGCAAACATAGGGACTAATGAGAGGGAGGAGCTGACAGAAATTAGTATCTCTAGGGATATGGTGTTGGGTAAGTTGAGGGGACTGAAGGCCGACAAATCCCCAGGGCCTGATAAACTACATCCTAGGGTACTTAAGGAGGTTGCCCTGGAGATAGCAGATGCTCTAAGGATCATCTTCCGGAACTCCATTGACTCGGGAACAGTACCCGTGGATTGGAGGGTAGCTAATGTTACCCCAATATTTAAAAAGGGGGGTAGAGAGAAAGCAGGGAATTATAGACCAGTAAGCCTTACATCGGTTGTGGGCAAAATGCTAGAGTCCATTATTAAGGATAAAATAGCGGAGCACTTGACAAATGGGGAAAGGATCGGACAGAGTCAACATGGATTTACAAAGGGTAAATCGTGTTTGACTAATCTGCTGGAATTTTTTGAGGAGGTAACTGGTAGAATAGATGGGGGAGAGCCAGTGGATGTGGTGTACCTTGACTTCCAGAAAGCCTTCGATAAGGTTCCACACAAAAGATTATCATGCAAAATTAAGGCTCATGGGATTGGGGGCAAAGTATTAACGTGGATAGAGAACTGGCTGGCGGATAGAAAACAGAGAGTTGGAATAAACGGCTCGTTTTCGGAGTGGCAGGCAGTGACCAGCGGGGTGCCGCAAGGATCTGTCCTGGGACCCCAGCTGTTCACAATATATATAAATGATCTGGATCAGGGAATTGGATGCAATATTTCCAAATTCGCTGACGACACTAAACTAGGAGGAGGGGTGGGCTCTGATGAGGATGTCAGGAGGCTACAGTGTGATTTGGACAGGTTGGGGGAATGGGCGGATACGTGGCAGATGCACTATAATGTGGATAAATGCGAGGTTATCCACTTTGGGGGTAAAAACAGGAGGGTAGATTATTATCTAAATGGCAATAGATTGGGAGATGGGGAAGTGCAGAGGGACCTGGGTGTTCTTGTGCACCAGTCACTGAAGGAGAGCATGCAGGTGCAACAGGCGATTAAGAAGGCAAATGGTATGTTGGCCTTCATATCAAGGGGGTTCGAGTATAGGAATAGGGATACCTTACTACAGCTGTACAAGGTGCTGGTGAGACCGCATCTGGAGTATTGTGTACAGTTTTGGTCGCCCCATCTGCGGAAGGATGTTCTTGCCATGGAAAGAGTGCAACGGCGATTCACCAGGCTGATACCTGGAATGGCGGGAATGACCTACGAAGAGAGATTAAATAGTTTGGGCTTGTACTCACTGGAGTTTAGAAGATTGAGAGGGGATCTCATCGAAACATATAAAATTATGGCAGGCCTGGACAGGCTGAATTCAGAGAGAATGTTTCCAATGGCCGGGGAGCACAGAACCAGGGGCCACAGTCTAAAAATAGCGGGCAAATCATTTAAAACAGAGATGAGGAAGAATTTCTTCACTCAAAGAGTGGTGAGCCTGTGGAATTCCCTGCCACAGAGGGCTGTGAAGGCTAATTCAATAAATATTTTCAAGAGAGAATTGGATATATTTCTGAAGGCTAAGGGGATTAAGGGTTACGGAGAAAAGGCGGGGACGGGGTACTGAACTGGTAAGATCAGCTATGATCTCAGACGAAGATCAGCCATGATCTCATTGAATGGCGGAGCAGGCTCGAAGGGCCGAATGGCCTACTCCTGTTCCTATCTCTATGTATCTATGTATCTCTCTCATTGACATTGCATGAGTGACTGATAATGATTCTGATGCTTAACAGATTTACTTATGATCATCTGCACTAGTCAATGTGCATGTCTCTAACTCTTTCCTTTACTCCCCCACAGGACCATTGAAAGCCCCCGTCACCACTGTCCAGGAAGAACAGCCTGAGCCTCCAGACTCCTCAGTGGAAGCTGCACACTCTGAGGGCTCAACATCAGCAGAATTCAGCGCATCCAGCACCAGCGCTGACACTCACACCTCAGTGTGACCTTCGCGAGATAGTGTATCACAGCTCACAAGTGAACATCAGCAGATGGTGGAGACAGGGACAGCAGTGGAGAGTCCTAGTCGGAGGGCGCAGGACTCTTCCAGCTCGGCTCAGCTGCATCTCGATCCTGTGCCTCTGGGTACATCCAGAAGGAGGGTGTTGCTGGAACTCCAGAAACAGGTGCAGGAGTCTCTGGCAGGTTTTGTCTCCAGGGTCGCTGTGAGTGTGGAGCGAATGGAGGACTCCATCGTGACCATGAGCAGAGCCTTTGTGGAGGCATTGGCGCATGAACGCATCATCGCGGAAAGGACGGCAACCTTACTGGAAAGGATGGCTACCTCCGTGGTAAGGCTGGCTACCGTGGAGGAGAGGATGGCTACGGTAGAGGAGAGGATGGCTACGGCCATGGAGGAGCTTAGTCGTCAGGGTCTTGAAAATATGGTATTTGTTCAGAATAGACTGACATCTCTTGAGGAGCGATGGTCAGCTATTGAGCATAGAAACCAAACCTCTGGAGTAGGACTTCCAGTGCAGAAACGGGTCCTCATGACCCCCCTGCAGTGCAGCAAGGTGCTGTCAAGCCACTTGCTAGCTCTGAAGTGGGGCTGACCCATGAGAGGGATGTTGGTGGCAGACAACAAAGAAGTGGGAGCTCCTCTCCAAGCGCTCACACAACCATTCCACTGCCAAGCCCTCGGTCAGAGCCCCACTAGAGTCCTCACCCAACTGAGATCGGCGTCTCAACCCCTGCACAGCCGCAGTAGCAGCAGACTGTTGCCGAGTCCTCACAGGTTCACAACCCCAGAGGATGGCCGCCAAAGTTGTCGAGACAGGAGCAGCAAGAAAGTGAGCAAGGGGCCTCCACATCTGTTGAAGCCACAGGGGACGCACCACGTAGGAGCATGTGTAAGAGGAAGATAATGCACAAGTAGTCACAAGGGTAGTCACTTGGGTGTTGTGATGCATTGTTTTTTGACCAGCCATCCTTGTCATGGTATCATAAACAGATTTGAAGGCAAACTGTTGAAGTAATGGCCTGTGTCATTTCGCAAATGGGACTTCCACATTGAGGGCTTAGGGCAACTTGCAATTGTCAGTATGGTGGTCAGAGTAATAGGAATCTGCAGGTTCTTGTCCATTGTCGATGGTCTGGTAAGAAGGTGCGAGGCAAAAGTGTGTGTTTGTGCAGACTAAGCAAATTTGGCCAAGATGAGTGCATCCCTTGCATCCCGGCCAGCAATGTGGTCGCGCGCTGGTGCCTTCTGGCCTGTGTAGCTTCAGATGGGTGAGCAGCAGCTTGGCGCTCCTGTTGTTGCTGCTGCTGTTGGTGCTGCTGTTGCTCATGGGTCTGCTGCTGCCATGGCTGGTCTTTGTCCGAATCTGATATCCAGGAGGAAAGGAAATAAATGATTCCCATGCTTTTGGTATATGCTTCAGTTGAGGAAGCGCTCAGTCAAGGTGGGGAGAGGGGTTTCCCAGGAGCTCCAAACTCCCACAACAATGAGTAGGCCTGCTAAAAGCCCCCCCAGACCTGAGACAACAAAGTTCTGCCACCTGCAAGTGATCATTGGTGAAACCTCCTTTTTTATGGTGGAGCTGCAGCTGTTAGTAAGCAATCCAATTGTGAGGTCGCCAGGATTACCTGGCGTGTTCCAGAGGAGATGTGTAGGATGGGTGAAATGTCTAAAAATCAGAAAGGCCTCTCAAAATGGGATTATAGAGGCAATTAAGTGTCTGTTAAGGCCCTTAAGGGTCTATCCCGCATCTTGGAGGCAGGATGGAAACGGGGTCTGAAAACACAAATGTGGGAAAATTGCTCGGAGGCGGGATGGACGCAGGATTGGGCCCGGCTGCCATCTTTTGCGATTTTGACGACTCACACGCCTCCAAACCCGCCTCCTCGGGCCACGTAATATCGAGCCCTGTTTCTCTCTCCACAGATGCTGCCTGACCTGCTGAGTATCTCCAGCATTTTCTGTTTTTATTTCAGATTTCCAGCATCCGCAGTATTTTGCTTTTGTTCAATGTAGATAAGTCTAAGGTGGTACATTTTGGTAGGAGGAATAAGGAGGCTATATATTATTTGGAAAATAAGGGTTGGATTTTCCCAGGTCGCACCCGCATGGTCCAGGGGGACCCAGGAGATGGCGGGAAACCCGCTAGGTCAGGTTTCCCGGCACACTGTGGAGTTTTAACTCCACAGCATGCGTGCGACATCAGGGGCGTGTCCCCCCCCCCCCCCCCCCAGAAGTCAGCCTGATTGACAGGCTGGCTTCCTGTCGTGTGGGAAACTTGGAAACGGAGGCAGCGGCAACAGTTAAGTGCTGGGCCCCAGGATGGTGGGTGGTGGGTGAGTGAGGGGGCGTATCCAAGACCGGAGGGGGGGGGGTCCGATCCCCGGGGTGGGGTCCAATCCCTGACCCCGGGGCCAAGTCGTGATCCCAGGGGGGTGTTGCAGGCTTGGGGGGGTGGTGGGCCGATCCTTGGGGGGTGGGATTGGATCCCTGACCATGGGGAGGGCCAGGCTGATGGTGGGGGAGCTTGGGGGGCTGGGAAGGAGCACTTCTGCTCCTCCCAACATAACAAAAACAGATTATCTGATCATTATCACATTGCTGCTTGAGGGAGCTTGCTGTGCGCAAATTGGCTGCCGCGTTTCCCACATTACAACAGTGACTACACTTCAAAAGTACTTCATTGGCTGTAAAGCACTTTGAGACATCCGGTGGTCATGAAAGGCGCTATATAAATGTAAGTCTTTCTTTCTTTTCTCCTGGCCCACAAACATTGCTCTCCGATGCTGAGGCTGCCTCGCTGCAGCCACCGGGAACCCCGGCCGCCTGCAGTAAAACCTGCAAAGCAGTTTAAAGTAGAGGCTTCAGGCCTCATTATCATATGTAAATTGCCAACCCTGCCTCTTGGCAGCCCGCCCCCCCCCCCCCCATCCCGCCTGAGTGAAAGGTGAAAGCAGGCGGATTGGGGTCGGGGTTCACATTTATTCAACTTTCACTTCCACCCATGCCTCTAACCCACCCACTCTTACCTCAGAAAATTCCGGCCTAAGAGTCTAAATAGGGTAGAGCAGCAAAATGATCTTGGGGTGCACATTCACAAATCATTAAAAGTAGAAATGCAAATTAACAAGGCCAAAGTAAATGCAAACAAAGCACCGGGGTTCATTTCCAGAGGGATAGAATTGAAAAGCAGGAAAGTTATGTTAAACTTGTATCGAACCTTGGTTAGACCACACTTGGCGTACTTGGCACAGTTGTGGTCTCCATATTATAAAAATGATGTAGAGGCACTGGAGACGGTGCAAAAAATATTTACAAGAATGATACCAGAACTGAGAGGTTATAACTATCAGCAACAACTGAACAGGCTGGTACTCTTTTCTCTATAAATCGAGGAGGCTGAGAGGTGACCTAATAGAGGTCTTCAACATTATGAAGGGGTTTGATAGGGTAGATGTAGAGAAAATGTTTCCACTTGTGGGAGAATCCAAAACTTTGGGCCATAAATACAAGATAGTCATGAAAAATTCCAATAAGGAATTCAGGAGAAGATTCTTTACCCAGAGAGTGGCTAGAATGTGGGACTTGCTGCCACATGTAGTAGTTGAGGTGACTAGCATTAAAAAAAACATAGAATTGCCTTTGATTTTAAAATTTAGCTATTTGCCATGAATATCCCTGTTGAAATAATAACTGATTATTTTACAGTGGGATGGTGTGGAGATGAATTCAAAAAGCTATACTGCGTGTGCTTAGTAAACAAATTAACTTGTTTGATAAATGCTTTTATAAATTTAACTTCTCCAATGCACAGAAAACATATGGGGGGGGGAAATTGAATCACGCCCCCTTTGGGGCGCTATCTTCGCAGGGGCGCTACTTTTAGCACCCCAAAAAAATTAGCACCCCCCACAGCCAAAATTCATTGGTAGCGCCCCAAGAGGGAAGTGGGGCGCTACTGGAAGTGTCCCGACTCCCTCTTGGGGCGCTGCGAGGGAATATTGCAGTGCTAAGTGCCGCAGCGCCATGCATTGCGTCATATCACGGCGTGGTACTGCAGGCCTTCCTCCCCTTCTTAAAGGGGAGGTGCCTTGCGCAGCGCAATCCAGGGCCCAGCTGGGCCACCGGGGATCGGATTGCTGGCGAAAGAGCCCAGCACTCAAGAGAAGGGCTGGGCTCACGGAGTGCAGCTTGCACTCCACGAGGGGGCTGGTCAGAAGGCCGGGGACGGCAATGGGGGCAGGTGCTGGCAGGCAGCCAGCAACAAAAATGGCTGCCTGGCATCTCACCTTTAATTAGCGTCACCCCGGCCGCAGGTTGGCCCCCCTGACCCCGTCGGACATAGTGTCCGGTGGTAAGTCAGGGGGCGCTACCGAAGATCGCGGCAAGGGCACGAGCGGGGCACTGCACACGGCGATGACATCATCGCCAGCGGCGCAGCGCCACGGGGTGCTAACCCCCCGCTGAATTTCACGGGAGGTGTTGGTGGCGTCGTGCCTGGGTGCTAGTTGCTTTGCGCCCCGTTAGTACCCTCTTAGGGTGCTAATGGGAGGCGCAAAGCAACCGAATTTTTAGGCCTTATTAACATATATGTTGCTTGAACAAGTTGTCTTGTTCTGTCAGTTGGTAGTATAACATTTGTAATGTTTGATCTGACCATTTGGCACTTTGTCTCGTACTAGATTATTTATTCATAAATCCATCTGAAAATCTAACTGAATATATTCCAATATAGGGTGCTGACAGCTTGTAATTTATCCATGACCTAATTGTGTTGTGACACACTAATTTCCTGATGTCTGCTCTTCAAATAAAAACATTTCTGAATTGCTCCAATTAGAATAATTCTTCCTGGGAATACAGAGAAAATTCAAATATGCTCCTAATTACATATATCAGTGCTGAAAGTGCAGATATAAGTAAGCACTTATAAGCACATGAAAGTGAAATTACACCACAGGGCATTAACCGGTTCTAAATTACACCTCGGCTAAAATATCGATAAAAATGTCAGAGAAACACGTTAAGCATTTTTATACTAATGTTCCACAGGGTGATTTCTTGGCCATGGTATGTTTACATTTGTTATGTAGTAGGTTGTCTCCTCTTTTGAAGAGGGATCATTAGCCAAGATTCTGAAATCATGCTGAATTGAAATTGAGAGACCTTAGCTCTTTACGAAAGTGTGAGTAATAAAGCTAATTTTGTAAATCAAATCCATAGAAAGACAGAATACTTAATTACTGTAGATGGGTGTGTTGGGAGGAAATCTTTACTCCAAACAGATTCATATGAAGTTGAACTGATCTAGTGAAAAAGACTACTTAAATCAGGACAGTTTGGTAAAGACTGAGGGCAACACCAAAGGGATTTCCAAGTGAATACTTGAAGTGTTCCATAACATTTCCAAAAAAAGAACTAATAGTTCTAGCTAATTGACCAAGTCTTCATGGTTTCATGGTCTTATTGCATATTTCTTGCAGGGATAAAGTGAAATCTTAAGCATGAAAAAGGTGACAAGGGATTGGTTGAGACATTCTTTTCATGAATATGGAGGAGGTGTTCTTTTCTTTGTAGAGAGACCGCACGCTACACATGTAACCCAATAATGTATTGATGCTAAAAACCTCCATCATACCATACAATTGTACAATTGACACATCTAAGAAGGCACCTAATCAACGCCCATCTTTTATTATTGTGAGAGAACAGAAATATTTTGTGTTAGGCTATATGGGACTCATCTGTGATGCCATTTACGAAGCATAATCACAGCAGAAAATAAAAATTAAAGACATTCTAATCTGGATATGTATCTTTCAAGTGATACCAATTCTTATCAAGACATTCTCAGATGCAACAGTAGACAACTTACAACAGTCCTTCATCCACAAGTGACTCAACTGAAATGTCACCACATAAAAATAAATCTCCAAAGTAACAGCACAAAACCATCATGATTTAAACATGTTCCCAATAAGAGAGAGGGTATGTCTAACATATTGTGGCATTAGGAAAACAATCTTGTCACTTCATTTATCAGTTATCACGTATAGTATTCTGGCAGATTGGCCAAGCACTGCCTCACATTGCACAGGCCTACACTTGTACTTGCTGCCCTACAAAAAGTTAAAAACTAGCAAATTATGAAATACAGGGCTTATAGATATTCTATATAGGTTGTTGGTTTGAAATTGATGTATTTCAAGAGAATGCATACCAGTACTGACATGAAAATAGAGAGAGATTTCCTCTGTGCACTATATGTAATGAAACCATAAACTTATTTTTTATAAACAGATTTATGATTTTGTAGCACAGTGGAAATCTCCCATGGAAAATGTTGAGAGTCATTCTCTGAAAGACAGATGAATTAACATTTCTGGTGCAACCTTTCACCAAAACTAGAATAAATCATTACTGATTAGTTTAGGTGATAAATAATACAAAGTGACTAATCCATCTCCTGACTCTTTAGTACTGCTGCTCAGGTTGTACCTACTTGTTAGACCTACTATTCATTTTCTCAATGAAATCAGTTCCCAAAGTCCTACTTGCAGGATTCTCTTGTAAATGGGCTCAGCTTTAATAATCACATCACACTTGACAACATAAGAGTCAGCTATTAAGGATAACTAATTAAATGCTTCCAAGCCATTTTTCATGTTCAACAGTATCTACGTCACCAAACCTTTGCTTTGGATTGAATGCACGTGTCCTTAATATGCAATACAGATTCCTATTTAAAACACACTCCTTTACTTTGCTATATACTGCACATTGGTGAGTAGCTGAACTCCAGAATTAGTTGCAGTTCAATATCTCATTTATAGTACAATGCAAACTAATTGTGAATAACAGTGTAAAGCAGATCCACCTTGGGGATGTTTTTACTCTTACTCTGATTTAAATACGAGCTGAGTAAATCCAATATAATTGAGGTATCACCACCAGTCTACCCTTTGAGTCCAGACTGCTGTCATGCAGTCTCAGCTTGATGCCACGCAAGCTCTGACTGCTGCCATCATGGCTGGGTCTACCACCGTCGACCGGGGCTTTTACGGTGTCGCAGCAGGCCAGCAATCTGTGCTCCAACAGATTGCTAGGGATGCTGAGGTGCTGCCCCATGTTGGGAGGAATCGTAAAAATCAACATTTCATTGTGCAGTACACACGTCTGCTGCATATATGACAAATAAAATTGAATTGAATTGAATTGAATGGTAGTGGGTCAATGGAGCAGGAACCTGCTGTCCTCTCTCAGGATGACAGCATTCCTGCTCCCACCACTGCCACTCCGTCTTTGCCCTTGTCGCTGCCTGTCATCCAGCTAGCCAGGACTGCTACCGCCCATGCTGAGGTGGTGCCGGCTACAGCTGGGCCTTCCAGGCCCAGAGCTAGTCGAGGGCATCCTGCAAGGCCATCTGAAATCTCCCGCACGGACACTCAACAGCCTTCCACCAGCCCTGCTGCAGCCACTGGGCCAACACTTCATAGGAGCACTAGAGTAGACAAAGGCACAGTAATGACAGGCACTAAGGGATAGCACAAGAGTGAATAGTGTTTGGTGTAAATATGTGGTCACTGATTTTTGATAAATTTATTAATTCTGTTTGGATTCTTTTGTGGTGTGTCTCATTTCAGCTTTGCACTGTGAAATGGCCTGCGACAGGAATGGAATGTTGGGGATGTGGTGAGCAATGGGGATCTGGGGTTTAATTCATTCGAACCACAGTCTGATGAGGCGGTCATGGACCGCCCTTCCGTAAGGCCGATTGAGTGGCTGCCTCCTCCCTTGCTCCTGTTCCTCCTCCTCCTCGTCCTCCTCGTCTTACTCTTCCTCCTCATCCTCCTCCTCCTCCTCCTCCTCCTCCTCCTCTCCCTCTTCCTGCTCCTGAGGTGGTCTCGTAGCAAGGGTTGGGCCCTCAAGATTGCCAAGTTGTGGAGCATGCAGCAGACCACCACGAAATGGGACACCTGCGCAGCCAAGTACTGGAGTGCTCCTCCCGAGCGGTCAAAGCAGCAGAACCGTTGCTTCAGCAGGCTGATGGTCTGCTTGATGACGCTCCTGGTAGCAGCATGACTCTCATTATATGAGTGCTGGGCAGGAGTGTTGGAGTTGCGGAGGGGAGTCATGAGCCAGGTGGAGAGTGGTAGCCCTTGTCTCCAAGCAGCCTGCCATGAGCTTGATGTGGTGGCTGGAAGAGTGCTGGCACACCGGTCTGGCACAGGATGAAGGCATCATGGCTGCTGCCCGGATAGGAGGTTTGATATTGAGGCTTCGCTGTCTGTGGTTGCACACCAATTGCACATTAAGTGAGTGGTAGCCTTTGTGGTTACGGATGATCTCAGGATTAATATGCGGTGCCTGCAAAGCCACATGGGTGTAGTCAATGGCGCCCTGCATCATGGGGAATCCCACTATCCTGGCAAAGCCACATGCACACTCGTCCTGCTTCTCTCTGGTGATGGAGAAGGAAATGTAGTCCCTTCTACTACTGTAGAGAGCCTCTGTGACCTCCCAGATGTGGCAATGGACGGTGAACTGCGAGATCTTAGCTATGTCTCCTGTTGTGGACTGGAAGGATCCACTGGCAATGAAATTGAGGGCAACTGTGACCTTGACTGCCACTGAGAGAGCCATGGATGCCCTGGTCTGAGGCTGGAGGTCTGGTTGCAGGAGGTGGCAGAGTTCTGAGACCAACTCCTTGGTGAAGCACAGCCTTCTAATACACTGCTCCTCGCTTAATTGGAGGTAGGAGATGTGCTCTCGAAATACCTTCGGAGGGTAAGGCCTACTGTTGAGAGCCCTGATGACCCTCCTCCCTCTGGGCACATGTTCCAGTCTTTCTCGCTGCCTCTGATCCCTCCGCCGTAGATCCTGGAGGGCAAGGTCGACTGCCAGTACAGCCTCCATTAATGTACCTGTTATAAATCTCATCATCATCAAGAAACTACTCATGAAATAATGCTTGACAGCCAACTGGTGGCGCCGTCCAAGGAGTATAAATACTCGGGTGTGGGCCCAGCTTGCCAGGGACATTTTGTAAGACAAGGAACTAGTGAAGTACAACTAGACCTCCATGTTCTGAAACAGGTTGATTAAAGCCTTGTTTTATGCTCAAACCAAGTGCGTAGTGAGTTTTATTATGTCAGTAACTAAGTGTAGCAGTTTGATTCTTTGAAGAATAAATGTAGCTACTTTATAGTTGCTACAACACTTCTGATACAAAAGAACCTTGAAATTACTGAATGAATCTGTTGGAGTCTGTGATACTGACAAGAAACCACTGAAACTGCACTAACCTGACAGCTGCACGTCATTACTGATGATCCCTTCAAATAACATCCCTGGAGCTGGCTTCCTGGTGTTTCACGCCAGCTCTGCCTGTTGCTGTTTACTCCAGGTGCTAAGGTAGGTGTCGATAATCAATTTAGCCGATCGGGCAGTCAGTGAGCGTTACACACTCACTGATGTCACGATCCACCTGGCGTTGATGTTCCCGTCGATAACTCTTACCAGCGGTGCTATTGGGGGGGGGCAGGATTTGGCGTGCGACGCTTGATTTGCCTTGCCTTGGCGATACTGCTCTAGCACTGTGTTAGTGCCAGCAGATGGCGCTAATGGGAGGTGCTAAGGGGATGAAATTTCCCCCCCAAGAGTTTATCCACAATTGATAATCGTATTTCTGCTGCACTAGTAGTGGAACCATTTCCACCAAGCAGAATTTCTACTCACTTATACGATTTGAAATTTAATTTTAAGTACTAATAAAATATTTACTGGGAATTGCCACTCTCTCAATCAGGAGAGTGTAATACAATGCAGACCATGAGTACATTTCATCTGTTCAACACTGTTGTTTCAAAAACTTTGAGATTTTTTAGAATTTAACTGTGTTAAGTCTCTTGGGGCTGGATTTTGTGGGGGTCAGTGGGCGCGATCAGTGGCAGGTCAGGTGGGAAAGTGCTTTTTTCCCCCAGCAGGTCAGGACCCCACTGTGAACCCGCTGCCACGCGCCTTTCCCAATGTTGGGTCTGTCAGCGCTGAGCAGACCCGACACGCAGCAATGGGGGAGGCAATTAAAATCATTAGTGGCTTGTTTACAGCCACTTAATAAGGTTTTTTTTCCAAGATTTTTGAATTTGACAGGTCATCCACTGGTTTCCCGCTGTGCCTAGACCTACTCCGTGAAGCTGAGGTGGGAGGTCATTGGCCATTGAATCAGCTGATGAGTTGACAGATTCAAATGTCAAGTCAAAGCTCCCAGCTGATTGAGAAATGTTCCCTTAACCACGAGCTTCTCTAAACTGCATTTCCACTACAGACTCAGAATGCTGCAAGTCTTTACACAAGTCTCCATCCAGTCTGACCTCATTACCTCTCCCACCATTGACAAATTGCTTCTGTCATCTCTACTTCACCTGCCATCTATTCCATCAGCATGGGTGCCCTTGAAACTCTCTCACCTTGGTCCACAGAATCCCACCATGATCAGCCCCAACACCAGCAGCACCAGGCACACCAGCAGTACCAACAACACCAACCTTCTCCACAATCAACTGATGCTGAACAGGACACAGGGCATCAGCACCCGAGCACATTGCTGTCCGGAAGGCCAGGGATGGCCTCATCATGACCAGATTTACTTCACTCTGGCTGCCACATGATGCGCCAGGTTGGCACCACCCCACACCAACACCATAAAGCATCCCTACAATGCCCAAGCCATTCCTTTCACACTCATCACCATTGCGGGGGGTACCGTTATGTCTTACCATTCACTGCAACTCACTAAGCCACTTCCAAAGGTGCACACAAATCTGTCCAAGAGCACAAAGTGTTCAAAATAAAGGTTTCAATGTTTGATATCACATTAACAGAAACTTCACATGAACATTGCATAAAACACCCAAGTGCCTACCTTTATGTGTTGTCAGTTGGTGTGATTGCACTAGGATGAGGGTGAGTGTGAGGGGTGGCTAGTGGGGATGTGATAATGTAGATAGATAGGGATGGGTGGAGGTGCAAGGTAAGTTGGTGTGAGTAAAGATGTGCAGGAGTAGGGCTGGGAAGGCAGAGTGATGGGGATGTGATGAGAGGCACAGCAGGATGAGGTTGAGTACGACTTTATACTAACGTTTCATGTTCTATTGAGATCATTGAAACATTTGCGGCACTGCACCCAGGTCCTCCTGAACTCATCCCTGCTTGTGCCCCCCTGTGCAATGTGCAACCAGGCTGTGTTGATCTCCTGGGGAGGTCTCTTCCGCACATGGGAAGGGAAGAGGACCTCCCTGCGTGCTATAACTCCCTCCATAAGCATATGGAGGGAGTCATGGGAGAGCCTGGGTGCAGTCCTGCACCTCTGTGCAGTGCTTGTCAACATTTACAGCACCTCCATGCTGACAGCACAAATGTCAAAAGAAAGTTGGCCATGGTCATTTAAGAAAACCGGCTGATGATGCATCATCAAATGACATCACCAGACCCGCTTCCTCTAATTGGCTGGGAAACTCGCTGGGCGGACCTAACAAGCCCAATCGGGAAATTCACTTCAGAGGCCGGGATGGAGACAGCAGAGGGGTCGGGACCCGCCACTGACGTCGCCCACCACGGACCCGCCGAGGTTCATAAAATCCAGCCCTAGGTAACAACTGCTCATTTCAAGCTTTGTACTCTGTTAAATTGACAGTCTGTAAAAGTCTTTATTTAAAAAATACCACTAATATGACATGTTCTTCCAATTTCATCTATGGGAAACATACAATCCCTTGCCACCTGAGCACAACAGCAGAATACAAAATAGTTCACTGGCATCTTTTCCTCTTTAAGTGGAAGCAAACGTCAATCTCTTATGAGATTTGTTGGTCGATATGTCTTTGAACAGCATGAGTTCTCTGAGTTATCCTGATTATTTTTCACTTCATTTCCAGAGGAAAAGGGCAGGTGACTAGATTTAGAATTCAATTTTGTCTGTCAATCAGGGGTTCAGTGCCCTGAAATATAGATAACTGATTCCTAATCCTTGTAATTATCCAGATGCTATTTCATATAAAATCTGGTTTATTACGGCTGGTAAAATAACTTGAAATTAGAAATAATTGTTGATTTTTTTGTAAAATTGCATTTGGGCAAGATTAATAAGAATAGATCATCCTATAAATAATTCAGGTTGTAAGAAAAATTATATCCATGATCCAGGATGCAGACTTGCCTGACAAGAGAGATTGCTTGTATTGTGTGCTTACTCAATAAATCTAGTTAAGCCAGTAAAAACTACTGAGGAAAATCAAAACAAAGTGACTTGGCATCAAATACTCTTTTGGGTTTGACTTCTTTTCCCTGAAAGCTCTTCCTCTCTCTCCTCTCTCCATTCATTTATTATGGCAGCTCAAAATGGCCACAAGAAACTACATACAACCTAGAAACTTCTACCCTCCTTCACAGTCCCAAGCTTTGGTCTCTAGCTGTGTGTATCTGTGTGTGAGAGAGAAAGAGATATCTTAGTGTGGCCTGTACCACAGCTACTCTGAGGTGCTGCATTGTGAGTGACCAACAAGAGGGGACAGGTTCTCATATATTGGCCATCGTGTCCTGGGTTTTTCGGATTGCCATCCAGCTGGATGCTCACTTGGACATGGGGCAAGGACAGAACTGGGATTTGTTACGCTTTCTTCCCCTTTTCCCCACAGAGGAGTATACTTATTATCATAATTCACTTTATAAGCTCGATATGAAAAATGGACATTTAGGTTGAGATATCAGAGGACTGCCATTGTCCGTGGACCATATCACAGAAAATCACAATTAATAGCTGAAGTCATATATGAGGAATGCGACAAATTGGAAATTCATCTCCTTTAATGTCATAGCCATCTTTAATTATTAAGGAATAAAAACAGAAAATGCTGGAAATACACAGCAGGTAGCATCTGTGGAGAGAGCAACAGAGTTGATGTTTCAGGTCGATGATGGTTTTATAAGAGCATAAGAGGAAGGAAGTCTTGCTACAATTGTACAGGGCCTTGGGGAGACCACACCTGGAGTACTGGGCACAGTTTTGGTCTCCTTATCTAAGGAAGGATATACTTACCTTGGAGGCGGTGCAACGAAGGTTCACTAGATTGATTCCTGGGATGAGAGGGTTGTCCTATGATGAGAGATTGTGTAGAATGGGCCTATACTCTCTGGAGTTTAGAAGAATGAGAGGTGATCTCATTGAAACATACAAGATTCTGAGGGGGATTGACAGGGTAGATGCTGAGAGGTTGTTTCCTCTGGCTGGAGCGTCTAGAACTAGGGGGCATAGTCTCAGGATAAGGGGTGGGCCATTTTAAGACTGAGATGAGGGGGAATTTCTTCACTCAGAGGGTTGTGAATCTTTGAAATTCTCTGCCCCAGAGGGCTGTGAATGCTGAGTCTTTGAGTATATTCAAGGCTGTGATAGATAGATTTTTGGACTCTAGGGGAATCAAGGGATATGGAGATCGGGCGGGAAGGTGGAGTTGAGGTCGATGATCAGCCATGATCTTATTGAATGGCGGAGCAGGCTCGAGGGGCCGAATGGCCTACTCCTGCTCTTACTTCTTATGTTCTTATCACATTGCTGTTTGTGAGAGCTTGCTGTGCGCAAATTGGCTGCCACGTTTCCTACATTACAAGTGACTACACGTCAAAAAGTACTTCATTGGCTGTAAAGTGCCTTGGGACATCTGGTGTTCATGAAAGATGCTATATAAATGCAAGTCTGTCTTTCTTTTCTGACCATCTGACATCTGATCACATGACATTTGCCTGCAGTTTGCAAATTTTATTGTAAAAGTTGGATCCCCTGTAGTTGATTGCCTTTGCTCATGGTTTTGTGCCAATAGTTGTCGCAAACTTTTGAGATCTAGAAGGCGAGGGAAGTGCACAGGTGAAAACCACAGGTATGAAGCTTGAAAGTAATACGGTCTTGGGAAAGAATTGGTTACAGTGGGAGACGGGGAGCAAGGCTTGCTTTCAGTACAGGGAGGATGCAAGTAGGGAACAGAGTGTGTAGATGTATCTGGAAGTGATTGGGAGGGAGGGTAGCTGGAAGCCTGGGAAAAGAGGACGGGTATGAATGGCTCATGCCATCAAGCAGAGAACTGCAGCGAGGATGAGCAGTAGTTGTTATGTTCATAAATAAATAGACATTTTCATTATGAACAGCTAGCTTGAGCTAGTCATTTATTCAGCCATGTGGACTAGTGTACAGGCATCCATCTTGACTACTGCCTTCAGGGTAGCCCCCTACTAAACATACAGCTCCACCTAGTGTACCATTCTAGAATGACATGCTACTGATCATTACATCCCCCTTCCTTAGAGGTTAAACAAAATCAATATCAATCAATCATAATGACATAGACATCTTCACAACAGTCAACACATTTTCAAAGCTTTACTTTATGAACTCTAAGCTTTTCATTCTTTTATTATAGTTTTCTTTGTACTCAAAGATTAAGTCTATCAAGCTTTTTTACTTCACATGTGGATCTTCTCAGCACAGGTAAGTCTGATGTGTTTTCATGAGAGCCTGTATGTGTGTTTGTGTTAGATTGTTCTGGTGGTGAGTGACAAGATTCAGTTGCGGCATTGTCATCGATTTGCTCTTGGATAGTTTCTTGTGTTTTCATGAGAATCTGCCCTTCCTCAGTTCTAACAGTGTATGACCTTGGTCCTACTTCCTCAAGAACTGTAGCTTTCCTGTTCCATGCATCTGGATCCTCAATCCTGACAACATCATCCCTTGTCAATGGTTTCAGAGTTTTGGATGACTTGTCATAGTGTGATTTCTGTTTCAGCTTTAACAGTTGAAGTCTCTGTGTCAGTTCCTTACTCTGCTTTTCTTTTGCACAGCAGGGTAGCGTGGTGCACAACTTGCGACCCATTAGGAGTTCAGCAGGTGAAGAACCACAGTCTAAAGGGGAGGCTCGGTAGCTCAGCAGGGCGAGATAAGGATCAGACTTGCTTTCTGTTGCTTTCTTCAATAGCTGTTTGAGAACTTTAACACCTTTCTCTGCCTTACCATTCGACTGAGCATACAGAGGACTGGATGTGATGTGTTGAAAGTCATAATGTGCTGCAAACTGTTGCCACTCCTTACAGTTGAAGCACGGACCATTGTCGCTAACGGCAATCCTGGGAATTCCATGTCTGGCGAAGATGGATTTAACATGCATTATGACACTGCTTGCTGATGTGCTTGAGAGCAGCGCCATCTCAGGATAGTTAGAATAGTAGGCAATCACTATTAGATAGTCTTTACCATTCAAATGAAAGAGGTCCATACCAACTTTTTGCCATGGTGCTGCTGGTAAGTCAGCTACTCTCATTGGTTCCTTTGCTTGTTTGTTTTGGTGTTTCTGACATGTCTCACATATGCCTATCATGTTCTCAATGTCCTTATTTATGCCAGGCCAATAAACAGGGTCTCTTGCTCTCCTTTTGCATTTTTCAATTCCGAGGTGTCCCTCATGAATCCTTTTGAGCATGTCTCGACGTAGAGCCTGTGGAATGACTATTCTGTTCTGTTTAAGTAATAGTCCACTTGCGACATTTAACACTGACCTGATGTGATAGTACTTTGGACAGGAACCTTTTGGCCAACCATGATGAATGTTCTCTATTACTGTTGTAACACTGTATCTTTTACTGTTTCATCTGCTATTTGCTTTGATTTTGTGTCTGACACGGGCAGCGCAGCAGTGACCATACTCACATGAACATCCATGTCTTCCTCAGTAGAGCTCACATGACTCATTTTGGGTGCTCGGGATAGTGCATCTGCTAACACTATGTGTTTGCCTGGTGTATAGATCAGTTCAAAGTCATATCTTTGCAGCTTCATCATGAGTCGTTGAATCCTTGGAGACATCTCATTCAGATTTTTTTTTATGATGGCAACCAGTGGGCAATGGTCTGTCTCAACTGTGAAGGTGGGAAGTCCATATATGTAGCCGTGGAACTTTCCTAGTCGAACTACCAAGCCTAGACATTCCTTTTCAATCTGGGCGTATTGACACTCAGAGTCAGTCATAGGCAACAGGCTTCCAATCTTCACCCTCTGCTTGTAGCAAGACCACGCCTAGGCCATCTTTTGATGCATCCGTTGACACTTTGATTCTCTTTGTTGGGTCAAAGAAGGTGAGTACAGGTGTGGTTGTCAGCACTGTTTTGAGGTTCATCCACTCTTGTTGATGTCTTTCTGTCCATGCGAAATAATTTGTTTTATGTAGCAGATCTTGCAGACAGGCTGTCTTGGATGACAAGTTAGGAATGAACTTTCCAATGATGTTTATCATCCCCATGATGCGTAGCACTCCTTTTTTGTCAGTGGGTCAGGGCATGTTGAGTATGGCGTTTACTTTTTCCATATCTGGCTCTATTCCTTTACCAGATAGATTATCTCCTAGGAAAGTGACTTCCTGGATGCCAAACTGACACTTGGCTTTGTTGAGCTTCAGTCCATTCCGGTGTATGCTCTGTAGCACTTTAGTCAGTCTCTCATTGTGTTCTTTCAGTGTGGAGCCCCAGATGATGATGTCATCAACATAGACCCGAACTCCTTCCAGACCTTCAATTATGTGTTCCATCGCTCTATGAAAGATTTCAGATGCAGATATTATCCCGAAAGGCATTCTGAGGAAACAATACCTGCCAAATGGTGTGTTGAAGGTACAGTATTTGGTGCTCTCTTCATCCAGTTTTAGTTGCCAAAATCCTTGTGAGGCATCGAGCTTTGTGAAGTATCTGGCACCTGACATTTCACTGGTGATTTCTTCTCGCTTGGGAATCTGGTAGTGTTCACGTTTTATGTTTGCATTTAAGTCCTTTGGATCCATGCATATTCTTAGATCATTGTTCTTTTTCTTTACACATACCATGGAGTTAACCCAGTCTGTTGGCTCTTCGACTTTCCTGATGACTCCTAGTGTGGTCATTCTGTCCAGTTGTTTCTTGAGCCGGTCACGCAGGGGTGCTGGAACTCTGTGGAGCATGTACCACTGGCTGAGCATCCTCCTTTAGCTGGATCTTGTAAGTGAATGGTAGAACTCCAAATCCTTTGAACACATCCTGGAAATTACTCACTACAGAATCCACCGAGTCATCTGGTCTGCTTATGGCACAGTTGATACGGTAGACTCTCTTGACCAGTTCTAAGTCCTCACAAGCTTTGTCACCTAGTAGTGAAACAAGTCCTTCAGCCACAACAGAAAACATGAGATGATGCACTTTGTCTTTGACTGTCACTTTAAGTCTGCATACACCTAAGCTATCTATTTTCTGTCCATTATACTTCTTCAGTAGTACTGACTTTTTCTGTATTTTGGGCTTTTCTTTCATGTTTTTAATGTCACTCATACTGATTAAGTTTGCTTTTGCCCCAGTGTCTAGTTTCAATGTAACTAATGCTCCATTTACCTGCAGTGGCATTATCCATTTGTCCTCTTTTACTGCATTAACTTTATGTTTAGCATTGTCCATTCCTGAGGGCTGCACATTTTCTGTATCCTTTTCGATATTGTCACATGACACCATTCCTACAAAAAATGTCTCACTTAAATCAGTGTCCTCAATCACATTGACTTGTTGCCCTTTCTTTGTTTTTACTTTTGAAAAGCATTGTTTGGCAAAGTGATTCTTTCCATTACATTTTGTGCACATTTTCCCAAATGCTGGGCATTGTCTTGACTGGTGCTGGTAACCACAGCGTTTACAATTTAAAAATTCCATCCTCCGATTGCTTTGCATTTCTGTTCTGCCCATGTTTCTTCCCCTTGTAGGACACAGCACCGACAGCAGCACTATCACTTACTACAGTCACATTATTATTAATTTCACTGAAAGTCTTTGCATGCTGTTGAGCTAGCTCACTGGCATGGCATATTTTCACAGCTTTCTCCAATGTTAGTTCAGTTTCTCTCAACAAACGTTCCCTGACCTTTTTATCATGAATACCAAACACAATCTGGTCATGAATCATGGATGATTTCAGTTCAGAGAAATTACATGTCTATGCTTTCAGTTTCAGATTGGTCACAAAGCTATCAAAAGTCTCATTTTGCTGCTGTGTCCGTGAACGGAACACGTACCTCTCATAGGTCTCGTTCTTTTTGGGAGAACAATGTGTATCAAACTTCTTTAGCACATCGTCCATTTTTTCTCTGTCCTCCTCTTGATCAAATACAAACGTATTAAATACCTCTATCGCCTGCGGGCCTGCAACCGTAAGCAGTAACGCTATTTTCCTTGCGTCTAGCATCGTACCGAATCCGATGGCAGCAATATAGAGTTCGAATTGTTGTTTGAAAGTCCGCCAATTGCAGTCGACATTCCCCGTGAGTTTCAAACCCTCTGGTGGCTTCAAATTCTCCATGTCACGTTTCACAATATTCAGCAGATATTACCAATCCTGGTACCATGTTATGTTCATAAATAAATAGATGTTTTCATTATGAACAGCTAGCTTGAGCTAGTCATTTATTCAGCCATGTGGAATGGTGTACAGGCATCCATCTTGACTACTGCCTTGTGGGTAGCCCCCTGCTAAACATATAGCTCCACCTAGTGTACCATTCTAGAATGACATGTTACTGATCGTTACAGTAGTGACCCAATATCACCTACAAATGGGCAAAGTTAAAAAATCTTTATAGATAGTTAAAAACTGAGAACTTACCTCACAGATGGGAAAAGCAAAATGGTTGACAAAGAGCAACTACAGAAAATAATATAAAGCTTAGTAGTGCCACCTGATCGCCAGAGCCTGTAACTGCATACAGACTGAAGCAGTTCTTTTAGAATATTTCTTCATCACTCAGTATCGCATTAGGACAGAAGAGTTACCTGCAAGCATTACAGGCATGTGTAGACACATTTAACATGAAAAACTCCAGAGGATGTGTTTATATAGAACTTTTAAATGGAAGTTGTGACAAATGTACTGATTTTAATAATGTATGGATACATTTAATTATAATTCTTTTTAATTTACCATCAATAAGGGTAGCACTTTATCATTTCTCGATTGATCAGGTGAACTGTGTTTAAGTTCTCTTCAAAAGCCAATAACTGCCTTCTTGGGTCATGAGCAAGATTGGGTATGAAGAATTAAATTCACTGTGTCACTTCTGCCTGAAATAGAATATACTGCATCAGTGAGTCATGGCAGAGGATAAAGTTTTAACTACATGACTCAACATAGACAGAAAATAGTTGAATAGTTCTACAAATTGGAGTTGAGATGCTGTACGGAATTAAAATAGATGGCTAGCACTTCAATTTGATAGTGACTGAACTCCAATTTTAAAAATTATTTTCATTTTCTTCTCTTTGTGTCAAGTCAAATGGCTAAAAGTTCATCCTATCTGCATGACTCATTGCATTTGTATCTTCTGTTTTGGACCGGATAAATTGAATTTTTTTACCTGTGGTATCAGACCTGAAGAGTCCTGGCTGTATTCTTATTTTGAGGCTGTTAATTGAAGTAACCGTAAAATAACTTTTGTTTTATAAAACTTGAATTCACTTCATGAGTTGTGTACAGAATGGCTTCCATAAATTGCGCAAGCTAAATCGTGCAAAAATGGCGCAATTCCAGTGAGGAGGGTCAGAAAATCGAGTGGGACCCAGATACGCTGAAGTCCCACCCTGCATAAAAATTCTGGTGGAAGTGGGGACACGTATAAGAGGCAAAGTGATGAATGTATGAAAATGGTGGGATGACATTATCCACCAGAGATCAGGTCATTTCTACCAGTACTACACCTGACATAACTCACGCCTGTATATAGCAGGCACATGTGCCAGTATCAGCAGATCAGTATGGAAGCAATAGCTTTTTATATTTCTAACATCTCTACAGTTTGACTGATAACTTTGGAATTTCTGGAATGATCTTTTTTTCAGCACAGGAGGGGTGCTAATTATCTGCTACTGTACACTATCCAGTCCAAGCTTTAAATATTTTGGGCCATAGGGTTCCCTGTGGGTATTCGACTATAATCTTTACTGGTGGAGGCTGAGCAAGAAGAAGAAGAGGATTATGGGTGAGGATGCCTCATCAAACTGTACCGGAGCAGGATGAGACCTACTTGGCATTACCCTGCATCCATGCCTTTGTCCTCTCCAGACTCAACTATTCCAATGTTCTGCTAGCTGGCCTCCCATCCACCATCCTCTGTAAACTTCCAATTATCCAAATCCTATTGTCTCCGATTGTGCACCCGGTCCCACTCACCCATCATTCCTGACCTACATTGACTCCTGGTCTCCCATTTTCTCAAGTTTAAACTTCTCATCCTTTTTGTGCACATCCTTCCATGACCTTTCCCTTACGGGGATGACTGCATTCACGGAAACGTGGTCTATTTGGAAGCCTCTACTAAAAAGGTACGTTTTAAAAAAAATACTTACCTGAATCTGGAGCTGCGAAAAGCAGGAGCGCTCCTCTCTGCTCCACTGAAGTCCTCCCGAGTGCCCTCTCCCTCTCCTGAAAGGAGTCGGCAGCCCCGGAGAAGGCAGAGGATAAAGAACGCGGGAGGCCGAGTACAGCGGACCTGAATGGAGTCGGCAGCACCGGAGAAGGCAGAGGATAATTCAGAGCAGCTGAAGGCAGCTAATTAGGGAAACTAGGCGTATAAAAACAGGCTTCGCAGTGTGATCTGCACTGAGTGCGGTTTGCACAGAGTGCTGAGAATTAGGTGGGTGAGGGAGTTAGGTAGGTGAGGAGTGGAAGGAGGAGCTCTCTTGCTTCGCCTTTGCTTTCCCTAACTTTTCACTCTGTAGGACTTGGTTCTTACTTTACACCCAGGAAAGAGTCCGAGTGTAGGAACAGACAAACAACAACAACTGCAAAACTGCCAAAGTGACGTCACAACTAGGGAAGGAGCTGATTGGTAAGTAGGACCTGGTGAGTATTTCTACAGTCCAGTCGTTAAAGTAAAAATAAGGTCTCTAGTTTAGAGTAAGTAGTGTGTAAGGTGAAGGAAGGTCCCTAGTGTATTTAATATTCTTTAATTTAGAGGAAGTAAAGGGAGTAAATTAAGGGTAGGACATGGCAGGGCAGCTTGGCAGTGTGGAGTGCTCCTCTTGTGCTATGTGGGAAGTCAGGGACACTTTCAGTGTCCAGGGCGAACACGTGTGCAGGAAGTGTCTCCAGCTGCAACTACTCGAAATCCGTGTTTCGGAGCTGGAGCTGCGGCTGGAGTCACTGTGAAGCATCCGCGAGGCTGAGATCTTCGTGGTAGGTAAAGAGTGCACAGGCAGAAAGGGAATGGGTGACCGCCAGAGTAAAAGAACTAGGAAGGTAGTGCAGGAGTCCCCTGGGTCCATCGCCCTCTCCAACAGATTTTCCGTTTTGGATACTGCTGGGGGAGTTGGTTTCTCAGGGATATGCAGCAAGAGCCAAGTCCGTGGCACTACGAGTGGCTCAGCTGCACAGGAGGGGAGGAAAAAGAGTGGGAGAGCAATAGTGATAGGGGATTCTATCGTAAGGGGAACAGATAGACATTTCTGTGGCCGCAGACATGACTCCAGGATGGTATGTTGCCTCCCTAGTGCCAGGGTCAAGGATGTCACTGAACGGCTGCAGGACATTCTGAAGGGGGAGGGTGAACAGCCAGAGGTCGTGGTCCATATCGATACCAACGACATCGGTAGAAAGAGGGACAAGGTCCAGCAAGCAGAATATAGGGAGCTAGTAAATAAATTAAAAAGCAGGACCTCAAAGGTAGTAATCTCATGATTACGCCCAGTTCCATGTGCTGGCGAGAGCAGAAATAGGAGAATAGACCAGATGAATGCGTGGCTGGAGAGATGGTGTAGGAGGGAGGGATTTAAGTTCCTGAGGCATTGGGACCAATTCTGGGGAAGGTGGGACCTGTACAAGCTCGACGGGTTACACCTCGGCAGAACCGGGACCAATATCCTCGCAGGGGGGTTTGCTGGTGCTGTTGGGAAGGATTTAAACTAGTTTATCAGGGGGCTGGGAACCTAAGTGTGGGCCCAGAACAAAGAGAAACAAAGCTGGAAGTGCAAGTTAGAAAAGTAGTCAGCAAAACTAGTAGGGAGCAGAAACAAAGGCCAACAGTAAAGAGGGTCAAAGTGCAGAAAAATATTAAACAGGCAAGTTGAAGGCACTTTATCTAAATGCACGTAGCATTCGCAACAAGGTGGATGAATTAATGGCACTAATAGAAGTAAATGGGTATGATGTAATTGCCATTACAGAGACATGGTTGCAGAATAACCAAAGCTGGGAACTGAATGTTCCAGGGTACTCAACATTTAGGAAGGTCAGACAAAAAGGAAAAGGAGGTGGCGTAGCGCTGTTGATAAGGGATGAGATTGGTACGGTAGAGATAAAAGATCTTGGCTTGGCTGATCGTGATGTAGAACTGGAATCAGTTTGGGTGGAGCTAAGAAACAGCAAAGGGTGGAAAACATTGGAGGGAGTTGTGTATAGGCCAGTAGTGGTAATGTAGGGTACAGTATCAATCAAGAGATTAGAAGTGCATGTAACGAGGGCAATATGGTAATCATGGGGGACTTTAATCTACATATTGACTGGGAAAATCAAATGACCACTAATGGTGTGGAGGACGAATTCTTAGAATGCATGTGAGATGGTTTCCTGGATCAGTATGTGGAGGAACCAACCAGGGAACAGGCTTTTCTGGATCTGGTACTGTGTAATGAGAAAGGGCTAATCAATAATCTTGTAGTAAAGGGGCCTTTAGGGACAAGTGACCATATTATAATTGAATTTTATATTAAGTTTGAGAGTGATGTAGTCCAATCTGAAACTAAGGTCTTCAATCTAAACAGAGGAAACTACAAGGGTATGAGGGACAAGTTGGCCATGATAGATTGGGAGACTACACTAAAAGGTATGAAGGTGGACATACAATGGCTAACATTCAAGGAAATAATGCATAATTTGCATCAAACATATATTCCTCTAGGACATAAAAACCCAAAAGGAAAAGTGATCCAACCATGGCTAACAAAAGAAATTAAAGCTAGTATTAAGTCAAAGGAGGAAGCTTATAAAGTTGCCAGAAAAAGCAGTCAGCCTGAGGATTGGGATCTTTTTAGCAATCAGCAAAGGGGGACCAAGAAATTGATAAAGAAAGGGAAAATGGAATATGAGCACAAACTGGCAAAAAAAATAAAAACGGATTTTAAAAGTTTCTATAGGTACGTGAAAATGAAAAGACTGGTGAAGGTAAATGTAGGTCTTTTACAGTCAGAGACGGGAGAATTTATAATGGGGAATGAGGAAATGGCTGAGAAATTAAATAAATACTTTGTTTCTGTCTTCACAAGGAAGACACAAAAAACCTCCCAGAAATACAAGAAAACCAAGGGTGTGGTGAGAATGAGGAACATAAAGAAATTATTATTAGTAAAAAAACAGTACTGGCAAAATTAATGGGACTAAAAGTCGATAAATCTCAAGGTGACCTACATCCTAGGGTTTTGAAAGAGGTGGCCATTGGGATAGTGGACGCATTGGTTGTCATCTTCCAAAATTCTATAGATTCTGGAACGGTTCCTGCAGATTGGAGGATAGCAAATGTAACCCCGCTATTTAAGAAAGGAGGGAGAGACAAAACGGGGAACAACAGACCTGTTAGCCTCACATCAGTAGTTGGGAAAATGCTGGAATCTATTATAAAGGATGCAATAACTGGGCACTTAGGGGGGCGATTTTCTCACTGGAGGCGAGATGGAGACGGGTTTCAGCTTGGGTGTGTCAGAAACTTGCCTCAACTGATAGTTTTCAAAAAATTGAGATTTTCCCATGATTGGCCACTTGATTTCAGAGGTGTGGGATGCCTTGCTCAATTAGTGTTTTGAGACTGAAACTCGCCTCTGTTGACAGCACTTTTCCAGTCTGATTTTATGGTTTCTTGCTCTCTTGGCTCATTCCACAGCATTTCTGCGTCTCCTGCACCACCTCCAACATCTTTTGAGAAACCACTATGTCCAATTCCAAGGCAAGGGTCTACTCGAGGCTCTTGGATGAGGTGCTGCAAATGTTGTTGGAGGGGGTGACAGCTAGCATGGAGGTGCTTCTCCACTCATCTCGGAGGAAGAGGCCTGCCAAAGAAACCAAGGCTGTGTGGGTACAGCTGGCAAGGGATATAACCTCCAGATCTGTGTGCAGATTGGGAGACTGTTTCTGTGTATTGATGAAATATCATCACTGTTGGAAAGCATTAACATGATTTGTTGGCGTTATGCCATCTGTTACTTAGCCTTAGGCAGCTCCACATTGCGGGCAGTGCCACACTTGCGGTGTCAGGTTGGTGGCCTGACTGAAAGGAGGCCAGAGAGTCATGTCCATTGTCAATGAAGTCCTGGCATGGAGCCAAGAACATGTGCCAACTTGGCCAACCTATACAAATCTGGCCATGATAAGTTAATCCCTTGCATCCCTGGCAGCCATGTGCTCACATGCTGCCACTGCCACTGGCCGAAACACCGGCGCTCGGACTTCCTCATCCTCCTCCTCCTCCTCCTCCAGATCATCCTCCTCCTCCTCAGCCTCCTCCTCATCCTCATCCTCATCTGAGGCCCAAGGTGAAAGGAAATTAATGCTTCCCATTCTGCTTGCAGATGCCTTCTCTGGGGAAGCGCTCATTGTAAGCAGGGCGAGGTTCTTCCCAGGAGGTCCCACAGCTGATGGAGTCAAGCTGCAGCACCTCCGACTTCGGAAGGCCTTCTAAAAGTGCTCAGAGACCTTTTAAAGCCAAGGGCTGGCACCTGCAAGTAATCCTTGCTGCAGTGAACGAGGTCTTGTTAGACCTGCCGCAGTGAGGAGGCCCCCCACGAGTCAACCCGCCAGGTTTACTTGGCATGGTTCAGAAGTTGCGTGAAGCACGCCGAAATGATGGTAAATTCAAGAGGGCCTCTCAAAATAGGATTAAAGAGGCCCTTAACAAGCATTTGCAGTAGTTAATTAACGCTATGGTCAGCTGGAGGCGGGAGCATTTCCCGACCGCCAAAACTGGCACCGGCGAAATCCCACGGTGGCGGCTTGGAGTCGGGTATCTGGCCCGACCTCAGTAATTCAAAATTTCCCGCCTCCAAACCCACCTCCTCCAGCGTCAGAAAATCGCCCCCTTAGAAATTAATAGTAAGATTGGGCAGAGTCAACATGGATTTATGAAAGGGAATTCTTGTTTGACAAACCTATTGGAGTTCTTTGAGGATGTAACTAGTGGAGTATACAAAGGGGAACCGGTAGATATGGTGTATTTGGATTTTCAGAAGGCCTTCGATAAGGTCCCACACAAGAGGTTGGTGAACAAAATTAGGGCACACGGAATTGGGGGTAATATACTAGCATGGATTGAGAATTGGTTAACAGACAGAAAACAAAGAGTAGGGATAAACGGGTCTTTTTCAGGATGGCAGGCTGTAACTAGTGGGGTACCACAAGGATTGGTGCTTGGGCCTCAGCTATTCACAATCTATATCAAGGATTTGGATGAGGGGACTAAATGTAACATTTCCAAATTTGCTGATGATACAAAGCTAGGTGGCAGTGTCAGTTATGAAGAGGATGTGAAGAGGCTTCAAGAGGATCCCGACAGGCTCAGTGAGTGGGCGAGAACATGGCAGATGGAATATAATGTGGATAAATGTGAAGTCTCTTATGTTCATTAATAAATAGACATTCTTATTATGAACACAGCTAGCTTTTGCTAGACACTTTATTGAGCACATGTGGACTAGGTACAGTATCTGTAGAAGCATCCATCTTGACTGCTGCCTTGTGGGTAGCCTAGTGCCTCATGGGTAATGTAGTCTTAATATACATACAGCTGGTTAGTGTAGTCTTATATACATACAGCTATATACAGCTCTGCGGCTCCACCTAGTGTCCACTATAGAATGACATGTTATTGATCATTACATCCCCCTTTCTTTGAGGTTTAACAAAATCAATATCAATCAACTTTCAAGAAAACAATAAAGATAATATCAGTAACACTTTTGTTAGTGCTCTATAAACATAAACATTTTCAAAACAGTCAACACATTTTCAAAGCTTTACATTGTACTCAAAGATTAAGTCTATCAGGCTTTTTTACTTCACGTGTGGATCTTCTCAACACGGGTAAGTCTGATGTGTCTTCATGAGATTGTTCTGGCGGTGAATGACAAGATGCAGTTGCGGCATTGTCATCAATCTGGTCTTGAATAGTCTCTTGTGTTTTTAGGAGGGAACGGCGGTTCATCCTGAGAATCTGTCCTTCCTCAGTTGTAACAGTGTATGACCTGGGTCCTACTTCCTCAAGAACTGTAGCTTTCCTGTTCCATGCATCTGGATCCTCAATCCTGACAACATCATCCCTTGTCAATGGTTTTAGAGTTTTGGATGACTTTAACAGCTTTAACAGTTGAAGTCTCTGTCTCAGTTCCTCACTTTGCTGTTCTTTTGCACAGCAGGTTAGTGTGGTGCGCAACTTGCGACCCATTAGTAGTTCAGCAGGTGAAGAACCACAGTCTAAAGGTGAGGCTCGGTAGCTCAGCAAGGCAAGATAAAGATCAGACATGCTTTCTGTCGCTTTCTTCAGTAGCTGCTTGAGAACTTGAACACCTTTCTCTGCCTTACCATTTGACTGAGCATACAAAGGACTGGATGTGATGTGCTGAAAGTCATAATGTGCTGCAAACTGTTGCCACTCCTTACAGTTGAAGCACGGACCATTGTCGCTAATGGCAATCCTGGGAATTCCATGTCTGGCGAAGATGGATTTAACATGCATTATGACACTGCTTGCTGTGGTGCTTGAGAGCAGCGCCATCTCCGGATAGTTAGAATAGTAGTCAATCACTATTAGATAGTCTTTACCATTTAAATGAAAAAGGTCCATACCAACCTTTTGCCATGGTGCTGTTGGTATGTCAGCTACTATCATTGGTGTTGTGTATGTAATATGTGTGTGGGTACTGATCTCCCCTCAGTTCCCGCCTGTGGGCATGAAGTAAAGACCTACGTGTAGTCCCTACCTCCAACCAGTAAAGACCTGTTTGAGTTATACGCTTAAGTCTTTGTGTTAATTGTTCAATACAATACACATACTTAACAATTGGTTCCTTTGCTTGTTTGTTTTGGTGTTTCTGACATGTCTCACATTCGCCTATCATGTTCTCAATGTCCTTATTTATGCCAGGCCAATAAACAGTGTCTCTTGCTCTCCTTTTGCATTTTTCAATTCCGAGGTGTCCCTCATGAATCCTTTTGAGCATGTCTTGACGTACAGCCTGTGGAATGACTATTCTGTTCTGTTTTAGTAATAGTCCACTTGCGACACTCAATTCTGACCTTATGTGAAAATATTTTGGACAGGAACCTTTTGGCCAACCATGATGAATGTTCTCTATTACTGTTTGTAATACTGTACCTTTTACTGTTTCTTCTGCTATTTGCTTTGATTTTGTGCCTGACACGGGCAGCGCAGCAGTGACCATATTCACATGAACATCCACGTCTTCTTCAGTAGAGCTCACATGACTCATTGTGGGTGCTCGGGATAGTGCATCTGCTAACACTATGTATTTGCCTGGTGTGTAGACCAGTTCAAAGTCATATCTTTGCAGCATCATCATGAGTCGTTGAATCCTTGGAGACATCTCATTCAGGTTTTTTTTTATGATGGCAACCAGTGGGCTGTGGTCTATCTCAACTGTGAAGGTGGGAAGTCCATATATGTAGCCATGAAACTTTTCTAGTCCAACTACCAAGCCAAGACATTCCTTTTCAATCTGGGCGTATCGACACTCAGTATCAGTCATAGACCTGGAGGCATAGGCAACAGGCTTCCAATCTTCACCCTCTGCTTGTAGCAAGACCGCACCTAGGCCATCTTTTGATGCATCCGTTGACACTTTGATTCTTTTTGTTGGGTCAAAGAAGGTGAGTACAGGTGTGGTTGTCAGCACTGTTTTGAGGTTTATCCACTCTTGTTCATGTCTTTCTGTCCATGCGAACTCATTGTTTTATGTAGCAGGTCTCGCAGACAGGCTGTCTTTTCTGACAAGTTAGGAATGAACTTTCGAATGAAGTTTATCATCCCCATGATGCGTAGCACTCCTTTTTTGTCAGTGGGTCGGGGCATTTTGAGTATGGCGTTTACTTTTTCCATATCTGCCTCTATTCCTTTACCAGATAGATTATCTCCTAGGAAAGTGACTTCCTGGACGCCAAACTGACACTTGGCTTTGTTGAGCTTCAGTCCATTCCGGCGTATGCTCTGTAGCACTTTAGTCAGTCTCTCATTGTGTTCTTTCAGTGTGGAGCCCCAGATGATGATGTCATCAACATAGACCCGAACTCCTTCCAGACCTTCAATCACTCTATGAAAGATTTCAGATGCAGATATTATCCCGAAAGGCATTCTGAGGAAACAATACCTGCCAAATGGTGTGTTGAAGGTACAGTATTTGGTGCTCTCTTCATCCAGTTTTAGTTGCCAAAATCCTTGTGAGGCATCGAGCTTTGTAAAGTATCTGGCACCTGACATTTCACTGGTGATTTCTTCTCGCTTGGGAATCTGGTAGTGTTCACGTTTTATGTTTGCATTTAAGTCCTTTGGACCCATGCATATTCTTAGATCATTGTTCTCTTTCTTTACACATACCATGGAGTTAACCCAGTCTGTTGGCTCTTCGACTTTCCTGATGACTCCTAGTGTGGTCATTCTGTCCAGTTCATTCTTGAGCCGGTCACGCAGGGGTGCTGGAACTCTTCGTGGAGCATGTACCACTGGCTGAGCATCCTCCTTTAGCTGGATCTTGTAAGCGAATGGTAGAACTCCAAATCCTTTGAACACATCCTGGAAATTATTCACTACAGAATCCACCAAGTCATCTGGTCTGCTTATGGCACAGTTTATTATACGGTAGACTCTCTTGACCAGTTCTAAGTCCTCACAAGCTTTGTCGCCCAGTAGTGAATCAAGTCTTTCAGCCACAACAGAAAACATGAGATGATGCACTTTGTCTTTGACTGTCACTTTAAGTCTGCATACACCTAAGCTATCTATTTTCTGTCCATTATAGTCCTTCAGTAGTACTGACTTTTTCTGTATTTTGGGCTTTTCTTTCATATTGTTAATGTCACTCATACTGATTAAGTTTGCTTTTGCCCCAGTGTCTAGTTTCAAGGTAACTAATGCTCCATTTACCTGCAGTGGGATCATCCATTTGTCCTCTTTTACTGCATTAACTTTATGTTCAGCTTTGTCCATTTCTGAGGGCTGCACATTTTCTGTATCCTTTTTGATATTGTCACATGACACCATTCCTACAAAAATTGTTCTGGTGGCTTCAAATTCTCCATGTTGCTTTTCACAATTTTCAGCAGATCTTCACCAATCCTGGTACCATCTTATGTTCATTAATAAATAGACATTCTTATTATGAACACAGCTAGCTTTTGCTAGACACTTTTTTGAGCACATGTGGACTAGGTACAGTATCTGTAGAGGCATCCATCTTGACTGCTGCCTTGTGGGTAGCCTAGTGCCTCATGCGTAATGTAGTCTTAATATACATACAGCTGGGTAGTGTAGTCTTATATACATACAGCTATATACAGCTCTACACAGCTCTATGGCTCCACCTAGTGTCCACTATAGAATGACATGTTATTGATCATTACAAAGTCCACTTTGGTAGAAAAAACAGAAAGGCAGTGTATTTCCTAAATGGTGAAAGATTGGGGAATGCAGATGCTCAAAGGGACCTGGGTGTCCTTGTACATGAGTCACTGAAAGTGAATGTGCAGGTGCAGCAAGCCATTAGGAAGGCAAATTGTATGCTGGCCTTCATTACAAGAGGATTTGAGCACAGGAGTAAAGAAGTCTTACTGTAATTATATAGGGCCTTGGTGAGACCACACCTGGAGTACTGTGTACAATTTTGGTCTCCTTACCTAAGGAAGGATATACTTGCCATAGAGGAAGTGCAACGAAGGTTCACGAGATTGATTCCTGGGGTGGCGGGACTGTCGTATGAGAAGAGATTGAGTAAACTAGGCCTGTATTCTCTTGAATTCAGAAGAATGAAAGGGGATCTTATTGAAGCATACAAAATTCTGACAGGACTTGATAGGATGGATGTTGGGAGAATGTTTCCCTTGGCTGGGGAGTCTAGAACCA
Source organism: Somniosus microcephalus (assembly GCF_052327205.1). Taxonomy (NCBI): domain Eukaryota; kingdom Metazoa; phylum Chordata; class Chondrichthyes; order Squaliformes; family Somniosidae; genus Somniosus; species Somniosus microcephalus. The sequence goes on along the minus strand of NC_141001.1, from coordinate 62,774,293 downwards.
GGGGCCACAGCCTCAGGATAAAGGGTAGCCCATTCAGGACTGAGATGAGAAGAAATTTCTTCACACAGAGGGTGGTGAATCTTTGGAATTCTCTACCCCAGAGGGCTGTGGAGGCACAGTCAATGGGTATATTCAAAACAGAAGTCGATAGATTTCTGACTAGTAAGGGCATCAAGGGATATGGCGATTAGGCCGGTGAATGGAATTGAGGCAGAAGATCAGCCATGATCTCATTGAATGGCGGAGCAGGTTCGAAGGGCCGAATGGCCTACTCCTGCTCCTATTTCTGATGTTCTGATCGCCACCCCCTTTCCCGATCGTCCCCTCCCAATTGTCCTCTCACTCTCCCAATCGTCCCCTCCCTCTCTCAATCACCCTCTCTCAATCGCCCCCTCCCTCTTCCAGTCGCCCTCTCCCGATCTCCCCTCTCCATCTTGATCGCTTCCGTTCCCCCTCTCAGGACCTAACCGCGAGCAGCAGCCCAAAATTGAAATCCCTTTGCCGGCGAGCTGCCTGGGGATGCCCAATGGATATCTGCAGCTCGACGGTCTCTTGTAAATAAGGCTTGAGGCTCGATATCAGATAGGCCTCGGGCCTGTGCCCAGTTTACGCCAACCAATTTCTAGGCCACACTGTAAACAGTGAGGCAGAAAAAGAACACTAAGTTAAAAAATGAACTTAAAAGTCAATGATTTAGAATGGACAGAAAAGAGTGAAATTAAGATTAAAATAGCAAAGAGGAAGAAGCAAGAATAGAAGGAAGAAAAGGACAAGTGAATCCAAAGTGCAGAAAGTGTGCATTGATGTTTAAGTTAGTAGTTTAGAGCTAATATTATAGAAGTAAAGTTAATAATGTTTTGAATAGCTGTAATATTAGTGTTTATTTCAGTGTCAGTACATAAGCTGAAAATAAATAAAAGTGAGACACGAATTTCCTTTAACTTGCCAGCAATGTAAAGGAACCAATAGCTCTGTAGCTGTCTGTCTGAATGAGTTCTGAATATTTATATATTGGCAAGGGGGAGGGGGAAACCAACTTTTGGTATCTGACATAAAAGTGAAAGAATGCCTCCAGCAATCTTCTGTGGACATCTTGGCAGAAGTTTCTTCATTTAGATCTATTGTCATTATCCAAAAGTACTGTGGTGGTTGTACTTTATTGTCCCTGGTTTGAAAACATGTCTATAAACTTCACAGATGTCACTTCATATCAGAAAATGGTCCAAGGGGAACTGAAGTTTAAACAGACGACTTAATTTGTATGGATTTTTCCTATTGGTGTGAAAAAGCGAGCTATTATTGTTGAGTTAATAATCTTTATTAAAAATGTATTTCTCCTTCTTCATATTGTACAGTGCATTGGTATATTTTAGGAGGATATTAAATGTTATCCTGAAATGTAAATGTGGCAAAATTTATTTTATGACAGGATTTTAAACGAGCATCTTTTCATGCCTATATCAATTTGGTTCTGTTAAGTAAAACTACACATATTGACTGTTTAGATCTTTCCTCCGGTTGTGCAGAACACCATTATTCCCTGGCACTGATTTTTGAAAATTGAATTTGAGCACAGTAATACTCCCATTCCCTGTTGTTCTATTTTTCCCTTAAATGCTTGGTTATAAAATTATTTTGCTTCTTGACTATTGTATTGCGGTTTATAATAGATGATAATCTAAAGTGTCATGAGATCATGGAGAAACATTGTTTTAAAAATTAGTATCTGATGCAGCTCAGCTAAACATTTAGGTTTGGAACAACACCATTGAAAGCAGCAGATAAAGTGAAAACATTTTACATAACTGAGCAACAAACTGTGGAATGTACAGAAAACACAATTTGTCGCTCGGTGGCTCAATGAGCTTATCCAGTGAGTCGCTTACAGGACCCTGTGGAATCTCTGACATTAAGCGGAGACTTGACATGTTCAAGTCCCGGCCTTCTTTGCGGTCCCAGGAGTGCACCGGAAGAGCCATGAGTTTTGGCCCCGACCCCTTTCTAAATGCCACAAAGTGGAAGAATTTATCATTAATATATTTTTCAGTTATATATTTAAACAGTGTGTTGGAGCCTACATATCCCTTTTTGAGTTCTGGGTTTGAATCCAGCTCAGATTTATGAGATTAAAGTCTTGTTTGTCTATCATCTGTAAGGGTCTTATGCTTGGGCTGTCTCAACACAATTCTCAGTGGGTTAACTGGTCAGAACTATCTGGGCATTAACTGGTTGTCGTAGCCAAGCTATTTTGGAAAATGCAAAATAATTGTAAAGTGCTTCTTTCCTATCCTGCACCTTGACGGACCCAAAAAATTAAATTTCTCCTTGAAAACGCCAATTGATCCCCAGCAACCCCAGCCTTTTGGGGGAGAGGGTTCTATTGTATGAAGAAGTGCGTTCTGACAGCACCCCTGAACAGCCTAGCTCTAATTTTAAGGTTATGCCCCCTTGTTTTGGATTCCCCCACCAGAGGAAATAGCTTCTCTCTATCTACTCTATCAAATCCCTTTAGCATCTTAAACCTCTGAATTAGATCAACCCACAGTCTTCTATACTCAAGGGAATACAAGCCATCTATGCAACCTGTCCTCATAATTTAACCCATTTAGCCCCAGTATCATTCTGGTGAATCTGTGCTGCACCTTCTCCAAAGCCAATATATCCCTCCTGAAGTGCGATACCCAGAACTAAACGCAATGCTCCAGATGGGGGGCTGATCAAGACTCTACAACTGAAGCATCACTTCCTCCCCTTTGTGTACCAACCCCTGGAGATAAAGGCCAACACTACATCAGCCTTTTAATACTCATCTACTGTCTTTAAATGATTTGTGTACCTGGACACCCACATGCCGTTGCTCCTCCACAGTTTCTAGTCCAGAAAACTTTCCTTTTATTTAAACTATCTGGACACTTTCTTCTTCCCTGGATCCCCACAGTTTTTGAGTTTAACTGGGAACCTTTCATCTGGACTTTTGGTTGGAATGTCAAAGAGCTCCTCTTCTGGGGAGAACACGTGCACAGGCCGGGAAACCCAGAAGTACAGGTTTCCCTCAGGTTCTGCTGAATTTAATGGTAGGACCTGATTACCAGTTTTTGGAATCCGTTTCCCGGCCGCAGCCAGCCAGATTGAGAGGCTAGCTGGCATTTTAACTTCTCACCTGACCCAAACACACCGTTTCTGGGGGTTAAAATTACCTCCATGATTCCTAACACTACCCTTATGCTCTCTTCAGTTCTACTTCCCCAAATGCTATGACCTCTCACCAAAAAATACCCATAAAGAAAATAAATTAACAATAGTCAAGTAAAACTTTGGGGGCAAGTTTTTGGGGGGCCAGCAGACGCATTCATTGGTGGGTTGGGTGGGGAAAAACATTTTTTGACAGCGGGACCCTGCCCATTAAGAAGTATTTTGAGCTCACCTTTACATTTTACGAGGTTACCCATGTGGTCCACGCTGCTCGGGGATCACGTCAGGTAAGCAGGTCGGGAGTTGTATGATCATGGAATCATCTCATTATTCGACAGCTGCAAATGTGCTATAAAAGCTCCCATCTCACATCTGTTCACTTTCCAAGCTCAGAAGCTGTTGCTGAAGCCATTCCTTTCACACTCATGACTATTGCGGGGGGAGGGGGGAGGTGGGGGGGTACCATTATGTCTCACCATTCACTGCAGCTCACTAAGCCACATCCAAAGGTGCACACAAATCTGTCCAAGAAAACAAAAGTGTTCAAAAATAAAAGTTTCAATGTTTGACACCACATTAACAGAAACTTTACACAAACATTGCATAAAACACCCAAGTGCCTACTCTTATGTGTTGTTAGTTGGTATGATTGAACTAGGATGAGGGTGAGTGTGAGGGGTGGCTAGTGTGATGGGGAAGTGATAATGTAGATAGAGAGGGATGGGTGGAGCTGCAAGGTAAGTTGGTGTGAGTAAGGGTGTGCAGGAGTAAGGTAGGGAAGGCAGAGTGATGAGGATGTGATGAGTGGCACAGCAGGATGAGGTTGTGATTGGCTTTGCAGTAACGTTTCATGATCTACTGAGATTATTGAAAGGTTTGCGCCACTGCAGCCTGGTCCTCCTGACGACATTCCTGCTTGTGTCCTCCAGTGCAATGTGCAACCAGGCTGCGTTGATCTCCTGGGGAGGTCTCTTCCACCCATTGGAGGGAGTCATGGGAGAGCCTGGGTGCAGCCATGCACCTCTGTGCAGTGCTTGTCAGTGTTTGCAGCACCTCAATGCTGTAGCATACTGACAGCACAACTGTCAAAGTAAATTTGGACATGGTCCCTTTAAGGAAACCAACTGATGACACGTCAACAAATAATGTCATCAGACCCATTTCCTTCAATTGGCCAGCTGGGCGGGACTAACAGGCCCCATCAATGTAAAATCATTTTGGACAGCCAGCAGCGAGGCCGGGACTCGCCACCGATGTCGCCCGTTCCGGACCCGCCGAGGTAGGGGAAATCGCGGCCATGGTCTCTCGGTTGGCAGTGGGGTGCAGCATTATCTTTCCAATTCACGTTGGCTTGAAGCCAGCGCAGAATGAACATTTCTACTCTGAGGTGGCTGTAAGAGTTCAAAGTGAAATAATTTTGTACAATCTCAATCCAATTCTTAAGGAGTGGAAATCTATGTCTCAATAATCAGCCATCTCCTCATTTCCAGTGCCTTTAAATAACCGTATCTACTGAACACCCTCAAATTTGCATGCTGTACCTTTCCAGAACGTTGATGATTTATATATTTATCTTGCAGAAATAATTGTCAAAATAAAGAAATGCTTTTCAAAAATCACAAAAAGCTTTCATTTTGAAAAGTTTAAAATAGTAATACACATTGTAATTACATACATTATAATTTCAAAATTGAGTATCCTTAAAACTGATTCTTATGTTTAAATGAAAACTCCTGAAATAAATTTTAAAAATAAAAATTATGGAGTGCAAGAGCTTCAAGCAGCAGAGGACTTTTAACAATTTTCACCTGCAGTGGCAATGTATTTATTAACTGCTATCTGCTTTAAAAAAGATATCAATTCTCATCCCTATTGGGATTTGTTTGAGCACTTACTGCATGGTTGACCTTGCTGTTGAGATATATTACCTACAAATGTAATTTTTTTCTGTCTCTGAATTCCCTACTCCTTTTAAAATGTATTTAATCCAAAACTCAGGTTGTAATTATTTTCATTAAAATGGAGTAGCAAAACATTTCTATTAATTAGGTTAGTATATTAGAGTAGATTTTTGAAATCTTCAACATGTAAACTTCAGCTCATCCAAAACACAAGAAGGGGAAAATTGAGTCATGCCCCCTTTGGGACGCTAACGTCGCCGGGGCGCCACTCTTAGCGCCTGAAGAAATTAGCGCCCCTGCGGCCGAAATTCATTGGTAGCACCCCAAGAGGGAGGCGGGGCACTACTCGAAGCGCCTCGCCTCCCTCTTGGGGCGGCGCTGTGGCATGTCGCGCCACGGTACTGCAGGCTTTCCTCCCCTTCTTAAAGGGGAGGGGCCTTGTGCAACACGACCCAGGGCCCAGCTGGGCCACCAGGGATCAGAGTGCCGGCAAAAGAGCCCAGCCGGTACTCCGAGGGAGGGCTGCTCAGGAGGCCGGAGACGGCAACGGGGGCAGGTGCTGGCAGGTGGCCAGCAACAAAAATGGCCGCCCGGCACCTCAACTTTAATTAACGCCGCCCTGGCCGCAGGTAGGCCCCCCTGACCCCGTCGGACATAGCGTCCGGTGGTAAGTCAGGGGGCGCTACCGAAGATCACGGCCGGGGCGTGAGCGGGGCACTGAGCACGGCAATGACGTCATCGCTAGCAGCGCAGCGCCACGGGGCGCTAACGGTTACCGCTGCCGCTAACCTCCCGCTGAATTTCGCAGGAGGCGTTGGTGGTGCCGCGCCTGGGCGCTAATTGCTTTGCACCCTCTTAGGGCGCTAACGGGAGGTGCAAAGCAACCAGATTTTTAGGCCAAGATCCCTGAATATTAACTTTGATGGGATGGTTTGTTGCTGACTGTCTACAGAGTTTCTTTCTGGCCTGTATATCTCTCTCTGGTGGTTTCAGATAGATGACTCAATTTGAATAAGACAAGCTGAGAAATACCTTTCAAAAAATGATTGGTACAAGCAAATTCAAAAAGGATTATCAATCAAACATATATACAAATCTACCCACAGCCTACTTACATTTGAATTGAATCTTTTGGTTCCCCTCTCAGATATGTGGCTGGATGCAACATCTATATTCTGACAAGGGAGCATTTATTGCCCATTCCTAGTTGCCCTGAGAAGGTAGTGGTGAGTCATCTTCTTGAACCACTGTGGTCTTTGCCATGATAGTGTTAGACAGGTAGTTCCAGAATATTATTCCAGTAATTATATCATAATAAGTTGGGTCAATTTATGTGACTGAACTGGTTTTAACCCCATATGTACTGTGACAGAAAGTAACCAATACCATGATACAATATAGAAAAAAATGCTTCATTTCTGGGAAATAGATTTAGTGGTGGTTCGAAGCACACAAGCATTGACATTAATACATTTGGTTCAGAACCCTCAGAAAAAGATTAGTTTATTTATCGTTTCTTCTAATGCTTCACCCTATGTTTAACAATAATGAAAAATCATTATTGATTGCAGTCTGCATTGACTAAACTGAAGTTTGTAAGGGATAATCTTTGAATATGTTTTCTAAAGTTCTGTATTCTTTTCTCTGTTGCAGGAAGGAGGAGTGGCAGTACTGTTCAAACTGTGCAGACAAGATGCTCCTAGTTACCTGCATGTGTATGCCCTCAGAGCACTGTCATCAATATGTGGTGTGGAGGAAGGAATCAATGAACTTGAAAAGGTATGGCATTCAGTGGCAAATAGCAGGAATAATGAACACTCTTTGGTCTTAAAATTGATACTGGTGAGCAATTTTGTTCTCGCCATTCCAAAAGAATGTATTAAATACAAGAATTGTAATTAACCAAATTCGGTTCAGTACACATCTGGAAGTTGTTGGAAATACTGATAAAAGAATTGGCATACAAAGTGGTGTCCTGATTTGAAGAGCATTCACTGTATTTGGAGTCGTTGATTGTGACATGTAATTGGATGCTGCGTTCTTATTGTCCACCAATCGTGCAATGATAAATATTACCAAACAATAAAGGTAAGAGAGCCCTTTGTAAAATATCTGTACCAGTGACTGATCCATCTATGAATTATTGATTTCAGTTCAGGCCAGGACTGATTTTTGTTTTGTTATAAACACCTGTTGGAAACTTGAGGAAATATTACAAATCACTCTGTAGCTGCTGTTTCCTTTTGTGGGAGCCCGTAAAACCCTCCCGCCATAGGACTAACCGCCCTAATGGCTGGTTCAAAGATGGTTACGGTCACGGAATGAGCGTTAATCATGGCCATAAATCCTTCCACCACTTCATACAGTTCCCCAAAGGGAACAGTGTGAAGACACGTATGACGACGACATTGCTAAAGAAATAAATGGAATTAAAAAAATTCTTTTAGGGCTTTTAAAAGTCTTTAAATTGCTTTCATTCTGTTTAAAACTACTTCAGATTACTCAAAATAATGTAAACATTTTAAAAAGTTTATAAAAGTTACCAAAATCTTCAAAAAACTTCCAAAAACCTATTTAAACTGCTGCTTTGCATGCAAAAATTCTTAGCAGCTTGACAGAAACATTGGGGGCGTGTCCAGTGAAACAGAGACCTCAAGGGGCGTGTCTCACTTGCACTGCACGCTCCTTGCTTCGCGCTGGCTGCACTCCTGGGCGGCGTGACGTCATACGCTGCCCAGGATTCTTCTTTTTGTTTCACCAAGTGCAGGCGTCCCTGGAGCTGATCGGCAGTAGCGCGGGGTAAGTGCAAAAACGGGGCTGCAAGCCCCGTTCAGCAATTTCTGGCCCATTGTCTTTTTCTTATCTGTCTCTGCTTTGTTTTGCTGTTTTGATCTCTGTTTCATTCTCTGTTTCTGTCTAATTCTCTCTGTGAGGTGGGTGGTGTGGCATTGAGCTGTCAAGGGCTGCGTCCTGCATTTTTGGTTGGGGATTACAGGAAAAATGTGGCCTGAGATCATCAGTTACTCCCTTCCCATCTCCTCCTCGATCACTCACGCTTTCCCCATCCCCTATCTCCCAATTGGTTCACTACCCCTTCACTTCCAACTCAAACCCTACTCACTCCTATTGTCACCCCTACCACAACATTCATAGAATCATAAAATAGTACAGCACAGAAGGAGGCTATTCAGCCCATCGAGTCTATGCCAGCTCTTTTGAAGAGCAATCCAGTTACTCCCACTCCCCTGCTCTTTCCCCACATCCCAGCAATTTTTTTCTCCTTCAAGTATTTATCCAATGCCTCTTTGAAGGCTACTATATGAATCCATACCCTATCAGGCAGCACATTCCAAATCCTAACCACTCGTTGTGTAAAAAAGATTTTCCTCATGTCGCCTCTGGTTGTTTTGCCAATCACCTTAAATCTGTGCCCTCCTGTTATCGACCCTTCAACCATTGGAAACAGTTTCTCTTTATTTACTCTATCTGTACCGTCCTCCCTACGTGTATGTGTCTGTACGCAGTTAGACAGCCAGCCAAACTCCTTTCAATAACGACATGGGAGTCAGGATGTAGCGTCCAAGCTCTGGTGTTTAATGATGCCACTCTTGCATGAGGTCAATGAAACAATACAAATCAGTTGTATTGGGTTGGAGTAAAACTGAGAAAGAAAAAAGAAAGAAATGTACCTTGTTACATACATGAGATATAACTAATATCTAAACATGAATATGTAATGAAACCATTCAACTCACAGGCAATGCTTTCGAAGGCGTAACAATGTAAGATTACAACAGATTAACTTGCAGCACACTTCATGCTGATGTGACCTCTTTGTTTGCTTATCACTATACTACTTCCTGTTCCTGTTGAGTGACCCTACAGGCCATTAACATCTACTGCCACCTACTGGCGGCAACAAAACATAACACCTGCAATTATAAGGCAGAACACTATCAAATCTCCTCTTAACCTTCTCTGCTCTAAAGAGAACAACTCTAGTTTCTTCAGTCTTTCCACATAACTGTAATCCCTCATTGCTGGAAACATTCAAGTAAATCTCTTCTGTACACTCTCCAAAGCCTTCACATCCTTCCTAAAGTGTAGTGCCCAGAATTGGACACACTATTCCAGCTGGGACTGAACTAGTATTTTATGTAGGTTTAGCATAACTTCCTGGCTTTTGTACTCTAAGGCCGCGATCTTGCATTTGGTGTCGCGATGGGTGCGGGTCAGCTGGTTTCCGGGTTCCGGTCCCGCCCCCAGCTGCCTCCGCTCCACAGATGTGATTTTCCCTTGATTGACCTTTTGGGCGGCCAATTAACAGGAAGCGCGTCTGATGACCTCATTTGATGATGCGTCATTTGCCAGTTTCCTTAAAGGGACCACGCACAATTTTATTTTGACAGTTGATTTCTCAGTGTTTGACAGCATTGAGGTGCTGAAAACATTAACAATCACTGCACAAAGATGAACTCTTGCACCCAGGATCTCCAATGACTCCCTCCATATGCTGGAATAGATGGCAGCTGCAGGTGAGATGACAGAAGCGACCTGTCACTGGTGAGAGAGGTTCTTCCAATGAGGTGGCACTTGTCATATAGTTGGATTTAAAAGCTTGTAAGCTAAAGAAATCTGTATATGTTTTAAAATTGCAGTAACCAACATTTTCTTTGGTCTGAAACTTACCATGTGCAACACTGCATCCTTCACACTACTTCTGCAGCTGTCATAGAAACATAGAAACATAGAAGACAGAAACAGGAGTAGGCCATTCGGCCCCTCGAGCCTGTTCCGCCATTTAATTACATCATGGCTGATCATCCAAATTCAGTAACCTGTCCCTGCTTTCTCCCCATATCCCTTGATCCCTTTAGCCTTAAGAAATATATCTAATTCCTCCTTGAATATATTTAATGAATTTGCATCAACTGTCTTGTGTGGTAGAGAATTCCACAGGTTCACCACTCTCTGGGTGAAGAAATTCCTCCTCATCTCAGTCCTAAATGGCTTACCCCTTATCCTTAGACTGTGACCCCAGGTTCTGAACTCCCCCGCCATCGGGAACATGCTTCCTGCATCTAGTCTGTCTAGTCCTGTTAGAATTGTATAAGTTTCAATGAGATCCCCTCTCATTCTTCTAAACTCTAGCAAATATAAGCCTAATCGACCCAATCTCTCCTCATACGTCATTCCTGCCATCCCAGGTATCAGTCTGGTGAATCTTCACTGCACTCTCTCCATGGCAAGAATATCCTTCCTCAGATAAGATGACCAAAACTGCACACAATACTCAAGGTGTGGTCTCACCAAGGCCCTGTACAACTGCAGCAAGACATCCTTGCTCCTGTACTCGAATCCTCTCGCTATGAAGGGCAACATACCATTTGCCTTCTTAACCGCCTGCTGCACCTGCATGCTTATCTTCAGCGACTGGTGCACAAGGACACCCAGGTTTCATTGCACTTCCCCTTCTCCCAATCTATTGCCGTTCAGATAATAATCTGCCTTCCTGTTTTTGCCACCGAAGTGGATAACCTCGCATTTATCCACATTATACTGCATCTGCCATATATCTGCCCAATCACCCAACCTGTCCAAATCATACTGGAGTTTCTCGGCATCCTCCTCACAGCACACACGCCCACCCAGCTTTGTTTTTTTTCACAAACATTACACCAGACTCACAACATGCCACGCTTACCTGGCGTGGTGTCCGGATGTCGTGAAACTCAACCAGAAGCGAGAAAATCGAAAAACAGGCTGAAAACTGCTGACAAGTACCGGTTAATAGGCAGGTAATTGCCTTTTAATCTGTTTCCTGTTGCTAGGTGTCAGGTCCATTCGCAAATCGGGGACCCGGCACTTGGGAAGGCTGTTTGGAAGTGGGTTGACGGCAGGTTCATGACCCGTCATCAATCAATAGGACTTTAACCTCTGACCCGCCTCTGAGCGCCGGCAAATTCACAGCCTAATCCTCTATTTATAAAGTTTAGGATCCCATATGCTTTATTAACTGCTTTGTTATCTGTCCTGCCACCTCAAAGATTTGTGCACAAATACCCCCAGGTCGCTCTCTTCTTGAACCCCACTTTAAAATTGTACCATTTGGCATGTATTGGTTCTCCTCATTCTTCCTGCCAAAATGTATCGCCTTACACTTTTCTGCATTGAATTTCATCTGCCATGTGTGTGCCCATTCCACCAGCCTGTCTATGTCCTCTTGTAGTCTATTACTATCTTCCTCACTGTTTACCTCACCTCCAAGTTTCGAATCATCTGCAAATTTCTAAATTGTGCCCTGTATCCCCAAGTCCAAGTCATTAATGTATATCACAAACAGCAGTGGTCCTAGTACTGAACCTTGGGGAACTCCACTATATACCTCCCTCTAGTCCGAAAACAGCCATTCACCACAACTCTGTTTTCTGTCCTTTAGCCAATTTTGCAACCGTGCTGCTACTGGCCCTTTTAGCCAATGGGCATCAATTTTGCTAACAAAATATGTGGTATTTTATGAAACGCCTTTTGAAAGTCCATATACACAATATCAACTGCACTGCCCTCATCCACCCTCTCTGCAACCTCATCAAAAAACTCAATCAAGTTAACCAAACACGATTTGCCCTTAACAAATCTGTGCTGGCTCTCCTTTATTAGTCCATACTTATCCAAGTGGCTATTAATTTTCTCCTGGGTTATTGTTTCTGAAAGCTTCCCCACCACTGACATTAAACTGACTGGCCTGTAATAATCAGGTTTATCCTTCTCCCTTTTTTAACAAGGGTGTAACATTTGCAACCCTCCAGTCCTCTGGCACCACCCCTGTATCTAAGGAGGATTGGAAGATTGTGGCTAGCACCTCTGTAATTTCTACCCCTACTTCCCTCAGCAACCTAGGATGTATCCCATCTTGACTGGGTGACTTATCCACTTTAAGTACTGCCAGCCTTTCTAATACCTCCTCTTTCTTTATTTTTATCTCATCCAGTACCCTGGCAACCTCCTCATTTACCGTAGCTTTGGCGAAGGCCTCTTCCTTGGTAAACACCGATGAAAATTACTCATTTAGTACCTCAGCCATGCCTTCTGCCGCCACCAATAGATCTTCATTTTGGTCTCTAATTGGCACCACCGCTCCTTTGACAACCCTTTTACTGTTAGTATGCCTATAAAAGACCTTTGGATTCCCTTTTATGTTACCTACCAATCTATTCTCGTACTGTCTCTGCCCCTCTTATTTCCTTGTTCACTTCATCTCTGTACTTTTTATATTCAGCCTGATTCTCCATTGTATTATCAAGCTGACATCTGTTATATGTCCCCTTTTTCTGCTTCATCCTACTCTCTAACTCCTTTGTCATCCAGGGAGCTCTGGCTTTGGTTGCCTTCCCTTTTTCCCCTGTGAGAACGTACCTAGACTGTACCCGAACTATTTCCTCTTTAAAGACTGCCCATTGCTCCATTACATTTCTGCCTGCCAGTTTTTGACTCCAATTTAACTGGGCCAGATCGCTCTGGAATTCACTGAAATTAGCCCTCCTCCAGTTAAGTATTTTTAGTCTAGATTGCTCCTTGTCTTTCTCCATAACTAATCTAAACCTTACAATATTAGAAATCATAGAATCATAGAAATTTATGACACAGAAGGAGGCCATTCAACCCATTGTGCCTGTGCCAATATTATGATCACTATTTTGTGACATTCACCACTTGACCCATTTCATTCCCCAGGACTAGATCCAGCAATGCCTCCTTCCTCGTTGGGCAGGAAACATACTGATCAAGAAAATTGTCCTGAACATACTTCAAAAATTCCTCCCCCTTGCTGCCCTTAACACAATCACTGCCTCATTCAATATTGGGGTAGTTAAAGGACATGAATTTCCGATCGGAGACTTCCTGCGGAAGGATGCCTCCGATCAGCAAAAAATATACGAACCTACCTGCTGGTCCCAGAGATACGGGGGCTTCCGATCCTGGGCCTCTCCTCTTGGATATGTTCAGAGGGCCACGTATACCAGGGGCACAGCTGGTTCTCAAGCGCCCCTGGGATCACATGGGCCAGTTCAACCAATGGAAGAAGGGAAGCCCGCTTCATAATTTTGACAGTTCCGTGCATAAGTATGAATGGGGATGACTACAAAAATGCACCAACACACTGAGATAAATAAAAACCATTACATATATAAAATTAATTTAAATGACATTTAATTAAATATGTTAAACAAATGCTTAATTTTTTGAAAAAAATCTATATATGTTTTAATGGGGCTTAATATAAACTTACCTTATTGGACAGGGTTTTTAATTTATAAGTGAGTGATAAAAATCTTATTTTTCTATTTTTTAAAAACTCTTATGCTGGTAAGTGCAGGCCTTACGCATACTTTTACCAGGCGTGAGAGTTCTATGGCCTTTTAGCGGGTGGAAGTTGAGCAAATAGCACAACTCTCCACCCACAGAGGCACTTTTCCCAGGGATGCAGAGGATCTGTCAAGAAAATTCTTGACAGATCGCAAGTTCCGGGTTTCAGCACATGCGCTTTGCATGCCTAAACCCGGCACTTGCGCGGACCCTATGGGCACGTACACACCTCGTATGCAGCCATGGGGGTCGCAAAATATGGGCCAAAGCCTCCCATTATCAGTACTCTATAGTTTTTGCGCCTCTCAGTTGATGTGCCTCAATTATTCCGAGACTCGAAGTTAGCAGAACAAAAGTAAGGCTTTTATTAACTCAGAACATAACACGTAAAATAGAGAGATGTCTACCTTCAGGAGGCTGATGCCGGACTGAAGTTAGATTACAAAGGAGCCAGGTATGGGCGGAGCCCTGCACACAACCAGTTCCAGCACATTCCAATGCATAATACATGAGGACTGGGGGAAGGGAAAAGACACAGAAAGCAGGCAGTTAGAAGACACAGAAAACAGGCAGTGATGAATGGAATATATTTCATCACATTCACCCCTTCTATAGATTTAGTCTGTTCGGGGGTTTGATAGTCCTCTGCGACCGACGTGGCTGTTGTGGTGCCGCGGGTGTCGGCTGGGTGTCCCCGGTAGCCTCCTGGGTCTCTGCCGGGGGTGCCGCCGGGGTTGTTGAAGGGGTAGTTGGTGGGGGTGCCGTTGGTCGATGTTCTTCCGGGGGTGATGAAAGAATAGTGGGTGGGTAAGGGTTGCTGTGATCGTCGTCGCTGCTATTGCCGTGGTTGTTGTTGATGCCGGCTGGGGCGACGTCTTTTATGGACACGGTGTCCTCCCTTCCGTCGGCGTGCCGGACATATGCGTATTGGGGGTTGGCGTGGAGTAGGTGTACTGGCTCCACGAGAGGGTCCGTCTTGTGGCCCCTCACATGCCTTCGCACGAGTACCGGACCTGGGGTGGAGAGCCATGACGGCATGGATACGCCCGAGGTGGATTTCCGGGGAAAGACAAACATTCGTTCATGAGGCGTGGTATTAGTGGCCGTACACAATAGCGACCGTATCGAATGGAGCACATCCGAGAGGACTTCCTGCCAGCGGGAGATAGGGAGGCCCTTGGTCCTTAGAGCTAGAGTGACTGCTTTCCACACTGTCCCGTTCTCTCGCTCCACCTGGCCGTTACCCCGGGGGTTGTAGCTGGTGGTACGGCTCGTGGCGATCCCCTTGGACAGCATGTACTGGCGTAGCTCTTCACTCATGAAGGACGCCCCCCTATCCGTGTGGATATAGCTCGGCATACCGAACCGGCAGAACAGGCTGTTGAGGCATTTAATGACCGTGGCGCTGGTCATGTCTGGGCAGGGGAAGGCGAATGGGAAACGGGAGTATTCGTCCACAATGTTCAGGAAGTAAACATTGCGGTCGACGGACGGGAGGGGGCCCTTGAAATCTAAGCTGAGCCGCTCGAAGGGCCGTGTAGCTTTGATTAAGTGGGCTCTATCTGGGCGGTAGAACCGAGGCTTGCACTCAGCGCAAGTGCGGCAGTTCCTGGTCAGAGACCGAACTTCCTCAATCGAGTAGGGTAAGTTACGGGACTTTATGAAGTGGAACAGCCGCGTGACCCCTGGGTGGCAGAGGTCGTTGTGGAGGGTCTGTAGCCGATCCTCGGTGGCGCTGGCACACATCCCTCGTGAGAGGGCGTCAGGGGATTCGTTAAGGGCCCCTGGCCGGTAAATGATGTCGTACTCGAAAGTGGAGAGCTCGATCCGCCACCTAAGAATCTTATCATTTTTAATCTTCCCCCTCTGTTTATTGTTGAACATAAACGCTACCGATCGCTGGTCGGTAAGTAGGGTGAAGCGTTTGCCGGCTAGGTAGTGGCGCCAGTGGCGCACTGCCTCCACGATGGCTTGGGCCTCCTTTTCCACGGAGGAGTGTCTGATCTCGGGGCCTTGGAGGGTCCTCGAGAAGAAAGCTACGGGCCGCCCCGCCTGGTTGAGGGTGGCCGCCAAGGCGAAGTCGGACGCATCACTTTCCACTTGAAATGGAGTGTTCTCGTCCACTGCCTGTAGCGTGGCCCGCTCAATATCCTGCTTAATGCTTTTGAAGGCGGCGTGGGCCTCAGCAGAGAGCGGAAAAGAGGATGCTTTCAAGAGGGGGCGGGCTTTGTCGGAGTAGTTGGGGACCCATTGGGAATAGTAAGAAAATAACCCCAGGCACCTTTTCAGGGCTTTGGGAGTGTTGGGCAGGGGCAGCTCCCGTAGGGGGCGCAATCGGTCGGGGTCTGGTCCGATTTCCCCATTCTCCACCACGCTGCCCAGTATGCAGAGGCGCGTGGTGTTGAAAACGCACTTGTCCTCGTTATAGGTGAGGTTGAGTTTTTGTGCGGTTTTCAGGAACCTCTCGAGGTTCGAGTCGTGATCCTGCTGGTTGTGACCGCAGATGGTGACGTTGTCGAGGTAGGGGAAGGTTGCCTGCAAGTGGTGGTCATCGACCATGCGATCCATCTCCCTCTGAAAGACCGAGACCCCGTTCGTCACCCCAAAGGGGACTCTGAGGAATTGGTAGAGGCGTCCGTTCGCCTCGAAGGCGGTGTACGGGCGGTCCTCTGGTCTGATAGGGAGCTGGTGGTACGCTGACTTGAGGTCGATGGTGGAGAACACCCGGTATTGGGCGATTTGGTTCACCATTTCTGATATGCGGGGTAGCGGGTAGGCGTCTAGTAGGGTGTACCTGTTGATCGTTTGACTATAGTCGATCACCATCCGTTTCTTCTCGCTACCCCTTACCACTACCACTTGGGCGCGCCACGGGCTGTTGCTGTGTTCAATAATGCGCTCTTTCAGGAGCCTGTCTACCTCGGTCGCGATAAACCGCCTGTCCTCCCAGCTGTACCTCCTGCTTTTGGTCGCTATTGGTCGGCAGTTAGGGGTAAGGTTCGCGAATAGCGAAGGCGGCTTTACCTTCAGGGTAGCCAGACCGCACACTGTGAGGGGCGGCTGGGACCCACCGTACTTGAGCGTGATGCTTTGGTGGTTGCACTGGAAATCCAAACCCAAGATCACGCTCGCACATAGATTCTTCATGATTAATACTTTAAAATTATCATACACAGTTCCGTTAACGCACAATTGTACCGTGCAGTAACCCAGAATGGTCGATGTCTGGGTTTTATCGGCCATAGAGATGGTACCCTGAGCAGGGACCACCTTTAGGGAGAGTTGTTGTGCCAGTTCAGGGTGGATAAAACTCTCCGTGCTTCCACTGTCAATTAAGCATTTAACCCGGCACCCGTTTACCTCGATGTCCACCATTGATTTGGATAGCGGATGCGGCCTGGTCTGGTCCACTGTGACCGATGCCACTGTAGGGCCCTGATCGAGACAAGATGGCGTCCACGCTGTCTGCTCATAAGATGGCGGACCCCACGAGGTCGGGCAAGATGGCGTCCAAGATGGCCGCTCCCACGGCGCACACGCGGCGGTGGCGGGTTTTCGGGCGGTTGGTTTTCCGGCGGGGTTCCCTCTGCACACCTTCCCGAAGTGCCCCTTCTTACCGCACTTAAAGCAGGTGGTGCCTTTCGCCGGGCACAGGTTTCTGGTGTGCTTTGGCTGCCCGCAGAAGTAGCAGTTGGGTCCTTGACGCGTCGCGGCTGTCGTAGGGCTTCTGGGGGGAGAGCTGGGCCCCGCCGGTGTCGGGCTGCCGGGCGGGGAAGATGCCTTCCAAGATGGCGGCGCCCTCGGCGCACACGTGGCGGCGTGGGCGGCGCGGGCTGAAGAGTAGGCGTCCGAGTTTCTCTGGGCCATCTCCAGGGACCGCGCGGTGTCCGCAGCCTGTTTCAGGTCCAACCCCGTTTTTTCCAGCAGTCTTTGCCGGATGTGAGTGGAGCTGAGGCCTGTGATAAAGGCATCGCGAACAAGCTCGTCGGTGTACACTGCGGCTTTTACATCTCGGCACTTACAGTCCTTGCCAAGCTTTTTCAGGATGCTTAGGAACTCCTCCACCGATTCCCCAGGTCGCTGTGCGCGAGTAGCGAGTAGATGCCTAGCATACACCTCATTCGTAGGCTGCTGGTAATGCGCCTTTAAGGTGTTGCAGGCGGCCAGGTACGTATCGGCGTCTTGGATGAGGGGGTAAACCCGGTGGCTTACCCAATTCCGTAGCATTCCGAGTCTCATCTTCGCAGTGTCCGTAGCGTCTTTGACGGCTGCGGAATTGTCCAGGAAGAATTCCATACAGTCAAACCAGTGTCCGAAGCGTGCTGATGCGTCCGGAGCATGTTGATCCAAATCCAAACGTTCGGGTTTCAGGAGTTGATCCATAGTGTTGAAAATTGAGTTAATAAAATTGATGTGCCTCAATTATTCCGAGACTCGAAGTTAGCAGAACAAAAGTAAGGCTTTTATTAACTCAGAACATAACACGTAAAATAGAGAGATGTCTACCTTCAGGAGGCTGATGCCGGACTGAAGTTAGATTACAAAGGAGCCAGGTATGGGCGGAGCCCTGCACACAACCAGTTCCAGCACATTCCAATGCATAATACATGAGGACTGGGGGAAGGGAAAAGACACAGAAAGCAGGCAGTTAGAAGACACAGAAAACAGGCAGTGATGAATGGAATATATTTCATCACATCAGTAACTTCTTTGCAAATCTACTTCTCTATCTCCTTCCCACTATTTGGTGATCTATAAAATGCACCAAGTAGCATAATAGCTCCTTTATTGTTTCTTAACTCCAACCAAATAGATTCTGTCTTTGACCCCTCTCTTTCTAGCGCACTAATATTTTCTTTCACCAAAACTGTTAGCCCTCCTTTTTTTTCCTTCCCTACCTCTCCTGAATACCTTGTACCAAGGAATATTAAGCATCCAATACTCCCATTGTTAAGCCAGCCATATTCCCATGTGGCTATTTGCGCCTGCAGCTCACCAACCTTATTAACCACACGTCATTTACACACATGCACTCCAAACCTGACTTAGACCTCTTTGTATTTTCTATGATTCCACCTAATTCTGTATTATTTCTAACTCTAACTGTCTCTCCCAGTCCTCTGTACACCTTGTTTCTACTTTTTAATACTACATCTTGCTGCCCAACCCCCACAGCACTCTTTAACCTGCCTGCTAGGATATTGGTCCCAGCTCAGAGAAGAAGTGGCCACCCCATCCATCCTGAACAGGTCCCTCCTGCCACAAAACTGGTCCCAATGTCCCAGGAATCTGAAGCTTTCCCTCCTGTATCATGTCTCTAGCCATGAATTAACCTGCCATATCCTCTCCTAATTCTACTCTCACTAGCGCATGACACTAGGAGTAATCCAGAGAATTACTACCTTTGAGGTCCTGCTTTTTAACTTGCTCCCTTGCTCCTTAAACTCTGACTGCAGGACCTCAACTCTCTTCCTCCCTATGTCATTGGTTCTGACATGGACCATGATTTCTGGCTCTTGCCCTTTCCCCGCAGAATGTTCTGCACCCTCTCTGTGATGTTCCTTACACTGGCACCAGGGAGGCAACATACCATATGGGTCTCATGTAGACGGTAGCAGAGCTGCCTGACTGTCCCCCTGCCTATCAAATCCCCACTTACCATTGCATTTCTACACTTTTGCTCTGCTCCCTAAGCAGTCCTTTGCCTCACGGTGCCAGGCTTGGGACTGCACTCCTTTGAGGTGTCATCACCCTTACTGTAATTCCTCATTCAATGCTGAATATCAGTTGAGAGTGCCACACTCCCGGAGGATTCCTGCACTGCGTGTCTCTTCCTACCCTTCCGGGTGGCCACCCACTTGCTATTCTGAACTCTACCTGGCTGTGGGGTGACCACCTATCTGGTTGTGGGGTGACCACTTCTTCTCCATCTCACCCTTGGCCCTCTAAACATTCCCTCGTCACTACCACTCATTTTATCCAAGGGTGGACGGCAAGAAGCCAGAGTCCACCTTACCCTGAACCTGCTTCTTTCCTCCATGCCCCTCCTACCTTTCCAATCTATCCATTTCCCTCACACAGACCTTGTTTGCTTTCAAAATTCAATTTACTTATTCTTTTTAAAAATATAATCACGATGAAGCATGACACTCTTATCTACCTCTATCTGTTTCTTTCTCTATCTGTCACTCTCCCTCTTTATATCTCTTTCTTTGTCAGTAATTTGGATGTTTATATTTTATAGCCATCAATAAAATGCTGGTGATTGAAAGCTTTCTGTTTACTTCAAAATTTAATTCATTTTTATTAAATTAACTCAAATTAGGATGAGAAAATTTCTGAAGTTTATAGAACACAAAACAAATAGATATATAATCAGTGGAGTCTGTCATTTTTATCTCTCTCTCACACACACACCCAAACACATACATACACAGCAACTAGGGGCTGGATTTTACCAACGTCGGTGGGTCCGTGGTGGGCGACATCGGTGGCGGGTCCTGGCCTCACTGCTGGCTCCAGCCCACTGTCCAAAATGATTTTCCCCCACTCAGTGCGTTTACCGGCCAACTGAAAGAAGCGGGTCTGATGACATCATTTGATGACGCATCATCAGCCGGTTTCCTTAAAGGAACCATGCACAAATTGATTTTGACATTTGTGCTGTCAGTGTTCCACAGCATTGAGGTGCTGCAAACACTGACAATCACTGCACAGAGGTGCAGGGCTGCACTCAGGCTCTCCCATGGCTCCCTCCATATGGAGGGAGTCACAGCACACAGGTAGGTCCTCTTCTCTTCTGATGGGTGGAAGAGACCTCCCCAGGAGATCAATGCAGCCTGGTTGTATATTGCACTGGAGGACACAAGCAGAGATATCATCAGGAGGACCAGGCTGCAGTGGTGCAAACCTTTCAATGATCTCAGTAGATCACGAAACATTACTGCAAAGCCACACTCAACTTCATCCTGCTGTGCCACTCATCACATCCCCATCACTCTGCCTTCCCTACCCTACTCCTGCACATCCTTATTCACACCAACTTACCTTACACTTCCACTCATCCCCCTCTATCTACATTATCACTTTCCCATCTCACTAGCCACCCCTCACACTCACCCTCATCCTAGTCCAATCATACCAACTAACAACACACAAGGGTAGCCACTTGTGTGTTTTAGCCAATGTTCCTGCAAGTTTCTGTTAATGTGCTGTCAAACATTGAAATCTTTATTTTCAACACTTTGCATTCTTGGACAGATTTGTGTGAACATTTGGAAGTGGCTTAGTGAGTTGCAGTGAATGGTGAGACATAATGGTACCCCCCACAATAGTTATGAGTGTGAAAGGAATGGCTTGGGCATTGTAGGGATGCTTTATGGTGTTGGTGTGGGGTGGTGCCAGCCTGGTGCACCATGCAGTAGCCAGGGTATACATCATCAAGTGAAGTAAATCTGGCCATGGTGAGGCCATCCCTGGTGTCCCGGGCAGCAATGTGGTCGGTTGCTGATGCCTGTGTCCTGAGCAGCATCAGTTGATTGCGGAGAAGGTGGTTGTTAGTGCTGCTGGTGTGCCTAGTGCAGCTGGTGTGCCTAGAGCTGATCGTGATGGGATTCTGAGGATCAAGGTGAGATAGTTTCAAGGGCACCGATGCTGATGTAATAGATGGCAGGTGAAATGAGATGACCGAAGCGATCTGTCAATGGCGAGAGAGGTTGTTCCAATGAGGTGGGACTGGATAAAGATTTTACTCCAAACACTTGCAACCTGCATAAACCTCAATCTGTCTTCCAAATGCAGTAAGCAACAGCTTCTGAGCTTGGAAAGTGAACAGATGTGAGATGGGAGCTTTTACAGCACATTTGCAGCTGTCAAGTAATGAGATGATTCCATGGTGATACAACTCCCGACCTGCTTATCTGACGTGATCCTCGAGCAGCGTGGACCCCGTGAGCGACCTTGTAAAATGTAAAGGTGAGCTCAAAATACTTCTTAATGGGCTGTTAACAAGGTCATAATGACCTGAATTGCCTCCCCCGCTGCTGTGTGTTGGGTCTGTTCAGCCCTGACAGACCCAACACCTGGGAAAGGCACGTGGCGGCGAGTTGACAGCAGGGTCCTGACCCGCTGTCGAAATTTTTTTTCCCCACCCAACCCGTCACCGAACGTGCCTGCTAACTGCCCGAAAAAATCCCCCCTGTGTTTTTATGAAGAAAACACTGAAATAAACCTTATCTGAATAAAGATTTTGCAATTTGCCATCAAGCTTTTCTTCAAATAATTTTGAAAACTGATAGAACCAACTAGGAGCCAAGAAAAAAATCATCAGCTCAGTTGATTCAATTGTATTGGTATTGAGATATTGATTGCATTCAATACATGTTCAGATCACATAATCTACATTCAGCTAACAGAGTCCTAGCTCTGGGGAATAATATCCAGCCCATGCCCAGACTTTCAGAATGGAAGTATTAAAAGACATTATAAAATAATTCATTGGATAAATATACTCATGTTATTGTGAAATATAGATTTTTTTATTGACCTTTTAAATTTTGTTTAAACCTTATTTTGGACATTCAGTTACTGAGGAAAAAAAGGGCGGGCAATTTTTTTTAGAGTGCGTTGTCATTGATTTGTGGGGAAAAGATAATACAGTACCAAATAGTGTCTCTAAATTGCCACTCTGCTTGTCTGACATCCAGTAGTGCAGAAATTTCCTCCAATTAAATGTTGGGAAGACCGTAGCCATTGTCTTCAGTCCCCGCCACAAACTCTGTTCCCCAGCCATCGATTTCGTCCCTCTACCTAACATCTGTCTGAGGCTGAACCACACTGTTCACAACCTTGGTGCTGTATTTGACCCTGAAATGAGCTTCCGACCTCATATCTGCACCATGACTAAGACTGTCTATTTCCACCTCCGTAACATCGCCCATCTCTACCACTGCCTCAGCTCATCTGCTGCTGAAACCCTCATCTATGCCTTTGTTACCTCTAGACTTGACTATTCCAACGCACTCCTGGCTGGCCTCCCACATTCTACCCTATGTAAACTCGAGGTCATCCAAAACTCGGCTTCTTATGTCCTAACTCGCACCAAGTCCCGTTCACCCATCACCCCTGTGCTCGCTGACCTACATTGGCTCCTGGTTAAGCAACGCCTTAATTTTAAAATTCTCATCCTTGTTTTCAAATCCCTCCATGGCCTCGCCCCTCTCTATCTCTGTAATCTCCTTCAGCCCCACAAACCCCCGAGGTATCTGCACTCCTCTAATTCTGGCCTCTTGAGAATCCCTGATTTTAATGGCTCAACTATTGGTGGCCGTGCCTTCAGCTGCCTAGGCACTAAGCCCTGGAATTCCCTCCCTAAAACTCTCCGCCTCTCTACCTCTCTTTCCTCCTTTAAGATGTTCCTTAAAACCTACCTCTTTGACCAAGCTTTTGGTCATCTGCCCTAATTTCTCCTTATGTGGCTCGGTGACAAATTTAGTTTTATGTCACTCCTGTGAAGCGCCTTGACATTTTACTACATAGGTGCTATATAAATACAAGTTGTAGTTGTTGTTGCTACAGCGAAACATGACAGGTAGTTTTAAGACTAATGTTGGAAGTCCTATTTGAGTGCCAACTATTGGCATTACAGGGGGGGAACAGAGATAAGTGAACATTTTAACATTGAAATTTCCATTGAAAATTTTTACATTGTCATTTTCAATGGAGAATCAGACCTAAATAAGAAATGTAGGCCTAGAAATTAGGTTTGCCTCCGCCAGGGCTTTTGCGCCCGAAATTTTGCGCCCGCGATAATTGCCGCTGCGTCCACCAAAAATTCAGCTGCCCCGCGCCCAGATGGCTGCGGGCGCTAATGGAGGGTTTTAGCGCCTCGCTATGGGCGCTGAATGCAGGTTTGCGGCGCTAATCCCCCGCTGCGGCACCCGATGCGGTGCGGCAGGCTGGGGTACTGCAGGCCTCCTCCTTCTGTTAAGGAGGAGCTGCCTGCAGCCGACCGCTGACCGGTCGATTCGCCCGACAAATGAGCCCGGCACCTCGGAGAAGTGCCGGGCTCGCGGGCCACACACATCAG
Source organism: Somniosus microcephalus (assembly GCF_052327205.1). NCBI lineage: Eukaryota > Metazoa > Chordata > Chondrichthyes > Squaliformes > Somniosidae > Somniosus > Somniosus microcephalus. The sequence goes on along the minus strand of NC_141001.1, from coordinate 62,750,746 downwards.
TGCCGCGGGGGGGTGGTGGAGGAGTCCGGGGAGAGAGGTGCGGGCAGGCGGCCGCCGGGAAAGCAGCCGGCCGCCGCTCCACCTTAATGCGCCGGCGCTACGTGCTGCAACATCCCGTTGAACAATCGTTGGTTGCGGCTGCCACGGGCGAGGCGGCCGCAACTGAATTTGGGCGTCCGGCCGCGTTACCACGGCAACCGGGACGCTGCGCACACCAATTACGTCATCGGTGCCGGCGCAGCGCTACCGGCTAACACCGATGGTAGGGCCCAACGCAATTTCGATCGCGGCTATAATTCCGGCGCAAGGCCCTGTAACGCCTCTAATTGGGCGCTAACCCCACCGAATTTCTAGGCCGTAATATATTATCGATAGATACGTGAAGTTTTCAATAAAAACAAATAGACTGAGGAAAGAATATGTGCTTCTGTAATAAAGAAGTTGTCATATTAAACAAAAAATTTTGCCATATTGCTCTCAGCAAAATTTATAATGAACACATTGGTATAAAATTCTTCTGTTTGTTAGTGTGGCAGAGCCACTAAGGGACTCCAATCAATTGTATATAATTCCCTTTAATAATATGTTAGCTACAGCCTGAGTCTGTATCTTTGTTTTCACTGTTTACATGTACAGAGCGCGATCACTTTAATAGCGCGGGTAAACGCGATGACGTCACGCCGTTCATCACTTGATCCCCCACCAGCGGGAGAAACATGATGACGTCATGACGTCAGCCACGGGACCGCCCAAGCAGTCCTCGTGGAGCCTCCGAACTGACTAGACCTATATTCAATGTTCTCCTGTAATTATCCGTTAAACTCTGTTAGCTTTCATTAAACCTCGTTTATGTGATCGCCTGAGTAGACCTCAGTCTTTTGATAGGAACTAGACATTCCTACATTGGTGACCCCGACTTTTGCGAACGGTTTTCGCAGAAGTTACTGAACATGGAATCGAACGCCGTTGCTTTGAAGCTACCACAGTTCCGGGAGCAACAGCCAGCCGTGTGGTTCATCCAGGCTGAAGCCCAGTTCGCAATCAGGAACATCGTTGCGGATCAGACCCGTTATTATTACGTGGTCTCCGCCCTCGACAGCGCCACAGCCTCGCGGATCGTCAGCCTGCTTGGTAATCCACCAGAAGATCGCAAGTATGAAACGATAAAGGCACGGTTGTTACAGGTCTTCGGGCTCATGAAGTTGGAGCGCGCCCGCCGGCTGCTCGCTATGCCCGGCCTCGGGGACTCCAAGCCTTCTGAGCTCATGAGCTAAATGCTCACGCTCCTGGGCTCCGAACCGGAATGCTTCCTCTTCAGGGAGCTATTCCTCAGCCAGCTACCGGAGCAAATTCAGGCTGCCCTAGCCAGGTTGGAAGTCACGCACTGCGCAGAGCTGGCTGCCGAAGCGGACAAGATTTTCGTGGTGACACAGCAGTACTGCGTTGCCACGAGGTGCCCATCCCCCACAGACGCTGCTCCAGCCCCTCAACCTGTGCGGTTCTGCTCCTACCACGCCCGTTTTGGTGCGAAAGCAAGATGCTGCCGCCCTCCCTGCAGCTTTTCGCTCAAAAAAAAAAAAAAAAAACAGCAGCCACCCTGTCGAAAGAGGACCGGTTATAACGAGTGCCTCGCGGCTGCGATGGCAATCGGTAATTCGGGAAAGCTCCTCTTCATCACCGACTCCCTATCTGGTCGACGTTTCATCTGCGACACCGGGGCGCAGTGTAGCATCCTACCCGCGTCAAATCTTGATATACAAGCCGGGGGGCACTGCCTCTCCCTCGAGGCGGCTAATGGCTGGGCCATTCGGACCTTCGGAAGACGGCGGGTCCAGGTGTGCTTCGGCGGCCAGCGGTTTTACTGGAATTTCATCACGGCCGAAGTCTCTCAAGCCATCCTCGGGGCGGATTTTTTGTGCGCCAACGGCCTCCTGGTGGATGTAAGGTACCGCCGGTTGATCAATGCAAGCACTTTTCACTCCATCCCATGCTACTGCGGTAATGCCGTGTCGCGCACTGTCTCCTGTGCGTTCCCACCTCCGGATGACTTCACTCGCCTCCTCGGAGATTTCCTAGACCTCACCAGACCCACTTTCTCTTCCACGGCCACGAAACATGGTGTCGAAGATCACATCACCACTACTGGCTCCCCGGTCTACGCACGGGCCCGGCGCCTCGAACCTGGCAAGCTCGCAGCTGCGAAAGCGGTGTGCGACACGATGGAGCGGCTAGGGATTATTCGCCGGTCGAATATTCCCTGGTCTTCGCCTCTCCACATTGTTCCGAAACCTGGCGGCGGCCTTGCGGCGACTACCGACGCCTGAACGACACCATTACTCCTGATCGGTACCCGATCCCTCATATTCAGGATTTCTCTGCCCATTTGGCGAGAAATACCATTTTTTCAAAAGTCGACCTTGTCCGTGGCTACTGCCAGGTCCCCGTGCACCCGCAAGACGTCCCGAAAACTGCAGTCATCACCCCATTTGGCCTGTTTGAATTTCTGCAGATGCCGTTTGGATTGAAGAACGCTGCACAGGCTTTCCAGCGCTTGATGGACTCCGTGCTTCGGGACCTCAAGTTTCTATTCGTCTACCTCGACGACATCCTCATCGCTAGCCCTAATAAAGAGGAGCACATCTGCCATTTACGCACCCTCTTTAGATGCCTCAGTCAACACGGCTTGATCATCAACCTGGCCAAGTGCCAGTTCGGCCTGCAGCAGATTGATTTCTTAGGGCATCACATCACATCGGACGGCGCAATTCCCCTGCAAACGAAGGTGGGGGCAGTTACTTCTTTCCCGCACCCGCAGACCATCAGGGCCCTGCAGGAGTTCCTCAGGATGGTAAATTTTTATCACCGGTTCGTCCCTAATGCAGCTCTGCTCATGCAGCCCCTGTACGAGGCCCTCAAGGGCTAGTCCGGCAAGGATCCGCTTAGCTGGGCGGTCGACATGGACCAGGCGTTCGTCGACACAAAAGGCGCCTTAGCCAACGCTACCATGCTGGCACACCCGCTGCCAGGTTCCACCATCGCTCTTACCACCGACCCGTCAGACTACGCCATCGGCGCAGTGCAGGAACAGTGGGTGAATGGGACGTGGCAACCGCTGGCGTTTTTCAGCCGTCAACTACAGCAAAACGAACGGAAGTACAGCACATTTGACCGGGAGTTGCTGGCCCTTTTTCTGGCCATCCGCCATTTCCGGTTCTTGCTAGAGGGCCGTCCGTTCACGGCTTTTGTGGGCCATAAGCCACTAACGTTCGCTATGGCCAAGACCGCCAAACCGTGGTCAGCTCGGCAACGACGTCAGTTGGTGTTTATCTCAGAATTCACCACTGACATTCAGCATGTGTCCGGTAAAGACAACCTGGTGGCGGATTGCTTCTCCCGCGCGACCATTCATGCAGTCCAGCTCGGCATCGAATATGCCCTCATGGCTGCGGATCAAGCCTCGGATCTGGAAGTACAATCTTACAGAACCAACCCCTCTAACCTCCAAGCGGCCGACATCAAATTCCATGCCGCGGGCACTATGCTACTCGGCGACGTCTCTGTAGGAGATCCTCGCCCTATCGTGCCGGACGCCTGGCGCCGAAATTTTTTTGACGCCATACACGGTTTGTCGCACCCTGGCATGAAGGCCTCGCAACGGTTGATGTCGTCCAAATTCATGTGGTGGGGCATGCACATGGATGTCCGCGACTGGGCCAACACCTGTGTGGTCTGCCAAAAGGCCAAGGTGCAGCGTCACGTCAAGGCTCCATGGGCCACTTTCGCTGTTCCAGAACGTAGGTTTCATCATGTGCATGTGGACCTGGTGGGGCCACTTCTGCCTTCGCACGGGTTTACTCATCTTCTTACAATGGTGGACCGCACCACTAGATGGCCTGAGGCGGTTCCTTTGGCATCCACCACTTCCGCAGACATCGCCAGGGCATTCATCTCCGCTTGGTTCGCCCGTTTCAGGGTACCAGCGGACATCTCGTCTGATCGGGGGCCGCAGTTTTCTTCTGAGCTCTGGAACACTGTGGCTCAGGGGCTCGGCATCAAGCTACATCGCACCACTGCCTACCATCCACAGGCGAACGGCCTGTGCGAAAGATTCCACAGGTTGTTCAAAGCCGCACTGCGAGCCAGCCTTCAAGGCGCGGGCTGGGTGGACAGGCTTCCATGGGTCCTTTTGGGTCTTTGTACGGAACCTAAAGAAGATCTTCAATCGTCCTTGGCGGAGCTCGTATATGGCCAGCCGCTACGCGTACCAGGGGATTTCCTTCCGACTCCAACAGAGCCATGGTCCGCATCCCAGCAGCTCATCAGCCACCAGGAGGCAGCCAGAAGTTTCGCTCCAGTGCCTATGTCGCATCACGGCTTACAGAGCTCCCACGTCCCAGTTGAGCTGAAGAACGCCGACTATGTGTTTATCCGCCACGACGCTCATCAGGATCCGCTCAAACCCCCTTACACTGGTCCTTTCCGCGTGATAGAGCTGGCAGACCAAACCTTTTCGGTCGATATCGGAGGTAAACCGGAGCACATTTCGGTTGACCGGTTAAAGCCGGCTCACTTGGACCTTGACCGCCCAGTCGAGATCGCACAACCGCCGAAACGTGGCCAACCGCCCACAGTCGCCATGCCAGATCAAACGCAACCGCCCGCCAGCTCGCCCGCCGTCCATCAGCTTCCACTCCAAGGTTACAGAAGTCGATCTGACAGGCTTGTCAGGCCTCCTCGCCGTTTTACTTTTGCTGTTAAAGACAATTCTGGGGGGGCACATGTGGCAGAGCCACTAAGGGACTCCGATCAATTGTATATAATTCCCTTTAATAATATGTTAACTACAGCCTGAGTCTGTATCTTTGTTTTCACTGTCTACATGTACAGAGTGCGATCACTTTAATAGCGCGGGTAAACGCGATGACGTCACGCCGTTCATCACTTGATCCCCCACCAGCGGGAGAAACATGATGACGTCATGACGTCAGCCACGGGACCGCCCAAGCAGACCTTGTGGAGCCTCCAAACTGACTAGACCTATATTCGATGTTCTCCTGTAATTATCCATTAAACTCTGTTAGCTTTCATTAAACCTCGTTTATTTGATCGCCTGAGTGGACCTCAGTCTTTTGATAGGAACTAGATATTCCTACATTAGTTTAATTTATTTATGAATCTATCTAAGATAATCTGGGCAACAAATGTGTTAAATGCCAAATGGAGGAATTTCATATGAAAGCAGTAACACAATTTTTACAAATACCATTGAGAGTGGTTTCAATCCTTTAGGTCCTGCGAAACCTATAGCAAGATATCGACCGCCGTAGTAGGACGACTATATTGCTGAGTAAAAAAAATGCTGCTAATTGAAGCATTTCATCATTAATCAACATTATTCTTGAATATCAATTGGAGAGATTTCACTTTGTTTCACACCTAATTTAGTTATTTACCTGCAGTGATCACATTCTGCTTGATAAAAGTACGGACCTCTTTTCAGATTTGAATTGTGCTTGTGCAGAACATTAAGAACATGAGAAAAGATGAAACAAGAAATGGTTATTTAGTCCACCCGGTCCTTCAACAGACACATCTGCAAGCTACCCGACTATGGAATCTACCTCAACAATTCAATCTCCTGAGGAATTGTCTCATTAATTCCCAGAAGAAACCAAGCAATACTCCAGACTATTTATTCATCATTGTATCTTTATGTTTTAATGTTGGCTTGCTACCTTCCACAGAGAATACCCTTGCCCTCCCTTAACAATATAAGTTTAGGATCAAGCAAAGATCATTCAGCTAATTGAGCATGTGTTCCTTTTTATTCCAGTTCTCTGCATGCAGTCATTTCTATCCTATCGGCCATGTTTATTTTTAGATGATCTTTTTGTGTTATTCGATCTTAACAAAGGCATCATTGATCAAACCTGTTCCCATCAATTTCCATCTGATTCAAAAACCTGTTTAGCAGCCTTTTAAATACGTGTACCGATTCAGCCTTGCTCCTAGGTCACTGTTTCCAGATGAGTGAACTGCATTTCAGTCAGTTTGCATCATGCTAGGTGATACAATCCCAAGAAGCTAACAACTCAAAAGCAGACCTGAGTATAAGTAAACATGCAAAAACAAATAGTCACATTGCAATTATAGTGTGACACAGACTTCTAACATAAACTGTAGATATACCAAATGGGGGTTATTTTCTGAATAAGTGATGGAGGTGCAGAACCTCATCTGCAAGCATCCTGCATTGTAAAATCATAAGTTTCTCTCCATCTAAATCAATGGAGGGACAGTCATTGGCAACACCTACACTATGTGATGGTGGTGGCATGGCTCCCACCTATCAGTGATTACTCAGAAAATTGGCCACAAAGTTCCTTCACTTGTATTGGAGGATTTGATACATGGAAGGCTGAAAGTAGATGCAAGTGTTGAAGGTGTAAGATTTGTTTTCAAGTGAGGTTCTGGGGCATGCCTGCCCAGGAAAATATGATCAAAGGAAGAAAGAAAGAAGTTGCATTTATGCAATGCCTTTCACAACCTCAGGAGATCCCAAATTGTTTTATAGTCAATGAAGTACTTTTGAAGTGTCATCACTGTTGTAATGATACTTTATTTGGAGTATGTTCAAGTATTTTGGCATCTGCAATGAAAGTTCTCAATTTTATTGAAAACTACTCTTAATTTGTCATCTTGGAATTAACTGTTTTTATTTATATTTTTAAAGTTATTTACTGTAGTAGCAGCATCTATTACTGGGAGAATTTTTAAAATTCTACCTACTAGCAAATGTTGCTATTTTCATTCCTTCCTCCCAATTTCCTTCACCGTGTGCTTTAGAATTGCAGAGCCATAGTTGGCATCATGATTCTCAGTCAACCAATCATAATCATACGAACATAAGAATTCGGAGCAGGAGTAGGCCATACGGCCCTTCCAGCCTGCTCCGCCATTCATTAAGATCATGGCTGATCTTCGACCTCAACTCCACTTTCCCACCTGATCCCCATATCCCTTGATTCCCCTAGAGTCCAAAAATCTATCTATCTCAGCCTTGAATATACTCAACGACTCAGCCTTGAATATACTCAACGACTCAGCATCCACAGCCCTTTCGGGTAGAGAACTCCAAAGATTCATAACCCTCTGAGTGAAGAAATTCCTCCTAATCTCAGTCTTAAATAGCTCACCCCTTATTTTGAGACTGTTCCACCGAGTTCTAGACTCTCCAGCCAGGGGAACCAACCTTTCAGCATCGACCCTGTCAATCCCCCTCAGAATATTATGGCCTAGAAATTCGGTGGGTTGCGCCACCAGTTAGCGCCTAAAGAGGGCACTCAGTGGCTTTAGCGCCACTGGCCACGCCTCCCGCGAAATTTAGCGGGGCGCTAATGGTGGCATTAGCCTGTAGCGCTGCGCCGCCACCAATGACATCATCGGTGTGCGCAGTGCCCCGCTACCGCCCCGAATGCGATACTGGGTCATGCCCCCCCCCCCCCCCCCCCGTAGCGCCGGTCGCAAATTGCGACCGGTTCACGGGGCCTACCTGTGGCGGTAGTGGTGCAAATTAAAGGGGAGGTGCGGGGTGGCCATTTTTTTCCAGTGGCCGCCTGCCAGCACCTCCTCACGCTGCCCTCCCCGGCCTCCTGATCTCCCCCCGGGCAGTGCCGGCTGTGTCTCGAGAGCCCGGCACTTCTCCTCGGTGCCGGGCTGTTTTGCCGGCACTCGCGATCGGTGATCGCGCTGGTGCAGGCCCTTCCCCTTTAAGAAGGGGAGGAAGGCCTGCAGTACCGCAGCGCGCTGTGTCGCAACGTGTGGCGCTGCGGCATGTTGCGCTGTGATATTCAGTTTGAGCGCCCCAAGAGGGACGCGGGGTGCCTGGAACAGCGCCCCGCGTCCCTCTTGGGGCGCTCAAACTGAATATCTCGCTGGCGCTCCCGGCTCCTTCCGGGGCGGGACTTCCGGCGCCCAGGCGAGCTTGGCGCCCAGGCGAGCTTGGCGCCCCAAACGCGGCGCCACTGAATTTTTAGCCCTATGTGTTTCAATGAGATCACTTCTCATTCATCTAAACTCCAGAGAGTATGGGCCCAATCTACTCAGTTTCTCCTCATAGGACAACCATCACATCCCAGGGATCAATCTAGTGAAAGCAAGTTGTGAAGAGGACACAAGGAATCTGCAAAGGAATATAGACAGACTAAGTGAATGGGCAAACATTTGGCAGATGTAGTATAATATGGGAAAGTGTGAGGTTATCAACTTTGGTAAGAAAAATACAAAAGCAAATTATTATTTAAATGGAGAGAGATTACAAAATGCTGCAGTACAGAGGGACCTGGGGGTCCTTGTGCATGAAACACAAAAAGTTAGCATGCAGGTACAGCAAGTAATCAGGAAGGCAAATGGAATGTTGCCCTCTATTTCAAGGGGGTTGGAGTATAAAAGCAGGGAAGTCATGCTACAACTGTACAGGGTATTGGTGAGACAACACCTGGAGTACTGCGTACAGTTTTGGTCTCCTTATTTAAGGAGGAATATACTTGCATTGGAAGCAGTTCAGAGAAGGTTCACGAGGTTGTTTCCTGAGATGAAGGGGTTGACTTATGAAGAAAGGTTGAGCAGGTTGGGCCTATACTCATTGGAGTTTAGAAGAATGAGAGGTGATCTTATTGAAACATGTAAGATACTGAGGGGGCTCGGCAAGGTAGATGCAGAGGAGATGCTTCACCTCATGGGGGAATCTAGAACTAGGAGGCATAGTTTCAGAATAAGGGGTTGCCCATTTAAAACTGAGATGAGGAGGAATTTCTTCTCTCAGAGGGTTGTAAATCTGTGGAATTCTCTGCCCCAGAGAGCTGCGGAGGCTGGGTCATTGAATATATTTAAGGTGGAGATAGACAGATTTTTGAACAATAAGGGAGTGATGGGTTATGGGGAGCGGGCAGGGAAATGGAGCTGAGCCCAAGATCAGATCAGCCATGATCTCATTAAATGGCGGAGCAGGCTCGAGGGGCCAAATGGCCTACTCCTACTCCTATTTCTTATTTTCTAATGCACTGCATGTATGAAAGGCATAATCAATGGGTCCTTCCCCCATTCCCTTCCTCTTTCCCCAAAGTGTTGTGCCAAAGTATACCCTGGCCAATTTTTCTCCCTCAACCAATATCCCAAAAGCAGACTAACTGATCATTTGTCTCATGTGTTGTTAGTGATACCTGTATGCACATTTTAGGGACACAAAATCTAACTGTCATTAAGTAAACAGAGGGTGAGGTCAGAGTTTAATTGTGCTTCTTTCTCTTTATTTTTTATCTGTGATTGGTAAGGTCATTCAGGTGTTACAGACCTTGACCCTTTTGTCAAAGTATTTTCAATTGCTGGAAACTAGCTATTTCATATCAGTCCCTTTTTAAAAATATTTTTTAAACTATGACATGGAAACTTGTAGCATGACATTTGAATTGTGAATAACAAGAAGGGTGTGCCAGAATACTAATTATCAGATAATTATTATAAAACCTCATGCTATATTTTTCTTAAGCAAAAGTCCCACTGGAATAGTGGTGGGATGGGTCCTGTACCCATCCGTCTCCCTGATCCTGGTGGATCATCCACGGTCAGGTTTACTTGTGTGTTGGTGGGCTCCCAGTAGTTTTTTCAGCTTCTGCCAGATTACCCACCTCAGGTAAGGGGAATAAAATAGCTGCTACGCAATAGTGTGGCTGGCAGCAGTCAGCTGAAAAGAGATCTTTAAAAATAATATATATATTTTCAAATTTTCCACTTTCCCAGAGCAATCAATTTTAGAGCAAACAATTGCAGTAGGCAAAGGAGCCCTTTAATTGGCAACTCCCCCACTACCTTGGCAATGCTGGATGCTGCAAATACATTGGCATTCCTGAATCCCAGCATTGCTAAGGCAATAATGACAGGAAGTACATGGGATTACATAGTTCCATCATCAATCTATTATTTGAATACATCTATTCAAATATGGGTGGACACATTCAACATCCACTTCCATCTCCGGTGGAAAACTGGAGGGATGCCTCACTACACTTACCATTCTTGCCCATCCTAAAACGACCCCAAATGGGCTAGAAAATGTAGGCCATTTTATCCACACCCATCACGACCCCAGGACCCCCATTTATTGACCTTACTCATCGACCTGAGTATGCCCAATAAGAACTTCCTTCACCACTTAAACCTCACAAGGGAGGCTGTCACAGAGTTATACCATCTGCTGCAGGCTAACCTACAGACAGCATCTAGAATATGGATGGTACTTCCCATAGCAGTGACGGTTAATACAGCATTAAGCTTTTATGCTCATAGAGGCTTCCAAGCCTAAATATGGGTTAGCATGCACACATGTATCAAGCAAGTGACAACATCTTCATCTCTTTCATTGTGGCGAATAGGGCTCAGTCGGGCCTGGAACGTTCACCAGGTGGCAGCAATCCCAACCATCAAGTGTGTCATATAAATATCAAGGCTCCTTATACATCAATCCCATAGCTATATGAATTGAAAGGGATTCTTTCAATTAATGTTCAGTTATTGTGTGAGCACAGAAACATCATTATGCATGTGACTGCCCTTTATCTACGGAGCACCATGAAGTCTTCATTATATGACAATCCATTTTTGTGCATTTTTGAAGGGTCACAAGATTGGGTAGATAGCTTATGGAACTTCATTGATGTCCTCTGCAAACATGGCTGCTGACTTCACTGAGAAGCCCTCAAACAGTAGTGGAATGGAGATACAGTGAGGCACCAGTAGAACACATTTTAGGCATGCTGAACCAAAGATTCCACTGCTTGAACTGTTCAAGCAAGGTGCTTCACTATAGTTTGGAAGTAATCTGCTGAATGTTAAAAAGGCTTGCAATACAAAGAGTGAGAATGCATGATGAAGAGAAAGCCCATATTTTAGCAGAAGCAGAGGAGGCAGGTGAGGTAGTGCCACCTGGAATATTGATGTGAAAGTCAATGATTGATAAATGTTTCCAGCAATTCTCAGATTCAGCCCTGCACAAATATTGCAGAGAGATGAAACACCACACAATGTACCAATAAAGAACAGGGTGTACATATCCATCTACTTAATGCCATCTTACATCAGGCCCCACGTCCAAAAAAAAACTGCACACACTAGGCAGAAATAAAGTGCTTCAAGTTAATTGCACGGTGGTAGAGTTTCGGTTTTGGGCACAATCGTCGATTCTGGTGTAAATTGCGTCTTAAATTGCACCCGTTTTGAAGTGTTTTTTTCCCCCTGAGTTTCCGCTCAATCTCATTTGCATATCACTGAATGCAAAATCTACCATGAGCCAGCGAAATCGTGCAGCGATATAATACAAGATTTTTTAACACAAGTATTGCTTTAAAAATTTTCCTTGCTATATTTAAGAGTGGTAACTTGGTAAAGTTTGATTAATACAACTGAAAATGGGTTTATCACTGTTGGGTGAAAATAAATTCACATCTAATCTGTGGTAAAGTAAAAGGTGCAGTTTATTGAAAACAGAGCTCTGGGAGAAGCGTCTCAGACCCCGCGGTCTGTGCGAGCACCTTCTCCCCGATCAACAAAATTCACAAGCTTATATACAGTACAAGACTGGAGCACATCGATAGCCTTGATTACATTACTTATTCCTTGGCCAGTCTGGCTTCGTGGCAACAACCGCCCCCCTCCCCAATTATATTCCTTCAAAAACAACCTAATTATAACTTTACATCGTTAGCTAAGCCCCTTCTTTTAGTTCTGTCTTTTATCTAAGTTTGTCCAGTTATCTGGACAGCAGGGTCCTTTCTTACTTCATTGTGGCTTCGGCCGATCAGTGACTCGTGATTGGACATGGCTAACCTTGTTATTGTAGCTTCTCATATCTCCACATGCTTAATCACTTTTGTAGTTCAGTCCATTGTGTTTTTAAACTAGTCTCGACTGAAACTAGGTTGTCCTGCTGTGTCGCTCGACTGCAACATTCAACTGGTTCAAATCCCAATCCTTCAATCACAAAAAATAAGCGTTTTAAATCAGTGTCATTCCATGACCTATGAGTAGCCCTATTTTAAATTACTGAAAGTGATTTAAAAAAATATACAAAACTATTTTCTAGTTAGATTGGGGTACAGTAGTCAGTTCCTTAGTAAATTTTTAAAAATGCATTCATAACCTTTCAAAACATGCCAATTAGTGTCCTCGAACCCAAAAGATTCAGCTTAAATTTTGGAGCCTCCTTGAAGGCCCGCGAACGAGCGCAATTAGTGGAAACTTCCAATGGTGATTAAAACTGTGGCCAGTTTTGTGACAGGAACTGCTTCTAGCACGATGTTTTTAAAACTAATGCAAAAGATTGCAGATACTCTAGTTACACTGAATGCAATTTGCGCTTAAAATTCTGCAATCTTTTGCGACAGTTACGCCAATATTGGGGAAATTCTGCCGAAAAAACCAACACAATCGAGCGGAAGCTCCAGGCCAGTGTCTTTATGTTATAAAGTACCTCCAAATCCTATCACCAAGCTTCCCCTGGGTGACCCTATAAACTGTGCTTCTTCTAGTTCCTCATGCTATGTCTAAGTGCTCTCTGAGTGGAAGAGGCAAGTGTGGTAGTGGGTTGTTCTTCAGTCCGTAAGAGTGACCCCGAGCTTCCAGTCACTTGTCACTTTAATTCTCCCCTCTACTCCCACTCTGACCTCTCTGTCCTCGGCCTCTTACACTGTTCCAATGAAGCTCAACGTAAGCTCGAGGAACAGCACCTCATCTTTCGATTAGGCACTTTACATCCTTCTGGACTCAACATTGAGTTCAACAATTTCAGACTATAAGCCCCCCCATTTTTTCAGGCGGCAGCTGTTGATGATTCTGCCATCTCCATTTGCAACATTTAATCTCTCCTGCCTTCAATCCTAGCACAGACTGTCCCTTTAGTTCCTTCCTCCATGCTTTGTATGTTACTTTCACGTAGGTAATCGCTTCCAATTTTGTGGACTGTGCAAAGTATGCCCTAAAAGTCAAATAATGTATCAATGGTGGGTTCACTTTTCTTGATATTCCACCTGATACTACAAAACTTTTTTATTGCTTGTTATTAGGCCTGACTCTATTTACTCTATCTGCAACCTCCATCCAAGCAGCTTTAACCTTCACAGCTTTCACAGGGGGCTGGGTTTCTGCTCCAAAGAAGGCCACCTTCATTTGCTACAGCTGCTGCAACAGGACCTCCATGACATCCTTAGTAGATGGGGAGTTTGCTCCATATTTCTGCTTGCACACATTTTCTTCACCCCAGGGCTCTTCCAACTTTTCTTGCAGTTACTGTTCTTCCACTGCAAATAGAACAGCATCCATAACAGAAGCATCAACTCTCCTTTAACTCCAGCAGCAGCCCTTTATGAGCTGCTGTGTGACTGGATTTCCCATGCCTCCAGCCAATTGCTCTCTGACCAGACTCCCTGTATATATATTTTTCTAGTGAGACTATTCAAATGAGCAGGAGGAACTGGCCTTGCAAAACTAGGCCAGCCCCAGCCTACCCACTACCAGCTCAGGTGCACCACACCCAATTTTGTTGACTTCAAAATTAAGGGAATAAATCATTTTAACAAGGCAGTATATATTGTGGATACACATGAACATTGTAAGTTGTGGTAAAATAGAAATAATTATGTAGATTCCTAAAATAACAGTGAATGCAACAAGATTTAAAATAGAAAGCAGTACATTATTTATTTCACTTTTCAGATTAATGGAGGCAAGAAATCCTTTTATCTGTGTGTGTATATAAGTATTAAATTGTGATGTCTGTATTAGTGCATTCAACTATTGTGATTAATAGGATGTTAACAAAGGTTTAATAAGGCTGTGACATTTATTAGATCATAAATGTTTATAGCTGCAACCATGTTTTTGTTTTGATCAGAGTACATAAATCTAGTGGTCTATTTCATTACAGTGATATTCATAAATAGATACTAATTATTGCATACATATAATTGATCATGTATTATACATCAGTGGTATTCATAATATGGCCCGGGGGACAACCTGCCCATCACCTGTAGCACTTGGCAGATTTGCTGCTATATCTCTGGGCTTCCATTCACAGTCTGCCCATCTCTGGAATCAAGCTCAAATTTAGCAGTTTCCATTCCTGTTCATGCTGTCCAATGAAAGACTGCTATCAGGCCCGTATAATGTTAATAGAATTATATGTCCTGTAGATTCCCCTTAACCCCTAGACAAGACTCAGACATTTACAATTCCATTGATTCAATGGAAATGAAAATCAGGAGAGATGTATAATAGGCAGGTGAATCAATATTACCCACTTTAAAATATCACTCATAGTCAAAGTTACCACCTGTGACTGATTGATTATAGCGTAGGAATGTCTAGTTCCTATCAAAAGACTGAGGTCCACTCAGGCGATCAAATAAACGAAGTTTAATGAAAACTAACAGAGTTTAACGGATAATTACTGGAGAACATCGAATATAGGTCTAGTCAGTTCGGAGGCTCCACGAGAACTGCTTGGGCGGTCCCGTGGCTGATGTCATGATGTCATCACGTTTTTCCCGCCGGTGGGGGAATCACGTGATGAACGGCGTGACGTCATTGCGTTTACCCGCGCTATTAAAGTGATCGCGCTCTGTACATGTAAACAGTGAAAACAAAGATACAGACTCAGGCTGTAGCTAACATATTATTAAAGGGAATTATATACAATTGATCGGAGTCCCTTAGTGGCTCCGCCACATGCGCCCCCCCAGAATTGTCTTTAACAGCAAAAGTAAAATGGTGAGTAGGCCTGACAAGCCTGTCAGATCGACTTCTGTAGCCTTGAAGTGGAAGCTGATGGACGGCGGGCAAGCTGGCGGACAGTTGCATTTGACCTGGCACGGCGACTGTGGGCGGTCGGCCACGTTTCGGCGGTTGTGCGATCTCGACTGGGCGGTCAAGATCCAAGTGTGCCGGCTTCAACCGGTCAACCGAAATGTGGTCCGGTTTACCTCTGATATCGACCGAAAAAGTTTTGTCTCCCGGCTCTAGCACGTGGAAAGGACCAGTGTAAGGGGGTTTGAGCGGATCCCGATGAGCGTCGTGGCGGATAAACACATAGTCGGCGTTCTTCAGCTCAACTGGGACGTGGGAGCTTTGTAAGCCGTGATGCGACGTAGGCACTGGAGCAAAACTTCTGGCTGCCTCCTGGTGGCTGATGAGCTGCTGGGATGTGGACTATGGCTCTGTTGGAGTCGGAAGGAAATCCCCTGGTACGCGTAGCGGTTGGCCATATACGAGCTCCGCCGAGGACGATTGAAGATCTTCTTTAGGTGCCGTACGAAGACCCAAAAGGACCCATGGAAGCCTGTCCACCCAGCCCGCGCCTTGAAGGCTGGCTTGCAGTGCGGCTTTGAGCGACCTGTGAAATCCTTCGCACAGGCCGTTCGCCTGTGGATGGTAGGCAGTGGTGCGATGTAGCTTGACGCCGAGCCCCTGAGCCACAGCATTCCAGAGCTCAGAAGAAAACTGCGGCTCACGATCAGACGAGATGTCCGCCGGTACCCCGGAGCGGGCGACCCAAGTGGAGATGAATGCCCTGGCGACGTCTGCGGAAGTGGTGGATGACAAAGGAACCGCCTCAGGTCATCTAGTGGTGCGGTCCACCATTGTAAGAAGATGAGTAAACCCGTGCGAAGGCAGAAGTGGCCCCACCAGGTCCACATGCACATGATGAAACCTACGTTCCCGAACAGCGAAAGTGGCCAATGGAGCCTTGACGTGACGCTGTACCTTGGCCTTTTGGCAGACCATGCAGGTGTTGGCCCAGTCGTGGACATCCATGTGCATGCCCCACCACACGAATTTGGACGACATCAGCCGTTGCGAGGCCTTCATGCCAGGGTGCGACAACCCGTGTACGGCGTCATAAACCTTTCGGCGCCAGGCGACCAGCACGATAGGGCGAGGATCTCCTACGGAGACGTCGCAGAGTAGCGTAGTGCCCGCGGCATGGAATTTGACGTCGGCCGCTTGGAGGCTAGAGGGGTTGGTTCTGTCAGATTGGACTTCCGGATCCGAGGCTTGATCCGCAGCCATGAGGGCATAGTCGATGCCGAGCTGGACTGCATGAACGGTCGCGCGGGAGAGGCAATCCGCCACCAGGTTGTCTTTACCGGACACATGCTGAATGTCAGTGGTGAATTCTGAGATAAACGCCAACTGACGTTGTTGCCGAGCTGACCACGGTTCGGTGGTCTTGGCCATAGTGAACGTTAGTGGCTTATGGTCCACAAAAGCCGTGAACGGACGGCCCTCTAGCAAGAACCGGAAATGGCGGATGGCCAGAAAAAGGGCCAGCAACTCCCGGTCGAACGTGCTGTACTTCCATTCGTTTCGCCATAGTTGACGGCTGAAAAACGCCAGCGGTTGCCACGTCCCATTCACCCACTGTTCCTGCACTGCGCCGATGGCATAGTCTGATGCGTCGGTGGTAAGGGCGATGGTGGCACCTGGCAGCGGGTGCACCAGCA
This sequence comes from Somniosus microcephalus, assembly GCF_052327205.1. Taxonomy (NCBI): domain Eukaryota; kingdom Metazoa; phylum Chordata; class Chondrichthyes; order Squaliformes; family Somniosidae; genus Somniosus; species Somniosus microcephalus. The sequence goes on along the minus strand of NC_141001.1, from coordinate 62,734,193 downwards.
TGGTTGCATTGGCTAAGGCGCCTTTTGTGTCGACGAACGCCCGGTCCATGTCGACCGTGCAGCTAATTGGATCCTTGCCGGACTTGCCCTTGAGGGCCTCGTACAGGGGCTGCATGAGCAGAGCTGCATTAGGGACGAACCGGTGATAAAAATTTACCATCCCGAGGAACTCCTGCAGGGCCTTGACAGTCTGCGGGTGCGGGAAAGAAGTAACTGCCTCCACCGTCGTTTGCAGGGGAATTGCGCCGTCTGCTGTGATGCGATGGCCTAAGAAGTCAATCTGCTGCAGGCCGAACTGGCACTTGGCCGGGTTGATGATCAAGCCGTGTTGACTGAGGCGTCTAAAGAGGGTGCGTAAATGGCAGATGTGCTCCTCTTTATTAGGGCTGGCGATGAGGATGTCGTCGAGGTAGATGAATAGAAACTTGAGGTCCCGAAGCACGGAGTCCATCAAGCACTGGAAAGCCTGTGCAGCGTTCTTCAATCCAAATGGCATCCGCAGAAATTCAAACAGACCGAATGGGGTGATGACTGCAGTTTTCGGGACGTCTTGCGGGTGCACGGGGACCTGGCGGCAGCCACGGACAAGGTCGACTTTTGAAAAAATGGTATTTCTCGCCAAATGGGCAGAGAAATCCTGAATATGAGGGATCGGGTACCGATCAGGAGTAGTGGCGTCGTTCAGGCATCGGTAGTCGCCGCAAGGCCGCCATCCGCCGCCAGGTTTCGGAACAATGTGGAGAGGCGAAGACCAGGGACTATTCGACCGGCGAATAATCCCTAGCCACTCCAGTGTGTCGAACTCCGCTTTCGCAGCCGTGAGCTTGCCAGGTTCGAGGCGCCGGGCTTGTGCGTAGACCGGGGAGCCAGTAGTGGTGATGTGATGTTCGACACCATGTTTCGTGGCCGTGGAAGAGAAAGTGGGTCTGGTGAGGTCTGGGAAATATCTGAGGAGGCGAGTGAAGTCATCCGGAGGTGGGAACGCACAGGAGACAGTGCGCGATACGGCGTTACCGCGGTGGCATGGGATGGAGTGAAAAGTGGCCGCATTGATCAACCGGCGGTGCCTTACATCCACCAGGAGGCCTTTGGGGCAGAAAAAATCTGCCCCGAGGATGGTTTGAGAGACTTGGCCGTGATGAAATCCCAGTAAAACCACTGGCCGCCGAAGCACACCTGGACCCGCCGTCTTCCGAAGGTCCGAATGGCCCCGCCATTAGCCACCTCGAGGGAGAGGCCGTGCCCCCCGGCATGTATATCAAGATTTGACGCGGGTAGGATGCTACACTGCGCCCCGTTGTTGCAGAGGAAACGTCGACCAGCTAGGGAGTCGGTGATGAAGAGGAGTTTTCCCGAATTACCGATTGCCATCGCAGCCGCGGGGCGCTCGTTATAACCGATCCTCTTTCGACAGGGTTGCTGTTGTTTTTTTTTGAGCGAAAAGCTACAGGGAGGGCGGCAGCATCTTGCTGTCGCGCGAAAACGGGCATGGTAGGAGCACAACCCCGCAGGTTGAGGGGCTGGAGCAGCGTCTGTGGGGGATGGGCGCCTCGTGGCAGCGCAGTACTGCTATGTCACTGCGAAAATCTTGTCCGCTTCGGCAGCCAGCTCTGCACAGTCTGTGACTTCCGACCTGGCTAGGGCAGCCTGCACTTGCTCCAGTAGCTGGCTGAGGAATAGCTCCCTCAAAAGGAAGCATTCCGGTTCGGAGCCCAGGAGCGTGAGCATTTGGCTCATGAGCTCGGACGGCTTTGAGTCCCCGAGGCCGGGCATAGCGAGCAGCTGGTGGCCGCGCTCCGACTTCGTGAGCCCGAAGACCTGTAACAACCGCGCCTTTATCGTTTCATACTTGCGATCTTCTGGTGGATTACCAAGCAGGCTGACGATCCGCGAGGCTGTGGCGCTGTCGAGGGCGGAGACCACGTAATAGTAACGGGTCTGATCCGCAACGATGTTCCTGATTGCGATCTGGGCTTCAGCCTGGATGAACCACGCGGCTGGCTGTTGCTCCCAGAACTGTGGTAGCTTCAAAGCAAAGGAAAGGGAGGTGGGGTAGCATTACTGTTTAAAGAAGTGATTAACACAATTGTAATGAAGGATATTAGCTCTGATGAGGTGGAATCTGTATGGGTAGAATTGAGAAATACTAAGGGGAAAAAAACGTTAGTGGGAGTGGTTTATAGACCTCCAAATAGTAAGGCGGAGGTTGGGGATGGCATTAAAGGGAAATTAAAGAAGCGTGCAATAAGGGCACAGTAGTCATCATGGGTGACTTTAATCTACATATAGATTGGGCCAACCAAATTAGTAACAATACTGTGGAGGAGGAATTCCTGGAGTGTTTACGGGATGGTTTCCTGGACCAATATGTCGAGGAACCAACCAGAGATCAGGCCATCTTAGACTGGGTATTATGTAACGAGGAAGGATTAATTGGCAATCTTGTTGTACGAGGCCCCTTGGGTCGGAGCGATCATAATGTGATCGAATTCTTCATTAAGATGGAGAATAAAGTAGTTGACTCGGAGACTAGGGTCCTCAATTTAAATAAAGGAAACTACGATGGTCTGAGGAGCGAGTGGGCAGGATTGATTGGGGAATGGCACTCAAAGGGTTGACGGTGGATAGGCAATGGCAAACATTCAAAGACCGAATGGATGAACTACAGAATTTGTTCATCCCAGTTTGGCATAAAAATAAAACAAAAAAGGTGACCCAACCGTGGCTAACAAGGGAAATTAGGGATAGCATAAGGTCCAAGGAGAGGACATATAAATTGGCCAGAAAAAGCAATAATCCTGAGGATTGGGAGCAGTTTAGGATTCAACAAAGGAGGACAAAGGGATTAATTAAGAAAGGGAAAATAGAATATGAGAGTAAGCTTTCAGGGAACATAAAAACTGACTGTAAAAGCTTTTATAGATATGTGAAGAGAAAAAGATTGGTGAAGTCAAGCGTAGGTCCCTTGCAGTCAGAATCGGGGGAATTTATAATGGGGAACAAAGAAATGGCAGGCCAACTAAATACATATTTTGGTTCTGTCTTCACAAAGGAGGACACAAATAACCTCCCAGAGATTCCGGGGAACATAGGGTCTGATGAAAGGGTGGAACTGAAAGAAATCAGTATTTGTAGGGAAATGGTGTTAGGAAAATTGATGGGACTGAAGGCCGATAAATCCCCAGGGCCTGATAATCTACATCCCAGGATACTTAAGGAAGTGGCCCTAGAATTAGTAGATGCATTGCTGGTCATCTTCCAGAACTCGATAGACTCTGGAACGGTACCCATGGATTGGCGGGTAGCTAATGTTACACCACTATTCAAAAAAGGTGGCAGAGAAAAGGCAGGGAATTATAGACCGATAAGCTTGACACCGGTAGTGGGGAAAATGCTAGAGTCCATTATAAAAGATGTAATAGCAGAGCACTTGGAAAGCAGTGATTGGATCGGACAAAGTCAACATGGACTTACAAAAGGTAAATCATGTTTGACTAATCTACTGGAATTTTTTGAGGATGTAACTGGTAAAATAGATAAGGGAGAACCAGTGGATGTGGTGTATTTGGACTTTCAGAAGGCTTTCGATAAGGTCCCGCATAAGAGATTAGCGTGCAAAATTAAGGCACATGGGATTGGGGGCAAGGTATTGACTTGGATAGAGAACTGGTTGGCGGACAGAAAGCAAAGAGTTGGAATAAATGGGTCATTTTCCGAGTGGCAGGCAGTGACTAGTGGGGTACTGCAAGGATCGGTCCTAGGACCCCAGCTGTTCACAATATATATTAATGATCTGGACGAGGGAATTCGATGTAATATCTCCAAATTTGCAGACGACACAAAGCTGGGTGGGAGGGTATGCTGTGAGTAGGATGCCGTGAAACTCCAGTACGATTTGGACAGGTTGGGTGATTGGGCAGAAACATGGCAAATGCACTATAATGTGGATAAATGTGAGGTTATCCACTTTGGTGGCAAAAACAGGAAGGCAGATTATTATTTGAATGGCAATAGATTGGGAGAAGGGGAAGTGCAAAGAGACCTGGGTGTTCTTGTGCACCAGTCGCTGAAGGTAAGCATGCAGGTGCAGCAGGCGGTTAAGAAGGCAAATGGTATGTTGGCCTTCGTAGCAAGAGGGTTCGAGTACAAGAACAAGGATGTCTTGCTGCAGTTGTACAGGGCCTTGGTGAGACTGCACCTTGAGTATTGTGTGCAGTTTTGGTCGCCTTACCTGAGGAAGGACGTTCTTGCCATGGAAGGAGTGCAGTGAAGATTCACCAGGCTGATACCTGGGATGGCAGGAATGACGTATGAGGAGAGATTGTGTCAATTGGGCTTATACTCACTGGAGTTTAGAAGATTGAGTGGGGATCTCATCGAAACCTATAAAATTCTGTCAGGCCTGGACAGACTAGATGCAGGAAGGATGTTTCTGATGGCCGGGGAGTCCAGAACCAGGGGTCATAGTCTAAGCATAAGGGGTAAGCCATTTAGGACTGAAATGAGGAGGAATTTCTTCACCCAGAGAGTGGTGAACCTGTGGAATTCTCTGCCACAGAGGCCGGTGGAGGCCAGTTCATTAAGTATATTCAAGAAAGAGTTGGATATATTTCTTAAGGCTAAAGGGATCAAGGGATATGGGGAGAATGCAGGGACAAGGTACTGAATTTGGATGATCAGCCATGATCTCTTTGAATGGCGGAGCAGGCTCGAAGGGCCGAATGGCCTACTCCTGCTCCTATCTTCTAGGTTTCTATGTTCGTTTCCATGTTCAGTAACTTCTGTGAAAACCGTTCGCAAAAGTCAGGGTCACAATGTAGGAATGTCTAGTTCCTATCAAAAGACTGAGGTCCACTCAGGCGATCAAATAAACAAGGTTTAATGAAAAGTAACAGAGTTTAACAGATAACTACAGGAGAACCTCGAATATAGGTCTAGTCAGTTCGGAGGCTCCACGAGGACTGTTTGGGCAGTCCCGTGGTTGACGTCATCACGTTTTTCCCGCCGGTGGGGGATCATGTGTTGAACGGCGTGACGTTATCGCGTTTACCCGCGCTATTAAAGTGATCGCGCTCTGTACATGTCAACAGTGAAAACAAAGATACAGACTCAGGCTGTAGCTAACATATTATTAAAGGGAATTATATACAATTGATCGGAGTCCCTTAGTGGCTCCGCCACAATAGGGCAGCAGTCTGAAACAGGGTTCAGATGACAATACAAACAAATTCCAGGCTGTTTATAACTGTTAGAGGAACCACAAGATGAGACTGTAATCTTCAAATGATTCCAGACTATCAGCTATGAACTTGATAGGGTAGAACAACTCATAGGGCTCGATTTTGCCAGGCCCGAGGAGGCGGGATTGGTGGCGTGTGAGTCGTAAAAATCACAAAAAATGGCGGGCAGCTCCGATTCTGCCTCCATCCCACCTCTGAGCAATTCGTGGTTTCAGACCCCGTTTCCATCCTGCCTCCAAGAGGCAGGATAGGCCCTTAAGGCCCTTAACTACCAGTTAATTGCCTCTATAATCCCATTTTGAGAGACCTTTCTGATTTTAGCACATTTCCCCCCTCCTGCACATCTCCTCTGGAACTTGCCAGTTAATCCTGGTGGCCTCACAAGTGGATTGCTTACTAACAGCTGCAGCTCCACCATTAAAAAGGAGTTTTCACCAATGATCATTTGCAGGTGGCAGAACTTTGTTGTCACAGGTCTGGGGGAACTTTTAGCAGGCCTACTCATTGTTGTGGAAGTTTGGAGCTTGACACCCATCTCCAGTGTGACCTCCTGGGAAACCTCTCTCCCCACCTTGACTGAGCACTTCCTCAACTGAGGTATATACCAGAAGCTTGGGAACCATTTATTTCCTTTCCTCCTGGACATCAAATTCAGACGAAGACCAGCCACGGCAGCAGCAGCACCCAGAACAACAACAGCACCAACAGCAGGAGCGCCAAGCTGCTGTTCACCCACCTGAAGCTGCACAGACCAGAAGGCGCCAATGCACGACCACATTGCTGCTCAGGATGCAAGGGACGCATTCACGTTGGCCAAATTTGCTTAGCCTGCACAATCAAACACTTTTGCTTCGCATCTCCTTACCAGAGCATCGACAATGGACAAGAACCTGCAGATTCCTATCACTCTGACCACCATACTGACAATTGCAAGTCACCCTAAGCCCTCAGTGTGGAAGTCCCATTTGCGAAATGACACAGGCCACAACTTCAACAGTTTGCCATCAAATCTGTTGGCTTGTCAAAAATTAATACAGCAGAACACCCAAGTGACTACCCTTGTGACTACTTGTGCTTGATCTTCCTCTTACGCCTGCTGCTACGTGGTGCTTCCCCTGTGGCTTCATCAGATGTGGAGGCCCCTTGCTCACTTTCTTGCTGCTCCTGTCTCGACACCTTCGGCAGCCGTCCTCTGGGAATGCAAACCTGTGAGGGCTCGGCAACAGTCTGCTGCTCCTGTGGCTGTGTAGCCCATCTTAGTTGGGTGAGGACTCTGGTGGGGCTCTGACCGAGGGCTTTGCAGTGGCATGGTTGTGTGAGTGCTTGGAGAGGAGCCCCCACTTCCTTGTTGTCTGCCACCAACATCCCTCTTATGGGTCAGCACCACTTCAGAGCTAGCAAGTGGCTTGACAGCACCTTGCTGCACTTCAGGAGGACCATGAGGACCCGTTTCTGCACTTAAGTCCTACTCCAGAGGACTTCCATGGAGGTCTGGTTTCTATTCTCAATAGCTGACCATCAATCCTCCAGAGATGTCAGTCTATTCTGAACAATGACCATGTTTTCAATACCTTGGCAACTAAGCTCCTCCATGGCCATAGCCATCCTCTCCTCTACCGTAGCCATCCTCTCCTCTACCATAGCCATCCTCTCCTCTACGGTAGCCAGTCTTACCATGGAGGTAGCCATCCTTTCCACGGATGTTGCCATCCTTTCCGTGGTGATGCGTTCATGCGCCAATGCCTCCACAAAGGCTCTGCTCTGCTCATGTTCGCGATGGACTCCTCCATTCACTCCACACTCGCAGCGACCCTGGAGACAAAACCTGCCAGAGACTCATGCACCTGTTCCTGGAGTTCCAGCACCACTCTCCTTCTGGATGGACCTGGAGGCACAGGGTCCACATGCAGCTGAGCTGAGCTGGCTGACGAGGACTCTCCCCTGCTGTCCCTGTCTGCACCATCTGCTGATGCTCACTTGTAATCTGTGACACACCAGGTGACAACACTACTCTATCTCACAAAGGTACCACCGAGGTGTGACTGTCTGCGCTGGTGCGCTGAATTCTGCTGACGCTGCGCCCTCCAAGGTTGCAGTTTCCTCTGAGGTGTCTTCAGGCTCAGGCTGTTCCTCCTGGACAGTGGGGACGGGCGCTCTCGATGGTCCTGTGGGGGAGTAAAGGAAAGAGTTAGAGATTTGAGGTAAAGGTTGCATGCACATTGAATTGTGCAGATGATCATAAGTCAATCTGTTAGAGCGTCAGAATCATTATCAGTCACTCATGCAATGTCAATGAGAGAGATACTAAACTATTCTGTCACCAGCTTGCTGTGATGCGCCCGTCTGTCCATCCCCCACTTGCGAATCGTCCTCCACTCTGACGATCTCCAGGGCCGCCTCCTCCAAACTGGTGTGCTGGGCTACTGAGGGTGGCGCTCCTCCTGTCCTTGCTCTTTCCCTCTTATTGTGGGCTCTCTTTTCCTGCAATGAGGGACACAAGTGGAGTTTGAGTGAGAATGAAGGAGTGAGTGTAGAGAATCCATAACATAGATGCTTAGAAGGAGACAAAGAGCCCTCCCTGTGTGTTGCATGTTGTTGTCATTGCATCACAGTGATAGGGAGTGTGAGGGCTGCATGTTCGAATAGTTAAGTGAATGTGACCATAGAGAGAGGGGGAATGGGTAAGGGAGCAGGGATGTAAGGGTCAAGTAGGATGTGGAGGAAGAGGTTGGCAAAGCAGAGTACTGGTGATAAGAGGTGATGGGGATCAGATTGAGGCTGATGGGAATGTCATACTCACTTTTCCTGTGCGGAGATGGTCACAAAACCTCTTCCTGCACTGCAGCCAAGTTCTGCTGCACATAGAAATTGTGTTTACCTCTTGGGCCACTTGCAGCCACACAGCTTTAGTCTGCTGGGGTGGCTTTTTCCTCCCTGAGGAAGGGAAGAGCACCTCCTTATTTGAACTTGCTCCTGTCTTGTTTTGCACACTTTGTACAAAAATAATAAATTGCAGGACAATGGAGTATTACAGTTTAAACTCTTTTAATGAAGCATCAGGTCTGTTCTGACTCACAGCAGCACGGCACCATGTGGACAAGATGGAGTCAGGACCCCTGGGTCTTCCAAACAATAGCAGTCCTTACAGATGCCTGCAGGCCAATGACAACTCAGCATGTGATCACATGTGAATATAATAGGTATTCCTTACAGATGCCTGCGGGCCAATGATAATTCAATATGCTAATGTTACAGCTCCCTCCACCAGAGCTTGGAGGGAGGCCTCATCCAATCTTGGAGCACACTTTGGTCTGGTGGACATAATTGGTGAAGGAAACGCTCAGAACAATGGCCATAAAGTTTAAAGGCTGAAAAAGAAGCAAGGCTGCTTGCAGGCCTTAAATCCAGCAACATTGGTGACGTTATCGGAGGCGACTTTCTGGATGAAAGGGCTCATTGGGCCAGGGGTTTCCACATGCTGGAAATCAAGTGCCCAATTAGGGCAAAATCACACTTTTGTCCCACTTCACGTTGGAGTCGGGATCCTGACATGACAACCACCTGACACACCCCCAGACCACCCCCATGACAAAATCCAGCCCATAGAGTGGGGAATAATCTACTAAATCATTGCAGAGTTCTTAAACAATATAATGTTATTCAGTAATTTGAATGATTAAGGGCTGCCTTGAAAGTATGTGCTAATTTGGGTATCACTTTTATATTTTATAGTGCTTAAACCCATATATCATAAGAAAAATCAACGTTGTTCACTGGGATTGGAAGTTGCCAGTATCAGTCAATCATTGGATTTATAAAGCAAAGCGTATTCAGACAAGTTAAAGAAAAAGAACTGATACAAAAGTTGGTTGAAATGCTAATAGTATTTGAGTTGCTTCCCCAATTCAATAGTTTGTCTCGCTAATCGACAAACATAGCGTTGGGAGGTCCCTGGCCCCGGGTGTTTGGAAGGGGATGTCTGGCATAGGTCTGATTATAAACAGAGGCCTATAAAAATATAGGGACGTAAACACACTCAGACAATCAGGCTTTTTAAACAGAAACTGCTAGTGCAGGTTTTTGACTGACGTGCGAGATTAGAATATATAAGGGTGGTTAGAAGTTATTTTGTTTCAGTCAGGCAAGGTGACCTACTGATGTGGGGAAGCATAGCATGTTCATTATTTTAATTATGCAAAGCAAATATTGCTGATTGAACTAAGTGAGTCCGATCATAACTGTCATTCTGCAAGTTCACTTGCTGCAAAGTCAAGCAGCTTAATGATTCATATCTGGCTTCACCTTACTAAGTATTTTCTCGGTTGACCGTTGGAAAAATTTGAAAGATGTACATGCAAAAGACATGGATATCCAGTTTATATTCTTATTCCCCTTGGTTATACTATAATTCGATATTGGGCAGTATGGGCACATGCCTAAATGTACGATGCTCAGACCACTTATGGGAGTGACTAGTGCCGCTGTACCCAAGAGAATATCCAAGGCAGACCCAAATTTGTCACTGCATTTTGCAGTGGCATTCACAGTCAATGAATGTTTTTGGATGATTTTTAATTCAGTTATCATAATTTGATGTCAGGATTTTTTTGTTGTTAGTTTTGAAGAGACACCCCCACACGAATGATTCCTGCTGTCACTCACCACTTTCTTCAAACAGTGTCCTTGGCACAATCTCCCTCGGGCCTGAATTGGATGACCATTGTGTCATTAATAAATGAAAGCTGAGGCAGAGGTAACTGCATGTTTGAAAGGAAAAGTGGATAAATATTTGAAGCACAGGAAGATCGAGAGCTATGGGAAGCAAGCACAGAAGTAAGATTACTTTTGGATTGCTCTGGAAAAAAGGGGAAAAGGACTCAAAGGGCCAATGACTTCCTCCTATGCTGTAAATGTCTCTATTTCTAGAACCTCCAAACTGTGCAACTTCTTTCCTCATTCTGCCTCCCTTCCCCCTAAAACTGCAGGTTTTAAAATGCTTTGTATTGCCTAACCACTATTTATTGATTTACCTCCTACTCTTTTCAGCCTTATTATTCTGCTCCATGGTCTTTGTCCCTATGCCTGGGAATTTTAAAAATGCACATGATATTTCTTTGCACTTTGATGTGTGTTCTGAAAATTGAAAACTAATTTTACACACATTTAAATTCTAAATTTACAACCTTTCATCCTGTAAACTTCAGGTTACATTTCACTTCCTTTTTAAGTATTTCCACAGACTTCTCTGTAAAAAGGAAATGAGTAATTGTGCGTGTAAAATGACAGGGTTGTATTATTTAAGAATTGTACCAAGGCAGGTGGGGCCCTCACTTAACGATCTGAAATTTCCAGTGTATTTGTGGCCAACAACACGAGCAATCAGGGCGCAAAACAAATACGTGGCCTTAAAGATCACAGAAAATTGGGTGTACGCGATTATGCATGTAACTACGGTATGCCCAGATCGCCTCGAACTTTTACAATTGTTTATCTATGCCTCTGCCCGAACACATCTCTGCCCATAATAATGGCTCCATTCTCTATGTTATAGAGGCTTATATGCGCGTTTCCTGCAATTACATGTGCTCCCTTCAAATTACAACCAGACTTCTAGGCACCCGTAGTTACCTGAATCAAGCACAAATGTATGGTTTTGGACTCTTCCCCCTCGCCCTCCCCCTCTTTATCTTCTCTCAGGCATTGTGCGCCATCTTGCCCTGCAAAGGCTATAATAGAGAAAAGTTAGGTTTGCAGTCATTTGACTGCGCGGATCAATTGAAGGTGCTATTGGTCTGCATCTTTCCAACGAATTTTGCTGCAAAGTCACCGATCAACTAGCTCTGCTTTAAAGACATGAGTGCGTTGCCCACAATGGGGAGGAAGAAAGGGAAAGCATGGTGAATGTCTTATCTTTCCTGTTCTGGTCAGGTCATTGAGTTTCTTGCAGCACTAAAATTAACTGAATGCAAACTACCATGGAGCTGCCTCTGCCAACTCCTTCCACGCCCATCTACTGACCACATGTGACAGCTGGGATGTGGGTGATTTCAGGAGCCGGTCCCGCCGACCCTCTCATCCAGGAGGGCTTGCAGGTCATCTTCCACAAAGTTAAAGGTCCTCTTCCTGCCAGCCTTCTCCTGTGAATCCGTCATCTATGAGAAGGGAAAGATTTGAGAGAATGGAGACTCTATATATGAATCAATTAAAATGAATTAACGTGTGTGCTACTTACTTTGCACGCCCCAGCTCATTTGAAGGAATTATTTTTTCCTCCCACTTTTATAGTCCTCCACCCTTGATGCCATATTGATCATGTTCCAATTACGTTTACACCACGCTGGCAATTTACACTGATTTATGCCCATTTTATGTTCAGGCATATGGCCATGAGATTGGCAGGAAATTTGAGCATAGCTTGACATCGGCAGAATGGGCGCAGGAATGGGCATAATTTCGGATCCAACTTCTGGGTTGTGCCCCCCACAGGAAATTCCGGGCCAACGTCTCACCTCTGACATTGCAGCACGCCCTCAGTACTGCACTGAAGTGTCAGCCTAGATTATGTGCTCATGTCCTGGAGCGAGGCTTGAACCCACAACGTTCTGACTGAGATGAAAGTGCTCCCACAGAGCCAAGGCTGACACTGATAACACTTGCTAAGCCATTGCATAACTCTCCAACAAAAGAAGCTAATACCAACTAAATTCAAACTACCATGGAGCCCATTTACTTTCTGAAATTGTAACTTGCTTTTTATTCATGGGGTCAACTTCCATATATATGCTAATGGAACGCAGCTTTACTTTTCCACCACTCTTCTTGATTCCATGACTGTTGATGTGCTGTCTGATTGCCTGTTTGCTGTCACAAGATAACTACAGATGAGGAAGGCCAATTGACCCATCTTACCTCTTTCATCCATAGACATTCTACAATCCCCAATCACCGCATTAAAATATTTCCTAAATGATTCCAGGGTTGTTTGCTTCACTACTCTACCTTGAAATCCCTTCCTGGGGTGTGGGGAGAGGGGGCTATTTTCAAGTTCCCTCCAAAATAGGCGTGATGCCAACAGAGTGGCCACGCCTCTCACCCGAAACCGGTGTCAGCAGGTTGAAACCATTTTCAGATTTGGGCCTCATTTGAATGCAGCCGGCGAGCTCCGGCACCAAGCCACACTACACTGCGGCTCACTGGTTGTGGGAGGGCCGAAGAATTGGCTGGCTCCTACACCAGTTCTACCAACCTTTTCAGTACTACTTCCTGCCTATTGTTATGCTATCTAATTAATCTACTACCTCTTCTTCTATCTTTTGTTCTCATTATCACACACTTCTTTGAAAGCCAAGCCAAAATACTCATTTAGTATCTCCACCATTCTTTCAACCTGCATAAGATTTCAATTTTACATTTCTAATTGGCCCTGTCCTTTTTTAAATTTTTCTTTTGCTTTTTATGTGTTTATAAAATCCGTTACTATTGTCTCATATTCCTTTATACCCCCTTAGCTACTGCAATCCAATTTTTTGCTTCCCCTCTATATTTTCTGTACTCTTTGATTTTTGGTATTAATTGTCCTAGATTTGTCATATTCCTCTTTCTTCAGTCTCATTTTAATTTCTCTTCTATCCAGGGAACTATAGATTTTGCTGCAACCCTTTACTTCTGGTGGGAATATGCCTAGCTTGTACTCTTACCATTTCCTATTCAAAAGTTTGCCATTGTCCTTGTTAGATCGTGTATTTTTGATGTAGTGTGTCCTTCAATAACTAGACACGAGACTGCAGGAACAATCAACAGGTATTTACTGGATGAGGGTTACTCTAAAACTAAACGTACAGATCCCAACTCAGGGTTTATATACAGGTGTGGTCACTGCCGGTACTACAGTATACAGGAGCTGTAAAAAGTAGTTCTCCCCTTAAAGGTACATACACTACAATTCCTCCCCTTTTAGATTGACAGTACCATAACATTCATTTAACAATTAACACTTTTAACATGCACATTAACTGAAAATAGTCCATTTATAAATTCAGTCTTTGGGGCGGCTTCCTGATCCTTTCTGGATAACGCCTTTCCTGAGTGTTTTGTTCTTGGTGCGGAGGCCCCCTGTCGTCAGTTGGTTCATCAGCTTCTGATGCTACTGTTTCTGGGGTAGATGCTACCTGTATGTCGGGTTCATCACCAGGTGTGCGAGCCATGGGGTTGACTCGTTCCTGTGACTCTAGGATCTGGTCAACATGGCGTCTCACAATGTTCTCCCCAACATCCACTGTGTACATTAGTGGCTCCTGCCGTGTGCATGTCGTTCCTGGTTGCCATTTCTCTGTTCGGTAGTCACGGGCCAAGACTGGTTGCCCTACATTGAAGCTCCTTGTCGGCTTCTCATTGATGTGCTGGAATTGCTTATTCTCAACATCTCTTCGTACATTTGGTCTGAGCAAATCCAGACGAGATCTCAACCTTCGGTTAAAGAACATCATGGCCGGGGTCTGGTTGGTGACTGCATGTGTCGCATTTCTGTAGGCTAACAGGAAATTGTCCACCTTATGCTGCAGTGGAATGTCATCATCGCACATGGCCGTTACTGCTTTCTTAAAGGTTTGTACGCACCTCTCAGCCAATCCATTTGTGGCTGGGTGATACGGGGCGGATGTGTAATGCCTTACTCCATTCCTTTTCATGAACCTTCTAAACTCTTCGGACACAAACTGTGGTCCGTTATCAGAGCAAATCTGCTCTGGCAAGCCGTTCCTGGCAAATATGGTCCGTAGGACTGCAATAGTTTACTCCGTGCTGGTGGACGACATTTTGATCACCTCAGGCCATTTCGAGTGCGCATCCACGGCTATTAGAAACATTGAGTCCATGAATGGACCAGCAAAATCAATATGCACCCATTGCCATGGAGATGAGGGCCACTCCCATGGGTGTAGAGGGGCATGTGGTGGTGCATTTTGGACCTTCTGGCATCCTGAGCAGCTCTTTGTCAGGTCCTCGATTTGCTGATCGATCCCCGGCCACCACACATAAGCCCTAGCAAGGCTTTTCATTTTTACCCCTCCCAGATGGCCTTCGTGAAGCTCATTGAGCACTCGCTCCCTTAACTTGGGTGGAATTACCACTCGGGATCCACACATCAAGGTCCCCTGGAATACTGACAGCTGTTCTCTTCTGGATGAGAATGCTGGCAACAGTGAGTCGCCATGTGTTGGCCATTCCTTCACCATCAAGTCATATACCCGAGACAGTGTCGGGTCATTTCGGGTCTCCTTCTCTATATCAGCGTTAGTTACTGGCAAGCGTTCAATTATAGTCGAATGAAATATTTCGACAGGATCCACTGCTGGTGCTTCCTCCGCAGTAGGCAGTGGCAGGTGTGATAGCCCATCAGCGTTTCCATGCTGTTTCGTGCCCTTATACTCGATTTCATATTGGTTCGCCCCTAGAAAAAGGGACCATCTTTGTAGCCATTGCGCAGTCATCACCGGCACGCCCTTCTTTGGATTAAAGATGGAGACAAGTGGTTGGTGGTCCGTCAGCAAGGTGAACTTCTGCCCGTGCAGATAGTGGTTGAACTTTTTCACTCCCCACACTAGGCTGAGGGCCTCCCTGTCAATCTGGACGTAGTTACACTCGGCTGAGGTTAGTGACCGAGACGCAAAGACTACCGGCCTCTCCGAGCCATCCGGGAACTTGTGCGACAGCACCGCTCCAATGCCATAGGGTGATGCATCACACGCCAACCGAATTGGTAGTGCTGGGTTGAAATGAGCCAACACCTCTCTTGATGTGATCAATTCTTTGCACTTCTGGGAAGCTCGTTTACATTCGTCACTCCACTTCCATGGTACCCCCGTTTGCAGTAGGGTGTTCAGTGGGTGTAGTACTGTAGACAAATTCGGCAAGAACTTATGGTAGTAGTTCACCAGCCCGAGGAACGACCTCAGTTGTGACACATTTTCCGGTGCTGGAGCCTTGACTACTGCCTCAATCTTTTCAGGGGACTTATGTAACCCCTCGTCATCAATAACATGGCCACAGTACGAGATCTGCTTCTGGAAAAACTCGCATTTGTGGCGATTTGCTCAGAGCCCATATTCCTTCAATCTAGTGAGCACCTGCTCCAGGTTGGCAAGGTGAGCACTGTTATTTTCGCCCGTGACCAGGATGTCATCCAAATAACACTGGGTCCCTGGAATCCCTTGCAGGACTTGATCCATTGCCCTTTGCCCGATGCCCATGCTACCCCGAACACCAGCCGGCTGTATTGGTAGAGACCTTAATGAGTGTTGATCGTGAGGTACTGTTTCGAGGCTTCTTCTACCTCCATTTGCAGGTACGCCTGGGCCAGATCAATCTTAGTGAAGCATTTCCCTCCAGATAGCGAGGCGAAAATATCTTCAATCCGCGGAAGCGGATATTGTACCGTGCGAAGGACTGGGTTCACTGTCACCTTAAAGTCCCCACAGATGCGAACTTTCTTTGGTTCCCCAGGCGTATTACTCAACGACCTCTTCATTACAGGAACGATGGGTGTGGCCCACTCACTCCAGTCCACTTTGGACAGTACTCCTGAACGTTCCAAACCTTCCAGCTCTGCTTCGACAGCTGGGCGGATCGCATAAGGCACCGGTCTGGCCTTCAGAAACTTTGGGCTTGCATTTTCCTCTATTTTGATCATCGCTGTTATGCCTTTTAGTGTTCCAAGTCCCTCCTGGAACACTTCTTGTGCATCAGTTAGCATTTTTGACAGTCATCCAGGTGTGGCGTCGTCATCCTTTTTGGCATCTACAGTCAGTGCTTGTATGGAATGCCAATCTAGCTGTATCTTCTGGATCCATTCACGTCCTAGTAGTGGTGGTCCTCCATCTGGCAATACATATAGGTCCATTTTTGGTGTTTCCTTACCGTTATATACAATGTTCACCCTTATTTTTCCTTTGGGGTAGACTTTTTGCCCCGTGTACATCTTCAAGACAATCTCTGTATCTCTCAAGGGTATATATGAGAATAGCCGCTTGTAGTCCCTTCGGTTTATGACTGTTAGGGCTGATCCTGTGTCCAATTCCATTTTCACTTGGACTCCAGCTATCTTGAGCATGACCCAGATAGTTTGATGATCCTCCGTTTGGATCACCTTATGTAGTTTCAGACAACCCAGCTCCTTGCTTCCGGAGTCTGTATCACTTTTCTGTTTGTCTGAACTACTCTCCGTCACCTTATGTACCTTCTTGTACTTCTCCTGTGGAGATTTCTTGCTGCTGGTTTTCTTTCCCGACCTGCAGACTCTTGCTATGTGTCCCACTTTTCCACACTGCCTGCACACTTTGTCCTTAAACCAGCAATCATTATGGTCGTGTGTTGTTCTGCCGCAGCGATAACACTTCACTGTTCCGTATGACATTTCATTTGTGCCATATTCTTGCGGTCTCCGTTGTATCTCTGCAGCGCCCCGTGCAGCTGCTTCGTGTGATACTGCCATGCTGAAAGCCTTTTCCAGCTTAAGGTCCTTTTCAGATAAAAGCCGTTTCTGGGTTCCTACACTTTGAAGCCCACACACAAACTTGTCCCTTAAGGTATCTGCCAGTCCCGCTCCAAGCTGGCAGTGTTTTGATAGCTTACGCAGTTCCGTTAAGTACTCAGCATTACTTTCGTCTTTATGCTGGTTCCTTTTGTGAAACTTAAATCTTTCTGCTATCAGCAGTGGTGTGGGGTTTAAGTGGTTCTGTAGGGTTGACACTATGTTTCCAAAATCCTTGTCCACTGGCTTCTCTGGGGTTACTAGGTTTCGCAGTAAGCCATATGTTTTTGCACCCATGGAATTCAACAATACCAGTGCTTTCCTCTCATCTGGCACTTCATTCGCCTTGCAGTACACTTCTATGTGTTCGACATATGTCGTCCAATCTTCGACTTTATTGTCGAACGCTGTGATACTGCCACTCTTCGGCATCCCTGGGTGTGGTTAGACTGGCTCAAAATGGCATTTTCCCGCGCTTCCCTTCTTCTCCGCTGCGGCTCAAAATGGCGTTTTCCCGCGCTCTCCCTTCTTCTCCGCTGCGGCTCAAAATGGCCTTTCCCGCGCTCTCCCTTCTTCTCCGCTGCGGCTGCTCGGCCCTTGAACATCGGCTGCGCTTTGCGCGGTTCCCTTTCTTCCCCGCTGACGCTGCTCATCCCTTGAACACCGGCTGCACTCTGCGCATTTTCTTTCGTGCCTCTCTCCTCCCGTCGACGCCATTCGGTCCTGAACACCGGCTGCGCCCTGTGCACTCTACCCTCTCTCTTCTCCCGTCGACGCTGCTCAGTCCTGGACACTGGCTGCGCCCTGTGCGCTCTACCATCTCTCTTCTCCCGTCGATGCTGCTCGGCCTTTTCTGTGCCGTCGGTCGGCTCTAGCCGCCGCTGTCTGGGAAGGGTCTGGGCCTACCTGTTGCCAGCCCATTTCGCTGGACCACCGTGACTGGTGAACCAAGCCCAGCTCTCAACAGCCTCCCCTGCAATGCTCAATCTCTGCTGGATGACTGGGCGGTTGCTCGTGGTCGACGCCCGTGCTTCTGGCCTCAACTTTCTTCCACTGTTCTCCAGGAGCGAATCCCTGGGAGGTAATGCAGAGTTGCAGGTAGGTTCGAATCTGCCTTGTCGCCACTGTTAGAGCTGTGTATTTTTGATGTAGTGTGTCCTTCAATAACTAGACATGAGACTGCAGGAACAATCAACAGGTATTTACTGGATGAGGGTTACTCTAAAACTAAACATACAGATCCCTACTCAGGGTTTATATACAGGTGTGGTCACTGCAGGTACTACAGTATACAGGAGGTGTATAAAGTCGTTCTCCCCTTAAAGGTACATACACTACAGTCCAAACTGCCAATTTATCTTTAAAATTTATCTGCACTAGTTCCCTTTGTAACTCATTATTTTTTTTCAGTTAAGTAACATCATCTTGATTTTTATTTCAAACCTAATAATGCTATGGTCACTGTTCCCTACATGTTCCCCTATCCTTATCGTACCTTACTTTACCTACTTGCCCCACTTAATTTCCTGGAACTAGCTCCAACACCACCTCCTTCCTTGTTGGACTAAAAGCATACAGATCTGGAAGGCAGTCCTGAACACACTGTAGAAACATCTCACCTTCTTTGTTATTTACATTCCTTTCTCCCCAATCTATCTTTATATAATTAAAGTCATGCATTATTATGCCCCTGTTATTTCTGCATGTTTCTCTAATTTGTCTACATATAACTTCCATTATCTCCTTTCCACAGTTTTATATAAAAAGTTGTTATTGCCTGGAACCATGCAATGGCTTCTGGGAGTCATCGGGGGCAATTGTCGTTGTCGGGTTTTAGTCCCGCATCCATCGACTTGTGGCCAACCCACGCTATTTTCCTTTGATTGACCTTGTTAAGCCTGCCCAGCGGGCTTAGCAGGCCAATTAAGGGGAAGCCTATTACAGAGAACGTCAGCGTACAACGTTTCATCTGTCAAAATTTTTTTACAGGCAGTTAAGTGGCTTTAATCCCCTTCCCGCCTCGAGGAGACGGGACCCAGTGTGGGTCAGCTACCCGCCTCCTGGGAAGATGGAACGGAGGCGGGTTGGGGGCGGAATGGGCACCCGCCTCCAGATTCTACCATTTGCCCGGCAATTCTGCCTCCATACTCGCCTCCCCAGGGCTGCCAAGATCGTGTCAACAGTCTGGTTGTTTGGTTATATCCCAGCAGCCTCACAGTCCACTAACACAGTTTGTCCATGTTTTGTGATGAACACTGGATCATGTGGTAGCTCATGGGAATTGTAGTGCAGTTGTTTGGAGGAACATAAGGATTCAATTGACCAGGCTGTGCAACACATTTTTGTTATAAAGCAGTCATTATTATCTTGCACATTAAGAGATTGAGAAAAGAAGGAAAAATTAGTGCTATGTACATTAGCAACAGAGTAGCATCAGTACAGCACTCTGTCTCATTTTTTAACAGTTGCACACCAATTTTCTATCATTTTTTGAACACATATGTTCTATATTTCTCACACAACAACGCAACAATGAAGGGTTGAAAACAAATTCCATTTACCTCATCAGCACTGCTCTTTATTAAAGTGAGATTGTACCTTAGAAACAGAAGGTATTAAGACATTTTAAGAGATACGTTGGGGGTAATTTTAACCTAAACCACTTGGCAAGAAGCTGACTGGATTGGGTTGGCCACTCATTAAAGGTATTCCGCTTATCCTCATTGAGATTTCAATAAATAATTTCCCCAGCCTGTTTTAGTGGTTCCCTCACACCTATGTCATTCTATATTTAGTGCTGGACCTGGGCAGTGGTGAGTCTCAAGTCAAACTTAAAGTTGTAGTCATCATTATCTGGAGTTACTACAATTTCCATTTTCTGTATGGTATTGGGGTATTGTGAGCTGAGTGAGTGAGATCGCAAATGGACGTGGATTATCACTAAGTATGATCATACAAGCCATAACATAGGAGAATAAGAAGTGTAGGGATAACTGCCTTTGTAACATTTTATTTTATGTGATGATTCAGTAGGATATAGATGGGTTAGTTAGATGGGCAGAACAGTGGCAAATGGAATTTAACCCTGAAAAGTGTGAGGTGATGCATTTTGGGAGGACTAACAAGGCAAGGGAATACACAATGAATGGTAGGACCCTAGGAAGGACAGAGGATCAGAGGGACCTTGGTGTGCATGTACATAGATCCCTGAAAGCAGCAGGACAGGTAGATAAGGTGGTTAAAAAGGCATATAGGATACTTGCCTTCATTAGCCGAGGCATAGAATATAAGAGCAGGGAGGTTATGATGGAGCTGTACAAAACACTAGTTAGGCCACAGCTGGAATACTGTGTGCAGTTCTGGTCGCCACACTATAGGAGGAATGTGATTGCATTGGAGAGGGTGCAGAGGAGATTCACCAGGATGTTACCTGGGCTGGAGCACTTCAGGTATGAAGAAAGGCTGGACAGGCTGGGGTTGTTTTCCTTAGAGCAGAGAAGGCTGAGAGGGGACCTGATTGAGGTGCACAAAATTATGAGGGGCATAGATAGGGTAGATAGAAAGGAACTTTTCCCCTTAGTAGAGGGACCAATAACCAGGGGGCATAGTTTCAAGGTAAGGGGCAGGGGGTTTAGAGGGGATTTGAGGAAAAACTTTTTCACCCAGAGGGTGGTTGGAATCTGGAACTCACTGCCTGAAAGGATGGTGGGGCAGGAACCCTCACAACATTCAAGAAGCATTTAGATGAGCACTTGAAATGCCATAGCATACAAGGCTACAGACCAAGTGCTGGAAAATGGGATTAGAATAGACAGGGCTTGATGGTCGGTGCGGACACGATGGACTGAAGGGCCTCTTTCTGTGCTGTATAACTCTATGACTCTATGATACTTTGTGCCCTATAAGTGAGCACACAACAGCAGTCATATGACCAATAAAAGTCACAGTACTGGGAACCTTTACTGCAATGCAGAGTCCCTTATGTTTGGGAATTTTATTCTGAAAAATTGCTGTTTTTGAGCAAAGTTTATGAGCATGTTGTAATTCTGAGATACTTTCTTTGAGTTGCTTTTTGACTTTTTCCTTCACTTTTGTCTTTTGACTTTGAAAAATATTTTTACTGCTCTTGGTATTGATATTCATTTTTTAAAAATCACATCATTTGGATCTGAAAAATGATAGTTAAATAGAAATAAAAGACATAGCTTGTAAAAAGTTAAGAGCATGATTATTTATTAATAATAGAAAAACAGTAGGTTAAGAAATTACACCTTCCATGAATGTGCATTGTAATTTATTTTTAAATACATTCATCCAATGAGTAGAAATGAGCCCATGTTATTTGGATCCAAACATTAGGAATATGGAAACTCTTATGTCTGACATATGTGCAAATGAAATTTATTGAGAACAAAATGAATGTAAACCTAATTTACTTTTCACTGTAAAAGTATCAGTGATACTTTATTCCATTCATTTATGATTTGACGGTGCCTTCAAAATTCATTCATACCAATAAATAATAGAGAAAAGGACACGCATAACAATAATAGCTTGCATTTATATAGTGCCTTTAACATAGTAAAATGTCGCAAGGCGCTGCACAAGAGCGTTATCAAACAAAATTTGACACCAAAGCACATAAGGAGATATTAGGACAGGGGTCTAAAGGCTTGGTCAAAGAGGTAGGTTTTAAGTAGTTAAAGGAGGAGAGAGAGGTAGCGAGGCAGAGAGGTTTAGGGAGGGAATTCCAGAGCTTAGGGCCTACGCAGCTGAAGGGCCGACCGCCAATGGTGGAGCGATTAAAATCGGGGATGTGCAAGAGGCCAGAATTAGAGGAGTGCAGCGACATCGTAGGGCTGGAGGAGGTTACAGAGATAGGGAGAGGTGAGGCCATGGAGGGATTTGAAAACAAGGATCAGAATTGTAAAACAGAGACGTTGCTTAACTAAGAGCTAATGTGGTGCAGCGAGCACAGGGGTGATGGGGGAATGGGATTTGGTGCAAGTTAGGATACGGGCAGCAGAATTCTGGATGAGCTCAAGTTTATGTAGGTTGGAAGATTGGTGGCTGGTCAGGAGAGCATTGGAATTGTCAACTCTAGAGATAATAAAGGCAAGGATGAGGGTTTCAGCAGCAGATGAGCTGAGGCAGGGTTGGAGTCAGGAGTCAAGCCTAGGACGGTGGCAGGAGAGCAGGAAGGCCGAAGAGTGCTGAAGGGTTGGGGTAGGGATTTGGGAGGGCAGAGTACCCGAGAGGGGAGAAATGAAAGGAGGCATGACTGCAGGAGAGAGGGGTCTAGGATGGTTAAAGAGAGGAAATAGAAGTGATGGGCTCGGATCCAGAGCAGCAGACAAAATCCGCACACGAATGGACATGGGAACTCGCGTTACATAGGCGTGGCTACATGGCAAGATTAGGATAGATATTTCCTGGTAATAAACAGGGAATAGAGTGGGAGTCCAGAGCTAAAGTCAGAGGTCCTGTGCTGGGATAAAGTTGGCGTAGGTAAGGTGCAGACAGCTTGGAGCATCAACGAACTGATGTCCAGGTTCGGAGACAGGTGTGAAGGGCAAGTGAGTTCAGACGCTACCTTTCAAATAGCTTATCAGAGAACGCACTGCTGGAGGTATTTCTGTGGGAAAAAAGAGCCAGGAGGTGTGCAGAATCGATCATGCTGCAGAAAAATGGCGGTGAAGTTGGAGGTCACCATAAGATCCAGAGGAGGCAAAGAAATGTACTTCAGCCCAGGAGAGTGAATCTCTGTCCAGGAACCACAGTGTAGCTGAAGCTGAAAAAACAGTAAGACCAGAAGGACAGTCATAAGCTCAGCAGGTACCAGCAGTGGTGGGGCTAGACAAAGTTACCTTAAAACTTATGCAAATGAAAAGCAGAACGGAGACACGGCAGCTGAGCTTTACAGTGTAGTCCAGTAGAGAAGCATAGTTTTGATGTCCAGAGAAGTCCAGGAAATTGGAAACCAAATTTGAACAAAGATCCAGTGCTCATTAGTGGAAAACAAAGAGCAGGCATGGTCGGGGATTGGCACTGGGCCCAGGTAACGTTAAACTAGCAGTGGAAGAGAGAAGATTGGGGGAGAAAATGCAAAGGATGGCAACGGATGGCCAATGATATAGTTGCACAGCAAAGAAGCTCCTTAGAGGGCTGCCAACCCAGGAGCCATCTTGAATCATATATTCATTAATACTGTAAACTACAAATAACGCTAACATCAGTAGAAAAGATGAGTGATTTTCTTTTCTTTTACTACAATTAGAGTACACCTCTTCTGTGGTCAAGTACAACCTTTGTAGATTCCACGAAAGAAAGTAAGATTATAGGACTAAATTTTACAACTATTTATAGCCAATAGCCAGAATATCTTTACTTTCTGTTCATTTATATCCTTCCTTTGTAAGAGTAAAAATTGACCAAGGTTCCCTCTCCTGATTGCTATCCCTCTTCTGACCTCTGCTAGCAAAAGCAAAATGTGTATGTTTGTGCATGTATAATAGATGAGGACAGGATCAGGTTCAGCTATGATGCCCGCCACACTAAATAACCTGGCAACACTCGCTTGCTAGGCTCTCATACTAAAAAGGGGCCCTTGGACCAGGTACAGGAGGAATGCCAGTCACAGTGCAACTACACGCCAACATGAACCAGCACTTTCAGGAAATATTGGGTGGAGTGAGATTTTCTGTGTGTGAATCTGGACAACAACATCTGGCATTTACATAGCATCAAAAACAAAAGACCCAAGGACACATGGGTGAAAATAGTTAGGGGAATGGACTTGTAGGGAGATATTAGATGGGGTGACCAAAAGTCTGGTCGAAAGAATATATTTTGAGAAGGGCCTTAATGAAGGAAAGAGAAGTGGAGAGACAGAGAGGTTTAGTCAGGGAGTAATAGAGGGTGGGATCAAGGAAGGTGTTATAATTTCAGGTTTTATACTGCATATTACTTTGGGTTCATCATCTCTCTTGTAAGCAGACCTTGCATCTCCTATGACCCCAAATACACCCTTTTTTGCTCAATATGTAGTTAAACAGCAAGGTGACCAGCATTCATAACATAGAACTCTTTCTGTGTATACGTTACTGAAATGTTGCTGGTGCCATCAGGTATGTTCTTCTTTCTTTACAGAAGACGGATTGAAAAGCACTGCGTCAAACTGAGGCATGACTGCAAACCAAGAAACTGTCTTGCTTCATAGGAGAAAACATGAACAAACAGTTTTTTTACAGTGAGATCAGTCAATATCCTGCATTCCTCCTTTTTACAAATATAACAAAGATGTAACTTTACTGATGCCCTAGACATAGGTCCACTTTCGAGCAAAGTTATTTTAAAGCTAGCTGGTTCTGCTTTCTCTTCCAGGCCATTCAGGCTCACTATTCACCCATCTCAGAGAAAGAGAGAGAGAAAGAAAGAGACAGAGCCAATCCCTTAGGATTATGATGTCAGGTGTCTGGCCAAATTGAACTCACTGTTAGAACTATGGACATTTTTAATTAACCCAGAACATCAGGCTTTTAAAGTTGAATGACAGCCTAAGATGCTCGACAATGAACGGCCACTTCAACTGACTGACATCCTGTGGTCATTCCATTCCTAGCCACAGAAACTTGCACAAACAAACAGTTTAGATGCCACCATGTCTCAGTCATGAAGCTCTCTTTGGATAGCAAATTTATACTTCAAATTACAATGGCAACCTGTTTGTTTCTATCTCTGCTAACTTAAATGTTCAATCAAAATACTGGAAGAGACTTCAAAGGTAGGGTAAAGAAATATCCTGGGGTCAGTGAGTACATGGGTGACAGGCAAACAGGACTTAGTCCAGGATAGGAGGTGGACAACTGCGTTTCGGACAATTTGGAGTTCGTGGAAAATTGGAAATCAGAAAAGACGACATTGGAATAATCAAGCTTAGATTTAACAAAAGCATAGATAAGGATTTTAGTGGTGCAATATTGTGCAGGCGATTATAGGCAGTCTCGCTGATGGAAGGATGTAGGTTTAAAGCTTAGCTCAAGGGTAAACAAGATTTCAAAGTTTCACATGGTCTGTTCAGTCTCAGTGAGTGGTTGAGGAGGGAGTTGGAATCAGTGGCAAGGGAGCAGAGTTTATGGTGGGGCTACAAATAATGGCTTCACTCTTTTCAGTGTTAAACTGGAGGAAATTGCGGCTCATCCATGACTAACAGCATGGTGGTCATAGGATCAAGCAGGCTGATGGAGAGGTAGATTAAATTGTCATCACCATGCACATGGAAGCTGATCCCATGCTAAGGGACTACAAGATGATGAGGAAGAGGCCAAGGATAGAATCTTGGTGGACTCTAGGTGACCGTGTAGGGAGGGGTAGAGTACCCATTGTTGGAGATGCAGTGGCTGCATTTAGTTAGATCAATAACAACTCATACTGAAACTACACAAGGACATTCCGGGATAGTAGAGGGGGTGATGGACTAGGATGGTATAGTTCACCATATCAAGTGCAAAAAGACAGTGAAAGTCAGTGAATTATTCAACTAGGCTGAGACGATCCTGATTCATCTAATGTCCACTCACCTACCCTTTCACATAGGCGTCACTGGGTAAATGATCAGGAGTGTGAACCCTGGTTGTTTTTTCTTCCCCACTCCCTAATTCAGGTTGGTGAGATCAATTATAATAATTCCAGTGCTGCCTCGATTGAGATGCATTAACTGGAAAACCAAAGCATGAACTTGGGACCTTCCTGCTCTCCATGGCTCAGTGCTACACCAGATGGTCCATTTACCTTCTGTCACCAGGAAGTTTTATTCAAAGGCTTTTAAGATAAAGAACAACTAAAATACAAAGCAGTTGTTTCCAAAAATATAATAATAAAATGATAAGAATATGAGCACACACACAATAAAATCTATTAATAGACAAATTCACAATGTGAAAAACAAACGACTATAATTTAAAAGGGGATGTGATGCATCAATAGTTTACCATGACTTCAGGACTGTTGGATCCACACCAGTTTTTGCTTGTGACAAATCACTTACCTGATGAAGGATAATAGCTAGCCTTTTATTTATTGATCTAAAATCTACTGACCTCTGCTATAATTGCAGTCACTGCAGTGAGTGACATGTATCTCCGACGTCACTATAGGCCTTTGTGGGTCACAATTTGTGAGACATATTCTGATTGCTTGCTGAACAAAAAATGGGAGAGTGTTCGAAACAGAAATAGTATATTTTTCACAAAGTACCTGTACCCATTATTTCTTAGCATTCTTTTTATTCAACTGCTCGTTGTTTACAATGATTAAGTAATACCCACTTTGAGGCCCTTAAATCTGATGTAGTGGATTTCACTTCTTGACAAAGACTCTTTTAATTAATTAGCAGTGAATTTGCTGTGCCAAATTGTGTAAGTATTTAAATTACATCTCCAGCAAAGCATTCTGGAGATAAACTAAATCATGCCTGTTGATATAGGAATCAGCCTGCTTCATTTGCTATCCACCATGGTGCATTAAATAAAAGAAGTGTGTGCCTGTAAATATAACCTAATGGGTAGTAGATTTTAATACAACTGTGATGCAGATTTCACTAAAATCACTGTCACTATAAGCAGTATAGTCCAGTGCTGATGGAGTCGCACCCTATCTTTCTCTTTCAGATGCTAATCAATTTGCTATGCATGTTTTTACTTCCAATTTACAAACGTTGCTACCTCCAGCATCTCTCAATACTCAATATCTTTTATACTAGCATTTGGTGAGGTCAGTTTCTGGTTCCCTTATCCCGGCAGCAGAAACTTGATGAGGGAGCTGGAATTTAGTAATGTAAATGTCAGGAATTGGCTCACAGATGATGGTGCCTTGGAATCTGACTTTACAAGCGCTTTATAAAACTGTCTATCCTCTGCTGTAACATAGAAACATAGAAGATAGGAGCAGGAGTAGGCCATTCGGCCCCTCGAGCCTGCTCCGCCATTCAATGCGATCATGGCTGATCATCCAAATTCAGTACCCTGTCCCTGCTTTCTCCCCATATCCCTTGATCCCCTTAGCCTTAAGAAATATATCTAACTCCTTCTTGAATATATTTAATGAATTGGCCTCAACTGTCTTCTGTGGTAGAGAATTCCACAGGTTCACCACTCTCTGGGTGAAGAAATTCCTCCTCATCTCAGTCCTAAATGGCTGACCCCTTTCTTGTTTTTCCCTATTTTATAATTCCAGAGTGCTGGGCCATGACAGCTGAAAGCTCTTCTTTCAATGGTAGAGTGGAGGGACGGACAATGCTTAGTGCACTTTCACAGAAGAGTAAAGGGTGCAAGCTGGGATGTAGAGGAGGTTGTAGATGTAAAGATGGGAAAGGCTATGAAGAGATTTGTAAATGAGGATAAAAATTTAGAAATCAATGTGTATGGGAATGGGGAGCCAGTAGACGTCATGAGGGCAGGGGGGATACATTAGAGTGATTAGAACATAAGAACATAAGAAGTAGGAGCAGGAATAGGCCATACGGCCCCTCGGGCCTGCTCCGCCATTCAATAGGATCATGGCTGATCCAAACCTAGACTCACGTCCACTTCCCTGCCCGCTCCCCGTAACCCCTAATTCCCTTATCAGTTAGGAAACTGTCTATCTCCGTTTTAAATTTATTTAATGTCGCAGCTTCCACGACTCTCTGAGGTAGCAAATTCCATAGATTCACCACCCTCTGAGTGAAGAAGTTTCTCCTCATCTCAGTTTTGAAACGGCAGCCCCTTATTCTAAGATTATGCCCCCTAGTTCTAGTCTCACCCATCAGTGGAAACATCCTCACCGCATCCACCCGATCAAGCCCCCTCACAATCTTATATGTTTCGATAAGATCGCCTCTCATTCTTCTGAATTCCAATGAGTAGAGGCCCAACCTACTCAACCTTTCCTCATATGTCAACCCCCTCATCTCCGGAATCAACCGAGTGAACCTTCTCTGAACTGCCTCGAGAGCAAGTATATCTTTTCTTAAATATGGAAACCAAAACTGTACGCAGATTGGTACAGGGTATGGTGTGGATGGCAGAGCTTTGGTACAGTTGGAGTTTGTTTCAGGAGGTCAATGAGTAGAGCATTGGTGAAGTTATTCCTGGAGGTAATGATGGTGAAGACAAAAGCTTCAGCTATATTGGGGTGAGATAAGGATTGAAGTAGGCAACATTACAGAGGTGGAAATAGGTGATTTTGGTGATAAGTAGGATATGGAGTTTCAAGTTTAACTCGAGATCAAGCTAGACACCAAGGTTGCAAACTTTTGTGATCAGCCTGAGGTTTTGGTGTGGAATTTCTGGTGCGAGCCAAACAGGATTGCTTTGTTCTTGCCAATGTTAAGCTTGAGAAAGTTTGGAGCATGGTGTGGGGAGGAGTTATGGATGAGAAACCCGGGAGTACGGGTTTACCGAGGCTGGCTGCCTGTGTAGCTGGGGGGAACCTGCAGCACAAGGCTACTTCCGAGCAAACAGCAGGTAGGGAGGCAGCAAGAGATTGTAGTCGGGTGTGGAGGGGGTGGTCTCGAGGGGGAGGGGTGGACGAAAGATCACGATGTGGGGGTATAGAGCGTGGTCGGTGGGGTGAGATGGTGGTCGGGGGGGTGGGGGAGGGATCGGGGAGAGTCGGTGATCGTGGTGCTGGAAGCAGGTCAGCTTGTTGGCCCGGGGGAAAACACCCCTGCTCCTCCTGGCCCACAAGCAGTGCTACCTTATGGATCCAGCCCTTCTCTCCCTCGCCTCCTTTTACGTGCCGGATTTCCCGAGGCCCGGGAAAGCTGGTTGACATTAGTTAAAAATAAAAAGCATGTTAAAATGGAGGCACACAGCCTCCTTAAAATCTATTACTGACCAACCCGCCTCCTGAGAACGGATTGGTCACCTGCCCCCATCCCACCTCCGTTAAAACCGGAAATGGGCAGGTTCGGGTGGGATTTAAATGTTGTCAATTTTAACTTCCTACCAGATCCAAACTCACCTGTTTTTGGTGGTTAATATGACCCCTCTTTGTGTTCCACATAGCAATCAATCATTTCCTATTGCAATTATCTGTATTATATTAAATCCTGTTACTGACTGGAAATTATTGGATCCGTGGTTCAGTGGATATGCTATTATTAAATAATCACACGGATGCTGTACATTAACAAATAACAGGTCTTTACTAGAGGAGGGTAGTCTCTAGACTGGGGGTACAGATGCATGCGCAAAGCTTATATACCGGTGTGGTCACTGCCGGTACTACAGTATACAGGAGCTGTAAAAGTAGTTCTGACTTAAAGGCACATACACTACAATTCCTCCCGTTTTAGATTAGTAATACCCCTAATATTCAAATAACAATTAACATTTCAACATGTACACTAAACAACAAAAGTCCATTTATAGATTCAGTCTTTGGGGCGGCTTCCTGACCCTTTCGGGATAGCGCCTTTCCAGAGGTTCTTGTTCTTGGTGCAGAGGCGATTCTGACCCCTTTTCATCGGGTAGTTCATCGGGTTCCACTGCTACTGGGTCTGAAGTAGATGCTACCGGTATGTCGGGTTCATCCCCAGGTACTCGAGACATGGGGTTGACGCGTTCCTGTGACGCTAAGATCTGATCGATGTGGCGTCTCACAATGTTCTCCCCGACATCCACTGTGTACATTAATGGCCCCTGCCTTGTACATATCGTTCAGGGTTGCCACTTCTCTGTTCGATAGTCACGGGCCAAGACTGGTTGCCCTACATTGAAGCTCCTTGTCGGCTTCTCATTGATGTGCTGGAATTGTTTGTCCTCAACATTTCTTCGCACATTTGGTCTGAGCAAGTCCAGACGAGATCTCAACCTTCGGTTAAAGAACATCATGGCCGGGGTCTGGTTGGTAACTGTATGTGTCGCGTTTCGGTAGGCTAATAAAAAATTGTCCATCTTATGCTGTAGTGGAATTTCATCGTCGCACATGGCCTTTATCGCCTTCTTAAAGGTTTGCATGAACCTCTCAGCCAATCCATTTGTGGCTGGATGATACGGGGCGGATGTGTAATGCCTTACCCCATTCCTTTTCATGAATTTTTGGAACTCTTCGGACACAAACTGTGGTCCATTATCAGAGCAAATCTGCTCTGGCAAACCGTTTCTGGCAAATATGGTCCGTAGGACTGCAATCGTTTTCTCTGTAATGGTTGAAGACATTTTTATCACCTCAGGCCACTTTGAATGAGCATCCACTGCTATTAAGAACATTGAGTCCATGAATGGACCAGCGAAATCAATATGCACCCATTGCCATGGAGAGGAGGGCCACTCCCATGGGTGTAGAGGGGCATGTGGTGGTGCATTTTGGACCTTCTGGCATCCTAAGCAGCTCTTAGTTAGGTCTTCGATTTATTGATCGATTCCCGGCCACCACATATAAGCCCTAGCAAGGCTTTTCATTTTCACTCCCCCCAGATGACCTTCTTGCAGCTCATTTAGCACTCTCTCCCTTAACTTGGGTGGAATCACCACTCTGGATCCACACATCACAGTCCCCTGGCATACTGATAGCTGTTCTCTTCTGCATGAAAATGCTGGCAACAGTGAGTCGCCATGTGTTGGCCATCCCCTCACCATCAATTCATATACCCGTGACAGCGTTGGATCATTGCGGGTCTCCTTCTCTATATCCGCGTTTGTTACTGGCAATCGTTCAATTATTGACGAATAAAATATCTCGATAGGGTCCACTGCTGGTGCTTCCGCCACAGTAGGCAGTGGCAGGCGTGATAGCCCATCAGCGTTCCCATGCTGTTTCGTGCCTTTATATTCTATTTCATATTGATTTGCCCCTAGAAACAGGGACCATCTTTGTAACCGCTGTGCAGTCATCACTGGAACGCCCTTCTTAGGATTAAAGATGGAGACAAGTGGTTGGTGGTCAGTCAGCAAGGTGAACTTCTGCCCATGCAGATAGTGGTTGAATTTTTCTACTCCCCATACTAGGCTGAGGGCCTCCCTGTCAATCTGGGCGTAGTTGCGCTCGGCTGAGGTTAGTGACTGAGACGCAAAGGCTACTGGCCTCTCCAACCCGTCTGGGAATTTGTGCGACAGCACCGCTCCAATACCGTAGGGTGATGCATCACATGCCAAACGAATTGGTAGTGCTGGGTTGAAATGGGCCAACACCTCTTTTGATGTGATCAATTCTTTACACTTCTGGAAAGCTCGTCTACGTTTGTCATCCCACTTCCATGGTACCCCTGTTTGCAGTAGGGTGTTCAGCGGGTGTAATACCATAGACAAATTTGGTAAGAACTTGTGGTAGTAGTTTACCAGCCCGAGGAACGACCTCAGTTGTGACACATTTTCTGGTGCTGAAGCCTTGACTACTGCCTCAATCTTGTCAGGGGACTTATGTAACCCCTCTTCATCGATGACGTGGCCACAATACGAGATCTGTTTCTGGAAAAACTCGCACTTGTGGCGATTAGCTCGTAGCCCATACTCCTTTAATCTGGTGAGCACCTTCTCCAAGTTGGCGAGGTGATCACCGTCATTTTCGCCCGTGACCAAGATGTCATCCAAATAACACTGGGTCCCTGGAATCCCTTGCAGGACCTGATCCATCACCCTTTGCCAGATAGCCGGAGCCGAGGCTACTCCAAACACCAGCCGGTTGTATTGATAGAGACCTTTATGAGTGTTGATCGTAAGGTAATGTTTGGAAGCTTCTTCTACCTCCATTTGCAAGTACGCCTGGGCTAGATCAATTTTGGTGAAGCGTTTACCTCCAGATAGCGAGGCGAAAATATCCTCAATTCGTGGAAGCGGATATTGCACTGTGTGAAGGACTGGGTTCACTGTCACCTTAAAATCCCCACAGATGCGGACCTTCTTTGGTTCCCCAGGCGTATTACTCAATGACCTCTTCATTACAGGAATGATGGGTGTAGCCCATTCGCTCCAGTCCACTTTGGACAGTACTCCTGAACGTTCCAACCCTTCCAGCTCCGCTTCAACAGCTGGTCTGATCGCATAAGGCACTGGTCTGGCCTTCAGAAACTTTGGGCTTGCATTTTCCTCTATTTTAATCGTTGCTGTTATTCCTTTTAGTGTTCCTAGTCCCTCCTGGAACACTTCTTTTGTGTCAGTTAGCATTTTTGACAGTCGTCCAGGTGTGACGTCGCCATCCTTTTTGGCCTCAACCTTCAGTGCCTGTATGGAATGCCAATCTAATTGTATCTTCCGGATCCATTCACGTCCTAGCAGTGGTGGTCCTCCATTTGGCAATACATATATATCCATTTTAGGTATTTCCTGGCCTTTATATGTCACTTTCACCCTTATTTTTCCTTTGGGGTAGACTTTTTGCCCCGTATACGTCTTCAAGACAATCTCTGTAGCTTTCAAGGGTATGTGTAAAAATAGCCGCTTGTAGTCTCTTTGATTTATGACTGTTAGAGCTGACCCTGTGTCCGATTCCATTTCCACTTGGACTCCGTCTATCTTGAGTATAACCCAGATAGTCTGGTGATCCTCCATTTCGGTTACCTTATGTAGTTTCAGACAACCCAGCTCTTTGCTTCCGGAGTCTGTGTCACTTTTCTGTTCGTCTGAACCACTGTCCATCACCTGGTGTACCTTTTTGTACTTCTGCTGTGGAGATTTCTTACTGTTGGTTTTCTTCCCAGACCTGCAGACTCTTGCTATGTGTCCTGCTTTCCCACACTGTCTGCACACTTGGTCCTTGAACCAACAATCTTTTTGGTCATGTGTTGTTCTGCCGCAGCGATAGCACTTCCCTGTTCCATAGGTCATTTCGTTGGTGCCATATTCTTGCGGTCTCCGTTGTATCTCTGCAGCGCCCCTTGCGGCTGCTTCGTGTGATACTGCCATACTGA
This sequence comes from Somniosus microcephalus, assembly GCF_052327205.1. NCBI lineage: Eukaryota > Metazoa > Chordata > Chondrichthyes > Squaliformes > Somniosidae > Somniosus > Somniosus microcephalus. The sequence continues at coordinate 62,701,537 of NC_141001.1, read as the reverse complement.
AAGCTTTGTCCAGTGTAAGGTCCTTTTTTGATAGAAGCCGTTTCTGGGTTCCTTCACTTTGTAGCCCACACACAAACTTGTCCCTTACCGTGTCTGCTAGTCCCGCTCCAAACTGGCAGTGTTTCAATAGCTTGCGCAGTTCCGTTAGGTACTCAGCATTGCTTTCATCTTTGTGTTGGTTCCTTTTATGGAACTTAAATCGTTCTGCTATCAGCAGCGGTGTGGGGTTTAAGTGGTCCTGTAGGATTTCTACTATGCTTTCAAAATTCTTGTTTACCGGCTTCTCTGGGGTTATTAGATTTCACAGTAACCCATAAGTTTTTGCACCCATGGAATTTAACAGAACCAGTGCTGTTGTGTCCGTATGTTAATAGAGACACTGAAGACAGGAGTTGGTTTCACAGGTGTTTACTGAACAAAGTCTGGAGGGGAACTAACTGATACAACACAATATACAGGCTTATATAGCCCGAGTGGCCATTACCGGCATTACAGTACACAGGGGGCTCTTAAAGGCACATACACTACAAGTGCTTTATTAGCATCTGGCACTTCATTCGCCCTGCAGTACACCTCAATACGTTCCACATATGTCACCCAATCTTCGACTTCATTGTCGAACATAGAGATACTGCCACTCTTCGGCATCCTTGGGTGTGAGTTAGCTATCACAAATGGTGCCTCCCGCGCTTCCCCTTCTTCTCAGCTGGCACAAAATGGCGTCTCCCGCGCTTTTCCTTCTTCTCCGCGGCTCAATGGCGTCTCCCCTTTCTTCGCCCCGTGGACCCTGTTCAGCCCGTGAGCACTGGCTGTGCTCTGCGCGTTCTTCTTTTTATATTTTTCGATGCCGCTCAGTCTAGAACCCAGCTGTTTCTTACCCTCTCTCTCTGGTTTGTTTTCTTTTTCTCGACGCCGTTCGGTGTTCAACCCCCGGCTGCGCCCTGCGCTCTTCACCCTCTGTCTTACCCCATCGACGTTGCTCGGCTTTCTCTCCGCCGTCGGTCAGCTCCAGCCGCCGCTGCTCGGGAAGGGTCTGCGCTGGACCTGTCGTCGGTCTCTTACTGCTCGTTGTGGCTGGGGAACCAAGCCCAGCTCCCCACAGCCTCCCCTGCGAAGTTGGATCTCTGCCTGACTGCTGGGTGGTTGCTCGTGGTCGACGCCCGTGTTCCTGGCTTCGACTATTTTTTTCCCTTTTTTTTTTATGTTGCAGGTAGATTCGAATCGACACTCGTCACCACTATTGGATCCGTGGTTCAGTGGATATGCTATTATTAAATAATCACACGGATGCTGTACATTAACAAATAACAGGTCTTTACTGGAGGAGGGTAGTCTCTAGACTGGGGGTACAGAGGCATGCGCAAAGCTTATATACCGGTGTGGTCACTGCTGGTACTACAGTATACAGGAGCTGTAAAAGTAGTTCTGACTTAAAGGCACATACACTACAGAAATGTATCCAGTTCTTTTATAAAGACATTAACTAACACCTTGGCCGTGAAATTCAGCCTGTTTGTGTCGGTTGTTCAGGCCGGTTTGAATGAAAAAAAGACGGCTGCCTCACTTCTGCCCACTTCCGGCGGGTCCCGCGGCGGCTGCCATTTTGGGCAGCGCTGCCGTTGTCTGCGCTCACTCTAGATATGAAAATAAGGCAGATCACGACATCAATCAGCGTACAATGCTGACTTGATGCACGACCTGCCATTTTGGATGTTGCCATTCTTTTCAACTCCCTCTCCAAATCACAAACAGCTGAACATGCTTTCAACAGCAGGATGGATCCCCCCACCAGTACTATTTAAAGGGATCAGCAACAACTTGCAGCTGACTTGCTTTTACATTTCTACTGGCTCTGTGTAAGTTTCTGAAACTGTTTGGAGCTTTCTAGAGTTCGTTGAAGTTCAAGATTCAAGATTCAAGATCATTTTATTGCCATATGTAACTAGTACAATGGAATGCTTACTCCCCACTCACTCCCACAATACAAGCATATAATATAAAAGCAAAAAAATAAAAACAAGTATAAATAAAAACAATAAGCAAATAAGCAAAAAGTATAGCAATAACAGTCCAAGTTGCAGGATATGATGAATAGTACAAAAAAGCCTCAATTACCACTGGAAATAATAGTAATGTAATATGATAAATATATGGTAATATGAATATAATATATATATTTACATAAACATATAACTATAATATATGGGGCAGTGCGATTCGCAGTTCAGTAGGCGCACTGCCTGTGGATAGAAACTGTTCTTAAACCTGCTGGTCCTGGTTCGGATGCTGCGGTACCGACGTCCGGACCGCAGGAGGGAGAACAGTTTGTGCCCAGGGTGATTGGGGTCCTGGATGATGGAGCGGGCCTTGTTCCGGCACCTGGTCTGGAAGATCTCCTCGATGGACGGAAGTGCGCACCCGATGATCTTTTCTGCCGTATTCACAACTCTCTGGATGGCTTTCTTGTTCTGTGCAGTGGTGTTACCATACCACACATTGACAGCACTCGTCAGAACACTCTCTATGGTGCCGCGGTAAAAGTTCACAAGCCACTGTGTGCTTATGCCGCATTTCCTCAGGCACCATAGAGGGTAAAGGCGCTGGTGTGCCTTCTTCAGCATAGCCTCAGTATTATGGTTCCAGGCCAGGTCATCAGAGATCTGCAGACCCAGGAATCGGAAGCAACTGACGACCTCCACTGGTGTCCCGTCTATGCTGATGGGGCGATGGTTCCCTCGGTGGCTTCTGAAGTCCACGATGAGCTCCTTAGTTTTGCCAACGTTCAGGGCAAGGTTGTTGTCATTGCACCATCTCATCAGCTGGACTATCTCATCTCTGTACTCCGTCTCGTCATCGTTGCTTATCAGGCCAATTACTGTGGTGTCGTCGGCAAACTTGATAATCCAGTTATTGCTGTGTATGGCTGTACAGTCATGTGTAAACAGAGAGTACAGCCAAGGACTGAGGCAGCAGCCTTGTGGCGCTCCGGTGTTGAGAACCAGAGTGGATGAGGTGTTGTTCCCTATTTTCACCACTTGAGGCCTACCAGTCAGGAAATCCAGAATCCAATTGCAGATGGGGGTGCCCAGGCCTAGGTCCCTCAGTTTCAGGACCAGCTTGGAGGGAGTAATAGTATTAAATGCAGAACTGTAGTCAATGAACAACAGTCTGACGTAAGTGTCCCTCCTGTCTAGGTGTTCCAGGGCAATGTGTAGTGTTAGGGAGATGGCATCGTCTACAGACCTGTTCGCCCTATATGCGAACTGGAACGGGTCCAAGGAATCGGATATGATGCTGCTTATGTGTGTCATGACCAGCTTTTCCAGGCACTTCATGGCTATGGATGTTAGAGCCACGGGACGATAGTCATTGAGGCCTGTTACCTTGGTCTTCTTAGGTAACGGCACAATGGTTGTCTCCTTGAAGCACACTGGTACAACAGACTGCTGCAATGAGATGTTAAAAATGTCCGTGAACACAGGAGCCAGCTGGTCTGCGCAGGTCTTGAAGACACGGGATGAAACCCCGTCTGGGCCGGCTGCCTTCCGTGCTTTCACCCTCCTTAAGGTTCTCCGGACCTCGGATTCAGTCAGCTGTAATGTGTAATCCTCTGGGTGGCTGGGGGTTTTAATGGCCGGCTCAGTGTTCTCCCTCTCAAAGCGAGCATAAAAGGTATTCAGTTCGTCTGGTAGGGAGGGATCGGTGTTGGTGACTCCCGCTGAGCTCCCCTTGTAGTTGGTGATGGCCCTTAGTCCCTGCCACATGCGTCTGGCGTCAGAGCCCCTGCCATACTGAGACTCTAGTTTGTTCTTATAGTCTCTTTTTGCTGCTTTGATAGCCTTTCTGAGGTCATACTTGGCCTTCTTGTAGAGTTCGGTGTCCCCTGATTTGAAAGCGGTACGTCGTTCTCTTAGTTTGTTGCGGATGTCTGAGTTCATCCATGGCTTGCAGTTAGGAAATAAACGGACAGTCTTGGTAGGAATGCATTCATCCACCAGTCTGTTAATGTATCCAGTAACGTGACCTGCGTATACATCCAGGTCTGGGTTCTTGAAAACACTCCAGTCCGTTATTTCCAACCCGCCCTGCAGTTGTAATTCTGTGTCCGCTGTCCAGCTTCGCACCGTTTTTACTGTTGTGGGTGTGCTCTTTAACTTCTGTTTGTAAACAGGAAGTAGGAGTATGGAAATTTGCCGAAGCCCGGCCGAGCAATGGCACGGTAGGCGTGCTTTATTGTTGTATAGCAGTGATCTAGAGTTTTTCCATTTCTTGTCGGACAGGAGATGTGTTGAAAGTATTTCGGCAATACTTTCTTTAAACTACAATGGTTGAAGTCTCCCGCAATGATAGGAACTGCCTCGGGATACCGGTTCTGAAGTTTACTGACCTCACTGTAAAGTTCACTCAGTGCAGCGTTTGCATCAGCTTGTGGCTGAATGTAGACTGCTGCCATGAGAATAGCAGAGATTTCCCTCGGTAAATAAAAAGGGCGACACTTAATTGTTAGTAGTTCTAAATTAGGTGAACAGTGTTGTGAAAGTACCTGGACATCTGTACACCAGTTGTTGTTGATCAGGCAGCAGACACCCCCACCTCTGTTCTTCCCCGTTGAATCAGCTGTTCTGTCGGCCCGAAACAGAAGGAATCCCTGGGGCTGCACCGCCTCATCAGGTATCATGGAGGTTAGCCACGACTCTGTTAGGAACATGGCACAGCACTCCCTAATGTCCCGCTGTGAGGCGATATGGCAATTCAACTCGTCAATCTTATTTGCCAGAGATTGAACATTGGCAAGGAGAATGCTGGGCAAAGCTGGTTTCCACCCCCGTCTGCGTGATCTAACTAGCAGGCCTGCCCGCGACCCCTGCCTGTGGGCTCATCTGCACCTACTCCCCGGGGCCTGATTGTTAAGTATGTGTATTGTATTGAACAATTAACACAAAGACTTAAACGTATAACTCAAACAGGTCTTTACTGGTTGGAGGTAGGGACTATACGTAGGTCTTTACTTCATGCCCACAGGCGGGAACTGAGGGGAGATCAGTACCCACAGTACTATTTATACCCCTATGGCCAGGAGTGGTACTGCGTATCACTACGCCCTACAAGTAGTGCAGTCCTGTCCATAGGTTCAAAGTAGCACACATATTACATACACAACATTCCTCCCTTCTTAGCTTTACAGTCATCTCCCCATTTAACATAACGTAATAACATATATACATATATAACTTCAGGTTTACATAACAGAATAACATAGATACATAGATAACTTCATGTCAAAACAGATCACAGATTCAGTCTCTGCGGAAAACAGTTCACAGATTCAATCTCTGTTGTAGTCGGTTCACGTTGCTGGAGTGACTCATTCAATAGTCCTTCCATGGATTTAACAGTTTGAACTTCCGAACTGAATTGGCTCCGTTCGGAGGGACCACGTGTGTGATCTGGTAGAGGTAATAATGGTTCAGATGGGTCATCTTCTGTTTCGACTTTTCCTTTTCTGCTTCTTGGAGACTCTCTGGGCTCCACTGTCAGCTGCCAGCTGCATGCGCAGTTCCTCCTTCTCTTCCTCCTTTTTCCGTAGTAGAGCCACCTTCTCCCGATGTTCCGTAGACTTTCGGTGCTCCTCCATGATTTCTGTATGGTGGGAGTCGAAGTTACAAGTTGGGCAGGACAGGACATAGTAACATTCAGTGTCGTCCTGATCTAGGCCAGCGAGAGGGTCTTCTATTTCCTCCATACCCAGCTGGGCGTTAGCCAGCTTTTGTTCCAAGTCCAGACATCTTTCCTGAAGAGACTTCTTCATGCGTACCTCTTCATCCAGCTTTTTCTGGGCTTTCAGCAAGTCGTTTACTAATGACCTCATTTGAGATTTTACTACTTCAACTTCTTTTGGAGATTGATTGATCGGACTATTCAATCCCTCTACCGGAGCAGCTGTTTCAGCCGTCTGTTGTTCTACGTTGACGTGAGTCAGCGTACTTTTGGCATCCAAGGGCTGCTCTGTTGCAGTCATCTCAGTCTGTGTTGCCACCTCAGCTCTTCCAATAACCTTTGAGAGCTCCGAACCCCTTTCGTTTGAATATTGAAGTTCGTGTTCAAGTTTTTCCCATTTCAGAGTCCTGTCCTTCAGCATATGCAAGAGTTGGCTGACCGTTAACTCCTCTGACATCAGACGTTTTATGTGCTCCTGCTCCATTTGCTCCAGCAGCTGCTTCTGTTGTCTTTCCAGATGTTCCCACTCTATATCAAAGAACTCTTTCATCGCATTCATCTCTTGCTCAAAACGGCGAATCATTTGTTCTAATTGCTGTTGCAGTTTGAAATGGAGTTGAGTTCGAGCCTGGTGTCCCTCAGAAATGTGCATGTCAGTAGACTGGACAGACTCAGAATTCTCTATCTCAGTGGAATTCTGTGCTGAAACTTTGTCTTTTGCACACGGGTTGGTCTTACCATCATCAGTTCCAGAGTCTGGGTTGATTATGTTCACCGAGTTCTCACTCGTTATTGTTTGTAGGAAATGCCAGTCGATATTCATTTTCCTAATCCACTCCCGTCCTAGTAGTGGAGGACATCCTTCAGATAGCACATATAAGTCCATTATTTGACTTTCTTCGCCCTTGTGGACCACTGTGACCTCAATTTTCCCGATGGGGTACACTCTTTGCCCCGTGTATGTTTTCAATATGAGCTCCGTATCCTGTAGGGGAATATGTTGGAATAACCTTCCATAATCTTTCTTATTTATGACCGTCAATGCCGATCCAGTGTCCAATTCCAGTTTTACTTGGACTCCTTCTATCTGAAGAGTGACCCAAATTGTCTGGAGGTCTGCACCCTTACCAACGTTGAGTACCCTTAAGCTAGCCAGTTCAATACTGCTTAAGCCAGCCAGTTCATTACTGCTAGCGTCTGAATCGGACTCCTGTTCGGCCACCTTGTGTACTTTTGCGTATTTTCCTTGCGGTGACTTCTTGTTGCTGGTCTTCTTCCCTGACCTGCATACTCTAGCTATGTGTCCAAGCCTACCACAAGTTCTACATTCTTGGTTTTTAAGCCAACACTGGTTCTGATCATGCGTTGTCTTTCCACAACGATAACATTTGCCAGAACTCACACCCAATTTGTGTGCACTGAGCTCCGGTGACCGTAGCTGCATTACTGCCGTGCCTCTCGCTGCGGCTTCGTGTGCTGCTGCCATAGTGACCGCCTTCTCAAGCGTCAGCTCATTCTCCTCGAGCAGTCGCTTTTGTGTATCCTGTTTAAATAAACCACACACAAATTTGTCTCGTAGTGCATCTGTCAGTCCCGTTCCAAACTGGCAATATTTCGCTAATTTACGCAATTCCAGCAAATATTCAGCATTGCTTTCATGCTGTAGCTGCCTTCTGTCGTAAAATTTAAATCGTTCCGCTAGCATCAGCGGCGTGGGGTTTAGATGATCTTTCAGGACAGTAACAATCTCATCGAACGTCTTATCCGCCGGTTCATCTGGTGATAACAGGTGTTTCAATTGCCCGTATGTCTTCGCACCCATTAAATTTAATAATGTTAAAGCTTTATCTTGGTCACGAATTTTATTGGCCTTACAATAATTTTTTACTCTTTCAACATATATGGCCCAATCTTCGAGGTCACTATCAAAGGTGCTAATATTCCCGTGTTTAGGCATTGTAGATTTGCAATTTCTCAGATTTTCTTTTCTTTACTTGTTATCAAAGATGGCGGCTTCCCGCTCTTGCCGTCGTCCTCCGCCCACAAAATGGCGGTTTTCCCGCGCGTGGCGGTCTTCACCCGTCCCCCGACGCCGTCTCCCTTCAGCCCCCGAGTGCGGCCCTTATCTTTGCCGCGATCGCCCGAGTGCGGCCCTTATCAGCGGATGCGATTGATGGCCCGGCTGCGCCTCGCACTTGAAAGCGGCCCGGCCCTTATCAGTGCTTGCGATCGATGGCCCGGCTGCGCCTCGCACTTGAAAGCGGCCCGGCCCTTATCAGTGCTTGCGATCGATGGCCCGGCTGCGCCTCGCACTCCAAAGCCCTTATCTCTCGATCGCGATCGATGGCCCGCGCTGTGCACCGCGGCTCTCGCGCCTTCAATTTCTGCAGCCGCTGCCCTTTCAGCCCGAGTGCGGCCCTTATCGGTGGTTGCGATCGATGGCCCGGCTGCGCCCCTCACTTCAAAGCGGCCCGGCCCTTATCTGCCGATCGCTATCGCCCTGTACCTCTCTCTTCCCCAGCCCTGTCTTCTACTCCGGTTCACAAGCTGATGGAGGCTTCAGGGTCCTAATGCCTGTCGCTTCCAGTGGGGTGGTGAGTGGTGAGGTTTGAAACTTCTCTTCAACCGCCGTGGAATAACTGCCGCAGGGTAAGAACCTGACTCGTCGCCAGTGTTAAGTATGTGTATTGTATTGAACAATTAACACAAAGACTTAAACGTATAACTCAAACAGGTCTTTACTGGTTGGAGGTAGGGACTATACGTAGGTCTTTACTTCATGCCCACAGGTGGGAACTGAGGGGAGATCAGTACCCACAGTACTATTTATACCCCTATGGCCAGGAGTGGTACTGCGTATCACTACGCCCTACAAGTAGTGCAGTCCTGTCCATAGGTTCAAAGTAGCACACATATTACATACACAACACTGATGGTGCTGGTCGAGGGGTGGACTCCGCTGCCCCCGCTGCTCTCCATTGTCCCTCAGTTCCTCCACAGGTAAGTCTTTTGTTAAGTTTCTTGTTGTGATATCTGTATTTCCGTGAAAAACCACTGGAATATTCCGTAATTCCAAGAGTGTTTGGCGACTATATATAATAACCACTTTCGCACTCAGGATACACATAATAATAAATAGGGTGACAGGGAGTGGTGCTGCAATTGGAGAACGTCTTGCTTCTGATTTAAAGCGTTCTGCTCACAACATTTGCTCCCAGTCATGGGGCTCCCTCGTGCTCAAGTATGACAGGGAGATGGAGCGGAGGCAACGAAGAAAAAGACAAGGTGCTCACAGAGCAAGGAGGAGGATGGGCAGGAGGACTCTCAGCAGGAGGCCTTACCCACCTAGGGTCTTCCGAGAGCACTTCTACCCGCACTTAATAGAGGAGCAGTGTATTAGGAGGCTCTGCTTCACAAAGGAGGTGGTCACAGAACTCTGTCACCTCCTGGAACCAGACCTGCAGCCTCAGAGAAGGGCGACAAAGGTGCTGCCAGTGGCCCTCAAGGTCATTGTGGCCCTCAATTGTTTTGCCACCGGATCCTTCCAGTCTGGAGCAGGAGACATAGCTAACATCTCCTAGTTCGCCGTCCATCGTTGCATCTGGGAGGTCACAGAGGCTCTGTACTCCAGGAGAAGGGACTTCATTGTCTTCTCTCTGAACAAAGAGAAGCAGGAGGAGCGCGCATGTGGCTTTGCCAGGATTTCGAGCTTCCCCATGGTGCAGGACGCCATCGACTGCTCATATGTGGTTTTGCGGGCACCGCATACCAATCCTGAGATCTTCCGTAACTGCAAAGGCTACCACTCACTTAATGTTCAGTTAGTGTGTGACCACATCCAGCGCATCATGCTGGTGAATGCCCGATATCCTGGAAACAGTCATGATGCCTTCATCATCCGCCAGTCCGGTGTGCCAGCAATCTTTCAGCCACCGTGCCAAACCCGAGGGTGGTTGCTCGGAGACTAGGGCTATCCGCTCTGCACCTGGCTGATGACCCCCCTCCGCAACACCACCACTCGTAGCCAGCACTCATATAATGAGAGCCATGCTGCCACGAGGAACCGCATTGAGCAGACCATCAGTGTGCTAAAGCAATGATTCCGCTGCCTTGACCACTCGGGAGGAGCCATCCAGTACAAGCTGCATGCTCCACAACTTGGCCATCATGAGGGTGCAGCCTTTGCCGCCACGGGTTCCGGGACCACCTCAGGAGGAGAAAGAGGAAGAGGAGAAGGAGGAGGAGGAAGGGAGGAGGCAGGCAGCAGATCCCTGTTCTGGGTGGGCTGTCTGAGTGCCTCATCAGACTTCAGTCCCAATGAATGAAACCCCAGATCCCTGTTGCTCACCACTTCCCCACCTTACCATCCCTCTGTCACGGAACATCAAAGCCTACTTCTGGGAACAAAGCTGAAATGAGAGCCATCACAAAGCAAATATAATTTAGACATTTATCAATTCCAATTCAAAACAACAACATCAACTAATCACACTTGTGCATTCCCTTAGTGTCTGTCTTTCGTGTTCCTTTTCCTCTTCTAGTGCTTCTACACAGTGCTACCCCAGTGGCTGCAGTATGTCTGGTAGAAGGCTGCTGACTTTCAGTGGGAGACACTGCAGATGGCCTTGCAGGACGAACTCGAGCAGCTCTGGGCCTAGAAGGCCCAGCTGTAGACTGCACCACCTTGGCATGGGCAGCAGCAGCCTGGGCTGGCTAGATGACAGGCAGCATCAAGGGCACTGGTGGAGCGGCAGTCGTGGGAGTAGGAATGCTGTCATCCTGAGAGAGGATGGCAGGTTCTTGCTCCACGGAGCCACTGCCAATCCCCTGGGGTGGTGCCTCATCTTTCCTAGAGATCTGTCGGAGGACAGATTGCTGGACTGCTGTGACACCCTGCAAGCCCCCTTTCCACACTCGTAACCCAGCCACAACGGCAGCAGTTTGAGCTTGGATGGCAGCAAGCTGAGACTGCAGGAGAGCAGTCTGAACTTCCACTGCAGCACTGAGATGTTGGGTCACTTCCGCCTGTGCTGCAATGGAAGCTGTGACATCGCCCAGCACACCCAGTATCATGGTTGGGTCCACAAGTTTTCTAATGAAGTTGTCCATCATTTCCATCCTGGAAATCATGGGCCCCAAGCTCCACGCAAAGCCCTGTGCAACGTTGAAGCCGGACTCCTCTGTGCTCCTTGACACTGACAAAAGGCTCTCTGGCAGGCTTGCCACTGCACCAAGCTTTTCTGTGTGCATGCCCATCACCCTTCTTCTGAAGGCTGCCCCATCGACATCATCATCTGAGTCCTGTGCAGCAGAACTCATGCGCGAACTCGCCCTCTGGGGATCTGGCACCCAAGCTACCCTTTCCCCCTAGCCTGACTGCAACCAACTCATGCCCGGTGACTCACCACATGCAGATCCCACCTCTATACTACCCTCTAAAGTCTGTGCAGTGCCATTTTCTGAGCTGGTGCCTGTGAGTGTCAGATCCAATGACGGTGCCTCTTCTCCTTCACTCTCCTCCTCCATTACTTCGAGGACAGGCTGGGCTAGTGGGACTTCTTGGGTATATGAAAGGAGGACACAAGGGTTGGGTTGTGCAGGGGAGGGGAGAGAAAGCAAGATATTCATCAGTAAGTGAGAAAAGATTGTGGAATGAATGCTTTCAACCTCGCCACTCACTGTGGACTCGGTGACGGCCCTTCCAATTATCTCCAGCATTGCTTCCTCCAGCTCTGTGAGGCTTTCGTTCAGACTTCTCCTCCGCCCATCTGCTGCTGCTCCCGGCAGCTGTGAGCCACCTTTGCCTGCAAGAGTCATCGAGTTATACAGCACAGAACGAGGCCCTTCGGCCCATCGTGTCCGCGCCGGCCATCAGGCTCTGTCTAATCTAATCCCATTTTCCAGCATTTGGTCCGTAGCCTTGTATGCTATGGCATTTCAAGTGCTCATCCAAATGCTTCTTGAATGTTGTGAGGGTTCCTGCCTCTACCACCCTTTCAGGCAGTGAGTTCCAGATTCCAACCACCCTCTGGGTGAAAAAGTTCTTCCTCAAATCCCCTCTAAACCTCCTGCCCCTTACCTTGAATCTATGCCCCCTTGTTATTGACTAAGGGAAAAAGTTCCTTTCTATCTACCCTATCTATGCCCCTCATAATTTTGTACACCTCAATCAGGTCCCCCCTCAGCCTTTTCTGTTCCAAGGAAAATAACCCCAGCCTGTCCAGTCTTTCTTCATAGCTGAAGCGCTCCAACGCAGGTAACATCCTGGTGAATCTCCTCTGCACCCTCTCCAAAGCAATCACATCCTTCCTATAGTGTGGCGACCAGAACTGCACACAGTATTGCAGCTGTGGCCTAACCAGCGTTTTGTACAGCTCCATCATAACCTCCCTGCTCTTATATTCTATGCCTCGGCTAATGAAGGCAAGTATCCCATATGCCTTTTTAACCACCTTATCCACCTGTTCTGCTGCCTTCAGGGATCTATGTACATGCGCACCAAGGTCCCTCTGATCCTCTGTCTTTCCTAGGGTCTTACCATTCATTGTGTATTCCCTTGCCTTGTTAGTCCCTCCAAAATGCATCACCTCACACTTTTCTGGGTTAAATTCCATTTGCCACTGTTCTGACCAACCCATCTATATCGTCCTGCAGACTGAGGCTACCCTCCTCGCTATTTGTAACGTCCGTGTGTAATTGAGACACGGACTGCAGAAGTTGGTTACAACAGGTGTTTACTGAATGGAGAGAAAACTGGAACTACTATACAAAGTTACTGCACAGGCTTATATACAGGGGTGGTCACGACTGGTACTGCAGTATACAGGGGCTGCAGAATATAGTTCCTTCTTCAAGGTACATACACTACAATTCCTCCCCTTTTAGCTAAACAGTACATAACATTCGATTAATAATTAAATAACATATTTACAATTACAGTTGCTATATACATTAGCTGAAGTTAATCAATTATAAATTCAGTCTTTGAGGAGGCTTCCTGATTCTGTCCGGATAACACCTCTTTGGGGTATCAGGTTCTTCTGGCAAAGCTGATTCGGGATCAACGTCGTTGTTTGGTTCGTCTGCTTCCAATATCACCGATTCTGAGGTAGATGCAATTGGTACTTCGGTTTCATCACCAGGTGTATAGGATCGTGGTGTAGATTTGACGTTTTCCAGTGACTCTAGAATCTGGTCAGCATGGCATCTTACAATGCTCTCTCCAATGTCCACGGTATACATTAGAGGTCCTTGCCGTGTGCAGATCGTTCCTGGCTGCCATTTCTCTGTGCGGTAGTCCCGGGTCAAAACTGGTTGACCCATCTTAAAACTCCTGGTTGGCCTTTCATTCATATTCTGAAACTGCCTGTTCTCCACATCTCTTCTGATGTTTGGCTTAACCAAATCCAAGCGGCATCTTAGTCTTCGATTGAAGAACATCATGGCTGGAGTTTGGTTGGTAACCGCATGTGTCGCATTCCAGTAGGCAAACAAGAAGTTATCCACCTTGTGTTGTTGGGGTATGTCTTCATTGCACATTGCCTTGATAGCCTTCTTGAATGTTTGAACGAACCTCTCAGCCAATCCATTGGTGGCTGGATGATATGGGGCGGATGTGTAATGCTTAACACCATTGTTCTTTAAGAACCTCCGGAACTCTTCAGACACAAACTGTGGTCCATTGTCGGAGCAAATCTGTTCAGGCAGCCCATTTCTGGTGAATATGGTTCGTAAGACTGTGATAGTTTTTTCTGTGGTGGTTGAGGACATTTTTATTACCTCTGGCCACTTTGAATGTGCATCCACCGCAATTAAAAACATCGAGTCCATAAATGGACCAGCAAAATCAATGTGTACCCTTTGCCATGGAGATGATGGCCACTCCCATGGATGTAGAGGGGCTTGTGGTGGGGCGTTTTGGACCTTCTGGCATCCTGTACAGCTCTTGGTCATCTCTTCGATTTCTCTATCGATTCCCGGCCACCACACAAACGCTCTGGCTAAGTTCTTCATTTTTACCCCTCCCAGATGACCCTCATGAAGCTCATTGAGCACTCTATCCTTCAATTTGGGTGGAATTACTACTCTGGATCCACACATCAAGGTTCCTCGGCACACTGACAGCTGTTCTCTTCTCGGCGAGAATGCTGGCAACAGTGGTTCGCCATGTGCTGGCCATCCCTTCACCGTTAAATCATAGACCCTGGAGAGCGTCAGGTCATTTCGTGTTTCCTTTTCTATGTTTGCATTCATCACAGGGAGACATTCGACTATGGTCGAGTGGAATATCTCCACAGGATCCACTGCAGGTGCTTTTTCCACCGTCGGCAATGGTAGGCGCGACAATCCATCAGCATTCCCATGCTGTTTAGTTCCTTTGTACTCGATGTCATATTGGTGTGCCCCTAGGAAAAGGGACCACCTCTGTAGCCGTTGTGCTGTCATTACCGGGACGCCCTTCTTAGGGTTGAAAATGGAGACAAGAGGTTGATGATCAGTTAGTAGAGTAAATTTTTGTCCGTGCAGGTAGTGATTGAACTTCTTCACCCCCCACACCAGGCTGAGGGCCTCTCTGTCAATCTGGGCGTAGTTACGCTCGGCTGCAGTTAACGAGCGTGACGCAAAAGCTATCGGCCTCTCTGAACCATCAAGGGCTTTATGTGACAGTACCGCTCCAACACCATAGGGAGACGCATCACACGCCAGTCTTATCGGTAGTGATGGGTTGTAGTGAGCCAATACTTCTCTTGAAGTGATCAGGCCTTTACACTTCTGAAAGGCCCGCTTACATTCATCGCTCCATTTCCATGCTACTCCAGTTTGTAGCAGGGCGTTCAGTGGGTGCAGAATTGTGGACAAATTCGGCAAAACACTACAATTTACCACCCAACCAATTTTTGTGTCATCTGCGAACTTACTGATCATACCTTTTACATTCACATCCAAATCATTAATGTAGACCACAAACAGCAAGGGACCCAGCACCGATCCCTGCGGTACCCCACTGAACACAGACTTCCAGTCACAAAAACAACCTTCGACCATCACCCTCTGCCTTCTGCCACTAAGCTAGTTTTGGATCCAATGTGCCAAGGCACCCTGGATCCCATGGGCTCTTACCTTCTTGATCAGTCTCCTATGCGGGACTTTATCGAAAGCCTTACTGAAATCCATGTATACCACAAGAGAAAGGGAAGTGTGTCAGTGAGTGTGGTGCAATGTGTTTGGGTGATGTGCTTGCCATGGTTGAATAGCTGGCAGTGTGTGCAAAGTGTGAGATGTGGGTGTGAGTCTTGCAGCAGTGGTAATTGTGCGAGGGTGAGGTGAAGCCATGATTGTGAGATTTGAGTGGTGATTACTAGAGATTGTTGGTAGGTGAGTAATGGGGGTGTGGTGCATTGAGCAGTGTGTGAGGCTTGTGGTGCAGATGGTAGGATATGGCATTTGAAGATACATTTACTCACCTTGACCACTTGTGTGAGGTTATTAAACTTCTTGCGGCACTGGATGCAGGTCCTGGGGACAATATTTGTTGCACTGACCGCTTGAGCTATTTCCTTCCACCTCTTTCTGGTGTTCTTCCTGGAAGGTCTCTTGCCTCTCTGCAGGTAGAGGACCTGACATCGTCTTTGATCCGCTAGGACCAAGGCCTCCAGTGCCGCATCCAAAAACCTCCTCGTCCTCGTCCTTGTCCTCTCTCTTGCCTGTTGGGCCATGGCTTTATCCACACTGACAATGAGCAGCTTCTGCAACAAAGCACCTCCCCTTTAAGTAGTGCAGAAAGCCTAGTCCAAATTTTATTGGCCAGTCGACTGCACCCGATATTAGCCCCCCCTGTTCAGCGCTAAACCAATCAGCAGCACAATTAGTGCTGAGATCAGCGCTGCAATCATTATAATCAGCAGGTAGCATGAATTTTCTGTGCTGCCTGCACCACTTTGAACGGGCGTGGGTACATCGTGCTTCGAGCCTTATCAATTTATAAGCGCTTATCTGTTTTCATCTTTTCTACTTTTCTCTTTTCAAATTTGTTAGTGTCCTGCCCTATGAACCTGTACCTTGATTTCACAATAAAGAAAGCTAAAGTTTTTCCTCATGCATTTATATAGTTAGTGGTTTCAACTTCGAGTTAATAGGTATGGGATATTGCATGAATCTCCCAGTTTATACAGTTCTGAAGGCATTCAGCTGAAGAACTAGGCCACTGTACAGAATGCAGTATGTGCTGTGCTCCTGCTACACGTGTAGAATGTTACATCATTTACTTACACCCCATTATACAGCTCAGAGAAAGGTTTTACATTTTTCGTGCCTTCTCATTTACAGATACTCTTGACCTATAATCAAATTTTCAGTAAGGATGCACAGGGTTCTATGCTTACTGGAATGCAAATATTCTAACAGCAACATATCCATATTATGTATGAGCAGTCTAATGACTGTCTTCATAAATAATTTTTTAAAACATCTTGGGTAGAAAAGTACATTTAGTCACAGAATCAGATTCTCACTCTAAATTAGGCATTTACTGATTCACTGAGATTTTAATATGCATTTCAAAGATGAATCAAACTGAAATCAGCTAGGGTTTGTGCAGTTGAACACTGTCCAGTTACTACTTCTGGAAAATACTTGTGTGCAGACATGAATTGAGGCCCAGATTGGATTTGGGTGTAATGGTTGCATGATCATGTGCTCATTGTCTAGACTCACTGAGCAAATGTTAACGTGTTCAGGAAAGGAAGTGGCGGTGGGCTGGGGGGTGGTTGTGGTGTGGGAAATGCTTGGGAAAAAAAAGCGTAATTACAGCAAAAGTTCTGAATAAAATTCATGTTTGGGGCATCCAAATAGAGATGTACTGAGTTGAGCTTTCAGTGATGTACTACATATTTTTATACAGTTCAAATTGCAGCCTGTTAATCACAATATCACCTTATTGCACTCTGGGGAGAGGAGCCAACAGCAATAATGTTATGGAATGAGATCCAGCATTAATTACCACTCCGATCTCTGTAGACAAGAAAGATGGTACTGAAAATAATAGCCCGTATTTTCCGATCGGAGGCTTCCTGCGTGCAGAGACCTCTGATCTGGAAAAAATCTACGCCCTTACCTGAGGGCTCCCGAGGTCCGGCCATTTCCGCTCCTGGGCCTCTCCACGACGAAATGCCAGGTATCCCAGGGGTGCAGGCGGTTCGCAAGCGTCCCTGAGATCACGTGGGCCATGGGGAACCAATGGGAGAAGGGAATCTCCCTTCATACTTTTGATAGGTCTCTCAGCTTAGACCCGTCAAAATTATGAATGAGATCACTCCAAAAAGACATCAAAACATTAAATAATTTTTTTAACTCACGTTTTTAAAATTAGTTAAAATTACATTAAAATAAATATTTTAAACAAAAATGTAAAATTTTTTACGGGGCTAAAAATAAACTTACCTTTTTTAAAAGTATTTTTAATTTAAATTATAAATGAGTGACATTTAAAAAAAAAAAATGTTTTTAAACTCTTATGCTGGTAAAAGCAGGCCTTACATCTGCTTTTACCAGGCGTAAGATTTTTAAGGGATTTCAGCGGGCAGAGGTTCTGCAGAAAGCGGAACTCTCCACCCACAGAGGCCCTTCTCCAGGGCAGTCATCCAATCTGTCAAGAGGATTCTTGACAGATCGGAAATGCTGGTCCCTACGGGTGTGTACACACCTCGTACACACCTGTAGGGATTGGAAAATATGAGCCATTGTTTAAAATATTTCCAGATTTTTTTCAAAAGATAGTCCATTGCCGTATTTAGTGGTGAGTTTCAACAAAAGTGGATAATGCTTCTTTGTAACCCTTTCAGTGGCCTCTTCTAGTTGTGCTGAAGAATAGCACAAAGTTATGATTGTGTGAAATCTTTTCTGAATGTTACTTTTGTCTCTGCGTTATTGGCAATTTAGTCTCCTCAGTAGCTTATTTGGTAAAGGTGCAAAACAGTGTGAAACTGGGACATGTGGACCAAGTAGCTTCCAGATTTGATCCTCGGCCTCTGAGTTACCTGATCTCAGCTGAAGTGGTGATAAGGAAGCCACAGCTGGCCTCAGCAGCTTTGGGCTAGTGCGTGGCAAAATCAGCCAGCGTTCCTGATCCTGATCGCGATCCACTGATCCCTGATTGCTTGTGTGTATGTTGGTTCAGGAGAGAATCAGGCTCAGCTGTGACACTCTCTTCCCCACCATGGTCAAATAGCTTGCTGAAATTCACTGTGTAGCTTTACACATGAAGATTGAAGACTTAGTGAAAGGGCGACAGGCACTCATAGAACTGCACCCTAGCTTGTGTCAGCACTGACAGAAGAGGAGAAACGTTTAGTGGGGGGATAATAGTAAAAGAAGCAAAATAATGTTTTTTTTAATGGTGCTTTCATATTATAAATTTGAAGCAAATTATTGGTGTATTGTTACAGTTGTAAGTAGGAAGTAGTATGCATTACACCAACATTAGTTGCCAAGGCGTATGCTGTGGGATGCAATGCACACACTATACAGCAGTGACCTCCTGTGGTGGATACATAAATGATGCATGACATTGGTAGAGAGTTGCTGATGTTATTTCACAAGTGATCAAAATTAAGTTAGCAAGAACAGCATGAACATGTAGCTGCAAAAAACACTTCATAAAGGGAATCACACCGTCAAACCAATAAATCATAGAACAAGTAAGACCAGCACATCGGCCTGTGGTATTGTCACTCACAGATCCCACTTCTACCTATGGGGGAGAAAATAGTTTTGGTACTACAAATAAAATTGCAATGCATATGTGCAGAATTTTGCTTTGATCCTGTGTAATTGTATGCCACTTTTTTTTAAAGGGACAAGTACACTGACATTGTTAGTTATTTACCACAAGAAACATATTAGAGATATTACAGAGAAAGGCAACAAGAATGATCCCAAATTTAAAAGGATGAGCGCTGATGAAAGAATAGAGAAGCTCAAGTTCTACAGTCTAGAAAAAGGTAGTTAACGAGTGATCTCATCATGGTACTTAAAATATTAAATAGTGTTAGTAAAAAAAAACCTGATTATTACAGGTGCACTATCCCTTATCTGAAACCCTTGGGACCAGATGTTTTTCGGAATTCGGAATTTTTCGGATTTCAGAATGGTATTCAGAATCAGTATGTAACACTCTAGCAGGGGTCTGGGCAGCACCCCGTAAGCAAACACATTAATATTTCTGCAGTGAACCTTATGAATATTCACATTGAGTGGGATAAATAAAGACTATAAATAGTATTACAGTTTATTTGTACAGTAATAGTTTGGTAAATTAAATAGTGGGATAAATATAGACCATAAATACTCTAGTTACGCTCCACAAAAAAACTTTCGGTTTTCAGAGATTTTCGGAAGTGCGGATAAGGGATAGTCTACCTGTACTTCGATGCAAGCTGGAAAAATAGGGTCAGAGCTCATATATTTAGGTTTATAAGTTTATAATCGATATTACGAAGAACTTCT
Source organism: Somniosus microcephalus (assembly GCF_052327205.1). Classification (NCBI taxonomy): domain Eukaryota; kingdom Metazoa; phylum Chordata; class Chondrichthyes; order Squaliformes; family Somniosidae; genus Somniosus; species Somniosus microcephalus. The sequence goes on along the minus strand of NC_141001.1, from coordinate 62,682,316 downwards.
TTAATCAATGTGTGCTGAATGTTTGGAATAGTCTGTCGGGCATGATATGAGAGATCCAAACCTTATGGAATTTGAATATACAGTTGGATATTACATTGGGGGAGCGATCTGCTCTCTCAGGTGGACGTAAAAGATCCCATGGCACTATTTTGAAGAAGAGCAGGGGAGTTATCCCCGGTGTACTGGCCAATAGTTATCCCTCAACCAACATAAACAAAAACAGATTATCTGGTCATTATCAAATTGCTGTTTGTGGGACCTTGCTGTGCGCAAATTGGCTGCCATATTTCCCACATTACAACAATGACTCCACTTCAAAAATACTTCATTGGCTGTAAAGCGCTTTGAGACATCCAGTGGTCGCGAAAGGCGCTATATAAATGCAAGTCTTTCTTTCTATACTACTGGAGGGGTGAACTTTGATGGGCCACATGGCCTTTTCTCATCCTTAATTTTCCTTCAGTCTTCCCTCATAACTCATACCTTTGACACTATGGGGTCGATTTTCCCGAAGCTGTCGGGAAGAAGGCGCGACTACAACTTTTGGGTTTTAGACCCGCCTACATCGACCTCCGGCCAATCCGCGCGATTTTCCCTTGATTGACCTTGTTGAGCCCACCCACCGGGCTCAGCAGGCCAATTAAGGACCACCCAGCAACAGGTGATGTCACAGACTGCAATTTCATCTGTCAAGTGTTCTTGACAGAGGAAATATCAGTGTTTCACAGCTGTTTGAAGCTGAGTTCTAACATGACTCCTTCTGCACAGGCTCAGTTAGAACTCTCAGCAGCACTCAAAGCTGAAGGCTGTCACTTTTCACAGATCGCAGCCATTCATCTTTAAGTGCCGGCTGAGTGATGGGCTCCTGACGCCTACAGGAAGAAAGGCTGTTAAGGTAAGTACAGGTAAGTAAAAGTTCTTTACACACTTTAGACACACCAAACACACTTACCTTTGCACTCATGCACCCATCACTCACCTGAACACCGACATCGCGACCCCTCCAAGTCCTTCAACCCAACGGCCTGCCTGCTCTAACCTGGCGTGGTTTGGAGCCGTCGGGAATCCCACACGACACCCCTCAAAATAGGGATTAGGCTAAAAACTGCCTGTTAACAACCTGTTAACAGGCAGTTAATTGGCACTAATCCCTTCCCGCCTGGGGTCGGCGGGTCCCAGTGCGGGGCGGGTACCCGCCGCCTCTGAAACTTGCGTGGAGCGGGGTTTTGGGCGGGATGGTGTCGGGACCCCCGAATTCGGGATTTCCCCCCCCCCCCCCCTGCCCCCCGCACACACCTGAAACCCCGCCTGACAGCTCCAGGAAAATCGACCCCTATTGATCAGCCTCGATTCTTCACTTCACTGCCTCCAGCATCTGAATATCTCCGATGTGTCTCAGCCATCAGAACAGTATGCAGTATTCCAGGTGTGATCTGACCACCGCACTATACAATTCGACCTTATCGTCTACCATTTTAGCAATAATCTATTGGCTTTCTTGATTGTTGTTCTGCACTGGTTAGACGTATTTACAACTGAGTCCACCAGGACTCCTGGATCTTTCAGTTTTATTCTTAACTGTTTCAACACCATTCATGGAGCATGTGGGTCTCTATTTTTCCTTTCTATGTGCTGTACTTTTTACTTGTCTAAATTTCATCTGCCCAGTTACATATTTTATCCAACTCATTTGGTATTTTCTGACCTGATTTTGATTCCATTGCACTTCTTAATTTGGTATCATCTGAAAATGTATTCACTTTGCATTGAGTATATACAGCTAGATAATTTATGTAAATTAGGAATGGTACTAATTCCAACAATGAGCCCAGGAACACCACACTCAGAACTTCTTCCCATCCTGACATAACTCCTCTAATGAATAATTATTGTATTCTACCCATCAGCCAATTTTTTTTAACCATTTCCAATATTTAGCCTGAATCCGACAGCTTTCAATTTAATTAATAGCCTTTCATGTGGAATTTTGTCAAATGCCTTTTGGAAGTCGAGGTTCACCATGTCATAGGACTTTCCAGAGTCCACTTGGGTCGTTACTTCCTCAAAGAAGTAGAGGCAGGATCTGCTCCTTCTGAATCCATGTTGACTGCTGTTTACTAGGTTTTTATTCTATATAGAAAATCCTCAATTTTACTGCTGATAATAAGTTCCATTATATACAGAATTGAAGTAAGACTAATTGGTCTGTAGTTACCTATGCCTGTTTTGTCATCCTTACACTGAGATTCAGATCAGTAGGCTAAGACTGAGATCGACATGTTTATGGTAAGGATATCAAGGGATATGGAGAAAAAGTGGGTAAATGGAGTTGAAGTACAGATCAGCCATGATCTAATAGAATGGCAGAACAGGCTTGAGGTGTTGAATAGCCTACTCCTGTTCCTATGTCCTTATCCTTTTTGAAAATGGGCCTTACGTTAGCTTGCTTCCAATTTACTGTTCCCTCCCCAATATCCAGTGACTCTCTCATAATGCTTGTCAGCACCACACATCTCCCTAGATGCTCTCAACACTCTGGGATAAAGACCATTTATTCCTGGGGATTTATTTGTTTTGAGCTTTGTTGGCCTGTTTAAGACTTCCATCTCATTCATGTTGAAGTTGATTTTACTTATTGACATTGTTTGGAGAGGGCATGTTTCTCATATCTTTCCTTGAGAATATTAGAGGAAGTGATCATCCAGAATATCTATTATTTTGTGCTGATTCTCAATTTTGAGCTCATTTTGAACTTACTCTCATAGTACTGAAAGATTTTTCACTGTTATATTTAGCCTCTGCTACAATGCTTTTTTTCTGGGACTCTCTTTGACCCTCCGATCACGATTATAACATATTTCTGCCTTTCTTATATTCATCCCAGTGGACACCATTCCCTTTCACAGAATCACAGAATCACAGAATCCCCACAGTGCAGATAGAGGCCATTTCAGCCCATCGAGCCTGCACCGACACATATCCCACCCGATCCCCGTAACCCCTACACCAACACATATCCCACCCTATCCCCGTAACCCCACGTACTTAATCCCCCTAACACTAAGGGTCAATTTATCATAGCCAATCAACCTAACTCGCACATCTTTGGACTGTGGGAGGAAACCGGAGCACCCGGAGGAAACCCACGCAAACACGAGGAGAATGTGCAAACTCCACACAGACAGTCGCCCGAGGCCGGATTCGAACCCGGGTCCCTGGCGCTGTGAGGCAACAATGCTAACCACTATATACTTTCTCCCTATAGGATTTGTAGAGGTCATTTGTGCTTTTTATCTGACTTTTAATTTGCATCTGTAACAACTTTGAAATGTGAGGGGTGGGGGGAGGGTAGATTTTAACCCCCATTGGGTTTCAGGCAGGCTGGGGTTCAGGACAAGTGCAAAACACACTTGCAGGCCTAGGTTTGAGGCCTGGGGTATTCTAACTACAAGGGCTCATCTGCATGTCACCAGTCAGTGGTTCATCCTAAATGGGCAGAGAGTGGCAGTCAGCTGGGGGCGGAGGTTTGGGCAACCAGGGCCTGCCGGCTGGCACCAAAGGAAGATTTGCCAGCAAGCAGGTAAGTCACGGGGATGAGGTTTCGGGAGAGATGGCAGGAGGGAAGGGGGAAGTCTGGTGCAGGGCAGGCTGCCAAATTCCTTGTGGGACTTAGAGGAGAACTCCTGCTCTTCCTGGCTCCACAAAGGAAAGATTTCCACTTACCCTGGAGGACCTCTTTGTCCTTCTGACAGCTGGCAAACTGGTTTTACCTGGCAGGAAATCTGCAGCGGACAGGGTTAAAATGCGAGCGGGGTCCCATTGACGTCATGGCACCACGATTTGCATTAAGTCATGAGGCACCCACCTGAAACAAGTGGGCGTCTCATCTGTCGCCAAACCAGCAGTATTAAAATCCAAAATCATCAGGAATTTACTGGCAAATGGACTTTCTCCACTTTAACGGCTTGCTTACACTACTGCTGCTGAGCATGGAGAGTTAAAATTCCTTCCGTGATGTCTGGAACACAACAGATGCACACTAAGCTAAGAAATTTCCCATGGGGTTGCTTGTGCTGAATCAGAGGATATGTTGTTTTATAACAGAGGTGTTATGCTATGTAACACACAATATATTATCAAACTGAGTATATAAAATTGTGTTTTTACCGTATAATGTTCTGGGATATATAGCACTCTTTGGGGAATGCTTTTCAGTAACTCTGATTATTTTTCTGTGAAAACTGTAAATGAGTGACCTAATTATTATATGCTTCTTTACTTAAGTATTTAACTTTTAACTCTAAACTTATTTAAGTCTCAGGATACATAGAAGCAGATTCACAGTTAGAGATGGCAGATGTATAGTAACAGTGAGCAGTGGGGAGAGTTGATGGAGATTGGTAGTGGGCTAATCCTGGGTTTAGATATTGTTGTGGGAGTTGTTGGGTTTGGTAAAACTATGGTGGGGTATTGAGTTTAATAGTATTGGCGGTGTGCTGTTTGATTGAATTTCATGACTCTACCCATCATTCTGTGATGGCTATAAATGAAAGGTCTTGATTATTTTTATTATATTTTCCTTTACCTATGTATTTACATTTTATTTCACCCTTTTTAAAGCCTAGTATATAGCAAGATGTAGGAACAGCTTGCATTTGAATAATACCTTATCATATCCTCAGCGCTGTTCAAAGCACTCCACATCCAATTATAATTACTGTTGAAGTTCCGTCACTGTTGATACTTAGGCAAATGTGACCGCCTATTATGCAGAGTAAGGTTCCACAAATAGCAACGTTCATGCTGAGGCGGACCAGTTTCTTTTGTCGGTGTTGACTGTGGGAGGAATGTTGGCCAGGACCCCAGGAAAGCGCCCTGCTTTTCTTCAAAAGTGTTGGAGTTTTTTTTACATGCGCACAGATGACGCCTCATTTCATGTCTCATCTGAAAGACAGCACCACCCTCAGTACTGCACTGCAGTGTCAGACTAAATTATGTACTTGAGTGCTGGAGTTTGGATTCAAGCCACAGTCTTCTGACTCAGAGGCAAGGGTGCTGCCAACTAAGCCAGGCTGATGCTTAAGATGTACTTTGGTTGAAGGTAAGCATTTGGCAAGATGGGGGAGTCCATGATATTTAGCAACACTGAAGGCGGGTGGTCCTAAGTTGTGACAGCATGTCTGGTGGTCCTGGCATTTCACAGCATTGGGGTAGGAGTGCCGGGGTTTGGCACTTGTGGTATTGCTTGCTGGTGAATTCCCGAGGTTTGTTAGCATCGGGGTGGGAGGGGGGTGGTTGAAGGATGTGTCTGATAACATTGGGGGAGAATGGTTTCTCAGCAATATTTTTTAAATTTATAAGCGATCACCACAGAGATAGTAAATTAAGTGGGGTTTTTATTTGTTCCTGAAAAATAAATACTATTTTCCTTTTTAAAGATTTAATTGTGTCTCTTTTTCTCTGCCTCTCTGAAACAGAAATCAGCAAATGCAAATTTAATAAAATGTACTGACAATACCCTACAGATGCATTCTGTAAAACTGTGCTAGCTGCATATGCTCAGACTGCAGAATCTCCTTTCAGCTAACAGATTCATAGCTCTTGGTAAAACTATCAAGTCTTCAAGTTAAAAATAATAATGAAAGTATTTAAAGACGTAAAAGGCATTTTTTTTTACTTTACGCATATTATTGTGAAATATATCATTTTCAATTTCTATAGCTTATACGGAGTTCCAGAAGCATTTTATAAAGTGTCAAGAGGATTGGGAGGGTTTTAGAAATCAGCAAAGGATGATCAAGAAATTGATAAAGAGGGAGAGAATAGAATATGAAAGTAAACTAGCAAGAAATATGAAAATAGATTGTAAGAGCTTCTACAAGTATGTAAAAAGGAAGAGATTAGCGAAAGTAAATGTGGGTTCCTTAGAGGCAAAGACAGTAGAAATTATAATGGGGAATAAGGAAATGGCAGAGACGTGAAACAAATATTTTGTATCTTAGAAAGAGCCGGTGCAGACTCAATGAACTGAATGGTTTCCTTCTATGTACTGTACTATTCTATGATTCTATGATCTGTCTTCACAGTAAAAGACACAAAAAACATATTGGAAATTGTGGGGAACCAAGGGTCTAATGAGAGTAAGGAACTTAAAGTAATTAATATTAGTTAAAAAAAACTACTGGAGAAATTAATGGGACTAAAAGCCGGCAAATCCCCTACATCCTAGTATTTTAAAAGAGGTGTCTGCAGAGATTGTGACTGCGTTGAATTTGATCTTCCAGAATTCCCTAGATTCTAGAATGGTCCCCATGGATTGGAAGGTAGCAAATGTAACCTCACTGTTCAAGAAAGGAAGGAGAGAGAAAACAGTTAGCCTGACATCAGTAGTAGGGAAAATGCTAGGATCTATTATTAAGGACGTGGTAGCAGGGCACTTAGAAAATCACAATATAATTAGGCAGAGTCAACATAGTTTTTTATGAAAGGGAAATCGTATTTGACAAATCTATTAGAGCTTTTTGAGGGTGTAACTAGCAGGGTAGATAAGGGGAAACCAGTGGATGTAGTATATTTGGATTTTCAAAAGGCATTTGATAAGAGGCTATTACACAAGATTAGGGCTCAAGGGATTGGGGGTAATATATTAGCTTGGATTAAGGATTGGTTAATGGACAGAAAACAGAGAGTAGGAATAAATGGGTCATTTTTGGGTTGGCAGGTTGTAACTACTGGAGTTCTGCAAGGATCAGTGCTTGGGCCTCAGCTATTTGCAATTTATATCAATGACTTAGATGAGGGGACTGAGTTTAATGTATTCAAATTTGTGACAATACTAGATGGGAAAGTAAGCTGTGAGGAAGACGCAAAGAGGCTGCAAAGGGATATAGACCAGTTAAGTGATTGGGTAAGAAGGTGGGAGATGGAGTATTATGTGGGGAGATGTGAAATTATCCACTTTGGTAGGAAGAAAAGAAAAGCAGCATATTTTTTAAAAGGTGAGATACTAGTAAATGTTGGTATGCAAAGGGATTTGGGTGTCCTTCTACACGAATCACAGAAAGTTAACATGCAAGTACAACAAGCAATTAAGAAGGCAAATGGTATGTTAGCCTTTATTGCAAAGGGGTTGGAGTATAAGAGTAAGAAAGCCTTGCTGCAATTATGTAGTGCTTTGGTGAGACCACACTTGGAGTACTGTGTACTGTTTTGGTCTCCTTGCCTAAGCAAGGATATACTTGCCTTAGAGGACATGCAACAAAGGTTCACTAGATTGATTCCTGAGATGAGAGGGTTGTGCTATGGTGACAGATTGAGCAGAATGGGCCTATATTCTCGGGAGTTTAGAAGAATGAGAGGTGATCTCATTGAAATGCATAACATTCTTAGAAGGCTTGACCAGGTAGATGCTGAGAGGCTGTTTCCCCAAGCTGGAGAGTTTAGAACTAGGGGTCATAGTCTCAGGATAAGGGGTCGACCATTTAGGACTGGGATGATGAGAAATTTCTTCACTCAGAGGGTTATGAATTCTAGGAATTCTCTACCCCAGAGGGCTGTGGATGCTCAGTCATTGAGTATATTCAATATGGAGATCGATAGATTTTTGAACACTAAGGGAATCAAGGGATATGGTGATAGGGTGGGAAAGTTGAGCTGAGATAGAAGATGAGTCATGATCTTATTGAATGGCAGAGCAGGCTTGAGGGGCCGTATGTGCAACAGCTCGAGCAACAAGGCTGTATTCTCTTAAACTGAGAAGATTGAGGGTAATTTGATGGAGTTGTTCAAAATGATAAAGGAAATTGAAGTGGAGTATTTGAAATAAACACTCAACACCAGGCCTGCATTCAAAGATTCAAGCAGTCTTTATTCGCACCGGTGGGGGAACAACCTGCTATCTGTCTAGCCAGGTTTCTCTCCGACGATACAAAGTTTTAAGCAGTCTTTTATACAAAATATAGGTACATGATTAGCCTTGTGCATGACCCATCTTAACAATTTGATTGGGTTCCGCCCCATGTGCATATTTACTGATTGGTTGCCTATGCCGCGTTACATTAAGGTACCGCTTTTATTACCAGAAAAGCATATGTCCGTTATCACCACAAGCTGTTGTTGCAACTATGACCTTTGTTTATGCCAGATGGGGCTTCACCAATATTGTACTCCTGACTCATTGTTCTGCTTTTCCTGCCCCTCCAGGCCTCTTTACTTCTGACTCATTGTTCTGCTATTTGCAATTACCTCCATGTTACACAGCTTGCAGTCGTTAATCATTCTACCACTACTGCAAAATCAACATGTTATTCTTAGCGTTATCTCAACTGCCAGTTAAGCAACTTAGAAAAAGCTGACCACTGCAAAAGGCCTATTAGCTTATTCAATTCCTGAGACCCCTTCTTAACCCTTTAATAGTAGAACTCGAAAGCCCCACTTCAGTCCCCCCTTTTGGTACTTGGCTACCCGGCCCAAGACTATCACCCTAATCCTACTCCATCCTGTGTTCCCTGCACCGTTTTGTGGTGATCAGCCACGTGGTTTGGGGGACTCAGGATGTGACCTATGTCTCAGAATATTTCAAGGTGCTTGGATAACAATTTTCGCTGTTCCATAATTAAAGCCTTTGCTTTTCTCTTCCTCTGTTTCTTTCTACATGCCACACATGCCATTATGCACAGCATTATTACCAATATGAGTTTCACGATTACCAATACATGTGAGATTATACGAACCCATGGATGTATATCAACATTCAGTCCCCAATCCCATACACGTTCCCACCATTGAGTGTCTTTCAGGGTTTCTTTGATGTCCTCTGAATGCTGTAGGGAATCTTCCAGGATCTCATGATAATGTCGTATGCTCTTCTCAGTGTCCTTTTTCAATTGAGTCAAGTGTTCTTTGAGACGTGGAATGTTTTGCCAACTCGGTATCTCATATTGTTTCATTTCTTATTTTCGTTAGTAGATATACAGAACGTCTCATTATCCCGGGCTGCCACCTCAGCTCCTCTATGACTGAGTGAACTAATCTCCAACATACAATTAACCGTCTGAGTGAACCCGCACGTCGTGCATTGCCCTCCCTCCATGGGGTGTGCGTACACTACCACATCCAAATATTGAGTGCAACCATTGATTTGCACCCCTTGGAATGTGCCCCTTTGTTTTATTGCATAAGGGGGGCATATCATGGAATTTTACCCGGGATTGACCTTGTACTTCGTCTATGTTCTGTACTGCCCACAGAAGTTCAGCATCCGAGACCTCTATTTGTGGAATAGCTAGAATCGTACCTATCAGTTTCAGGTTTTTTTAGTAATGCAATTACTTGGAGATAGGAACACTCGTGTTGTTTTCCGCACATCGCAGAGGGCAATACCATTGCGTGTCCATTTGGACAACTGATCATTGCTTATCCAATCGTGTATCTTACCCTGTTTCATCTGTTGGATATTCCTTAGTAGCCATGCGCCGTACATTGCACATACGAGCTCTTTATGTGTTTCTTGAGTTAGGTCTTTTAGTCGCGCACTTATCTTATTGATGGTTTGGGCATGAGGCTCTAGGATTTCCTTGACTTGCAGCATTTGTCTGGCGACATCTTCCCCTGTTCCCGACAACCGGGAAGTTAAATCGTTTCCCTTTTGCAGAAGGGCCCTTAAGCGTTGGGCTAAGTTTTGAACCTCTTGGTCTATACTGTCTATGTCAAATGTATTAACAGTTGCCACCCCCACCGCATACCCTGCTCCTGCCATTTCTAGGGCCCCCCTTTTTTTCCAATTTAACCGCCCTTGGGGTCCTTTTAATTGTTTCTTCAACAAATTCTCCCATAATCCCATTGGCCCAGAAATTCGGGTCTCCACGGGTGAGTACGCGCTGGGTACTCACCCGTAGGCCGAATGGAAGTGCCGGTTTTCTGCATGCACTGCGCATGCGCGGGAAACCGGCACTTCCGATCCTCTGAGCGAAGAGGTTCAGAGGTCGAACACGCACGCAGGAGAGGCTGCGCGTGCGCATCAAACTTACTTTTTATTACAGGTTTTCCCGGGATCGTAAGCCTGCAGGATTTAGAAATGTAAAAAGCAGGCATAAGGCCTGCTTCTTACAAGGTAAGTGGTCAATTAATTAAAATTAAAACATTTTTTCCACAGGTTTATTATTTTTAAATACTTTAAAGCAAGGTAAGTTTATTTTTAGCCCCGTTAGAATATAAAATTATTTTTTTCAAAAATTTAAATTATTGTTTAAAATAGTTATTTAATGTAATTTATAGTTTATTTAAAAAGTGTGATTTAAAAAAAAAATTATTTGAAGGTTTACTGCTATTTTGGGGCCGTAGTATTTATAAGTTTTGCCAGGTCTTCCTGTCAATCTTATGAATGGGCTTTTCCCTCCTCCGATTGGCTCCCCACGGCCCACGTGATCCCAGGGGACACATCGAACTAACTGCGCCCCTGGGATACGCAAGCACTGCACGCCGGCAGCTGGACCAGGCCCTGGATCAGAATTCCACGGGGCCCTACAGCTCAACTGCTGGCGCGCTAGGTAAGTGCAGGTCAGGGGCTTACACCCACGGGAAGCCTCTGACCTGAATTTCTGGGCCATTGTGTGTCTGTCACATTGCTCGGGTAAGGTTATCCCGCTAATATTAAGGGCAATTTTAATTATTCTGTGGGACACTCCGAAATATCCCACTTTTCCAATCCAGTTCACAAACTCAGTGAGATTTTCATTCATCCAAGGTAACCCATATCCAAAAATGGACATGTATTTCCCCAAATCATCTATCTCAGTTGATGCCTTCACCTGCATCGGATTCTGATCCATTAAAGGTAGAATAGTCCTGTTCCCGATTTTTACCATCCTTTTAGGTTTAATACACATAGTACTGTTAGATACCAGACATATTGACAATAACCTCCCTTGCATCTAAGACAACATCATGTAACATTGACAACTCACTCGGAGCCAAAACCAATCTGTTAATTGGAGCAGGGAATGGGATGGGGCACTTTTCACTCCCCTCATCGGGTGGCATTGGTTTCTTTTTCACCTTTAATTGAATGGCTTCTTTGGACTGATCAGGACATTGAATATTATCATAACGATTTTTAATTTGAGGATCATCATGGGAGAAATTTTTGCTTACACACGTAATTACTTGACCAGAAATTTGTCCAACAGTAACTTGTCCCATCAATTAACGGGGTAGCTACGATTCCTCTTGCCTTCCTCAATCTCAGGTTATTTGTGGTCTCACCCGGTGCAAACCGGAGTTCTGGGATCGTCCCGTTCGGAGTAGTCTCATTTGAGCATTTTAAACAAATCCTTTTCCCCTCATACACCCTCTACTCCGTTACTCTCACCGTCCAATTATGACATGTTATAGTTTGATTTTTAATTGTTACATTCATCTAATTTACAACAGAAAACCCTGTATCCAGTGAGGTTATGGTTCCGCTGGTGCTGTTTCTGAGCTGCCGTGATTCCTGATACAGTTCAATACCATCCACTACGAGCATCAAAGCGCTCAATGCGTATAGGAGTTTCCCCATCCTGGAGCTGGTAATCTTCCATCATCAACACTCATCTGGCCCCCTGCTTCAAAGAAAAACAGACAATCCATTGCGGCTTTCCTAAGAGCCAAATGGATTAATTCGTCAATCCACTCAAATTCAAAACTTAAAAATTTAACAATGCCCAAAATGTTTACAAAATGCACATCTGCTTGTGGAGTTAAAAACAGAGTTCACAGCTGCTTGTGAAAAGAGTTAACTTCTTTCTTTTGCATTTCAAAAGAAGACAAACACAGACATCAATCACTGTCAGGTTTGGTCACACAACTTCATAGCTTTCCAGTAAATCTTTACTTTTGCAAAGTCTTGTACCTTTAAAATGAGATACCCTAAACATTCTGTGAAGCAACTCCACACAACAGCATTTCCTTGCTTTTTCTGGTCCCCCATACTTGCAATTAGTCAAAAATTTACAAAAGTGTTCATGTGTTTTTGCCACATATCCAGAACTGGTAACTTCCACACAAATTTACACCAACCAGAATTTCAGCGTGGCCACAATAAAAGTCTGTTTTTTATAGGCTAATTAACCTCATAACTCCGATTCAATCCAGATCAATGCCTTAAACTAACCAGTATCACTTGAAAAAGAAAGGAAGAAGCACAGCCACATTAACAAAGAAACAATCACCCATGCCTTGTAAACATTCAAATACATTTTCCTCCAGGCACATTGGCAGCTGTAACTTCAAGGCTGGAGCTTATCTTTTGTAAAACAATTAACAAACTTAAAACAGCACACGCTTGTCCATCGGTCAAGACAAGTCTTCAAAGGGTTAAACAGCTTTTAGCTCTCTGTACAGAAAAGTGGGTGGAGCTGAAACAAACACACCAGCTTCTGGATGGGTTCCGCAATAGCCGTGAAATGGGGTATTGTGGCAGAACCACTGAATGACTCTGGCTAACTGTATATAATTCTCTTTAACGATGTTCTAACACCAGCCTAAACCTGTACCATTGTGTTAGGCATTACTCTGTTTTGTATACAGAGTTTGCATGTACGGGGCATGGCCCCTTTAAGAGCACGGGAAAATGCGGGCAAACGCGATGACGTCACGTCGCAAACCACGGGGCTGCCCAGGCAGTCCTCGTGGCATCGCCATTGAGTAAAGACCTGTTTAGTTGTTCTCTTGTGTCGATCTCCATTATTCGTTGGAATTCGTTAATTCCTACATTGGTGACCCTGTTTTTGTGAACGTTTTCACATAAGAAGAGCACAGCATGGAAGCAAACGCCGTTTCGCTAAAGTTACCGCAGTTCTGGGAGCAGCAAGCGCCCTCGTGGTTTATTCAGGTCGAGGCACAGTTCACCCTGAGGAACATCGATGCGGATCAGACCAAGTACCTTTATGTGGTCTCCGCACTCGACAGCTCTACCGCCTCTCGGATCGTCAGCCTCCTCGAAAACCCCCCAACGGAGCGCAAGTATGAAACCCTCAAAGCGCGGTTACTGCAGGTTTTCGGGCTCACAAAATCGGAGCGCGCCCGTCGATTACTCGCTATGCCCGGGCTCGGGGACTCCAAGCCTTCAGAGTTGATGATCCAAATGCTCACACGCCTGGGCTCAGAACGGGAATGTTTCCTATTCCGCGATATTTTCCTCCGCCAACTGCCTGAACAGGTAAAAGCTGCCCTGGCCAGATCTGAAACTGAAGACTGCGCAACACTCGCTGCGGAGGCTGACAACATTTTTGCTGTAACTCGGCAGCACTGCGCCGCCACGAGCTACCCATCCCCCGCAGACGCCGCCCCAGATCGTCAGCCTGCTGGGCTGTGTTTCTATCACGCGCAGTTCGGCACGAAGGCGAAACGTTGCCGCCCTCCCTGCAGTTTTCCCCAAAAAAACAAACAACAGCTGACACTGCGACCACCGAGGAACGGGTCTAACGGGCACCCCGCGGCCGCGATGGCGATCGACAACGCAGGAAAATTGCTGTTCATCACTAATACTCTCTCTGGTCGTCGTTTTCTGTGCGACACCGAGGCGCAGTGCAGCATTTTACCCGCGTCCGCCCTCGATGTACAGACGGGAAATCACGGCCCCACCCTTGAAGCGGCCAATGGCGGAACAATTTGGACCTTCGGCAGACGGCGAGTGGAGGTGTGCCTCGGGGGGCAACATTTTCATTGGGAGTTTGTTATGGCCAGAGTTTCCCAGCCCCTCCTCGGCGCGGATTTTCTGTGCACCAACAGCCTCCTGGTCGACGTTAGGAACCGGCGGCTGATCAACGCAGCAACTTTTAATTCTCTTCCGTATTACCACAGTAACACTACGTCACGCACCGTCTCCTGTGCGTTCCCGACTCCTGATGAGTTTGCTTGACTGCTCGGCGAATTCCCCGACCTGACAAGACCCACGTTCTCCTCCACAGCCACGAAACATGGTGTGGAACACCACATAACCACCAACGGCCCCCCCGGTCTATGCGCGGGCCCGGCGCCTGGAACCTGGCAAGCTGGCGGTCGCAAAGGCGGAGTTCGCAACCATGGAACAGTTAGGGATTATTCGCCGGTCGAATAGTCCCTGGTCTTCACCCCTCCATATTGTCCCGAAGCCTGGCGGCGGATGGCGGCCATGCGGCGACTATCGACGCCTCAACGACGCCACCACTCCTGATCGGCACCCGATCCCCCACATCCAGGATTTCTCTGCCCATTTGGCAGGGAACACCGTGTTCTCAAAAGTCGACCTCGTCCGGGGCTACCACCAGGTCCCAGTTCATCCATAAGACGTCCAGAAGACCGCAGTCATCACCCCATTCGGCCTCTTTGAGTTTTTACGAATGCCGTTTGGGTTAAAGAACGCCGCCCAGGCTTTCCAATGCCTGATGGACTCTGTGCTGCGGGACCTCAAGTTCCTCTTCGTCTACCTGGATGATATTCTAATTGCCAGTCCTACTAAGGAAGAACGTACCTGTCACCTACGCACCCTTTTTCGACGCCTCAGCCAACATGGCCTGATTTTCAATCCGGCCAAGTGTCAGTTTGGCCTGCACCAAATTGACTTCCTGGGGCATCGCATCACCTCAGAGGGAGCGGTTCCTTTACCTTCGAAAGTAGAGGCGGTGACATCCTTTCCATGCCCGCAGAATGTGAAGGCCCTGCAGGAATTCCTAGGCATGGTAAACTTTTACCACCGTTTCGTGCCTAAGGCGGCACTACTGATGCAGCCCCTGTACGAGGCCCTCAAGGGCAAGACTGGCAAGGACCCGGTAGATTGGACGGATGACATGGCCCGAGCGTTCGCCGACACCAAAAGCGCCTTAGCCAACGCGACTATGCTGGCGCACCCGCTGCCAGGAGCCACCATCGCCCTCACCACCGACGCGTCGGACTACGCAGTCGGTGCCATGCAACAGCAGTGGGTGAACGGGACGTAGCAGCCGTTGGCATTCTTCAGCCATCAACTACGGCAGAACGAGAGAGCATACAGCATGTTCGACCGGGAGTTGCTCGCCCTTTTTCTGGCCTTCCGCCATTTTCGGTTCCTACTGGAAGGACTTCCTTTCACCGCCTTTGTGGACCATAAGCCGCTAACCTTTGCAATGGCCTAGACCGCCGAACCATGGTCAGCCCGACAGCAGCGTCAACTGACCTACATATCCAAATTCACCACGGATATACAGCACGTGGCCGGTAAGGACAACCTGGTGGCAGACTGCCCCTCCTGCGCGATCGTCAATACGGTTCATTTGGGCATCGACTACGCCCTCATGGCAGTGGACCAAGCCTCAGACCCGGAAGTCCAAGCTTACAGAATGGCCATCACTGGCCTCCAGTTGGCTGACGTCAAGTTCCATTCGGCAGGTACCACGCTGTTGTGTGACGTCTCCGTACAGGGTCCTCGCCCTGTCGTGCCGGTCGTCTGGCGCCGCAAATTGTTCGACGCCATACATGGGTTGTCACACCCAGGAATGAAGGCCTCTCAGAAACTGATGTCAGCGAAATTTGTATGGCATGGCCTGCATAAAGATGTCCGCGACTGGGCCAACACCTGAGTGGTCTGCCAAAAGGCCAAGGTACAGCGCCACATCAAAGCTCCGTTGGCCACCTTCACAGTTCCAGAGCGACGTTTTGACCATGTCAACGTGGACCTGGTAGGACCACTCCCACCCTCCCATGGTTTTTCACACATCCTGACCATGGTTGGCCGCACCACCAGATGGCCGGAGGTAGTCCCCCTGTCATCCACTACTTCGGCGGACGTGGCCAGGGTGTTCATTTCCTCCTGGATCGCCCGTTTCGGAGTACTTGCAGATATTTCATCAGTCAGGGGACCGCAGTTTACCTCCAAACTCTGGAATGCAGTGGCCCCAGGACTCTGTGTCAAATTACACCGCACCACAGCCTACCAACCACAGGCGAATGGCCTCTGCGAATGCTTCCACCGGTCAATGAAAGCCGCCCTGAGGGCCAGCCTCCAGGACGCTGGATGGGCAGACAAGCTACCGTGGGTCCACTTGGGCCTTCGCACGGCCCCCAAAGAAGACCTTCACCCTTCATCAGCGGAGCTTGTGTATGGTCAGCCGCTGCAAGTCCCAGGGGACTTCCTACCAACATCGACGGAGCCATGGTCTGCGTCTGCCCAGCTTGCTAGTCACCAAGAGGCAGCCAGATGTTTCGCACTGGTGCCCACTTCGCACCATGGGCTGCAGAGGTCACACGTTCCCACGGAGCTTCACAAGGCTGAATACGTTTTTATTCGCCATGACGCACATAGGGATCCGCTCAAGGCCCCATATAACGGTCCCTTCCGTGTGTTGGAAGCAGGGGACAAAACCTTCACGGTAGATGTCGGTGGTAAACCGGACCACATTTCAGTCGACCGCTTAAAGCCAGCACATTTAGACATCGACCGCCCCGTCGAGACAGCACAACCGCCGAGACAGGATTGGCCACCCATCGTCGTTACGGCAGACCGAGTGCGACCGCCCGCCAGACCGCCAGCCGACCAGCAGCCTCCACCTCGAGAGTACAGGAGTCATTCTGACAGGCTCGTCAGACCCCCTCACCGTTTGACTTTGTCCGTTAAAGCGAATTCTGGGGGGGCGCATGTGGCAGAACCACTGAATGACTCTGGCTAACTGTATATAATTCTCTTTAACAATGTTCTAACACCAGCCTAAACCTGTGCCATTGTGTTAGGCATTACTGTGTTTTGTATATAGAGTTTGCATGTACAGGGCGTGGCCCCTTTAAGAGCGTGGGAAAACACGGGCAAACGCGATGATGTCACGTCACAAACCACGGGGCTGCCCAGGCAGTCCTCGTAGCATCTCCGTTGAGTAAAGACCTGTTTAGTTGTTCTCTTGTGTCGATCTCCGTTATTTGTTGGAATTCGTTAATTCCTACAGTATAAAGTTTCGGCAATAATTAAACAACCCTAGTGCCTTTCGTACGCCCCTTACTGTAAGTGGTCTTGGCATACCACTTATGGCTATCTTTCTACCTAAGTCTCCCCAATTTACATCGTCGTCGTCCTGTCCCTTTTTCTCGTTTGATGCCGGAGGGACCGTAGACATTACTGGCATCCATGTGCAATGTGCACACCCATCTTTATTCCAAAGTCGAGTATGTCTACTCAATTTATAAAACGCGTGAGTAACTAAAAGGAGGGCTTTTTCCTATTTTTTCTCTTTTCCGACTCCCATCATTTGATTTGGTTGGGATTACGGAAACGTGGCTCAAGGATGGCCAAGACTGGGAACTCAACATCTAGGAGTATTCGATATTCAGGAAAGATAGGCAAAAAGGAAAGGGAGGTGGGGTAGCATTACTGGTTAAAGAAGGGATTAATACAATTGTAATGAAGGATATTATGTCTGATGATGTGGAATCTGTATGGGTAGAATTGAGAAATACTAAGGGGAAAAAAACATTAGTGGGAGTGGTATATAGACCTCCAAACAGTAAGGCGGAGGTTGGGGATGGCATTAAAAGGGAAATTAAAGAAGCGTGCAATAAGGGCACAGCAGTCATCATGGGTGACTTTAATCTACATATAGATTGGGCCAACCAAATTAGTAACAATACTGTGGAGCAGGAATTCCTGGAGTGTTTACGGGATGGTTTCCTGGACCAATATGTCGAGGAACCAACCAAGATCAGGCCATCTTAGACTGGGTATTATTTAACGAGAAAGGATTAATTAGCAATCTTGTTGTACGAGGCCCCTTGGGTCGGAGCGATCATAATATGATCGAATTCTTCATTAAGATGGAGAATAAAGTTGTTGACTCAGAGACAAGGGTCCTCAATTTAAATAAAGGAAACTACGATGGTCTGAGGAGCGAGTTGTGTAGGATTGATTGGGGAATGGCTCTCAAAGGGTTGACGGTGGATAGGCAATGGCAAACATTCAAAGACCGAATGGATGAGCTACAGAATTTGTTCATCCCAGTTTGGCATAAAAATAAAACAAAAAAGGTGACTCAACCGTGGCTAACAAGGGAAATTAGGGATAGCATAAGATCCAAGGAGAGGACATATAAATTGGCTAGAGAAAGCAATAATCCTGAGGATTGGGAGCAGTTTAGGAGCCAATAAAGGAGGACAAAGGGATTAATTAAGAAAGGGAAAATAGAATATGAGAGTAAGCTAGCAGGGAACATAAAAACTGACTGTATAAGCTTTTATAGATATGTGAAGAGAAAAAGATTGGTGAAGTCAAGCGTAGGTCCCTTACAGTCAGAATCAGGGGAATTTATAATGGGAAACAAGGAAATGGCAGACCAACTAAATACATACTTTGGTTCTGTCTTCACAAAGGAGGACACAAATAACCTCCCAGAGATGCCGGGGAACATAGGGTCTGATGAAAGGGAGGAACTGAAAGAAATCAGTATTTGTAGGGAAATGGTGTTAGAAAAATTGATGGGACTGAAGGCCGATAAATCCCCAGGGCCTGATGGTCTACATCCCAGGGTACTTAAGGAAGTGGCCCGAGAGATAGTAGATGCATTGCTGGTCATCTTCCAGAACTCAATAGACTCTGGGACGGTACGCATGGATTGGTGGGTAGCTAATGTTACCCCACTATTCAAAAAAGGTGGTAGAGAAATAGCGGGAAATTATAGACTGGTAAGCCTGACATCAGTAGTGGGGAAAATGCTAGAGTCCATTATAAAAGATGTAATAGCAGAGCACTTGGAAAGCAGTGACAGGATCGGACAAAGTCAACATGGATTTACAAAAGGTAAATCATGCTTGGCTAATCTACTGGAATTTTTTGAGGATGTAACTGGTAAAATAGATAAGGGAGAACCAGTGGATGTGTTGCATTTGGACTTTCAGAAGGCTTTCGATAAGGTCCCACATAAGAGATTAGCGTGCAAAATTAAGGCACATAGGATTGGGGGCAAGGTATTGACTTGGATAGAGAACTGGTTGGCGGACAGAAAGCAAAGAGTTGGAATAAATGGGTCGTTTTCCAAGTGGCAGGCAGTGACTAGTGGGGTACCGCAAGGATCGGTCCTAGGACCCCAGCTGTTCACAATATATATTAATGATCTGGACGAGGGAATTGGATGTAATATCTCCAAATTTGCAGACAACACAAAGCTGGGTGGGAGGGTAAGCAGGTTGGGTGATTGGGCAGAAACATGGCAAATGCACTATAATGTGGATAAATGTGAGGTTATCCACTTTGGTGGCAAAAACAGGAAGGCAGATTATTATTTGAATGGCAATAGATTGGGAGAAGGGGAAGTGCAAAGAGACCTGGGTGTTATTGTGCACCAGTCGCTGAAGGTAAGCATGCAGGTGCAGCAGGCAGTTAAGAAGGCAAATGGTATGTTGGCCTTCGTAGCAAGAGGGTTCGAGTACAGGAACAAGGATGTCTTGCTACAGTTGTACAGGGCCTTGGTGAGACCGCACCTTGAGTATTGTGTGCAGTTTTGGTCACCTTACCTGAGGAAGGACATTCTTGGCATGGAGGGAGTGCAGTGAAGATTCACCAGGCTGATACCTGGGATGGCAGGAATGACGTATGAGGAGAGATTGTGTCGATTGGGCTTATACTCACTGGAGTTCAGAAGATTGAGAGGGGATCTCATCGAAACCTATAAAATTCTGTCAGGTCTGGACAGACTAGATGCAGGAAGGATGTTTCTGATGGCTGGGGAGTCCAGAACCAGGGGTCATAGTCTAAGGATAAGGGGTAAGCCATTTAGGACTGAAATGAGGAGGAATTTCTTCACCCAGAGAGTGGTGAACCTGTGGAATTCTCTGCCACAGAGGGCGGTGGAGGCCAGTTCATTAAATATATTCAAGAAAGTGTTGGATATATTTCTTGAGGCTATAGGGATCAAGGGATATGGGGAAAAGGCAGGGACAGGGTACTGAATTTGGATGATCAGCCATGATCTCATTGAATGGCGGAGCAGGCTCGAAGGGCCGAATGACCTACTCCTGCTCCTATCTTCTATGTTTCTATGTTTCTATTTTCTTTGATCAGCGGGTGGGTCATCGGGTTTCCAATTTTGCTTAATCATTTTTTCAATTAGCTTCTGATTTTTGTCCGCTAGGTACCGCGTCAAAGACCCCTCTGGTCCCCACTCGAGTTTTTCACTTCCCATGGCTATTTGTTGTCAGCGGTACGTCTCTTATTTACTCCTGTAGAGTGAGACCATTACTTGCAACTTATTATTTGTTGTCAGCGGTACGTCTCTTACTTACTCCTACAGAGTCAGACCGTTACTTGCAACCTATACCATCAATTTGTTGTCAGCGGTATCTCTCTTTTTCCCAGACTCCTGAATGAGATGGATACCTGCAATCTGTACCAACTTTCACACCGTTATGGTACCGATTCAATCTAGCTAACACAATATTAGTACAGTCATTTTATCTGGGGTTGTTATCCGTAGACTACGTGAAGTCTCACTCAGACCTGTAGATTCGGATCTCTCAGGCAGCCGACACGTAGCAGACTTCTACTTTGTCCTAACTATGCCTGGTAATTTTAAACGTACTCACGCGGTTGACATGCTTCCGTCTGCTGGTGTCTGCCATCCATTTGAGATCCTGCCGACTACGCCAATTGAAGTGGAGTATTTGAAATAAACACTCGACACCAGGTCTGCATTCAAAGATTCAAGCAGTCTTTATTCGCACCGGTGGGGGAACAACCTGCTATCAGTCTAGCCATGCTTCTCTCCGATGATACAAAGTTTTAAGCAGTCTTTTATACAAAATATATGTACATGATTAGCCTCGTGCATGATCCATCTCAACAATTTGATTGGGTTTCTCCCCGCATGCCCATTTACTGATTGGTTGCCTATGCCGCGTTACATTAAGGTACCGCCTTTATTACTGGAAAAGCATATGTCCGTTATCACCGCAAGCTGTTGTTGCAACTATGACCTTTGTTTATGCCAGATGGGGTTTCGCCAACATTGTACTCCTGACTCATTGTTCTGCTTTTCCTGCCCCTCTAGGCCTCTTTTTACTTCTGACTCAATTTTCTGCTATTTGCAATTACCTCCATGTTACACAGCTTGCAGTCGTTAATCATTCTACCACTACTGCAAAATCAACATGTTATTCTTAGCATTATCTCAACTGCCAGTTAAGCAACTTAGAAAAAGCTGACTACTGCAAAAGGTCTGTTAGCTTATTCGATTCCCGAGACCCCTTCTTAACCCTTTAATTATAGTAGAGCTCGAAAGCCCCACTTCAAAATAGACATGGTAAACATAGATGGATTATTTCCATGGTAAATCCAAAACAAGAGGCAATTATCTTAATATAAGCACTAGATACATAAGGCAGGGTTGGTAGGGGGTGGGGTGAGCTGGTGGGGGGAATGAATGTGGAATGCTTTGCCCCAAGTGGTACTCAATGCTAAACAATTACAGCATTCAAAAAGTTATAAATAATTACATAAAGAATATATGAAAGAGTATGTGGAGAAAGCAAGGAAATAGCAAATGAAAATCAGCCCTAAATTCTATGGTGAAGAACTTTTATCTTGAGTTTCAATGACCACAATAAAATGGAATACTCCACTCACAAAGCTTCTTATTTATAGTTAAATGTTCCATACAATTATCATTGTGGTCTCAATATGAACAGTCAAGTTTAATGTGAGTGCAATATTGCCTCTTTTTTTAAAGGCACAGGTCGGCCTGTCAAAAATTCCTGCTCCTGTCCACTGGCCAGACTGTCCATTTGTCCGGCTGTCGGTGGGGGGGTGGGGGGTGGCGGGATGGGGAGAGTCTGCAGGGGGAGATTATTTGAGATTGGCAGGCTTCCATGTCCCCAGTCTTGCCGGGGTTTCCCCATGCTACTGCGCTCCCCCGCACCCTCCCCACCTTCCCGTTAATCAGGTTCATTATTTCAACTGACAGCGCCTGTATCTACTAACAGCGACATCTTCAAAAAGACTAATAAGTACATCAGACATGATTATGACTGAAATAATCCATAGCTTGGAACTTAACAAACATTCCATCTGCAGAGTAGACTCATTTCTTACTGTTCCCTTCAGTTACTTAAAAATATAACTCATGGTCTTCTGGGATACAGTATATGGGATTGACATCATTTTCAGGAAGAATTTGTTCAATGTTAATAAAGAGATGTCTAGCATTTTTATGAAGCTACAATGTCCTATTTCTTAAGCCTGTACATTATGTTCACACTTGCTTAATTGCTGCGTCATGTTTTCTGTAATTGTACTTAGTAAACTGAGCATAGTCTTCCTTTTAGATAATATAATATGGATCTGTCATTCTTTGTTGTAATTTTCCTGTATATGAATCAACCTGCAGTTGTTTTTTTTTGCCTCTCCAATGAACATTATACAGGCTCTGTGTATCAAAAAATGTAAGATGATTTGTATCACTGATCTGATTCATGCATTGCCACATTATATAAATAATTGCCAGGAATTTCCTCGGAGATTCTCCTGATCAGCCACTGTAACTTTGGTGGAAAGCCCATTTCTGCATGTAAATGGGGATTCTGCGATCTTCCACTGAAGTTACAGCAGCCATTCGGGATAACCCCAAAAGAAATTCACCCCCAGCTTAACAGAGCAATTTTGGAGATAAGATAAAAGGGGTGTTTCTGTGATCATGCACTCCCAGCTGGGTGGTTCAGGGAGCACGAGTCAGAGAGAGGGGTTACAACACAGTAGAACCTATTTACCAACCTGTGCTCTGTGGAATATGGAAATCCCACTTGGAGCATGGGATCACAGAATCACCCCTGAAAAGAAAGACCCTAGATGCTGAAAATCTGAAGTAACAGCAGAAAATGTTGCAAGAGCACAGCAGGTCAGTTAGCATCAGAAAGAGAATGTTCGAGTAATATTTTAGGAGGGATTCTTCATCCAGGCCAGTTATGATGAAGGGTTCCAACTAGCTTATCTTTCTCTTTCAGGTTATGACTGACCTGCTGTGCATGCCCAGTATTTTCTATTTCCAATTCAGAGAACTAGGTTGCTTTTTCATAAGATTCAGGATAAAACCATCTTTATAGATCTCTGGAAGCTCACATGTAGTTGAAAAATGGTATTTATTGTGCTGCTGCTGCTCTTACATAGAAACATATGGCCCCTCGAGCCTGCTCCGCCATTCAATGCGATCATGGCTGATCATCCAAATACAGTACCCTGTCCCTGCTTTCTCCCCATATCCCTTGATCCCCTTAGCTTTAAGAAATATATCTAACTCCTTCTTGAATATATTTAATGAATTGGCCTCAACTGTCTTCTGTAGTAGAGAATTCCATAGGTTCACTACTCTCTGTAATGATCAATAACATGTCATTCTATAGTGGACACTAGGTGGAGCCGTAGAGCTGTATATAGCTGTATGTATAAGACTACACTACCCAGCTGTATGTATATTGGGCCAGAAATTCCAGGCCAGAAGCGTGAGTACGGTCGGGTTACTCACGCATCTGGCCGTTGGAAATGCCGGCGTTCAGCAGGAACAGCGCATGCGGGGAACGCCGGCATTTCCAGACCCGAGGTCTATTCACAGCGCGTGCGACTGCACAGGCAGCGCTTGCGCAGTGAACTTTGTAGATTTCACTGATGGATTCAGTGAGGGTAAGTCCCTAGAACTTACACGTTAAAAAAGCAAGTGTAAAGTTGTTCATTGGCTGGGGAAGGAGATATATTTTATGGAGGAGCTTATGAAATGCAATATTTAGGTTTGGGAAAGGGAGGGAAGTTATTTTAAGAAATTTTAAGTAAGTTTTAAACTTTAATTTTTTTTTTTTAAACGGGTTTTCAGAACGGTAGGTAGAAGGAGCAATTGTGGCTGTGTGAATGGAATGTGAGAATGAGTTATGTATGTATGTCCACATATATTCCTTTACGTATATGTATGTATGTTTTATATTCCTTTACTGATGTGTATGAATGTATGTTTTTAAGTATGATTTTCCAATAAGTTACTTTCTCTGAAAGTCATAATTAAATACATTCATACACATAAGTAAAGGAATATATACATAACACGCAAAGGAACATATACAGACATACATACTTTCAGAAGCTCCACGATAATAAATATCTTCCTCCGCAGCCTCTGGAGCAACTGTACCCATGCTTTTTTCATGTGTAACTTGCAATGACTTGACCTCACTGAAAGCATTAATGAAAGCGGCGAATTATACTGCGCACGCGCTGCCTGTGCAGTCGCACGCGTTCTGCCTCTGAACCCCTTCGTTCAGAGGACAGGAAATGCCGGTTTTCCCCACATGCACTGTGCATGCTGAAAACCGGCATTTCATCTAGCCAGATGCGTAAGTACCCCGACCGTACTCGCGCATTTGGAAGGGAATTACTGGGCCAACATTTTACATGTCAATAAAATGAAAAATTTAACAATTGCACGACTTGCCCCCTCGCATCTGCGACTGAGGGTCCAAGGAGGTGCATTGCGCAAGAGGTCATCATCGTACGTATCCTCACACTGTTCCCTTTGGGGAACTGTATGAAGTGGTGGAAGGATTTATGGCCGTGATTAACGCTCATTCCGTGACCGTAACCATCTTTGAACCAGCCATTAGGGTGGTTAGTCCTATGGCGGGAGGGTTTTACGGGCTCCCACAACCCATCTGAGGGGGGGGGGCCACCAACACCCACGGACGCAAGTATCCCGCTGGATGTCCACCCAGAATTTAAAGTTGGAACTCCGACTCCACTTGCCGGGACTGTCTGGAGTGGGGTTCAAAACCCTACTCCTTCTGGCCCAGCGGCGGGGATGCTTACTGCTACGCAAAAGGCCCACTCCGCACAAAAGGTGACACCCATACGTTTCCTGCGCCTTTTCCCTCCCCGTGACTGGAGCCCTATGCTGCCATTTCACGTTGCTAATCGGATTGGGCCTTTGTCATAGCGGTAGGATCCCCGCCGCTGGGCCAGATCAGGGTAGGGTTTCGAACCCCACTCCAGACAGTCCCGGCAAGTGGAGTCGGAGCTCCGGCTCTAAATTCTGGGTTGACATCCAGTGGGATATTTGCGTCCGTGGGTGTGGGTGGCCCCCCCTCCTTGTATAGCTTGTGGGAGCCCGTAAAACCCTCCCACCATAGGACTAACCGCCCTAATGCCTGGTTCAAAGATGGTCACGGTCACGGAATGAGCGTTAATCATGGCCATAAATCCTTCCACCACTTCATACAGTTCCCCAAAGGGAACAGTGTGAAGACACGTATGACGACGACATTGCTAAATAAATAAATGGAATTAAAAAAATTCTTTTCGGGCTTTCAAAAGTCTTTAAATTGCTTTAATTCTGTTTAAAACTACTTCAGATTACTCAAAATAATGTAAACATTTTAAAAAGTTTATGAAAGTTACCAAAATCTTCAAAAAACTTCCAAAAACCTATTTAAACTGCTGCTTTGCATGTAAAAATGGTTAGCAGCTTGACAGAAACATTGGGGGCGTGTCCAGTGAAACTGAGACCTCAAGGGGCGTGTCTCACTTGCACTGCACGCTCCTGACTTCGCGCTGGCTGCACTCCTGGGCGGCGTGACGTCATACGCTGCCCGGGATTCTTCTTCTGGAAACACCAATTCCAGGCGTCCCTGGAGCTGATCGGCAGTAGCGCGGGGTAAGTGTAAATACGGGGCTTGCACACGCTGCAAGCCCCGTTCTGGAATTTCTGGGCCATTAAGACTACATTACCCATGAGGCACTAGGCTACCCACAAGGCAGCAGTCAAGATGGAAGCCTCTACAGATACTGTACCTAGTCTACATGTGCTCAATAAAAGTGTCTAGCAAAAGCTAGCTGTGTTCATAATAAGAATGTCTATTTATTAATGAACATAAGATGGTACCAGGATGGTGAAGAACTGCTGAAAATTGTGAAAAGCGACATGGTGAATTTGAAGCCACCAGAGCGTTTGAAACTCACAGGAAACATCGACTACAATTGGCAGACTCTTAAACAACAATTCGAACTCTACATTGCAGCCATCGGATTCGGTACGAAGCCAGACGCAAGGAAGATAGCGTTGCTGCTTACGGTTGCAGGCCCACAGGCGATAGAGGTATTTAATACATTTGTATTTAATCCAGAGGAGAACAGAGAAAAATTAGAAGATGTGCTAAAAAAATTTGATGCACATTGCTCTCCGAAAAAGAATGAGACCTATGAAAGATACATCTTCTGTCCTCGGACACAGCAGCAAAATGAGACTTTTGATAGCTTTATAACTGATCTGAAACTGAAAGCACAGACATGTAATTTCTCTGAGCTCAAAGCATCCATGATTCGTGACCAGATTGTGTTTGGTATTCATGATAAAAAAGTCAGGGAACGTCTGTTGAGAGAAACCGAACTAAATTTGGAAAATGCAGTGAAAATATGCCAAGCCAGCGAGCTAGCTCGAAAGCACGCGAAGACTTTCAGTGAAATCAATAATGATGCGATTGTAATGAGTGATAATGCTACTGTCAGTGCTGTGTCCTACAAGGGGAAAAAACGTGGGCAGAACAGAAATGAAAAGCAATCGGAGGATGAAATTTTTAATTGTAAATGCTGTGGTTACTAACACCAGTTAAGACAATGCCCAGCATTTGGAAAAATGTGCACAAAGTGTAATGGAAAGAATCACTTTGCCAAACAATGCTTTTCAAAAGTAAAAACTAAGAAAGGGCAACGAGTTAATGTAATTGAGGACACTGATTTAAGTGAGACATTTTTTGTAGGAATGGTGTCATGTGACAATATCAAAAAGGATACAGAAAATGTGTAGCCCTCAGAAATGGACAATGCTGAACATAAAGTTAATGCAGTAAAAGAGGACAAATGGATGATCCCACTGCAGGTAAATGGAGCATTAGTTACCTTGAAACTAGACACTGGGGCAAAAGCAAACTTAATCAGTATGAGTGACATTAACAATATGAAAGAAAAGCCCAAAATACAGAAAAAGTCAGTACTACTGAAGGAGTATAATGGACAGAAAATAGATAGCTTAGGTGTATGCAGACTCAAAGTGACAGTCAAAGACAAAGTGCATCATCTCATGTTTTCTGTTGTGGCTGAAAGACTTGCTTCACTACTGGGTGACAAAGCTTGTGAGGACTTAGAACTGGTCAAGAGAGTCTACCGTATAAACTGTGCCATAAGCAGACCAGATGACTCGGTGGATTCTGTAGTGAATAATTTCCAGGATGTGTTCAAAGGATTTGGAGTTCTACCATTCACTTACAAGATCCAGCTAAAGGAGGATGCTCAGCCAGTGGTACATGCTCCACGAAGAGTTCCAGCAGCCCTGCGTGACCGGCTCAAGAATGAACTGGACAGAATGACCACACTAGGAGTCATCAGGAAAGTTGAAGAGCCAACAGACTGGGTTAACTCCATGGTATGTGTAAAGAAAAAGAACAATGATCTAAGAATATGCATGGATCCAAAGGACTTAAATGCAAACATAAAACGTGAACACTACCAGATTCCCAAGCGAGAAGAAATCACCAGTGAAATGTTAGGTGCCAGATACTTTACAAAGCTCGATGCCTCACAAGGATTTTGGCAACTAAAACTGGATGAAGAGAGCACCAAATACTGTACCTCCAACACACCATTTGGCAGGTATTGTTTCCTCAGAATGCCTTTCAGGATAATATCTGCATCTGAAATCTTTCATAGAGCGATGGAACACATAATTGAATTTCTGGAAGGAGCTCGGGTCTATGTTGATGACATCATCATCTGGGGCTCCACACTGAAAGAACACAATGAGAGACTGACTAAAGGACTACAGAGCATACGCCAGAATGGACTGAAGCTCAACAAAGCCAAGTGTCAGTTTGGCATCCAGGAAGTCATTTCCTAGGAGATAATCTATCTGGTAAAGGAATAGAGCCAGATATGGAAAAAGTAAACGCCATACTCAAAATGCCCCGACCCACTGACAAAAAAGGAATGCTACGCATCATGGGGATGATAAACTTCATTGGAAAGTTCATTCCTAACTTGTCAGCCAAGACAGCCTGTCTGCAAGACCTGCTACGTAAAACAAATGAGTTTGCATGGACAGAAAGACATGAACAAGAGTGGATAAACCTCAAAACAGTGCTGACAACCACACCTGTACTCACCTTCTTTGACCCAACAAAAAGAATCAAAGTGTCAACGGATGCATCAAAAGATGGCCTAGGTGCGGTCTTGCTACAAGCAGAGGGCGAAGAATGGAAGCCTGTTGCCTATGCCTCCAGGCCTATGACTGATACTGAGTGTCGATATGCCCAGATTGAAAAGGAATGTCTAGGCTTGGTAGTTGAACTAGAAAAGTTTCATGGCTACATATATGGACTTCCCACCTTCACAGTTGGGACAGACCACAGCCCTCTGGTAGCCATCATAAAAAATAACCTGAATGAGATGTCTCCAAAGATTCAACGACTCATGATGAAGCTGCAAAGATATGACTTTGAACTGATCTACACACCAGGCAAATACATAGTGTTAGCAGATGCACTATCCCGAGCACCCACAATGAGTCATGTGAGCTCTACTGAAGAAGACGTGGATGTTCATGTGAGTATGGTCACTGCTGCGCTGCCCGTGTCAGACACAAAATCAAAGCAAATAGCAGAAGAAACAGTAAAAGATACAGTATTACAAACAGTAATAGAGAACATTCATCATGGTTGGCCAAAAGGTTCCTGTCCAAAATATTTTCACATAAGGTCAGAATTGAGTGTCGCAAGTGGACTATTACTAAAACAGAACAGAATAGTCATTCCACAGGCTCTACGTCAAGACATGCTCAAAAGGATTCATGAGGGACACCTCGGAATTGAAAAATGCAAAAGGAGAGCAAGAGACACTGTTTATTGGCCTGGCATAAATAAGGACATTGAGAACATGATAGGCAAATGTGAGACATGTCAGAAACACCAAAACAAACAAGCAAAGGAACCAATGATAGTAGCTGACATACCAACAGCACCATGGCAAAAGGTTGGTATGGACCTTTTTCATTTAAATGGTAAAGACTATCTAATAGTGATTGACTACTATTCTAACTATCCTGAGATGGCGCTGCTCTCAAGCACCACAGCAAGCAGTGTCATAATGCATGTGAAATCCATCTTCACCAGACATGGAATTCCCAGGATTGCCGTTAGCGACAATGGTCCATGCTTCAACTGTAAGGAGTGGCAACAGTTTGCAGCACATTATGACTTTCAGCACATCACATCCAGTCCTTTGTATGCTCAGTCAAATGGTAAGGCAGAGAAAGCTGTTCAAGTTCTCAAGCAGCTACTGAAGAAAGCGACAGAAAGCAAGTCTTATCCTTATCTCGCCCTGCTGAGCTACTGAGCCTCACCTTTAGACTGTGGTTCTTCACCTGCTGAACTACTAATGGGTCGAAAGTTGCGCACCACGCTACCCTGCTGTGCAAAAGAACAGCAAAGTGAGGAACTGAGACAGGGACTTCAACTGTTAAAGCTGAAACAGAAATCATACTATGACAAGTCATCCAAAACTCTAAAACCATTGACAAGGGATGATGTTGTCAGGATTGAGGATCCAGATGCATGGAACAGGAAAGCTACAGTTCTTGAGGAAGTAGGACCAAGGTCATACACTGTTACAACTGAGGAAGGACAGATTCTCAGGATGAACCGCCGTTCCCTCCTATAAACACAAGAGACTATTCAAGAGCAGATTGATGACAATGCCGCAACTGCATCTTGTCATTCACCGCCAGAACAATCACATGAAGACACATCAGACTTACCCGTGTTGAGAAGATCCACACGTGAAGTAAAAAAGCCTGATAGACTTAATCTTTGAGTACAATGTAAAGCTTTGAAAATGTGTTGACTGTTTTGAAAATGTTTATGTTTATAGAGCACTAACAAAAGTGTTACTGATATTATCTTTATTGTTTTCTTGAAAGTTGATTGATATTGATTTTGTTAAACCTCAAAGAAAGGGGGATGTAATGATCAATAACATGTCATTCTATAGTGGACACTAGGTGGAGCCGTATATAGCTCTATGTATAAGACTACACTACCCAGCTGTATGTATATTAAGACTACATTACCCATGAGGCACTAGGCTACCCACAAGGCAGCAGTCAAGATGGAAGCCTCTACAGATACTGTACCTAGTCCACATGTGCTCCATAAAAGTGTCTAGCAAAAGCTAGCTGTGTTCATAATAAGAATGTCTATTTATTAATGAACATAAGACTCTCTGGGTGAAGAAATTCCTCCTCATCTCAGTCCTAAATGGGTTACCCCTTATCCTTAGACTGTGACCCCTGGTTCTGGACTCCCTCGCCACGGGGAATAGCCTTCCTGCATCTAGTCTGTCTAGTCCTTTTAGAATTTTATAAGTTTCAATGAGATCGCCTCTCATTATTCTAAACTCTAGTGAATATAAGCCTAATCGACCCAATCTCTCTTCATACGTCATTCCTGCCATCCCAGGTATCAGTCTGGTGAATCTTCGCTGCACTCCCTCCATGGCAAGAACATCCTTCCTCAGATAAGGCAACCAAAACTGCACACAATGCTCAAGGTGTGGTCTCACCAAGGCCCTGTACAACTGCAGCAAGACATCCTTGCTCCTGCATTCGAATCCTCTCGCTATGAAGACCAACATACCATTTGCCTTCTTAACCGCCTGCTGCACCTGCATGCTTACCTTCAGCGACTGGTGCCCACGGACACCCAGGTCTCGTTGCACTTCCCCTTTTCCCAATCTATTGCCGTTCAGATAATAATCTGCCTTCCTGTTTTTGCCACTAAAGTGGATAACCTTGCATTTATCCACATTATACTGCATCTGCCATGCATCTGCCCAATCGCCCAACCTGTCCAAATCATACTGGAGTTTCTCTGCATCCTCCTCACAGCATACACGCCCACCCAGCTTTGTGTCATCTGCAAACTTGGAGATATTACATCTAGTTCCCTCGTCTAGATCATTAATATATATTGTGAATAACTGGGGTCCTAGCACCAATCCCTGCAGTACCCCACTAGTCACTGCCTTCCACTCGGAAAAAGACCTATTTATTCCAAATCTTTGCTTCCTTCTGCCAACCAGTTTTCTATCCAAGTAAGTACCTTACCCCCAATCCCATGTGCTTTAACTTTGCATGCTAGTCTCTTATGCGGGACCTTATCGAAAGCCTTCTGAAAGTCCAAATACACCACATCCATTGGTTCTCCCTTATCTATTCTACCAGTTACATCCTCAAAAAATTCCAGTAGATTAGTCAAGCATGATTTACCTTTTGTAAATCCATGTTGACTTTGTCCGATCCTGTCACTGTTTTCCAAGTGCTCTGCTATTACATCTTTTATAATGGACTCCAGCATTTTCCCCACTACCGATGTTAGGCTTACCGGTATATAATTCCCCGTTTTTTCTCTACCACCTTTTTAAAATACAGGTAGACTACCCTTTATCCGAACTTCCGAAAACCGAAACCCTCTAAAAACCGAAGGTTTTTTCGGTCAGCGTAAGTCGTGCGCACGACATGACCAGAGTGGCGCACGACTTACGCTGAGCAGAGGGTCAGCGTAAGTCGTGCGCACGACCCCCCGCAGACACCCCCGCCGACGCCCCCGCCTTCCCCGACCCCCGCGGACACCCCGCGGACCCCTGCCGACCCCCCTGCCGACCCGACCCCCGCCGACTTACGCTGAGCAGTGGGTCAGCGTAAGTCATGCGCATGACCCCCCGCGGACCCCCCCCACGGACCCCCGCCGACCCCCCCGCTGACCCCGACCCCCGCCGACTTACGCTGAGCAGAGGGTCAGCGTAAGTCGTGCGCACGACCCCCCGCCGACCCCCCCGCGGAATCACCTGACTCTCTTCCAAAGGCTCGAAAGCAACGAGAGCTCTGAGCCCGCGGCGGTGCCGGCCCCTGTTCCGACCGAGCACGACGACCTGTTGGTGGAAATGCGGAACTTCATTGCATTCCAGGCTAGCAGCGACGGACAAGCCACGACTGCGGACCCCCACCGACGCTGACACCCCCGCCGACCCCGACCCCCGCGGACCCCCCCGTGGACCCCCGCCGACCCACCTTCCGAAATCCGAAATTTTCCGAAAACCGAAACACGGCTGGTCCCGAGGTTTTCGGATAAAGGATAGTCTACCTGTAGTGGGTTACATTAGCTACCCTTCAATCCATGGGAACTGTTCCAGAGTCTATAGAATTTTGGAAAATGCCCAGCAATGCATCTACTATTTCTAGTGCCACTTCCTTAAGTACCCTAGGATGTAGATTATCAGGCCCTGGGGATTTATCGGCCTTCAATCCCGTCAATTTCCTTAACACCATTTCCCTACAAATAATGATTTCATTCAGTTCCTCCCTCTCATTAGACCCTATGTTCCCCAACATCTCTGGAAGTTTACTTGTGTCCTCATTTGTGAAGACAGAACCAACGTATGTATTTAATTGGTCTGCCATGTCTTTGTTCCCCATTATAAATCCCACTGATTCTGACTGCAAGGGACCCACACCTGACTTTACCAATCTTTTTCTCTTCAAATATCTATAAAAGCTTTTACAGTCAGTTTTTATGTTCCCTGCAAGCTTACTCTCACACTCTATTTTCCCCCTCTTAATTAATCCCTTTGTCCTCCTTTGCTGAATCCTTACCTGCTCCCAATCCTCAGGTTTGCTGCTTTTTCTGGCCAATTTATATGTCCTCTCCTTGGATCTTATGCTATCCCTAATTTCCCTTGTTAGCCAATGTTGAGTCACCTTTTTTGTTTTATTTTTATGCCAAACAGGGATGGACAAATTCTGTAGTTCATCCATGCGATCTTTAAATGTTTGCCATTGTCTATTCACCGTCAACCCTTTAAGTAACATTCCCCATTCCATCCTAGCCAACTCGCGCCTCATACCATCGTAGTTTCCTTTATTTAAATTCAGTACCCAAGTCTCTGAATCAACTACTTCACTCTTCATCTTAATGAAGAATTCCATCATATTATGATCGCTCCTCCCCAAGGGGCCTTGCAAAACAAGATTGCTAATTAATCCTTTCTCATTCTATAATACCCAGTCTAAGATGGCCTGATCTCTAGTTGGTTTCTCAACATATTTGTTCAGGAAACCATCCCGTATACACTCTAGGAATTCCTCTTCCACAGTATTGTTACTATTTTGGTTAGACCAATCTATATGTAGATTAAAGTCACCCATGATAACTGCTGTGCCCTTATTGCACGCATCTCTAATTTCCCTTTTAATGCCATCCCCAACCTCAGCATTACTGTTCGGGGGTCTGTATACAACTCCCACTAATGTTTTCTGCCCCTTGGTTTTTCTCAGCTCTACCCATACAGATTCCACATCATCAGAGCTAATATCCTTCCTTACTATTGTGTTAATCTCCTCTTTAACCTGCAATGCTACCCCACCACCTTTTCCTTTTTGCCCGTCCTTCCTGAATATTGAATACCCCTGGATGTCGAATTCCCAGTTTTTGTCACCCTGGAGCCATGTCCCCATAATCCCATTTATATCATATCCGTTTACATCTGTTTGTGTAGCTAATTCATCCACCTTATTACGAATGCTCCTTGCATTAAGACAGAAAGCCTTCAGGCTTGTTTTTTTTAACATCTTAGACCTTTTAGAATTATTGTTTACTGCGGCCATGTTTGATTTACACCCTTGATTTCTCTGACTTCCACTTTTGCTTTTCTCCTGCCTGTCTTTTGCTTCTATCCTTGCTTCGCATTCCTTTGTCTCCCTGCACAGGTTCCCAACCCCCTGCCATTTTAGTTTAAACCCTCCCCAACAGCACTAGCAAACACTCCCCCTGTGACATCGGTCCTGGTCCTTCCCAGGTGCAAACCGTCCAGTTTGTACTGGTTCCACCTCCCCCAGAACCGGTTCCAATATCCCAGGAATTTGAATCCCTCCCCCTTGCACCATTCTTCTAGCCACGTATTCATCTGAAATATCCTTCTATTTCTACTCTGACTAGCATGTGGCACTGGTAGCAATCCTGAGATTACTACCTTTGAGGTCCTATTTTTTAATTTACCTCCTAGCTCCCTATATTCAGCTTTTAGGACCTCATCCCATTTTTTACCTATATCGTTGGTACCTACATGCACCACGACAACTTGCTGGTCACCCTCCCCCTCCAGAATGCCCTGCAGCCGCTCCGAGACATCCTTGACCCTTGCACCAGGGAGGCAACATACCATCCTAGAGTCTCGTTTGCAGCCGCAGAAACGCCTATCTATTCCCCTTACAATAGAATCCCCTATCACTATAGCTCTCCCACTCTTTTTCCTCCCGTCCCGTACAGCAGAACCACCCATTGTGCCAGGATGTTGGTTGCTGCTGCCTTCCCCCGATAAGCCATCCTCCCCAACAATACCCAAAGTGGTATATTTGTTTGAGAGGGGGATGGCCACAGGGGACCCCTGCACTACCTGCCTGCGCCTACTACTCTGCCTGGTGGTCACCCATTCCCTTCTTGCCTGTGCAGCCTTTACCTGTGGTGTGACCAACTGATTAAACGTGATATCCACGACGTCCTCAGCATCGTGAATGCTCCAGTATGTATCTATTCGCAGCTCCAGCGCCGCAATGCTGTCTGCCAGTAGCTGCAGCTGGATATACTTCCCACACACATGATCGTCAGGGACACATTAGAAACTATAAACACAAAATTAAGACCTTAACTGTCAAACTATAGAGTAGTATAAATACTCACCTGACCGTACTCACCCAATCAGCTGCTTCCTCCTGGCCGCGTCATGTTTTGAATCGTGACATGGCTCTGGAATGCCGCCGCCGGTCTGTGAGATTGGTAAGCCTCTGAAAAAAAGCCCGCAAAAGTGAGTTTAAATACTCACTGAACCTCCGCTCTCACCGCTCCCGACAATGGCCTGTGAAAAAAAGCCCGCGAAAGTGAGTTTAAATACTCACTGAACCTCCGCTCTCACCGCTCCCGACAATGGCCTGTGGAAAAAAAGCCTGTGAAAGTGAGTTTAAATACTCACTGAAACTTCGCTCTCACCGCTCCTGACAATGGCCTGTGAAAAAAAGCCCGCGAAGACCAGAGGAAAGGACCATTTAAAGGCAAGTGGCCATTGGGAGGCATGAAGACACTTTTAGTCAGCAAGCAGAGTCTCTGCATGATGGTTGAAGTGCCACAGCAACTGAGAACGCCCTTTTACAGCTGGTGAGGTGGAAGTGGGTGTGAGAGAGGCTTCCTCTTTGGCACTACAGGGCACCCTGTCCAGCAGAGAGCATGCCTCAGAGGAGGTGGTGACCTGGATCAATAACTCCTTCAGTACCCCGCAGGGCCTGGCAACAGTTGCAGAAGATGGAAGCTGTTAAGAAAGCTGGCGAGGTAAAGCTACCCAATATTACCATATACCAGGTATGGTGTAAGTATGCATTCCACAAAGTATCACCTATCAACATGTTACACGTTTATTGTTGCCCCGTGCAAAGCAGGGAAGATTATTGGATCTAATTTGATCATGTAAGATTATTAGACAGATCTTGTGCTGGATAGGTGACTGGATCCTATGTATCTGTGACCATGGTAAACTATCCCTCCTTGTCCTTCTCGACCTCTCTGCAGCCTTTGACACGGTTGACCATACCATCCTCCTCCAACTCCTCTCCTTTGTCGGCAACCTGGGTAGGACTGCACTCGCTTGGTTTCATTCTTATCTATCCACTCATAGCCAGGGAATCGCCTGCAATGGCTTCTCTTCTCGCTTCCACACCGTTACCTCTGGTGTCCCACAAGGATCTGTCCTTGCCCCCCTCCTATTTCTCATTTACATGCTGCCCCTCAGCGACATCATCCGAAGACACAACATCAGGCTCCACCTGTACGCTGACAACACCCAGCTCTACTTCACCACCACCTCTCTCAACCCCTCCACTACCTCGAGATAGACAGACTGCTTGTCCGACATCTAGTACTGGATGAGCAGAAATTTCATAAGATTACATAGGATATACAGCACAGAAACAGGCCATTAGCCCCAACCAGTCCATGCCGGCGTTTATGCTCCACTCGAGCCTCGTCCCATCTTTCCTCATCTAACTCTATCAGCATAACCCTCTATTCCCTTCTCCCTCATATGTTTGTCTAGCCTCCCCTTGAATGCATCTATACTATTCGCTTCAACCACTCCCTGTGGTAGCGAGTTCCACATTCTCACCACTCTTTGGGTAAAGAAGTTTATTCTGAATTCCCTATTGGATTTATTGGTGACTATTTTATATTGATGGCCTCTAATTATGCTCTTCCCCACAAGTGGAAACATTCTGTATCCACTCTATCAAAATTTTTCATTTTTTAAAATTTGCTTATGGGATCTGGGCATCGCTGGCAAGGCCAGCATTTATTGCCCATTCCAAGTTGCCCTTGAGAAGGTGGTGGTGAGCTGCCTTCTTGAACCGCTGCAGTCCGTGGTGAAGGTACTCCCACAGTGCTGTTAGGGAGGGAGTTCCAGGTTTTGAACCAGCGACGATGAAGGATCGGTGATATACTTCTAAGTCAGGATGACCTGTGACTTGGAGGGTGGTGATGTTCCCATGTGCCTGCTGCCCTTGTCCTTCCAGGTGGAAGAAGTCACGGGTTTGGGAGGTGCTGCCGAAGAAGCCTTGGTGAGTTGCTGCAGTGCATCTTACACACTGCAGCCATGGTACGCCGATGGTGGAGGGAGTGAATGTTTAAGGTGGTGGATGGGGTGCCATCAAGTGGGCTGCTTTGTCCTGGATGGTGTCGAGCTTCTTGAGTGTTGTTGGAGCTGCACTCATCCAGGCAAGTGGAGAGTATTCCATCACACTCCTTACTTGTGCCTTGTAGATGGTGGAAAGGCTTTGGGGAGTCCGGAGGTGAGACACTCGCTGCAGAATACCTAGCCTCTGACCTGCTCTTGCTGCCACAGTATTAATGTGGTTGGTCCAGTTAAGTTCCTGGTTAATGGTGACCCCCATTTTAAAGACCTCTATTAGGTCACCCCTCAGTCTTTTTTCAAGAGAAAAGAGACCCAGCCTGTTCATCCTTTCCTGATATGTATACCCACGTTTTTCTGGTATCATCCTTGTAAATCTTCTCTGCACCCTCTCCAGTGCCTCTATATCCTTTTCATAATATGGCAACCAGAACTGTATGCAATACTCTAATGTGGTCTAACCAAGGTTCGATACAGCTTTAGCATAACTTCCCTACTTTTCAATTCTATACTTCTAGAAATAAACCCTAGTGCTTGGTTTGCTTTTTTTTATGGCCTTGCTAACCTATGTCGCAACTTTTAGTGATTTGTGTATTTGTACTCCGAGATCCCTTTGTTCCTCTACCACTCCCTCCAAGTGATAAGTGACCTCACTATTCTTCCTACTAAAATGTAATACCTCACATTTATCTGTGTTGAACTTCATTTGCCAATTATATGCCCATTCTGCAAGTTTATTAATGTCCTCCTGTAATTTGTTGCAGTCCTCCTCATTATTGAATATCCCTCCCCAATTTGGTGTCATCCGCAAATTTAGAAATTGTGTTTTTGATTCCAAAGTCTAAATCGTTAATGTAAATTGTGAACAACAGTGGTCCCAGCACTGATCCTTGTGGAACACCACTACCCACCTTCTGCCATTGTGAATAGCTACCCTTTACTCCTACTCTCTGCTTTCTGTCCTGAAGCCAGCCAGCAATCCATTCTGCTTCTTGTCCCCTGACTTCGCATTCTCTGACCTTGTTCATCAGTCTATTATGGGGTACCTTACCAAAGGCCTTTTGAAAATCCAGATAAATTACATCTACTGCATTACCATTGTCGACTCTCTCTGTTATCTCTTCAAAAAATGCAATAAGGTTGGTCAAGCAAGACTTTCCCTTTTGAAATCCATGCTGACTATTCATTATTATATTTTTGGTTTCAAGATTTTCTTCTATTTTCTCCTTTAGTAGGGATTCCATTATTTTTCCAACCACCGATGTTAAGCTATAATTCCCTGGACATGTTCTATCCCCCTTCTTAAATATTGGTATTATCTTAGCTATCCACCAGTCACAGATCACAGAAATCACAGAAACCCCACAGTGCAGATAGAGGCCATTTCGGCCCATCGAGCCTGCACCGACACATATTCCACCTAATCCCTGTAACCCCTACATCAACACATATCCCACCCTATCCCCATAACCCCACGTATTTAATCCCCCTAACACTAAGGGTCAATTTATCATAGCCAATCAACCTAACCTGCACATTTTTGGACTGTGGGAGGAAACCGGAGCACCCGGAGGAAACCCACGCAAACACGGGGAGAATGTGCAAACTCCACACAGACAGTCACCCGAGGCCGGATTCGAACCCGGGTCCCTGGCGCTGTGAGGCAACAGTGCTAACCACTATGCCACCGTCCTCTGGCACTACACCTTTTTCTAATGAATTATTAAATATGTGTAGTAATGCCTCTGCTATCTCGTCCCTAGATTCTTTTAAAATGCGTGGATGCAATCCATCCGGACCAGGGGTTTTATCCTTTTGAGTTTGATCAGTTTATTTAATATATCCCCTTTTCTTATTTTAAATGCACTTATCTCATTACTAAATGTCATGGCCACCTGTTCTATCTCCCTGGTAAATACTGAAGCAAAATTATTATTTAATATTTCTGTAATCTCTCTATCGTCACCTATGGTATTATCCTGTGTATCCCTTCGTGGCCCTATTCCCAACCCAAACTTCCTTTTTTTATTGATGTGCGTGTAAAATATTTTAATATTTTGTTTTATGTTCCTTGATAATTTAATATTATAGTTCCTCTTTGCCTCCCTAATTTTTTTTTGACTTCTCTCCTAATCTTTTCATATTCTCCCTTATTATGCACTCCCCTGCTGTTTATGTACTAAATGGGCTCGATTTTGCCAGGCTCGAGGAGGCGTGATTGGAGGCACGTGAGGTGTTAAAATTGCAAAAAATGGCGGGCGGCTCTGATCCCGCCTCCAGCCCGCCTCTGAGCAATTTTCCCAGAATCGGGGTTTCAGACCCCATTTCCATCCCACCTCCAAGAAGCGGGATAGGCCCTTAAGGCCCTTAACAGCCAGTTAAATGCCTCTATAATCCCATTTTGAGATGCCTTTCTGATTTTAACACATTTCCCCCGCCCTGCACGTCTCCTCTGGAACACACCAGTTAATCCTGGCGGCCTCACAAGTGGATTGCTTACTAACCACTGCAGCTCCACCATTAAAAAGGAGTTTTCACCAATGATCATTTGCACGTGGCAGAACTTTGTTGTCTCAGGTCTGGGGGAACTTTTGGCAGGCATACTCATTGTTGTTGGAGTCTGGAGCCTGACACCCATCTCCAGTGTGACCTCCTGGGAAACCCCTCTCCCCACTTTGACTGAGTGCTTCCTCAACTGAGGCAGATACCAGAAGCATGGGAACCATTTATTGCCTTTCCTCCTGGACATTAGATTCAGACGAAGACCAGCTGCAGCAGCAGCAGAAAACTTTTGCCTCGCACCTTCTTACCAAACCATCGACAATGGACAAGAACCTGCGGATTCCTATCACTCTGATTAACTGGCGTGTTCCAGAGGAGACAATTGCAAGTCGCCCTAAGCCCTCAATGTGGAAGTCCCATTTGCGAGATGACACAGGCCACAACTTCAACAGTTTGCCATCAAATCTGTTTATCATCATATTACAAGGATGGCTTGTGAAAAAACTATACAACAGAACACCCAAGTGACTACCCTTGTGACTATTAGTGCTTTATCTTCCTCTTACACGTGCTCCTATGTGGTGCTTCCCCTGTAACTTCAGCAGATGTGGAGGCCCCTTGCTCACATTCTTGCTGCTCCTACCTCGACACCTTTGACGGGCGTCCTCTGGGGTTGCAAGCCTGTGAGGGCTCGGCAACAGTCTGCTGCTCCTGCGGCTGTGCAGGGGCTGAGCCGCCCATCTCAGTTGGGTGAGGACTCTGGTGGGGCTCTGACTGAGGGCTTTGCAGTGGCATGGTTGTGCGAACACTTGGAGAGGAGCCCCCACTTCCTTGCTGTCTGCCACCAATATCCCTTTCGTGGCTCAGCCCCACTTTAAAGCTAGCAAGTGGCTTGACAGTATCTTGCTGCACTTCAGGGGGGCCATGAGGACCCGTTTCTGCACTGGAAGTCCTACTCCAGAGGACTTCCATGAAAGTCTGGTTTCTATGCTCAATAGCTGACCATCGCTCCTCAAGAGATGTCAGTGTATTCTGAACAATGACCATGTTTTCAACACTCTGGCGACTTAGCTCCTCCATGGCCATAGCCATCCTCTCCTCTCCTCTACTGTAGCCATCCTTTCCACGGAGGTTGCCATTCATTCCGTGGTGATGTGTTCATGCGCCAATGCCTCCACAAAGGCTCTGCTCATGTTAGCGATGGACTCCTCCGTTCGCTCCACACTCGCAGCGACCCTGGAGACAAAACCTGCCACAGACTCCTGCAACTGTTTCTGGAGTTCCAGCACCGCTTTCCTTCTGGATAGACCCAGAGGCACAGGGTCGACATGCAGCTGAGCCGAGCTGGAAGAGTCCTGCGCCCTCCGATGAGGACTCTCCACTGCCGTCCCTGTCTCCACCATCTGCTGATGCTCACTTGTGAGCTGAGATACACCAGGTGACAACACTACTCTATCTTGCGAAGGTCCCATCAAGGTGTGAGTGTCTGTGCTGGTGCTGGGTGCGCTGAATTCTGCTGACGCTGCACCCTCAGAGGTTGCAGCTTCCTCTGAGGAGTCCTGAGGCTCAGGCTGTTCCTCCTGGACAGTGGGGACGGGGGCTGTCAAAGGTCCTGTGGGGGAGTAAAAGAAAGAGTTAGAGATGTGAGGTAAAGGCTGCATGCTCATTGAATTGTGCAGATGATCATAAGTCAATCTGTTAGAGCATCAGAATCATTATCAGTCACTCATGCAATGTCAAAGAGAGAGATGCCAAACTATTTTGTCACCAGCTTGCTGTGATGCGCCCGTCTGTCCGTCCCCCACTTGCGAATCTTCTTCGACACCGGCGAATTCCAGGGCCGCCTCCTCCGAGGTGGTGAACTGGGCTACTGAGGGTGGCCCTCCTCCTGTCCTTGCTCTTTCCCTCTTATTGTGGGCTCTCTTTTCCTGCAATGAGGGACACAAGTGGAGTTTATGTGAGAATGAAGGAGTGAGTGTAGAGAATCCATAGCATAGATGCTTAGAAGGAGACAAAGGGCCCTCCCTGTGTGTTGTAGGTTGTTGTCATTGCATCACAGTGATAGGGAGTGTGAGGGCTGCATGGTCAAATAGTTAAGTGAATGTGACCATAGAGAGAGAGGGAATGGGTAAGGGTGCAGGGATGTAAGTGTGAAGTGGGATGTGGAGGAAGAGGTTGGCAAAGCAGGATGCTGTTGAGGAGAGGCAATGGGGAGCAGATTGAGGGTGATGGGAAAGTCATACTCACTTTTCCTGTGCGGAGAAGGTCATGAAACCTCTTCCTGCACTGCAGCCAGGTTCTGTGGCACATAGAGATTGAGTTGACCTCCTGGGCCACTTGCATCAAACAGGTTTAGTCTGGTGGGGAGGCTTTTTCCTCCCTGAGGAAGGGAAGAGCACCTCCTTATTTGATCTTGCTCCCTCCACCAGAGCTTGGAGGGAGGCCTCATCGAACCTTGGAGCACACTTTGGCCTACTGCTGGACATAGTTGCTGAATGAAGCGATGACAACAATGGGCATAATTTTTTAAGTCTCCAGAAGAAACAAGGCTGCTTGCAGGCCTTAAATCCAGCAGCATTGATGACGTCATAGAAGACAACTTTCTGTATGAAAAGACTCATTGGGCCAGGGGTTTCCACACGCTGGAAATTAAGTGCCCAATTAGGGCAAAATCGCACTTTTTCCCCACTTCACATCGGAGACGGGGTCCTGACACCAAAACCACCTGACACGACCCAGCCCACCCCCAATGGCAAAATCGAGCCCAATGTATGCCTCTTTCCTTACCCTCAATTGTTCCCATATGGCTTTATTTAGCCATGATGTCTCATTATTGTTTAGCTTGTTCTTTCCTTTCAGCGGAATATATTTTTCCTGCACTCTATTGATCACCATTTTAAATGTTTCCCATTGCTGTTCTACATCATTGTTAGCCAATATTGTTGCCCATTTTTTTCCACCAAGTTCTATTCTCAGCCCCTCAAAATCAGCTTTTCTCCAATCTATTAACTTGCTTTACGTCATACTTATGTCCTTCTCAATTATCATCTTAAAGCAAATTATATTATGGTCACTATTGCCTAGATGTTCCCCTATTTTACTTCTCTTATCTGCTCTGGTTCATTCCCCATTTCTAGATCCAATACTGAATTCTCCCTTGTTGGGCTTTTTACATATTGGGTTAGAAAGGAGTCCTGCACACATTGTAGGAACTCCATTCCCTTATCCCCTTTACCTACCTCTTCTGTCCAGTTGATATCGGGGTAGTTGAAATCCCCTACGATTATTATTCTATGTTTTTTACTCATTTCCCTAATTTGTCTGCATATTTCTTCCTCCACCTCCCTTCCACTATTAGGTGTTCTGTAGACTATATGCATATTAGTGTGATTGATCCTTTATTATCTTTTATCTCTATCCATATGGATTCTATTTTTGTCTTGCTGATATTTGTGTCACTTTTTTCTACTGCCATTATGTTTTCCCTAATAAGTACAGCTACTCCACCTTCCCTTTTTCCCTCTCTATCTTTTCTAAATATGTTATACCCTGCAATGTTTATTTCCCAGTCCTGATTTTTCTGTAGCCATGTCTCTGTAATCCCTACTATGTCTGGTTCCTCGCAACACATGATTGCCTCCAGCTCCCCTGTTTTATTACGGATACTGTATGCATTGCTGTACAGGTAGTTTAACTCATTTTTATAGGATTTCCTCTCATTTTATGTTTAACCATCTTTTAGACTCCTGTTCTATAACTCTATTTATTCTCTTGCCATCAATGTCCTCCCTTACTTTATTCTTTCCTATGCTCTCTTTTCCTCTTTTGTTTATATTTAGGCTGGTTATGTTTCTTGTAGATCTCTCCCCTCCATTTACTAGTTTAAAGCCTTTGCCACCTCCTAGGACACGGGTCCCATCCCGGTTCAGGTGGAGCCCATCCCATTGGTACAGCTCCTTTCTGTCCCAGAACTGGTGCCAGTGTCCCATGAAAAGGAACCCCTCTTTCCCACACCAGCCCTTTAGCCACGTGTTAATTCCCCTGATCTGACTGCTTCTATGCCAATTTGCACGTGGCTCGGGCAATAATCCAGAGATTATTACCCTTGAGGTCCTGCTTTTTAATTTAGATCCTAACTCCTGATACTCTTTCAGCAGGACCTCTTCCCTGTTCCTACCTATGTCGTTTGTTCCAACATGGACTGCGACAACTGGATTTTCCCCCTCCCTTTCCAAATTCCTATCCAGCTGCCGTGAGATATCTGGCACCGGGTAGGCAACACACCCTTCAGGATTCTCGTTCTTGGCTGCAGAGGACACTTACCTATCCCCCTAATTATAGAATCCCCCATCACTACCACATTTCTATTCTGCTCTCCCCCCCCCCCCTCCTTGGACAGACTTCTGAGCCACGGTGCCTTGGTCTACATTGTGGCTGTCCTCCCTGCAGTCTTTCTCCTTGTCCTCACAGGTACCATGTACATCGTACCTGCTGGACAGGACCAGTGTCTGTGGGACCTCCTTCTCAACCTTTCCTAAATCCGCACTACCCGTCTCCCTAACAGTCACACCCTCCCTTTCCTGAACCTGTGATTTCCTCTGGGGTGTGACTGTATTCTGGATAAAACGGTCTAGAAATTCCTCCCCCTCCCTTATGTATTGGAGTGTCTCCAACTCGCACTCCAGCTCAATGACTTTGAGCCAGGGAGATTCGAGATGGAGACATCTCCTGCAGATTTGTTTGCTCTGGACAGTCTCGCTGTCCACAAACTCTCACATACTGCAGTGCAGACACATAACCTGCCCTCCACCTAAATATCGGGAAGATCATAGCTACTATATTTGGTCCCCACCACCAACTCCGTTCCCTAGCCACCGACTCCATCTCTCTCCCTGACAACGGTCTGAGGCTGAACCAGACCGTTCACAACCTTGGTGTTGTATTTGACTCTGAGTTGAGCTTCCGACCACATATCCATGCCATCACCAAGACCGCCTACTTCTACCTCTATCACATCGCCCGACTTCGCCCCTGCCACAGCCTCATCTGAAACCCTCATCCATACCTTTGTAACCTCTAGACTTGACTATTCAAATGCTCTCCTGACCAGTCACCCATCTTCCACCCTCCATAAACTTAAGCTCATCTGAAACTCTGCTGCCCGTATCCAAACTCACTCCAAGTCCCATTCACCTATCACCACTGTGCTCGCTGACGTAAATTGGCTCCAAGTCCGGCACAGATTCAATTTTAAAATTCTCATAATAACAACAGAAACTGCTGGAAAAACTCAGCAGGTCAGGCAACATCCGTAGAGAGAAATTTGAGTTGACGTTTCGGGTCGAAACCCTTCTTCAAAACTGGAAAGAAAAGAAAATAGATCGAAGG
Organism: Somniosus microcephalus; assembly: GCF_052327205.1. Taxonomy (NCBI): domain Eukaryota; kingdom Metazoa; phylum Chordata; class Chondrichthyes; order Squaliformes; family Somniosidae; genus Somniosus; species Somniosus microcephalus. The sequence continues at coordinate 62,637,660 of NC_141001.1, read as the reverse complement.
CAAGACTGCGATCGAACAAAAGAAGTAAAAGAGACAATAAAAGGTATTCAAAGCCAGATGAGATGGTAATAGGCCCGTGGAGACAAAAGGCAGCAGAGATTAGGTGTGAAGTGTACTGGCAGGTAAGAGACAGCTGCCAGGAGAGAGAGAGAAACAAAAGGAAAGGAGGAGGGGGGTGGGGGGAAAGGAGGACCCAAAACAAAGGGGTGGAAAAAATTATAAGTAAAAAAGTAACAGGGGCCGAGGTTATGATCTGAAATTGTTGAACTCGATATTGAGTCTGGAAGGCTGCAAAGTGCCTAATCGGAAGATGAGTTGCTGTTCCTCGAGTTTACGTTGAGCTTCCGTGGAACAATACAAGAGGCCAAGGACGGTAAGGTCCGAGTGGGAATGGAGCGGTGAATTAAAATGACAGGCGACCGGAAGCTCGGGGTCACCCTTACGGACTGAACGGAGGTGTTCCGCAAAGCGGTCACCCAATCTGCGTTTGGTCTCCCCAATGTAGAGGAGACCGCATCGTGAGCAGTGAATACAGTATACTAGATTGCAAGAAGTACAAGTAAATCGCTGTTTCACCAGGAAGGGGTGTTTGGGGCCCTGGACAGTGGGAAGGGGGGAGGTATAGGGGCAGGTGTTACATCTCCTGCGCTTGCACGGGAAGGTGTCAGGCGAAGGGGAAGGGCTGTTTAGGGTGATAGAGGAGTGGACTAGGGTGTCTCGGAGGGAGCGGTCCCTGCGGAATGCTGAAAGGGGAGGGGAGGGGAAGATGTGTTTGGTGGTGGGATCACTTTGGAGGTAGCGGAAATGGCGGAGGATGATCCGTTGAATGTGAAGGCTGGTGGGGTGAAAGGTGAGGACAAGGGGAACCCTATCGTGGTTCCGGGAGGGAGGGGCAGGGGTGAGGGCAGAAGTGCGGGAGATAAAACGGACATGGTCGAGGGCCGTGTCGACCACGGTAGAGGGGAATCCTCGGTTGCGGAAAAAGGAAGACATGTCGGAAGCACTGGTGTGGAAGGTGGCATCGTCGGAGCAGATACGGCGGAGACGGAGAAACTGGGAGAATGGAATAGAGTCCTTACAGGAGGCGGGGTGGGAGGAAGTGTAGTCCAGGCAGCTGTGGGAGTCAGTGGGCTTGTATTGAATATTGGTCGATAACCTATCCCCAGAGATGGAGACGGAGAAGTCGAGGAAGGGAAGAGTCAGAGATGGACCATGTGAAGGTGAGGGAAGGGTGGAAATTGGAGGCAAAGTGAATGAAATTGTCTAGTTCGGGGCGAGAGCAGGAAACGGCACCGATACAGTCATCAATGTATCGGAAAAAGAGGTGAGGGAGGGGACCTGAGTAGGACTGGAACAAAGATTGTTCCACATAGCCCACGAAAAGGCAGGCATAGCTAGGACCCATGCGGGTACCCATAGCAACATCTTTGATTTGGAGGAAATGAGTGGAGTTAAAGGAGAAGTTGTTCAATGTGAGAACAAGTTCAGCCAGGCGGAGGAGGGTGGTGGTGGATGGGGACTAGATGGGCCTCTGTTCAAGGAAGAAGCGGAGTGCCCTCAGGCCATCCTGGTGGGGGATGGAGGTGTAGAGGGATTGTACGTCCATGGTGAAAAGGAAGCGGTTGGGGCCTTGATTTCAAAGCCCTCCATGGCCTCGTCCCTCCCTATCTCTGTAATCTACTCCAGCCCTACAACCTTCCGAGATATCTGGCCTCTTGCGCATCCCTGATTTTAATCGCTCCACCATTGGCGGCTGTGCTTTCATCTGCCTAGGCCCGAAGCTCTGAAATTCCCTCCCGAAACCTCTCTACTTCTCTCTCCTCCTTTAAGACGCTTCTTAAAAGCTACCTCTTTGACCAAGCTTTTGGTCATTTGTCCTAATATCTCCTTATGTGGCTCAGTGTCAAATTTTTTTTGCTAACACTTCTGTGAAGCGCCTTGGAATGTTTTATTACGTTAAAGGTACTATATAAATGCTAGTTGTTGCTGTTGTTGTTGGGATCTCAATAGGTACAGGTTGTCATTAATGGGGATTGATCAGATGGGGTTTACTCACAAACACAGTTCCAGAAGGCTCCATGTTGGGACCATTGCTGTTTAGAATTTCATTAATTACTTAGATAAGGATATAAATGTTACTGTTCTTTAATTAACAGATGATGTGGTACTGTGTAAATGGGGTGAGTAATTTTAACCAAATCAATAGATTGCAGGCCGATATAGACAAGTTTGGGGAATGGGCCTGTGTGTGGCAGAGGTTTTTTGACATGGGCAAACGATGTGTCAGGTTTCTGAGATTGGGACACTCCAAGCATAATTATAGCATGCAGGGGTAACCCTTTAGGGTAACAGATCAAGAAAGGGACCTGGGATAATATTGACCACACCTTAAAGTGCACAAACAGTGTGAAATAGCTATAGGGAAAGAAAATAGGGTTTTAGGTTCTATAGCTCGGGCCATCGATTATACAACAAAGAGCACTATATGTAGCTTATACAAGGCTTTGGTACATCCACACATGGGAGTACTATGTCTAATTTTAGTGCCTGTAGGCTCTGCAAAAGGTTTCAGGGAGAATGTACAGAATAACACCTATCCTTTGGACACTTGGTTATGAGCATAGACTAAGAGGGGATATTATAGAATTATTTCAAATAATGAAGGGGTTGGCCTCAGTCAGGTTGTATAGTTTATTTGAGATGGATAAGCATGGTAGGTTTAGACGAAATGTATAAAACATTTGTAGGTAATGAATTGGATTAAATACCAGGAAGTATTACATTTTGCAGAATCATCGTCCTCCTGAACAGTCTATCTACCTGTCACCTGTCCTAATGGCCCAGAAATTCCAATCGCAGGCCTCCCGCGGGTGGAGGGCTGCGATCTGGAAAAATCTGTGCCAAGACCGGAGGGCTCCCGGGAGGCGCAGAGTTCCGTTCCTGGGCCTCTCCAAACTGCCGGTGTGCAGGGCCCACGTAGCCCAGAGGCGCAGGCGGTTCGCAGCATCCCTGGGATCACGTGGGCCATGGGGAACCAATCAGAGAAAGGAATCTCCCTTCATACATTTGACAGGAAGACCTGTCAAATATATGAATGGAAATCACACCCAAAGCATAGTAAAACTTTAAATAATTTTTTTTTTTTAAATCACATTTTTAAAATGACTTTAAATTACGATAAATTAAGTATTTTAAACAAAAATTTTATTTTTTGAAAAAAGTAATTAAAGTTTTTAACGGGGCTAAAAATAAACTTACCTTTCTTTAAAGTATTTTTAAATGATAAATCAGTGGAAATTTTTAAAAACTTTTTTCAACTCTTATCCTGGTAAAAGCAGGCCTTACGCCTACTTTTACCAGGCTCAAGAATTGTAAGTGTTTTCTGCAGGCGGAGGGGTCTCCAAAAAGCGGAACTCTCCGCCCGCAGAGGCCCTACTCCAGGGCAGCCGGAGGATCTGTCAAGAGCTTTCTTGACAGATCGGAAATGCCGGTTTCCAGTGCATGCGCAGTGCATGCTTAAAACCGACATTTCCAATGTCCCTACGGGTGAGTACACAGTGCGTACACAGCCCGTACACAGCCCGTACACAGCCCGTACACAGCGCGTACACACCCGTAGGGATCGGAATTTCTGCACCAATATCTCCTTATGTGGCTTGGTATCAAATGTTGTCTGATAACGCTCTTGTGAAGCACCTCGGGATGTTTTACTATGTTAAAGGCGGTGTATAAATGCACGTTGTTGGTGTTAACCACAATTCATATGTTTGTAAAGCTAACAATATTGTGCAGACAGCATTTTCACTTTTTCCTGTCTCTTGTTATGCTTTAGGCCATTTGGGGTGGAAGGAAGAAAATGGAGCTTCAAATCTTTGTATCTCTCTCTCTCGCTCTCTCTCCAGTATCTTTGCTAACAGCAACGAGATATAACTCTGTAACAATTCAGTCAATCATTTTAACATAAAAGAACATTTTTCCTAAGACTGATACACAAGGACTGCCTGAATAATTTATTTTTCATCTTCCCCAAACATGCTGCCTCGTCTCATTCTTTCCCCTAAATTTGCTGTCCTCCTCTTCTGAAGGTGCTATCTCATGCTGGGACTGACTCCATGAGTTCCAACCAGCCTTTGTCTCTTGCCAAAGTGACCATTCTTCATGTAGCCCAATGGTGAGTGTCACTAGACTAACTTCAGAGGCATAAGGGGTATTTTAACCCACCCCCCGACCAGTGGGAATGGTGCAGGGAAGGGGATTGAGATGGCGCCTCCAGGCCCCACAAGGATACCTTAGAATTCCCCTGCCCTGGCTCCTCTCCCTATTCTCCCCATTCCTTACTTACCTTGCCAGGGACGGTGTCCATGGGTCCCCGGAGGTGGTCTGACCCCCCACAAATTTTGACTCCCACCCACCAGTGATGACATCATTCCTACTGGCTTTGGCAGAAGTCAGTGTCAGAAAATGTTAATGTAGCCTGGGCCTGCGGCTTTGGATGGCCAGATGGTTTGTTGACCTCTTCGGCCCCCACCCCACTGAATCCTGCCTCGCATTAAAATCGGGGTTATAATAGCTGAGCTTGATCCTGTCCTCACTGATGTCCACACGTGTGCACTTTTCAGCAGAAGTTAATGGACAATGACAGGAGTTGAAACTCTCGGCTATATTTTCCCCTTCTTATTACAGAGGCATTTAGGCCAATCTTAGCACTGCTTGTGCCAACCTGGCTGAGATCAGCTAATTCAGCACAGAATTGGGAACAAACCAACAACAGCAAGAACTTGCCTTTAACATAATAAAACATCCCAAGGCGCTTCACAGGAGCATTATCAAACAAAATTTGACACTGAGCTACATAAGGCAATATTAGGGCAGATGACGAAAAGCTCGATCAAAGAGGTAGGTTTTAAGGAGCGTCTTAAAGGAGGAAAGAGAGGTAGAGAGGCGGAGAGGTCTAGAGAAGGAATTCCAGAGCTTAGGGCCTCAGCAGCTAAAGGCATGGCCACCAATGGTGGAGCGATTAAAATTGGGGATGCACAAGAGGCCAGAATTGGAGGAGCGCAGATATCTCGGCGCATGGTAGTGCTAGAGGAGGTTACAGAGATCGGGAAGGGCAAGGCCATGGAGGGATTTTAAAATTGAGGCGCTGCTTAACTGGGAGCCAATGTACTTTTTTGATACACATTTCTATAGCACGGAAATGGGCTCAGAGTAAATGGCTCCAATTGAAGAGCTAGCAGCAGCACAGGCATGATAGGCTGATTTCTTTGATATGAGGAATCACTTTGACGCAAAGCAGTTGTCATCCTAACCATTGCTGTTGTTTGAGTAGCTAGAAAACAGGCGGAATTGACGTGGGACAAGGTGTAAATATTTCCTCTACCTCCGCCTTCGCCTCCTCTTCCCGAGCGCTCCTGGTTCTTTGTCAACAATTAGTAAACCAGATAATCTCTGTATTGAGTGTAAATGCTGATCTCCCTCCATTTTCTATTGGACCTCCAAAATACAAATATCTGCAACACAGAGACTCCAAAGTGCCCTACCTTGCAGTTATAGATAAGTTGTGAGTATCTGAGGTCACTAGATGAGAATTTTTTGCTGTTTTGTTTTAAGCTGTCATAATCTAGCCATTGCAAAGTTAGCACCAGTGTTGACATTTTAAATGATGGTTTAATCAGAACTGAAATGAAAATATGGCACCTATCCAGAGTTTGTCAATGAAAGAGCTAATTATATAAGTGCTCCATGCAGGCAATCATTTATCTGGGGTAATAAAAGTGACTTGACCGGATTAGATTAGATTGAGATTTTGCTTTAAGTTCATAGTATCTGATAACTGAACAGAAATCCATTTGGGTATGCCCCAAAATATTGCATAGTTCAATTTAGGATGTACTATGTGATTGAATTGTGCTTAAGAAGCTTATAGATACACTACTCTCAAGTCTTGCACTGTACTTTATGTATGTTTGAATTGTGTCCAAGCTTATATAAGCTTCTCAAATAGAGTACTGTACCTAATGTAGGATTTCACAACTACTCTGCTCTGTTTATGAAAGAGAACAGTTAAGTTTCAATGGATTATTGGCAGAATTTTCAGTGGGTCATGCTAGTGTGAGGGCACACAGTGGGAGGGCAATGTGCTCCAGGATGAGAGTATTTTTTAGTCCGTAATTGGTGTAAGCATTTTTAAATTGAGAAACCTAGGGAAAGGACAAAGACTCAATACAGGAGATGACTAAGAATTAAAAGGGAAGAAGAGAAGATGAGGTAATTCAAAAAGTACATCAAGCTTGGAGTATAAAAATCAATATATTGTGGGAGGAAAGGAAGGCTTAAGGAAGCAAGGAGTTCCACAATTTTGAAGTCCTGGGAAAGAATGCCTTAGAGTAGGAAACAATGTAATGATTCTTAATTTCAACAAAGTTAAGATGTAAGGAGGAGCAACAATAGGAGAAGCTTCAGAGCATAAATAATCATTGTAATATCGATTAAAATGTAAAAATGTGAGATAGGTTGCAAAAGAGAGGTTGGAAGCTTGGGGTGAGAAAATAATCACCACTCAGACAACTACTGAGTGGTTGCTAGTGCTCTGGGGGAGGGTTTAAACTAAAATGGCAGGGGGTTGGGAACCTGAGCAGGGAGACAGAGGAAAGGGAAACAAGGATAAAAGCAAAAGATAGGAAGGAGAAAAACAAAAGTGGCAGTCAGAGAAATCAACGGTTTAAATCAAACATGGCCACAGTAAATAATAATTCTAATAGGTCTAAGAGCGTTAAAAAAACAAGCCTGAAGGCTTCGTGTCTTAATTGCGAGGAGCATTCGTAATAAGGTGGATGAATTAGCTGCACAAATAGAGGTAAACGATTATGATTTGATTGGGATTACAGAAACATGGCTCCAGGGTGGCCAAGGCTGGGAACTCAACATCCAGGGTATTCAATATTCAGGAAAGATAGGCAAAAAGGAAAGGGAGGTGGGGTAGTATTGTTGGTTAAAGAAGGGATTAACACAATTGTAAGGAAGGACATTACCTCTGATGATGTGGAATCTGTATGGGTAGAACTGAAAAATATCAAGGGGCAGAAAACATTAGTGGGAGTGGTATATAGACCTCCAAACAGTAATGCGGCGGTTGGGGATGGCATTAAAAGGGAAATTAGAGAAGCGTGCAATAAGGGCACAGTAGTCATCATGGGTGACTTTAATCTACATATAGATTGGGCTAACCAAATTAGTAACAGTACTGTGGAGGAGGAATTCCTGGAGTGTTTACGGGATGGTTTCCTGGACCAATATGTCGAGGAACCAACCAGAGATCAGGCCATCTTAGACTGGGTATTATGTAACGAGAAAGGATTAATTAGCAATCTTGTTGTACGAGGCCCCTTGGGTCGGAGCGATCATAATATGATAGAAATCTTCATTAAGATGCGGAATGAAGTAGTTGACTCAGAGACTAGGGTCCTGAATTTAAATAAAGGAAACTACGATGGTCTGAGGAGCGAGTTGGGTAGGATTGATTGGGGAATGTCACTCAAAGGGTTGACGGTGGATAGGCAATGGCAAACATTCAAAGACCGCATGGATGAACTACAGAATTTGTTCATCCCAGTTTGGCATAAAACTAAAACAAAAAAGGTGACTCAACCATGGCTAACAAGGGAAATTAGGGATAGCATAAGGTCCAAGGAGAGGACATATAATTTGGCCAGAAAAAGCAGCAAACCTGAGGATTGGGAGCAGTTTAGGATTCAGCAAATGAGGACAAAGGGATGAATTAAGAGGGGGAAAATAGAATATGAGAGTAAGCTTGCTGGGAACATAAAAACTGACTGTAAAAGCTTCTATAGATATTTGAAGAGAAAAAGATTGGTGAAGTCAAGCGATGGTCCCTTGCAGTCAGAATCAGGGGAATTTATAATAGGGAACAAAGAAATGGCAGACCAATTAAATACATATTTTGGTTCTGTCTTCACAAAGGAGGACACAAATAACCTCCCAGAGATGTCAGGGATTATAGGGTCTGATGAAAGGGAGGAACTGAAAGAAATCAGTATTTGTAGGGAAATGGTGTTAGGGAAATTGATGGGATAGAAGGCTGATAAATCCCCAGGGCCTGAAAATCTACATCCTAGGGTACTTAAGGAAGTGGCCCTAGAAATAGTAGATGTATTGCTGATCATCTTCCAACATTCAATGGAATCTGGAACAGTACCCATGGATTGGAGGGTAGCTAATGTTACCCCACTATTCAAGAAAGGCAGTAGAGAGAAAACGGGGAATTACAGACCGGTAAGCCTGACATCGTAGTGGGAAAAATGCTAGAGTCCATTTTAAAAGATGTAATAGCAGAGCACTTGGAAAACAGTGACAAGATCGGATAAAGTCAACATGGATTTACAAAAGGTAAATTGTGCTTGACTAATCTACTGGAATTTTTTGAGGATGTAACTGGTAAAATAGATAAGGGAGAACCAGTGGATGTGGTGTATTTGGACTTTCAGAAGGCTTTCGATAAGGTCCCGCATAAGAGTTAAGGCACGTGGGATTGGGGGCAAGGTATTGACTTGGATAGAGAACTGGTTGGCAGACAGAAAGCAAAGAGTTGGAATAAACGGATCTTTTTCCGAGTGGCAGGCAGTGACTAGTTGGGTACCACAGGGATCGGTCCTTGGTCCCCAGCTATTCACAATATATATTAATGATCTAGACAAGGGAACTAGATGTAATATCTCCAAGTTTGCAGACAACACAAAGCTGGGTGGGCGGGTGTGCTGTGAGGAGGATGCCGAGAAACTCCAGGATGATTTGGACAGGTTGGGTGATTGGGCAGAAGCATGGCAGATGCAATATAACGTGGATAAATGTGAGGTTATCCACTTTGGTGGCATGAACAGGAAGGCAGATTATTATCTGAATGGCAATAGATTGGGAGAAGGGGAAGTGCAACGAGACCTGGGCGTCCTTGTGCACCAGTCGCTGAAGGTAAGCATGCAGGTGCAGCAGGCAGTTAAGAAGGCAAATGGTATGTTGGCCTTCGTAGCAAGAGGGTTTGAGTACAGGAACAAGGATGTCTTGCTGCAGTTGTACAGGGCTTTGGTGAGACCACATCTTGAGTATTGTGTGCAGTTTTGGTCGCCTTATCTGAGGAAGGATGTTCTTGCCATGGAAGGATTTCAGCGAAGATTCACCAGGCTGATACCTGGGATGGCAGGAATGACGTATGAGGAGAGATTGGGTCGATTGGGCTTATACTCACTGGAGTTTAGAAGAATGAGAGGGGATCTCATTGAAACTTATAACATTCTAACAGGACTAGACAGACTAGATGCAGGAAGGATGTTCCCGATGGTCGGGGAGTCCAGAACCAGGGGTCACAGTCTAAGGATAAGGGGTAAGCCATTTAGGACAGAAATGAGGAGGAATTTCTTCACCCAGAGAGTGGTGAACCTGTGGAATTCTCTACCACAGAAGGCAGTAGAGGCCAATTCATTAAATATATTCAAGAAGGAGTTGGATATATTTCTTAAGGCTAAAGGGATCAAGGGGTATGGGGAGAAAGCAGGTACCGGGTACTGAATTTGGATGATCAGCCATGATCGCATTGAATGGCGGAGCAGGCTTGAGTGGCCGAATGGCCTACTCCTGCTCCTATCTTCTATGTTTCTACTGGAGTAGGTGACTCCAAATTCAGCAACCTTGGCAGTATTGAGCTTCCAATGTAAAAAATTGAAGCTAAGGTTTAGCCAGGTCCGAGGACAACTAGCACCAATAGAGTTCATGTTCCGTAAAATCAAACTTATAAAGAAATAATTTGTGGAATTCTGGCCCTGAACAAAAGCAACATGAAGTACTAGGCACATTCACTTTTTTCCTCTGTGCTTAACTTCTAAGTGAGATGGGTCCAAATATAGATCCGAGAACAAAATGAAACCCCTATGCTGTGCTGTACTGGAATAGGATTTAAATGGTGTTCGGTGCTGGAATTGAAAATTAAATCCAATGAAGTTTGTCAAAATAATAGAATTTTAACTTCTGCGTTCTCATTAGGGAAAAAGAAACACTTTTTAAATTATTGGCTTTGTTGTGGCAGAGACCACATAGGGACAATAACACAATGTATAGCCAATGCTGTTATATGTACCTAAACACAATTCACTATGTATAGCAATGTTGTGATATGTACATGCTGGGATGGGTTATCGGTGCAGGGTCCCTTTAAGAGCGTCGATAGCGTGATGACTTCATGACGTCGGTTGCGTGATGACGTCATAGCCCCTGCACGGGGCTGAGCCCTTCAGACCTTGTGGAGAGTGATTAAAGAAAGACACATTTTGCCTTTGCTTAAACAAAAGCCTCTGCCTGTTGTTTTCTATCGACTCCAACATTGTAGTATTTTGCGTCAACTGATGAGGTCAAAGTGTCAAGATCCAAGAAGGTGTTTGGTTTTGTCTGATACTCAAGTTTGTACAGCAGTATTTCAGGACATGATGCTTTTGGTGGCTATGTCATTGTAGAACTGTTTTGAAATCTTTCATGCCAAGTAGTTTGACAATTTTGAAGAAAATGGAACCGCAAAAGTTTTACTGCACCATGAAAAGAATTGAGCTGGTTGGAGTATGCCGCGGCCTTTTTGCTTTTACATTCGTGAATAAAGTTCTGTTGAAAAGTTAAATATGTGCATTATGTACTGTATTAGTAATCCAATAGCAAAAAATATAGTAGTAAGATAAGAGGGTTTTTATTTCAGATTTCCAGCATCTGCAGTATTTTCTTTTTGTAAGAAGATATACAGTATCAAGTGGTGGCATGTAACTATTGCTAATGCTAGTGATTTGCTGTGGTATGACATTCTGTGGCAAATCCTGTGATCTTTACAATCTACTGTGAACAGTGTTTTTAGCAAACAAAACAAGACTTCTAGTCATCTAATTATAATGCTACTCTAAACAAACATGTGTGGGAGAGAGCTGCTGAAGTTGGGACTTAAGTCAGGAGTTGGGTGGGTGAGAGCGGTGGGAACCAGTAGTGAAGTTGGGAGGTTGGTGGGAGAGAGCGGTGGGAACCAGTGCTGAAGTTGGGAGGTTGGTGGAGAGAGCGGTGGGAACCAGTAGTGAAGTTGGGAGGTTGGTGGAGAGAGCGGTGGGAACCAGTAGTGAAGTTGGGAGGTTGGTGGGAGAGAGCGGTGGGAACCAGTAGTGAAGTTGGGAGGTTGGTGGAGAGAGCGGTGGGAACCAGTGCTGAAGTTGGAAGGTTGGTGGAGAGAGCGGTGGGAACCAGTGCTGAAGTTGGGAGGTTGGTGGAGAGAGCGGTGGGAACCAGTGCTGAAGTTGGGAGGTTGGTGGAGAGAGCGGTGGGAACCAGTGCTGAAGTTGGGAGGTTGCTGGAGAGAGCGGTGGGAACCAGTAGTGAAGTTGGGAGGTTGGTGGAGAGAGCGGTGGGAACCAGTGCTGAAGTTGGGAAGTTGGTGGAGAGAGCGGTGGGAACCAGTGCTGAAGTTGGGAGGTTGGTGGGGAGAGCGGTGGGAACCAGTAGTGAAGTTGGGAGGTTGGTGGAGAGAGCGGTGGGAACCAGTAGTGAAGTTGGGAGGTTGGTGGGAGAGAGCGGTGGGAACCAGTGCTGAAGTTGGCAGGTTGGTGGAGAGAGTGGAGGGAACCAGTAGTGAAGTTGGGAGGTTGGTGGGTGAGAGCGGTGGGAACCAGTAGTGAAGTTGGGAGGTTGGTGGGTGAGAGCGGTGGAAACCTTGCTGAAGTTGGGAGGTTGGTGGGAGAGAGCGGTGGGAACCAGTGCTGAAGTTGGGAGGTCGGTGGGAGAGAGCGGTGGGAACCAGTGCTGAAGTTGGGATGTTGGTGGAGAGAGCAGTGGGAACCAGTAGTGAAGTTGGGAGGTTGGTGGGAGAGAGCGGTGGGAACCAGTAGTGAAGTTGGGAGGTTGGTGGGAGAGAGCGGTGGGAACCAGTAGTGAAGTTGGGAGGTTGGTGGGAGAGAGTGGTGGGAACCATTGCTGAAGTTGGGAGGTTGGTGGAGAGAGCGGTGGGAACCAGCAGTGAAGTTGGGAGGTTGGTGGGAGAGAGCGATGGGAACCAGTAGTGAAGTTGGGAAGTTGGTGGGAGAGAGCAGCGGGAACCAGTGCTGAAGTTGGGAGGTTGGTGGGAGAGAGCGATGGGAACCAGTCGTGAAGTTGGGAGGTTGGTGGAGAGAGCGGTGGGAACCAGTGCTGAAGTTGGGAGGTTGGTGGAGAGAGCGGTGGGAACCAGTAATGAAGTTGGGAGGTTGGTGGGAGAGAACAGTGGGAACCATTGCTGAGGTTGGTGGAGAGAGCGGTGGGAACCATTGCTGAAGTTGGGAGGTTGGTGGAGAGAGCGGTGGGAACCATTGCTGAAGTTCGGAGGTTGGTGGAGAGAGCGGTGGGAACCAGTGCTGAAGTTGGGAGGTTGGTGGGAGAGAGCGGTGGGAACCAGTGCTGAAGTTGGGAGGTTGGTGGAGAGAGCGGTGGGAACCAGTGCTGAAGTTGGGAGGTTGGTGGAGAGAGCAGTGGGAACCAGTGGTGAAGTTGGGAGGTTGGTGGGAGAGAGCGGTGGGAACCAGTAGTGAAGTTGCGAGGTTGGTGGGAGAGAGCAGTGGGAACCATTAGTGAAGTTGGGAGGTTGGTGCAGAGAGCGGTGGGAACCAGTAGTGAAGTTGGGAGGTTGGTGGAGAGAGCGGTGGGAACCAGTGCTGAAGTTGGGAGGTTGGTGGGAGAGAGCGGTGGGAACCAGTGCTGAAGTTGGGAGGTTGGTGGGAGAGAGCAGAGGGAACCAGTGCTGAGGTTGGTGGGAGAGAGCGGTGGGAACCAATGCTGAAGATGGGAGGTTGGTGGAGAGAGCGGTGGGAACCAGTAGTGAAGTTGGGAGGTTGGTGGAGAGAGCGGTGGGAACCAGTGCTGAAGTTGGGAGGTTGGTGGAGCGAGCGGTGGGAAGCAGTGCTGAAGTTGGGAGGTTGGTGGAGAGAGCGGTGGGAACCACTGCTGAAGTTGGGAGGTTGGTGGGAGAGAGCGGTGGGAACCATTGCTGAAGTTGCGAGGTTGGTGGGAGAGAGCGGTGGGAACCAGTGCTGAATTTGGGAGATTGGTGGAGAGAGCGGTGGGAACCAGTAGTGAAGTTGGGAGGTTGGTGGAGAGAGCGGTGGGAACCAGTAGTGAAGTTGGGAGGTTGGTGGAGAGAGCGGTGGGAACCAGTAGTGAAGTTGGGAGGTTGGTGGGAGAGAGCGGTGGGAACCAGTAGTGAAGTTGGGAGGTTGGTGGAGAGAGCGGTGGGAACCAGTGCTGAAGTTGGAAGGTTGGTGGAGAGAGCGGTGGGAACCAGTGCTGAAGTTGGGAGGTTGGTGGAGAGAGCGGTGGGAACCAGTGCTGAAGTTGGGAGGTTGCTGGAGAGAGCGGTGGGAACCAGTAGTGAAGTTGGGAGGTTGGTGGAGAGAGCGGTGGGAACCAGTGCTGAAGTTGGGAGGTTGGTGGAGAGAGCGGTGGGAACCAGTGCTGAAGTAGGGAGGTTGGTGGGGAGAGCGGTGGGAACCAGTAGTGAAGTTGGGAGGTTGGTGGAGAGAGCGGTGGGAACCAGTAGTGAAGTTGGGAGGTTGGTGGGAGAGAGCGGTGGGAACCAGTGCTGAAGTTGGCAGGTTGGTGGAGAGAGTGGAGGGAACCAGTAGTGAAGTTGGGCGGTTGGTGGGTGAGAGCGGTGGGAACCAGTAGTGAAGTTGGGAGGTTGGTGGGTGAGAGCGGTGGAAACCTTGCTGAAGTTGGGAGGTTGGTGGGAGAGAGCGGTGGGAACCAGTGCTGAAGTTGGGAGGTCGGTGGGAGAGAGCGGTGGGAACCAGTGCTGAAGTTGGGATGTTGGTGGAGAGAGCAGTGGGAACCAGTAGTGAAGTTGGGAGGTTGGTGGGAGAGAGCGGTGGGAACCAGTAGTGAAGTTGGGAGGTTGGTGGGAGAGAGCGGTGGGAACCAGTAGTGAAGTTGGGAGGTTGGTGGGAGAGAGTGGTGGGAACCATTGCTGAAGTTGGGAGGTTGGTGGAGAGAGCGGTGGGAACCAGCAGTGAAGTTGGGAGGTTGGTGGGAGAGAGCGATGGGAACCAGTAGTGAAGTTGGGAAGTTGGTGGGAGAGAGCAGCGGGAACCAGTGCTGAAGTTGGGAGGTTGGTGGGAGAGAGCGAGGGGAACCAGTCGTGAAGTTGGGAGGTTGGTGGAGAGAGCGGTGGGAACCAGTGCTGAAGTTGGGAGGTTGGTGGAGAGAGCGGTGGGAATCAGTAATGAAGTTGGGAGGTTGGTGGGAGAGAACAGTAGGAACCATTGCTGAGGTTGGTGGAGAGAGCGGTGGGAACCATTGCTGAAGTTGGGAGGTTGGTGGAGAGAGCGGTGGGAACCATTGCTGAAGTTCGGAGGTTGGTGGAGAGAGCGGTGGGAACCAGTGCTGAAGTTGGGAGGTTGGTGGGAGAGAGCGGTGGGAACCAGTGCTGAAGTTGGGAGGTTGGTGGAGAGAGCGGTGGGAACCAGTGCTGAAGTTGGGAGGTTGGTGGAGAGAGCAGTGGGAACCAGTGGTGAAGTTGGGAGGTTGGTGGGAGAGAGCGGTGGGAACCAGTAGTGAAGTTGCGAGGTTGGTGGGAGAGAGCAGTGGGAACCATTAGTGAAGTTGGGAGGTTGGTGCAGAGAGCGGTGGGAACCAGTAGTGAAGTTGGGAGGTTGGTGGAGAGAGCGGTGGGAACCAGTGCTGAAGTTGGGAGGTTGGTGGGAGAGAGCGGTGGGAACCAGTGCTGAAGTTGGGAGGTTGGTGGGAGAGAGCAGAGGGAACCAGTGCTGAGGTTGGTGGGAGAGAGCGGTGGGAACCAATGCTGAAGATGGGAGGTTGGTGGAGAGAGCGGTGGGAACCAGTAGTGAAGTTGGGAGGTTGGTGGAGAGAGCGGTGGGAACCAGTGCTGAAGTTGGGAGGTTGGTGGAGCGAGCGGTGGGAAGCAGTGCTGAAGTTGGGAGGTTGGTGGAGAGAGCGGTGGGAACCACTGCTGAAGTTGGGAGGTTGGTGGGAGAGAGCGGTGGGAACCATTGCTGAAGTTGCGAGGTTGGTGGGAGAGAGCGGTGGGAACCAGTGCTGAATTTGGGAGATTGGTGGAGAGAGCGGTGGGAACCAGTAGTGAAGTTGGGAGGTTGGTGGAGAGAGCGGTGGGAACCAGTAGTGAAGTTGGGAGGTTGGTGGAGAGAGCGGTGGGAACCAGTAGTGAAGTTGGGAGGTTGGTGGGAGAGAGCGGTGGGAACCAGTAGTGAAGTTGGGAGGTTGGTGGAGAGAGCGGTGGGAACCAGTGCTGAAGTTGGAAGGTTGGTGGAGAGAGCGGTGGGAACCAGTGCTGAAGTTGGGAGGTTGGTGGAGAGAGCGGTGGGAACCAGTGCTGAAGTTGGGAGGTTGGTGGAGAGAGCGGTGGGAACCAGTGCTGAAGTTGGGAGGTTGCTGGAGAGAGCGGTGGGAACCAGTAGTGAAGTTGGGAGGTTGGTGGAGAGAGCGGTGGGAACCAGTGCTGAAGTTGGGAGGTTGGTGGAGAGAGCGGTGGGAACCAGTGCTGAAGTTGGGAGGTTGGTGGGGAGAGCGGTGGGAACCAGTAGTGAAGTTGGGAGGTTGGTGGAGAGAGCGGTGGGAACCAGTAGTGAAGTTGGGAGGTTGGTGGGAGAGAGCGGTGGGAACCAGTGCTGAAGTTGGCAGGTTGGTGGAGAGAGTGGAGGGAACCAGTAGTGAAGTTGGGAGGTTGGTGGGTGAGAGCGGTGGGAACCAGTAGTGAAGTTGGGAGGTTGGTGGGTGAGAGCGGTGGAAACCTTGCTGAAGTTGGGAGTTTGGTGGGAGAGAGCGGTGGGAACCAGTGCTGAAGTTGGGAGGTCGGTGGGAGAGAGCGGTGGGAACCAGTGCTGAAGTTGGGATGTTGGTGGAGAGAGCAGTGGGAACCAGTAGTGAAGTTGGGAGGTTGGTGGGAGAGAGCGGTGGGAACCAGTAGTGAAACATAGAAACATAGAGATAGGAACAGGAGTAGGCCATTCGGCCCTTCGAGCCTGCTCCGCCATTCAATGAGATCATGGCTGATCTTCGTCTGAGATCTTAGCTGATCTTACCAGTTCAGTACCCCGTCCCCGCCTTTTCTCCGTAACCCTTAATCCCCTTAGCCTTCAGAAATATATCCAATTCTCTCTTGAAAATATTTATTGAATTAGCCTTCACAGCCCTCTGTGGCAGGGAATTCCACAGGCTCACCACTCTTTGAGTGAAGAAATTCTTCCTCATCTCTGTTTTAAATGATTTGCCCGCTATTTTTAGACTGTGGCCCCTGGTTCTGTGCTCCCCTGCCATTGGAAACATTCTCTCTGAATTCAGCCTGTCCAGGCCTGCCATAATTTTATATGTTTCGATGAGATCCCCTCTCAATCTTCTAAACTCCAGTGAGTACAAGCCCAAACTATTCAATCTCTCCTCGTAGGTCATTCCCGCCATTCCAGGTATCAGCCTGGTGAATCGCCGCTGCACTCTTTCCATGGCAAGAACATCCTTCCGCAGATGGGGCGACCAAAACTGTACACAATACTCCAGATGCGGTCTCACCAGCACCTTGTACAGCTGTAGTAAGGTATCCCTATTCCTATACTCGAACCCCCTTGATATGAAGGCCAACATACCATTTGCCTTCTTAATCGCCTGTTGCACCTGCATGCTCTCCTTCAGTGACTGGTGCACAAGAACACCCAGGTCCCTCTGCACTTCCCCATCTCCCAATCTATTGCCATTTAGATAATAATCTACCCTCCTGTTTTTACCCCCAAAGTGGATAACCTCGCATTTATCCACATTATAGTGAAGTTGGGAGGTTGGTGGGAGAGAGCGGTGGGAACCAGTAGTGAAGTTGGGAGGTTGGTGGGAGAGAGTGGTGGGAACCATTGCTGAAGTTGGGAGGTTGGTGGAGAGAGCGGTGGGAACCAGCAGTGAAGTTGTTAGGTTGGTGGGAGAGAGCGATGGGAACCAGTAGTGAAGTTGGGAAGTTGGTGGGAGAGAGCAGCGGGAACCAGTGCTGAAGTTGGGAGGTTGGTGGGAGAGAGCGATGGGAACCAGTCGTGAAGTTGGGAGGTTGGTGGAGAGAGCGGTGGGAACCAGTGCTGAAGTTGGGAGGTTGGTGGAGAGAGCGGTGGGAACCAGTAATGAAGTTGGGAGGTTGGTGGGAGAGAACAGTGGGAATCATTGCTGAGGTTGGTGGAGAGAGCGGTGGGAACCATTGCTGAAGTTGGGAGGTTGGTGGAGAGAGCGGTGGGAACCATTGCTGAAGTTCGGAGGTTGGTGGAGAGAGCGGTGGGAACCAGTGCTGAAGTTGGGAGGTTGGTGGGAGAGAGCGGTGGGAACCAGTGCTGAAGTTGCGAGGTTGGTGGAGAGAGCAGTGGGAACCAGTGCTGAAGTTGGGAGGTTGGTGGAGAGAGCAGTGGGAACCAGTAGTGAAGTTGGGAGGTTGGTGGGAGAGAGCGGTGGGAACCAGTAGTGAAGTTGCGAGGTTGGTGGGAGAGAGCAGTGGGAACCATTAGTGAAGTTGGGAGGTTGGTGCAGAGAGCGGTGGGAACCAGTAGTGAAGTTGGGAGGTTGGTGGAGAGAGCGGTGGGAACCAGTGCTGAAGTTGGGAGGTTGGTGGGAGAGAGCAGAGGGAACCAGTGCTGAGGTTGGTGGGAGAGAGCGGTGGGAAACAATGCTGAAGATGGGAGGTTGGTGGAGAGAGCGGTGGGAACCAGCAGTGAAGTTGGGAGGTTGGTGGAGAGAGCGGTGGGAACCAGTGCTGAAGTTGGGAGGTTGGTGGAGCGAGCGGTGGGAAGCAGTGCTGAAGTTGGGAGGTTGGTGGAGAGAGCGGTGGGAACCACTGCTGAAGTTGGGAGGTTGGTGGGAGAGAGCGGTGGGAACCATTGCTGAAGTTGCGAGGTTGGTGGGAGAGAGCGGTGGGAACCAGTGCTGAATTTGGGAGATTGGTGGAGAGAGCGGTGGGAACCAGTAGTGAAGTTGGGAGGTTGGTGGAGAGAGCGGTGGGAACCAGCAGTGAAGTTGGGAGGTTGGTGGGAGAGAGCGGTGGGAACCAGTGCTGAAGTTGGGAGGTTGGTGGGAGAGATCGGTGGGAACCAGCAGTGAAGTTGGGAGGTTGGTGGGTGAGAGTGGTGGGAACCAGTGCTGAAGTTGGGAGGTTGGTGGAGAGAGTGGTGGGATCCAGTGCTGAAGTTGGGAAGTTGGTGGGAGAGAGCGGTGGGAACCAGTAGTGAAGTACGGACGTTGGTGGAGAGAGCGGTGGGAAGCAGTGCTGAAGTTGGGAGGTTGTTGGGAGAGAGCGGTGGGAACCAGTGCTGAAGTTGGGAGGTTGGTGGAGAGAGCGGTGGGAACCAGTGCTGAAGTTGGGAGGTTGGTGGGAGAGAGCGGTGGGAACCAGTAGTGAAGTTGGGAGGTTTGTGGAGAGAACGGTGGGAACCAGTGCTGAAGTTGGGAGGTTGGTGGAGAGAGCGGTGGGAACCATTGCTGAAGTTGGGAGGTTGGTGGGAGAGAACGGAGGGAACCAGTGCTGAAGTTGGGAGGTTGGTGGGAGAGAGCGGTGGCAACCAGTGCTGAAGTTGGGAGGTTGGTGGGAGAGAGTGGTGGGAACCAGTGCTGAAGTTGGGAGGTTGGTGGGAGAGAGCGGTGGGAACCAGCAGTGAAGTTGGGAGGTTGGTGGGTGAGAGTGGTGGGAACCAGTGCTGAAGTTGGGAGGTTGGTGGAGAGAGTGGTGGGATCCAGTGCTGAAGTTGGGAAGTTGGTGGGAGAGAGCGGTGGGAACCAGTAGTGAAGTACGGACGTTGGTGGAGAGAGCGGTGGGAAGCAGTGCTGAAGTTGGGAGGTTGTTGGGAGAGAGCGGTGGGAACCAGTGCTGAAGTTGGGAGGTTGGTGGAGAGAGCGGTGGGAACCAGTGCTGAAGTTGGGAGGTTGGTGGGAGAGAGCGGTGGGAACCAGTAGTGAAGTTGGGAGGTTTGTGGAGAGAACGGTGGGAACCAGTGCTGAAGTTGGGAGGTTGGTGGAGAGAGCGGTGGGAACCATTGCTGAAGTTGGGAGGTTGGTGGGAGAGAGCGGAGGGAACCAGTGCTGAAGTTGGGAGGTTGGTGGGAGAGAGCGGTGGCAACCAGTGCTGAAGTTGGGAGGTTGGTGGGAGAGAGTGGTGGGAACCAGTGCTGAAGTTGGGAGGTTGGTGGGAGAGAGCGGTGGGAACCATTGCTGAAGTTGCGAGGTTGGTGGGAGAGAGCGGTGGGAACCAGTGCTGAATTTGGGAGATTGGTGGAGAGAGCGGTGGGAACCAGTAGTGAAGTTGGGAGGTTGGTGGAGAGAGCGGTGGGAACCAGTAGTGAAGTTGGGAGGTTGGTGGAGAGAGCGGTGGGAACCAGTAGTGAAGTTGGGAGGTTGGTGGGAGAGAGCGGTGGGAACCAGTAGTGAAGTTGGGAGGTTGGTGGAGAGAGCGGTGGGAACCAGTGCTGAAGTTGGAAGGTTGGTGGAGAGAGCGGTGGGAACCAGTGCTGAAGTTGGGAGGTTGGTGGAGAGAGCGGTGGGAACCAGTGCTGAAGTTGGGAGGTTGGTGGAGAGAGCGGTGGGAACCAGTGCTGAAGTTGGGAGGTTGCTGGAGAGAGCGGTGGGAACCAGTAGTGAAGTTGGGAGGTTGGTGGAGTGAGCGGTGGGAACCAGTGCTGAAGTTGGGAGGTTGGTGGAGAGAGCGGTGGGAACCAGTGCTGAAGTTGGGAGGTTGGTGGGGAGAGCGGTGGGAACCAGTAGTGAAGTTGGGAGGTTGGTGGAGAGAGCGGTGGGAACCAGTAGTGAAGTTGGGAGGTTGGTGGGAGAGAGCGGTGGGAACCAGTGCTGAAGTTGGCAGGTTGGTGGAGAGAGTGGAGGGAACCAGTAGTGAAGTTGGGAGGTTGGTGGGTGAGAGCGGTGGGAACCAGTAGTGAAGTTGGGAGGTTGGTGGGTGAGAGCGGTGGAAACCTTGCTGAAGTTGGGAGGTTGGTGGGAGAGAGCGGTGGGAACCAGTGCTGAAGTTGGGAGTTCGGTGGGAGAGAGCGGTGGGAACCAGTGCTGAAGTTGGGATGTTGGTGGAGAGAGCAGTGGGAACCAGTAGTGAAGTTGGGAGGTTGGTGGGAGAGAGCGGTGGGAACCAGTAGTGAAGTTGGGAGGTTGGTGGGAGAGAGCGGTGGGAACCAGTAGTGAAGTTGGGAGGTTGGTGGGAGAGAGTGGTGGGAACCATTGCTGAAGTTGGGAGGTTGGTGGAGAGAGCGGTGGGAACCAGCAGTGAAGTTGGGAGGTTGGTGGGAGAGAGCGATGGGAACCAGTAGTGAAGTTGGGAAGTTGGTGGGAGAGAGCAGCGGGAACCAGTGCTGAAGTTGGGAGGTTGGTGGGAGAGAGCGATGGGAACCAGTCGTGAAGTTGGGAGGTTGGTGGAGAGAGCGGTGGGAACCAGTGCTGAAGTTGGGAGGTTGGTGGAGAGAGCGGTGGGAACCAGTAATGAAGTTGGGAGGTTGGTGGGAGAGAACAGTGGGAACCATTGCTGAGGTTGGTGGAGAGAGCGGTGGGAACCATTGCTGAAGTTGGGAGGTTGGTGGAGAGAGCGGTGGGAACCATTGCTGAAGTTCGGAGATTGGTGGAGAGAGCGGTGGGAACCAGTGCTGAAGTTGGGAGGTTGGTGGGAGAGAGCGGTGGGAACCAGTGCTGAAGTTGGGAGGTTGGTGGAGAGAGCAGTGGGAACCAGTGCTGAAGTTGGGAGGTTGGTGGAGAGAGCAGTGGGAACCAGTAGTGAAGTTGGGAGGTTGGTGGGAGAGAGCGGTGGGAACCAGTAGTGAAGTTGCGAGGTTGGTGGGAGAGAGCAGTGGGAACCATTAGTGAAGTTGGGAGGTTGGTGCAGAGAGCGGTGGGAACCAGTAGTGAAGTTGGGAGGTTGGTGGAGAGAGCGGTGGGAACCAGTGCTGAAGTTGGGAGGTTGGTGGGAGAGAGCGGTGGGAACCAGTGCTGAAGTTGGGAGGTTGGTGGGAGAGAGCAGAGGGAACCAGTGCTGAGGTTGGTGGGAGAGAGCGGTGGGAACCAATGCTGAAGATGGGAGGTTGGTGGAGAGAGCAGTGGGAACCAGTAGTGAAGTTGGGAGGTTGGTGGAGAGAGCGGTGGGAACCAGTGCTGAAGTTGGGAAGTTGGTGGAGCGAGCGGTGGGAAGCAGTGCTGAAGTTGGGAGGTTGGTGGAGAGAGTGGTGGGAACCACTGCTGAAGTTGGGAGGTTGGTGGGAGAGAGCGGTGGGAACCATTGCTGAAGTTGCGAGGTTGGTGGGAGAGAGCGGTGGGAACCAGTGCTGAATTTGGGAGATTGGTGGAGAGAGCGGTGGGAACCAGTAGTGAAGTTGGGAGGTTGGTGGAGAGAGCGGTGGGAACCAGTAGTGAAGTTGGGAGGTTGGTGGAGAGAGTGGTGGGAACCAGTAGTGAAGTTGGGAGGTTGGTGGGAGAGAGCGGTGGGAACCAGTGCTGAAGTTGGGAGGTTGGTGGGAGAGATCGGTGGGGACCAGCAGTGAAGTTGGGAGGTTGGTGGGTGAGAGTGGTGGGAACCAGTGCTGAAGTTGGGAGGTTGGTGGAGAGAGTGGTGGGAACCAGTGCTGAAGTTGGGAAGTTGGTGGGAGAGAGCGGTGGGAACCAGTAGTGAAGTACGGACGTTGGTGGAGAGAGCGGTGGGAAGCAGTGCTGAAGTTGGGAGATTGTTGGGAGAGAGCGGTGGGAACCAGTGCTGAAGTTGGGAGGTTGGTGGAGAGAGCGGTGGGAACCAGTGCTGAAGTTGGGAGGTTGGTGGGAGAGAGCGGTGGGAACCAGTAGTGAAGTTGGGAGGTTGGTGGAGAGAACGGTGGGAACCAGTGCTGAAGTTGGGAGGTTGGTGGAGAGAGCGGTGGGAACCATTGCTGAAGTTGGGAGGTTGGTGGGAGAGAGCGGTGGGAACCAGTGCTGAAGTTGGGAGGTTGGTGGGAGAGAGCGGTGGCAACCAGTGCTGAAGTTGGGAGGTTGGTGGGAGAGAGTGGTGGGAACCAGTGCTGAAGTTGGGAGGTTGGTGGGAGAGAGCGGTGGGAACCAGTGCTGAAGTTGGGAGGTTGGTGGGAGAGAGCGATGGGAACCTGTGCTGAATTTGGGAGGTTGGTGGAGAGAGTGGTGGGAACCTGTGCTGAAGTTGGGAGGTTGGTGGGAGAGAGCGGTGGGAACCAGTAGTGAAGTTGGGAGGTTGGTGGAGAGAGCGGTGGGAACCAGTGCTGAAGTTGGGAGGTTGGTGGAGCGAGCGGTGGGAAGCAGTGCTGAAGTTGGGAGGTTGGTGGAGAGAGCGGTGGGAACCACTGCTGAAGTTGGGAGGTTGGTGGGAGAGAGCGGTGGGAACCATTGCTGAAGTTGCGAGGTTGGTGGGAGAGAGCGGTGGGAACCAGTGCTGAATTTGGGAGATTGGTGGAGAGAGCGGTGGGAACCAGTAGTGAAGTTGGGAGGTTGGTGGAGAGAGCGGTGGGAACCAGTAGTGAAGTTGGGAGGTTGGTGGGAGAGAGCGGTGGGAACCAGTGCTGAAGTTGGGAGGTTGGTGGGAGAGATCGGTGGGAACCAGCAGTGAAGTTGGGAGGTTGGTGGGTGAGAGTGGTGGGAACCAGTGCTGAAGTTGGGAGGTTGGTGGAGAGAGTGGTGGGATCCAGTGCTGAAGTTGGGAAGTTGGTGGGAGAGAGCGGTGGGAACCAGTAGTGAAGTACGGACGTTGGTGGAGAGAGCGGTGGGAAGCAGTGCTGAAGTTGGGAGGTTGTTGGGAGAGAGCGGTGGGAACCAGTGCTGAAGTTGGGAGGTTGGTGGAGAGAGCGGTGGGAACCAGTGCTGAAGTTGGGAGGTTGGTGGGAGAGAGCGGTGGGAACCAGTAGTGAAGTTGGGAGGTTTGTGGAGAGAACGGTGGGAACCAGTGCTGAAGTTGGGAGGTTGGTGGAGAGAGCGGTGGGAACCATTGCTGAAGTTGGGAGGTTGGTGGGAGAGAGCGGAGGGAACCAGTGCTGAAGTTGGGAGGTTGGTGGGAGAGAGCGGTGGCAACCAGTGCTGAAGTTGGGAGGTTGGTGGGAGAGAGTGGTGGGAACCAGTGCTGAAGTTGGGAGGTTGGTGGGAGAGAGCGGTGGGAACCATTGCTGAAGTTGCGAGGTTGGTGGGAGAGAGCGGTGGGAACCAGTGCTGAATTTGGGAGATTGGTGGAGAGAGCGGTGGGAACCAGTAGTGAAGTTGGGAGGTTGGTGGAGAGAGCGGTGGGAACCAGTAGTGAAGTTGGGAGGTTGGTGGAGAGAGCGGTGGGAACCAGTAGTGAAGTTGGGAGGTTGGTGGGAGAGAGCGGTGGGAACCAGTAGTGAAGTTGGGAGGTTGGTGGAGAGAGCGGTGGGAACCAGTGCTGAAGTTGGAAGGTTGGTGGAGAGAGCGGTGGGAACCAGTGCTGAAGTTGGGAGGTTGGTGGAGAGAGCGGTGGGAACCAGTGCTGAAGTTGGGAGGTTGGTGGAGAGAGCGGTGGGAACCAGTGCTGAAGTTGGGAGGTTGCTGGAGAGAGCGGTGGGAACCAGTAGTGAAGTTGGGAGGTTGGTGGAGAGAGCGGTGGGAACCAGTGCTGAAGTTGGGAGGTTGGTGGAGAGAGCAGTGGGAACCAGTGCTGAAGTTGGGAGGTTGGTGGGGAGAGCGGTGGGAACCAGTAGTGAAGTTGGGAGGTTGGTGGAGAGAGCGGTGGGAACCAGTAGTGAAGTTGGGAGGTTGGTGGGAGAGAGCGGTGGGAACCAGTGCTGAAGTTGGCAGGTTGGTGGAGAGAGTGGAGGGAACCAGTAGTGAAGTTGGGAGGTTGGTGGGTGAGAGCGGTGGGAACCAGTAGTGAAGTTGGGAGGTTGGTGGGTGAGAGCGGTGGAAACCTTGCTGAAGTTGGGAGGTTGGTGGGAGAGAGCGGTGGGAACCAGTGCTGAAGTTGGGAGTTCGGTGGGAGAGAGCGGTGGGAACCAGTGCTGAAGTTGGGATGTTGGTGGAGAGAGCAGTGGGAACCAGTAGTGAAGTTGGGAGGTTGGTGGGAGAGAGCGGTGGGAACCAGTAGTGAAGTTGGGAGGTTGGTGGGAGAGAGCGGTGGGAACCAGTAGTGAAGTTGGGAGGTTGGTGGGAGAGAGTGGTGGGAACCATTGCTGAAGTTGGGAGGTTGGTGGAGAGAGCGGTGGGAACCAGCAGTGAAGTTGGGAGGTTGGTGGGAGAGAGCGATGGGAACCAGTAGTGAAGTTGGGAAGTTGGTGGGAGAGAGCAGCGGGAACCAGTGCTGAAGTTGGGAGGTTGGTGGGAGAGAGCGATGGGAACCAGTCGTGAAGTTGGGAGGTTGGTGGAGAGAGCGGTGGGAACCAGTGCTGAAGTTGGGAGGTTGGTGGAGAGAGCGGTGGGAACCAGTAATGAAGTTGGGAGGTTGGTGGGAGAGAACAGTGGGAACCATTGCTGAGGTTGGTGGAGAGAGCGGTGGGAACCATTGCTGAAGTTGGGAGGTTGGTGGAGAGAGCGGTGGGAACCATTGCTGAAGTTCGGAGATTGGTGGAGAGAGCGGTGGGAACCAGTGCTGAAGTTGGGAGGTTGGTGGGAGAGAGCGGTGGGAACCAGTGCTGAAGTTGGGAGGTTGGTGGAGAGAGCAGTGGGAACCAGTGCTGAAGTTGGGAGGTTGGTGGAGAGAGCAGTGGGAACCAGTAGTGAAGTTGGGAGGTTGGTGGGAGAGAGCGGTGGGAACCAGTAGTGAAGTTGCGAGGTTGGTGGGAGAGAGCAGTGGGAACCATTAGTGAAGTTGGGAGGTTGGTGCAGAGAGCGGTGGGAACCAGTAGTGAAGTTGGGAGGTTGGTGGAGAGAGCGGTGGGAACCAGTGCTGAAGTTGGGAGGTTGGTGGGAGAGAGCGGTGGGAACCAGTGCTGAAGTTGGGAGGTTGGTGGGAGAGAGCAGAGGGAACCAGTGCTGAGGTTGGTGGGAGAGAGCGGTGGGAACCAATGCTGAAGATGGGAGGTTGGTGGAGAGAGCAGTGGGAACCAGTAGTGAAGTTGGGAGGTTGGTGGAGAGAGCGGTGGGAACCAGTGCTGAAGTTGGGAAGTTGGTGGAGCGAGCGGTGGGAAGCAGTGCTGAAGTTGGGAGGTTGGTGGAGAGAGTGGTGGGAACCACTGCTGAAGTTGGGAGGTTGGTGGGAGAGAGCGGTGGGAACCATTGCTGAAGTTGCGAGGTTGGTGGGAGAGAGCGGTGGGAACCAGTGCTGAATTTGGGAGATTGGTGGAGAGAGCGGTGGGAACCAGTAGTGAAGTTGGGAGGTTGGTGGAGAGAGCGGTGGGAACCAGTAGTGAAGTTGGGAGGTTGGTGGGAGAGAGCGGTGGGAACCAGTGCTGAAGTTGGGAGGTTGGTGGGAGAGATCGGTGGGGACCAGCAGTGAAGTTGGGAGGTTGGTGGGTGAGAGTGGTGGGAACCAGTGCTGAAGTTGGGAGGTTGGTGGAGAGAGTGGTGGGAACCAGTGCTGAAGTTGGGAAGTTGGTGGGAGAGAGCGGTGGGAACCAGTAGTGAAGTACGGACGTTGGTGGAGAGAGCGGTGGGAAGCAGTGCTGAAGTTGGGAGATTGTTGGGAGAGAGCGGTGGGAACCAGTGCTGAAGTTGGGAGGTTGGTGGAGAGAGCGGTGGGAACCAGTGCTGAAGTTGGGAGGTTGGTGGGAGAGAGCGGTGGGAACCAGTAGTGAAGTTGGGAGGTTGGTGGAGAGAACGGTGGGAACCAGTGCTGAAGTTGGGAGGTTGGTGGAGAGAGCGGTGGGAACCATTGCTGAAGTTGGGAGGTTGGTGGGAGAGAGCGGTGGGAACCAGTGCTGAAGTTGGGAGGTTGGTGGGAGAGAGCGGTGGCAACCAGTGCTGAAGTTGGGAGGTTGGTGGGAGAGAGTGGTGGGAACCAGTGCTGAAGTTGGGAGGTTGGTGGGAGAGAGCGGTGGGAACCAGTGCTGAAGTTGGGAGGTTGGTGGGAGAGAGCGATGGGAACCTGTGCTGAATTTGGGAGGTTGGTGGAGAGAGTGGTGGGAACCTGTGCTGAAGTTGGGAGGTTGGTGGGAGAGAGCGGTGGGAACCAGTGCTGAAGTTGGGAGGTTGGTGGAGGGAGCGGTGGGAACCACTGCTGAAGTTGGGAGGTTGGTGGCAGAGAGCGGTGGGAACCAGTAGTGAAGTTGGGAGGTTGGTGGAGAGAGCGGTGGGAACCAGTGCTGAAGTTGGAAGGTTGGTGGAGAGAGCGGTGGGAACCAGTGCTGAAGTTGGGAGGTTGGTGGAGAGAGCGGTGGGAACCAGTGCTGAAGTTGGGAGGTTGGTGGAGAGAGCGGTGGGAACCAGTGCTGAAGTTGGGAGGTTGCTGGAGAGAGCGGTGGGAACCAGTAGTGAAGTTGGGAGGTTGGTGGAGAGAGCGGTGGGAACCAGTGCTGAAGTTGGGAGGTTGGTGGAGAGAGCGGTGGGAACCAGTGCTGAAGTTGGGAGGTTGGTGGGGAGAGCGGTGGGAACCAGTAGTGAAGTTGGGAGGTTGGTGGGTGAGAGCGGTGGGAACCAGTAGTGAAGTTGGGAGGTTGGTGGGTGAGAGCGGTGGAAACCTTGCTGAAGTTGGGAGGTTGGTGGGAGAGAGCGGTGGGAACCAGTGCTGAAGTTGGGAGGTCGGTGGGAGAGAGCGGTGGGAACCAGTGCTGAAGTTGGGATGTTGGTGGAGAGAGCAGTGGGAACCAGTAGTGAAGTTGGGAGGTTGGTGGGAGAGAGCGGTGGGAACCAGTAGTGAAGTTGGGAGGTTGGTGGGAGAGAGCGGTGGGAACCAGTAGTGAAGTTGGGAGGTTGGTGGGAGAGAGTGGTGGGAACCATTGCTGAAGTTGGGAGGTTGGTGGAGAGAGCGGTGGGAACCAGCAGTGAAGTTGGGAGGTTGGTGGGAGAGAGCGATGGGAACCAGTAGTGAAGTTGGGAAGTTGGTGGGAGAGAGCAGCGGGAACCAGTGCTGAAGTTGGGAGGTTGGTGGGAGAGAGCGATGGGAACCAGTCGTGAAGTTGGGAGGTTGGTGGAGAGAGCGGTGGGAACCAGTGCTGAAGTTGGGAGGTTGGTGGAGAGAGCGGTGGGAACCAGTAATGAAGTTGGGAGGTTGGTGGGAGAGAACAGTGGGAACCATTGCTGAGGTTGGTGGAGAGAGCGGTGGGAACCATTGCTGAAGTTGGGAGGTTGGTGGAGAGAGCGGTGGGAACCATTGCTGAAGTTCGGAGGTTGGTGGAGAGAGCGGTAGGAACCAGTGCTGAAGTTGGGAGGTTGGTGGGAGAGAGCGGTGGGAACCAGTGCTGAAGTTGGGAGGTTGGTGGAGAGAGCGGTGGGAACCAGTGCTGAAGTTGGGAGGTTGGTGGAGAGAGCAGTGGGAACCAGTAGTGAAATTGGGAGGTTGGTGGGAGAGAGCGGTGGGAACCAGTAGTGAAGTTGCGAGGTTGGTGGGAGAGAGCAGTGGGAACCATTAGTAAAGTTGGGAGGTTGGTGCAGAGAGCGGTGGGAACCAGTAGTGAAGTTGGGAGGTTGGTGGAGAGAGCGGTGGGAACCAGTGCTGAAGTTGGGAGGTTGGTGGGAGAGAGCGGTGGGAACCAGTGCTGAAGTTGGGAGGTTGGTGGGAGAGAGCAGAGGGAACCAGTGCTGAGGTTGGTGGGAGAGAGCGGTGGGAACCAATGCTGAAGATGGGAGGTTGGTGGAGAGAGCGGTGGGAACCAGCAGTGAAGTTGGGAGGTTGGTGGAGAGAGCGGTGGGAACCAGTGCTGAAGTTGGGAGGTTGGTGGAGCGAGCGGTGGGAAGCAGTGCTGAAGTTGGGAGGTTGGTGGAGAGAGCGGTGGGAACCACTGCTGAAGTTGGGAGGTTGGTGGGAGAGAGCGGTGGGAACCATTGCTGAAGTTGCGAGGTTGGTGGGAGAGAGCGGTGGGAACCAGTGCTGAATTTGGGAGATTGGTGGAGAGAGCGGTGGGAACCAGTAGTGAAGTTGGGAGGTTGGTGGAGAGAGCGGTGGGAACCAGTAGTGAAGTTGGGAGGTTGGTGGGAGAGAGCGGTGGGAACCAGTGCTGAAGTTGGGAGGTTGGTGGGAGAGATCGGTGGGAACCAGCAGTGAAGTTGGGAGGTTGGTGGGTGAGAGTGGTGGGAACCAGTGCTGAAGTTGGGAGGTTGGTGGAGAGAGTGGTGGGAACCAGTGCTGAAGTTGGGAAGTTGGTGGGAGAGAGCGGTGGGAACCAGTAGTGAAGTACGGACGTTGGTGGAGAGAGCGGTGGGAAGCAGTGCTGAAGTTGGGAGGTTGTTGGGAGAGAGCGGTGGGAACCAGTGCTGAAGTTGGGAGGTTGGTGGAGAGAGCGGTGGGAACCAGTGCTGAAGTTGGGAGGTTGGTGGGAGAGAGCGGTGGGAACCAGTAGTGAAGTTGGGAGGTTGGTGGAGAGAACGGTGGGAACCAGTGCTGAAGTTGGGAGGTTGGTGGAGAGAGCGGTGGGAACCATTGCTGAAGTTGGGAGGTTGGTGGGAGAGAGCGGTGGGAACCAGTGCTGAAGTTGGGAGGTTGGTGGGAGAGAGCGGTGGCAACCAGTGCTGAAGTTGGGAGGTTGGTGGGAGAGAGTGGTGGGAACCAGTGCTGAAGTTGGGAGGTTGGTGGGAGAGAGCGGTGGGAACCAGTGCTGAAGTTGGGAGGTTGGTGGGAGAGAGCAATGGGAACCTGTGCTGAATTTGGGAGGTTGGTAGAGAGAGTGGTGGGAACCTGTGCTGAAGTTGGGAGGTTGGTGGAGAGAGCGGTGGGAACCAGTGCTGAAGTTGGGAGGTTGGTGGAGGGAGCGGTGGGAACCACTGCTGAAGTTGGGAGGTTGGTGGCAGAGAGCGGTGGGAACCATTGCTGAAGTTGCGAGGTTGGTGGGAGAGAGCGGTGGGTACCAGTGCTGAATTTGGGAGGTTGGTGGAGAGAGCGGTGGGAATCATTAGTGAAGTTGGGAGGTTGGTGGAGAGAGCGGTGGGAACCAGTAGTGAAGTTGGGAGGTTGGTGGGAGAGAGCCGTGGGAACCAGTGCTGAAGTTGGGAAGTTGGTGGGAGAGAGCGGTGGGAACCAGTAGTGAAGTTGGGAGGTTGGTGGGAGAGAGCGGTGGGAACCAGTAGTGACGTTGGGAGGTTGGTGGAGAGAGCGGTGGGAATCAGTGATGAAGTTGCGAGGTTGGTGCAGAGAGCGGTGGGAACCAGTAGTGAAGTTGGGAGGTTGGTGGAGAGAGCAGTGGGAACCAGTGCTAATGTTGGGAGGTTGGTGGAGAGAGCGCCGGGAACCGGTGCTGAAGTTGGGAGGTTGGTGGGGAGAGCGGTGGGAACCAGTAGTGAAGTTGGGAGGTTGGTGGAGGGAGCAGTGGGAACCAGTGCTAAAGTTGGGAGGTTGGTGGAGAGAGCGCCGGGAACCGGTGCTGAGGTTGGGAGGTTGGTGGGGAGAGCGGTGGGAACCAGTGCTGAAGTTGGGAGGTTGGTGGGAGAGAGCGGTGGGAACCAGTGCTGAAGTTGGGAGGTTGGTGGAGAGAGCGATGGGAACCAGTAGTGAAGTTGGGAGGTTGGTGGAGAGAGCGGTGGGAACCAGTGCTGAAGTTGGGAGGTTGGTGGAGAGAGCGATGGGAACCAGCAGTGAAGTTGGGAGGTTGGTGGGAGAGAGCGGTGGGAACCAGTGCTGAAGTTGGGAGGTTGGTGGAGAGAGCGGTGGGAATCAGTGCTGAAGTTGGGAGGTTGGTAGGGAGAGCGGTGGGAACCAGTGCTGAAGTTGGGAGGTTGGTGGAGAGAGCGGTGGGAACCAGTAGTGAAGTTGGGAGGTTGGTGGAGAGAGCGTTGGGAACCAGTAGTGCAGTTGGGAGGTTTGTGGGAGAGAGCCGTGGGAACCAATAGTGAAGTTGGGAGCTTTGTGAAGAGAGCGGTGGGAACCATTGCTGAAGTTGGGAGGTTGGTGGAGAGAGCGGTGGGAACCATTGCTGAAGTTCGGAGGTTGGTGGAGAGAGCGGTGGGAACCAGTGCTGAAGTTGCGAGGTTGGTGGAGAGAGCGGTGGGAACCAGTGCTAAAGTTGGAAGGTTGGTGGGAGAGAGCGGTGGGAGCCAGTACTGAAGTTGGGAGGTTGGTGGGAGAGAGCGGTGGGAAGCAGTGCTGAAGTTGGGAGGTTGGTGGAGAGAGCGGTGGGAACCAGTGCTGAAGTTGGGAGGTTGGTGGGAGAGAGCGGTGGGAACCAGTAGTGAAGTTGGGAGGTTGTTGGAGAGAGCCGTGGGAACCAGTAGTGATGTTGGGAGGTTGGTGGAGAGAGCGGTGGGAACCAGTGCTGAAGTTGGGAGGTTGGTGGAGAGAGCGGTGGGAACCATTGCTGAAGTTGGGCGGTTGGTGGGAGAGAGCAGTGGGAACCGGTGCTGAAGTTGGGAGGTTGGTGGGAGAGAGCGGTGGGAACCAGTGCTGAAGTTGGGAGGTTGGTGGGAGAGAGCGGTGGGAACCAGTGCTGAAGTTGGGAGGTTTTTGGGAGAGAGCGGTGGGAACCAGTGCTGAAGTTGGGAGGTTGGTGGGAGAGAGCGGTGGGAACCAGTGCTGAAGTTGGGAGGTTGGTGGAGAGAGCGATGGGAACCAGTAGTGAAGTTGGGAGGTTGGTGGAGAGAGCGGTGGGAACCAGTGCTGAAGTTGGGAGGTTGGTGGAGAGAGCGATGGGAATCAGTAATGAAGTTGGGAGGTTAGTGGGAGAGAGCGGTGGGAACCAGTGCTGAAGTTGGGAGGTTGGTGGAGAGACCGGTGGGAACCAGTGCTGAAGTTGGGAGGTTGGTAGAGAGAGCGGTGGGAACCAGTGCTGAAGTTGGGAGGTTGGTGGGAGAGAGCGGTGGGAACCAGTGCTGAAGTTGGGAGGTTGGTGGAGAGAGCGGTGGGAACCAGTAGTGAGGTTGGTGGGAGAGAGCGGTGGGAAGCAGTGCTGAAGTAGGGATGTTGGTGGAGAGAGCGGTGGGAACCAGTAGTGAAGTTGGGAGCTTTGTGGAGGGAGCGGAGGGAACCATTGCTGAAGTTGGGAGGTTGGTGTAGAGAGCGGTGGGAACCATTGCTGAAGTTGGGAGGTTGGTGTAGAGAGCGGTGGGAACCATTGCTGAAGTTCGGAGGTTGGTGGGCGAGAGCGGTGAGAACCAGTGCTGAAGTTGGGAGGTTGGTGGAGAGAGCGGTGGGAACCATTGCTGAAGTTGGGAGGTTGGTGGGAGAGAGCGGTGGGAACCAGTAGCGAAGTTGGGAGGTTGGTGGAGAGTGCGGTGGGAACCAGTAGTTAAGTTGGGAGGTTGGTGGGAGAGAGCGGTGGGAACCAGTAGTGAAGTTGGGAGGTTGGTGGGAGAGAGCAGTGGGAACCAGTAGTGTAGTTGGGAGGTTGGTGGGAGAGAGCGGTGGGAACCAGAAGTGAAGTTGGGAGGTTGGTGGGAGAGAGCAGTGGGAACCAGTAGTGAAGTTGGGAGATTGGTGGGAGAGAGCAGTGGGAACCACTCGTGTAGTTGGGAGGTTGGTGGGAGAGAGCGGTGGGAACCAGCAGTGAAGTTGGGAGGTTGGTGGGAGAGAGCAGTGGGAACCAGTAGTGAAGTTGGGAGGTTGGTGGAGAGAGCGGTGGGAACCAGTGCTGAAGTTGGGAGGTTGGTGGAGAGAGCGGTGGGAACCAGTGCTGAAGTTGGGAGGTTGGTGGGAGAGAGCGGTCGGAACCAGCAGTGAAATTGGGAGGTTGGTGGGAGAGAGCGGTGGGAACCAGTAGTGAAGTTGGTAGGTTGGTGGAGAGAGCGGTGGGAACCGGTGCTGAAGTTGGGAGGTTGGTGGAGAGAGCGGTCGGAACCAGTGCTGAAGTTGGGAGGTTGGTGGGAGAGAGCGATGGGAACCAGTGCTGAAGTTGGGAGGTTGGTGGAGAGAGTGGTGGGAACCAGTGCTGAAGTTGGGAGGTTGGTGGGAGAGAGTGGTGGGAACCAGTAGTGAAGTTGGGAGGTTGGTGGGAGAGAGCGGTGGGAACCAGTGCTGAAGTTGGGAGGTTGGTGGGAGAGAGCGGTGGGAACCAGTAGTGAAGTTGGTAGGTTGGTGGAGAGAGTGGTGGGAACCAGTGCTGAAGTTGGGAGGTTGGTGGAGAGAGCGGTGGGAATCACTGCTGGAGCTGGGAGGTTGGTGGGAGAGAGCGGTGGGAACCATTGCTGGAGTTGGGAGTATGGTGGGAGAGAGCGGTGGGAACCAGTGCTGAAGTTGGGAGGTTGGTGGCGAGAGCGGTGGGAACCAGTACTGAAGTTGGGAGGTTGGTGGAGAGAGCGGTGGGAACCAGTAGTGAAGTTGGGAGGTTGGTGGAGAGAGCGGTGGGAACCAGTGCTGAAGTTGGGAGGTTGGTCGAGAGAGCGGTGGGAACCAGTAATGAAGTTGGGAGGTTGGTGGAGAGAGCGGTGGGAACCAGTAGTGAAGTTGGGAGGTTGGTGGAGAGAGTGGTGGGAACCAGTAGTGAAGTAGGGAGGATGGTGGGAGAGAGCGGTGGGAACCAGTGCTGAAGTTGGGAGGTTGGTGGGAGAGAGCGTTGGGAACGAGTGCTGAAGTTGTGAGGTTGGTGGAGAGAGCGGTGGGTACCAGTGCTGAAGTTGGGAGGTTGGTGGGAGAGAGCGGTGGGAACCAGTGCTGAAGTTGGGAGGTTGGTGGGAGAGAGCGGTGGGAACCAGTGCTGAAGTTGGGAGGTTGGTGGAGAGAGCGGTGGGAACCAGTAGTGAAGTTGGGAGGTTGGTGGGAGAGAGCGGTGGGAACCAGTGCTGAAGTTGGGAGGTTGGTGGAGAGAGCGGTGGGAACCAGTGCTAAAGTTGGAAGGTTGGTGGGAGAGAGCGGTGGGAGCCAGTAGTGAAGTTGGGAGGTTGGTGGGAGAGAGCGGTGGGAAGCAGTGCTGAAGTTGGGAGGTTGGTGGAGAGAGCGGTGGGAACCAGTGCTGAAGTTGGGAGGTTGGTGGGAGAGAGCGGTGGGAACCAGTAGTGAAGTTGGGTGGTTGTTGGAGAGAGCCGTGGGAACCAGTAGTGATGTTGGGAGGTTGGTGGAGAGAGCGGTGGGAACCAGTGCTGAAGTTGGGAGGTTGGTGGAGAGAGCGGTGGGAACCATTGCTGAAGTTGGGCGGTTGGTGGGAGAGAGCGGTGGGAACCGGTGCTGAAGTTGGGAGGTTGGTGGGAGAGAGCGGTGGGAACCAGTGCTGAAGTTGGGAGGTTGGTGGGAGAGAGCGGTGGGAACCAGTGCTGAAGTTGGGAGGTTTTTGGGAGAGAGCGGTGGGAACCAGTGCTGAAGTTGGGAGGTTGGTGGGAGAGAGCTGTGGGAACCAGTGCTGAAGTTGGGAGGTTGGTGGGAGAGAGCGGTGGGAACCAGTGCTGAAGTTGGGAGGTTGGTGGAGAGAGCGATGGGAACCAGTAGTGAAGTTGGGAGGTTGGTGGAGAGAGCGGTGGGAACCAGTGCTGAAGTTGGGAGGTTGGTGGAGAGAGCGATGGGAATCAGTAATGAAGTTGGGAGGTTAGTGGGAGAGAGCGGTGGGAACCAGTGCTGAAGTTGGGAGGTTGGTGGAGAGACCGGTGGGAACCAGTGCTGAAGTTGGGAGGTTGGTAGAGAGAGCGGTGGGAACCAGTGCTGAAGTTGGGAGGTTGGTGGGAGAGAGCGGTGGGAACCAGTGCTGAAGTTGGGAGGTTGGTGGAGAGAGCGGTGGGAACCAGTAGTGAAGTTGGGAGGTTGGTGGGAGAGAGCGGTGGGAAGCAGTGCTGAAGTAGGGATGTTGGTGGAGAGAGCGGTGGGAACCATTGCTGAAGTTGGGAGGTTGGTGGGAGAGAGCGGTGGGAACCAGTAGTGAAGTTGGGAGGTTTGTGGAGAGAGCGGAGGGAACCATTGCTGAAGTTGGGAGGTTGGTGTAGAGAGCGGTGGGAGCCATTGCTGAAGTTCGGAGGTTGGTGGGCGAGAGCGGTGAGAACCAGTGCTGAAGTTGGGAGGTTGGTGGAGAGAGCGGTGGGAACCATTGCTGAAGTTGGGAGGTTGGTGGGAGAGAGCGGTGGGAACCAGTAGTGAAGTTGGGAGGTTGGTGGAGAGAGCGGTGGGAACCAGTGCTGAAGTTGGGAGGTTGGTGGGAGAGAGCAGAGGGAACCAGTGCTGAGGTTGGTGGGAGAGAGCGGTGGGAACCAATGCTGAAGATGGGAGGTTGGTGGAGAGAGCAGTGGGAACCAGTAGTGAAGTTGGGAGGTTGGTGGAGAGAGCGGTGGGAACCAGTGCTGAAGTTGGCAAGTTGGTGGAGCGAGCGGTGGGAAGCAGTGCTGAAGTTGGGAGGTTGGTGGAGAGAGTGGTGGGAACCACTGCTGAAGTTGGGAGGTTGGTGGGAGAGAGCGGTGGGAACCATTGCTGAAGTTGCGAGGTTGGTGGGAGAGAGCGGTGGGAACCAGTGCTGAATTTGGGAGATTGGTGGAGAGAGCGGTGGGAACCAGTAGTGAAGTTGGGAGGTTGGTGGAGAGAGCGGTGGGAACCAGTAGTGAAGTTGGGAGGTTGGTGGGAGAGAGCGGTGGGAACCAGTGCTGAAGTTGGGAGGTTGGTGGGAGAGATCGGTGGGGACCAGCAGTGAAGTTGGGAGGTTGGTGGGTGAGAGTGGTGGGAACCAGTGCTGAAGTTGGGAGGTTGGTGGAGAGAGTGGTGGGAACCAGTGCTGAAGTTGGGAAGTTGGTGGGAGAGAGCGGTGGGAACCAGTAGTGAAGTACGGACGTTGGTGGAGAGAGCGGTGGGAAGCAGTGCTGAAGTTGGGAGATTGTTGGGAGAGAGCGGTGGGAACCAGTGCTGAAGTTGGGAGGTTGGTGGAGAGAGCGGTGGGAACCAGTGCTGAAGTTGGGAGGTTGGTGGGAGAGAGCGGTGGGAACCAGTAGTGAAGTTGGGAGGTTGGTGGAGAGAACGGTGGGAACCAGTGCTAAAGTTGGGAGGTTGGTGGAGAGAGCGGTGGGAACCATTGCTGAAGTTGGGAGGTTGGTGGGAGAGAGCGGTGGGAACCAGTGCTGAAGTTGGGAGGTTGGTGGGAGAGAGCGGTGGCAACCAGTGCTGAAGTTGGGAGGTTGGTGGGAGAGAGTGGTGGGAACCAGTGCTGAAGTTGGGAGGTTGGTGGGAGAGAGCGGTGGGAACCAGTGCTGAAGTTGGGAGGTTGGTGGGAGAGAGCGATGGGAACCTGTGCTGAATTTGGGAGGTTGGTGGAGAGAGTGGTGGGAACCTGTGCTGAAGTTGGGAGGTTGGTGGGAGAGAGCGGTGGGAACCAGTAGTGAAGTTGGGAGGTTGGTGGAGAGAGCGGTGGGAACCAGTGCTGAAGTTGGGAGGTTGTTGGAGGGAGCGGTGGGAACCACTGCTGAAGTTGGGAGGTTGGTGGCAGAGAGCGGTGGGAACCAGTAGTGAAGTTGGGAGGTTGGTGGAGAGAGCGGTGGGAACCAGTGCTGAAGTTGGAAGGTTGGTGGAGAGAGCGGTGGGAACCAGTGCTGAAGTTGGGAGGTTGGTGGAGAGAGCGGTGGGAACCAGTGCTGAAGTTGGGAGGTTGGTGGAGAGAGCGGTGGGAACCAGTGCTGAAGTTGGGAGGTTGCTGGAGAGAGCGGTGGGAACCAGTAGTGAAGTTGGGAGGTTGGTGGAGAGAGCGGTGGGAACCAGTGCTGAAGTTGGGAGGTTGGTGGAGAGAGCGGTGGGAACCAGTGCTGAAGTTGGGAGGTTGGTGGGGAGAGCGGTGGGAACCAGTAGTGAAGTTGGGAGGTTGGTGGGTGAGAGCGGTGGGAACCAGTAGTGAAGTTGGGAGGTTGGTGGGTGAGAGCGGTGGAAACCTTGCTGAAGTTGGGAGGTTGGTGGGAGAGAGCGGTGGGAACCAGTGCTGAAGTTGGGAGGTCGGTGGGAGAGAGCGGTGGGAACCAGTGCTGAAGTTGGGATGTTGGTGGAGAGAGCAGTGGGAACCAGTAGTGAAGTTGGGAGGTTGGTGGGAGAGAGCGGTGGGAACCAGTAGTGAAGTTGGGAGGTTGGTGGGAGAGAGCGGTGGGAACCAGTAGTGAAGTTGGGAGGTTGGTGGGAGAGAGTGGTGGGAACCATTGCTGAAGTTGGGAGGTTGGTGGAGAGAGCGGTGGGAACCAGCAGTGAAGTTGGGAGGTTGGTGGGAGAGAGCGATGGGAACCATTAGTGAAGTTGGGAAGTTGGTGGGAGAGAGCAGCGGGAACCAGTGCTGAAGTTGGGAGGTTGGTGGGAGAGAGCGATGGGAACCAGTCGTGAAGTTGGGAGGTTGGTGGAGAGAGCGGTGGGAACCAGTGCTGAAGTTGGGAGGTTGGTGGAGAGAGCGGTGGGAACCAGTAATGAAGTTGGGAGGTTGGTGGGAGAGAACAGTGGGAACCATTGCTGAGGTTGGTGGAGAGAGCGGTGGGAACCATTGCTGAAGTTGGGAGGTTGGTGGAGAGAGCGGTGGGAACCATTGCTGAAGTTCGGAGGTTGGTGGAGAGAGCGGTGGGAACCAGTGCTGAAGTTGGGAGGTTGGTGGAGAGAGCGGTGGGAACCAGTGCTGAAGTTGGGAGGTTGGTGGAGAGAGCAGTGGGAACCAGTAGTGAAATTGGGAGGTTGGTGGGAGAGAGCGGTGGGAACCAGTAGTGAAGTTGCGAGGTTGGTGGGAGAGAGCAGTGGGAACCATTAGTAAAGTTGGGAGGTTGGTGCAGAGAGCGGTGGGAACCAGTAGTGAAGTTGGGAGGTTGGTGGAGAGAGCGGTGGGAACCAGTGCTGAAGTTGGGAGGTTGGTGGGAGAGAGCGGTGGGAACCAGTGCTGAAGTTGGGAGGTTGGTGGGAGAGAGCAGAGGGAACCAGTGCTGAGGTTGGTGGGAGAGAGCGGTGGGAACCAATGCTGAAGATGGGAGGTTGGTGGAGAGAGCGGTGGGAACCAGCAGTGAAGTTGGGAGGTTGGTGGAGAGAGCGGTGGGAACCAGTGCTGAAGTTGGGAGGTTGGTGGAGCGAGCGGTGGGAAGCAGTGCTGAAGTTGGGAGGTTGGTGGAGAGAGCGGTGGGAACCACTGCTGAAGTTGGGAGGTTGGTGGGAGAGAGCGGTGGGAACCATTGCTGAAGTTGCGAGGTTGGTGGGAGAGAGCGGTGGGAACCAGTGCTGAATTTGGGAGATTGGTGGAGAGAGCGGTGGGAACCAGTAGTGAAGTTGGGAGGTTGGTGGAGAGAGCGGTGGGAACCAGTAGTGAAGTTGGGAGGTTGGTGGGAGAGAGCGGTGGGAACCAGTGCTGAAGTTGGGAGGTTGGTGGGAGAGATCGGTGGGAACCAGCAGTGAAGTTGGGAGGTTGGTGGGTGAGAGTGGTGGGAACCAGTGCTGAAGTTGGGAGGTTGGTGGAGAGAGTGGTGGGAACCAGTGCTGAAGTTGGGAAGTTGGTGGGAGAGAGCGGTGGGAACCAGTAGTGAAGTACGGACGTTGGTGGAGAGAGCGGTGGGAAGCAGTGCTGAAGTTGGGAGGTTGTTGGGAGAGAGCGGTGGGAACCAGTGCTGAAGTTGGGAGGTTGGTGGAGAGAGCGGTGGGAACCAGTGCTGAAGTTGGGAGGTTGGTGGGAGAGAGCGGTGGGAACCAGTAGTGAAGTTGGGAGGTTGGTGGAGAGAACGGTGGGAACCAGTGCTGAAGTTGGGAGGTTGGTGGAGAGAGCGGTGGGAACCATTGCTGAAGTTGGGAGGTTGGTGGGAGAGAGCGGTGGGAACCAGTGCTGAAGTTGGGAGGTTGGTGGGAGAGAGCGGTGGCAACCAGTGCTGAAGTTGGGAGGTTGGTGGGAGAGAGTGGTGGGAACCAGTGCTGAAGTTGGGAGGTTGGTGGGAGAGAGCGGTGGGAACCAGTGCTGAAGTTGGGAGGTTGGTGCGAGAGAGCAATGGGAACCTGTGCTGAATTTGGGAGGTTGGTAGAGAGAGTGGTGGGAACCTGTGCTGAAGTTGGGAGGTTGGTGGGAGAGAGCGGTGGGAACCAGTAGTGAAGTTGGGAGGTTGGTGGAGAGAGCGGTGGGAACCAGTGCTGAAGTTGGGAGGTTGGTGGAGGGAGCGGTGGGAACCACTGCTGAAGTTGGGAGGTTGGTGGCAGAGAGCGGTGGGAACCATTGCTGAAGTTGCGAGGTTGGTGGGAGAGAGCGGTGGGAACCAGTGCTGAATTTGGGAGGTTGGTGGAGAGAGCGGTGGGAATCATTAGTGAAGTTGGGAGGTTGGTGGAGAGAGCGGTGGGAACCAGTAGTGAAGTTGGGAGGTTGGTGGGAGAGAGCCGTGGGAACCAGTGCTGAAGTTGGGAAGTTGGTGGGAGAGAGCGGTGGGAACCAGTAGTGAAGTTGGGAGGTTGGTGGGAGAGAGCGGTGGGAACCAGTAGTGACGTTGGGAGGTTGGTGGAGAGAGCGGTGGGAATCAGTGATGAAGTTGCGAGGTTGGTGCAGAGAGCGGTGGGAACCAGTAGTGAAGTTGGGAGGTTGGTGGAGAGAGCAGTGGGAACCAGTGCTAAAGTTGGGAGGTTGGTGGAGAGAGCGCCGGGAACCGGTGCTGAAGTTGGGAGGTTGGTGGGGAGAGCGGTGGGAACCAGTAGTGAAGTTGGGAGGTTGGTGGAGGGAGCAGTGGGAACCAGTGCTAAAGTTGGGAGGTTGGTGGAGAGAGCGCCGGGAACCGGTGCTGAGGTTGGGAGGTTGGTGGGGAGAGCGGTGGGAACCAGTGCTGAAGTTGGGAGGTTGGTGGGAGAGAGCGGTGGGAACCAGTGCTGAAGTTGGGAGGTTGGTGGAGAGAGCGATGGGAACCAGTAGTGAAGTTGGGAGGTTGGTGGAGAGAGCGGTGGGAACCAGTGCTGAAGTTGGGAGGTTGGTGGAGAGAGCGATGGGAACCAGCAGTGAAGTTGGGAGGTTGGTGGGAGAGAGCGGTGGGAACCAGTGCTGAAGTTGGGAGGTTGGTGGAGAGAGCGGTGGGAATCAGTGCTGAAGTTGGGAGGTTGGTAGGGAGAGCGGTGGGAACCAGTGCTGAAGTTGGGAGGTTGGTGGAGAGAGCGGTGGGAACCAGTAGTGAAGTTGGGAGGTTGGTGGAGAGAGCGTTGGGAACCAGTAGTGCAGTTGGGAGGTTTGTGGGAGAGAGCCGTGGGAACCAATAGTGAAGTTGGGAGCTTTGTGAAGAGAGCGGTGGGAACCATTGCTGAAGTTGGGAGGTTGGTGGAGAGAGCGGTGGGAACCATTGCTGAAGTTCGGAGGTTGGTGGAGAGAGCGGTGGGAACCAGTGCTGAAGTTGCGAGGTTGGTGGAGAGAGCGGTGGGAACCAGTGCTAAAGTTGGAAGGTTGGTGGGAGAGAGCGGTGGGAGCCAGTACTGAAGTTGGGAGGTTGGTGGGAGAGAGCGGTGGGAAGCAGTGCTGAAGTTGGGAGGTTGGTGGAGAGAGCGGTGGGAACCAGTGCTGAAGTTGGGAGGTTGGTGGGAGAGAGCGGTGGGAACCAGTAGTGAAGTTGGGAGGTTGTTGGAGAGAGCCGTGGGAACCAGTAGTGATGTTGGGAGGTTGGTGGAGAGAGCGGTGGGAACCAGTGCTGAAGTTGGGAGGTTGGTGGAGAGAGCGGTGGGAACCATTGCTGAAGTTGGGCGGTTGGTGGGAGAGAGCAGTGGGAACCGGTGCTGAAGTTGGGAGGTTGGTGGGAGAGAGCGGTGGGAACCAGTGCTGAAGTTGGGAGGTTGGTGGGAGAGAGCGGTGGGAACCAGTGCTGAAGTTGGGAGGTTTTTGGGAGAGAGCGGTGGGAACCAGTGCTGAAGTTGGGAGGTTGGTGGGAGAGAGCGGTGGGAACCAGTGCTGAAGTTGGGAGGTTGGTGGAGAGAGCGATGGGAACCAGTAGTGAAGTTGGGAGGTTGGTGGAGAGAGCGGTGGGAACCAGTGCTGAAGTTGGGAGGTTGGTGGAGAGAGCGATGGGAATCAGTAATGAAGTTGGGAGGTTAGTGGGAGAGAGCGGTGGGAACCAGTGCTGAAGTTGGGAGGTTGGTGGAGAGACCGGTGGGAACCAGTGCTGAAGTTGGGAGGTTGGTAGAGAGAGCGGTGGGAACCAGTGCTGAAGTTGGGAGGTTGGTGGGAGAGAGCGGTGGGAACCAGTGCTGAAGTTGGGAGGTTGGTGGAGAGAGCGGTGGGAACCAGTAGTGAAGTTGGGAGGTTGGTGGGAGAGAGCGGTGGGAAGCAGTGCTGAAGTAGGGATGTTGGTGGAGAGAGCGGTGGGAACCAGTAGTGAAGTTGGGAGCTTTGTGGAGGGAGCGGAGGGAACCATTGCTGAAGTTGGGAGGTTGGTGTAGAGAGCGGTGGGAGCCATTGCTGAAGTTCGGAGGTTGGTGGGCGAGAGCGGTGAGAACCAGTGCTGAAGTTGGGAGGTTGGTGGAGAGAGCGGTGGGAACCATTGCTGAAGTTGGGAGGTTGGTGGGAGAGAGCGGTGGGAACCAGTAGTGAAGTTGGGAGGTTGGTGGAGACAGCGGTGGGAACCAGTGCTGAAGTTGGGAGGTTGGTGGAGAGAGCGGTGGGAACCAGTAGTTAAGTTGGGAGGTTGGTGGGAGAGAGCGGTGGGAACCAGTAGTGAAGTTGGGAGGTTGGTGGGAGAGAGCAGTGGGAACCAGTAGTGTAGTTGGGAGGTTGGTGGGAGAGAGCGGTGGGAACCAGAAGTGAAGTTGGGAGGTTGGTGGGAGAGAGCAGTGGGAACCAGTAGTGAAGTTGGGAGATTGGTGGGAGAGAGCAGTGGGAACCACTAGTGTAGTTGGGAGGTTGGTGGGAGAGAGCGGTGGGAACCAGCAGTGAAGTTGGGAGGTTGGTGGGAGAGAGCAGTGGGAACCAGTAGTGAAGTTGGGAGGTTGGTGGGAGAGAGCGGTGGGAACCAGTGCTGAAGTTGGGAGATTGGTGGAGAGAGCGGTGGGAACCAGTGCTGAAGCTGGGAGGTTGGTGGAGAGAGCAGTGGGAACCAGTGCTGAAGTTGGGAGGTTGGTGGGAGAGAGCGGTGGGAACCAGTAGTGAAGTTGGGAGGTTGGTGGAGAGAGCGGTGGGAACCAGTGCTGAAGTTGGGAGGTTGGTGGAGAGAGCGGTGGGAACCAGTGCTGAAGTTGGGAGGTTGGTGGGAGAGAGCGGTCGGAACCAGCAGTGAAATTGGGAGGTTGGTGGGAGAGAGCGGTGGGAACCAGTAGTGAAGTTGGTAGGTTGGTGGAGAGAGCGGTGGGAACCGGTGCTGAAGTTGGGAGGTTGGTGGAGAGAGCGGTCGGAACCAGTGCTGAAGTTGGGAGGTTGGTGGGAGAGAGCGATGGGAACCAGTGCTGAAGTTGGGAGGTTGGTGGAGAGAGTGGTGGGAACCAGTGCTGAAGTTGGGAGGTTGGTGGGAGAGAGTGGTGGGAACCAGTAGTGAAGTTGGGAGGTTGGTGGGAGAGAGCGGTGGGAACCAGTGCTGAAGTTGGGAGGTTGGTGGGAGAGAGCGGTGGGAACCAGTAGTGAAGTTGGTAGGTTGGTGGAGAGAGTGGTGGGAACCAGTGCTGAAGTTGGGAGGTTGGTGGAGAGAGCGGTGGGAATCACTGCTGGAGCTGGGAGGTTGGTGGGAGAGAGCGGTGGGAACC
Source organism: Somniosus microcephalus (assembly GCF_052327205.1). Classification (NCBI taxonomy): domain Eukaryota; kingdom Metazoa; phylum Chordata; class Chondrichthyes; order Squaliformes; family Somniosidae; genus Somniosus; species Somniosus microcephalus. The sequence goes on along the minus strand of NC_141001.1, from coordinate 62,596,022 downwards.
ATTGCTGGAGTTGGGAGTATGGTGGGAGAGAGCGGTGGGAACCAGTGCTGAAGTTGGGAGGTTGGTGGCGAGAGCGGTGGGAACCAGTACTGAAGTTGGGAGGTTGGTGGAGAGAGCGGTGGGAACCAGTAGTGAAGTTGGGAGGTTGGTGGAGAGAGCGGTGGGAACCAGTGCTGAAGTTGGGAGGTTGGTCGAGAGAGCGGTGGGAACCAGTAATGAAGTTGGGAGGTTGGTGGAGAGAGCGGTGGGAACCAGTAGTGAAGTTGGGAGGTTGGTGGAGAGAGTGGTGGGAACCAGTAGTGAAGTAGGGAGGATGGTGGGAGAGAGCGGTGGGAACCAGTGCTGAAGTTGGGAGGTTGGTGGAGAGAGCGGTGGGTACCAGTGCTGAAGTTGGGAGGTTGGTGGGAGAGAGCGGTGGGAACCAGTGCTGAAGTTGGGAGGTTGGTGGGAGAGAGCGGTGGGAACCAGTGCTGAAGTTGGGAGGTTGGTGGAGAGAGCGGTGGGAACCAGTAGTGAAGTTGGGAGGTTGGTGGGAGAGAGCGGTGGGAACCAGTGCTGAAGTTGGGAGGTTGGTGGAGAGAGCGGTGGGAACCAGTGCTAAAGTTGGAAGGTTGGTGGGAGAGAGCGGTGGGAGCCAGTAGTGAAGTTGGGAGGTTGGTGGGAGAGAGCGGTGGGAAGCAGTGCTGAAGTTGGGAGGTTGGTGGAGAGAGCGGTGGGAACCAGTGCTGAAGTTGGGAGGTTGGTGGGAGAGAGCGGTGGGAACCAGTAGTGAAGTTGGGTGGTTGTTGGAGAGAGCCGTGGGAACCAGTAGTGATGTTGGGAGGTTGGTGGAGAGAGCGGTGGGAACCAGTGCTGAAGTTGGGAGGTTGGTGGAGAGAGCGGTGGGAACCATTGCTGAAGTTGGGCGGTTGGTGGGAGAGAGCGGTGGGAACCGGTGCTGAAGTTGGGAGGTTGGTGGGAGAGAGCGGTGGGAACCAGTGCTGAAGTTGGGAGGTTGGTGGGAGAGAGCGGTGGGAACCAGTGCTGAAGTTGGGAGGTTTTTGGGAGAGAGCGGTGGGAACCAGTGCTGAAGTTGGGAGGTTGGTGGGAGAGAGCTGTGGGAACCAGTGCTGAAGTTGGGAGGTTGGTGGGAGAGAGCGGTGGGAACCAGTGCTGAAGTTGGGAGGTTGGTGGAGAGAGCGATGGGAACCAGTAGTGAAGTTGGGAGGTTGGTGGAGAGAGCGGTGGGAACCAGTGCTGAAGTTGGGAGGTTGGTGGAGAGAGCGATGGGAATCAGTAATGAAGTTGGGAGGTTAGTGGGAGAGAGCGGTGGGAACCAGTGCTGAAGTTGGGAGGTTGGTGGAGAGACCGGTGGGAACCAGTGCTGAAGTTGGGAGGTTGGTAGAGAGAGCGGTGGGAACCAGTGCTGAAGTTGGGAGGTTGGTGGGAGAGAGCGGTGGGAACCAGTGCTGAAGTTGGGAGGTTGGTGGAGAGAGCGGTGGGAACCAGTAGTGAAGTTGGGAGGTTGGTGGGAGAGAGCGGTGGGAAGCAGTGCTGAAGTAGGGATGTTGGTGGAGAGAGCGGTGGGAACCATTGCTGAAGTTGGGAGGTTGGTGGGAGAGAGCGGTGGGAACCAGTAGTGAAGTTGGGAGGTTTGTGGAGAGAGCGGAGGGAACCATTGCTGAAGTTGGGAGGTTGGTGTAGAGAGCGGTGGGAGCCATTGCTGAAGTTCGGAGGTTGGTGGGCGAGAGCGGTGAGAACCAGTGCTGAAGTTGGGAGGTTGGTGGAGAGAGCGGTGGGAACCATTGCTGAAGTTGGGAGGTTGGTGGGAGAGAGCGGTGGGAACCAGTAGTGAAGTTGGGAGGTTGGTGGAGAGAGCGGTGGGAACCAGTGCTGAAGTTGGAAGGTTGGTGGAGAGTGCGGTGGGAACCAGTAGTGAAGTTGGGAGGTTGGTGGGAGAGAGCAGTGGGAACCAGTAGTGTAGTTGGGAGGTTGGTGGGAGAGAGCAGTGGGAACCAGTAGTGTAGTTGGGAGGTTGGTGGGAGAGAGCAGTGGGAACCAGTAGTGAAGTTGGGAGGTTGGTGGGAGAGAGCAGTGGGAACCAGTAGTGAAGTTGGGAGGTTGGTGGGAGAGAGCGGTGGGAACCAGAAGTGAAGTTGGGAGGTTGGTGGGAGAGAGCAGTGGGAACCAGTAGTGAAGTTGGGAGATTGGTGGGAGAGAGCAGTGGGAACCAGTAGTGTAGTTGGGAGGTTGGTGGGAGAGAGCGGTGGGAACCAGAAGTGAAGTTGGGAGGTTGGTGGGAGAGAGCAGTGGGAACCAGTAGTGAAGTTGGGAGATTGGTGGGAGAGAGCAGTGGGAACCACTAGTGTAGTTGGGAGGTTGGTGGGAGAGAGCGGTGGGAACCAGCAGTGAAGTTGGGAGGTTGGTGGGAGAGAGCAGTGGGAACCAGTAGTGAAGTTGGGAGGTTGGTGGGAGAGAGCGGTGGGAACCAGTGCTGAAGTTGGGAGATTGGTGGAGAGAGCGGTGGGAACCAGTGCTGAAGCTGGGAGGTTGGTGGAGAGAGCAGTGGGAACCAGTGCTGAAGTTGGGAGGTTGGTGGGAGAGAGCGGTGGGAACCAGTCGTGAAGTTGGGAGGTTGGTGGAGAGAGCGGTGGGAACCAGTGCTGAAGTTGGGAGGTTGGTGGAGAGAGCGGTGGGAACCAGTGCTGAAGTTGGGAGGTTGGTGGGAGAGAGCGGTGGGAACCAGCAGTGAAATTGGGAGGTTGGTGGGAGAGAGCGGTGGGAACCAGTAGTGAAGTTGGTAGGTTGGTGGATTGAGCGGTGGGAACCGGTGCTGAAGTTGGGAGGTTGGTGGAGAGAGCGGTCGGAACCAGTGCTGAAGTTGGGAGGTTGGTGGGAGAGAGCGATGGGAACCAGTGCTGAAGTTGGGAGGTTGGTGGAGAGAGCGGTGGGAACCATTGCTGAAGTTGGGCGGTTGGTGGGAGAGAGCGGTGGGAACCGGTGCTGAAGTTGGGAGGTTGGTGGGAGAGAGCGGTGGGAACCAGTGCTGAAGTTGGGAGGTTGGTGGGAGAGAGCGGTGGGAACCGGTGCTGAAGTTGGGAGGTTTTTGGGAGAGAGCGGTGGGAACCAGTGCTGAAGTTGGGAGGTTGGTGGGAGAGAGCTGTGGGAACCAGTGCTGAAGTTGGGAGGTTGGTGGAGAGAGCGGTGGGAACCAGTGCTGAAGTTGGGAGGTTGGTGGGAGAGAGCGGTGGGAACCAGTGCTGAAGTTGGGAGGTTGGTAGAGAGAGCGGTGGGAACCAGTGCTGAAGTTGGGAGGTTGGTGGGAGAGAGCGGTGGGAACCAGTGCTGAAGTTGGGAGGTTGGTGGAGAGAGCGGTGGGAACCAGTGCTGAAGTTGGGAGGTTGGTGGAGAGACCGGTGGGAACCAGTGCTGAAGTTGGGAGGTTGGTAGAGAGAGCGGTGGGAACCAGTGCTGAAGTTGGGAGGTTGGTGGGAGAGAGCGGTGGGAACCAGTGCTGAAGTTGGGAGGTTGGTGGAGAGAGCGGTGGGAACCAGTAGTGAAGTTGGGAGGTTGGTGGGAGAGAGCGGTGGGAAGCAGTGCTGAAGTAGGGATGTTGGTGGAGAGAGCGGTGGGAACCAGTAGTGAAGTTGGGAGCTTTGTGGAGAGAGCGGAGGGAACCATTGCTGAAGTTGGGAGGTTGGTGTAGAGAGCGGTGGGAGCCATTGCTGAAGTTCGGAGGTTGGTGGGCGAGAGCGGTGAGAACCAGTGCTGAAGTTGGGAGGTTGGTGGAGAGAGCGGTGGGAACCATTGCTGAAGTTGGGAGGTTGGTGGGAGAGAGCGGTGGGAACCAGTAGTGAAGTTGGGAGGTTGGTGGAGAGAGCGGTGGGAACCAGTAGTGAAGTTGGGAGGTTGGTGGAGAGAGCGGTGGGAACCAGTGCTGAAGTTGGGAGGTTGGTCGAGAGAGCGGTGGGAACCAGTAATGAAGTTGGGAGGTTGGTGGAGAGAGCGGTGGGAACCAGTAGTGAAGTTGGGAGGTTGGTGGAGAGAGTGGTGGGAACCAGTAGTGAAGTAGGGAGGATGGTGGGAGAGAGCGGTGGGAACCAGTGCTGAAGTTGGGAGGTTGGTGGAGAGAGCGGTGGGTACCAGTGCTGAAGTTGGGAGGTTGGTGGGAGAGAGCGGTGGGAACCAGTGCTGAAGTTGGGAGGTTGGTGGGAGAGAGCGGTGGGAACCAGTGCTGAAGTTGGGAGGTTGGTGGAGAGAGCGGTGGGAACCAGTAGTGAAGTTGGGAGGTTGGTGGGAGAGAGCGGTGGGAACCAGTGCTGAAGTTGGGAGGTTGGTGGAGAGAGCGGTGGGAACCAGTGCTAAAGTTGGAAGGTTGGTGGGAGAGAGCGGTGGGAGCCAGTAGTGAAGTTGGGAGGTTGGTGGGAGAGAGCGGTGGGAAGCAGTGCTGAAGTTGGGAGGTTGGTGGAGAGAGCGGTGGGAACCAGTGCTGAAGTTGGGAGGTTGGTGGGAGAGAGCGGTGGGAACCAGTAGTGAAGTTGGGTGGTTGTTGGAGAGAGCCGTGGGAACCAGTAGTGATGTTGGGAGGTTGGTGGAGAGAGCGGTGGGAACCAGTGCTGAAGTTGGGAGGTTGGTGGAGAGAGCGGTGGGAACCATTGCTGAAGTTGGGCGGTTGGTGGGAGAGAGCGGTGGGAACCGGTGCTGAAGTTGGGAGGTTGGTGGGAGAGAGCGGTGGGAACCAGTGCTGAAGTTGGGAGGTTGGTGGGAGAGAGCGGTGGGAACCAGTGCTGAAGTTGGGAGGTTTTTGGGAGAGAGCGGTGGGAACCAGTGCTGAAGTTGGGAGGTTGGTGGGAGAGAGCTGTGGGAACCAGTGCTGAAGTTGGGAGGTTGGTGGGAGAGAGCGGTGGGAACCAGTGCTGAAGTTGGGAGGTTGGTGGAGAGAGCGATGGGAACCAGTAGTGAAGTTGGGAGGTTGGTGGAGAGAGCGGTGGGAACCAGTGCTGAAGTTGGGAGGTTGGTGGAGAGAGCGATGGGAATCAGTAATGAAGTTGGGAGGTTAGTGGGAGAGAGCGGTGGGAACCAGTGCTGAAGTTGGGAGGTTGGTGGAGAGACCGGTGGGAACCAGTGCTGAAGTTGGGAGGTTGGTAGAGAGAGCGGTGGGAACCAGTGCTGAAGTTGGGAGGTTGGTGGGAGAGAGCGGTGGGAACCAGTGCTGAAGTTGGGAGGTTGGTGGAGAGAGCGGTGGGAACCAGTAGTGAAGTTGGGAGGTTGGTGGGAGAGAGCGGTGGGAAGCAGTGCTGAAGTAGGGATGTTGGTGGAGAGAGCGGTGGGAACCATTGCTGAAGTTGGGAGGTTGGTGGGAGAGAGCGGTGGGAACCAGTAGTGAAGTTGGGAGGTTTGTGGAGAGAGCGGAGGGAACCATTGCTGAAGTTGGGAGGTTGGTGTAGAGAGCGGTGGGAGCCATTGCTGAAGTTCGGAGGTTGGTGGGCGAGAGCGGTGAGAACCAGTGCTGAAGTTGGGAGGTTGGTGGAGAGAGCGGTGGGAACCATTGCTGAAGTTGGGAGGTTGGTGGGAGAGAGCAGTGGGAACCAGTAGTGAAGTTGGGAGGTTGGTGGAGAGAGCGGTGGGAACCAGTGCTGAAGTTGGAAGGTTGGTGGAGAGTGCGGTGGGAACCAGTAGTGAAGTTGGGAGGTTGGTGGGAGAGAGCAGTGGGAACCAGTAGTGTAGTTGGGAGGTTGGTGGGAGAGAGCAGTGGGAACCAGTAGTGTAGTTGGGAGGTTGGTGGGAGAGAGCAGTGGGAACCAGTAGTGAAGTTGGGAGGTTGGTGGGAGAGAGCAGTGGGAACCAGTAGTGAAGTTGGGAGGTTGGTGGGAGAGAGCGGTGGGAACCAGAAGTGAAGTTGGGAGGTTGGTGGGAGAGAGCAGTGGGAACCAGTAGTGAAGTTGGGAGATTGGTGGGAGAGAGCAGTGGGAACCAGTAGTGTAGTTGGGAGGTTGGTGGGAGAGAGCGGTGGGAACCAGAAGTGAAGTTGGGAGGTTGGTGGGAGAGAGCAGTGGGAACCAGTAGTGAAGTTGGGAGATTGGTGGGAGAGAGCAGTGGGAACCACTAGTGTAGTTGGGAGGTTGGTGGGAGAGAGCGGTGGGAACCAGCAGTGAAGTTGGGAGGTTGGTGGGAGAGAGCAGTGGGAACCAGTAGTGAAGTTGGGAGGTTGGTGGGAGAGAGCGGTGGGAACCAGTGCTGAAGTTGGGAGATTGGTGGAGAGAGCGGTGGGAACCAGTGCTGAAGCTGGGAGGTTGGTGGAGAGAGCAGTGGGAACCAGTGCTGAAGTTGGGAGGTTGGTGGGAGAGAGCGGTGGGAACCAGTCGTGAAGTTGGGAGGTTGGTGGAGAGAGCGGTGGGAACCAGTGCTGAAGTTGGGAGGTTGGTGGAGAGAGCGGTGGGAACCAGTGCTGAAGTTGGGAGGTTGGTGGGAGAGAGCGGTGGGAACCAGCAGTGAAATTGGGAGGTTGGTGGGAGAGAGCGGTGGGAACCAGTAGTGAAGTTGGTAGGTTGGTGGATTGAGCGGTGGGAACCGGTGCTGAAGTTGGGAGGTTGGTGGAGAGAGCGGTCGGAACCAGTGCTGAAGTTGGGAGGTTGGTGGGAGAGAGCGATGGGAACCAGTGCTGAAGTTGGGAGGTTGGTGGAGAGAGCGGTGGGAACCATTGCTGAAGTTGGGCGGTTGGTGGGAGAGAGCGGTGGGAACCGGTGCTGAAGTTGGGAGGTTGGTGGGAGAGAGCGGTGGGAACCAGTGCTGAAGTTGCGAGGTTGGTGGGAGAGAGCGGTGGGAACCGGTGCTGAAGTTGGGAGGTTTTTGGGAGAGAGCGGTGGGAACCAGTGCTGAAGTTGGGAGGTTGGTGGGAGAGAGCTGTGGGAACCAGTGCTGAAGTTGGGAGGTTGGTGGAGAGAGCGGTGGGAACCAGTGCTGAAGTTGGGAGGTTGGTGGGAGAGAGCGGTGGGAACCAGTGCTGAAGTTGGGAGGTTGGTAGAGAGAGCGGTGGGAACCAGTGCTGAAGTTGGGAGGTTGGTGGGAGAGAGCGGTGGGAACCAGTGCTGAAGTTGGGAGGTTGGTGGAGAGAGCGGTGGGAACCAGTGCTGAAGTTGGGAGGTTGGTGGAGAGACCGGTGGGAACCAGTGCTGAAGTTGGGAGGTTGGTAGAGAGAGCGGTGGGAACCAGTGCTGAAGTTGGGAGGTTGGTGGGAGAGAGCGGTGGGAACCAGTGCTGAAGTTGGGAGGTTGGTGGAGAGAGCGGTGGGAACCAGTAGTGAAGTTGGGAGGTTGGTGGGAGAGAGCGGTGGGAAGCAGTGCTGAAGTAGGGATGTTGGTGGAGAGAGCGGTGGGAACCAGTAGTGAAGTTGGGAGCTTTGTGGAGAGAGCGGAGGGAACCATTGCTGAAGTTGGGAGGTTGGTGTAGAGAGCGGTGGGAGCCATTGCTGAAGTTCGGAGGTTGGTGGGCGAGAGCGGAGAGAACCAGTGCTGAAGTTGGGAGGTTGGTGGAGAGAGCGGTGGGAACCATTGCTGAAGTTGGGAGGTTGGTGGGAGAGAGCGGTGGGAACCAGTAGTGAAGTTGGGAGGTTGGTGGAGACAGCGGTGGGAACCAGTGCTGAAGTTGGGAGGTTGGTGGAGAGTGCGGTGGGAACCAGTAGTTAAGTTGGGAGGTTGGTGGGAGAGAGCAGTGGGAACCAGTAGTGTAGTTGGGAGGTTGGTGGGAGAGAGCGGTGGGAACCAGAAGTGAAGTTGGGAGGTTGGTGGGAGAGAGCAGTGGGAACCAGTACTGAAGTTGGGAGATTGGTGGGAGAGAGCAGTGGGAACCACTAGTGTAGTTGGGAGGTTGGTGGGAGAGAGCGGTGGGACCCAGTAGTGAAGTTGGGAGGTTGGTGGGAGAGAGCAGTGGGAACCAGTAGTGAAGTTGGGAGGTTGGTGGGAGAGAGCGGTGGGAACCAGTGCTGAAGCTGGGAGGTTGGTGGAGAGAGCAGTGGGAACCAGTGCTGAAGTTGGGAGGTTGGTGGGAGAGGGCGGTGGGAACCAGTAGTGAAGTTGGGAGGTTGGTGGAGAGAGCGGTGGGAACCAGTGCTGAAGTTGGGAGGTTGGTGGAGAGAGCGGTGGGAACCAGTGCTGAAGTTGGGAGGTTGGTGGGAGAGAGCGGTGGGAACCAGCAGTGAAATTGGGAGGTTGGTGGGAGAGAGCGGTGGGAACCAGTAGTGAAGTTGGGAGGTTGGTGGAGAGAGCGGTCGGAACCAGTGCTGAAGTTGGGAGGTTGGTGGAGAGAGCGGTCGGAACCAGTGCTGAAGTTGGGAGGTTGGTGGGAGAGAGTGGTGGGAACCAGTAGTGAAGTTGGTAGGTTGGTGGAGAGAGTGGTGGGAACCAGTGCTGAAGTTGGGAGGTTGGTGGAGAGAGCGGTGGGAATCACTGCTGGAGCTGGGAGGTTGGTGGGAGAGAGCGGTGGGAACCATTGCTGGAGTTGGGAGTATGGTGGGAGAGAGCGGTGGGAACCAGTGCTGAAGTTGGGAGGTTGGTGGCGAGAGCGGTGGGAACCAGTACTGAAGTTGGGAGGTTGGTGGAGAGAGCGGTGGGAACCAGTAGTGAAGTTGGGAGGTTGGTGGAGAGAGCGGTGGGAACCAGTGCTGAAGTTGGGAGGTTGGTCGAGAGAGCGGTGGGAACCAGTAATGAAGTTGGGAGGTTGGTGGAGAGAGCGGTGGGAACCAGTAGTGAAGTTGGGAGGTTGGTGGAGAGAGTGGTGGGAACCAGTAGTGAAGTAGGGAGGATGGTGGGAGAGAGCGGTGGGAACCAGTGCTGAAGTTGGGAGGTTGGTGGGAGAGAGCGTTGGGAACGAGTGCTGAAGTTGTGAGGTTGGTGGAGAGAGCGGTGGGTACCAGTGCTGAAGTTGGGAGGTTGGTGGGAGAGAGCGGTGGGAACCAGTGCTGAAGTTGGGAGGTTGGTGGGAGAGAGCGGTGGGAACCAGTGCTGAAGTTGGGAGGTTGGTGGAGAGAGCGATGGGAACCAGCAGTGAAGTTGGGAGGTTGGTGGAGAGGGCGGTGGGAACCAGTGCTGAAGTTGGGAGGTTGGTGGAGAGAGCGATGGGAACCAGTAGTGAAGTTGGGAGGTTGGTGGGAGAGAGCGGTGGGAACCAGTGCTGAAGTTGGGAGGTTGGTGGAGAGAGCGGTGGGAACCAGTGCTGAAGTTGGGAGGTTGGTAGAGAGAGCGTTGGGAACCAGTGCTGAAGTTGTGAGGTTGTTGGAGAGAGCAGTGGGAACCAGTAGTGAAGTTGGGAGGCTGGTGGGAGAGAGCCGTGGGAAGCAGTGCTGAAGTTGGGAGGTTGGTGGGAGAGAGCGGTGGGGACCAGTAGTGAAGTTGGGAGGTTGGTGGGAGAGAGCGGTGGGAACCAATAGTGAAGTTGGGAGGTTGGTGGGAGAGAGCAGTGGGAACCAGTGGTGAAGTTGGGAGATTGGTGGGAGAGAGCGGTGGGGACCAGTAGTGAAGTTGGGAGGTTGGTGGGAGAGAGCAGTGGGAAGCAGTTGTATAGTTGGGAGGTTGGTGGAGAGAGCGGTGGGAACCAGTAGTGAAGTTGGGAGGTTGGTGGGAGAGAGCGGTGGGAAGCAGTGCTGAAGTTGGGATGTTGGTGGAGAGAGTGGTGGGAACCAGTGGTGAAGTTGGGAGCTTTGTGGAGAGAGCGGAGGGAACCATTGCTGAAGTTGGGAGGTTGGTGTAGAGAGCGGTGGGAACCATTGCTGAAGTTGGGAGGTTGGTGGAGAGAGCGGTGGGAACCATTGCTGAAGTTGGGAGGTTGGTGGGAGAGAGCGGTGGGAACCAGTGCTGAAGTTGGGAGGTTGGTGGAGAGTGCGGTGGGAACCATTAGTTAAGTTGGGAGGTTGGTGGGAGAGAGCAGTGGGAACCAGTAGTGTCGTTGGGAGGTTGGTGGGAGAGAGCGGTGGGAACCAGTAGTGAAGTTGGGAGGTTGGTGGGAGAGAGCAGTGGGAACCAGTAGTGAAGTTGGGAGGTTGGTGGGAGAGAGCAGTGGGAACCAGTAGTGAAGTTGGGAGGTTGGTGGGAGAGAGCAGTGGGAACCAGTGCTGAAGTTGGGAGATTGGTGGAGTGAGCGCTCGGAACCAGTGCTGAAGTTGGGAGGTTGGTGGAGAGAGCAGTGGGAACCAGTGCTGAAGTTGGGAGGTTGGTGGGAGAGAGCGGTGGGAACCAGTAGTGAGGTTGGGAGGTTGGTGGAGAGAGCGGTGGGAACCATTAATGAAGTTGGGAGGTTGGTGGAGAGAGCGGTGGGAACCAGTGCTGAAGTTGGGAGGTTGGTGGAGAGAGCGGTGGGAACCAGTGCTGAAGTTGGGAGGTTGGTGGGAGAGAGCGGTGGGAACCAGTAGTGAAGTTGGTAGGTTGGTGGAGAGAGCGGTGGGAACCAGTGCTGAAGTTGGGAGGTTGGTGGAGAGAGCGGTGGGAACCAGTGCTGAAGTTGGGAGGTTGGTGGGAGAGAGCGATGGGAACCATTGCTGAAGTTGGGAGGTTGGTGGAGAGAGTGGTGGGAACCAGTGCTGAAGTTGGGAGGTTGGTGGGAGAGAGCGGTGGGAACCAGGAGTGAAGTTGGTAGGTTGGTGGAGAGAGCGGTGGGAACCAGTGCTGAGGTTGGGAGGTTGGTGGAGAGAGCGGTGGGAACCACTGCTGGAGTTGGGAGGTTGGTGGGAGGGAGCGGTGGGAACCATTGCTGGAGCTGGGAGGTTGGTGGGAGAGAGCGGTGGGAACCAGTGCTGAAGTTGGGAGGTTGATGGAGAGAGCGGTGGGAACCAGTAGTGAAGTTGGGAGGTTGGCGGAGAGAGCGGTGGGAAGCAGTGCTGAAGTTTTTGAGGTTGGTCGAGAGAGCGGTGGGAACCAGTTGTGAAGTTGGCAGGTTGGTGGAGAGAGCGGTGGGAACCAGTAGTGAAGTTGGGAGGTTGGTGGAGAGAGCGGTGGGAACCAATAGTGAAGTTGGGAGGTTGGTGGGAGAGAGCGGTGGGGAACCAGTGCTGAAGTTGTGTGGTTGGTGGAGAGAGCGGTGGGTACCAGTGCTGAAGTTGGGAGGTTGGTCGGAGAGAGCGGTGGGAACCAGTGCTGAAGTTGGGAGGTTGGTGGGAGAGAGCGGTGGGAACCAGTGCTGAAGTTGGAAGGTTGGTGGGAGAGAGCAGTGGGAACCAGTAGTGAAGTTGGGAGGTTGGTGGGAGAGAGCGGTGGGAACCAGTGCTGAAGTTGGGAGATTGGTGGAGAGAGCGCTGGGAACCAGTGCTGAAGTTGGGAGGTTGGTGGAGAGAGCAGTGGGAACCAGTGCTGAAGTTGGGAGGTTGGTGAGAGAGAGCGGTGGGAACCAGTAGTGAGGTTGGGAGGTTGGTGGAGAGAGCGGTGGGAACCAGTAATGAAGTTGGGAGGTTGGTGGAGAGAGCGGTGGGAACCAGTGCTGAAGTTGGGAGGTTGGTGGGAGAGAGCGGTGGGAACCAGTGCTGAAGTTGGGAGGTTGGTGGAGAGAGCGGTGGGAACCAGTGCTAAAGTTGGAAGGTTGGTGGGAGAGAGCGGTGGGAGCCAGTAGTGAAGTTGGGAGGTTGGTGGGAGAGAGCGGTGGAAGCAGTGCTGAAGTTGGGAGGTTGGTGGAGAGAGCGGTGGGAACCAGTGCTGAAGTTGGGAGGTTGGTGGGAGAGAGCGGTGGGAACCAGTAGTGAAGTTGGGTGGTTGTTGGAGAGAGCCGTGGGAACCAGTAGTGATGTTGGGAGGTTGGTGGAGAGAGCGGTGGGAACCAGTGCTGAAGTTGGGAGGTTGGTGGAGAGAGCGGTGGGAACCATTGCTGAAGTTGGGCGGTTGGTGGGAGAGAGCGGTGGGAACCGGTGCTGAAGTTGGGAGGTTGGTGGGAGAGAGCGGTGGGAACCAGTGCTGAAGTTGGGAGGTTGGTGGGAGAGAGCGGTGGGAACCAGTGCTGAAGTTGGGAGGTTTTTGGGAGAGAGCGGTGGGAACCAGTGCTGAAGTTGGGAGGTTGGTGGGAGAGAGCTGTGGGAACCAGTGCTGAAGTTGGGAGGTTGGTGGGAGAGAGCGGTGGGAACCAGTGCTGAAGTTGGGAGGTTGGTGGAGAGAGCGATGGGAACCAGTAGTGAAGTTGGGAGGTTGGTGGAGAGAGCGGTGGGAACCAGTGCTGAAGTTGGGAGGTTGGTGGAGAGAGCGATGGGAATCAGTAATGAAGTTGGGAGGTTAGTGGGAGAGAGCGGTGGGAACCAGTGCTGAAGTTGGGAGGTTGGTGGAGAGACCGGTGGGAACCAGTGCTGAAGTTGGGAGGTTGGTAGAGAGAGCGGTGGGAACCAGTGCTGAAGTTGGGAGGTTGGTGGGAGAGAGCGGTGGGAACCAGTGCTGAAGTTGGGAGGTTGGTGGAGAGAGCGGTGGGAACCAGTAGTGAAGTTGGGAGGTTGGTGGGAGAGAGCGGTGGGAAGCAGTGCTGAAGTAGGGATGTTGGTGGAGAGAGCGGTGGGAACCATTGCTGAAGTTGGGAGGTTGGTGGGAGAGAGCGGTGGGAACCAGTAGTGAAGTTGGGAGGTTTGTGGAGAGAGCGGAGGGAACCATTGCTGAAGTTGGGAGGTTGGTGTAGAGAGCGGTGGGAGCCATTGCTGAAGTTCGGAGGTTGGTGGGCGAGAGCGGTGAGAACCAGTGCTGAAGTTGGGAGGTTGGTGGAGAGAGCGGTGGGAACCATTGCTGAAGTTGGGAGGTTGGTGGGAGAGAGCGGTGGGAACCAGTAGTGAAGTTGGGAGGTTGGTGGAGAGAGCGGTGGGAACCAGTGCTGAAGTTGGAAGGTTGGTGGAGAGTGCGGTGGGAACCAGTAGTGAAGTTGGGAGGTTGGTGGGAGAGAGCAGTGGGAACCAGTAGTGTAGTTGGGAGGTTGGTGGGAGAGAGCAGTGGGAACCAGTAGTGTAGTTGGGAGGTTGGTGGGAGAGAGCAGTGGGAACCAGTAGTGAAGTTGGGAGGTTGGTGGGAGAGAGCAGTGGGAACCAGTAGTGAAGTTGGGAGGTTGGTGGGAGAGAGCGGTGGGAACCAGAAGTGAAGTTGGGAGGTTGGTGGGAGAGAGCAGTGGGAACCAGTAGTGAAGTTGGGAGATTGGTGGGAGAGAGCAGTGGGAACCAGTAGTGTAGTTGGGAGGTTGGTGGGAGAGAGCGGTGGGAACCAGAAGTGAAGTTGGGAGGTTGGTGGGAGAGAGCAGTGGGAACCAGTAGTGAAGTTGGGAGATTGGTGGGAGAGAGCAGTGGGAACCACTAGTGTAGTTGGGAGGTTGGTGGGAGAGAGCGGTGGGAACCAGCAGTGAAGTTGGGAGGTTGGTGGGAGAGAGCAGTGGGAACCAGTAGTGAAGTTGGGAGGTTGGTGGGAGAGAGCGGTGGGAACCAGTGCTGAAGTTGGGAGATTGGTGGAGAGAGCGGTGGGAACCAGTGCTGAAGCTGGGAGGTTGGTGGAGAGAGCAGTGGGAACCAGTGCTGAAGTTGGGAGGTTGGTGGGAGAGAGCGGTGGGAACCAGTCGTGAAGTTGGGAGGTTGGTGGAGAGAGCGGTGGGAACCAGTGCTGAAGTTGGGAGGTTGGTGGAGAGAGCGGTGGGAACCAGTGCTGAAGTTGGGAGGTTGGTGGGAGAGAGCGGTGGGAACCAGCAGTGAAATTGGGAGGTTGGTGGGAGAGAGCGGTGGGAACCAGTAGTGAAGTTGGTAGGTTGGTGGATTGAGCGGTGGGAACCGGTGCTGAAGTTGGGAGGTTGGTGGAGAGAGCGGTCGGAACCAGTGCTGAAGTTGGGAGGTTGGTGGGAGAGAGCGATGGGAACCAGTGCTGAAGTTGGGAGGTTGGTGGAGAGAGCGGTGGGAACCATTGCTGAAGTTGGGCGGTTGGTGGGAGAGAGCGGTGGGAACCGGTGCTGAAGTTGGGAGGTTGGTGGGAGAGAGCGGTGGGAACCAGTGCTGAAGTTGGGAGGTTGGTGGGAGAGAGCGGTGGGAACCGGTGCTGAAGTTGGGAGGTTTTTGGGAGAGAGCGGTGGGAACCAGTGCTGAAGTTGGGAGGTTGGTGGGAGAGAGCTGTGGGAACCAGTGCTGAAGTTGGGAGGTTGGTGGAGAGAGCGGTGGGAACCAGTGCTGAAGTTGGGAGGTTGGTGGGAGAGAGCGGTGGGAACCAGTGCTGAAGTTGGGAGGTTGGTAGAGAGAGCGGTGGGAACCAGTGCTGAAGTTGGGAGGTTGGTGGGAGAGAGCGGTGGGAACCAGTGCTGAAGTTGGGAGGTTGGTGGAGAGAGCGGTGGGAACCAGTGCTGAAGTTGGGAGGTTGGTGGAGAGACCGGTGGGAACCAGTGCTGAAGTTGGGAGGTTGGTAGAGAGAGCGGTGGGAACCAGTGCTGAAGTTGGGAGGTTGGTGGGAGAGAGCGGTGGGAACCAGTGCTGAAGTTGGGAGGTTGGTGGAGAGAGCGGTGGGAACCAGTAGTGAAGTTGGGAGGTTGGTGGGAGAGAGCGGTGGGAAGCAGTGCTGAAGTAGGGATGTTGGTGGAGAGAGCGGTGGGAACCAGTAGTGAAGTTGGGAGCTTTGTGGAGAGAGCGGAGGGAACCATTGCTGAAGTTGGGAGGTTGGTGTAGAGAGCGGTGGGAGCCATTGCTGAAGTTCGGAGGTTGGTGGGCGAGAGCGGTGAGAACCAGTGCTGAAGTTGGGAGGTTGGTGGAGAGAGCGGTGGGAACCATTGCTGAAGTTGGGAGGTTGGTGGGAGAGAGCGGTGGGAACCAGTAGTGAAGTTGGGAGGTTGGTGGAGACAGCGGTGGGAACCAGTGCTGAAGTTGGGAGGTTGGTGGAGAGTGCGGTGGGAACCAGTAGTTAAGTTGGGAGGTTGGTGGGAGAGAGCAGTGGGAACCAGTAGTGTAGTTGGGAGGTTGGTGGGAGAGAGCGGTGGGAACCAGAAGTGAAGTTGGGAGGTTGGTGGGAGAGAGCAGTGGGAACCAGTACTGAAGTTGGGAGATTGGTGGGAGAGAGCAGTGGGAACCACTAGTGTAGTTGGGAGGTTGGTGGGAGAGAGCGGTGGGAACCAGTAGTGAAGTTGGGAGGTTGGTGGGAGAGAGCAGTGGGAACCAGTAGTGAAGTTGGGAGGTTGGTGGGAGAGAGCGGTGGGAACCAGTGCTGAAGCTGGGAGGTTGGTGGAGAGAGCAGTGGGAACCAGTGCTGAAGTTGGGAGGTTGGTGGGAGAGGGCGGTGGGAACCAGTAGTGAAGTTGGGAGGTTGGTGGAGAGAGCGGTGGGAACCAGTGCTGAAGTTGGGAGGTTGGTGGAGAGAGCGGTGGGAACCAGTGCTGAAGTTGGGAGGTTGGTGGGAGAGAGCGGTGGGAACCAGCAGTGAAATTGGGAGGTTGGTGGGAGAGAGCGGTGGGAACCAGTAGTGAAGTTGGGAGGTTGGTGGAGAGAGCGGTCGGAACCAGTGCTGAAGTTGGGAGGTTGGTGGAGAGAGTGGTCGGAACCAGTGCTGAAGTTGGGAGGTTGGTGGGAGAGAGTGGTGGGAACCAGTAGTGAAGTTGGTAGGTTGGTGGAGAGAGTGGTGGGAACCAGTGCTGAAGTTGGGAGGTTGGTGGAGAGAGCGGTGGGAATCACTGCTGGAGCTGGGAGGTTGGTGGGAGAGAGCGGTGGGAACCATTGCTGGAGTTGGGAGTATGGTGGGAGAGAGCGGTGGGAACCAGTGCTGAAGTTGGGAGGTTGGTGGCGAGAGCGGTGGGAACCAGTACTGAAGTTGGGAGGTTGGTGGAGAGAGCGGTGGGAACCAGTAGTGAAGTTGGGAGGTTGGTGGAGAGAGCGGTGGGAACCAGTGCTGAAGTTGGGAGGTTGGTCGAGAGAGCGGTGGGAACCAGTAATGAAGTTGGGAGGTTGGTGGAGAGAGCGGTGGGAACCAGTAGTGAAGTTGGGAGGTTGGTGGAGAGAGTGGTGGGAACCAGTAGTGAAGTAGGGAGGATGGTGGGAGAGAGCGGTGGGAACCAGTGCTGAAGTTGGGAGGTTGGTGGGAGAGAGCGGTGGGAACCAGTGCTGAAGTTGGGAGGTTGGTGGGAGAGAGCGGTGGGAACCAGTGCTGAAGTTGGGAGGTTGGTGGAGAGAGCGATGGGAACCAGCAGTGAAGTTGGGAGGTTGGTGGAGAGGGCGGTGGGAACCAGTGCTGAAGTTGGGAGGTTGGTGGAGAGAGCGATGGGAACCAGTAGTGAAGTTGGGAGGTTGGTGGGAGAGAGCGGTGGGAACCAGTGCTGAAGTTGGGAGGTTGGTGGAGAGAGCGGTGGGAACCAGTGCTGAAGTTGGGAGGTTGGTAGAGAGAGCGTTGGGAACCAGTGCTGAAGTTGGGAGGTTGTTGGAGAGAGCAGTGGGAACCAGTAGTGAAGTTGGGAGGCTGGTGGGAGAGAGCCGTGGGAAGCAGTGCTGAAGTTGGGAGGTTGGTGGGAGAGAGCGGTGGGGACCAGTAGTGAAGTTGGGAGGTTGGTGGGAGAGAGCGGTGGGAACCAATAGTGAAGTTGGGAGGTTGGTGGGAGAGAGCAGTGGGAACCAGTGGTGAAGTTGGGAGATTGGTGGTAGAGAGCGGTGGGGACCAGTAGTGAAGTTGGGAGGTTGGTGGGAGAGAGCAGTGGGAAGCAGTTGTATAGTTGGGAGGTTGGTGGAGAGAGCGGTGGGAACCAGTAGTGAAGTTGGGAGGTTGGTGGGAGAGAGCGGTGGGAAGCAGTGCTGAAGTTGGGATGTTGGTGGAGAGAGTGGTGGGAACCAGTGGTGAAGTTGGGAGCTTTGTGGAGAGAGCGGAGGGAACCATTGCTGAAGTTGGGAGGTTGGTGTAGAGAGCGGTGGGAACCATTGCTGAAGTTGGGAGGTTGGTGGAGAGAGCGGTGGGAACCATTGCTGAAGTTGGGAGGTTGGTGGGAGAGAGCGGTGGGAACCAGTGCTGAAGTTGGGAGGTTGGTGGAGAGTGCGGTGGGAACCATTAGTTAAGTTGGGAGGTTGGTGGGAGAGAGCAGTGGGAACCAGTAGTGTCGTTGGGAGGTTGGTGGGAGAGAGCGGTGGGAACCAGTAGTGAAGTTGGGAGGTTGGTGGGAGAGAGCAGTGGGAACCAGTAGTGAAGTTGGGAGGTTGGTGGGAGAGAGCAGTGGGAACCAGTAGTGAAGTTGGGAGGTTGGTGGGAGAGAGCAGTGGGAACCAGTGCTGAAGTTGGGAGATTGGTGGAGTGAGCGCTCGGAACCAGTGCTGAAGTTGGGAGGTTGGTGGAGAGAGCAGTGGGAACCAGTGCTGAAGTTGGGAGGTTGGTGGGAGAGAGCGGTGGGAACCAGTAGTGAGGTTGGGAGGTTGGTGGAGAGAGCGGTGGGAACCATTAATGAAGTTGGGAGGTTGGTGGAGAGAGCGGTGGGAACCAGTGCTGAAGTTGGGAGGTTGGTGGAGAGAGCGGTGGGAACCAGTGCTGAAGTTGGGAGGTTGGTGGGAGAGAGCGGTGGGAACCAGTAGTGAAGTTGGTAGGTTGGTGGAGAGAGCGGTGGGAACCAGTGCTGAAGTTGGGAGGTTGGTGGAGAGAGCGGTGGGAACCAGTGCTGAAGTTGGGAGGTTGGTGGGAGAGAGCGATGGGAACCATTGCTGAAGTTGGGAGGTTGGTGGAGAGAGTGGTGGGAACCAGTGCTGAAGTTGGGAGGTTGGTGGGAGAGAGCGGTGGGAACCAGGAGTGAAGTTGGTAGGTTGGTGGAGAGAGCGGTGGGAACCAGTGCTGAGGTTGGGAGGTTGGTGGAGAGAGCGGTGGGAACCACTGCTGGAGTTGGGAGGTTGGTGGGAGGGAGCGGTGGGAACCATTGCTGGAGCTGGGAGGTTGGTGGGAGAGAGCGGTGGGAACCAGTGCTGAAGTTGGGAGGTTGATGGAGAGAGCGGTGGGAACCAGTAGTGAAGTTGGGAGGTTGGCGGAGAGAGCGGTGGGAAGCAGTGCTGAAGTTTTTGAGGTTGGTCGAGAGAGCGGTGGGAACCAGTTGTGAAGTTGGCAGGTTGGTGGAGAGAGCGGTGGGAACCAGTAGTGAAGTTGGGAGGTTGGTGGAGAGAGCGGTGGGAACCAATAGTGAAGTTGGGAGGTTGGTGGGAGAGAGCGGTGGGGAACCAGTGCTGAAGTTGTGTGGTTGGTGGAGAGAGCGGTGGGTACCAGTGCTGAAGTTGGGAGGTTGGTCGGAGAGAGCGGTGGGAACCAGTGCTGAAGTTGGGAGGTTGGTGGGAGAGAGCGGTGGGAACCAGTGCTGAAGTTGGGAGGTTGGTGGAGAGAGCGGTGGGAACCAGTGCTGAAGTTGGGAGGTTGGTGGAGAGAGCGGTGGGAACCAGTAGTGAAGTTGGGAGGTTGGTGGGAGAGAGCGGTGGGAACCAGTGCTGAAGTTGGAAGGTTGGTGGGAGAGAGCAGTGGGAACCAGTAGTGAAGTTGGGAGGTTGGTGGGAGAGAGCGGTGGGAACCAGTGCTGAAGTTGGGAGATTGGTGGAGAGAGCGCTGGGAACCAGTGCTGAAGTTGGGAGGTTGGTGGAGAGAGCAGTGGGAACCAGTGCTGAAGTTGGGAGGTTGGTGAGAGAGAGCGGTGGGAACCAGTAGTGAGGTTGGGAGGTTGGTGGAGAGAGCGGTGGGAACCAGTAATGAAGTTGGGAGGTTGGTGGAGAGAGCGGTGGGAACCAGTGCTGAAGTTGGGAGGTTGGTGGGAGAGAGCGGTGGGAACCAGTAGTGAAGTTGGTAGGTTGGTGGGAGAGAGCAGTGGGAACCAGTAGTGAAGTTGGTAGGTTGGTGGAGAGAGCGGTGGGAACCAGTGCTGAAGTTGGGAGGTTGGTGGAGAGAGCGGTGGGAACCAGTGCTGAAGTTGGGAGGTTGGTGGGAGAGAGCGATGGGAACCATTGCTGAAGTTGAGAGGTTGGTGGAGAGAGTGGTGGGAACCAGTGCTGAAGTTGGGAGGTTGGTGGGAGAGAGCGGTGGGAACCAGTAGTGAAGTTGGGAGGTTGGTGGGAGAGAGCGGTGGGAACCAGTGCTGAAGTTGGGATGTTGGTGGGAGAGAGCGGTGGGAACCAGGAGTGAAGTTGGTAGGTTGGTGGAGAGAGCGGTGGGAACCAGTGCTGAAGTTGGGAGGTTGGTGGAGAGAGCGTTGGGAACCACTGCTGGAGTTGGGAGGTTGGTGGGAGAGAGCGGTGGGAACCATTGCTGGAGTTGGGAGGTTGGTGGGAGAGAGCGGTGGGAACCAGTGCTGAAGCTGGGAGGTTGGTGGAGAGAGCGGTGGGAACCATTAGTGAAGTTGAGAGGTTGGTGGAGAGAGCGGTGGGAACCAGTGCTGAAGTTGGGAGGTTGGTCGAGAGAGCGGTGGGAACCAGTAGTGAAGTTGGGAGGTTGGTGGAGAGAGCGGTGGGAACCAGTAGTGATGTTGGGAGGTTGGTGGAGAGAGCGGTGGGAAACAGTAGTGAAGTTGGGAGGATGGTGGGAGAGAGCGGTGGGAAGCAGTGCTGAAGTTGGGAGGTTGGTGGGAGAGAGCGGTGGGGAACCAGTGCTGAAGTTGTGAGGTTGGTGGAGAGAGCGGTGGGTACCAGTGCTGAAGTTGGGAGGTTGGTGGGAGAGAGCGGTGGGAACCAGTGCTGAAGTTGGGAGGTTGGTGGGACAGAGCGGTGGGAACCAGTGCTGAAGTTGGGAGGTTGGTGGAGAGAGCGGTGGGAACCAGTGCTGAAGTTCGGAGGTTGGTGGAGAGAGCGGTGGGAACCAGTAGTGAAGTTGGGAGGTTGGTGGGAGAGAGCGGTGGGAACCAGTGCTGAAGTTGGAAGGTTGGTGGGAGAGAGCAGTGGGAACCAGTGCTGAAGTTGGGAGGTTGGTGGAGAGAGCGGTGGGAACCAGTGCTGAAGTTGGGACATTGGTGGGAGAGAGCGGTGGGGACCAGTAGTGAAGTTGGGAAGTTGGTGGAGAGAGCGGTGGGAACCAGTGCTGAAGTTGGGATGTTGGTGGAGAGAGCGGTGGGAACCAGTGCTGAAGTTGGGAGGTTGGTGGAGAGAGCGATGGGAACCAGTAGTGAAGTTGGGAGGTTGGTGGAGAGAGCGGGGGAACCTGTGCTGAAGTTGGGAGGTTGGTGGAGAGAGCGATGGGAACCAGGAGTGAAGTTGAGACGTTGGTGGGAGAGATCAGTGGGAACCAGTGCTGAAGTTGGGAGGTTGGTGGAGAGAGCGGTGGGAACCAGTGCTGAAGTTGGGAGGTTGGAAGAGAGAGCGGTGGGAACCAGTGCTGAAGTTGGGAGGTTGTTGGAGAGAGCGGTGGGAACCAGTAGTGAAGTTGGGAGGTTGGTGGGAGAGAGCGGTGGGAACCAGTGCTGAAGTTGGGAGGTTGGTGGGAGAGTGCGGTGTGAACCAGTGCTGAAGATGGGATGTTGGTGGAGAGGCCGGTGGGAACCAGTAGTGAAGTTGGGAGGCTGGTGGGAGAGAGCGGTGGGAAGCAGTGCTGAAGTTGGGAGGTTGGTGGAGGGAGTGGTGGGAACCAGTAGTGAAGTTGGGAGCTTTGTGGAGAGAGCGGAGGGAACCATTGCTGAAGTTGGGAGGTTGGTGGAGAGAGCGGTGGGAACCAGTGCTGAAGTTGGGAGGTTGGTGGGAGAGAGCGGTGGGAACCAGTAGTGAAGTTGGGAGGTTGGTGGAGAGAGCGGTGGGAACCAGTGTTGAAGTTGGGAGGTTGGTGGAGAGAGCGGTGGGAACCAGTAGTGAAGTTGGGAGGTTGGTGGAGAGAGCGGTGGGAACCAGTGCTGAAGTTGGGAGGTTGGTGGAGAGAGCGGTGGGAACCACTGCTGGAGTTGGGAAGTTGGTGGGAGGGAGCGGTGGGAAACATTGCTGGAGCTGGGAGGTTGGTGGGAGAGAGCGGTGGGAACCAGTGCTGAAGTTGGGAGGTTGGTGGAGAGAGCGGTGGGAACCAGTAGTGAAGTTGGGAGGTTGGTGGAGAGAGCGGTGGGAAGCAGTGCTGAAGTTTTTGAGGTTGGTCGAGAGAGCGGTGGGAACCAATAGTGAAGTTGGGAGGATGGTGGGAGAGAGCAGTGGGAACCAGTGCTGAAGTTGGGAGGTTGGTGGGAGAGAGCGGTGGGGAACCAGTGCTGAAGTTGTGAGGTTGGTGGAGAGAGCGGTGGGTACCAGTGCTGAAATTGGGAGGTTGGTGGGAGAGAGCGGTGGGAACCAGTGCTGAAGTTGGGAGGTTGGTGGGAGAGAGCGGTGGGAACCAGTGCTGAAGTTGGGAGGTTGGTGGAGAGAGCGGTGGGAACCAGTGCTGAAGTTGGGAGGTTGGTGGAGAGAGCGGTGGGAACCAGTAGTGAAGTTGGGAGGTTGGTGGGAGAGAGCGGTGGGAACCAGTGCTGAAGTTGGAAGGTTGGTGGGAGAGAGCAGTGGGAACCAGTAGTGAAGTTGGGAGGTTGGTGGGAGAGAGCGGTGGGAACCAGTGCTGAAGTTGGGAGATTGGTGGAGAGAGCGCTGGGAACCAGTGCTGAAGTTGGGAGGTTGTTGGAGAGAGCAGTGGGAACCAGTGCTGAAGTTGG
The DNA here is from genome assembly GCF_052327205.1 of Somniosus microcephalus. Lineage (NCBI taxonomy): Eukaryota > Metazoa > Chordata > Chondrichthyes > Squaliformes > Somniosidae > Somniosus > Somniosus microcephalus. Next base: position 62,574,497 of record NC_141001.1, on the reverse strand, counting down.
GAGGTTGTTGGAGAGAGCGGTGGGAACCAGTGCTGAAGTTGGGAGGTTGGTGGAGAGAGCAGTGGGAACCAGTGCTGAAGTTGGGAGGTTGGTGGGAGAGAGCGGTGGGAACCAGTAGTGAAGTTGGTAGGTTGGTGGAGAGAGCGGTGGGAACCAGTGCTGAAGTTGGGAGGTTGGTGGAGAGAGCGGTGGGAACCAGTGCTGAAGTTGGGAGGTTGGTGGGAGAGAGCGGTGGGAACCAGTAGTGAAGTTGGGAGGTTGGTGGGAGAGAGCGGTGGGAACCAGTGCTGAAGTTGGGAGGTTGGTGGGAGAGAGCGGTGGGAACCAGGAGTGAAGTTGGTAGGTTGGTGGAGAGAGCGGTGGGAACCACTGCTGAAGTTGGGAGGTTGGTGGAGAGAGCGGTGGGAACCACTGCTGGAGTTGGGAGGTTGTTGGGAGAGAGCGGTGGGAACCATTGCTGGAGTTGGGAGGTTGGTGGGAGAGAGCGGTGGGAACCAGTGCTGAAGTTGGGAGGTTGGTGGACAGAGCGGTGGGAACCAGTGCTGAAGTTGGGAGATTGGTGGAGAGAGCGCTGGGAACCAGTGCTGAAGTTGGGAGGTTGGTGGAGAGAGCAGTGGGAACCAGTAGTGAGGTTGGGAGGTTGGTGGAGAGAGCGGTGGGAACCAGTAATGAAGTTGGGAGGTTGGTGGAGAGAGCGGTGGGAACCAGTAGTGAGGTTGGGAGGTTGGTGGAGAGAGCGGTGGGAACCAGTAATGAAGTTGGGAGGTTGGTGGAGAGAGCGGTGGGAACCAGTGCTGAAGTTGGGAGGTTGGTGGGAGAGAGCTGTGGGGACCAGTAGTGAAGTTGGTAGGTTGGTGGGAGAGAGCAGTGGGAACCAATAGTGAAGTTGGTAGGTTGGTGGAGAGAGCGGTGGGAACCAGTGCTGAAGTTGGGAGGTTGGTGGAGAGAGCGGTGGGAACCAGTGCTGAAGTTGGGAGGTTGGTGGGAGAGAGCGATGGGAACCATTGCTGAAGTTGGGAGGTTGGTGGAGAGAGTGGTGGGAACCAGTGCTGAAGTTGGGAGGTTGGTGGGAGAGAGCGGTGGGAACCAGTAGTGAAGTTGGGAGGTTGGTGGGAGAGAGCGGTCGGGACCAGTGCTGAAGTTGGGAGGTTGGTGGGAGAGAGCGGTGGGAACCAGGAGTGAAGTTGGTAGGTTGGTGGAGAGAGCGGTGGAAACCAGTGCTGAAGTTGGGAGGTTGGTGGAGAGAGCGGTGGGAACCACTGCTGGAGTTGGGAGGTTGGTGGGAGAGAGCGGTGGGAACCATTGCTGGAGTTGGGAGGTTGGTGGGAGAGAGCGGTGGGAACCAGTGCTGAAGTTGGGAAGTTGGTGGAGAGAGCGGTGGGAACCATTAGTGAAGTTGGGAGGTTGGTGGAGAGAGCGGTGGGAACCAGTGCTGAAGTTGGGAGGTTGGTCGAGAGAGCGGTGGGAACCAGTAGTGAAGTTGGTAGGTTGGTGGAGAGAGCGGTGGGAACCAGTAGTGATGTTGGGAGGTTGGTGGAGAGAGCGGTGGGAAACAGCAGTGAAGTTGGGAGGATGGTGGGAGAGAGCGGTGGGAAGCAGTGCTGAAGTTGGGAGGTTGGTGGGAGAGAGCGGGGGGAACCAGTGCTGAAGTTGTGAGGTTGGTGGAGAGAGCGGTGGGTACCAGTGCTGAAGTTGGGAGGTTGGTGGGAGAGAGCGGTGGGAACCAGTGCTGAAGTTGGGAGGTTGGTGGGAGAGAGCGGTGGGAACCAGTGCTGAAGTTGGGAGGTTGGTGGAGAGAGCGGTGGGAACCAGTGCTGAAGTTCGGAGGTTGGTGGGAGAGAGCGGTGGGGACCAGTAGTGAAGTTGGGAAGTTGGTGGAGAGAGCGGTGGGAACCAGTGCTGAAGTTGGGATGTTGGTGGAGAGAGCGGTGGGAACCAGTAGTGAAGTTGGGAGGTTGGTGGGAGAGAGCGGTGGGAACCAGTGCTGAAGTTGGGAGATTGGTGGAGAGAGCGCTGGGAACCAGTGCTGAAGTTGGGAGGTTGGTGGAGAGAGCAGTGGGAACCAGTGCTGAAGTTGGGAGGTTGTTGGAGAGAGCGGTGGGAACCAGTGCTGAAGTTGGGAGGTTGGTGGAGAGAGCGGTGGGAACCAGTGCTGAAGTTGGCAGGTTGGTGGGAGAGAGCGGTGGGAACCAGTAGTGAAGTTGGTAGGTTGGTGGGAGAGAGCGGGGGGAACCAGTAGTGAAGTTGGTAGGTTGGTGGAGAGAGCGGTGGGAACCAGTGCTGAAGTTGGGAGGTTGGTGGAGAGAGCGGTGGGAACCAGTGCTGAAGTTGGGAGGTTGGTGGGAGAGAGCGATGGGAACCATTGCTGAAGTTGGGAGGTTGGTGGAGAGAGTGGTGGGAACCAGTGCTGAAGTTGGGAGTTTGGTGGGAGAGAGCGGAGGGAACCAGTAGTGAAGTTGGGAGGTTGGTGGGAGAGAGCGGTGGGAACCAGTGCTGAAGTTGAGAGGTTGGTGGGAGAGAGCGGTGGGAACCAGGAGTGAAGTTGGTAGGTTGGTGGAGAGAGCGGTGGGAACCAGTGCTGAAGTTGGGAGGTTGGTGGAGAGAGCGGTGGGAACCACTGCTGGAGTTGGGAGGTTGGTGGGAGAGAGCGGTGGGAACCATTGCTGGAGTTGGGAGGTTGGTGGGAGAGAGCGGTGGGAACCAGTGCTGAAGTTGGGAGGTTGGTGGACAGAGCGGTGGGAAGCAGTAGTGAAGTTGGGAGGTTGGTGCAGAGAGCGGTGGGAACCAGTGCTGAAGTTGGGAGGTTGGTCGAGAGAGCGGTGGGAACCAGTAGTGAAGTTGGGAGGATGGTGGGAGAGAGCGGTGGGAAGCAGTGCTGAAGTTGGGAGGTTGGTGGGAGAGAGCGGTGGGGAACCAGTGCTGAAGTTGGGAGGTTGGTGGAGAGAGCGGTGGGTACCAGTGCTGAAGTTGGGAGGTTGGTGGGAGAGAGCGGTGGGAACCAGTGCTGAAGTTGGGAGGTTGGTGGGAGAGAGCGGTGGGAACCAGTGCTGAAGTTGGGAGGTTGGTGGAGAGAGCGGTGGGAACCAGTGCTGAAGTTGGGAGGTTGGTGGAGAGAGCGGTGGGGACCAGTAATAAAGTTGGGAAGTTGGTGGAGAGAGCGGTGGGAACCAGTGCTGAAGTTGGGAGGTTGGTGGAGAGAGCGGTGGGGACCAGTAGTGAAGTTGGGAAGTTGGTGGAGAGAGCGGTGGGAACCAGTGCTGAAGTTGGGATGTTGGTGGAGAGAGCGGTGGGAACCAGTGCTGAAGTTGGGAGGTTGGTGGAGAGAGCGATGGGAACCAGTCGTGAAGTTGAGACGTTGGTGGGAGAGATCGGTGGGAACCAGTGCTGAAGTTGGGTGGTTGGTGGAGAGAGCGGTGGGAACCAGTGCTGAAGTTGGGAGGTTGGAAGAGAGAGCTATGGGAACCAGTGCTGAAGTTGGGAGGTTGTTGGAGAGAGCGGTGGGAACCAGTAGTGAAGTATGGAGGTTAGTGGGAGAGAGCGGTGGGAACCAGTGCTGAAGTTGGGTGGTTGGTGGGAGAGTGCGGTGTGAACCACTGCTGAAGATGGGATGTTGGTGGAGAGGCCGGTGGGAACCAGTAGTGAAGTTGGGAGGCTGGTGGGAGAGAGCGGTGGGAAGCAGTGCTGAAGTTGGGAGGTTGGTGGAGGGAGTGGTGGGAACCAGAAGTGAAGTTGGGAGGTTGGTGGGAGAGAGCGGTGGGAACCAGTAGTGAAGTTGGGAGGTTGGTGGAGAGAGCGGTGGGAACCAGTGCTGAAGTTGGGAGGTTGGTGCCGAGAGCAGTGGGAACCAGTGCTGAAGTTGGGAGGTTGGTGGAGAGAGCGGTGGGAACCAGTGCTGAAGTTGGGAGGTTGGTGGGAGAGAGCGGTGGGAACTAGTAGTGAAGTTGGGAGGTTGGTGGAGAGAGCGGTGGGAACCAGTGCTGTAGTTGGGAGGTTGGTGGAGAGAGCGGTGGGAACCAGTAGTGAAGTTGGGAGGTTGGTGGGAGAGATCGGTGGGAACCAGTAGTGAAGTTGGGAGGTTGGTGGGAGAGAGCGGTGGGAACCAGTAGTGAGGTTGGGAGGTTGGTGGAGAGAGTGGTGGGAACCAGTAATGAAGTTGGGAGGTTGGTGGAGAGAGCGGTGGGAACCAGTGCTGAAGTTGGGAGGTTGGTGGAGAGAGCGGTGGGAACGATTGCTGAAGTTGGGAGGTTGGTGGGAGAGAGCGGTGGGAACCAGTGCTGAAGTTGAGTGGTTGGTGGGAGAGAGCGGTGGGAACCAGTGCTGAATTTGGGAGGTTGGTGGGAGAGAGCGGTGGGAACCAGTGCTGAAGTTGGGAGGTTGGTGGGAGAGAGCGGTGGGGACCAGTGCTGAAGTTGGGAGGTTGGTGGGAGCGAGCGATGGGAACCAGTGCTGAAGTTGGGAGGTTAGTAGGGAGCGTGGTGGGAACCAGTGCTGAAGTTGGGAGGTTGGTGGGAGAGAGCGGTGGGAACCAGTAGTGAAGTTGGGAGGTTGGTGGGAGAGAGCGGTGGGAACCAGTGCTGAAGTTGCGAGGTTGGTGAAGAGAGCGGTGGGAACCAGTGCTGAAGTTGGGAGGTTGGTGGAGAGAGCGGTGGGAACCACTGCTGAAGTTGGGAGGTTGGTGGGAGAGAGCGGTGGGAACCATTGCTGAATTTGGGAGGTTGGTGGAGAGAGCGGTGGGAACCAGTACTGAAGTTGGGAGGTTGGTGGAGAGAGCGCTGGGAACCAGTAGTGAAGTTGGGAGGTTGGTGGGAGAGAGCGGTGAGAACCAGTAGTGAAGTTGAGAGGTTGGTGGGAGAGAGCGGTGGGAACCAGTGCTGAAGTTGGGAGGTTGGTGGAGAGAGCGGTGGGAACCAATAGTGAAGTTGGGAGGTTGGTGGAGAGAGCGGTGGGAACCAGTGCTGAAGTTCGGAGGTTGGTCGAGAGAGCGGTGGGAACCAGTAGTGAAGTTGGGAGGTTGGTGGAGAGGGCGGTGGGAACCAGTAGTGAAGTTGGGAGGTTGGTGGGAGAGAGCGGTGGGAACCAGTGCTGAAGTTGGGAGGTTGGTGGGAGAGAACGGTGGGAACCAGTGCTGAAGTTGTGAGGTTGGTGGAGAGAACGGTGGGAACCAGTGCTGAAGTTGGGAGGTTGGTAGGAGAGAGCGGTGGGAACAAGTGCTGAAGTTGGGAGGTTGGTGGGAGAGAGCGGTGGGAACCAGTGCTGACGTTGGGAGCTTGGTGGAGAGAGGGGTTGGAACCAGTGCTGAAGTTGGGAGGTTGGTGAAGAGAGCGAAGGGAACAAGTAGTCAAGTTGGGAGGTTGGTGGAGAGAGCTGTGGGAACCAGTGCTGAAATTGGGAGGTTGGTGGAGAGAGTGGTGGGAACCAGTGCTGAAGTTGGGAGGTTGGTGGAGAGAGCGGTGGGAACCAGTAGTGAAGTTGGAAGGTTGGTGGGAGAGAGCGGTGGGCCCCAGTGCTGAAGTTGGGAGGTTGGTGGGAGAGAGCGGTGGGAACCAGTGCTGAAGTTGGGAGGTTGGTGGAGAGAGCGGTGTGAACCAGTGCTGAAGTTGGGAAGTTGGTGGGAGAGAGCGGTGGGAACCAGTAGTGAAGTTGGGAGGTTGGTGGAGAGAGCGGTGGGAACCATTGCTGAAGTTGGGAGGTTGGTGGGAGAGAGCGATGGGAACCAGTAGTGAAGTTGGGAAGTTGGTGGAGAGAGCGGTGTGAACCAGTGTTGAAGTTGGGATGTTGGTGGAGAGAGCGGTGAGAACCAGTGCTGAAGTTGAGAGGTTGGTGGGAGAGAGCGGTGGGAACCAGTTCTGAAGTTGGGAGGTTGGTGGGAGAGAGCGGTGGGAACCAGTGCTGAAGGTGGGAGGTTGGTGGGTGAGAGCGGTGGGAACCAGTGCTGAAGTTGGGAGGTTGGTTGAGAGAGCGGTGGGAACCAGCGCTGAAGTTGGGAGGTTGGTGGAGAGAGCGATGGGAACCAGTAGAGAAGTTGGGATGTTGGTGGGAGAGAGCGGTGCGAACCAGTGCTGAAGTTGGGAGGTTGGTGGAGAGAGCAGTGGGAACCAGTGCTGAAGTTGGGAGGTTGGGAGAGAGAGCGGTGGGTACCAGTGCGGAAGTTGGGAGGTTGGTGGGAGCGAGTGGTGGGAACCAGTGCTGAAGTTGGGAGGTTGGTGGGAGAGAGCGGTGGGAACCAGTGCTGAAGTTGGGAGGTTGGTGGAGAGAGCGGTGGGAACCAGTGCTGAAGTTGGGTGGTTTTTGGAGAGAGCAGTGGGAACCAGTGCTGAAGTTGGGAGGTTGGTGGAGAGAGCGGTGGGAACCAGTGCTGAAGTTGTGAGGTTGGTGGAGAGAGCGGTGGGAACCATTGCTGAAGTTGGGAGGTTGGTGGGAGAGAGCGGTGGGAACCAGTGCTGAATTTGAGAGGTTGGTGGGAGAGAGCAGTGGGAACCAGTGCTGAAGTTGGGAGGTTGGTGGGAGAGAGCGGTGGGAACCAGTGCTGAAGTTGCGAGGTTGGTGGGAGAGAGCGGTGGGAACCAGTGCTGAATTTGAGAGGTTGGTGGGAGAGAGCGGTGGGAACCAGTGCTGAAGTTGGGAGGTTGGTGGGAGAGAGCGGTGGGAACCAGTGCTGAAGTTGCGAGGTTGGTGGGAGAGAGCGGTGGGAACCAGTGCTGAAGTTGGGAGGTTGGTGGGAGAGAGCGATGGGAACCAGTGCTGAAGTTGGGAGGTTGGTGGAGAGAGTGGTGAGAACCAGTGCTGAAGTTGGGAGGTTGGTGGGAGAGAGCGGTGGGAACCAGTGCTGAAGTTGCGAGGTTGGTGAAGAGAGCGGTGGGAACCAGTGCTGAAGTTGGGAGGTTGGTGGAGAGAGCTGTGGGAACCACTGCTGAATTTGAGAGGTTGGTGGGAGAGAGCGGTGGGAACCAGTGCTGAAGTTGGGAGGTTGGTGGGAGAGAGCGGTGGGAACCAGTGCTGAAGTTGCGAGGTTGGTGGGAGAGAGCGGTGGGAACCAGTGCTGAATTTGAGAGGTTGGTGGGAGAGAGCGGTGGGAACCAGTGCTGAAGTTGGGAGGTTGGTGGGAGAGAGCGGTGGGAACCAGTGCTGAAGTTGCGAGGTTGGTGGGAGAGAGCGGTGGGAACCAGTGCTGAAGTTGGGAGGTTGGTGGGAGAGAGCGATGGGAACCAGTGCTGAAGTTGGGAGGTTGGTGGAGAGAGTGGTGAGAACCAGTGCTGAAGTTGGGAGGTTGGTGGGAGAGAGTGGTGGGAACCAGTGCTGAAGTTGCGAGGTTGGTGAAGAGAGCGGTGGGAACCAGTGCTGAAGTTGGGAGGTTGGTGGAGAGAGCGGTGGGAACCACTGCTGAAGTTGGGTGGTTGGTGGGAGAGAGCGGTGAGAACCAGAAGTGAAGTTGAGAGGTTGGCGGGAGAGAGCGGTGGGAACCAGTGCTGAAGTTGGGAGGTTGGTGGAGTGAGCGGTGGGAACCAATAGTGAAGTTGGAAGGTTGGTGGAGAGAGCGGTGGGAACCAGTGCTGAAGTTGGGAGGTTGGTCGAGAGAGCGGTGGGAACCAGTAGTGAAGTTGGGAGGTTGGTGGGAGAGAGCGGTGCGAACCAGTGCTGAAGTTGGGAGGTTGGTGGGAGAGAGCGGTGGGAACCAGTGCTGAAGTTGTGAGGTTGGTGGAGAGAACGGTGGGAACCAGTGCTGAAGTTGGGAGGTTGGTAGGAGAGAGCGGTGGGAACCAGTGCTGAAGTTGGGAGGTTGGTGGGAGAGAGCGGTGGGAACCAGTGCTGAAGTTGGGAGCTTGGTGGAGAGAGCAGTGGGAACCAGTGCTGAAGTTGGGAGGTTGGTGGGAGAGAGGGGTGGGAACCAGTGCTGAAGTTGGGAGGTTGGTGAAGAGAGCGAAGGGAACCAGTAGTGAAGTTGGGAGGTTGGTGGAGAGAGCGGTGGGAACCAGTGCTGAAGTTGGGAGGTTGGTGGAGAGAGCGGTGGGAACCAGTAGTGAAGTTGGGAGGTTGGTGGGAGAGAGCGGTGGGAACCAGTGTTGAAGTTGGGAGGTTGGTGGGAGAGAGCGGTGGGAACCAGTGCTGAAGTTGGGAGGTTGGTGGAGAGAGCGGTGGGAACCAGTGCTGAAGTTGGGACGTTGGTGGAGAGAGCGGTGGGAACCAGTGCTGAAGTTGGGAGGTTGGTGGAGAGAGCGGAGGGAACCGGTAGTGAAGTTGGGAAGTTGGTGGAGAGAGCGGTGTGAACCAGTGCTGAAGTTGGGATGTTGGTGGAGAGAGCGGTGGGAACCAGTGCTGAAGTTGGGAGGTTGGTGGAGAGAGCGGAGGGAACCGGTAGTGAAGTTGGGAGGTTGGTAGGAGAGAGCGGTGGCAACCAGTGCTGAAGTTGGGAGGTTGGTGGTGGAGAGCGGTGGGAACCAGTGCTGAAGTTGGGAGGTTGGTGGAGAGTGCGGTGGGAACCAGTGCTGAAGTTGTGAGGTAGGTGGAGAGAGCGGTGGGAACCAGTGCTGAAGTTGGGAGGTTGGTGTAGAGAGCGATGGGAACCAGTAGAGAAGTTGGGATGTTGGTGGGAGAGAGCGGTGGGAACCAGTGCTGAAGTTGGGAGGTTGGTGGAGAGAGCAGTGGGAACCAGTGCTGAAGTTGGGAGGTTGGTAGAGAGAGCGGTGGGTACCAGTGCGGAAGTTGGGAGGTTGGTGGGAGCGAGTGGTGGGAACCAGTGCTGAAGTTGGGAGGTTGGTGGGAGAGAGCGGTGGGAACCAGTAGTGAAGTTGGGAGGTTGGTGGAGAGAGCGGTGGGAACCAGTTGTGAAGTTGGGAGGTTGGTGGGAGAGAGCGGTGGGAACCAGTGCTGAAGTTGGGAGGTTGGTGGAGAGAGCGGTGGGAACCAGTGCTGAAGTTGGGAGGTTGGTGGAGAGATCGCTGGGAACCAGTGCTGAAGTTGGGAGGTTGGTGGGAGAGAGCGGTGGGAACCAGTGCTGAAGTTGTGAGGTTGGTGGAGAGAGCGGTGGGAACCAGTGCTGAAGTTGGGAGGTTGGTGGGAGAGAGCGTTGGGTACCAGTAGTGAAGTTGGGAGGTTGGTGGAGAGAGCAGTGGGAACCAGTAGTGAAGTTGGGAGGTTGGTGGGAGAGAGCGGTGGGAACCATTGCTGAAGTTGGGAGGTTGGTGGAGAGAGCGGTGGGAACCAGTTGTGAAGTTGGGAGGTTGGTGGGAGAGAGCGGTGGGAACCAGTGCTGAAGTTGGAAGGTTGGTGGAGAGAGCGGTGGGAACCAGTGCTGAAGTTGGGAGGTTGGTGGAGAGATCGCTGGGAACCAGTGCTGAAGTTGGGAGGTTGGTGGGAGAGAGCGGTGGGAACCAGTGCTGAAGTTGTGAGGTTGGTGGAGAGAGCGGTGGGAACCGGTGCTGAAGTTGGGAGGTTGGTGGGAGACAGCGGTGGGAACCAGTGCTGAAGTTGGGAGGTTGGTGGGAGAGAGCGGTGGAAACCAGTGCTGAAGTTGGGAGGTTGGTGGAGAGAGCAGTGGGAACCAGTGCTGAAGTTGGGAGGTTGGTAGAGAGAGCGGTGGGTACCAGTGCGGAAGTTGGGAGGTTGGTGGGAGCGAGTGCTGGGAACCAGTGCTGAAGTTGGGAGGTTGGTGGGAGAGAGCGGTGGGAACCAGTGCTGAAGTTGGGAGGTTGGTGGAGAGAGCGGTGGGTACCAGTGATGAAGTTGGGATGTTGGTGGAGAGAGTGGTGGGAACCAGTGCTGAAGTTGGGAGGTTGGTGGAAAGAGCGGTGGGAACCGCCAGTGAAGTTGGGAGGTTGGTGGGAGAGAGCAGTGGGAACCGGTGCTGAAGTTGGGAGGTTGGTGGGAGAGAGCGTTGGGTACCAGTAGTGAAGTTGGGAGGTTGGTGGAGAGAGCAGTGGGAACCAGTAGTGAAGTTGGGAGGTTGGTGGAGAGAGCGGTGGGAACCTGTAGTGAAGTTGGGAGGTTGGTGGAGAGAGCGGTGGGAACCGATAGTGAAGTTGGGAGGTTGGTGGGAGAGAGCGGTGGGAACCAGTGCTGAAGTTGGGAGGTTGGTGGGAGAGAGCGGTGGGAACCAGTGCTGAAGTTGGGAGGTTGGTGGAGAGAGCGGTGGGAACCAGTGCTGAAGTTGGGAAGTTGGTGGGAGAGAGCGGTGGGAACCAGTAGTGAAGTTGGGAGGTTGGTGGAGAGAGCGGTGGGAACCATTGCTGAAGTTGGGAGGTTGGTGGGAGAGAGCGATGGGAACCAGTAGTGAAGTTGGGAAGTTGGTGGAGAGAGCGGTGTGAACCAGTGTTGAAGTTGGGATGTTGGTGGAGAGAGCGGTGAGAACCAGTGCTGAAGTTGAGAGGTTGGTGGGAGAGAGCGGTGGGAACCAGTTCTGAAGTTGGGAGGTTGGTGGGAGAGAGCGGTGGGAACCAGTGCTGAAGGTGGGAGGTTGGTGGGTGAGAGCGGTGGGAACCAGTGCTGAAGTTGGGAGGTTGGTTGAGAGAGCGGTGGGAACCAGCGCTGAAGTTGGGAGGTTGGTGGAGAGAGCGATGGGAACCAGTAGAGAAGTTGGGATGTTGGTGGGAGAGAGCGGTGCGAACCAGTGCTGAAGTTGGGAGGTTGGTGGAGAGAGCAGTGGGAACCAGTGCTGAAGTTGGGAGGTTGGGAGAGAGAGCGGTGGGTACCAGTGCGGAAGTTGGGAGGTTGGTGGGAGCGAGTGGTGGGAACCAGTGCTGAAGTTGGGAGGTTGGTGGGAGAGAGCGGTGGGAACCAGTGCTGAAGTTGGGAGGTTGGTGGAGAGAGCGGTGGGAACCAGTGCTGAAGTTGGGTGGTTTTTGGAGAGAGCAGTGGGAACCAGTGCTGAAGTTGGGAGGTTGGTGGAGAGAGCGGTGGGAACCAGTGCTGAAGTTGTGAGGTTGGTGGAGAGAGCGGTGGGAACCATTGCTGAAGTTGGGAGGTTGGTGGGAGAGAGCGGTGGGAACCAGTGCTGAATTTGAGAGGTTGGTGGGAGAGAGCAGTGGGAACCAGTGCTGAAGTTGGGAGGTTGGTGGGAGAGAGCGGTGGGAACCAGTGCTGAAGTTGCGAGGTTGGTGGGAGAGAGCGGTGGGAACCAGTGCTGAATTTGAGAGGTTGGTGGGAGAGAGCGGTGGGAACCAGTGCTGAAGTTGGGAGGTTGGTGGGAGAGAGCGGTGGGAACCAGTGCTGAAGTTGCGAGGTTGGTGGGAGAGAGCGGTGGGAACCAGTGCTGAAGTTGGGAGGTTGGTGGGAGAGAGCGATGGGAACCAGTGCTGAAGTTGGGAGGTTGGTGGAGAGAGTGGTGAGAACCAGTGCTGAAGTTGGGAGGTTGGTGGGAGAGAGCGGTGGGAACCAGTGCTGAAGTTGCGAGGTTGGTGAAGAGAGCGGTGGGAACCAGTGCTGAAGTTGGGAGGTTGGTGGAGAGAGCGGTGGGAACCACTGCTGAATTTGAGAGGTTGGTGGGAGAGAGCGGTGGGAACCAGTGCTGAAGTTGGGAGGTTGGTGGGAGAGAGCGGTGGGAACCAGTGCTGAAGTTGCGAGGTTGGTGGGAGAGAGCGGTGGGAACCAGTGCTGAATTTGAGAGGTTGGTGGGAGAGAGCGGTGGGAACCAGTGCTGAAGTTGGGAGGTTGGTGGGAGAGAGCGGTGGGAACCAGTGCTGAAGTTGCGAGGTTGGTGGGAGAGAGCGGTGGGAACCAGTGCTGAAGTTGGGAGGTTGGTGGGAGAGAGCGATGGGAACCAGTGCTGAAGTTGGGAGGTTGGTGGAGAGAGTGGTGAGAACCAGTGCTGAAGTTGGGAGGTTGGTGGGAGAGAGTGGTGGGAACCAGTGCTGAAGTTGCGAGGTTGGTGAAGAGAGCGGTGGGAACCAGTGCTGAAGTTGGGAGGTTGGTGGAGAGAGCGGTGGGAACCACTGCTGAAGTTGGGTGGTTGGTGGGAGAGAGCGGTGAGAACCAGAAGTGAAGTTGAGAGGTTGGCGGGAGAGAGCGGTGGGAACCAGTGCTGAAGTTGGGAGGTTGGTGGAGTGAGCGGTGGGAACCAATAGTGAAGTTGGAAGGTTGGTGGAGAGAGCGGTGGGAACCAGTGCTGAAGTTGGGAGGTTGGTCGAGAGAGCGGTGGGAACCAGTAGTGAAGTTGGGAGGTTGGTGGGAGAGAGCGGTGCGAACCAGTGCTGAAGTTGGGAGGTTGGTGGGAGAGAGCGGTGGGAACCAGTGCTGAAGTTGTGAGGTTGGTGGAGAGAACGGTGGGAACCAGTGCTGAAGTTGGGAGGTTGGTAGGAGAGAGCGGTGGGAACCAGTGCTGAAGTTGGGAGGTTGGTGGGAGAGAGCGGTGGGAACCAGTGCTGAAGTTGGGAGCTTGGTGGAGAGAGCAGTGGGAACCAGTGCTGAAGTTGGGAGGTTGGTGGGAGAGAGGGGTGGGAACCAGTGCTGAAGTTGGGAGGTTGGTGAAGAGAGCGAAGGGAACCAGTAGTGAAGTTGGGAGGTTGGTGGAGAGAGCGGTGGGAACCAGTGCTGAAGTTGGGAGGTTGGTGGAGAGAGCGGTGGGAACCAGTAGTGAAGTTGGGAGGTTGGTGGGAGAGAGCGGTGGGAACCAGTGTTGAAGTTGGGAGGTTGGTGGGAGAGAGCGGTGGGAACCAGTGCTGAAGTTGGGAGGTTGGTGGAGAGAGCGGTGGGAACCAGTGCTGAAGTTGGGACGTTGGTGGAGAGAGCGGTGGGAACCAGTGCTGAAGTTGGGAGGTTGGTGGAGAGAGCGGAGGGAACCGGTGGTGAAGTTGGGAAGTTGGTGGAGAGAGCGGTGTGAACCAGTGCTGAAGTTGGGATGTTGGTGGAGAGAGCGGTGGGAACCAGTGCTGAAGTTGGGAGGTTGGTGGAGAGAGCGGAGGGAACCGGTAGTGAAGTTGGGAGGTTGGTAGGAGAGAGCGGTGGCAACCAGTGCTGAAGTTGGGAGGTTGGTGGTGGAGAGCGGTGGGAACCAGTGCTGAAGTTGGGAGGTTGGTGGAGAGTGCGGTGGGAACCAGTGCTGAAGTTGTGAGGTAGGTGGAGAGAGCGGTGGGAACCAGTGCTGAAGTTGGGAGGTTGGTGTAGAGAGCGATGGGAACCAGTAGAGAAGTTGGGATGTTGGTGGGAGAGAGCGGTGGGAACCAGTGCTGAAGTTGGGAGGTTGGTGGAGAGAGCAGTGGGAACCAGTGCTGAAGTTGGGAGGTTGGTAGAGAGAGCGGTGGGTACCAGTGCGGAAGTTGGGAGGTTGGTGGGAGCGAGTGGTGGGAACCAGTGCTGAAGTTGGGAGGTTGGTGGGAGAGAGCGGTGGGAACCAGTAGTGAAGTTGGGAGGTTGGTGGAGAGAGCGGTGGGAACCAGTTGTGAAGTTGGGAGGTTGGTGGGAGAGAGCGGTGGGAACCAGTGCTGAAGTTGGGAGGTTGGTGGAGAGAGCGGTGGGAACCAGTGCTGAAGTTGGGAGGTTGGTGGAGAGATCGCTGGGAACCAGTGCTGAAGTTGGGAGGTTGGTGGGAGAGAGCGGTGGGAACCAGTGCTGAAGTTGTGAGGTTGGTGGAGAGAGCGGTGGGAACCAGTGCTGAAGTTGGGAGGTTGGTGGGAGAGAGCGTTGGGTACCAGTAGTGAAGTTGGGAGGTTGGTGGAGAGAGCAGTGGGAACCAGTAGTGAAGTTGGGAGGTTGGTGGGAGAGAGCGGTGGGAACCATTGCTGAAGTTGGGAGGTTGGTGGAGAGAGCGGTGGGAACCAGTTGTGAAGTTGGGAGGTTGGTGGGAGAGAGCGGTGGGAACCAGTGCTGAAGTTGGAAGGTTGGTGGAGAGAGCGGTGGGAACCAGTGCTGAAGTTGGGAGGTTGGTGGAGAGATCGCTGGGAACCAGTGCTGAAGTTGGGAGGTTGGTGGGAGAGAGCGGTGGGAACCAGTGCTGAAGTTGTGAGGTTGGTGGAGAGAGCGGTGGGAACCGGTGCTGAAGTTGGGAGGTTGGTGGGAGACAGCGGTGGGAACCAGTGCTGAAGTTGGGAGGTTGGTGGGAGAGAGCGGTGGAAACCAGTGCTGAAGTTGGGAGGTTGGTGGAGAGAGCAGTGGGAACCAGTGCTGAAGTTGGGAGGTTGGTAGAGAGAGCGGTGGGTACCAGTGCGGAAGTTGGGAGGTTGGTGGGAGCGAGTGCTGGGAACCAGTGCTGAAGTTGGGAGGTTGGTGGGAGAGAGCGGTGGGAACCAGTGCTGAAGTTGGGAGGTTGGTGGAGAGAGCGGTGGGTACCAGTGATGAAGTTGGGATGTTGGTGGAGAGAGTGGTGGGAACCAGTGCTGAAGTTGGGAGGTTGGTGGAAAGAGCGGTGGGAACCGCCAGTGAAGTTGGGAGGTTGGTGGGAGAGAGCAGTGGGAACCGGTGCTGAAGTTGGGAGGTTGGTGGGAGAGAGCGTTGGGTACCAGTAGTGAAGTTGGGAGGTTGGTGGAGAGAGCAGTGGGAACCAGTAGTGAAGTTGGGAGGTTGGTGGAGAGAGCGGTGGGAACCTGTAGTGAAGTTGGGAGGTTGGTGGAGAGAGCGGTGGGAACCGATAGTGAAGTTGGGAGGTTGGTGGGAGAGAGCGGTGGGAACCAGTGCTGAAGTTGGGAGGTTGGTGGAGAGAGCGGTGGGTACCAGTGATGAAGTTGGGATGTTGGTGGAGAGAGCGGTGGGAACCAGTGCTGAAGTTGGGAGGTTGGTGGAGAGAGCGGTGGGAACCGCCAGTGAAGTTGGGAGGTTGGTGGGAGAGAGCAGTGGGAACCGGTGCTGAAGTTGGGAGGTTGGTGGGAGACAGCGGTGGGAACCAGTGCTGAAGTTGGGAGGTTGGTGGGAGAGAGCGGTGGAAACCAGTGCTGAAGTTGGGAGGTTGGTGGGTGAGAGCGGTGGGAACCAGTGCTGAAGTTGGGAGGTTGGTGGAGAGAGCGGTGGGAACCAGTAGTGAAGTTGGGAGGTTGGTGGAGAGAGCGGTGGGAAACAGTGCTGAAGTTGGGAGGTTGGTGGAGAGAGCGATGGGAACCAGTAGTGAAGTTGGGAGGTTGGTGGGAGAGAGCGGTGGGAACCAGTGCTGAAGTTGGGAGGTTGGTGGAGAGAGCAGTGGGAACCAGTGCTGAAGTTGGGAGGTTGGTGGAGAGAGCGGTGGGAACCAGTGCTGAAGTTGGGAGGTTGGTGGAGAGAGCGGTGGGAACCAGAAGTGAAGTTGGGAGGTTGGTGGGAGAGTGCGGTGGGAACCAGTGCTGAAGTTGGGAGGTTGGTGGAGAGAGCGATGGGAACCAGTAGAGAAGTTGGGATGTTGGTGGGAGAGAGCGGTGCGAACCAGTGCTGAAGTTGGGAGGTTGGTGGAGAGAGCAGTGGGAACCAGTGCTGAAGTTGGGAGGTTGGGAGAGAGAGCGGTGGGTACCAGTGCGGAAGTTGGGAGGTTGGTGGGAGCGAGTGGTGGGAACCAGTGCTGAAGTTGGGAGGTTGGTGGGAGAGAGCGGTGGGAACCAGTGCTGAAGTTGGGAGGTTGGTGGAGAGAGCGGTGGGAACCAGTGCTGAAGTTGGGTGGTTTTTGGAGAGAGCAGTGGGAACCAGTGCTGAAGTTGGGAGGTTGGTGGAGAGAGCGGTGGGAACCAGTGCTGAAGTTGTGAGGTTGGTGGAGAGAGCGGTGGGAACCATTGCTGAAGTTGGGAGGTTGGTGGGAGAGAGCGGTGGGAACCAGTGCTGAATTTGAGAGGTTGGTGGGAGAGAGCAGTGGGAACCAGTGCTGAAGTTGGGAGGTTGGTGGGAGAGAGCGGTGGGAACCAGTGCTGAAGTTGCGAGGTTGGTGGGAGAGAGCGGTGGGAACCAGTGCTGAATTTGAGAGGTTGGTGGGAGAGAGCGGTGGGAACCAGTGCTGAAGTTGGGAGGTTGGTGGGAGAGAGCGGTGGGAACCAGTGCTGAAGTTGCGAGGTTGGTGGGAGAGAGCGGTGGGAACCAGTGCTGAAGTTGGGAGGTTGGTGGGAGAGAGCGATGGGAACCAGTGCTGAAGTTGGGAGGTTGGTGGAGAGAGTGGTGAGAACCAGTGCTGAAGTTGGGAGGTTGGTGGGAGAGAGCGGTGGGAACCAGTGCTGAAGTTGCGAGGTTGGTGAAGAGAGCGGTGGGAACCAGTGCTGAAGTTGGGAGGTTGGTGGAGAGAGCGGTGGGAACCACTGCTGAATTTGAGAGGTTGGTGGGAGAGAGCGGTGGGAACCAGTGCTGAAGTTGGGAGGTTGGTGGGAGAGAGCGGTGGGAACCAGTGCTGAAGTTGCGAGGTTGGTGGGAGAGAGCGGTGGGAACCAGTGCTGAATTTGAGAGGTTGGTGGGAGAGAGCGGTGGGAACCAGTGCTGAAGTTGGGAGGTTGGTGGGAGAGAGCGGTGGGAACCAGTGCTGAAGTTGCGAGGTTGGTGGGAGAGAGCGGTGGGAACCAGTGCTGAAGTTGGGAGGTTGGTGGGAGAGAGCGATGGGAACCAGTGCTGAAGTTGGGAGGTTGGTGGAGAGAGTGGTGAGAACCAGTGCTGAAGTTGGGAGGTTGGTGGGAGAGAGCGGTGGGAACCAGTGCTGAAGTTGCGAGGTTGGTGAAGAGAGCGGTGGGAACCAGTGCTGAAGTTGGGAGGTTGGTGGAGAGAGCGGTGGGAACCACTGCTGAAGTTGGGTGGTTGGTGGGAGAGAGCGGTGAGAACCAGAAGTGAAGTTGAGAGGTTGGCGGGAGAGAGCGGTGGGAACCAGTGCTGAAGTTGGGAGGTTGGTGGAGTGAGCGGTGGGAACCAATAGTGAAGTTGGAAGGTTGGTGGAGAGAGCGGTGGGAACCAGTGCTGAAGTTGGGAGGTTGGTCGAGAGAGCGGTGGGAACCAGTAGTGAAGTTGGGAGGTTGGTGGGAGAGAGCGGTGCGAACCAGTGCTGAAGTTGGGAGGTTGGTGGGAGAGAGCGGTGGGAACCAGTGCTGAAGTTGTGAGGTTGGTGGAGAGAACGGTGGGAACCAGTGCTGAAGTTGGGAGGTTGGTAGGAGAGAGCGGTGGGAACCAGTGCTGAAGTTGGGAGGTTGGTGGGAGAGAGCGGTGGGAACCAGTGCTGAAGTTGGGAGGTTGGTGGGAGAGAGCGGTGGGAACCAGTGCTGAAGTTGTGAGGTTGGTGGAGAGAACGGTGGGAACCAGTGCTGAAGTTGGGAGGTTGGTAGGAGAGAGCGGTGGGAACCAGTGCTGAAGTTGGGAGGTTGGTGGGAGAGAGCGGTGGGAACCAGTGCTGAAGTTGGGAGCTTGGTGGAGAGAGCAGTGGGAACCAGTGCTGAAGTTGGGAGGTTGGTGGGAGAGAGGGGTGGGAACCAGTGCTGAAGTTGGGAGGTTGGTGAAGAGAGCGAAGGGAACCAGTAGTGAAGTTGGGAGGTTGGTGGAGAGAGCGGTGGGAACCAGTGCTGAAGTTGGGAGGTTGGTGGAGAGAGCGGTGGGAACCAGTAGTGAAGTTGGGAGGTTGGTGGGAGAGAGCGGTGGGAACCAGTGTTGAAGTTGGGAGGTTGGTGGGAGAGAGCGGTGGGAACCAGTGCTGAAGTTGGGAGGTTGGTGGAGAGAGCGGTGGGAACCAGTGCTGAAGTTGGGACGTTGGTGGAGAGAGCGGTGGGAACCAGTGCTGAAGTTGGGAGGTTGGTGGAGAGAGCGGAGGGAACCGGTAGTGAAGTTGGGAAGTTGGTGGAGAGAGCGGTGTGAACCAGTGCTGAAGTTGGGATGTTGGTGGAGAGAGCGGTGGGAACCAGTGCTGAAGTTGGGAGGTTGGTGGAGAGAGCGGAGGGAACCGGTAGTGAAGTTGGGAGGTTGGTAGGAGAGAGCGGTGGCAACCAGTGCTGAAGTTGGGAGGTTGGTGGGTGAGAGCGGTGGGAACCAGTGCTGAAGTTGTGAGGTTGGTGGAGAGTGCGGTGGGAACCAGTGCTGAAGTTGTGAGGTAGGTGGAGAGAGCGGTGGGAACCAGTGCTGAAGTTGGGAGGTTGGTGTAGAGAGCGATGGGAACCAGTAGAGAAGTTGGGATGTTGGTGGGAGAGAGCGGTGGGAACCAGTGCTGAAGTTGGGAGGTTGGTGGAGAGAGCAGTGGGAACCAGTGCTGAAGTTGGGAGGTTGGTAGAGAGAGCGGTGGGTACCAGTGCGGAAGTTGGGAGGTTGGTGGGAGCGAGTGGTGGGAACCAGTGCTGAAGTTGGGAGGTTGGTGGGAGAGAGCGGTGGGAACCAGTAGTGAAGTTGGGAGGTTGGTGGAGAGAGCGGTGGGAACCAGTTGTGAAGTTGGGAGGTTGGTGGGAGAGAGCGGTGGGAACCAGTGCTGAAGTTGGGAGGTTGGTGGAGAGAGCGGTGGGAACCAGTGCTGAAGTTGGGAGGTTGGTGGAGAGATCGCTGGGAACCAGTGCTGAAGTTGGGAGGTTGGTGGGAGAGAGCGGTGGGAACCAGTGCTGAAGTTGTGAGGTTGGTGGAGAGAGCGGTGGGAACCAGTGCTGAAGTTGGGAGGTTGGTGGGAGAGAGCGTTGGGTACCAGTAGTGAAGTTGGGAGGTTGGTGGAGAGAGCAGTGGGAACCAGTAGTGAAGTTGGGAGGTTGGTGGAGAGAGCGGTGGGAACCTGTAGTGAAGTTGGGAGGTTGGTGGAGAGAGCGGTGGGAACCATTGCTGAAGTTGGGAGGTTGGTGGGAGAGAGCGGTGGGAACCAGTGCTGAAGTTGGGATGTTGGTGGGGAGAGCGGTGGGAACCAGTGCTGAAGTTCGGAGGTTGGTGGAGAGAGCGGTGGGAACCGATAGTGAAGTTGGGAGGTTGGTGGGAGAGAGCGGTGGGAACCAGTGCTGAAGTTGGGAGGTTGGTGGAGAGAGCGGTGGGTACCAGTGATGAAGTTGGGATGTTGGTGGAGAGAGTGGTGGGAACCAGTGCTGAAGTTGGGAGGTTGGTGGAAAGAGCGGTGGGAACCGCCAGTGAAGTTGGGAGGTTGGTGGGAGAGAGCAGTGGGAACCGGTGCTGAAGTTGGGAGGTTGGTGGGAGACAGCGGTGGGAACCAGTGCTGAAGTTGGGAGGTTGGTGGGAGAGAGCGGTGGAAACCAGTGCTGAAGTTGGGAGGTTGGTGGAGAGAGCAGTGGGAACCAGTGCTGAAGTTGGGAGGTTGGTAGAGAGAGCGGTGGGTACCAGTGCGGAAGTTGGGAGGTTGGTGGGAGCGAGTGCTGGGAACCAGTGCTGAAGTTGGGAGGTTGGTGGGAGAGAGCGGTGGGAACCATTGCTGAAGTTGGGAGGTTGGTGGAGAGAGCGGTGGGAACCAGTTGTGAAGTTGGGAGGTTGGTGGGAGAGAGCGGTGGGAACCAGTGCTGAAGTTGGATGGTTGGTGGAGAGAGCGGTGGGAACCAGTGCTGAAGTTGGGAGGTTGGTGGAGAGATCGCTGGGAACCAGTGCTGAAGTTGGGAGGTTGGTGGGAGAGAGCGGTGGGAACCAGTGCTGAAGTTGTGAGGTTGGTGGAGAGAGCGGTGGGAACCAGTGCTGAAGTTGGGAGGTTGGTGGGAGAGAGCGTTGGGTACCAGTAGTGAAGTTGGGAGGTTGGTGGAGAGAGCAGTGGGAACCAGTAGTGAAGTTGGGAGGTTGGTGGAGAGAGCGGTGGGAACCTGTAGTGAAGTTGGGAGGTTGGTGGAGAGAGCGGTGGGAACCGATAGTGAAGTTGGGAGGTTGGTGGGAGAGAGCGGTGGGAACCAGTGCTGAAGTTGGGAGGTTGGTGGAGAGAGCGGTGGGTACCAGTGATGAAGTTGGGATGTTGGTGGAGAGAGCGGTGGGAACCAGTGCTGAAGTTGGGAGGTTGGTGGAGAGAGCGGTGGGAACCGCCAGTGAAGTTGGGAGGTTGGTGGGAGAGAGCAGTGGGAACCGGTGCTGAAGTTGGGAGGTTGGTGGGAGACAGCGGTGGGAACCAGTGCTGAAGTTGGGAGGTTGGTGGGAGAGAGCGGTGGAAACCAGTGCTGAAGTTGGGAGGTTGGTGGGTGAGAGCGGTGGGAACCAGTGCTGAAGTTGGGAGGTTGGTGGAGAGAGCGGTGGGAACCAGTAGTGAAGTTGGGAGGTTGGTGGAGAGAGCGGTGGGAAACAGTGCTGAAGTTGGGAGGTTGGTGGAGAGAGCAATGGGAACCAGTAGTGAAGTTGGGAGGTTGGTGGGAGAGAGCGGTGGGAACCAGTGCTGAAGTTGGGAGGTTGGTGGAGAGAGCAGTGGGAACCAGTGCTGAAGTTGGGAGGTTGGTGGAGAGAGCGGTGGGAACCAGTGCTGAAGTTGGGAGGTTGGTGGAGAGAGCGGTGGGAACCAGAAGTGAAGTTGGGAGGTTGGTGGGAGAGTGCGGTGGGAACCAGTGCTAAAGTTAGGAGGTTGGTGGAGAGAGCGGTGGGAAACAGTGCCGAAGTTGGGAGGTTGGTGGAGAGAGCGGTGGGAACCAGTGCTGAAGTTGGGAGGTTGGTGGAGAGAGCGGTGGGAACCAGTGCTGAAGTTGGGAGGTTGGTGGAGAGAGCTGTGGGAACCAGTAGTGAAGTTGGGAGGTTGGTGGAGAGAGCGGTGGGAACCAGTGGTGAAGTTGGGAGGTTGGTGGAGAGAGCGGTGGGAACCAGTAGTGAAGTTGGGAGGTTGGTGGAGAGAGCGGTGGGAACCAGTAGTGACGTTGGGATGTTGGTGGAGAGAGCGGTGGGAACCAGTAGTGAAGTTGGGAGGTTGGTGGAGAGAGCGGTGGGAACCAGTGGTGAAGTTGGGAGGTTGGTGGAGAGAGCGGTGGGAACCAGTGCTGAAGTTGGGAGGTTGGTGGAGAGAGCGGTGGGAACCAGTGCTGAAGTTGGGATGTTAGTGGAGAGAGCGGTGGGAACCAGTGCTGAAGTTGGGAGGTTGGTGGGAGAGAGCGGTGGGAACCATTGCTGAAGTTGGGAGGTTGGTGGGAGAGAGCGGTGGGAACCAGTGCTGAAGTTGGGAGGTTGGTGGGAGAGAGCGGTGGGAACCAGTAGTGAAGTTGGGAGGTTGGTGGGAGAGAGCGGTGGGAACCAGTAGTGAAGTTGGTAGGTTGGTGGGAGAGAGCGGTGGGAACCAGTGCTTAAGTTGGGAGGTTGGTGGGAGAGAGCGGTGGGAACCAGTAGTGAAGTTGGGAGGTTGGTGGAGAGAGCGGTGGGAACCATTGCTGAAGTTGGGAGGTTGGTGGGAGAGAGCGGTGGGAACCAGTGCTGAAGTTGGGATGTTGGTGGAGAGAGCGGTGGGAACCAGTGCTGAAGTTCGGAGGTTGGTGCAGAGAGCGGTGGGAACCGGTCGTGAAGTTGGGAGGTTGGTGGGAGAGAGCGGTGGGAACCAGTGCTGAAGTTGGGAGGTTGGTGGAGAGAGCGGTGGGAACCAGTGCTGAAGTTGGGAGGTTGGTGGAGAGAGCGGTGGGAACCGCTAGTGAAGTTGGGAGATTGGTGGGAGAGAGCAGTGGGAACCGGTGCTGAAGTTGGGAGGTTGGTGGGAGAGAGCGGTGGGAACCAGTGCTGAAGTTGGGAGGTTGGTGGGAGAGAGCGGTGGGAACCAGTGCTGAATTTGGGAGGTTGGTGGGTGAGAGCGGTGGGAACCAGTGCTGAAGTTGGGAGGTTGGTGGAGAGAGCGGTGGGAACCAGTAGTGAAGTTGGGATGTTGGTGGAGAGAGCGGTGGGAACCAGTGCTGAAGTTGGGAGGTTGGTGGAGAGAGCGATGGGAACCAGTAGTGAAGTTGGGAGGTTGGTGGGAGAGAGCGGTGGGAACCAGTGCTGAAGTTGGGAGGTTGGTGGAGAGAGCAGTGGGAACCAGTGCTGAAGTGGGGAGGTTGATGGAGAGAGCGGTGGGAACCAGTAGTGAAGTTGGGAGGTTGGTGGAGAGAGCGGTGGGAACCAGTGCTGAAGTTGGGAGGTTGGTGGAGAGAGCGGTGGGAACCAGTAGTGAAGTTGGGAGGTTGGTGGGAGAGTGCGGTGGGAACCAGTGCTAAAGTTAGGAGGTTGGTGGAGAGAGCGGTGGGAACCAGTGCTGAGGTTGGTGGAGAGAGCGGTGGGAACCAGTAGTGAAGTTGGGAGGTTGGTGGAGAGAGCGGTGGGAAACAGTGCTGAAGTTGGGAGGTTGGTGGAGAGAGCGATGGGAACCAGTCGTGAAGTTGGGAGGTTGGTGGGAGAGAGCGGTGGAAACCAGTGCTGAAGTTGGGAGGTTGGTGGAGAGAGCAGTGGGAACCAGTGTTGAAGTTGGGAGGTTGATGGAGAGAGCGGTGGGAACCAGTAGTGAAGTTGGGAGGTTGGTGGAGAGAGCGGTGGGAACCAGTGCTGAAGTTGGGAGGTTGGTGGAGAGAGCGGTGGGAACCAGCAGTGAAGTTGGGAGGTTGGTGGGAGAGTGCGGTGGGAACCAGTGCTAAAGTTAGGAGGTTGGTGGAGAGAGCGGTGGGAACCAGTGCTGAAGTTGGGAGGTTGGTGGAGAGAGCGGTGGGAACCAGTGCTGAAGTTGGGAGGTTGGTGGAGAGAGCGGTGGGAACCAGTGCTGAAGTTGGGAGGTTGGTGGAGAGAGCTGTGGGAACCAGTAGTGAAGTTGGGAGGTTGGTGGAGAGAGCGGTGGGAACCAGTGGTGAAGTTGGGAGGTTGGTGGAGCGAGCGGTGGGAACCAGTAGTGAAGTTGGGAGGTTGGTGGAGAGAGCGGTGGGAATCAGTAGTGACGTTGGGATGTTGGTGGAGAGAGCGGTGGGAACCAGTAGTGAAGTTGGGAGGTTGGTGGAGAGAGCGGTGGGAACCAGTGGTGAAGTTGGGAGGTTGGTGGAGAGAGCGGTGGGAACCAGTGCTGAAGTTGGGAGGTTGGTGGAGAGAGCGGTGGGAACCAGTGCTGAAGTTGGGATGTTATTGGAGAGAGCGGTGGGAACCAGTGCTGAAGTTGGGAGGTTGGTGGGAGAGAGCGGTGGGAACCATTGCTGAAGTTGGGAGGTTGGTGGGAGAGAGCGGTGGGAACCAGTGCTGAAGTTGGGAGGTTGGTGGGAGAGAGCGGTGGGAACCAGTAGTGAAGTTGGGAGGTTGGTGGGAGAGAGCGGTGGGAACCAGTAGTGAAGTTGGGAGGTTGGTGGAGAGAGCGGTGGGAATCATTGCTGAAGTTGGGAGGTTGGTGGGAGAGAGCGGTGGGAACCAGTGCTGAAGTTGGGATGTTGGTGGAGAGAGCGGTGGGAACCAGTGCTGAAGTTCGGAGGTTGGTGGAGAGAGCGGTGGGAACCGGTAGTGAAGTTGGGAGGTTGGTGGGAGAGAGCGGTGGGAACCAGTGCTGAAGTTGGGAGGTTGGTGGAGAGAGCGGTGGGTACCAGTGATGAAGTTGGGATGTTGGAGGAGAGAGCGGTGGGAACCAGTGCTGAAGTTGGGAGGTTGGTGGAGAGAGCGGTGGGAACCGCTAGTGAAGTTGGGAGATTGGTGGGAGAGAGCAGTGGGAACCGGTGCTGAAGTTGGGAGGTTGGTGGGAGAGAGCGGTGGGAACCAGTGCTGAAGTTGGGAGGTTGGTGGGAGCGAGCGGTGGGAACCAGTGCTGAAGTTGGGAGGTTGGTGGGTGAGAGCGGTGGGAACCAGTGCTGAAGTTCTGAGGTTGGTGGAGAGAGCGGTGGGAACCAGTAGTGAAGTTGGGAGGTTGGTGGAGAGAGCGGTGGGAACCAGTGCTGAAGTTGGGAGGTTGGTGGAGAGAGCGATGGGAACCAGTAGTGAAGTTGGGAGGTTGGTGGGAGAGAGCGGTGGGAACCAGTGCTGAAGTTGGGAGGTTGGTGGAGAGAGCAGTGGGAACCAGTGCTGAAGTTGGGAGGTTGATGGAGAGAGCGGTGGGAACCAGTAGAGAAGTTGGGAGGTTGGTGGAGAGAGCGGTGGGAACCAGCAGTGAAGTTGGGAGGTTGGTGGGAGAGTGCGGTGGGAACCAGTGCTAAAGTTAGGAGGTTGGTGGAGAGAGCGGTGGGAACCAGTGCTGAAGTTGGGAGGTTGGTGGAGAGAGCGGTGGGAACCAGTGCTGAAGTTGGGAGGTTGGTGGAGAGAGCGGTGGGAACCAGTGCTGAAGTTGGGAGGTTGGTGGAGAGAGCTGTGGGAACCAGTAGTGAAGTTGGGAGGTTGGTGGAGAGAGCGGTGGGAACCAGTGGTGAAGTTGGGAGGTTGGTGGAGAGAGCGGTGGGAACCAGTAGTGAAGTTGGGAGGTTGGTGGAGAGAGCGGTGGGAACCAGTAGTGACGTTGGGATGTTGGTGGAGAGAGCGGTGGGAACCAGTAGTGAAGTTGGGAGGTTGGTGGAGAGAGCGGTGGGAACCAGTGGTGAAGTTGGGAGGTTGGTGGAGAGAGCGGTGGGAACCAGAGCTGAAGTTGGGAGGTTGGTGGAGAGAGCGGTGGGAACCAGTGCTGAAGTTGGGATGTTAGTGGAGAGAGCGGTGGGAACCAGTGCTGAAGTTGGGAGGTTGGTGGGAGAGAGCGGTGGGAACCATTGCTGAAGTTGGGAGGTTGGTGGGAGAGAGCGGTGGGAACCAGTGCTGAAGTTGGGAGGTTGGTGGGAGAGAGCGGTGGGAACCAGTAGTGAAGTTAGGAGGTTGGTGGGAGAGAGCGGTGGGAACCAGTAGTGAAGTTGGTAGGTTGGTGGGAGAGAGCAGTGGGAACCAGTGCTTAAGTTGGGAGGTTGGTGGAAGAGAGCGGTGGGAACCAGTAGTGAAGTTGGGAGGTTGGTGGAGAGAGCGGTGGGAACCAGTAGTGAAGTTGGAGGTTGGTGGGAGAGAGCGGTGGGAACCATTGCTGAAGTTGGGACGTTGGTGGGAGAGATCGTTGGGAACCAGTGCTGAAGTTGGGAGGTTGGTGGAGAGAGCGGTGGGAACCATTGCTGAAGTTGGGAGGTTGGTGGAGAGAGCGGTGGGAACCAGTGCTGAAGTTGGGAGGTTGGTGGGAGAGAGAGGTGGGAACCAGTGCTGAAGTTGGGAGGTTGGTGGGAGAGAGCGGTGGGAACCAGTGCTGAAGTTGGGAGGTTGTTGGAGAGAGCGGTGGGAACCAGTGCTGAAGTTGGGAGGTTGGTGGGAGAGAGCGGTGGGAACCAGTGCTGAAGTTGGGAGGTTGGTGGGAGAGAGCGGTGGGAACCAGTGCTGAAGTTGGGAGGTTGGTGAAGAGAGCAGTGGGAACCAGTGCTGAAGTTGGGAGGTTGGTGGGAGAGAGCGGTGGGAACTAGTAGTGAAGTTGGGAGGTTGGTGGAGAGAGCGGTGGGAACCAGTGCAGAAGTTGGGAGGTTGGTGGAGAGAGCGATGGGAACCAGTAGTGAATTTGGGAGGTTGGTGGGAGAGAGCGGTGGGAACCAGTGCTGAAGTTGGGAGGTTGGTGGAGAGATCGGTGGGAACCAGTGCTGAAGTTGGGAGGTTGGTGGGAGAGAGCGGTGGGAACCAGTGCTGAAGTTGGGAGGTTGGTGGAGAGAGCGGTGGGAGCCAGTGCTGAAGTTGGGAGGTTGGTGGGAGAGAGCGTTGGGTACCAGTAGTGAAGTTGGGAGGTTGGTGGAGAGAGCGGTGTGAACCAGTGCTGAAGTTGGGAGGTTGGTGGGAGAGAGCGGTAGGAACCAGTGCTGAAGTTGGGAGGTTGGTGGGAGAGAGCGGTGGGAACCAGTGCTGAAGTTGGGAGGTTGATGGAGAGAGCGGTGGGAACCACTAGTGAAGTTGGGAGGTTGGTGGAGAGAGCGGTGGGAACCAGTGCTGAAGTTGGGAGGTTGGTGGAGAGAGCGATGGGAACCTGTAGTGAAGTTGGGAGGTTGGTGGGAGAGAGCGGTGGGAACCTGTGCTGAAGTTGGGAGGTTGGTGGAGAGAGAAGTGGGAACCAGTGCTGAAGTTGGGAGGTTGATGGAGAGAGCGGTGGGTACCAGTGCTGAAGTTGGGAGGTTGGTGGGAGAGAGCGGTGGGAACCAGTGCTGAAGTTGGGAGGTTGGTGGAGAGAGCCGTGGGAACCAGTAGTGAAGTTGGGAGGTTGGTGGAGAGAGCGGTGGGAACCAGTGCTGAAGTTGGGATGTTAGTGGAGAGAGCGGTGGGAACCAGTGCTGAAGTTGGGAGGTTGGTGGGAGAGAGCGGTGGGAACCATTGCTGAAGTTGGGAGGTTGGTGGGAGAGAGCGGTGGGAACCAGTGCTGAAGTTGGGAGGTTGGTGGGAGTGAGCGGTGGGAACCAGTTGTGAAGTTGGGAGGTTGGTGGAGAGAGCGGTGGGAACCAGTGCTGAAGTTGGGAGGTTGGTGGAGAGAGCGGTGGGAACCAGTAGTGAAGTTGGGAGGTTGGTGAAGAGAGCAGTGGGAACCAGTAGTGAAGTTGGGAGGCTGTTGGAGAGAGCGGTGGGAACCATTGCTGAAGTTGGGAGGTTGGTGGAGAGAGCAGTGGGAACCAGTAGTGAAGTTGGGTGGTTGGTGGGAGAGAGCGGTGGGAACCAGTGCTGAAGTTGGGAGGTTGGTGGGAGAGAGCGGTGGGAAGCAGTAGTGAAGTTGGGAGGTTGGTGGAAGAGAGCGGTGGGAACCAGTGCTGAAGTTGGGAGGTTGGTGGAGAGAGCGGTGGGAACCAGTAGTGAAGTTGGGAGGTTGGTGGGAGAGAGCGGTGGGAACCAGTACTGAAGTTGGGAGGTTGGTGGAGAGAGCGGTGGGAAGCAGTAGTGAAGTTGGGAGGTTGGTGGAAGAGAGCGGTGGGAACCAGTGCTGAAGTTGGGAGGTTGGTGGAGAGAGCGTTGGGAACCAGTAGTGAAGTTGGGAGGTTGGTGGAGAGAGCGGTGGGAACCAGTGCTGAAGTTGGGAGGTTGGTGGAGAGAGCGGTGGGAACCAGTGCTGAAGTTGGGAGGTTGGTGGGAGAGAGCGGTGGGAACCAGTGCTGAAGTTGGGAGGTTGGTGGAGAGAGCGATGGGAACCAGTAGTGAAGTTGGGAGGTTGGTGGAGAGAGCGGTGGGAACCAGTGCTGAAGTTGGGAGGTTGGGGGAGAGAGCGGTGGGAACCAGTAGTGAAGTTGGGAGGTTGGTGGAGAGAGCGGTGGGAACCATTGCTGAAGTTGGGAGGTTGGTGGAGAGAGCGGTGGGAACCAGTGCTGAAGTTGGGTGGTTGGTGGAGAGAGCGGTGGGAACCACTGCTGAAGTTGGGAGGTTGGTGGAGAGAGCAGTGGGAACCAGTGCTGAAGTTGGGAGGTTGGTGGAGAGAGCGGTGGGAACCAGTGCTGAAGTTGGGAGGTTGGTGGGAGAGAGCGGTGGAAACCAGTAGTGAAGTTGGGAGGTTGGTGGAGAGAGCGGTGTGAACCAGTGCTGAAGTTGGGAGGTTGGTGGGAGAGAGCGATGGGAACCAGTAGTGAAGTTGGGAGGTTGGTGAAGAGAGCGGTGGGAACCAGTAGTGAAGTTGGGAGTTTGGTGAAGAGAGCGATGGGAACCAGTGCTGAAGTTGGGAGGTTGGTGGGAGAGAGCGGTGTGAACCAGTAGTGAAGTTGGGAAATAACAACAGAAAACGCTGGAAAAATTCAGCAGGCCAGGCAGCATCCGTGGAGAGAGAAACATTTAACGTTTCAGGTCAAAGACCCTTCGTCAGAACTGAGAAAACGCAGGAAATTAAACAGATTAAAAAGCATATTTGGGGGCTGGGAAATGGTGGAGGGGATGAAAGATCAAAAGGGAAGTTCTGTGAGAGGTGAAGGGACATTATGAGATATTCGGACGAGACGAGTTGGTAATAGGACAGGTAAAGAGGCAAAGGATGGCTCTAGATGAAGTGTGAAATACGCTGGCAGAATGAAAGACAGCTGCCACGTGGGAGAGAAAAAAGGGAAAAAGCACAAACCAAAAGTGTGGATAAAAAATATATAAAAATATGATAGGGGCCGAGGTTATGAACTGAAATTTTTGAACTCTGTGTTGAGTCCGGAAGGCTGTAAAGTGCCTAATCGGAAGATGAGGTGCTGTTCCTCGAGTTTACGGTGAGCTTCCGTGGAACAATGCAAGAGGCCGCAGGTGGTGAGGTCTGAGTGGGAATGGAGCGGTGAATTGAAATGACAGGCGATCGGAAGCTCGGGGTCATCCTTACGGACTGAACGGAGGTGTTCCGCAAAACGGTCACCCAATCTGCATTTGGTCTCCCCAATGTAGAGAAGACCACATCGTGAGCAGCGAATACAGTATACTAGATTGCAAGAAGTACAAGTAAATCGCTGTTTCACCTGGAAGGGGTGTTTGGGGCCCTGGACAGTGGGAAGGGGGGAGGTATAAGGGCAGGTGTTGCATCTCCTGCGCTTGCACGGGAAGGTGCCGGGTGAAGGGGTGCTGGGGGTGATAGAGGTGTGGACTAGGGTGTCTCGGAGGGAGCGGTCCCTATGGAATGCTGAAAGGGGAGGGGAGGGGAAGATGCATTTGGTGGTGGGATCACGTTGGAGGTGGCGGAAATGGCAGAGAATGATCCATTGAATGTGGAGGCTGGTGGGGTGAAAGGTGAGGACAAGGGGAACCCTATCGTGGTTCCGGGAGGGAGGGGCAGGGGTGAGGGCAGAAGTGTGGGAGATCGAATGGACACGGTCGAGGGCTGTGTCAACCACGGTAGAGGGGAATCCTCGGTTGAGGAAAAAGGAAGTCATGTCAGAAGCACTGGTATGGAAGGTGGCATCGTCGGAGCAGATGCGGTGGAGATGGAGAAACTGGGAGAATGGAATAGAGTCCTTACAGGAGGCGGGGTGGGAGGAAGTGTAGTCCAGGTAGCTGTGGGAGTCAGTGGGCTTGTAGTGAATGTTGGTCAATAACCTATCCCCAGAGATGGAGACGGAGAAGTCGAGGAAGGGAAGGGAAGAGTCGGAGATGGACCATGTGAAGGCGAGGGAAGAGTGGAAATTGGAGGCAAAGTGAATGAAATTTTCTAGTTCAGGGCGAGAGCAGGAAACGGCACCGATACAGTCATCAATGTACCGGAAAAAGAGGTGAGGGAGGGGACCTGAGTAGGACTGGAACAAAGAGTGTTCCACATAGCCCACGAAAAGGCAGGCATAGCTAGGACCCATGTGGCTACCCATAGCAACACCTTTGATTTGGAGGAAATGAGTGGAGTCAAAGGAGAAGTTGTTCAATGTGAGAACTAGTTCAGCCAGGCGGAGGAGGGTGGTGGTGGATGGGGACTGGCTGGGCCTCTGTTCAAGGATGAAGCAAAGCGCCCTCAGGCCATCCTGGTGGGGGATGGAGGTGTAGAGGGATTGTACGTCCGTGGTGAAAAGGAGGCAGTTGGGGCCAGGAAACTGGAAACTGTTAAAGTGGCGGAGGGCGTCAGAAGAGTCGCGGATGTAGGTGGGAAGGGACTGGACAAGGGGAGAAAAGATAGAGTCGAGCTAGGAAGAGGTAAGTTCCGTGGGGCAAGAACAGGCTGAAACGATGGGTCTACCAGGGCAGTCCTGTTTGTGGATCTTGGGAAGGAGGTAGAAGCAGGCTGTGCGGACTTGGGGAACTATGAGGTTGGCGGCCTTGGGGGGGAAGATCTCCAGAGGAGATGAGGTCAGTGACAGTCTTGGAAATGGTGGTTTGATGTTCGGTGGTGGGGTCATGGTCCAGGTGGAGGTAGGAGGAGTTGTCAGAGAGTTGGCGTTCAGCTTCCGCTAGGTAGAGGTCAGTTTGCCAAACAACAACAGCATCGCCCTGGTCAGCAGGTTAAATGACAACGTCGAGTTTGGATCTGAGAGAATGGAGTGCTGCAAGTTCAGAGGGAGGTAGGTTGGAGTGAGTGAGGGGAGCAGAGAAATGGAGATGGCCGATGTCACGGCGACAGTTAGCAATGAAAAGATCTAGAGAGGGTAAGAGGCCAGGGGGAGGGGTCCAGGTAGAACGGGAATACTGAAGTTGGGAGGTTGGTGGGAGAGAGCGGTGGGAACCAGTGCTGAAGTTGGGAGGTTGTTGGGATAGAGCGGTGGGAACCAGTGCTGAAGTTGGGAGGTTGGTGGGAGAGAGCAGTGGGAACCAGTGCTGAAGTTGGGAGATTGGTGAGAGAGAGTTGGGAGTTGAGTGAAAGGGAGCAATGGGAATCAAGACTTAAGTTGGAAGTCGGTTGGAAAAGCAGTGGTGGGGCAATACTCGTGTTGGGGGAGAGAGAACAACCATGCCTGTTTGAGTGTTTGAATAGTTTTAATATAGCACAGCCAGTGAGTGAGTGAATTACCATGCAGTCCTACATAGCTTTAGGGGAGCAGGATTTTCTGATTTTACCCACAAATGTCCATGATTTCTGCCAAACGTTGCCATGGCTTATCACCAGCCTTTTCCCATTGCTCCTATATCACTGCCATTTTTGTTATCCTTTCACCTGCATTACTACTATGCTCAAAATGCCTGTTGGACAATGTTTTATTTAAAAAAATATTTTGCATATAACAAGAACTGTGGGCTGGATTTTCTCAGTGGTGTCGGGATGGTGGTGGGATAGCTGGTTGCCGGGTTCTGGTCCTGCTCTCGGCTGCAGCCACTCTGTCAAAGGGATTTTCCCTTGATTGGCCTGGTTAAGCTCACCCTGCGGGCTTCCCAGCCAATTAACAGGAAGAGGGTCTGATGACGTTATTTGATGATGCATCATCAGCCGGTCTCCTTAAAGGGACCATGGCCACATTGAGTTTGACAGTTGTTCTGTCAGTGTTCTGCAGCATTGAGGTGCTGCAAACACTGACAAGCACTGCACAGAGGTGGATGTTTGTACCCAGGCTCTCCAATGACTCCCGCCATATGCTTATGGAGGGAGTCACAGCACACAGGGAGGTTCTCTTCCCTTCCAAGGGTGGAAGAAACCTCCCCAGGACACCAACACAGCCTGGTTGCACATTGCACAGGAGGGCAAAAGCAGGGATGTTGTCAGGAGTCCCTGGCTGCAGTGGCACCAACCTTTCAATGATCTCAGTAGATCACGAAACGTTACTGCCAAGCCACACTCAACCTCATCCTGCTGTGCCACTCATCACATCCCCATCACTTTGCCTTCCCTACCCTACTCCTGCACATCTTTACTCACACCAACTTACCTTGCAACTCCACCCATCCCTCACTATCTACATTATCACTTCCCCATCTGACTAGCCACCCCTCACACTCACTCTCATCCTACTGCAAGCATACCAACTAACAGCACACAAGGGTAGGCACTTGAGAGGTTTAGCCAATGTTCATGTGAAGTTTCTGGTAATTTGTTGTCATACAGTGAAATCTATATTTTCAAAACTGCCCCTTATTGGACAGATCTGTGTACATCTTGAGAAGTGTCTTACTGAGTTCCAGTGAATGTTGAGACATAACTCCCAACGCCCCCCCTCCTCACGCCGCTATAGTGATGAGTGTGCATAGAATGGCTTGGATATTAAAGGGATGCTTTACGGTGCTGGTGTGGGATGGTGTCAACCTGGCACATCATGTGGCAACCAGGGTTTACAGCATCAAGTGAAGAAAATCTGGCCATGGTGATGCCATCGCTGGCTTCCCAGGCAGCAATGTTACCAGGGGCTGATGCTTTGTGTCCAGTGCAGCATCAGGTGAAGGTGGAGAAGGTTGGTGTTGTTGGTGCTGCTGGTGTGCCTGGTGATGTTGGTGTTGGGGCTGAGTGCGGAAGGAATCAGAGAGGCAAGGTGACATAGTTTCTAGGGCACCGATGTTGCTGCAATAGATGGCAGCTGCAGGTGAGATGACAGAAGCGATCTGTCAATGGTGAGAGGTTGTTGCAATGAGGTGGCACTGTATATACAGTTGCCTCTAAACACTTGAAAGCTAAAGAAATCTCTATGGAGGAAAAATTGAGTTGGTAGCGCCTTAAGAGGGCGCTAAGTGGGGCGCAAACCAACTAGCACCCGGGCGCAGCACTGCCCACGCCTCCCGCAAAATTCAGCGGGAGGTTAGTGGTGACGCTAACCGGTAGCGCCCTGTGGCGCTGCGCCGCAGGTGATGATGTCATTGGTGTGCGCAGCGCCTTGCTCACGCCCCGGCCACGATCTTCGGGAGCACCCCCTGATTTACCGCCGGACGCTATGTCCAACAGGGTCAGGGGGGCATACCTGCGGCCAGGGAGGCGCAATTTAAAGGCGAGGTGCGGGGGCGGCCATTTTTGTTGCTGGCCACCTGCCAGCACCTGCCTGCGTTCCCGTCCCCGGCCTCCTGAACCTCCCCCCCCCACCCCCCGGGGAGTGCCGGCTGTGCTCCAAGAGCCCAGCACTTCTCTTGAGTGCCGGGCTCTTTTGCCTAAACTCCCGATCCCCGGGGGCCCAGCTGGGCCCCAGGTCGCGCTGCACAAGGCCCCTCCCCTTTAAGAAGGGGAGGAAGGCCTGCAATACTGCGGCACGTAGCGCCATGATATTCACTCGCAGCGCCCCAAGAGGGATGCAGGGCGCTTCCAGTAGCGCCCCGCTTCCCTCTTGGGGCGCAACCACTCAATTACTGGCGCGGGGGCGCTAATTTTTCCAGGGCGCTACTTTTAGCGCCCCGGTGCTCAATTTTTAGCCCTAAATGTCTTACAAATGCAGTAACCAACAGTTTCTGCGCTCTGAAACTGACCATCTGCAACATGGCATCCTTTACACCACTTCTGCAACTGTCAGCTTATCAGACACATCAGAGCAGACTCAGCTCACGCCAGGGTGAGCTGGTGTGTTCCCCGAGCAGCGGGTAACCTGTGGGGGAGCACCTAAAATTGGAAGGAAGCCTCAAAAAAACCATGAAATTGGCTGTTAACAAGCCATTTAAGTGGCTCAATTGTCTCCCCCACCGCTTGGTGTCGGGTCAGTTCTCCGTTGACAGACGTGACACCTGGGAGACTCGCGTGGAGGCGCGTTGACAGCGGGTTTCCTACCCACTTTCAATCTTTGCTACTTTGACAGCAGACCCGCCTCCAACCCCGCCCTCTGAGTGCCAGCAAAATCCAGCCCAAATGGGATACCCTGGAATAGCTTTAACTTACTGATTCAAGTCTATTGTTCGAATTATTATATTCATAAACCATTCAAGCATTTGTGGCACCATTGAAAATGCTTGATTGAATTACTGCTTTAGAACTTGCTGCAGACTAATGCCTTGTATCAAATTACGTATTTTCTATCAAAGTGATTGAGCCTTATTTTGCTAACTGAAAAAGTTTGTGGGCGTAGAAAGAGAAAAGGCTGCCGGTCAATTTTATCTGTGAAGCTTTCCGGTAATAACATGATCGATTGTGAAATTTGCTCCCAATATCTTCATTAAGATATTGTGATATTGCCTGGGGACTGTGACTCAGCCATGATAAAACATATTTTCTAATATGCCTTCCAGCCATGAGATGCAATTTGCTTGGATGAGATTGTTTCATCTTATGCAATTCTCCAGTGAAAAGGTATAGGCCTTACACGTCACTGGTAATTAAACTTACTGTCATTCTACAATTTAGCGCTAGGTCATAGCACCTGGATTACAATTTACAAGTTTTTTTCAACTATTTTTAAAATGGAAATTTATTTCTAATTGATAAAGTCTTTGCTAGTTCATGCTGATAAACTAAAATAGTTGTGTGCTGGCCATATATTTTTTTTCATGTCAAAGAATTTTTATGTTAAACCTGAATCCCAACCCCATAAAATTGTAAATTCTTCAAATATTACTAAAGTGGCAGTCATTTATACATAACTTGCTGTTGAATTAACTGCGTGTGTCCTTGTTTTATATTCCATCATGTATATTGGTTGCACTCTCGCCTCTGAGTCAGAAGGTTGTAGGTTCAAGCCCTACTCCAGAGACTTGAGCACATGATCTAGGCTGACGTTTCAGTGCAGTACTGAGGGATTGCTGCACTGTCGGAGGTATATTTCTTTCAGATGAGATGTTAAGCCAATGCTCAGGTGGATGTAAAAAAAAATGTTTTGCCGGCGCTCAGAGTGCGGGTTTGGAGGCGGGTCGCTGTCAAAATCAAAATGATTGACAGCGGGTTGGGAACCCGCTGCGAACCCGCCTCCATGTAAGTTTCCAAAGTGTCGAGTCTGCGATTTTAGAACAGACCCGACACCAAGTGGTGGGGGAGGCATTTAAGATAGTTAAAAGCTTGTTAAATGCTTGTTAACTACTATTTTGCCAGTCTATTTCTATTTTCCACTTTTTAACGAGGTTCCCGTCGTTCAGAGATCATGTCAGGTAAGTAGGTTGGGTTTTTTATGTCACCCCATTGCTGTGAATAGGTGACAGCTGCAAAAATGGTATTGAAATCTACCAATTCACAGCTGGTCACTTTCCAATGTCAGAAGCTTGAGCTTTATGCAGTTTGGAAGTGTTTGGAGTAAACTCTCAATCCACTGTCACCTCCTTGGAGCAAGCTCTCTCACCATTGACAGATCGCTTCTGTCATCTCAACTTCAGCTGCCATCTATTCCAGCAACATCGGTGCCCCTGAAAAATCTCACCTTGGTCCTCTGAATCCCTCCACGATCAGCCCCAGCACCAAAATCACCAGGCACACCAACATCAACAATAACAACACCAAACTTCTCCGCAATCACCCGATGCTGCACAGGAGACAGGGCATCAGCACCCGACAACATTGCTGCCCGGGAGGCCAGGGATGGCATCACCATGGCCAGATTTACTTCACTTGATGCTATACACCCTGGCTGCCACATGATGCACCAGGTTGAAAGGATTATTACTAGTCCTAGCCCCTTTAGGGCTACCCCAGATCAGGCGTATTCCCCAGACGTTCACTTTCAACTAAAGTTAGAGGTAGCCGAATCCTAAAGACGCTTAATTGGGTCTAAAGGTCCAGACTATCTCTCCCTAAAGGAAAGGAACAACCTGAAGATGTTACCATCCTCCAGATAGCACTTTTAATAAGTTTAGCTAGACTGTAACCTTCCGGATATTATGAGGGTCCGGAAAACTCCCCCAGAATTCTGCAACTTCTCACCAAGGAGCGTACAGAGATTGAGTTTGCGAGTTTGATACAGAAGTACTATGTGAGACAATTCTAAAAATATATAGATTTATTAAAGAACCGACATGTAATTTACAGTTGATGTTGCAATTGCAACATTAACAGTTCCAAAAACAAAAATCTTACAATTCTATTGTCAGATATCCTTATTCTCAAACCTTAACTTCTCCAGTTTTACAGTTCTTAGTTTAATCCAGGATATCCACCAAAATATCAAATACCTTTGATACCTGAGTCACAAAGAGTTGAAGATTACAGAGCCTGCCTCTGAAGCCGAGAATCGCTTTGCCCCTTCACAGCGAATCTGTCTTCCCATTTGAAAGTTAAATTTTTATACCCTTTTTGCAGTGGTATTTCCTTTGAAGTTTTCTACTGATGTAAGCTAATTATCTCTAGTCATTTTTCTGTTGACCCCTGCTATTTTTACAGTTAGATCAGCTTGTAGCAAGCAGACTCGTGTCTCTCCTTTAGGTGTTCGAATGTAACAGCAGGTGCATTTATTTGATGTCATTCTTACCAAAGTCTTCTATTTGTGTCTTTTTACGATGTGTAAATTAAAAACACCTCAACCGGGTGCACCACTGTCGTCTTAGTTACCTCAACTGGTTGCAACACAGTCTCGTGTCTCCTAGGTGTTCTAAGTTCAACACAAAAACAATGTGACGGCTGGTGCCTCCCCCACTTGATGCCATTCCCATGAAGGCATATGTTTCTTAATTTTTATGTGTTTCTTTCTGAAGTGTAATTATAACACCTTAACAGGGTATATCATTGTGTTCTGTCCAAGGCTGCAGACTTTCAGGAATCTCCAACCTCCTGTTTCAATAAGGCTATTGATTCAGTGTCAACAACTTATCTTATCTCAATAGCTTGTATGCTGTTTACAGCTTCTCCATTGTTAGGTTTTTAGATTTTCAAGCCCAGTATGTCATATTTCAAAGGCCAGAATATTTCATAGAATGGTGTATTTTTCTGAATATGGCTTATTCCTTCACAGGGTTGCCACAACCCCACACCAGCACCATAAAGCATTCCTACAATGTCCAAGCCATTCCTTTCACACTCATCACAATTGTGGGGGGGGGGGGGGTTGGGGGATGGTGAAGTTATGTCTCAACATTCACTGGAACTCAGTAAGACACTTCCAAAGGTGAGCACAGATCTGTCCAATAAGGTGAAGTGTTGAAAATATAGATTTCAATGTTTGACAACACATTAACAGAAAATTCACATGAACATTGGCTAAACCACCCAGATGACTACCCTTTTATGTTGTTAGTTTGTATGCTTGCAGTAGGTTGAGGGTGAGTGTGAGGGGTGTGTAGTGAGATGGGGAAGTGATTATGTAGATAGAGAGGGATGGGTGGAGGTGCAAGGTGAGTTGGTGTGAGTAGGGATGTGCAGGAGTAGGGTAGGGAAGGTAGAGTGATGGGGATGTGATGAGTGTGGCTTGGCAGTAACATTTCGTGATCTACTGAGATCTTTGAAAGGTTTGTGCCACTGCAGCCTGGTCTTCCTGACAACATCCCTGCTTGTGACCTCCTGTGCAATGTGCAACCAGGCTACACTGGTCTCCTGGGTAGGTGTACTCCATCTATGGGAAGGGAAGAGAATCTCACTGCCTGCTGTGACTCCCTCCAAAGCATATGGAGGGAGTCATGGGAGAGCCTGGGTGCAGCCATGCACCTCTGTGCAGTGCTTGTCAGTGTCTGCATCACCTCAATGCTGTAGAACACTGACAGCACAACTGTCAAGATCAATTTGGACATGGCCCCTTTAAGGAATCTGCTGATGACGTATCATCAAATGACTTCATCAGACCCGCTTCCTATTAATTGGCCAGGAACCTCGTAGGTGGGATTAACAAGCCCAACCAATTAAAAATTGCTTGGAGATTGTGGGCTGCAGTAGGCAGTGGGCTGGGACCGTGGCACTGACCCCGGCCGCCCCGGACCCGCCTTGGTTGGCAAAATCGCGGCCTGTGTTTCAGTAGTAAATTTCACTTTACATTTATTTTGTTTTTCCTCACTCTAATGCGCACACATACATTGCATACAGATGACCAAAATTATATTTCCTTACTTTTTTTTAGAAAGAAACTTAACAGAATTTTTGAATCAGTTTTGCAAATAAATACAAATTGGAACAAGCATGCTTGAGAGGCATGTCCTGATGCAATGGAATCTCCTTATTAGCCCTGGTTGGCTTTGTTCATATCAAATTCTGCCTCAGTGTTGCACCTTTCCACTTTTCCTGCTGGAAAATGTCCAAATGTATCTGAATGTGAGCAGTTTGATTTTTGACAAGCTTGATTGACGTGCCCAAACTCTCATGTCTACAACTGTGGCCTGATTTGTGCATATTTCTAGTAGTGTATATTTCTGGTTTCTTTTTCAAACCTAATGTTGACCCTTAAGACACTTATCGGTTTTATGTCATTTGGATTTTTATTGGCTGCAGTGTCATATTCTGACAGCTATCTATGCTGGGACACAGGCCGGAATCTTTACTTTGGAGTCGGGTTGTATGCGTGCGGGCCGCCTAGCGGGTCGGGAAACCAAAGATGTGAACAGCACGTTCTGCAGTGCAAGTTTTATTTAATTGCCCCAATTAAAACAGTCATGCACATTTCCTGGCCCAATTAAATGGAGCGGGTCTGATGAGGTCATCGATGACTCTTTCCAGTGCTGATATTTAAAGCAGCCTTGCACACATCTCATTTGAAGGTTGATGTAGGAGTGAATAAGTTGGTTTCCAGAGGTCTCAGTAACGTGATAAAACTGCTAAAACTGTGGGTCGTGGAAATGAGGTAGAGGGCTGCACCAAGATTCAACGATGCCTCCCTCGAAGTTCTGGTGCAGGCAGTAAGAGCACGCAGGGAGGTCCTCTTCCCTAGCGATCGACGCAAATGACCACCCAAAGATACAAACAGGGCATGGCTGGAGATCGCAGAGAGGTCGGTAGCAGGGATGTGGTCAGGAGGATGTGGATCCAGTTAAGGAAATGATTCAATGAACTCCTGAGGTTAGGAAAGGTGAGTGCAATGCCACACTCACCTGAATCCTAATTTACCTGTCACCACAACCCTATCACTCTGCCTTCCAAGCCTACTCCTGCACATCATTCCTCACACCAACCTACCTTGCAGGTCCACCCTTCCCTCCCTGTAAATATACATACTTACATCCCCATCTGACTAACCACCATGAACACTCACCCTTATCCTAATGCAATTATAGCAAGTAACACCACAGCAGGAGGCCATTTGGCAAATGTCACACCACTCCCTCATAGTCATCCTCTACAGATGTAGCCCATCCATTCCTTGCACTCATTTCATCACTCTCATTCAAAGTTCTCTTCTTTCCATCCTTGCAGGAGAAGAGAGCCCACAACAATAGGGAGAGGCAGAGAACCGGAGATGGCCCTCCAGTCAGAGACAGAAAGAGGGGGACATCCTAGCAACCTGGTGACAGAATTACATCTCATACAGCCACATGGCATACAGCAGTCACTCATATGGGGACTAATGTCAGCAGCCAGTGAAATGTCATCATGATCATAATTGTAACACTTTTAATTCATCTCTTTACTCTCCCACAGGTCCACCAATTGCCCCCACCACCCCTACCGACCAGCCGGAGGAGGAAGACGACTCCTCAGAGGATGCTCCAGCCTCTGAGGGTGCACCATCGGCAGACCCAAGCGCAGCCAGCACCAGCGCAGATACAGACACCACAGTGGGTCCTGTGCAAGATAGAGTAGTGTTGTCACCTGGCGTCTCTCACATCACAAGTGAGTAAGAGCAGATGGCATTGACAGAGACACCAGTGGAAACTCCTCGCCGGAGCGCACAGGACACTCCAAGCTCTGCTGAGTTGCATGCAGATGCTGAATCTCGGGGGGCCATCGAGAAAGAAGGTGATCTTGGAGGGGCAGCAAGAATCGCACGAGGCTCTGGCAGTTTTTGCAGTAACGATGTCTGCAAATATGCAGAAATTGGAGGAATCCATCTCCAACATAAGCACCACCATCTTGCAAGCGTTGGCGACAATGTGCTGTTCCATGGAAAGGATGGCCACCTGCATGGAGCAGCAAATGCTCCAGATCAATGAGAACATGCTTGCTGTGGCCAACAGATGACAGACGCTCATAGACCTCATCTCGAGGAGGGTGATGAACGTAGACTTGGGCATTCATCGCCCCACTGATGTCCAGCAAGGTGCTCACTAGCTCCTTGCTAGCAGGGAAGTGAGGGTGGCCCATGAGAGGAATGAAAACACAGGGATTGCACCTTGTAGAAGCACTAGGAAAAGAAAAAAGACACAATCCTAGATGCACATGGGTGTATGAACAAATGTTAGCAATAAGTTTCAGTTATATTTATGACAGATACATTTATTTCTTTGCACCACTTTCCTGTCTTGTCCATTTTTGCCTGCTACCTGGGAAGTGACCTTGTCACTTGGAGTGAATGGTAGACATTACTTAACCTCGAGCAATGGGGGTTTGGGTGAGAGGAATAGCTTCGTCATTGTAGGGATGCTTTATGGTATTGTTGGCGGGGGGAACTTAGTACAGCATATGGCAGCAATATGGGTGCATTGGAGCAAGTTCAGTGAATCTGGCCATTATGAGGCCATTCCAGGACTCCTGGGCAGCAAAGTGCATCACTGCTGGTGCCATCTCCACATCAGGTTCCTCCTCCTCCTCCTCGTCTTCCACCTGTTCCTCCTCCTCCTCCTCCTCTGAAAAGGCTGTGCCTTGCTCCTCCTACAGCTCAAATCATCGCTGCTGTTCTATGTTGTGCAGCACGCAGCAAACAGCGATGATTCTGGAGATCCTGGCTGGTGCGTACTGAAGGGCTCCTCCAGATCTGTCAAGGCATCTGAAGTGCATCTTCAGCATGCCTATTACTTGCTCTATGACACATCTGGTAGACATGTGGCTCTCATTATAATGCTCCTGGGCCTCAGTACTTGTGTTCCTCAAGGGTGTCATGAGCCACGTCTTCAGTGAATAGCCCTTGTCTCCAAGCAGCCAGCCGGTAAATCTGTTTGGAGGTGCAAAGAGCTGAGGGAGGCTGGACTGGCGCAGCACAAAAGAGTCATGACAGCTGCCATGGAATCTGGCACACACATTAATGATGATCTTTTTTATGGTTGCAGATGAGCTGCACATTGAGGGAGTGCAAGCCCTTGCGGTTCACAAACACTCCTGGGTGATGTGGGGGTGCCTTGATGGCCACATGTGTGCAGTTGATGATGCCCTGCACCTGTGGGAAGCCAGCCAGAGCCACTTAGCCAAGCGCCCGCTCAGTAACACTGGCTTCATCAGTGGCAAAGTTCACATAATTAGCTGACTTGTCAAACATGGCATTGGTTACCTTGGTGATGCATCTGTGGGCGGCCGACTGTGAGATCCCACAAATGTCTGCTGCAGATCCCTGGAAGGAGCCTGAGGCGAAGAAGTTGAGGGTGGTGGGGACTTTGCCAGCCACTGGTGAGGCATATCTACCAGGTCCTCTGGGCAGCAGGTCTTGTTCCAGCAAGCTACAAATGTCTGTGATGACCTGGCGCAATAACCTGAGCCTCCTGAAGCACTGCTGTTCAGTCATGTCCAGGAAGCTCATCCTCTGCCTGTATACCCTGTGTTGGGGGTCTCGCCTCTGGCATGGTGCAGCCCTGTGCTGACCCCCTCTCTCCTGTGGAGCATCAGGTCATTGAAGAGAAGGCTGCAGGTGTTATTGCTGATGCTGCTGGTATTGTGGCTGCTGCTGCTGGTGTGACTGATGTTGTTGGTGCTGGGGTTCACCTTGGTCCAATTCTGAGGTCCAAGGTGAGACAGCATAAGTGGCACCCATGCTGATGTGATAAATAGCAGGTGTTGTTTTAAAACAACCTTCTGTTGTTCACTTGAATAGTAACGATTTCAGTCTTCTGGTTATAATCATTTTTTATTCTTTAACTTCAGCATAAAAAGCAATTTACAAGCAGACTATAGGCACAGATAGACAATGCAAACCTAGTCATGAGTCCCTTCTCGTGCTGCTTGAACAAAGGAAAAAGCTTATATTTATACACTGTTTTCTTATTAAACTGGAACTGCCATTGCCTAATATGGTAGTCTCTGGCTACTGTATAGTCCAGAGACACAAGTCTACATTCTCTTCAACGTACATCAACAACGTTCGATGCACATTAAAATACCGTGGCCTTGCTGTGGTAAGCATAACCTTTCTAGTCTCTAGATATTCTTATCATAAACATAATATTTCTAATCTAAACATTCTATTATAAAGATATCCAAGGCCCTTTGGTTGCGAACACCGGCTGTTGCGAAGTGAAATCTGTATCTCTCTTTCTCTAATAATGCCAAACAAATTTTTCCCTATATTGAATGAACTAAACATGGACACCTTTCAGAAGCTGAATTAACTGAGTTCTATATGCCAACAGCAGGTAAAGTAGAAATCAGAGGTCCAATGCCTCAGTGTTTTGGTAGCGACTAGCAATGTGGTGTGATTGGTTTCCGAGGCTGCAGAAATGACCTGCAAACTGCTGACAGCTAAATCTCTTCACAAAATGGAGTCAGCAAGAGCCTTTCCATTAACCAAGTAATCAGATGTAATGTCAGAGCATTTATGTGTTTTTCCCAGCTCTCAATTAATGGACTCGCACAATGACCACTGAACTTCCGCCTCCCCTTTATAGGTGAGGTTCCCGAGGTGCGTGAATCCCGTAAGCAACAAGTTAAAGCCAAATCCTGATGTTAAAAAGCCACTTAAGGATCTCTCAACAAGCATTCAAGTACTTCAATGAGGTCGCCCGCCTCTGCCAAACGAGTCCGTGCTGGGAAACATGCCCGAGTTAAATGCGGAAGTCGGTGGGATAACAGTGGGTTCCCGACACGCTGGCAAGTTCAGCGATTTTTACTGCTGACCCGCCCCCAAACCCACACGCTCGGGACTGGGAAAATTCTGGCCATCATGTTTGTTTTTACTGTTTCACCAGGAACTTCAAAATCAAATCAATTTAAGGTTGCTTTTTAATATTGCTCATGTTTCTTAGTTTCAAATTATTCTGCTTGCAGAACTTGTTGGGTATGAGCTGACTGCAATGATAATGAAAGAAAGACATCAGTTATGAAATCAATACACTGGTTACAAAATTAAGACAAAACAGCACTGGATATATCTGAGGAATGGTCACAGCAATTAAAACATGTTAGTAGCACCAAAAGTCATAGAAGACTGTAAGCTTTTTATTTCGACTGGCATTAAATTGACAGCAAGACCAATTCTTTTGAAACAATTTGGAATAAGTTTATTAAACACACAAATTCATGCAAGTTTATTAAACACACACACTCATGCACATCAAAACAATAGCGTACTGGTATTTATGGACTCTATTTTACAGGGAGGGAGGGCTTCTTGTTCTTCCGCGTGGTCGTCCAGAGAGAGAGAGAGAGCCTTTGGGTTCCTTGTTTTATATCTTTTTAAGTCCATTGTCTCTACTCTAAATTGCTAAGACCCCATGATTGGGTCTTAGATTCATGGCAGTTCTTGATTGGCTTTCATTTGTACATGTGTCTGACTGCAGTGGCTGGTGCCATTTCTTGCTTAAGTTAATTGTTTGTTGACACCTTTTAGTGGCTCTTGAGTTTCGATGGTGAGTTTTCGATGGTGTCTCTGTGGGGGGTTATCCTGTTATGCAGGTTTCCTTTGTTAAGTTTGTGCCGTTGCCTTACCATGGGGAGATCCATACACATCAAATTTATCTTTATTACATACATCTTATATTAATAGTCTCGAGTCCATCACACATACAAAACATATATTTTTATTCTTACAAGACAATACAAGTGATGGATTCTGTCAAAGGAACAATCCACAGGAGATGGCTGAAACTATAGCCTGTACAGGAGAAAGAAACTATCCTGAGATGTCAACAACTGCAGTTTTAAGACCAAGGCTAGACCATGAATGAAGATGATGATGGTGGTACTGGCCAACACGAATATCAAGAGGCTGTGATGTACCATAGTGACTTTTTTTTTCCTTTTCTCACAAAAAAGAGCCTTGGTCAAACCCCATCTGGATTCATCTGTCTCGGGAAAGCGGAGCGGGTACAGTGCAGATTCACCAGAATGATATTAGTGCTTAAAGGGTTAAATTACGAGGACAGGTTACATAAACCTGGTTTGTATTCTCTTGAGTTTAGCAGGTTGAGGGTTAATCTATTGAGGTCTTTAAAATGATTAAGGGATTTGAAAGAGTAGATACAGATTAACAATTCCCTCTGGTGGAGGAATCCAGAAGAAGGCAGCATGATTCACAAATTAGAGCTCGAAGCCAAGTCAGGAAGCACTTTTCTTTGCACAAAGTGTAGTGGAAATCTGGAACTCTTTGCTTCAGAAGGCTGTGAATGGTGGGTCAATTGAAAATTTCAAGATTGAGATTGATAGATTATTTTTAGGTAAGGGTATCAAGGGATATGGAGCAAAGGTGGGTAATGGAATTGAAGTACAGATCAGCTATGCTCTATTAGAATGGCAGAACTTGCTTGAGGGC
Organism: Somniosus microcephalus; assembly: GCF_052327205.1. Taxonomy (NCBI): domain Eukaryota; kingdom Metazoa; phylum Chordata; class Chondrichthyes; order Squaliformes; family Somniosidae; genus Somniosus; species Somniosus microcephalus. The sequence continues at coordinate 62,531,061 of NC_141001.1, read as the reverse complement.
TTAAATGGCCTACTCCTGATCCTATGTTCCTTTCTATCTTCATGGATTTTCTGAGTGTGAGTTAATACCAAATATTTCTGAATTGTGGGCATTTTTTAATCTAGATGTTTACAAGCAGATACTGGGTCAAGAAGTGCCCATGGTAATTTCTCTGTGGATCTTTAAGACTGTTTATGTGAAACAGACTTTCAACCCACCATTTATAAATTAGATTTGAGCCAATGGCCAGAGGTGAAAGTCAAGGCGCCCAGTATTGTGCAGCATTCTATGTATTTCTATGTTGCGGTTGCTGTTGACTATATACCTTCAGAAGCTAATAAGAGCTGTGTGTGGGCTTGAACACCAGCTTGCTATTCAATGCTGTGAATGATGAAAATAGGAATATTGATTATGGCTTAAAACATTTTTAAATTTTTTTTGCAATGATGTTTCTCTTTTAGGTGGATGGTGTGCTGTGCTTGGCTGATCTCCTCACGAATGAAACAAACTCTGAAGCCACACGTGCAGAAGCTGCAGCCGTGGTGTCACAGATTACATCTCCACACCTCACCTTCACACAGCATCTCAGCAGCTTCTTAGAGAACATGGAGGACATAGTAACAGCACTTATCAGTGAGTATCTCTCGGGCACAGCTCAGTCAATGAGAAGCTAACCTGAGAGGAAAAAGTTGAACTCTTTATGCTTTTCAGCAGGGGTAAGGGATTTTGTTTGTGTGGTTTTTTTCCCCAATAAAGCTTAAGTAGCAAGAAATTCGGCCCTGAGAGGCCACCTGCTTTTTTCATGTTACTTGAATATTATTGAGGGCCTAGGAAAGTAAAATCGAAGCAGAATGGTGTTTTCTCTGTGTCAAAAGTGCATTCTTAACATTGTACAAAGTATCTGCTGGATCTTGGCTTTTATCTGGTTTTCAACATAATTCTAAATGATCATGTTGAATGTATTGCAGATTGTCTCTGATTTATAAGCACGACAATGGCCTAAAGATCTTAGTATTAAAATGATTATGCTAATTGTGAAAAAATGGTGACCTTTTACATTGCCAATGCATTACATGCTGTGTGGGGGCATTCAGTGAGGAGCATACCCCTGTTGTGAATTTTGTTTCTAAAATATGTGGGGATATTTAAAATAATCAAGTCTTATTTAATTTTTGGAGCATTAATATGTGTAGAAGGTGTTTTAATGAATCTCATTATACAGTGTGAATTGTCTCTATCTGCCCTCATAAATGCCAGTTTGCCATCTTGAAAATCCCTTAAGTGGGAATTTGGTGTTGTGTTCACGGATTGCCTCAGCTCCAAATAGTGCAGCTTGCACCAGTGATTTAGAGCACCATTTAGAACATTTGACTGTGTGACGGTGATGGTACAAATATAAATATCGTCTCAAGTTTGCTGACAGTTGTGCAGAACGTGCTAGTGAGCAGTTATTGTGTAAATAAAATTGGGGTTCTGACAAAATAACCATTCTTCTATAAGTAGTAATTGGATGATGACATTACTGTGGACGGAATGATTTCAATCCTAATCAACTGAAGTATCGAACATGAGTGAGATTTTAAAAGAAAATTACATTCTCTGAGATTTCTCCTATTATCTCTGTTAGTCTGGGTGAAATTCCTTGTGATCTTCGACAGTAATGTCCTAATTACGCTGTTATAGTGATGAAAAGATCGAGAAAATTTGTCTTTCATGCATTACTCTGCAAATTTCCTTGATTTTTTTTGCACTAAACACAAATTTCCTCAATCTTTTTGGCTGCTTTGAGAGCCTGCCCACCCAAGCACCACAGAGTTCATTGCTCATTTTCAGAGGGGTGCCAAACGCCTGGTGACGCTGTGCACAAGAATTTCCTGTTTTAATGGCACAACTGCACTTTGGGTAAATTATACCCATCTAAACCATCTAAACTGCTTCCTCAGTCACCAGTTAAAAACGCGACTGAGGATTATGAGAGCTCTGAAGAGTCCCCAAACTTTCTTTGCTGAATTCTAGCTTCACAATTGTTTTTTCAACCTGTTCAACCTGCTCACTGAGACTGCACTTCACCTCCCCACATAGTCTCACCCCACCCTCTACGTATTTTGACCATGTATGAGTTTAACCTATGGCAGAGATTCCCAAGCTATTCTGGCTGAGATTTATAGTGTATGCATGCCCTCCACTCTTTCTAACAGTATTTTTTCATAATTAACGTTAGTGTAGACAATAGCTGGTAACTCAGCAGATTTGTCCCTTTAGCTGTTATAATTATGCTCCCTTACACTTTTGGGTTTTGATATGAAGTCGAATCATATCATTTGAACACACTGGCCGGGAAATTACTTGATTCTGCTTCCTTTTTGCTGGCAATGCTTTGTCAGAAGTGCGGCGGAAATCCCAGTTATGAGTGAAAGGCGTATCCATCGCACTTCTAGTGAAGTGACACCAGTGAAGCGTAAGCAGATCCGAGGAATTTCCTGACCACTATGGCAGTAAAATATAAGGAGGGCTATTTATCTATTGCTTCTGAACATCACGGGGACCTGAGCGCACATGAGGACGTTGAGGCAGGGACCAATAAAAAGGACGCACCGCAGAGCTCAGAACCTTTTAACAAATTTCTGAAGCAGATTGTGGGGGGGTGGGGGGGGAGCACCAATTGTGGCTATTTGTTTATTTCTGTACGATAGCGGGGTCCCCAGGGCTCATAAGCACTTTGAAAAATAAATTTACGCTGTCCAGATGGACAGAACAGATGACAAACAACTTTTGGTTAGCTGAATGAAACATGTTTAAACTGAGGAGTATTGAAAATACCTGTAATGTGTAATTGAATGCAAGGGTTGCCTGAGCTTTGCACAGAGCAGGTCAGGAATCAGCCTGAGAGTTGAGGGGAGGGTTGCAGCGTCATCAATAGAGAAAATATGTATTGCAGGCAATAACTGTTAGTGAGTTACAGCTAGCATTCTGTTTGCGCCCTCCTGATAATCTTGTCCAGTTTGGGAATCGCTGCCCTATGGCATACCTCTTTGTGCCATCATTATGGGGAAGCAGGAGTAACAGCAGCGCTTTTTAAAACATTCGTATATAGGATGTGGGCGTCGCTGGCAAAGCCAGCATTTATTGCCCATCCCTAATTGCCCTTGAGAAGGTGGTGGTGAGCCGCCGTCTTCAACTGCTGCAGTCCGTGTAGTGAAGGTACTCCCACAGTGCTGTTATGGACGGAGTTCCAGGATTTTGACCCAGCGACAATGAAGGATTGGCGATATACTTCTAAGTCAGGATGGTGTGTGACTTGGAGGGGAACTTGGAGGTGGTGGTGTTCCCATGTGCCTGCTGCCCTTGTCCTTCTAGGTGGAAGAGGTCGGGGGTTCGGGAGGTGCTGCCGAAGAAGCTTTGGCGGGTTGCTGCAGTGCATCTTGTAGATGGTACACACTGCAGCCACGGTACGCCGGTGGTGCTGGGAGTGAATGTTTAAGGTGGTGGATTGGGTGCCATTCAAGCGGGCTTCTTGAGTGTTGTTGGAGCTGCACTCATCCAGGCAAGTGGAGAGTATTCCATTACACTCCTGATTTGTGCCTTGTAGATGGTGGAAAGGCTTTGGGGAGTCAGGAGGTGAGACACTCGCCACAGAATACCTAGCCTCTGACCTGCTCTTTTTGCCACAGTATTTATGTGGCTGGTCCAGTTAAGTTTCTGGTCAATAATGACCCCCAGGGTGTTGATGGTGGGGGATTCGGCAATGGTAATACCATTGACGAGGGAACTAGATATAATATCTCCAAGTTTGCAGATGACACAAAGCTGGGTTGGGTGTGTGTGCTGTGAGGAGGATGCAGAGAAACTCCAGTATGATTTGGACAGGTTGGGTGATTGGGCAGATGCATGGCAAATGCAGTATAATGTGGATAAATGCGAGGTTATCCACTTCGGTGGCAAAAACAGAAAGACAGATTATTATCTGAACGGCAAAAGATTGGGAAAAGGGGAAGTGCAACGAGACCTGGGTTTCCTTGTGCATCAGTCGCTGAAGGTAAGCATGCAGGTGCAGCAGGCGGTTAAGAAGGCAAATGGTATGTTGGCCTTCATAGCGAGAGGATTTGAGTACAGGAGCAAGGAAGTCTTGCTGCAATAACAACAGAAAATGCTGGAAATACTCAGCAGGCCAGACAGCATCCGTGGTGAGACCTCACCTTGAGTATTGTGTGCAGTTTTGGTCGCCTTATCTGAGGAAGGATGTTCTTGCCATGGAGAGAGTGCAGCGAAGATTCACCAGACTGATACCTGGGATGGCAGGAATGACGTATGAGGAGAGATTGGGTCGATTAGGCTTATATTCGCCAGAGTTTAGAAGAATGAGAAGGGATCTCATTGAAACTTATAAAATTCTAACAGGACTAGACAGACTAGATGCAGGAAGGATGTTCTCGATGGTGGGGGGAGTCCAGAACCAGGGGGTCACAGTCTAAGAATAAGGGGTAAGCCATTTAGGACTGAGATGAGGAGGAATTTCTTCACCCAGAGAGTGGTGAACCTGTGGAATTCTCTGCCACACAGGGCAGTTGAGGCCAATTCATTAAATATATTCAAGAAGGAGTTGGATATATTTCTTGAGGCTAAAGGGATCAAGGGATATGGAGAGAAAGCAGGGACAGGGTACTGAATTTGGATGATCAGCCATGATCTCATTAAATGGCGGAGCGGGCTCCACGGGCCGAATGGCCTACTCCTGTTCCTATCTACTATGTTTCTATGTTTCTATTGAATGTCAAGGGGAGCTGGTTAGACTCTCGCTTGGAGCTAAGGAGAATAAGGGAACATGGCAGAAGACACCACCTCACCAGGTGTTACCCTCAGCACCATGTCGATACGCAGCACAGGTCCTTCAAAAACCTCTCAGAGGAACTCTGTGTTTGAAAGTTGTGATTGTGCAATCTTCAGCCAGGCACACTGCCAGAACAGCTCTATCTGTCCAATGACAATGATCACTGCGCTGAATTATTTTAGCACCAGCTCCTTTAAGGTGCCACAGAGGATATGTGCAACATCAGCGAGGGAGCAGTTGCAACAGCCATGCAATATGTCATAGATGTGTTGTTCAGCGGAGTTACAGAGTTCATCCACTTTGGCATCACACTCAGGCAGCAGAGGTAGAGACCCAGGGAGTTCTACCACATTGCTGAATTCCCCAGGTTGCAGCATGCTATAAATGGCACACACGTAGCACTGAATGTGCAAACGAAAATCCATTGACATTTGTGAACAGGAAGGAAGTCCATTCACTAAATGTTCAGATTGTCTGCGATGCCAGCCAGAAGATCCTTCATGTAAATGCCAGGCATGCTAGCAGCTGCCACAATGTTTTCATTCTGAACCATTCTACACTTGCAGACCTCCTCCATGAGGGCCACCATGTCCAAGGTGGCTCCTAGTAGGAAAGAGAATGCAGGCAGAGGACGCATGCAACCAGGCTCAAGCAGCAACAACACCTCTGGTGGAGAGGCTTGAAGGGCAGGTTTCGGTGCCTGGACATATCTGGTGGAGAACTGCAGGAGATGCCCCAAAAGTTCACAAGGCTCATCATAGCTTGCTGCGCTCTGCATAATTTTGCACTGAAGGAAGGCCATGAATTCAGTTTCAATGGTGAGGAGTCTGTGCGCCCGAGGAAAGGGAGCTGCACGTCCCAGGATCTCAGTAGGATGAACATTCAGAGGGATTATCCTGGGCTGTTGCAAAAGCCATCTTAGGTCAGATTGTGCAGGGGGCGTTCATCCACTGATTGGCTACGGCAGCATACTGCACTCTTACCTGCTTCTGTGGACGTTTCCACTAAAGTGATCTTCCTTGAAACCACAACCAACATTAGCACATGACTGCTGAGCGGTCCTCGATGCTCCGCCAGAACTATGCCAATATTCATTACATAAGAACATAAGAAATAGGAGTAGGAGCAGGCCATTTGACCCCTCGAGCCTGCTCCGTCATTCAATAAGATCATGGCTGATCTGATCTTGTCCTCAACTCCACTTTCCCGCCCTCTCCCCCTTGACTCCCCTGTAGCTCAAATATCTGTCTATCTCCGCCTTGAATATATTCAGTGACTCCGCCTCCACAGCTCTCTGAGATAGAGAATTCCAAAGATTCACGACCCTCTGAGAGAAGAAATTCCTCCCCATCTCCATTTTAAATGGGCGACCCCCTTATTCTGAAACTATGCCCCCAGTTCTAGATTCCCCCATGAGGAGAAACATCCTCCCTGCATCTACTCTGTCAAGCCCCCTCAGAATCTTTTTTGTTTCAATAAGATCACCTCTCATTCTTCTAAACTCCAATGAGTATAGGCCCAACCTGCTCACCCTTTCTTCATAAGACAACCCCTTCATCTCAGGAATCAACCTAGTGAACGTTCTCTGAAATTCCTCCAATGCAAGTATATCCCTCCTTAAATAAGGAGACCAAAACTGCACGCAGTACTCCAGGTGTGGTCTCACCAGCGCCCTGTACAGCTGTAGCAAGACTTCCCTACTTTTATACTCCATCCCCCTTGCAATAAGGACCAATATTCCATTTGCCTCCCTAATTACTTGCTGTACCTGCATGCTAACTTTTTGTGTTTCATGTACGAGGACCCCCAGATCCCTCTGTACCGCAGCATTTTGTAGTCTATCTCTATTTAAATAATAATTTGCTTTTTTATTCTTCCTACCAAAGTGGATAACCTCACATTTTCCCACATTATACTCCATCTGCCAAATTTTTGCCCACTCACTTAACCTGTCTATATCCATATGCAGATTCTTTGTGTCCTCCTCACAACTTGCTTTCCCACCTATCTTTGTATCATCAGCAAATTTGGCTACAGTACCCTTCATTGAAGTCATTAATATAGATTGTAAATAGTTGGGGCCCCAACACTGATCCCTGCGGCACCCCACTAGTTACACTTTGCCAACCTGAAAATGACCCATTTATCCCGACTCTCTATTTTCTATTAGTTAGCCAATCCTCTATCCATGCTAATATATTACCCCCAACCCCGTGAGCTCTTATCTTGTGCAGTAACCTTTTATGTGGCACCTTATCGAATGCCTTCTGGAAATCCAAATCTGCTGGTTCCCCTTTATCCACCCTGCTCGTTACATTCTCAAAGAACTCTAGTAAATTTTTCAAACACTATTTCCCTTTCATAAAACCATGTTGACTCTGCTTGATTGTATTATGATTTTCTAAACGTCCTGCTATTACTTCCTTAATAATGGATTCCAGCATTTTCCCAATGGCAGATGTTAGGCTAACTGGCCTATAGTTTCCTGCTTTCTGTCTTCCTCCTTTCTTGAATAGGGGCGTTACATTTGTGGTTTTCCAATTCGCTGGGACACCTCCAGAATCCAGGGAATTTTGGTAGATTACAACCAATGCATCCACTGTCTCTGCAGCCACTTCTTTAAAACTCTAGAATGCAGGCCATCAGGTCCAGGGGACTTGTCAGCCTTTAGTCCCATTAGTTTGCCTAGTACTTTTTCTCTAGTGATAGTGATTGTTCTGAGTTCCTCCCTCCCCTTGAGTATCAATTATTATTGGGATGCTTTTTGTGTCTTCTACCGTGAAGACCAATACAAAATATTGTTCAAAGTCTCTGCCATTTCCTTGTTTCCCATTATTAATTCCCCAGTCTCATCCTCTGAGGGACCAACATTTACTTTAGCTACTCTCTTCCTTTTTATATATCTGTAGAAGCTTTTACTGTCTGTTTTCATGTTTTTTATATCTGAGTATAAATCCACACACCAGTAGAATGCTCTCTTTCAAATATTACTTTACTGTCTATGAAAAACAAAGTACAGGATAAGTGCAAAACGTGCAGTAATCAAATTGAAATACTTAGGATGTTTATCAAACCTTTTTTTTGAGGTGAGTGACCATGAGTTTTGGGTCCTATGACTCTGAAGCCTTTGCCTCAGTCTCCGCTGGAAAGAGGGCTCATCCTCGCTCACCTCCCACACCTCTAGTTCCTCCAAGCTGTAAGATTTTGCCTGTGACACTGGGCTGGTGCCAGCGAGATAGGATGCAGCTTCCACGGATGACAAACAGGGGGGAGTTGAGAATGAGATAGACCGGGTGGAATCAGTATGCTGGCTCTGTGCTGTGGCCAGCTCTTTGCTCTTTTTCCTTCTCCTCCTCCAGAACTTCAACTACCTGTTCTGTTGTTGAGACTGTGCTCCAGTTCATCTCCTCTTCCTCAGTGTCCTCTTCTGCCATTGGAAATCCCTGTGGATGCGGTGAATCTCCAGGGAAGGATGGCAGAAGATGAGAAGGATTTATCATGGCCTCTTCAGGATGAAGGTGAGATGGAAAAGGGGGTGAAAAGTTGAGTGTTTGTGGTTATGCTAGGGGCTTCCAGAGAGAGGTTGTACATGCTGAGGTGTTCACCTGAGATTGGCAATCTTCCACCTGTAGTGATGGGACCATGCATGCCCAGCATGTCCAGGCCTTCTGCTCATGGGGTTGGAAGGTTAGGAGTCTGCAGCTGGGGATGCCCCTGCTAGTGCTGAGTGCTCCTGGGCATTATATACCAACTTCTCCTGCAATGAGATAAGTAAATCAGGGTTAAACTTGCAGTTAAGTAATGTGTGTCAATAGTAATAGGGGAGGTGATGTGAGGTGAGAGAAGAGTGGGTTTCAGTATGTCTGAGGGGAGGAAGGTGTATAGGGATTGTGCAATATATATTAGGGGAGTGTGGCCGTAATTCAGGATAGGCAGTTGTAGGTAAGCCGATTGGAATGTGAAGGGTGAGTAGTGTGTGTGTTGCTTTAAGAGGGTAAAGAATGTGATGGTGCCCAGGGTGGGCAAGGAAGAAAGGAACAGTGTGTTTTGGATCTTAGTTTGCCTGTCCTGGCTAAGCCATTGGACTTCTTCTGGCATGGCTGTGCAGTTCTTGGTGTTACGGAGTTGGCATTGAGTGCCTGGGCCACCTCCTTCCAGTGGCAAGGCTGGCACTCCTGGGTAGCTTGTTGCCTGGTACACCTAGGAGTTTGCCCCCCTAGTCTTTCACCTCTACCAGGAGAGCTTGCAGGTCTTCTTGAGAAAAATTCACAGCCCTTTGGCAACTTGTTGCCCTATCATGGTGACCTGTGGGCACAGCTGGCCAGTGACTGCTTATGGTTCTGGCAAGAGACATTTCAGGTGAAGGTGGGAGATGTCCTGAGTGGATAAATGCCAAGTGGTCAAGGAAAGAATCTCTGCAGCCTCCTCTTGCTGTTCCTAATTGCTTTGATGACGAATGCACTCTTTACAGAGTTTGCAATGTTTCAGCACTGAAATTTCCTGGGGCCTACGCTGCTCACAGTACCTTTACAACACTATGGCCCAGAAATTCGGGTTGGGGGCTTCCCGCAGGTGTAAGCCCCCGACCTGCTCTTACCTTGCGCACCGGCAGTTGAGCTGTAGGGCCCCGTGGAATTCTGCTCCGGGGCCTGGCCCAGCTGCCGGCGCACTGTGCTTGCATGTCCCAGGGGTGTAATTAGTGCGATGCGTCCCCTGGGATCACGTGAGCCATGGGCAGCCAATCGGAGGAGGGAAACGCCCATTCATAAGATTGACAGGTAGACCTGTCAAAACTTATAAATACTACGGGCCCAAAATAGCAGTAATCCTTCAAATATTTTTTTTTTAAACATTACACTTTTTAAATAAACTATAAATTACATTGAATAACTATTTTAAACAATAATTTAAATTTTTGAAAAAAATTATTTTATATTATAACGGGGCTAAAAATAAACTTACCTTGCTTTAAAGTATTTAAAAATAATAAACCTGTGGAAAAAATGTTTTAATTTTAATTAATTGACCACTTACCTTGCAAAAGGCAGGCCTTACGCCTGCTTTTTAAATGTGTAAATCCTGCAGGCTTACCCTCCCGGGAAAACCTGTAAATAAAACCTAAGTTCAAAGCGCATGCGCAGCCTCCCCTGCGCGCGCGTTTGACCTCTGAACCCCTTCGTTCAGAGGATCGGAAGTGCCGGTTTCCCACGCATGCGCAGTGCATGCAGAAAACCGGCACTTCCATTCGGCCTACGGGTGAGTACCCCGTGCGTACTCACTCGTGGAGACCCGAATTTCTGGGCCAATATTTACACCACAACTAACACCACTTCATATGCAAATTAACTTACATAGGAAAGCTCCATGCTACTCCCCTGCTTGTGAATGGCGCTATTCTCTGGCACTTTAACAGTGCTATGGACAATGAGGAAATTCAAGGCATTTGTTGTATGCGAAAATCACTTTATCCTCTCAAATGACCTGGCTGATTTGAAACTGCTAAGTGGGAGATTGTGAGTTCAAATCTTGAACTCTACACACTATCCTACTCCACTACATGGCCACATGGAGTGTCTCATTTGCAGGACTCTTTATGGGACTGTTTTGAAAGTGGGCAGCTTCGTAAGATTGAGATTGCGTACCACAATGTTTTAATTTGTGTGTATGTGGTGGGAGGGGGAAGAGCGAGAAGGAGGTAGTTGATTCATTTGTCCAGGTGCTTTGGTGTAAGTTAATATTCACACCATCATGAAGCTATATTCTGAACATATGTTTGGTTTCTTTGCTTATTTGAAAGAAACATATGGTTTGGCATAAGCCCAGTTCTAAAGATAATTTCAATTACAAGCATGTCTGTTGAAGAGGGCTGGTGAAAGGTTGACTTAAGTTAAGCTGCATAGGCTTGTACAATTGAACTAGTCAGTTAAATACTTTGCTTCTCCACCTGACATCTTCCTAGGTTAAAAACACACATCTCCCAGTGGGATGAGGACAATGAGATGGCGATGGATAGAGATGTAGAATCGATAGAGATGGAAATACATTGAAGAGAGTGTAAATTAGGCTTCAGGAGAAGTCTGTTTACATCTGCTTCAAATAAAAATGTTAATGTTATTCTGTCCTCAGTGGACTAGATCCCATGGAAGGTGTAAGAGAGGTTCTGTACTGGAGAGGTCACAAAACAGAAGGTTCTTTATCACATAGCTTGCTGGCATGTGTGAAGTTGTAGGACTCAGGGGCTTTTAAAAGTGTTTTATCTTTCCTGTTTGTTGATCAGTATTAACCCAATCCACCCTCATTTTGCATGTCCAGAGAGCCAGAGATAGTACAGAGCTCAAACTGTGAAATCAAAATGATTTTTTCTGTATTTTCTAATTGCAAAGAAATATATATCTTGTGGGAAAATGAATACTATGGAAACTAAGAAAGATGTTTGTTGAGAAGATCATTTACTATGTTGCCATATAGTCTGCACTCTTGAATAATGATGACTTTAAAAAACTATGTATGTTGCTTTCTAAGGAAAATAGTTCACTGTTTTACCTAAGCCATAGTTTATACATCAGGTGCTAGATCAAAAGACACTTGGCCGGAATTTTCCCCTAAAAAAAAGGGTGGGTTTGGAGCATGGGGGGAGTTAAATTGTTAAAAATGAGATTCCCAAACTGATCCCGTCTCGAACCTGCCCACCTCTGGTTTTAACAGGGGCAGGAGAGAGGGGGTGGGTGGGCAACCAACCCGCTCCTTGGGGGCTGTATGTCAATTTAAATATTATAATGAGTGTCTTTTTTCATCTCCATTTTGAATTTAGCTGCATGTGGACACAATTTGTGAAACCCGGCAGTTAAACCAAGGTGGGGACAGCTGCATCCAGGAGGTAAGTGGTTTTATATCTACCTCCTGGATCCAGGGACCCTACTTAACCCACCCCCCGCAATTGGTGACTTCCCCACGATCCCCGACATCCCCGCGATCCCCGACCCCACCGCGATCCCCGGCTCCCCCGCGATCCCCAAACCCCCGCAATCCCCGACCCCCCCGGCGATCCCCGACCCCAGCCCGCGATCCCCGACCCCCCCCCCGCGATTCCCGACCCCCCGCAATCCCCTACTCCACCTGCGATCCCCTACTCCACCCACGATCCCCGACCCCCCCGCGATCCCCTACTCCACCCACGATCCCCGACCCCCCCGCGATCCCCGACCCCCCGCGATCCCCTACTCCACCCGCGATCCCCGACCCCCCCGTGATCCCCGACCCCCCCGCGAGCCCCGACCCCCCGCGAGCCCCGACCCCCCGCGAGCCCCGACCCCCCGCGATCCCCGACCCCCCCGCGATCCCCGACCCCCCGCGATCCCCGACCCCCGCGACCCCCGACCCCCCGCGATCCCCGACCCCCCGCGATCCCCGACCCCCCGCGATCCCCGACCCCCCCGCGATCTCCGACCCTCCGCGATCCCCAAGCCCCCCGCGATCCCCGAGCCCCCCGCGATCCCCGACCTCCCGCAATCCCCGACCCCTGCGATCTCCGACCCCCCCACAATCTCCGAGCCCCCGCGATCCCCGACACCCCCGCAATTCCCAACCACCCCTCACAATCCCCGACCCCTGCGATCCCCGACCCCTGCGAACCCCGACCTCCCCGCGATCCCCGACCCCCCCGCGCGATCCCCAACCACACCCCCGTGATCCCCAACTACCCCCCTGCAATCCCCGACCTCCCCGCAATCCTTGACCTACCCCCACAATCCTCGGCCCCTGCGATCCCCAATCACCACCCCACAATCCCCGACCCCCATGAACCCCGAACCCCCCCGCGATCCCCGACCCACATGGACCCCACCCCCTCACGATCCCCGACCCCCCCGCGATCCCTGACCACCCCCTGCGATCCCCGACCTCCCTGCGATCCCCGACCTCCCTGTGATCTCTAACCTCCCCCCATGATCGCTGATCCTTCATCGTCGCTGGGTCAAAATCCTGGAACTCCCTCCCTAACAGCACTGTGGGAGCACCTTCACCACACGGACTGCAGCGGTTCAAGAAGGCGGCTCACCATCACCTTCTCAAGGGCGACTAGGGATGGGCAATAAATGCTGGCCTTGCCAGAGACGCCCACATCCCATAAATGAGTTTAAAAAAATCATCCACCTATGGGCAGGGCTGCTGTTCAATATTACCAACAGCACTTGCATTTATACAGTGCCTTTCACTTTGAAACTCCTCAAAGCACTTTACACAACAAGTTACTTATTCAAGTGCAGTGACATATTATGAACTCAAAAAGACTACTGTTAGAAATTATCATTAAATTTAAAGAAAAAAATCAATAAAACTTAAATTAATACATTTCAAACATCATAATTCACCTGTCTATTATTCAAACAAAGGACAATCTGTGGGGGATTGTGGAATAAACTCGGCATTACACTATTTCCCGCATGTCCTGATGACGTCATTGGGATGCGACACTACTATTAAATTTAAGCATGGGTGTTGGAGAAAGAGGAGTTCGTGCCAAATGAGCTTTAAAGAATGGGCTCCAGTATTCCTCCGGTTTCAGGGAAAGCTGAACATCAATCTTTATGAGATGTGCCCCACAGGTGCTTCGGGTGCATATTTATTATGGAGATGTCTGTACACCACCACAGTGGCGAAATGCACCTTTTTGCACCTGGTAGTGATAATTGTGCTACTCTACCTGCTGTGGGTGGGGCCAGCAAACCTCTTCAGTATTTGTGAAATCAGTCACAGTACTCCCAGACTGTCATCCAGAATGTCGAAGGTATAACCAGAATACGTGTAGGAGGGTGCCTGTCTGGCTGCAACAGTTGTCTGAAACTCTTTTTTTTAATGAGGGTATGAATTCATTTATACATTCCTCAGGCCCCTGATCTCTGACCCAGGCAACTCCTGTGACCTATTTCCCAGCCTTACCCAATGCCACTGCGCAATGACCACTAGGGGGTGTAAACGAGCAGTTTAGTGCAACCTTCTTTGTAATGTCTGGTGTTCCCTTGTGGTGGACTGCTGAGCTCTCTTCCACATCATAGGAACATAGGAACAGGAGTAGACCATTCAGCCCCTCGAGCCTGTTCCACCATACAATTAGATCATGGCTGATCTGTATCTTAACTCCATCTACCCGCCTTGGTTCTGTAATGTCCGAGGATCAATAATACTCAGACTGCAGGAGAACAAATAAACAGGTATTTACTGAACAGAGAGTAATTCAAGACAGAAATACAGAAGCCTGCTATGGCTTTATATACAGGGGTGGTCACTGCCGGTACTGCAGTATAAAATCAGTTCTTCTCTTAAAGGTACATACACAACAATTCCTCCCCTTTTAGATAAACAGTACATAACATTCAGTTAACAACTAAATAATAACTAATTACAATTACAATTTTCTCTGTACTATACACATCAACTGAAATAATCATTTATAAGTTCAGTCTTTGAGGAGGCTTCCTGATCCTGACTGGATAGTGCCTTTCTCGAGTATTCTGTTCTTGCGGCGGAGTTGATTCTGGCTCATTGTCATTGGTTGGTTCGTCAGCTTCCAATACCACTGCTTCTGAGGTAGACGCAATCTGTACTTCGGGTTGATTACCAGGTGCACCTGCTCGTGGTATGGGTTTGGCTTGTTCCTGTGACTCTAGAATCTGGTCAGCATGGCGTCTCACGATGCTCTCTCCAACGTCCACTGTGTACATTAGTGGTCCCTGCTGTGTGCATATCGTTCCTGGCTGCCATTTTTCTGTTCGGTAGTCGCGGGCCAAGACTGGTTGCCCTATCTTGAAGCTCCTGGTTGGCTTCTCATTTATGTGCTGGAATTGCTTATCCTCAACATCTCGTCTTATGTTTGGTTTGAGCAAATCCAGGCAACATCTTAGCCTTCGGTTGAAGAACATTATGGCTGGAGCTTGGTTGGTGACTGCATGTGTCGCATTCCGGTAAGCAAACAAGAAATTATCCAATTTGTGTATGTCGTCATTATGCATTGCCTTTATGGCCTTTTTAAAGGTCTGAACAAACCTTTCAGCCAATCCATTTGTGGCTGGATGATATGGGGCAGATGTGTAATGCTTCACCCCATTATTCCTCAGAAACCTCCGGAAATCCTCTGACACAAACTGTGACCCATTGTCGGAGCAAATCTGTTCTGGCAAGCCATTCCTGGCGAAGATGGTCCGTAGGACTGCAATAGTTTTCTCCGCGGTGGTGGAGGACATTTTGATGACCTCTGGCCATTTCGAATGGGCATCCACAGCGATTAGGAACATTGAGTCCATAAATGGACCAGCAAAATCAATGTGTACCCATTGCCATGGAGATGAGGGCCACTCCCATGGATGTAGCGGGGCCTGTGGTGGAGCGTTTTGGACCTTCTGGCATCCTGTGTATCTCTTGGTCATATCCTCGATTTCTTTATCGATTCCCAGCCACCACACAAATGCCCTGGCTAGGCTCTTCATTTTTACCCCTCCCAGATGACCCTCATGAAGCTCATTGAGCACTCTATCTCTCAACTTGGGTGGAATTACCACTCGGGATCCACACATCAAGGTCCCCCGGCACACTGACAGCTGTTCTCTCCTTGGCGAGAATGCTGGCAACAGTGAGTCGCCATGTGCTGGCCATCCCTTCACCGTCAAATCATAGACCCGAGAAAGTGTCGGGTCATTTCGGGTTTCCTTCTCTATACTTGAGTTTGTAACAGGTAGACATTCGACTATGGTCGCATGGAATATCTCAACAGGGTCCACTGCAGGTGCTTCCTCTACCGTAGGCAACGGTAGGCGCGACAGCCCATCAGTGTTTCCATGCTGTTTCGCACCCTTGTACTCTATGTCGTACTGATGTGCCCCTAGAAAAAGTGACCATCTTTGCAGCCGTTGCGCCGTCATCACCGGAACGCCCTTCTTTGGGTTAAAAATGGAGACCAGGGGCTGATGATCGGTCAGTAGGGTGAATTTCTGCCCGTGCAGATAGTGATTGAACTTCTTCACCCCCCACACCAGGCTGAGGGCCTCCCTGTCAATCTGGGCGTAGTTACGCTCGGCTGAGGTTAACAAGCGCAACACAAAGGCTATTGGCCTCTCTGAACCATCAGGGAATTTGTGTGACAGCACCTCTCCGATGCCGTAGGGAGACGCATCACATGCTAACCGAATCGGTAGTGTTGGATTATAGTGGGCCAATACTTCTTTTGAAGTGATTCGGCATTTACATTTCTGAAAGGCACGCTTACACTCATCACTCCATTTCCATGTTACTCCAGTTTGCAGCAGGGCGTTCAGTGGGTGCAGAATTGTAGATAAATTCGGCAAGAACTTATGATAGTAGTTCACCAACCCAAGGAACGACCTCAGTTGCGACACATTTTCCGGTGCTGGAGCCTTGACTACAGCCTCAATCTTGTCCGGCGACTTATGCAACCCTTCCTCATCAATCATGTGGCCACAATGCGAGATTTGTCTCCCGAAGAACTCGCATTTGGGGCGGTTGGCTCGTAGCCCATATTCCTGTAATCTCGTGAGCACCTGCTCCAGGTTGGTAAGGTGTTCACTGTCATTTTCGCCCGTAACCAGGATGTCGTCCAAATAACACTGGGTCCCCGGGATCCCTTGCAGGACTTGTTCCATCACCCTCTGCCAAATAGCCGGGGCTGATGCTACCCCGAATACCAGTCGATTGTACTGGTAAAGGCCTTTGTGAGTGTTTATCGTGAGGTATTTCCTAGACACTTCTTCCACCTCCATTTGTAGATACGCTTGGGCCAGATCAATCTTTGTAAAGCGTTTCCCTCCAGCTAGTGAGGCGAAAATATCTTCTGTCCGTGGAAGTGGATATTGTACTGTGTGCAGGACTGGGTTCACAGTTACCTTGAAGTCCCCACAGATGCGAACCTTCTTCGGTTCCCCAGGCGTGCTGCTCAATGATTTCTTCATTGCAGGAACGATGGGTGTGGCCCACTCGCTCCAGTCCACCTTGGACAGCACACCCGAACGCTCCAGACTCTCCAGCTCTGCTTCAACGGCTGGGCGGATCGCGTAAGGTACCAGTCTGGCCTTAAAAAATTTTGGGTTTGCGTTATCTTCGATTTTTATCATTGCCGTTACTCCTTTTAGTGTCCCAAGTCCTTGTTGGAACACCTCCTTCGCGTCAGTTAGAATTTTTGACAGTCGTCCAGGTGTGACGTCATCATCCTTTTTATCAGTCACAGTTAGCGCCTGAATGGAATGCCAATCCAATTGTATTTTTCAGATTCATTCACGTCCCAATAATGGTGGTCCTCCATCTGGTAGTATATATAGATACAGTTTCTGTGTTTCCTTGCCGTTGTATTCAACTGGCACCCTTATTTTTCCTCTGGGGTAGACTTTTTGCCCCGTGTATGTCTTCAATACAATGGATGTGTCCTTCAAGGGTATGTGTGAGAATAGCCGCTCATTGTCTCGTCGATTCATGACAGTTAGGGCTGATCCTGTGTCCAATTCCATCTTTACTGGGGACCCTGCTATCATGAGGGTGACCCAAATGGTTCGGTGATCCTCCTTTGTGATCACGTTGTGTAACTTTAGACAACTTAGTCTCCTGCTCCCAGAGTCCTTATCACTCTCCTGATCTTCCGAACTACTGTCTGTCAATTTCTTTACTTTCTTGTACTTTTCCTTAGTAGTTCTTGTAGTGTTGGTTTTCTTTCCCGACCTGCAGACTCTTGCTGTGTGTCCCATTTTCCCACATTGCCTGCATACTTTGTCCTTAACCCAGCAGTCCTTCTGATCATGGGTTGTTCTGCCGCAGCGATAGCACTTTTCTGCTCCATATGCCATTTCGTTAGCGCTGTATTCCTGTGGTTTCTGTTGTATTTCCGCAGCTCCCCGTGCTGCTGCTTCGTAGGATACTGCCACGCTGAAAGCCTGTTCTAGCGTCAGGTCCTTTTCCGAAAGTAGTCGTTTCTGGGTTCCTTCACTCTGGAGCCCACAGACAAACTTATCCTGCAAGGTGTCTGCCAGTCCTGCTCCGAACTGGCAGTGCTTCGATAACTTGCGTAGTTCCGTAAGATAGTCAGCATTGTTCTCATCTTTGTGCTGGTTTCTTTTATAGAACTTGAATCTTTCTGCTATCAGCAGCGGTGTAGGGTTTAGGTGTTCCTGTAAGATATTAACAATCTCTTCAAAACTTTTCTCCATTGGTTTAGCTGGGGTAATTAAATTCCGCAATAGGCCGTATGTTCTCGCGCCCATCAAATTTAATAATACCGACGCCTTCGTTCCATTGGCCACCTCATTGGCATTGCAGTACACTTCAATTCTTTCCACATACGTGGTCCAGTCTTCTACCTCATTGACGAAAGCAGTGATACTGCCACTCTTCGGCATCTTGGGTGATTTAAAATGGCGCCTCCCGCGCTTTTTCTTCTTCCCCAATGTAATAAAATGGCGCCTCCCGCGCTTTTCCTTCTTCCCCAATGGAATAAAATGGCGCCTCCCGTGCTTTTCCTTCTTCCCCTTGCTGCCACGCTGCTCCTAGCATTCTACAGGGTAATGGCGGCGACCCACGGCTTCGGCGCGTCTCACTTTTCCTCCCCCACGTTCTATCCTCTCCACGCTGCCCGGTTCTTGAGCACCGACCGCGCCCTGTGTGCTCCACCCTCTCTCTCTGTCTTCCTCCCGATGACGCTGCACGGCCTCTTTGCAGAGCCGCTCGATCGAGCCCGAGCCCGCCGCAGTCCAGAAGGGTCAGCGCACTACCTGCTACCAGCATGACTTGCTGGACCACCTCGACTGGGGAGCCAGGCCCAGCTCTCCACAGCCTCCCCTGCAACTCTCCGATGGATCCCTGGGCGGTTGCCCGCGGTCGACACCCGCCATTCTGACTTCGACCTCCAAGAAGCTTCTCTTCAGGGAAAAGATCCCCGTGAGGTGATGCAGTACTGCAGGTGAGTTCAAACCTACCCGTCGCCAGTGTAGTGTCCGAGGATCAATAATACTCAGACTGCAGGAGAACAAATAAACAGGTATTTACTGAACAGAGAGTAATTCAAGACTGAAATACAGAAGCCTGCTATGGCTTTATATACAGGGGTGATCACTGCCGGTACTGCAGTATAGAATCAGTTCTTCTCTTAAAGGCACATACACAACAGGTTCCATAATCCTTATACCCTTGCCTCACAAAAATCTATCAATCTCAGTTTTGAAATTTTCAGTTGACCTAGCCTCAACAGCTTATTGTGGAGAGAGTTCCAGATTTTCACTACCTTTTGTGTAAAGAAGTGCTTTCTGACATCCCCCCTGAACGACCTAGCTCTAATTTTAAGCTAATACCCCCTTGTTCTGGATTCCCCCCCGCCCCCACCACCAGAGGAATTAGTTCCTCTCTGTCTATCCTTTGATCATCTAAACACCTCAGCTAGATCCCCCTTAACTTATATATTCAAGGGATTCCAAGCCTAGTGTATGCAACCTTTGTAAAGCAACAAGTCAACAAAATAGGAAATCTCGGTAAGATGTTGCTGGTGTCAGGATGTTGCTTACATGACAATGTACATTCAAACTGCATGTCAGTTCTTTCCCTGTTGCTGTCATGGCTTCCATCTCCTGCAATTGTCTGTTGCTAAAAGTTCACGTACACTTTTTCCAAAGTGATTATTTGTTCTTATTGTTTTTTGTCTTTTTCTCAAACCAATTTTACAATAGAAATGCATCCTCCGATCAGAGTAAGGCTTAATATAATTTCTATTAATGTTTTTCATACCAGCTGTCAAGGTGTAACCTTTTGATATAACACCTTAAGATTCAATTTGTGTTTTCCACTTTTCATGGTGTAATAATGATGGAAAAATAATATAACATTGATTTAAGCAATTTGTTTCTTGTAATCAGTTTGAAATGGGGCAGAAGGATGTACAACCAGCAAGTGGATAACTGTACACTAGAGGGCATTCTTGTTTTCAAAGAGTTTCCTCAACACTGTCAGAAATCTTTAGCACTATCAGAACTAACATTTCAAGACCAGAAGCTGTATGCCATGACACTGATTTGTCAAAATTACTAATACATTTCTAAATATTCTAACGAACAAAAATATATGCTCCTTTCACTGCTCCTATTTCATATAACACAAAAGAATCAGATTCTCTTAGTTCAATTTAAAGCACTTTTCTGGTAAACACACTGCAAAAAACCTCAAAAAATGTATAATTTCTCTTACTAAGAGGAAAATTTCATGCTGTTTGGAATGACACCGCAGAGGGATCCGTCATGTCAGACCTGTTTGGGTATTGTATGTGGCAGTCTGCCCACAGCCAAATAAGGCTTTGTGACTGCTGGAAACCTTCGTTACCTAAGTGGCTTTTCTTCATGTGTAAGCTGAGACAACGATGACAGGATTTTCTTCATCTGCCCTGGCACTTCAGTGGCGGTAGTCAAGTGGGCAAAGATGGAAAATTGGGCAGGGACCCATTACGCCAGAAGAAATCAGTGTTTGTAGGAAAATGGTGTAAGGGAAATAGATGGGATTGAAGGCCGATAAATCCCCAGGGCCTGATAATCTACATCCTAGGGTACTTAAGGAAGTGGCCCTAGAAATAGTAGATGCATTGCTGGTCATCTTCCAACATTCTATAGACTCTGGAACTGTTCCCATGGATTGGAGGGTAGCTAATGTAACCCCACTATTTAAAAAAGGTGGTAGGGAGAAAACGGGGAATTACAGACCGGTAAGCCTGACATCAGTAGTGGGGAAAATGCTAGAGTCCATTATAAAAGATTTAATAGCAGAGCACTTGGAAAACAGTGACAGGATTGGACAAAGACAACATGGATTTACAAAAGGTAAATCATGCTTGACTAATCTACTAGAATTTTTTGAGGATGTAACTGGTAGAATAGATAAGGGGGAACCAGTGGATGTGGTGTATTTGGACTTTCAGAAGGCTTTCGATAAGGTCCTGCATAAGAGATTAGCATGCAAAGTTAAAGCACATGGGATTGGGGGTAAGGTACTGACTTGGATAGAGAACTGGTTGGCAGACAGGAAGCAAAGAGTTGGAATAAACGGGTCTTTTTCCGAGTGGCAGGCAGTGACTAGTGGGGTACCGCAGAGATCGGTGCTAGGACCCCAGCTATTCACAATATATATTAATGATCTAGACGAGGGA
Organism: Somniosus microcephalus; assembly: GCF_052327205.1. NCBI lineage: Eukaryota > Metazoa > Chordata > Chondrichthyes > Squaliformes > Somniosidae > Somniosus > Somniosus microcephalus. The sequence continues at coordinate 62,510,080 of NC_141001.1, read as the reverse complement.
ACTAGATGTAATATCTCCAAGTTTGCAGACAACACAAAGCTGGGTGGGCGTGTGTGCTGTGAGGAGGATGCAGAGAAACTCCAGTATGATTTGGACAGGTTGGGTGATTGGGCAGATGCATGGCAGATGCAGTATAATGTGGATAAATGCAAGGTTATCCACTTTGGTGGCAAAAACAGGAAGGCAGATTATTATCTGAATAGCAATAGATTGGGAGAAGGGGAAGTGCAACAAGACCTGGGTGTCCTTGTGCACCAGTCGCTGAAGGTAAGCATGCAGGTACAGCAGGCGATTAAGAAGGCAAATGGTATGTTGCCCTTCATAGCGAGAGGATTCGAGTACAGGAGCAAGGATGTCTTGCTGCAGTTGTACAGGGCCTTGGTGAGACCACACCTTGAGTATTGTGTGCAGTTTTGGTCGTCTTATCTGAGGAAGGATGTTCTTGCCATGGAGGGAGTGCAGCGAAGATTCACCAGGCTGATACCTGGGATGGCAGGAATGATGTATGAGGAGAGATTGGGTCGATTGGGCTTATATTCGCTGAAGTTCAGAAGAATGAGAGGGGATCTCATTAAAACTTATAAAATTCAAACAGGACTAGACAGACTAGATGCAGGAAGGATGTTCCCAATGACAGGGGAGTCCAGAACCAGGGGTCACAGTCTAAGGATAAGGGGTACGCCATTTAGGACTGAGATGAGGAGGAATTTCTTCACCCAGAGAGTGGTGAACCTGTGGAATTCTCTACCACAGAAAGCAGTTGAGCCCAATTCATTAAATATATTCAAGGAGTTAGATATATTTCTTAAGGCTAAAGGGATCAAGGGATATGGGGAGAAAGCAGGGACTGAGCACTGAATTTGGATGATCAGCCATGATCTCATTAAATGGCAGAACAGGCTCGAGGGGCCGATTGGCCTACTCCTGCTCCTATTTTCTATATTTCTATGTTTCTATCCCCGTCTGTCAAATTTTCCACCGCAAATGTCAGCAGCTCCTCTGAGGCACCTATCTAAATATGGATGGACATATTCAAATTAAGTGTAATGATGGAGTGTTGTGATCCTGCCATAGTGACAGGCATTCCGTATTGCTAGGGCCAGTGGAAGCTACTTAAACATGAAATGGTCCAACACATGAAGTGCAGTTGAGCATGGGACAATCGATTCCGTCTCCCTTATCCGTATATTGTGCTGGAACTTGAAGCGACAATATTTTTTTCTGCCTTGTGGTAACCAGCCCTTTCAAGCTGCTGCAGATGCCAAAGTCATGCAACAGCAAATTTCTGTTGAACTTAACTGAATCTTACATCTCTCCATGCTGCATGCTGATTATTTGTTTTTGGCGTAGCTTTCTAGGCAACTCCTAACTGCAAAAATCTGACCTCTTGCATTTTAGTTTCCAGCCAAGGGCTGTCCCTCACAGCCCATGTTTAAAAACTTGACTGACCAGATCTTTTGTTCTTCTTTCTCAGTGTTCCCAGCCCAGGGAAGGCTGTGAATCTGACTTCCTCCCCAGTCAATGATTCACCAGTAGGCCTTTCAATGTAACCAGCTGTATCGCCTCTCATTTAGGATATGAGTTTTAAAAAATCTCCTGCTGTGCGCAAGGTGAATGGGGGCTTTTCTGGCAAATGGGGGCCTGAGATGAGGCAATTAACCCTCATTGTATCTGTTTGGAATAGACTGAAAGCTGTGACAATCCACAAACTAGTCTTTCTGGCTTTAATGCCCATCTTCAATGCATGCAGCTTGTGGCTTTTTTACAAAAAAGACTGCGTGAATTCTCCTTGTTTTAAAATACAACACTTCCTGGCAAATCAAATAACTAGGGCTGCAGAGAGGGCTTTAAACTAATTAGTGGGGGGGAGGTTTTAAGAAAGCGAAAAATAAAAATGACAGTGGAGAAGGCAATAGAGCAAGGTAGCAGTGGGGGAATTAAAAACCAGAGCGTTTCAGGAAGGGACAGAATGTATGAAGATAAAGTAGTAAAAGGGGTAAAAACAGGAATAAATTGTCAGAAAACATATTTGAAAGTTCTTTATCTGAATGCACGCAGCATTTGTAACAAAATAGACGAGTTGACGGTACAAATAACTACACATGGTTATGATCTGGTGGCCATTACGGAAACATGGCTGCAAGATGATCATGACTGTGAACTAAACATACAAGGGTATTTGACAATTAGGAAGGACAGACAGGAAGGAAAGGGAGGTGGGGTTGCTATGTTAATCAAGGATGGAATCACTGCAATAGTCAGAAATGATATTGGGTCAAAGGATCAGGATAGTGAAACAGTTTGGGTGGAGATAAGGAATAATAAGGGGAAAAAGTCACGAGTGGGCGTAGTCTATAGGCCTCCTAACAGTTGCAACTCTGTTGGTTGGAGTATAAATCAAGAAATAGTTGGGGCTTGTAATAAGGGAATAGCTGTAATCATGGGGGATTTTAACTATCATATTGACTGGACTAATCAAATTGGGCATGGCAGCCTTGAGGAAGAGTTCATAGAGTGTATTTGGGACGGGTTCCTTGAGCAGTATGTAACTGAACCAACCAGGGGGCAGGCAATCTTAGATCTGGTCCTGTGTAATGAGACAGGATTAATAAAAAATGTCCTAGTAAAGGATCCCCTTGGAATGAGTGACCATAATATGGTTGAATTCCAAATTCAGTTTGAGGGTGAGAGAGTTGGATCTCAAACCAGCTTAAATAAAGGAGACTATGAAGGTATGAGAGTAGAATTGACTAAAGTGGACTGGGAAAACAGATTAAAGTGTAAGACAGTACAAGAGCAGTGGTCTACATTCAAGGAGATATTTCACATCTTTCAAGAAAAATATATTCCACTGAGGGAAAAGGGGAGTAAAAGAAAAGACAGCCATCCGTGGCTTAGTAAAGTAATAAAGGATAGTATCTGACTGAAAACAAGGGCATATAAAGTAGCCAAATCTAGTGGGAGGATAGAAGATTGGGAAGCATTTAAAAGCCAGCAAAGAATAACTAAAAGATTAATTAACAAAGGGAAGATAGATTATGAAAGTAAACCAGCAAAAAATATAAAAACAGATAGCAAGAGTTTCTACAGCTATATAAAAAGAAAAAGGGTGGCTAAAGTGAACGTTGGTCCCTTGGAGGATGAGACCGGGAAACTAGTGGTGGGGAACATGGAGATGGCAAAGACGCTGAACAAATATTTTGTATCAGTCTTTACAGTAGAGGACAATAAAAATATCCCAACACTGGACAAACAGGGGGCAATGGTGGTGGGGGGGAGCTAAACATGATTAAAATCACTAAGGAGGTGGTACTCGGTAAAATAATGGGACGTAAGGCGGATAAATCTCCCGGACCTGATGGCCTATATCCTAGGGTCTTGAGAGAAGTAACGGTAGGGATTGTGGATGCATTGGTGATTATTTTCCAAAACTCCCTGGACTCAGGAAAGGTCCCGGCAGATTGGAAAACTGCTAATGTAACACCCTTATTTAAGAAGGGAAGTGGACAAAAAGCTGGAAACTATAGACCAGTTAGCCTAACATCTGTGGTTGGTAAAATGTTGGAGTCCATTATTAAGGAAACAGTAACAGAGCATTTGGATAAACATAATTTAATAGGACAGAGTCAGCATGGTTTTATGAAGGGGAAGTCATGTTTGACAAATATGCTCGAATTCTTTGAGGACGTAACATACAAGGTGGATAAAGGGGAACCAGTGGATGTAGTGTATTTGGACTTCCAAAAGGCATTTGACAAGGTGCCACACAAAAGATTACTGATCAAGATAGAAAATCACGGGATTGGGGGTAATATACTGGCATGGGTGGAAGATTGGCTATCTAACAGAAAAAAAAGAGTTGGGATAAATGGTTTGTTCTCGGGCTGGCAATCAGTAACTAGTGGTGTTCCGCAGGGGTCAGTGCTGGGACCTCAACTCTTTACAATCTATATTAATGATTTGGAGGAAGGGACCGAGTGCAACATATCCAAGTTTGCCGACGATACAAAGATGGGAGGGAAAGCAGTGAGTGAGGAGGACATAAAAAACCTGCAAATGGACATAGACAGGCTAAGTGAGTGGGCAGAGATTTGGCAGATGGAATATAATATTGGAATATAATATGCATTTTGGTAGAAAAAATCAAAGAGCAAGTTATTATCTAAATGGAGAGAAACTGCAATGTGCTACAGTACAAAGGGATCTGGGGGTCCTGGTGCACGAAACACAGAAGGTTAGTATGCAGGTGCAGCAGGTGATCAGGAAGACCAATGGAATCTTGGCCTTTATTGCAAGGGGGATGGAGTATAAAAACAGGGAAGTCTTGCTGCAGTTATACAGGGTATTGGTGAGGCCATGCCTGGAATACTGCGTGCAGTTTTGGTTTCCATATTTAAGAAAAAATATACTTGCTCTCGAGGCGGTTCAGAGAAGGTTCACTCGGTTGATTCCGGAGATGAGGGGGTTGACATATGAGGAAAGGTTGAGTAGGTTGGGCCTCTACTCATTGGAGTTCAGAAGAATGAGAGGCGATCTTATCGAAACATAAGATTGTGAGGGGGATTGATCGGGTGGATGCGGTGAGGATGTTTCCACTGATGGGTGAGACTAGAACTAGGGGGCATAATCTTAGAATAAGGGGCTGCCCTTTCAAAACTGAGATGAGGAGAAACTTCTTTACTCAGAGGGTAGTAAATCTATGGAATTTGCTACCCCAGAGAGCTGTGGAAGCTGCAACATTAAATAGATTTAAAACGGAGATAGGCAGTTTCCTAGCAGATAAGGGAATTAGGGGTTACGGGGAGAAGGCAGGGAAGTGGACGTGAGTCTAGGTTCGGATCAGCCATGATCCTATTGAATGGCGGAGCAGGCCCGAGGGGCCGTATGGCCTACTCCTGCTCCTACTTCTTATGTTCTTATGTTCTTATGTTACTTGAACATAACTCAATCTAAAAAATCCTTGGTGAAGAAAAACAAATTATCACTAATCTCAAAATCTGACCATCTGGACGGCCACACTTATTGGTACAATTACTCATCCAACCATCAGGTAAGCCCAATCAGCTCCTTTATTACTTAATATGGTAAGAAAATGGCTTTGGTTTACCATTATGAGCTCTTTCTTATGAACAATAGGACAGTAAAATGCAAGACCTATTCAAATATTTGTTTTCTGAAAGGACCAAATGACATCCTCAACAATTCTGTAGTAATAAATAATACAACTACATTCATCGTGGTTTTTATCTGTTACTGAAAGTAGTCATTTAATCAACTCGTTGTAAAGATATGTCTGTTTTGGTTGGTGAAGGCCAAACAGAATGAAATACATGGCAAATAAGTTAGTGAAAATCATTTAATGGGATTGATTACAATGACGAGCAAAGTATCATTGTTGCCTCAGCAATACCAGTTTATTTCCCCCTCTATTTTATCCATGCCTCTGCCAATGATGCTGGAATTGCCAGAGTGACTTTCATGATGAAAAAAAGTGCATTGCCAGAAGCCCCTTAAGAGTTGAGAACATTCTATCAACACTACAAGCACTGTGAAGTGGTATAAGTAGACAAAACCCCACAAAGTAATATAAGCAAAATGTTTCCCTAAACCTTCCAGTGTTTTTCTGACAGCAGCTGAGGATCCCCTTATATATTGCTGGAGGCTGCCATCTCCCCACCCCCGAATTGTACCGCCCGTGGTTTCTGGGCAGGCTAACGAACTGGCAGTAACATCATAGGTGGAAACAAAGTGGCATCTAACGTGCATACTAAATGCATGTTTGGACCTTAATTTACATATATGCATTAGGCTGATGTCTACATTGAGGTCAACCTGAAAATCGCATTGGGTGGGCCACGGGAGGTAGGTTCTCTTTTAGTTTTTGTCTCACTACTGCCCCGTTCACACTGAAAATGGGGCATGAGACGAAAATCGCCCCCCTCAGTCTTAAATGAGTGCCTTTGTTTCTTTATAGTTTTTTTGAAGTATGTCAGAAATTTGAGTGTAACACTTGAAGTATGATGGAAATGCATGTGTGATGTACCATTTCTATAATCCTATATATAGAAAGATATACCTATTAGTATATATAGATAGATGTAACACAGTTTTATGAGGCTGCACATCTGTACTAATCCTGCTCTCAATCTCTGTGGCAATATCCCTCACTGTAGAAACATTTTATAAGATACCACAGGCTTGCTTCTTAAGAACATAAGAACATAAGCAATAGAAGCAGGAGTAGGCCATTCAGCTCTTCGAGCCTGCTTTGTCATTCAGTAAGATCATGGCTGATCTTCTACCTCAACTCCACCTTCCCGCACTATCCCCAGATCCCTTGATTCCCTTAATATCTAAAAAATCTTTCTGGTCATATAGGATACAAGGGGAACGGAGTCAAAGTTTATTTAGGAATAAGGTTATTTTGATCAAGGCATGGAACAAAGCCAAGCATTGCAACTCCCATCTATACTTTGCTTTTACGAAGCCACAAACTCAAGTAGGCAACAAAGCAGCAATTATCACACCATAAAGAGCAGGAAATAACTAAAACACCAATCAAACCCCTTGGAATCCTTGGATATTAAAACAATGAACTAGAAACAAAGTTGGCAATATTAATGGTTAGAAATCCAGTAATCACATTAGCGATCTTACGTTTGGGATTGTGGACATCTGCATATTCATAGAATTCTATTGCAAAAGTTGTCCTTCTTGCAAGCAGATAATCTGTTGGCCTGGTGTATGCAATTCATGACCTCATTGATCATTTGGAAGGCTCGGTATTAGATGCAGTTATTTTTGACTATACTGTTGCTGCTGGGCTGTCCAACAGAAGCAAATACAGTGACCTGTTCTGACAGGAGCAGTGACTACCTGAAACAGACAATGTAACATGGATGCCTGGCTGATGCCAGATTTGTTTCCCTACAGGCATCTGAAATGAGCCATAAACAAACAAAGGTCAATGTTGCTGTGACCTTTACATGTATAGCTAAAAAATGGCTTCTGGCAGAGCTGGACTCAAAAAGCATGTTGAATTCATCACAGGCTCCATTATTCCCTGCTTTGAGCTTGCAACTCCTGATTACCTTGGGTGTTCACTTGTTCCAGGAAATAAACTTGTTGATGGTAAACTTCTCTTGTAAGCATGGTGGCAGGGAGAGGAAGGAAAGGTTCCAAGGCATCTTCCACATTTATGTTTTTCTCTGCACTGGTCATGGAGAGTTGTAATATCAGAGAGGGAATTAATGGCCTGGCCTTCTTACAGCTGTTTTGCACCTTTATGAACCTTTCCTTCTGTCGGCAGCCATAGTGCGCTTCCATTTTAAGAGATGCTAGCTGTCTTTAAGTGGTGTCAGAGATGCCCGATTTCTCCGCCCCCCCCCCCCCAAACTGGCAGGCAGTCAATAAGCAGCGTGGGTAGTGCTGGCTGCATGCCTGACCCATGGTAATGAGCTGCAGCACCAATTTCACCCAATTCCTCCAGTTAAGTGATAAGGCATGTGCAGCGAGTATCTCGCCCCCCCCAAAAAATGGACGCAATCAAAATTCTAGGCCGATATGTTTGGACTTTTATTGATACCGAATTCTCTCCTTTATCTACTGAAAGGAGTTTTAATGCCCCTGGCCATTAATTTTTCACAGAAACATGGTTGCCAACTGCTTTACCATATTTATACTGACAGTTGTGAACATTTGGACTGACACATAAGGCGTAGTATATTGAATTAAAGCATCAAAGCATGACCAAATGCATGATTTAAAATTATGTAATACTCCACACAGTTCAAGATGAACTACAAAAATTTTGTTTAAAAAATCTATCTTCAGACATTCCACCAATGGTCATCTCCTATTCTCAGTACTTCATTTTTATAGCTGTGTCTTCCCTCTTGTTATATTATTCCTCCATCAGCCTTTTTCTCCATTCGTGATGTTTGTTTGGATGGAATTCCATTGTGCAATATCACATTCATATGAAGTTTCCTTGTCTGCCATTTTAACTGGGTTAGCAGTTTTGTGAAAATAACAGACAACAGGATTTCATACAAATTCATTACTAATGGGCCGTATATTCCGATGCCTATGGGTGTGTACGAGCTGTGTACGCACCCACAGGGACATCGGAAATGCCAGTTTCAGGTATGCACAGCGCATGCGCTGAAAACTGGCATTTCCGATCTGTCAAGAATGCTCTGGGATCACGTGAGCCATGGGCAGCCAATCGGAGGAGGGAAAAGCCCATTCATAAGATTGACAGGAAGACCTGTCTAAACTTATAAATACTACGGCCCCAAAATAGCAGTAAACCTTCAAATAATTTTTTTTTAAATCACACTTTTTAAATAAACTATAAATTACATTAAATAACTATTTTAAACAATAATTTAAATTTTTGAAAAAATTAATTTTATATTCTAATGGGGCTTAAAATAAACTTACCTTGCTTTAAAGTATTTAAAAATAATAAACCTGTGGAAAAAAGTGGGAAAGAAGAGAAGGTTGAGTGAGAGTGATGGAATGAGTGTAAGGAATGGATGGGTTACTATAGAGGGTGACTATGTTGGAGTGGGGTGGCAATGCCAAGTGGCCTCCTTGTCTGTTGTTAGTTGGTATGATTGCTTTAGGATGAGGGTGAGTGTGAGGGGTGGTTAGTCAGATGGGGATGTGATAATGTAGATAGAGAGAGGGATGGGTGGAGGTGCAAGGTATATTGGTGTGAATAAGGATGTGCAGGAGTAGGGTTGGGAAAGCAGAGTGAGGGGGATGTGATGGGAGGCACAGCAGGATGAAGGTGAATGTGTCTTTGGACTCACCTTTCCTGATCTAACAAGATTGTTGAAGCGTTTGTGGCACTACACCCAGGTCCTGCTGACGACATCCCTGCTATTCACCTCCTCTGCTATTTGGAGTCAGACTCCTTTGCTCTGCTGGGGAGGTCACTTCCTCTCATCAGCAGGGAAGAGAACCTCCCTGCATGCTCTGACTCCCTCCACAAGCACACGGCGGGAGTCATCGGAGAACATGGGTGCAGCCCTCTGCCTCTGTGCAGTAATCTCTGGTGGTGTGTGCAGCAGTGGAATAGTGAAGTGCACTGCCTGCACACTCCTAGATGAACCTTCAAATGCAATGTGTCCATGGCTCCTTTAAATATCCCAGCTGAAAACACATCATCGATGATGTCACCAGACCCGCAACATTTAATTGGGCTGGGTAACGCGCAGGGTGGTCTTAATAGGTCCCATTAACGTACAGTTGTTCTGTGGAGCGGGATGGAGCCAGCAATGGGCTTGCCACCCACCATAGCGGCTGCCCGCACCGGACCCACCCAGGTAGGGAAAATTTCGGCCACTGTTTCACCTGGAAGGGGTGTTTGGGGCCCTGAACAGTGGGAAAGGAGGAGGTAAAAGGACAGGTGCTGCATCTCCTGCTCTTGCATGGGAAGGTGCCTTGGGAAGGGGAGGGGATGTTGAAGGTGATAGAAGAATGGACCAGAGTGTCGCAGAGGGAATGGTCCCTTTGGAATGCTGAAAGGGGAGGTGAAGATATGCTTGGTGGTGGCATCGCGCTGGAGGTGGCATCGCGCTGGAGGTGGCGTAAATGACAGAGGATGATCTGTGGAATGTGGACGCTGGTGGGGTGGAAGGTGAGGACAAGGGGTTCTGGGAGGGAGGGGAAGGGGTGAGAGCAGAAATGCGGGGAATGGGACGGACACAATCTGGAATTCAGATTTCCAGCTTCCACAGTATTTTGCCTTTTGCCTACTACATTCCAGGAATCCAGTGTTAGTATTAAGTATTCCCAGATGAGGTGTGAGTTGCACAGCAAAGCTTCCTCTACTTTGTCCCAGCAATATGCCTTAACTCCAACCTCAGAAAGGGACTTTATTGTACCAGTGTGACATGTTTCCATTTCCCACACTAATTTTTAAGCGAGACTGCCAATTTAGTACCAATTAGTGCTAAATTAGGTTGAGTTTTGCGCTGTTAGCTCAAACCGATGAGGAACTGGAGTGAGACTGCCAAAACTAATTTCGCAAAGAAGCCTTGCAGCCATCTGACAAGGGATACTTTCATCCCATTGGAGAAAACTATTCTTATAGTAGAATTGTTAAACATGGTAAGCTTGTATTATTCCTGCAGATGGCATTATTTGTCAAAGAGTTGTTCTTGTGCAAGGCAAACTGGTCAGTTTAGGAAGAGAAATAATAGAATATAAAATATTTTCAATTAATATTTTAAATTACTATGCATTAATCCCACATTTTACAGTAATTTACTGTACTAATAAACCCCCAGCTGTCACACAGCCACATCCTTCTCTGCTGGGATTATCACTTGTCCTGGAAGAATTTTAAAAATAACTTATTGCTAGCTTAGTGATTGCATAAATCCCCAGGTGCTTCACTTACCAACTGCACAGTGCTAAATCCTATTTCCAAAGCATCTACTTAAAAAGTCTCGCTGCTGTGGAAGATAAAATAACGTGAATAACATAATCAATATTAATCTGCATTGTGAGTTTTACAAACTGTACTACATGAAGCTTTTAATATGATTTTGAAAATACAAAATTCAAGAGGCTTTTGGGAATATAAATTAATACATTTCCATGTCAGATTTGCTATTTAATTTAGATGTTATATCAAAGAATGGAGCCTATAAAATAACTGTGCATAACTATTTTCTTTTGAAATTGGATAAATATGAAATGGCAAAGGTCTATTTACTTCCACTGAGGTCTGTGTAATTATGTAAAACATTTATTCTTTTCTCATAGATTTATGCAAAGATGCCTCATCGAGTGAAGTGTTCCTGCTGGCTTCTGCTGCTCTTGCCAACATCACATTCTTTGATTCAATGGCCTGTGAGATTTTGTTGCAGTTGAATGCAACAAAAATTCTTATCGAAGCCTGTCGTGACCCGCAGAGAGTTGACACTCCTTACTCCAAAGATCAGGTTAGTAGGTTTAATTAGAACATTGCTCATACTCTACATCTAATAGTGGAATGTATTTGAAGCCTTATTCTCATTCAAGAGCTGAAAGAGGAATATGAACCAATTAAAAAAGCGCGTGAAAATTTACTTCCGAAAATTTGTTTCTGCAAATTTAAAGATATGGCGTGGAGCCTTTAAGTTTGACTGCTGATCGGGTGCAATATCAGTAATGCACCCATTGTAAAATGAACCAAATAAATTGTAAATGTTTTCCCCATCCCCATTTATATGCGCGCACACACACACACAAAGACACACTCGTACTTCTTCCAACTGTTCTAATAATGGGACGGTATTTAAAAAAATCTATTTACTGTTTTATCTCCAACTGTCCTGCATTTTTCCTTTGTGTTGTGGAAAATTTGCCATTTTTACTTACAATGTCCCAGCATTGTTACCCCCTGTGGAAATGTGCATTTGTTAATGAAATGCAAGCCATACCAGCTATGCCATTCAAAGTACTTTAAAATAAATCAGAATAGAGTGGCAAGTTGCAGGAGTCATGACGTGCTGTGAATCTGAAGGATTTGCACAACCAGCAGCCCTCTGGACAGAGCACTGGAAAACCAAGGAGTCCTGCTTTGCCAAACGTTGGCCATGTTAAGTTACAAAGGAGGACAGTTCAAAGCAGGCAATGTTTCTTACAGCAGAATGAAATTTACAACAGGGACTTGTTGCTGATCTAAAGGGATACGTGGCCAAAAGGGATAAAAATCAGAAGCTTTGCCTCACTTTGTAGCACATTGCTCACCAAAGCTAATTTTCAGCAAAATTGCATTCTGCAGACAGAATTGAGGCATCACCGACTTTTTGAAGACCTAGCTGTACAAATCTATATTTTTTTTAATTGGAAATTTTAGTTTAGAAGGAGGCCATTTGGCCTGTTGTTCTCGTGTTGCTGATAGCGCTCACCAAAATGCCTACTCTGATCTTTCGGCTCTGTGCCATTAATTATATATTTTTACATCCTCTTTCAAAGTTAATGCCAATTACAGACAGCTTTATACTGTTGACTATTGGTCAATGGCCTTTGGAGTGAGACAGTGCTTCTTGGCTTGAACTGAGTTAGTTGATCTTAGCCAGGCTGCCATTGTTCTCAGTACCTCAGGGGCAGAGAGGAAAAATCATCCCAGAACTTCTTGGGTATGTGAATGCTCAGTGAGGACAGGATCAAACATAGCCCCAGAGGTCTTTAAGTCTCTGTGAATGTTACTTTTTGTAAAGTATTTTCTGCTACTTTTGTTTATATCTAACTTCTAAATGGAAGATTTTACAGGTTGCAATGCAAAGATTTGCAAATTAATTATTTTTAGACACGGAGGTCAAAGTGTAATTTTATCCAAGCCTACTATTTCCTGTTTTTTGTGTTTATTGGAAGTTCAGTATACATGGAATTAAATGCTGATTATTAAAATATGTTGTGAAGTATTTAATGAGAACAGAATGAGGGAATAAAACTCTATTAGGAGATCATTGCTGTGATGAGCAATAATTTGTGAGCTTGTTAATGATCTTGACTTCTAAGATGCAAGGATTTTGTAAATAAACCTCAAGGGTTTCTATCGTTGCAGACTTGACTAAAGAAGATTTATGATAAATTATATATTTGTTAATAATAATTATGCCAAAAAGAAGCTAAAATTGAAACTTAGAACGTATTTATATTTGTAGATGGTGCTCTAGAAATGACAGGTCGAGCCCATCTATACTATACTCCATTGTTCCTGTCTCTGTCACCATGGAAAAATAAAGTCTTGCATTTATATTGCACCTTATCATAACACTCAGAAACAGCTCAAAAACATCACATACAATGAATTATTCTGAAGGCAGTGACTGTTGTTATTTGGGCAGCCATTTTGCAACCAGCAAGATCCCATAAACAACAATGAGCTGAATGGCCAGTTAATCTGTTTGTGTTGATATTAGTTGAGGAAAGAAATCCATGCTCTTCTTTGAATAATGCTTGGAATTTTTAACAACCACTTAAACCACTAGAATAGGCAGGTAGGTTTAATGCATCCTCTGAAGGATGGCATCGCTGACAATAAATTACTCCCCCAATACTGCTCCATGGCTTAGCTTCATATAGCTAGGGACAGATGTTTTCATATATTGTTTACCCATTGCACCACCATTCTTGTTGCCTATAGCTATATATGAGTAACTGACCACTCTCATTCTGTTTATTTATCAATATGATCATTCCATTCATATCTCCTCAAATAATGAAGCAGTCCATGCCCACTTGCAGCAAGACCTGGATGACATCCAGGCTTGGGCTGATAAGTGGCAAGTAACATTCGCGCCACATAAGTGACAGACAATGACTATCTCCAACAAGAGAGAGTCTAACCACTGCCCCTTGACATTCAACGGCATTACCATCGCCGAATCCCCCACCATCAACATCTTGGGGGGTTACCATTGACCAGAAACTTAACTGGACCAGCCACATAAATCCTGTGGCTACAAGAGCAGGTCAGAGGCTAGGTATTCTGTGGTGAGTGTCTCACCTCCTGACTCCCCAAAGCCTTTCCACCATCTACAAGGCACAAGTCAGGTGTGTGATGGAATACTCTCCACTTGCCTGGATGAGTGCAGCTCCAACAACACTCAGAGCAAATATGTGAAGGCAAAGGGGGGTGTAAAAGGGGAGGGGGTGTTGCAATATTAATTAAGGAGTCAATTACTGCTGTAAGGAGGGATGATATATTAGCGGGTTCCTCTAATGAGGCCATATGGGTAGAACGTAAAAGCAAAAAGGGGGCAAGCACTTTGCTGGGAGTGTACTATAGGCCCCCAAACAGTCAGGGGGAGATAGAGGAACAGATATGTAGGCAAATCTCAGAAAAGTGCGAAAATAATAGGGTAATAATAGTGGGGGATTTCAACTTCCCCAATATAAATTGGGATAGTCAGAGTGTGAAAGGCTTAGAGGGTGCAGAATTCTTAAAGTGCATCCAGGAGAGCTTTTTGAGCCAACATGTAGAAAGTCCTACAAGAGAGGGGGCGGTACTGGACCTAATTCTGGGGAATGTAGCCGGGCAAGTGGTGGAAGTGTCAGTAGGAGAGCATTTTGGCGACAGTGACCATAATTCGGTGAGATTTAAGGTGGTCATGGAAAAAGACAAAGACGGCCCGGAAATAAGGGTTCTAAATTGGGGGAGGGCCGATTTTAATATGATAAGGCAGGATCTGGCCAAAGTGGACTGGGAGCAGCTACTTATAGGAAAATCCACATCAAAACAGTGGGAGACTTTCAGAAGGGAAATAGAGAGAGTACAACGCCAACATGTTCCTGTAAAGGTCAAGGGTGGGACCAACAAGCAAAGGGAACCTTGGATGACAAGGGATATACAAAAATGCATTAGAAATAAAAGGGGGGCTTTTGGCAGTTACAAAAGACTAAAGACGGAAGAAGCCCTAGAGGAGTATAAAAAGTGCAGGGGCATACTTAAAAAAGAAATTAGGAGGGCGAGGAGGGGCCATGAAATAACACTGGCGAGCAAAATAAAGGAAAATCCTAAGATGTTTTATAAGTATATTAAGGGCAAGAGGATAACCAGGGAAAGGGTAGGGCCCATTAGGGACCAAAGTGGCAATCTGTGTGTAGAGCCAGATGATGTAGGCGGGGTTTTAAATGAATTTTTTGCATCTGTGTTCACTCTGGAGAAAGACGAAGCAGACATAGAAATCGGGCAAGGGGACTGTGACATACTTGAACATATTAGCATCGAGAGGGAGGAGGTGCTAGCGGTTTTAGCAGGCCAAAAAGTGGATAAATCCCCAGGCCCAGACGAGATGTATCCCAGGCTGCTGTGGGAGGCAAAGGAGGAGATTGCAGGGGCTCTGACACAAATTTTCAGAACCTCTCTGGCCACAGGGGATGTACCAGAGGACTGGAGAACAGCTAACGTAGTACCATTATTCAAGAAGGGTAGCAGGGATAAACCAGGGAATTACAGGCCAGTGAGCCTAACATCTGTGGTAGGGAAATTATTGGAAAAAATTCTGAGGGACAAAATTAGTCTCCACTTGGAGAGGCAAGGATTAATCGGGGATAGTCAGCATGGCTTTGTCAAGGGTAAATCATGTCTGACAAATCTGATTGAATTTTTCGAGGGGGTGACTAGGGGGGTGGATGAGGGAAATGCTGTGGATGTGGTTTACATGGACTTCAGTAAAGCTTTTGACAAAGTCCCGCATAGGAGACTGGTCAAGAAGGTAAGAGCCCATGGGATCCAGGGTGCCTTGGCGCGTTGGATCCTAAACTGGCTGAGTGGCAGGAGGCAGAGGGTGATGGTCGAAGGTTGCTTTTGTGACTGGAAGCCTGTGTCCAGTGGGGTACCTCAGGGATCGGTGCTGGGTCCCTTGCTGTTTGTGATCTACATAAATGACTTGGATGAGAATGTAAAAGGTATGATCAGTAAGTTCGCAGATGACACGAAAATTGGTGGGGTGGTAAATTGCGAGGAGGAAAGCCTCAGGCTACAGGACGATATAAACGGGTTGGTCAGATGGGCGGAAAAGTGGCAAATGGAATTTAACCCTGAAAAGTGCGAGGTGATGCATTTTGGACGGACAAATAAGGTAAGGGAATACACAATGAGTGGTAGGACCCTAGGAAGTACAGAGGGTCAGAGGGACCTTGGTGTACATGTACATAGATCCCTGAAGGCAGCGGAACAGGTAGATAGGGAGGTTAAAAAGGCATATGGGATACTTGCCTTCATTAGCCGAGGCATGGAATATAAGAGCAGGGAGGTTATGATGGAGCTGTACAAAACGCTGGTGAGGCCACAGCTGGAGTACTGTGTGCAGTTCTGGTCGCCTCACTATAGGAAGGATGCGATTGCTTTGGAGAGGGTGCAGAGAAGATTCACCAGGATGTTACCTGGGATGGAGCGCCTCAGCTATGAAGACAGGCTGGACAGGCTGGGGTTGTTTTCCTTGGAGCAAAGAAGGCTGAGGGGGGACCTGATTGAGGTGTACAAAATGACGAGGGGCATAGATAGGGTAGATAAAGAGGAACTTTTCCCCTTAGTAGGGGGGTCAATAACAAGGGGGCATAGATTCAGGGTAAGGGGCAGGAGATTTAGAGGGGATTTGAGGAGGAACTTTTTCACCCAGAGGGTGGTTGGAATGTGGAACTCAATGCCTGAAAGGGTGGTAGAGGCAGGAACCCTCACAACATTCAAGAAGCATTTGGATGAGCACTTGAAATGCCATTGCATACAAAGCTATGGACCAAATGCTGGAAAATGGGATTAGACTGGACAGGGATGGATGGGCGGCGCGGACACGATGGGCCGAAGGGCCTCTTTCTGTGCTGTAAAACTCTATGACTCTATGACTCAAGCAGCTTGACACCATCCAGGACCAAGCAGCCCACTTGATTGGCACCCCATCCACCACCTTAAACATTCACTCCTTCCACCACCGTGGCTGCAGTGTGTACCATCTACAAGATGCACTGCAGCAACTCGCCAAGGCTTCTTCAACAGCACCTCCCAAATTCGCGACATCTACCACCTAGAAGGGCAGCAGGCGCATGGGAACAACATCACTTGCATGTTCCCCTCCAAGTCACACACCATCCTGACTTGGAAATATATTGTCGTTCCTTCATTGTCGCTGGGTCAAAATCCTGGAACTCCCTCTGTAACAGCACTATGGGAATACATTCAGGCGGCTCAGCAACACCTTCTCAAGGGCAATTAAAGAGGGACAATAAATGCTGGCCTTGCCAGCGAAGCCCATATCCCATGAACGAACCATCAGACTGTTTGTTTAACATCCAATCTTGGATGAGCCTTGATGAAACATTGGTAAAACTGCAACCATCAGCTTCAGCCGTGAAACAGACTTCATTCCCACTCCGCTGACTCCACAACCTTCCCAGCCATTATCTCAGACTTAACCAGACTGTTCACAACCTCAGTGCTCCTCCCTATCTCCATAGCCTTCTCTAGCCCTTCAACCCCTCCCTCAGCTTTCCATCCCGCTGATATTGGCCTCTAATCTATTCCCGCCTCACTTCACCCTCAGTATTGGAGGCCATGCCTAAGCACCATGCTCTGCAATTCCCCCCCCAAACTTTTCTGTCTCTTTACTCCCAACTCTTCTTAAAGCCCACCTCTTTGGCCACCCTTTGGTCACCCCTCCTAAATCTCTTGCACTCAGCGTCTGTTTTCCTAATGCTTCTGTGAAGCGCCTTAGGATATTTTCTATGTTAAAAATACTGAATAAATATTTTTTGCTGTTTAGCAACATTGAAGTTAATGACATTGATAATGAGGCAAAAGTGTGTCTGCCTCAGTAGGGAAAGAGAGCCTTGTTACACCATCACCATCATCTGATCACCAAAATACAGCAGATGCATCAGACCACTCATTGAAGAACTGAAGTGTTTAATTATGAAATTTGTCCAATCTCTGGGTATACAATCTCCAAATAGTATTTTTTAAATAGACTACTGGCATTGCACTGTGGTCAGTGTGGATGAATTGCATTGCACACACCAGAATTAACAAGCATCAAGCATCTCCCATATAGAAAGTTTCCATGTGTTCACTATACTGTCAAATGATCCTTTTTTATTATTGCAGGGAGCTTTTCCTTTGAAAGGTCAGACATTTGAAATCAGTCACTATAAATAGGGCTGAATGATTTTTCTAAGATGCCCAATTTATATTGGTGAAATAAGCAAGAATTAGTTTATTGAGGCATTCAAGACAGATTAATTGATTTGGCTGGCAACTAAAAGCATGGCTGAGATAATTCTGATTCATGCTTTTCTAAAACTGACTGGATATGTACAATTGTTTTGAAGCCAAATGCACTGAAATATATTATTGGTTTAAGAATGTTGCATGATTGTTTTTGTACAAAGCTCTGATATGGATTTTTTAAATAGTACAGAACTATCTGTGATCAGTCCAAACCCATTGCAATGTCATTTGACAGGTGCAGGGCTCAGACTGAAGCTTCTTGGACCAAATGTGAAAAATGTCACTGGCTGGCATAAAAAGGTGTGAGAGAGGTAAAGCTAGGATTCATCAGCTCAAATGTGGTAACTAAGTCAGTGTCTGTGAATGATGTTGCCAACATATAAATGAGGAAGATGAGGGGATGGATCCTTAGAGGCTTCCAGAAGTGACAGTGTGGAGATGGGAAAAGAAACCATTGCTAGAGATGCTCTGGATGTGATTGGGTAGATAAGAGTGGAAGCAAGCAAGGCCAGTCTCATCAAGATGGACAAAAAAGCTGCTAGCGCTCGGGGTGCATGGGGGGGTGGGGGGTTGGGGTGGTGGTGGGGTGGTGTAATTTTAACCTTAACCCCACCCGGCAGGAAACTGAAGAGATTGGATCAAAGTTTACTCTCCATTGAAGTCTCACATGAAGGATAGTCATTCGAACAAAATACCCCAGGGCAGCCAATATCTGTGGAACTGTCTCACAGCAAGACCCAGTGGCCTTCTAGAGAGGAAGAGAGAAATTTAGGAATGAATATTTAAGCATTAATCATTTTTAAAATAACACAAGCAAAACTTTTTTCTCAGTAATAAAAGGAAACTGCTATAATGCCAGCTTTACCCTCCTCCATCCCCATATATTTAATGTTCAGTTTTTTTGCTTTCTTACTTTAAAAAAAATGGCCAGATGACTTAAACTTATGCCAGAGACTAGCAATCACTTCCTCCGCTAATGTGAAGCCCAAGAAGCTGCCCATGAGGTACTGTGCTACATTTATGCAAGACAGCTGTATCTGCATTCTAGTAAGGACAATGTAGGTATAACTTTGTGAGGTCCTGCTCTCAGTGTGGAACCTCAATAGACAGGAGCCAGGATAAGAAATAGGGCTATAACACTTCACTCTACTACAGCAGGTATCATTGTTTTTACTAAATCATGCTGGAACATGAACGAGAGATTTATATAGTGACTTATTTGCCTCTCAGAAATGTTTCATCGCACTCCAGGGACAATAATTTTCTTTGAAGTGCAGTGATTATTATGTAAGCATCCATGGCAAGCATAAATAAAGATCTCCGAACAGCAGTAAGATGAATGGTCAATTAATCTATTTTTGGGGAGGGAAGAAATGTTGCCCAGGACAGTAGGAGAACTCCCTATCCTCTATCAAATAGTGCTATAAGATCTTTAACAACCACTTGGACAGGTAGACCGGAGCCTCAGTTTAACACCTCATTCAAACAATGGTACCTCCAGCAATGCAGTGCTCCCTTAGGATGATACTGTCCTGTCAGCCTGTAAGCTGCAGGGTGATGCGCTATCAATCACTCAAAAGACTGAGGTTAAGCGAGTAACTAACAGGCTTTTATTAACAAGAGAATGAAGGTGTGCCTCAAGTGGTCGACCAGTCCAGAATACAGAGGGACTGTGGAGCAGTCACCTTTATACCTGGACTTGTGGGAGGAGTCAGCCGAGGCATGTACAGACATGTACACAGTGGAATACAAACAGTGGTTTACCACATTCACCCCTTGTTTAAAAATGAGTCCGGCAGGGTGAAGTGTATTAAAAGTTTGTGTATTGGAGTCTCTCCGGAGGTCTTGTCTGCCGCTGTGATCGACGTGGTGACGGCAGGGGTAGTGAAGCTTCCGGCGTCGAGTCCCGCGTAGGCTGGGGCACTGGTGTGTAGTCCTCGTGGGTGTCGAGCGGGGCCCAGGCGTGCCGTCTGCTGGGGTTGGATATTGGATCGTGGGTGGGGTGGTAGTGGGTAGTGGGTTACTGGGGCCCCTGAGGGTGCGAGGTCTCGTATGGAGACTGTGTCCTCCCGCCCGTCCGGGTACGCAATGTAAGCGTACTGGGGGTTGGCGTGGAGGAGGTCGACCCTCTCGACCAGGGGGTCCGTTTTATGGGTCCTCACATGCCTTCTCAGTAGGACCGGCCTTGGGGTCGTCAGCCATGGCGGTAGCGATGTCCCCGATGTGGACTTCCTTGAGAAGACAAACATTTTCTCATGAGGGGTGGCGTTAGTGGCAGTGCAGAGCAGTGACCGAATAGAGTGGAGCGCATCGGGGAGCACATCCTGCCAGCGGGAGGTCGGAAGGCCCCTAGACTTTAAGGCTAGCAGGGCGGCCTTCCAAACTGTCGCATTCTCTCTTTCCACCTGTCCGTTCCCCCGGGGGTTGTAACTGGTGGTCCTGCTTGTGGCAATACCCCTAGCGAGCAGGTACTGGCGGAGTTCGTCGCTCATAAACGATGAGCCCCGGTCGCTATGGATATAGCTGGGGAAACCAAACAGGGTGAAGAGGTCGTTTAGACATTTAATGACCGTGGCACTGGTCATGTCCGGGCAGGGGATGGCGAACGGGAAACGGGAGTACTCATCAATAATGTTGAGGAAGTACACATTACGGTCGGAGGAGGGGAGAGGCCCTTTAAAAT
The DNA here is from genome assembly GCF_052327205.1 of Somniosus microcephalus. Classification (NCBI taxonomy): domain Eukaryota; kingdom Metazoa; phylum Chordata; class Chondrichthyes; order Squaliformes; family Somniosidae; genus Somniosus; species Somniosus microcephalus. Next base: position 62,489,663 of record NC_141001.1, on the reverse strand, counting down.
CAACGCTCAGGCGCTCGAAGGGGCGAGTGGCTTTTATCAGGTGAGCCCTGTCTGGTCTATAAAAGTGCGGTTTGCACTCAGCGCAGACTTGGCAGTTCCTGGTCATGGTCCTGACCTCCTCAATGGAGTAAGGCAGGTTGCGGGCCTTGATGAAGTGGAAGAACCTGGTGACCCCCGGGTGGCAGAGGTCATTGTGGAGGGCCCGCAGTCTATCGATCTGCACGCTGGCGCAGGTGCCACGCGATAGAGCATCCGGGGGTTCATTGAGCTTCCCGGGCCGGTACAAGATCTCGTAATTGTAGGTGGAAAGTTCGATTCTCCACCTCAAGATCTTGTCGTTTTTGATTTTGCCCCTCTGCTTGTTGTTAAACATAAAAGCAACTGAACGCTGGTCAGTGAGCAGGGTAAAAGTGCTAGTAGGTGAGCACTTTGGTGATAGTGACCATAATATGGTAAGATTTAAGGTGGCCATGGAAAAGGACAGGGATGGGCCGGAAATAAAGGTTCTAAATTGGGGGAAGGCCGATTTTAATAGGATAAGGCAGGATCTGGCCAAAATGGACTGGGATCAGCTACTTGTAGGAAAATCCGCATCGGAGCAATGGGAGGCTTTCAGAAGGGAGATTGAGAACATACAATGGCAACATGTTCCCGTAAAGGTCAAGGGTGGTTCCAAAAACCACAGGGAACCTTGGATGTCAGGGGATATACGGGAATGGATTGGAAAAAAAGGAGGGCTTTTGGTAGATACAAAAGGCTAAAGACGGAGGAAGCCCTAGAGGAGTACAAAAAGTGCAGGGGGATACTTAAAAAAGAAATTAGGAGATCAAGGAGGGGCCATGAAATAACACTGGCAAGCAAAATAAAGGAAAATCCGAAGATGTTTTATAAGTATATTAAGGGTAAGAGGATAACTAGGGAAAAAATAGGGCCCATTAGGGACAAAAGTGGCAATCTGTGTGTGGAGCCGGAAGATGTAGGAGGGGTTCTGAATGAATTTTTTGCGTCTGTTTTCACTATGGAGAAGGACGATGTAGACATAGAAATAGGGCGGGGGGACTGTGATATGCTCGAACATATTAACATCGAGTGGGGGGAGGTATTGGCGGTTTTAGCTGGCCTAAAAATGGATAAATCCCCAGGCCCGGATGAAATGTATCCCAGGCTGCTGTGTGAGGCAAAGGAGGAGATTGCGGGGGCTCTAACACATATATTCAGGACCTCTCTGGCCACAGGGGATGTGCCAGAGGACTGGAGAACCGCTAATGTAGTACCATTATTCAAGAAGGGTAGTAGGGAAAAACCGGGGAACTACAGGCCAGTGAGCCTAACATCAGTGGTAGGAAAATTATTGGAAAAAATCCTGAGGGACAAAATGTGTCTCCACTTGGAGAGGCAAGGATTAATCAGGGATAGTCAACATGGCTTTGTCAAGGGAAGATCATGTCTGACTAATTTGATTGAATTTTTTGAGGGGGTGACTAGGTGTGTGGATGAGGGTAACGCAGTGGATGTGGTATACATGGATTTCAGTAAGGCCTTCGATAAAGTCCCGCACAGGAGACTGGTCAAGAAGGTAAGAGCCCATGGAATCCAGGGTGCCTTGGCACATTGGATACAAAACTGGCTTAGTGGCAGAAGGCAGAGGGTGATGGTCGAAGGTTGTTTTTGTGACTGGAAGCCTGTGGCCAGTGGGGTACCACAGGGATCGGTGCTGGGTCCCTTGCTGTTTGTGGTCTACATTAATGACTTGGATATGAATGTAAAGGGTATGATCAGTAAGTTCGCGGATGATACAAAAATTGGTAGGGTGGTAAATAGCGAGGAGGGTAGCCTCAGTCTGCAGGACGATATAGATGGGTTGGTCAGATGGGCGGAACAGTGGCAAATGGAATTTAACCCGGAAAAGTGCGAGGTGATGCACTTTGGGGGGACTAACAAGGCAAAGGAATACACAATGAATGGAAAGACCCTAGGCAAGACGGAGGGTCAGAGGGATCTGGGTGTGCAAGTACACAGATCCCTGAAGGCGGCGGAACAGGTGGATAAGGTGGTAAAAAAGGCATATGGGATACTTGCCTTCATTAGCCGAGGCATTGAATATAAGAGCAAGGAGGTTATGATGGAGCTGTATAAAACACTGGTTAGGCCACAGCTGGAATATTGTGTGCAGTTCTGGTCGCCACACTACAGGAAGGATGTGATCGCGTTAGAGAGGGTGCAGAGGAGGTTCACCAGGATGTTACCAGGGCTGGAGCGCTTCAGCTATGAAGAGAGACTGGGCAGGTTGGGTTTGTTTTCCTTGGAGCTGAGGAGGCTGAGGGGGGACATGATTGAGGTGTACAAAATTATGAGGGGCATAGATAGGATGGATGCTGAGGAGCTTTTTCCCTTAGTAGAGGGGTCGATAACTAGGGGGCATAGATTCAAGGTAAAGGGCGGGAGGTTTAGAGGGGATTTGAGAAAGAACTTTTTCACCCAGAGGGTGGTTGGAGTCTGGAACTCACTGCCTGAAAGGGTTGTGGAGGCAGAAACCCTCACAACATTTAAGAAGCATTTGGATGTGCACTTGAAATGCCATAGCATACAAGGCTACGGGCCAAATGCTGGAATATGGGATTAGATTAGACAGGGCTTGATGGCCGGCGTGGACACGATGGGCCGAAGGGCCTCTATCCGTGCTGTATTACTCTATGACTCGATGACTCTATGACTCTAAATCGTTTTCCGGCCAGGTAGTGCCTCCAATGACGAACAGCCTCCACGATAGCCTGGGCCTCCTTCTCAACAGCGGAGTGTCTGGTCTCCGGGCCCTGGAGGGTTCGTGAAAAGAAGGCCACGGGTCTCCCCGCCTGATTAAGGGTAGCAGCCAGGGCAAAGTCGGACGCGTCGCTTTCCACCTGGAAGGGGATGGATTCGTCCACTGCGTGCATGGTGGCTTTGGCAATGTCTTCCTTGATACGGTGGAAGGCTAAGCGGGCCTCTGCCGTCAAGGGAAAAGAGGTGGACTTGATCAGCGGACGGGCCTTGTCCGCATAGTAGGGGACCCACTGGGCGTAATAGGAGAAAAACCCTAGGCACCCCTTCAGGGCCTTGAGGCAGTGGGGCAGTGGGAGTTCCATAAGGGGACGCATCCGGTCGGGGTCGGGACCGATGACTCCGTGTTCCACAACACAGCCAAGGATGGCGAGGCGGGTTGTGCGGAATATGCACTTCTCCTTGTTATACGTCAGGTTCAGGAGTTGGGCGGTGCAGAGGAATTTTTCGAGGTTTGCGTCATGGTCCTGCAAGTCATGGCTGCAGATGGTCACATTGTCCAGATATGGGAAAGTGGCCTACAACGCATTTTGATCGACCATCCGGTCCATCTCCCTTTGGAAGACGGAGACCCCGTTGGTGACGCCAAAGGGAACCCTAAGGAAGTGATAGAGGCGGCCGTTTGCCTCAAAGGCAGTATACTGGCGGTCCTCAGGGCGGATAGGGAGCTGGTGGTACGCTGATTTCAGGTCAATGGTCGAGAAGACGCGGTACTGCGCGATCTGGTTGACCATATCAGCTATACGGGGGAGTGGGTAAGCGTCCAGCAGGGTGTAGCGATTTATTGTCTGGCTGTAGTCGATGACCAGGTGCTGCTTCTCGCCGGTCTTAACGACCACAACCTGGGCTCGCCAGGGGCTGGTGCTGCCCTCAATAATCCCCTCCTTCAGGAGCCGTTCCACTTCGGTTTTAATGAAAACCCTGTCCCCGGCACTGTATTGCCTGCTCTTTGTGGCGATGGGCTTACAGTCGGGGGTGAGGTTAGCAAACAGTGGGGGGGGGGTGACTCTGAGTGTGGAGAGGTTGCACCTGGTGCGCGCCGGTTTGTTTGGAAGCTGCTGGCTGCGGACTGTGAGTGGGGGGAGGGGTCCACCGTACGCCATCGTAACACTTTTAAGGTGGCACTGAAAATCTAACCCCAGTAGAACGGCAGTGCAGAGGTGGGGCAGGACCAGAAGTTTAAAATTATCGTACACAGTCCCGTCTACTAAGAGTGTCACCACGCAGTAGCCGCCAATGTCCGCCGACTGGGACTCGGAGGCCATAGAAATCCGCTGGTGCGCAGGCAGGAGAGCAACGCCGCACCGTGTCGGGGTGGATGAAGCTCTCCGTGCTGCCAGAGTCAAAAAGGCAGGTTGTTTCGTGACCATTTACCTTAATGTCCATTGTGGACCGGGCCAGTTGGTGTGGTCTCGCTTGGTCCAGCGTAACGGAGGCCAGCGTAGGGGTCGGTGTGTCGCTGCGGGTATCAGATGAGGCGGTGTTGGGGGCCAAGATGGCGGCTGGCGTCCAAGATGGCGGCGTCCATGATCCCCATGTGGCTGGAGGCGTCCAAAATGGCTGCTGTTCCGGTGGTTCGCACATGGCTGGGGAGGCCCAAGATGGCGGCCCGCATGGCCCACACGCGGCGCTGCTGGGGTTCGGGGTGGCTTTGGCCCTGCAGACGCTGGCGTAGTGTCCCTTCTTCCCGCAGCCCGAGCAGATCGCATTTTTCGCCGGGCAGCGCGCTCTGGGGTGTTTGGCCTGGCCACAGAAGTAGCATTTCTGGCCTTGGGACACTGCTGCGGTAGTTGGGCCGTTGCTGGGATGTGGCTGGGGTGGCACGGCGCTATGAGACGGTCCTACCGTGTCCCAGGCTGTCGTTCCCCGCGGCGTCCACGGTGCAGAGGAGTAGGCATCCATGCCCCGGTAGGCTGCGTCCAATGATAGTGCGAGTTCAGAGGCCTTGTTGAGGTCGCTGTCGGGTGTAATTGGACCTGTGGCCCGCCACAAAAGCGTCCCGGATAAGTTCCTCTGTGTACACGGCGGCCTTTACATCCTTACAACCACAGGCCCGGCCAAGCACAGACAGCGCCTGAAGGTATTCCTCGGTCGATTCCCCAGGTTGTTGTTTACAACTCCCCAGGAGGTGCCTGGCGTACACCTTGTTCACTGGGTGCGTGTACTGGTCCTTGAGGAGCTTGAGAGCAGCCGTGTACGAGGTGGCATCCTGGATGACCGAGTACGCTCGGTGGTTCACTTTGGAGATCAGGACATCCAGTTTGTCCTCATCCGATTTGACCGTTGCAGCGGAGGCGATCAGGAATTTTTCAAAGCACTTAAGCCAGTGAGCAAACTTGGTGGATGCGTCCGCCTCCCGATGGTCTAAGTCCAGGCATGCTGGTGTGAGGATCTTCTCCATTATAAAAAAATCTTGTTAATAAAATTGATGCGCTATCAATCACTCAAAAGACTGAGGTTAAGCGGGTAACTAACAGGCTTTTATTAACAAGAGAATGAAGGTGTGCCTCAAGTGGTCGACCAGTCCAGAATACAGAGGGACTGTGGAGCAGTCACCTTTATACCTGGACTCGTGGGAGGAGTCAGCCGAGGCATGTATAGACATGTACACAGTGGAATACAAACAGTGGTTTACCACACAGGGTTCTCAAAATTCCCGCATTCCCCAAGTTATGGATCATGGGGCCCTGTTTTGGACAAGTTATTAAAAACAGGGCACCCAAAATGGCTTCTGTAAACCTCGTGACCAATATGGACAGGATTTTTAAAACAGGACTCTGCCAGCAAGCAGGCCTGGAGACGAAACATTAAAATGCAGGAATCTGTGATCAGAGACTCTCTGGAGCCTAGCCAGAAAAAGTAAATACAGAATACGCATTTATTCGATTTGAGTCAAATCAAATTAGAATGGGCCCGTGATTGTGGCCATTAGCTTTCTGCATGTTTAATCGATAACAGCTTACAGTAGCCATCAAGGTAGGATGAGGACAATCAAGTCTTATCCATGACAAAGCAACCAGGACATCGGGGCCATTAGACCCGGAGATAACCACTCCTAAAGTAGTTAAAATAAATGGTTGTGATCGTTTAAAACAGCCCGCCAAAAGTTAAACAATGGACTGACCTGATTTGGCGCGCAGATAAGGAGTGGAAGAACGGGTATGATTGTAGGCCCATCAGTAGCAATCGCTCTCTTCGCTCTCTTCCCTTGACTCTAGTCCGTGGTCTTGGCTTGCTGCCGCTCGTACTCGTGCCCTGGCCTCGTGGCGGGTTCTCTTCTCGCTCCCCGCACCGCTCAACAACCAAGGACGCCCATTACACTGGGACCAAAGGCGGGAGGAGATTGAGACCCGAGTTCAAAGTCATACAGGACACACAGGCCACAAAAAGGGCAGATGAAACGAGACGAGACAAGATGAGACAAATAAGAAGGTAAAACCCGACAAGAGCAGAGAAGGGCAGCAAAAGACGCATTGGTAAAACCAAATGCCGAGTTATAAGCTGGCGTTTGGGGAAGAAATTAGCAGTGTATGTATGGACAGTGAGAATAAGTTGGCAATTGAACACTGCGAATAAGCTGGCGTTAGACACGGGTGTCCACGCCACAACGAATATACTGGTGTTCAAAGGATGGGTAGTAAAATCGAATAAGCAGTAAAGACCGCCAACCGCCCCGTTACTGCCGACGACCACCCGAGGGAGAAGAAGAAGAGAACCCATCGCGACGAGACGATGACGGTAGCTGAGGAGAGGGAAGGTGTGTTGCATCAACAGCTCCAGCACCGCGCCCTGAGACCACGTGGCGATGGAGTACCCCAAAGGACAGAAGACCAAACCTCGAAACTCACAACGTTAAAGCAATAGGTTTTGGATTGGTGAGCATGAATTCCGGGCCCCTCATAACTTAATCTAGTTAGGTATAAGGGGTGGGATAAGGATAAGGGGATTGTTAATGTAATTGTTTTTCCCTTGATGTGCCGTGTGTTCCCCATTCCCTGTATAAACGTAATTGTTTATGCCTGTATTTTATACCAGTAATTCTCATAAGACTGTGTTTTATTCTGTTTTAATAAAATCTTGGTTTTCTTACACCAAGCCACTTGTCTACTCGATTTTCTGCATCGCCGCCTGTACCTAAGTCCGGTGTCTAGAACCCAGGGGTGTGGGAGCAATTCGAACCGCTCAAGGGACAGTCAGAGGTGAAGCTGACTGGGCGCACGCGCCACACGTCACCCCCTACAGCCTAGAATACGTGCTCAAGTCTACAACCTTCCTACTCACAGGCAAGGTTTCTACCAAATGAGGCAAACATCCAACTCTTAATAAGTACTCATAAAACCACTGTAGTTCAATTCTATTATTTTCCTACTTTTCAGAAAGTTGAAGAACTGACTTTTAGTTTTAACAGTCAGTTTATGCGAAGAAGTGATTTAAACATTGATGCACTTTGACTGTGAATTTTAAGGGTCTCAAATCCTAAACTAGAGCTTGCAGAGTGCCTACATTTAGGATTAATTTTAAGATAAACAGTGGACAATATCATGAGCTAATCCTAGCCTTCTGAGAGTTGGGTCACTGGAAATAGGAGAGGATCAATTGTCACTTGAAGGATCGAAGGGCATTCATCTAAATTTGAGATTGAGGTTGTAATAAGATTATCCAGCAATTCCACTCATGCTGTGTCTAGCACATCAAAGTGTATCGCCATCCAATGCAATGTTTTATTCTCACGCTGTGTTACCCTCTAATAGAGCTGAAGCTCTGTAGAGATGGTGCCCTATGTGAGTAAAACTAAAAAAAGCAAGACCTTTACAGATAGGATGAAGAGTTTTATTTATTTGTAGTTTATAGTTGAATTTTTTTAGTGACAAGCCATAACAAAAGCACAGAAGTAATATTTTGCACTGTCTACCTAGGGGCATTTTGATTCAAGTATTTATAAATATAGATATCTACATTGATATAATGTGATGGCTATGGTCAACATCAGAATAGATACAAATAAAGTAATCAAACCTTTCAAAAATCGATACATTCCAATCTTATTACCTTTTACGCTGAATGTTGCAAAGTAGTTTTTCTTTTTTCCTCTCTCCTGTAGACACGACCTCTTGCTGGACTTTGTTTTCAATAGCCCCAGCTGCCCTTCAGTACTTCATGCAAGTACCCACTTTTCTTGTGTGAGTTTAGATAACGGGGCCCTGAAAATGCTTGGGCCAGTGATCCTGTGACCTCTGCCTATGACCCACATTAAAGTTCACAGGAGCGGTGGAGGTCCTCTATTTACACGGCAATGGCGGGCACCTGTCATTGCTAAAAGATCAGAAAATTGCTTCACTGCTGCCAGTTCTGGGGGTGCTGCCCCCTTCCTGGAAATAAATTGAGTGCTCACTTTGTAAGTGGACTACATTATAAGTTTTTCTCAGGGGTTCAGGCCATGACCTGACTGTAGGGCGGCATCACATGCAAAGCCTGATCCTTTTCACATTCAACATTTGCACGTGCAAATTTCCCAGCATGAGTCTCTAGATATTGATCCAAAGTGGGAGCCCTGCTGATTTTTCCCTTTCGCTGCTCAGGACTAGGACCATTTTCAACACCACAACTGCTGTCCTGGGTGAGATCAGCTCACTCAACATAAATCAGTTGTTGAACTTGAGATCTTCTGGTCTGTAGGGTTTAATTGATACACCGAGAGGTGCCTTTAGTAATCAGGGAAACACGTGTAATGTGTCTTATTTTACTCATGTGAAGGGATAATTACAGCCCTAGCCCTTTCGGACTACCCCAGATCAGGTGTACTCCCCAGACGTTCGCCCTCAACCAAAGTTAGAGACAGCCAAACTCCACAAGACGCTTAAATGGATCTAAAGGTTCAGGCTATCTCTCCCTAAAGGGAAGGAACGACCTGAAGATATTACCATCCTCTGGATAGCATTTTTAATAAGTTTAACTAGATTGTAACCTTCCGGATATTATGAGGGTCTGGAATACCCCCCAGAACTCTGCAACTCTTCACCAGAGAATATACAGGGATTTGAGTTTGCGAGGTTGATACAGAAATTACTCTGTGAGACAATTCTAAAAATATATAAATTTATTAAAGAACCAACATGTAGTTAACAGCTGGTGTATCCATCGCAACATTACAGTTCAAAAGCAATTAGCTTTCATTTCTTATTTCTTAGAGATCCTTATTCTCAAATCTTAACTTCGTTACATTTCTACTTTTCTTACTTATTACTAAATCCAGAACATCCACCAAAATCAATCACTTTGACTTCCCGAGACTCATAGTTAAAGACTTACAGAGATGCCTCTGACGAGTTGAGAAATGCTTTGCCAGTTCAGTGAGTGCTGCCTTTCTGTTGAAAAGGTGTATTTTTATACTCTTTTGGCAGTGATTTCTTCTTTGATGTTCTCTGCTGATGTCAGCTAATTGTTTTTATTGATGCCTCTGTTTGAATGCTTTCTATCTTACTATCAATTCAACTATTGCATGCATAATTATTTCTCTACCTTTAGGTGTTCCAAAAACCATCATAAAAACAATGACAGCAATGGTTTCTGTTTGCTATCATTCTTATCGAAGATTCTTCATTCAATTCTTAATATTGGCTTTACTGGTTTTTAGCAGACATTGTGACCCCCCTTACTGCTCCAAGTTCAATACAAACACAATGTAATTGCTTGGTGCTTCTATTGAAGTCATATTTTCAAAGCCTTCTTGTTGGTATTATATTTACTATATGTAAATCAAAACCACTTTAACTGTGTGTTTACTTGTTTTCTAGCTATCTCGATTGGTTGCATATTTAATCTTATAGTTCCTGTCTTCCAAGTTTAACATAAAAACTATTTGACCAGCAGGTGTTTCTTCACTTGATGTCATCTGTTCAAAGGCACTTGCCTCTTTTAATGTTTGTGTTTTTGTTTTATGTGTTATTTGGTAACACCTTAAACTGGGCATTCTCATTGTGTTTGTTGCAAACCGTAGACCTTTCGGAAGCACCAATGGTTTGCTTCAATCTTTCATTGTTTTAGTATATTTAACTAATTCCCATTTCAAAGCTTGTTTACAACGTTGTTATCAACTGATCTTTATCTTAGAAGCCTGTTCTCTGTTTACAGCCTATGTCTCTGAGGTTTTACATTTTTAAACCAGTATATCATGTACTAATAATATTAGAAATCTGTTCATGGTATCATGTATTTCTCCGAATCATGGCTATTCCTTCACACACGTTCAAACTCTCTGTTCTCTATAATGAACATAAGTGCTATAGTTTAAAAAGTTACTTAACAGATTTTGTTTTGCAATGGGGAGGGAGATTATTTTTACAAATAATTAAAAATTGGAACTCTAATCTCTTTTGTAATGATGGGTGGGATTTTGCCAATGGGGAGCTTTTGGAGGCGGGACTCCCACTTGTCGGGTTTCAGTCCCGCCTCCATCAACTTCTGGCCAACCCACGCTATTTTCCCTTGATTGACCTTGTTAAGCCCGCCCAGCAGGCTTAGCAGGCCAATTAAGGGAAAGCCGGTTACAGAGAACATCAACGTATGACTTTTCATCTGTCAAAAATGTTTGATAGATGAATTGTCATCGTTTGACAGCTCTGTGAAACTGTCAAACACTGGTATTCTCTGCAGTTTGATGAGTTCTTGAATTCAAGACTCATCAAACCTCTTTATTTAGCAGAAATTAGATGGTTGCTGCATTGGAGAATGCAGCAGCCATCTGTCATCTCTGCCGCGGAAGTGCGAGACTCTCCGCATACCCACCGATTGAAGCCTGCAGGAAGAAACAAAGGTAAGTAAACTTTTACTACCACTTTCCACTTACCTCACATACTCACCTCTCCACACTTGCACCCATCACTTACCTTCACAGTGCACTTTTGCAACCCTCCGACCACTGCAGACCCACTGCTCGCCTCAGTGACCCTGGCGGGGTTCAGAGCCTTTGGGAAACCCGCACTTGTGTGGGTAAAATGGGGATAATCCTCTTAGCTGCCTGTTAACTTCCTGTTAACAGGCAAATAAGTGGCACTAATCCCCTTCCTGCCTCCAAGGAGATGGGACTCGGCGCGGGTCGGCTACCCGCCTCCTGGCAAGATAGCATGGAGGTGGGTTGGGGGCGGGTTGGGCACCCACCCCCAGATTCTGCCATTTTTCTGGCAGTCCCACCTCCATACCCGCCTCCCCAGGGCTGGCAAGATGTGGCAAGATCTAAGGGGTGGAATTTCCACCATTTTTCTGGGGCTTCGGTGGTTCTTCCACTGAAGCTATGTTGGATGAGTGGAAGAACACCTGCAGAAGTTTGTCCCCTTCCCCCCTCCCCCACCGCAAGTTTTTTGCAGCTTTGTAAAAGCAGCTACTCTACGTTTGGTCTGTAACATTTAAAAAGAAATGCTCGCGCAACATAACGTTTCTCCATTAGTAATTTAATCTAACTGAACCTAAAAGGTTGCAAACATATTACATAGATATTTTGTTGGAAAAAAGCCAAAGAAATAAACTGCACTCAACACCTCCATTTACAGTGGTGTGCACCACAAGCCTTTTCAACACACAGAGTAGTTACAGTGGGACACACATTTAAACGTTTGCACCTGGACTCATTTTTATAATAAAGAAATAACTTTGATTTATATAGCGCCTTTCATGACCTCTATATCCCAAACGCTTCACAGCCAATTAAATCTTTTGAAATATAATGACTGTTGTAATATAGGGAAACACAGCAGCCAATTTGCGCACAGCAAGATCCCACAAACACAACCTAATAATCTGTTTTGCGATGTTGCTTGAGGGATGAATATTGGAAAGGACACCAGGAGGCATCATCTTTAGGACAAGAGAGGAAAAATTGCAACCTGAGAATGTTAAAAACTATTTCAGGTATTACTGTATCAATCTTGTTAATTTGCACACAATGTGATGTTTGTTTATGTACTGTATCCAATACAGGTGGTGACAATACTGGCAAATATGGCTGTATTAGACCAATGTGCTTCTGAGATGATAAAGGAAAATGGTAAATATTTGCTTAGCTTTTTCTGTTTTAACGTGTGACAGAAGGGTACTTACAATTTATAGGCTCAACTATACATTTAGACATTGGATTTTATGGGCAATTCATAAGGCCTACCAGAATGATACATTAAGTACTTTAACTGTGAGAATCTAGATACAGTAATAAGTCTTAAGTAATATGGATTATCCTGCTAAATAAATTATTCGTTGAAAATTAGGATAAGAATGGAAGTCAGGCAGAACGTTTTCATTCAAAGCACAGTAGACTTGAGGGAGAAATTACCTGTGAAGTCCTTGAAAACAAACAGTATGAAAGGGTTCAGAAGACAATTAGATGGGGTGAAATTGGTCAACACCAGTAGTGCACTTAAATGGAAACGAAAATCAGGCGCAGTGTAAAATGGACTGTCGATTTGCTATCGACCCATTTGGCATTACTGACTGATTTCACCCCGGATGTGTTCTGGGAGAGGAGTTATTGAGAGATATGCAGATTTAAATCAGGCTCTGTGATATCAGTAATTAATGCGTTACTATGAAATTCTTTTATCTGCTATGTTACCTAAGGTGGATAGAGGAATTTCATGCAAACACATTAATGTATTTGTTCCTAATATTGCACAGCCCAAAGCTAAGAAGGCACTTAGAAGGGGTTGATCTATCAAAAATGCCTGTTGAGGCAAGTGGCCAATTCCTATTCCATCCCTTATTTTTATGCCATCTACAAATATCAATATCATACCATCTCTACCCAAGCCCAAAATCATTTATATATAGCGAAAACATAAGTGGACACAACACTGGAGTATATCACTTCCAACCCTACTCCAATTCAAGGAACAATCAATAACCCTAATCCTTTGTTTCCTTTCTGAACCTCTGATCTTAAAGATTTTGGTGACTCACCACCTTCAACACCTGCAAAATTTTTGACAGGTTGTGGCATCGTGCACTTGTAAATATTAACATTACATGGCATTTCACCAAAGTTATGGTCATGGCTATCCAGTTCTCTTTCTAATTGGTCTTTCCATTAGGGGTTTACCAGGACTCTCTTCTCTTTCCTGTTTCATGTCAATAACCTCCTCCGCTCAATATCTAACTCTTTTAGTACCATTCTACAGTCACCAACCAACTTTGTTCAGATTGCACATCCTCTGTGCTTATATTCTGTAACAGTACAATGGCTAAATTACTACATCTGGATCTTCTCTATAACCTTCAGTATGACAACAAAAGTCTTAGTCCTGCAAACTTATGAGCCAGAATTATGGCAGTTACACCAGGATTGTGCCTGCTGACACCTGCCAGCACTGACCCAGCGGAGTTTTCAGGGCCAGCGGTAGGACACCTTATTTACATGGAACAAGTGGGTTCCTGTTCCATTATGGGCGTATCTCTGATACCCAACTGCCTGGAAATTCGGCACCTGTTTGCCATCGGGTGGGGTGAGGGATCATAGGCAGTTCCCATGCAGCCCCTCTATAAGGGAGCCAACAATGATTTTTTTTAAATCTCCTTTCTTTGGACCACATGCCAGGCTTGAATTGACCCCTACTTGCACTCTTCTGGAAACCGCTGCACCTCACCTCTCTCAATAACACTGAACTTTCTGTATAGCCCAAGTCTATTCAAGACCAGACTATTGCTACCATATCTGGGTTATTCATTGTTACTGAACTGAAGTAGGGTTGGAAGTGATATACTCTAGAAGTCAGTGTTGTGTCCACTTATGTTTTCGCTATATACAGCATGAGTACATCTCACTTTCCTGGACAAGGAGCTAGAAAAAGCTTGTTATCTGATAGTTTCCCTAACCTCCTAACTTTTTCTCTTAATTGCCAGCTTTCTTGATTGTTTTTTATTGATGCTACTATGGTGAGTGCTTCTGTGAACATCTTTTATTCTTTCTGTGTTTCACTTATATGGCCCTGTGTTAATTTTTGCTTGGAGCAGCTGCAGCTTAACTACATCTGACACAAATTCTGTCTTTTATATGATGTTTCTTCCCCTTTCTCTTTTTTCCTACTAAAATCCTCGCTTATCTTTCAGCTTTAGTTCTGAGAAAGAGTTACACCTGAAATGTTAACCTGTCTTTTCTCTTTACAGATGCTGATGAGCCAGTCGTGTATTTTAGCATTTTTTGTTTTTGTTTTTGCCGTCCCCCCGCCTCCCCCTTAAACTGATTCAGCCTGCTATGCCACTGATCTATTTATCAGCGATTGAAGAGAACTGATCATCCATCAGGATTGATCAGAAGGTTCAAAAAATACAGCATGAGTACAGTGAACTGCTAAATTACATTCCAGGCGCTTGAGTACAGATGTGAAAAGCTCTGACATTGTCCCCCTTTCACAGCGATGTAGGTGACTAGTATAATTGGGCACGCCCTACACTCTGCTACAAATGAGGCTGATGCTGCACTCGTTGGTATAACAGGGGCATAAGTTCCTTGAAGAAATACATAAATCTTTCCTGGTACTGGGTAATAAAAGGCCAGATGTTCCAATCAGACTTGTGGTTAGATCTTGCTGGTTTAAGTATTTTGACAGCCAGACATAACGATGTTGAACTATCAAAACTTTTATAGCATCAGTTCCGGATCTATTATTTTAGCACGTCACATTAATGATAATGGTTTGCATTTAATCATAAACATCCTTTCCTTTAGTGTAATCCTAATGTAACTAGAGCTTTCTTCTACACAGAAAATGTTTGCACTGGTGCGATGTAATGCATGTGCCCACAATTCTTAATGAAAATGATTGTAAATCATATGATATTTTAACAGTCACATTTACTACCTGTTGATTGCATGAATAGCAACAAATTGCATTATGAGAAGAGAAAGTGTTTTCCAAATTTATTCACTGAGGTAGTAACAGCAATAACCTAATGGTGGTGGCAGAGAGCCAATAAACATCACCAGAGCAGAGAGGGAACAAGCTTTATTGGTATCAATATGTTAGTAAGCTCATGAATTTCATTCAAATGTTAATGAAGTAACAGCAGTGACTGGAAAATTCCATTATGTAATTGCTTCCGATCAAAAATATTAAAAATTGCGGAAGTTCATATGAATCAGATCCATTTATTTCTGGAAAAGAAAATTGTAAAATTCATATATAAAATAAATGCAACTATTGCAAGCTAAAGTTCACATTTTAGACTAATCATTTTTTTAAATATATAAAATGGGGTGAATTAGATTATGCTTGTCAAGACATGTTATTAGACAAAAGTGCCTGTTCTCTGTCAGATCCGGTTTTGCCTCAGCACACACTCGGCTTCACTTGCATGCATGACATCTCGTCATTTTTTTATGTGCAATGAATTTGTTTTGCCTGACCTTTCCACATAAAGCCACTGTTGTTCCATTACATTTTCTGGGTGGTTGTTACAGTCAGTTTTTCTTCTCTTGCAATCACCGTGAGTACAGAAGTGCCTCTTTGAATTTCTGTGATTTGTGTTTCAGTGCCTCTTTGTGCTCAGTTCCCCCATTTTTTCCCCAAAACTAAATAAAATAGAATTGTTGTTGCAAAACGTTTTCTTGACTAGGAAATGGCACCAGAGATGAAAGAACTGGCCCCTGACCCTCGAAACCTCTTCTAATCCAAAGAGTCCACCAGTATTGTTATTGGCTCCTTTCAATATTTGGACACCCCCTCGATTCCATAGCTGCTTGTAAAAGGGCCTTGGTTTCACTCAAATCAATGCGTTCTTTTATAATTAGCAGGATCGTGGGAACATAGGAAAGTACAAGATTGAAAAAGTTTCCGCAGTCCATCTGGCCAATCCCGAAAACTAATGCCGCTTCATCACTTCAAGTATCTATCAATTCTCCCTTAAATTTTTCCACACTATCTGACTCTGCTGTCTCTTTAAACAACCTGATCAACACATTCACTATCCTTTGCTTAAAGGTGTTAAATCGAAACTATCTATAAACATTCCTTCTTCTGAGCTTGAGATGAAATTAAAATGTATCTTTATCTGTGGCCACCTATCTTTCAAATAGTTTACCCTGTTCCAAGGCAGCCTTGATTTCAGGACTACTATCAAGAACAATTTCTTTCCTTCAGCTGTTAGGCTGAACACTGACATTTATTCATTTCATTCTGAATATCAATCACCTCACCTGTCCTCTAGGAATAATTGTCATAGTGCTAACACTCAACACTGATGTTGTTTTCAGTCATTCTTGGTCTCATTCCTTCAGTGCCAAGACCTGTTTTTGAGCTAGTCATTTTTTGGAATCTCGGCTTTGGTTCTCTACTGCTCCCCCTGTTTATTTCTACTACTCCTCCTCACCTCCTACCTACAAGATATATTCCTCCCTATGCTTTGTCTCATTTTTCTTACAAAGTTCTAATGAAGGGTCTGTACTTGGAACATTAACCTGCTTTTTTTCCCTTTTGATATGCTGATTGTTAAGTCTGTGTGTTGTAGTGAGAATTACTACACAGACCACAAGAGTAAATTCAACAGGTCTTTACTGGTTGGAGGTCGGACTAAACTGAATACAATATTATTACACTGTGCTTATATACCGGTGTGGTCACCACCGGTATTACGTATACAGCAGCCAAAGAAAGTAGTACCTTTCTTAAGGTGGACCAGGCTTAAGTTCTCTTAAGATGGAACAGGTTACATACACCACTATCCTCCCTTTTTAGCTTAACAGTCATATCCCCAAATAAACATAACATATATACATATATAACTTCAGGTATAACAGTTCAAAGGTTCAGTCTCTCAGGAGGCTTTCTGATTCGGCTTGGATAACGCCTTTCAGTGGTCTCTGATTCTTGTTGTTGAGGTGCCTCCTCTAGTTGGTTGCCAATGTATTGGGTGTCATCATCATCAAATACATTCTCGGCCGAGGTAGATGCTTCAGGTTCATGAACGTCTTCCACAGCTGTCTCTGTCACAACCATGGGTTCGACCCTTGCTCTCGACTCTACCAGTTGATCCGCATGACGCCTTATCACATTATGACCAATATCTACGGTGTACATCAGAGGTCCTTGTCTGGCCCGGATTGTTCCAGACTGCCATTTGTCGTTTCCATAGCCCCTTGCCATCACTGGTTGTCCTACGTCGAAAGTTTGAGTGGTCTTGCTGTTAATATGCCGAAACTGTTTGTTTTCCACTTCCTTCCGCACATTTGGTTTTAACAAGTCCAACTTGGACCGCAACCTCCTGTTATAAAACATCATAGCAGGACTTTGGTTAGTCACAGCATGATCGGCGTTTCTATATGACATCAGGAACTTATCGACCTTGTGTTGCAGCGGAATCTGATCATCATTCATGGCCTTAATAGCCTTTTTGAATGTCTGGACAAATCTTTCAGCCAACCCGTTTGTCGCCGGATGATATGGGGCAGAGGTATAATGTTTAACTCCATTCTTCTTTAAGAATTGTTGGAATTCTTCCGATACAAACTGTGGTCCGTTGTCCGAACAGATCTGTTCTGGCAATCCGTTCCTTGCGAATATTGTTCTTAACACCGCAATTGTCTTTTCTGAAGTAGTGGTATTCATCTTGATGACTTCTGGCCATTTGGAATGTGCGTCCACCGCGATTAGGAACATGGAGTCCATGAATGGACCAGCAAAGTCAATGTGTACGCGTTGCCATGGGGCTGAAGGCCATTCCCATGGGTGTAGCGGTGCTATCGGAGGTGCATTTTGCACTTTTTGACACCCAGCGCAGCTTTTCGTTAACTCCTCAATCTGTTGGTCAATACCCGGCCACCATACGTAAGCCCTAGCAAGACTTTTCATTTTAACTCCCCCCAGATGACCTTCATGTAGTTCTTTTAAAACTCTTTCCCTTAACTTGGGAGGAATAATCACTCTTGTCCCGTACATCAAAGTACCATGGCAGACAGACAGCTGGTCTCGCCTTGCCGAGAATGCCGGTAACAGAGGATCACCCCGTGTTGGCCATCCTTTCACTGTCACTGCGTAGACTCTGGACAGTGTCGGGTCGTTCCTGGTTTCTCTTTCAATACTTGCGTTGGTGACAGGTAAACACTCGATAATGGTCGAATGAAGTCACTCAACAGGGTCAACTTCCGTCGTGTCTTCATCTTCAGGTAGTGGCAGGCGCGACAAGCCATCAGCATTGCCATGCTGTTTCGTACCTTTGAATTCTATCTGATATTGATGTGCCCCTAAGAAAAGAGACCATCTCTGGAGACGCTGTGCTGTCATCACCCAAACACCCTTCTTAGGGTTAAAAATGGACACCAACGGTTGATGGTCCGTCAGAAGTGTGAATTTTTGGCCCTATAGGTAATGATTAAACTTCTTCACTCCCCATACAAGGCTAAGGGCCTCCCTATCGATCTGCGCATAGTTGCGCTCAGCGGAGGTCAATGATCTGGATGCAAACGCGACTGGCCTTTCCGTGCCATTTGGCAATTTATGTGAGAGTACTGCCCCAATACCATATGGAGAAGCATCACAAGCCAACCGAATAGGCAGTGTCGGGTTGAAGTGAGCCAACACTTCCTCTGAGGTGATCAATTCTTTGCTTTTGCGAAATGCCTTCTTACAGTTTTTGCCCCAGTCCCATGGTACCCCTTTCTGTAAAAGAGCGTTCAACGGATGCAGCACCGTGGATAGATTTGGCAGAAATTTATGGTAATAGTTAATTAATCCTAGAAACTACCTCAACTGAGAGACATTCTCCGGAGCGGGAGCCTTTACAACTGCCGCTATCTTGTCAGGAGCCTTATGAAGCCCCTCCCGGTCAATGACATGACCACAGTACGAGATCCGCTTCTGGAAGAACTCACATTTCTGCCGATTTACTCTAAGTCCATACTCTTTCAGTCTGTTGAGCACCAGTTCCAAGTTAGCGAGATGCTGTTCATCACCATCACCGGTGATCAGAATGTCGTCCAGGTAACATTGTGTGCCTGGAATTCCCTGTAATACCTGCTCCATGGCCCTCTGCCAAATTGCTGGAGCCGATGCCACACCAAAAACCAGCCTATTGTACCGGTACAACCCTCGATGCATGTTGATCGTGAGGTATTGGCGTGACTCTTCTTCAACCTCCATCTGCAAGTACGCCTGCGCCAGGTCTATCTTGGTGAAGTGTTTCCCGCCAGACAGTGAAGCGAAAATATCCTCAATCCGTGGAAGCGGATACTGCACCGTGTGAAGCACCGGATTAACGGTGATCTTGAAGTCTCCACAGATGCGAACCTTCCCTGGATCTCCTGGCTTATTGTTCGCAGGACGTTTCATAACGGGAACAATGGGCGTAGCCCACTCACTCCAATCTACTTTAGACAGTACCCCTGAACGTTCTAGTGCTTCCAGCTCCACTTCAGCCGCAGGTCGTATTGCATAGGGTACCGGTCTGGCTTTAAAAAATTTTGGTTGTGCATGTTCATCAATCTTGATGTTTGCCGTAATTCCTCTCAGTGTTCCCAGTCCCGGCTGGAACACCTCTTTAGCCTCATCCAATATTCTGGACAATCGTTTAGGTTTGACAGCTGTTTCCCCGGAATCTACCGTTAGTGCTTTCAAGGAGTGCCAGTCCATATTCATTTTCCTAATCCACTCCCATCCTAGTAGTGGTGGACCTCCTTCAGGTAGCACATATAAGTCCATTACTTGGCTTCCTTCGCCCTTGTGGACCACTTCTACCTCTATTTTTCCGATGGGGTACACTCTTTGCCCCGTGTACGTTTTCAGTATAATCTCCGTATCCTGTAAGGGAATATGTTGGAATAACCTTCTGTAATCTTTCTTATTCATGATCGTCAATGCCGATCCAGTGTCCAATTCCATTTTTACTTGGACTCCTGCTATCTTAAGAGTGACCCAAATTGTCTGGAGGTCTGTATCCTTACCAACGTTGTGTATTCTTAAGCTATCCAGTTCATTACTGCTAGCGTCTGAATCTGACTTCTGTTCAGTCAAACTGTTCTTTGTCACCTTGTGTACCTTTGCATATTTTCCTTGCGGTGACTTTTTATTGCTGGTCTTTCCTGACCAGCATACTTTAGCTATGTGGCCAAGCCTGCCACACGTCCTGCATTCTTGGTTTTTAAACCAACACTGGTTTTGATCGTGCGTTGTCTTTCCACAACGATAACATTTGACAGAACTCAAACCCAATTTGTTTGTACCGAGTTCCGGTGGCCGTAGCTGCATTACTGCCGTGCCTCTCGCTGTGGCCTCGTGTGCTGCTGCCATAGTGACCGCCTTCTCGAGAGACAGCTCATTCTCCTCGAGCAGTCGCCTTTGTGTATCCTGTTTAAATAAACCACACACAAATCTATCTCGAAGTGCCTCTGTCAGTCCCGTTCCAAACTGACAATATTTTGCTAGCTTACGTAATTCCATCAAATATTCAGCATTGCTTTCATTTTGCAGCTGTCTTCTATCGTAAAATTTAAATCGTTCCGCTAGCATCAGTGGCGTGGGGCTAAGATGATTTTTTAGGACAGTAACAATCTGTTCGAACGCCTTATCTGCCGGTTCATCTGGTGATAACAGGTGTTTCAATTGCCCGTATGTCTTCGCACCCATTAAGTTTAGTAATGTTAGTGCTTTATCTGTCTCAGGAATTTTATTTGCCTTACAATAGTTTTGTATGCGTTCTACATACATAGCCCAGTCTTCTATATCACTGTCGAAGGCATTAATGTTCCCATGTTTAGGCATCGTAGCAAGTTATCGTATTTTTAATGTTATCTAAGATGGCAGCTTCCCGCTCTTGCCGTCGTCCTCCGCCCACAAAATGGCGGTTTTCCCGCGCTTGGCGGTCTTCACCCGTCCCCCGACGCTGTCTCCGCTTCACCGCGGCTCTCGCGCCTTCAGTTTCCCCAGACGCTGCGCCTTTAGCCCAAATGCGGCCCTTATCTCCGGTCACGATCGATGTCCCGCGCCGCGCCTCTCACTCGAAAGCGGCCCGGCCCATATCTCTGGTCGCGATCGACCTCACCGCCCTTATTCCTCCGTCTTCCCAGCCCCGTCTGTACAGCCAACGCGGTTGACTTTCTGTCGCGTCGCTGCCCGGCTTACCCACCACGAGGTAGTAGAAGAAGCTGACAGTCGCTGATGGAGGCTTCGAGGTCAGGATGTCTTCTGCACACCGGTTGCTCGATGCCTGCCGCTCGACGTGTCTTCCCGTAGGTGATGAGGGTGGAAACCTCTCTTCGACGTCCTGTCTGTGGATGAAGTCGCCGTGGAAATTACTGCAGCAGGGTAAGAATTGGACTTGTCGCCACTGTTAAGTCTGTGTGTTATAGTGAGAATTACTACACAGACCACAAGAGTAAATTCAACAGGTCTTTACTGGTTGGAGGTCGGACTAAACTGAATACAATATTATTACACTGTGCTTATATACCGGTGTGGTCACCACCAGTATTACGTATACAGCAGCCAAAGAAAGTAGTACCTTTCTTAAGGTGGACCAGGCTTACGTTCTCTTCAGGTGGAACAGGTTACATACACCACACTGATGATACGCTGTGCATTTCCAGCATTTCCTGTTTTTTATTGCTTTTTCTTTTCTTCGCTCAGCTCCTCTTCGCAATTCCTCCTTTTATATTTTCTATTGTTCAAAATGTTACTTCTGTTCTCTTTCAGTAACTTTACAAAATGATCTCCAAAGATTATTTGCAACTTTCTCTTTTTATCACACATCACATCTGTGAACATCATAACTATCTATTTATGCCTCAGGCAAGCTGTGGAGGGCTCTGGGTGCTTTTCGATTTCTTGCAGTCTGAGCTTCATCAGATAGAGGAGAGGGACAACTCCCAGGAATATGGACATGAAATAAGACATTCCTTTTTGAGGGTCGACATTGCCCTGTACAATATTGCCAACTAACTATTTCAATCAAGGTATTAACCTGTTCATTTAAAAAGGTTAATGTCTTTGCTAAAATAGTGGACAGAGGAATATCATACAAACATATTTGATGTATTTGTTGCGAGTATCACACAGCATGATTTCAACCCATTTGTGTTATAGTTGGCTACACATTTAAAAACCTGTCCTAATTTCTACCTTAATATATTGTATACCTGCCTATCTAATACTTTCCTACACAACAACTGTGACTACACTTCAAACATACTTCATTGGGACCACCTTGGGACATCCTGAGGTCATGGAAGGCGCTATATTAATGCAAATCTTTCTATCTTTATTTCTACCTTATATTTCTTTACATAGGTTGATAAAAAAGTAGAATATGCTTCTAGAATATGTTAAAAGAGATTGGATGATCACTGAATCTTACCTTTAGATCTTTCTGTCCTGTGCAATTTCTGATTCATGGTAATTTGTTACTGGTAACTTATGCCTCGCCATTGCTAATGGTCAGTTTGAATGCTTGTTACTAGTCATCCAGATCAACCGGCTTTAGCTGTGTCACAGAGTGGGCCTTCTGATGTCACTAGCAGCAATTTGTACTGGGGATTCTGAGAAGCGCGATCTCTGGGCACTGGGGTAACTGTCTCTTCTTCATAGTATCCATTATGTTAGGTAGAAGGGACCTCAGTTTAACATCTCATCAGAATGATGATGATTCTTACCACTGCACGAGGTGTCAATATTAGCTATGAGGCATGTAAAGCAGGATTATTTAAGTTCTGATGAAAAGTAGACCAAAGTTTGGCCAAGTTAAACAAGAATGATGAACAAAACTACAACAGTACTCTTTTATAATAGATAGTTCTAACAATGTGTGATTTTTTGGGGGTTTGTACTTTTTTTTTAAGGTGTGGAGCTTTTGCTGGCGTTTCTCCATGAGAAAACCCCACCTGGGATTTCAGCAGAGGGTGCAGCATTGGAAAGAGTGTTACAAAAGTCTGCAGTTACACTAGCCCGTCTAAGCAGAGAGCCGAACATAACCCACATTGCCACAAGTCTTAACTGTAAGAGCAACATGCATTGAAACATAATATATATGTTGTTCCATGTGTTGGTACTATGTTGATTTTGTAAATCACTGGATAGGGTTTTATGTAATTAATAAATTATCTCATAGTAAATTCAGTTGGAGGGTGAGAAAGTTGTATCTCAAACCAGTGTCCTGAGCTTAAACAAAGGCAATTACAATGGCATGAGGGCAGAACTGGCTAAAGTGGACTGGAAAAATAAATTAAAGGGTAAGACAGTTGAAATGCAGTGGCGGACATTTAAGGAGATATTTCATAACTCTCAACAAAAATATATTCCAGTGAGAAATAAAGATTTTAAGAGAAGGGAGCAACATCCATGGCTAACGAAGGAAGTAAAGGATGGTATCAAATTGAAAATGAAGGCATACAATGTTGTCAAGATTGGTGGGAGACCAGAGGATTGGGAATTTTTTAAAAACCAGCAAAGGATGACTAAAAAAAATAATAAAGAGGGAGAAGATCAATTATGAGAGTAAACTGGCAAGAAACATTAAAACAGATAGTAAGAGCTTCTACAGGTATATAAAAAGTAAGAGGGTAGCTAAAGTAAACGTTTGTCCCTTAGACGATGAGACTGGGAATTAATAATGGGGAACGGGGAAATGGCAGAGACTCTGATTTTGTATCTGTCTTCACGGTAGAAGACACTAACAACATCCCAATAATGGATAATCAAGGGGCCACAGGGAGTGGGGAACTAAAGACAATCACTATCACTAAGGAAATAGTACTCAGTAAAATAATGGGACTGAAAGACAACAAGTCCCCTGGACCAGATGGCCTGCATCCCAGGGTCTTAAAAGAAGTGGCTGCAGAGATAGTGCATGCATTGGTTGCAGTATACCAAAATTCCCTGGACTCTAGTGAGGTCCCAGCGGATTGGAAAACCGCAAATATAACACCCCTCTTTAAGAAAGGAGGGAGACAGAAAGTGGAAAACTATAGGCCAGTTAGCCTAACATCTGTCGTTGGGAAAATGCTGGAGTCCTTCATTAAGGAAGAAGTAGCAGGGCAATTGGAAAATCATAATGCAGTCAAGCAGAGTCAGCATGGTTTTATGAAAGGGAAATCATGTTTAACAAATTTGCTGGAGTTCTTTGAGCAGGTAATGAGCAGGGTGGACAAAAGTGAACCAGTGGATGTGGTGTATTTGGATTTCCAGAAGGCATTCGATAAGGTACCACATAAAAGGTTACTGCATAAGATAAGAGCTCACAGAATTGGGGGTAATATATTAGCATGGATAGAGAATTGGCTAACTAACAGAAAGCAGAGAGTTGGGATAAATGGGACATTTTCCAGTTGGCAAAAGGTAACTAGTGGGGTGCCACAGGGATTGGTGCTCGGGCCTCAACTATTTACAATCTACATTAATGATTTGGATAAAGAGACCGAGTGTAATGTAGCTAAGTTTGAAGATGATACAAAGATGGGTGGGAAAGCAAGTTGTGCAGATGACTCAAGGAACCTGCAAAGGGATATAGACAGGCTAAGTGAGTGGGCAAATATTTGGCAGATGGAGTATAATGTGGGAAAGTGCGAGGTTATACACTTTGGCAGGAAAAATAAAAAAGCAAATTAGTATTTAAATGGAGAGAGTTTACAAAATGCTACAGTTCAGAGGGACCTGGGGGTCCTTGTGCATGAAACACAAAAAGTTAGCATGCAGGTACAGCAAGTAATCAAAAAGGCAAATGGAATGTTGGCCTTTATTTCAAAGGGGTTGGAGTATAAAAGCAGGGAAGTCCTGCTACAACTGTACAGGGTATTGGTGAGACCACACCTTGAGTACTGCGTACAGTTTTGGTCTCCTTATTTAAGGAAGGATATACTTGCATTGGAGGCAGTTCAGAGACGATTCACTAGGTTAATTCCAGAGATGAGGGGGTTGACTTATGAGGAAAGGTTGAGCAGGCTGGGCCTTAACTCATTGGAATTTAGAAGAATGAGAGGTGATCTTATTGAAATATATTAGATACTGAGGGGGCTCGACAATGTAGATGCAGAGAGGATGTTTCCCCTCGTGGGGAAACTAGAATGCGGGGGCACAGTTTTAGAATAAAGGGTCGCCCTTTTAGAACTGAGATGAGGAGGAATTTCTTCTCTCAGAGGGTTGTAAATCTGTGGAATTCTCTGCCCCAGAGAGCTGTGGAGACTGGGTCATTAAATAGATTTAAAGTGGCGATAGACAGATTTTTGCAAGATAAGGGAGTGAAGGGTTATGGGGAGCGGGTGGGGAAGTGTCTTTGAGCTCAAGATTCAGCCGTGATCTTATTGAATGGCAGAGCAGGCTCAAGGGGCCAAGTGGTCTATTCCTGCTCCTATTTCTTATGTTCTTATGTAATTGACATAATTTGTTAGGCATTCCTGTAAATCCAATTGATAAGAAAAACTGGAGCAACTCCCCATGGCTCATTAGGTAAATGAACTATTCAGTGTGGTATTGAGCCAGAGAGACCAGGTTCAAATTGGCCTGTACTGAACTAGCTGATCTCAATCAGGCACTACAGTTGGTCTAAATACCCTTGACTAGCTAGAGGAATATCTCAGCCAGGGTCCCAGCTCCTGATCACTAATGCATGAACCTTGCTGGAAATTATGGGTATGTGGATGGAGAGTGGGGCCAGGATTGGGCTCAGCTGGTTGCCTTTCACAAGTGAATAATCTGCCAACTTTCACTGTCTAGACTCAGACATGAAGAATGGCCACTTAGACAAAGTATTGTAGAGTTGCCAGCACCCGCGCAACTGTATCACCGTAAGAGTCAGTGTCTTGAAAATAGAAGGGGAAAAAGAAAGGAAATAAGGGCTATACAAATTGTTTTACAATGTTTACAAACTTGCTCAAAAACTTAGGTGTCAGATTTATAGAAAACATGGCAATTGGATATATGACATTAATTGTTGTTTCTATTAATCTGATATGTAGGTATTCCCCGTCTGATCGAGCTCTGCCGATCCCCCTCTGAGAGGAATAATAGTGATTCGGTATTAGTGGCATGCCTGGTGAGTGATATTTTTAGTAACATGTTTAGTTGTTTTTATAATTCATGACATAGTTTTTCTATTAACGATCAACAGTAAAATTCCAAAACAACAACAGAAAATGCTGGAAAAACTCAGCAGGCCAGGCAACATCCGTGGAGAGAGAAATAGAGTCAACGTTTCAGGTCGAAACCCTTCGTCAGTAAAATTCCAAACCTTATTTACAGAATCTGTTCTAATGGAGACATTATTGGTCCATTTAAAGCACTTGTGGAATATCATTTTAATGAATTTGTTCTTCACAGCATATAATGGGTGGTCCAAACATTAGTTGATTTTAAGTTTAATTTCCTAATAATTTAAATAACAACATTGAGTTTACCAAGAGCAGAAACATGAAGTAAATACAAAATTGTGGTTATAGGTGTCGTGGTTTTGAAGCTGGAGTATAAAGTTAATTTTGTATATTTTTTTTAGTGAACTACTTTCTTTCCAAATATAGAAAGCAGCAGAGCAAATCATATTTAAAATTCTGCCCATTACACTGTATCATCTAACTTTTCTTTTGTTAATAATCTCAAGACCCCCCTCTCAAAGCCTCTTCAGCCTATTTAGTTTCCTCTTAGCCTGGACTTGCTTTCCAGTTCTACAATATTCCCATTTCCAAACAGAGAACAGCCACCAGATTATCACAGCATCACTTTCCCTCCATGAAGTACAAAGCCCAACAATGTCCTAAGATTGATATCTATGCTAAATATATGACTTATTTTAAATTACTGTTTAATAAACCCTACAGTAATTTGACAGGAAACATAATATCAAGAGAATATAATGCAGGTTTCCATTAAATGTGCCATTTATAAATGTGCTTACATGTCAATTGGTCCAGTCCACTTGTACAGATATATATAGATGATCCCCCACAGCACACGGGGAGTCACGACCAAGTACAGTTTTGAGGTCACACAGGATTAGAGCATGGGGGATAATTGGATCAAAGTGGAGGAGGAGTGAAGGGTGGGAATCAAGGAAATCCCTACAGCTGGGAGGCAGGGAAATACCTCAGCTGTGGGGCAAGGAAACAATCTCAGTTGGGGGCGGAGACTGCGAGAATCAAGAAAACCAATTCAGTGTAGGAGGGAAGTAAAGAAAGTACCTCAGGGGGACTCTCTCAATGTGGGGTGGGGGTGGGGGGAGGGAATGGTGTACAATCTCAGCAGGTGGATCCAAATACTCTCAGCAAGGGGGAAGTGATACATCACCCTCAGTGGTGAGGGGAGGCAAGAAAACCAATTCCAATGGGAGAGGAAAGGAAGAAACATACTTCTGGAGTACTCCCTTTGTGGGATGAAGGTGGGGGTTAAGAAAATAAGCACCTCAGTGAGCAAGGGAAGTAACTCAACAGGTGGAAGGGTTTAGTGAACAACTTGGAGGGATTTGGGAAACAGTCTCAGGAGGGGAGGTGAGAAATTACCTCTGTTGGAAATCAAAGATGGAATTTGGGGGAAGAAGAAAAGGGAATGGTTTTGAGGCTGAAGGCATTCAAATAAGGTCCGTTTAAAATTTGCTGTACTATTCATGATCTTGTGTCTCTGTAGAAGTAGTTACACAGTACTACTTTTTCTATAACACACTACTCTAAATTTGGATTTGAAGCAGTTCTAACTTTTCCTGTATGTCTTTACCGCTTTTTTTAGTGTGAGCTTATTTTTTCTGATGAGTGACTCTTGGGGCTGGATTTTGCCAGGCCCGAGGAGGCGGGAATGGAGGCGTGTGGGGTGTTAAAATTGCAAAAAGTGGCGGGCGGGCCCGACCCCACCTCCATCCCGCCTCCAAGCAATTTTCCCAAATGCGTGGTTTCTGATCCCATCTCCGTCCCGCCTCCAAGAGGCGGGATAGGCCCTTAAGGCCCTTAACAACCACTAAATTGCCTCTATAATCCCATTTTGAGAGGCCTTTCCGATTTTAACACGTTTCCCATGTGATTCACATCTCCTCTGAAACACGACGGTGAAACCTGGCGGGAGCACAATTGGATTGCTGACTATCAGCTGCAGCTCCACCATTAAATAGGAGTTTTCAGCAATCATCATTTGCAGGTGGCAGGACTTTGTTGTCGCAGGTCTGGGGGAACTTTTAGCAGGCATAACCATAGCTGTGGAAGTTTGGAGCCTGACACCCATCTCCAGTGTGACCTCCTGGGAAACCCCTCTCGCCACCTTGACTGAGCGCTTCCTCAATGGAGGCATCTACCAGGAGCATGGGAACCATTTATTTCCTTTCCTCCTGGACATCAGATTTGGATGAAGACCAGCCACGGCAGCAGCAGAACCATGAGCAACAGCAGCACCAACAGCAACGGCACCAGCAGGAGCGCCAAGCTGCTGCTCACCCACCTGAAGCTGCACAGGCCAGAAGGTGCCAGCCCTTGGAAGCCCATTGGCACAGGAGATACCCCCCAAACAGGGTCTACAGACAGAGGATCAGCTACCTCAACATGACTGAGCAGCAGTGCCAAAGGCAGCTCCGACTTTCGCGAGAGGTAGTGGGTGACATCTGCGCAATGGTGCAGCAAGACCTGGAGCCCAGAGGAGCAGGTGGACACCCCTTACCAATGGCCGTCAAAGTACCACCGCACTCAACTTCTTTGCTTCAGGCTCATTCCAGGTATCAGCAGCAGACTGATCATCTCCCAGGCGGCCGCACACACTTGCATCACGCAGGTAACTGATGCCCTCTTTGCCCTCGCACACAATCACATCCATTTCTCCAAGGATCAAGCAAGTGTCAGGGCGTGTGTGGTTGGATTAGCTAATTTGGCAGGCTTTCCAAGGGTGCAGGGCGTCGTTGACTGCACACATGTGGCCCTTAAGGCAGCCCATCACAATCCAGGTATTTTTGTCAACCGCAAGGGCTTCCACTCCCTCAACGTGCAGCTGGTGTGTGACCACAAGGAAATTTTGCATGTTTGTGCCAAGTACCCTGGCAGTTGCCATGACTCCTTCATACTGCGCCAGTCTAGTATGAAATTGCTGCCCGGGATGCAAGGAACGCACTCATCTTGACCAGATTTGCTTAGCCTAGCCAATCAAGCACTTTTGCCTCACTGCTTCTTACATGAGCATCGACAATGGCCAAGAACCAGCGGATTCCTAGCACTCTGACCACCATACTGACAATTGCAAGTAATCCTAAGCCCTCAATGTGGAAGTCCCATTTGCGAAATGACACACGCCACAACTGCAACAGTTGCCATCAGAATTTTTATTTACAATAACCAACTGATGGCATTTTAAAAATAAACACATTTCACCCAACTGACTACCCTTGTGACTTTGTGCAGTATATTTCTCTTACGCGTGCTCCTACGTGGTGCTTCCCCTGTGGCTTCAGCAGATGTGGAGGCCCCTTGCTCACATTCTTGCTGCTCCTGTCTCGACACCTTTGGCGGGCATCCTCTGGGGTTGCGAACCTGTGAGGGCTCGGCAACAGTCTGCTGCACCTGCGCTGTGCAGGGGTTGAGACGCCGGTCTCAGTTGGGCGGGGACTCTGGTGAGGCTCTGACTGAGGACTTGGCAGTGGCATGGAAGTGTGAGCGCTTGGAGAGGAGCCCCCACTTCCTTGTTCTCTGCGACCAACATCCCTCTCATGGGTCAGGTCAACCTCAGCGCTTGCAAATGGCTTGAGAGCATCTTGCTGCACATCAGGGGGGCCATGGGGACCCGTATCTGCACTGACAGTCCTACTCTGAAGGACTTCCATGAAGGTCTGGTTTCTCTGTTCAATAGCTGACCATCGCTCCTCCAGAGATGTCAGCCTATTCTGAACACTCACCATGTTTTTTACACTCTGGCGACTTAGCTCTTCCATGGCCGTAGCCATCCTCTCATCTACTGTAGCCATCCTTTCCACGGAGGTTGCCATCCTTTCCGTGGTGCTGCGTTCATGCGCCAATGACTCCACAAAGGCTCTGCTCATGTTCGCGATGGACTCCTCCATTAGCTCCACACTCGCAGCGACCCTGGAGACAAAACCTGCCAGAGACTCCTGCACCTGTTCCTGGAGTTCCAGCACTGCTGTTCTTCCAGATGGACCCAGAGGCAGAGGGTCGACATGCAGCTGAGCCGAGCTGGGAGAGCCCTGCGCCCTCCGACTAGGACTCTCCACTGCTGTCCCTGTCTCCACAATCTGCTGATGCTCACTTGTGAGCTGTGATACACCAGGTGACAACACTACTCTATCTCGCAATGGTCCCACCGAGGTGTAAGTGTCTACGCTGGTGCTGGGTGCGCTGAATTCTGCTGACGCTGCGCCCTCAGAGGTTGCAGCTTCCTCTGAGGAGTCTGGAGGCTCAGGCTGTTCCCCTTGGATAGTGGGGACGGGTGCTTGCGATGGTCCTGTGGGGGAGTAAAGGAAAGAGTCAGAGATGTGAGGCCAAGGTTACATGCACATTGCATATTGCAGATGATCATAAGTCCATCTGTTAGAGCTTCAGAATCATTATCAGCGACTCATGCAATGTCAATGAGAGAGATGAAAAACTATTCTGTCACCAGCTTTCTCTGATGCACCCATCTGTCCATCCCCCACTTGCGCATCGTCCTCGAGTCCCATGATCTCCAGGACTGCCTCCTCCCAAGGGGTGAGGTGGGCTACTGAGAGTGGCCCTCCTCCTGTCCTCGCTCTTTCCCTCTTATTGTGAGCTCTCTTTTCCTGCAATGAGGGAGACAAGTGGAGTTTGAGTGAGAATGAAGGAGTGAGTGTAGAGAATCCATATCATTGATGGTTAGAAGGAGACAAAGATGGAGTGAGTTGGCAAGACCCTGTGTTTTGTAAGTTGTTTTCATAGCATCACAGTGATAGGGAGTGTGAGGGCTGCATAGTCGAATAGTTAGGTGAATGTGACCATAGAGAGAGAGGGAATGGGTAAGGGTGCAGGGATGTCAGTGTCAAGTGGGATGTGGAGGAAGAGGTTTCTAAAGCTGAGTGCTGGTGAGGAGAGGCAATGGGGATCAGATTGAGGGTGATGGGAAAGTCATACTCACTTTTCCAGTGTGCAGAAGACCATGAAACCTCTTCCTGCACTGAAGCCAGGTTCTGCGGATCATCGACAATGAGTAGACCTCCTGGGCCACCTGGATCCACACAGCCTTCGTCTGCTGGGGAGGCTTCTTCCTCCCTGAAGAAGGGAAGAGCACCTCCTTACTAGCTCTTGCTCCCACCACCAAAGCTTGCAGGCCGACGTCATCAAATCTGATAGCAGACTTAGGTCTCCCGCTGCTCATTCTGCCTCCAGGTCCCTCTCACTGCAAAGGCCAAAAGGTTGGCAGTCTGCAGACCTTAAATGCAGCAGCAATGATGACATCATCGGAGGCGAGTTTCAGACTGAAAAAACTAATTCGGCCATGGGTTCCCACACGCTGAAGGTCAATTGCCCAATTATGTGAAAATCGCATCAATCTCCCACATCGATTTGGAATCGGTTGGATAACACGAAAAGCGGATTACAAGACCCCAGCCCTCCCCAATGACAAAATCCAGCCCATGATGTTCAATGTTGAATTTTTTTGTTAATCTTACCCCTTTGCTGGTTTATTTGTGCAACTGCATTCAGCTGGGAAGTGCACATGTCAACAAGCTATTCAAGATGCATGCACTTTCCAGCACAGGCCATTGGACAGTGATTTGCAGCAGGAGCCCTAACTCATTTATTTTTCTTCTCTAGCTCAGGATTGTAGAGCCCAGCTATAGCTGACTCTGGCTACCACCTCAATTGAGATAGGCTAATCTCCCTGACCTGTAATCCATCAGCAGAGCTTCTCTACTTGAAACGTTAGCATGCACTAGTAACTCCCCCATGGCATTGACCACATTACTTGAAGAACAGAGTTCAGAGATCAAATATAAATGAAAGGGGAAAGCTGAAGGAGACCAATGTAGAGGCTATTGGAGTGAGAAAAGCCACAGTAGTGTGGAGTTTAGCCTCAGTGGGAGTTCAGCCTTAGAGGAAATTCAGCATTAAGGTGAGTTCAGGCTCATGCCAATTACATTTTTAAGTTAGGCGGTTGGATACAGAGGAACAGCTGCACAGGGAACTCTTGTAATGTGTGATAAGTGCAGTAAATGGGTCATCATGGATCTTCTGTGTTTCCAGGGGTAAGTACTAAGGTACTAAGTGTAGGAAAACTGAGGCCGCGATTTCCCCTGCCTCGGCGGGTCCATGGCGGGCGATGTCGATGATGGGCCCTGACCTCCCTGCTGACTCCAGCCCGCTGTGTAGAATGATTGTTAAGCACGCCCGGCACGTTTGCCGGCCAATTGAAGGAAGCAGGTCTAATGATGTCATTTGATGATGCGTCATCAGCCGGTTTCCTTAAAGGGGCCATGCAGTAATTTATTTTGACAGTTGTGCTGTCCGTGTTCTACAGCATCGAGGTGCTGCAAACACTGACAAGCACTGCACAGAGGCTGCAGCCAGGCTCTCCCATGACTCCCTCCATGCTTATGGAGGGAATCAAAGCATGCAGGGAGGTTCTCTTCCCTTCCAATGGGCAGAAGAGACCTCCCCAGGAGACCAACGCAGCCTGGTTCCACATTGCACAGGAGGGCACAAGCAGGGATGTCGTCAGGAGGACCAGGCTGCAGTGCTGCAAACCTTTCAATGATCTCAGTAGAACACAAAGCGTTACTGCAAAGCCACACTCAACCTCATCCTGCTGTGCCACTCATCACATCCCCATCACTCTGTCTTCCCTACCCTACTCCTGCACATCCTTACTCACACCAACTTACCTTGGACCTCCACCCATCCCTCTCTATCTATATTATCACATCCCCATCTCACTAACCACTCCTCACATTCACCCTAATCCTAGTCCAATCATACCAACTAACAACACACAAAGGTAGGCACTTGGATGTTTTAGCCAATGTTCATGTAAAGTTTCTGTTAATGTGATGTCAAACATTTTAAATCTTTATTTTCAAAACTTTGCATTCTTGGACAGATCTGTGTGTACCTTTGGAAGTGGCTTAGTGAGTTGCAGTGAATGGTGAGACATAACGGTACCCCCTGCAATGGTGATGAGTGTGAAAGGAATGGCTTGGGCATTGTAGGGATGCTTTATGGTGTTGGTGTGGGGTGGTGCCAACCTGGCGCATCATGTGGCAGCCAGGGTGTAAAGCGCCAAGTGAAGTAAATCTGGCCCTGGTGAGGCTACCCCTGACCTCCCAGGCAGCAATATGGTCGGGTGCTGATGCCCTCTGTCCTGTGCAGCATCGGCTGATTGCAGAGAAGGTTGTTGTTGTTGTTGGTGCTGCTGGTGTTGGGACTGATCGTGGTGGGATTCTGAGGACTAATAGTTTCAAGGGCACTGATGCTATTGTAATAGGTGGCAGGTGAACTTAAGATGACCGAAACAATCTGTCAATGGTGAGAGAGGTTGTTCCAATAAGGTGACACTGGATACAGAGTTTGCTCCAAACACTTGCAACCTGCATAAAGCTCAATCTGTCTTCCAAATGCAGTAACCAACAGCTTCTGAGCTTGGAAAGTGAACAGCTATGAGATGGGAGCTTTTATAGCACATTTGCAGCTGTCAAGTAATGAGATGATCCCATGGTCATACAACTCCCGACCTCCTTACCTGACGTGATCCCCGAGTAGCATGGACCCCGTGGGCAACCTTGTGTAATGCGAGCTCAAAATTATTTTTAATGGGCTGTTAACAAGGCAGCTGCGTGTTGGGTCTATTCAGCCCTGACAAACCTGACATCTGGGAAAGTCACGTGGCAGCGAGTTGACAGTGGTGTCCCGACCCGCTGTCAAAATGTTTCTTTTCCCACCCGACCCACCACCGAACACGCCCACTGACCCCCCGAAAAATCCCCTCTGAGTGTCTGAAGCAGAGGCTCTTTTTTCTTCTCGAGCAGTTTGCCACACTCTGTAGCATCTGAGATAATAAGGTCTTGCAGAGCGAGAATGAAAAGCAATATTTCAAGGGCAGTAATCTCTGGATTCTATCCTGTGCCACAGATTAAGCCAAAGAAAGACTGGCATGGCCAATGTGTGGCTGCAGAGCTAGTGCAGGGGAGAGGGTTCACATTTTTGGGGTGTTAGAGCAAGTTCTGAAACAAGGAAAGCTATTCCGAAGGGATGGCCTTCACCTGAAATGAAACAGCACCAACATCCTTGTGGCGATGGTAAGTTGAAATAAAAAATAAGAAGATATTATCAGAGAGAAAAGGGAAAAAGAGGCTTTGAGGTAGTTACAGATTAAAAACAGTGTCGTAAGTATATGGGATATCAAAAAATTAAATGCGCACACCAAAAAAATATAACGGGCTGGATTACAACAGATTCCATATGGATAGAATTAAGAAATAGGAAGGGAAATTGTACAATGCTCGATCTGCATTACAGTGGAAATCAGGTATGTATGAAGAGCTACAGAGAGATATGGAAGAACAACAGGGCAATAATATCGAGTGATTTTAACTATCCCAAGATTGATTGGAATAAAGGTAATGCATGTGGTTAAAGTGAGAAACACTTTTTACAATGTATCCAGGACTGCTTCCTGTCTTTCTTGTTCTGTCTGTCTTTGTTCCTGCTCTGTCTTTGCATACTACATCCCCATCTGCAACCTCCCTTTCCTCTCCAAAATCCTTGAATGTGTTGTCAACTCCCAAATCCATGCCGATCTTTCCTTCAACTCCATGTTTCAATCCCTCCAATCAGGTTACCGCACTGCTACAGTACTGAAATGGACCTTATCAAAGTCACAAATGACATCCTATGTGATTGTGACCATTGTATACTATCCCTGCTTGTCCTTCTTGACTGTCTGCAGCCTTTGACACGGCTGCCCACACCATCCTCCTCCAATGCTTCTCCTCCATCATCCAGCTGGGTGGGACTGCCTTTGCCTGGTTCCATTCTTATCTGTCTAATCGTAGCCAGAGAATCACCAGCAATGGCTTCTCTTCCCGCTCTCGCACCATTACCTCTGGAGTCCCCCAAAGATCTATTCTTGGCCCCCTTCTATTTCTCATCTACGCGTTGCCCCTTGGCAACATCATTCAAAAACACGTCAATTTCAGCTGGCAACACCCAGTTCTACCTCACCATCACCTCTCTCGACCCCTCCATTTTCTTTGATTTGTCACACTGTTTGTCTGACATCCAGCACCGAAGTCATTGGGCAGGATTTTCATTGAGCCGTGGAGGCGGGATTGGAGGCGTGTGGGGGGTTAAAATTGCAAAAACTGGCGGGCGGGACCCCCCACCCCCGGCGCTTGGTTCCCGACTCCGAGCAATTTTAACTCAGGCGTGTCTGATGGTCCCGACTCCGTCCTGCATCCAACAGGCGGGAATGGTCGTTAAGGCCCTTAACAAGCACTAAATGGCCTCTATAATACTATTTTAAAAGGCCCTTGCGATTTTAACCCTTTTCCCACGTGAAACACGCCTGGTGGGAAACACGACGCTGAAGCCTGGCGGGAGCACTATTGGATTGCTAACTATCAACTGCAGGTCAACCATTAAAGAGGAGATTTGATCAGCCATCATTTGCAGGTGGCAGGACTTAGTGGTCTCAGGTCTGGGGCAACTTTTAGAAGGCTTAACCACACCTGTGGAAGGTTGGAGCCTGGCAACCATCTCCAGTGTGACCTCCTGGGAAACCCCTCTTGCCACCTTCCCTCAGCGCTTCCTCAACTAAGGCATATACCAGAAGCATGGGAGCCATCTATTTCCTTCCCATCTGGGCATTAGAGGAGCTCGAGCACCAGCCGCGGCACCAGCAGAACCAGGAACAACACCAGCAGCAGCAGCACCAGCAGGAGCGACAGGCTGCTGCTCACCCACCTGAGGCAGCACAGGCCAGAAGGGGCCAGCACCTGGAAGCCTGTCGGCACAGGAGATACCACCCAAACAGGGTCTACAGACACAGGGTAAGCTATCTCAACATGTCTGAGCAGCAGTGCCAAAGGCGGCTCCGACTTTCACGAGAGGTAGTGAGTGACATCTGCACAATGCTACAGCAAGACCTGGAGCCAGGAGGAGCAGGTGGACACCCCTTACCAGTGGCCGTCAAAGTCACCACCGCACTCAACTTTTTTGCCTCAGGCTCATTCCAGGGATCAGCAGCAGACATCAGCGGCATCTCCCAGGCAGCTGCACACACTTGCATCATGCAGGTAACCGATGCCCTCTTTGCCCTCGCGCACAATCACATCCATTTCACCAAGGATCGAGCAAGTGTCACGGCACGAGCAGTTTGATTAGCTCATCTGGCAGGCTTTCCAAGGGTGCAGGGCATCGTTGATTGCACACATGTGGCCCTTAAGGCACCCCATTGCAATCCAGGTATTTTTGTCAACCACAAGGGCTTCCACTCCCTTAACGTTCAGCTGGTGTGTGACCACAAGAAGGAAATTTTGCATGTTTGTGCCAAGTACCCTGGCAGTTGCCATGACTCCTTCATACTGCGCCAGTCTAGTGTGCCTCCGCTATTCAGTCCGCCAGACCAACTTAACGGATAGATACTTGGAGACAAGGACTCTCCCCTGAGGACGTGCCTAATGACGCCGCTAAGGAGACCATCCAACGAAGCTGAGGAGAGCTACAACTCCAGCCACATGTCCACCAGATCCATTATCGAGCAAACCATCAGTTTGCTGAAGATGCGCTTCAGATGCCTGGATAGATCAGGTGGAGCCCTGCAGTACTCAGCAGCCAGGGTCTCCAGAATCGTCGTGGTTTGCTGTGCACTCCACAACATGGCACAGCGTCATGGCTTGCAGGACCAAGTGGCTCCTCACATATCCTCCTCAGATGAGGAGGAGGAGGAGGAGGAGGAGGTGGAAGGCGAAAACGAACATCCTGCAGAGGCTCATCAACCAGCCGCAGCATTACGCGAGAACATTGCTGCCCGGGATGCAAGGAACGCACTCATCCTGGCCAGATTTGCTTTGCCTAGTCAATCAAACACTTTTGCCTCGCTGCTTCTTACCAGAGCTTTGACAATGGCCAAGAACCAGAGGATTCCTAGCACTCTGACCACCATACCAACAGTTGCAAGTATGCCTAAGCCCTCAATGTGGAAGTCCAACTAGCGAAATGACAGACGATACAACTGCAACATTTGCCATCAGAAATTTTATGTACAATAACGAAGTGATGGCATTTTTACAATAAACACAAAATTGCACCCAAGTGACTACTTTTGTGACTTTGTACAGAATTTTCCTCTTACGCATGCTCCTAAGTGGTTGCTCCCCTGTGGCTTCAGCAGATGTGGAGGCCCCTTGCTCATTTTCCTGCTGCTCCTGTCTCGACACCTTTGGCGGGCATCCTTTGGGGTGCCGAGCCTCTGAGGGCTCGTCAACAGTCTGCTGCTCCTGCGGCTGTGCAGGGGTTGAGACGCCGGTCTCACTTGGGTGTGGACTCCGGTGGGGCTCTGACCGGGGGCTCTGCAGTGGCATGGAAGTGTGAGCGCTTGGAGAGGAGCCCCTACTTCTTTGAGGTCTGCCACCAACCTCCATCTCATGGGTCAGGTCCCCCTCAGCGCCTGCAAGTGGCTAGAGAGCACCTTGCTGCACATCAGGGGGGCCATGGGGACCCGTATGTGCAATGGCTGTCCTACTCAGAAGGACTTCCATGAAGGTCTGGTTTCTCTGTTCAATAGATGCCCATCGCTCCTCAAGAGATGTCATTCTATTCTGAACAATGACCATGTTTTCCATACCCTGGCGACTAATCTCCTCCATGGCCGTAGCCATCCTCTCCTCTACGGTAGCCATCCTCTCCTCTACGGTAGCCATCCTTTCAACGGAGGTTGCCATCCTTTCCGTGGTGATACGTTCATGTGCCAATAACTCCACAAAGGCTCTGGTCATGTTCGCTATGGACTCCTACATTCGCTCCACACTCGTAGCAACCTTAGATATAAAACCTGCCAGAGGCTCCTGCATCTGTGCCTGGAGTTCCATCACCACTGATCTCATGGATGGACCCAGAGGCAGAGGGTCGACATGCTGCTGAGCCAAGATGGAAGAGTCCTGCGCCCTCCGACGAGCACTCTCCACTGCTGTCCCTGTCTCCACAATCTGCTGATGCTCACATGTGAGCTGTGATACACCAGGTGACAACACTACACTATGTCCCGAAGGTCCCACTGAGTTGTGAGTGTCTGCGCTGGTGCTGGGTGCACAGATTTCTGGTGACGCTGTGCCCTCAGAGGTTGCAACTTCCTCTGAGGAGTCTGGCTGCTCAGCCTCTTCTTCCTGGCTAGGGGGGAAGGATGCTTGTGATGGTCCTGTGGAGGAGTAAAGGAAAGAGTTAGAGATGTGATGCCAAGGCTACATGCACATTGCTTTTTGCAGATGCTCATAAGTCCATCTGTTAGAGCTTCACAATCATTATCAGTGACTCATGCAATGTCAAAGAGAGAGATGGGAAACTTTTCTGTCACCAGCTTGCTGTGTTGCATCCGTCTGTCCGTCCCCAACATGTGCATCGGCCTCCAGTCCTACGATCTCCAGGACCGCCTCCTCCTAGGGGGTCAGGTGGACTATTGAGGCTGCCCCTCCTCCTGTCCTTGCTTGCTCTCTTTTGTTGTGAGCTCTCTTTTCCTGCAATGAGGGAGACAAGTGGAGGTTGAGTGAGAATGAAGGAGTGAGTGTAGAGATTGCATAGCATAGATACTTAGAAGGAGATAAAGATGGAGTGAGGTGGCAAGACCAAGGGCCCTCGCTGTGTGTTGTCAGTTGTTTTCATAGCATCCGTGTGATAGGGAGTGTGAGGGCTGCATAGTCGAATAGTTATGTGAATGTGAGCATAGAGAGAGAGGGAATGGGTAAGGGTGCATGGATGTCAGTGTCAAGTGGGATGTGAAGGAAGAGATTGCTAAAGCTGAGTGCTGGTGAGGAAAGGCAATGGGGGTCAGATTGAGGGTGATGGGAAATTCATACTCACTTTTCCAGTGCGCTGAAGGTCATGAAATCTCTTCCTGCACTGTATCCAGGTTCATCATGTGACTCCCAAGGAGTTGACCTCCTCAGCCACCTGCATCCACACTGCCTTGGTCTGCTTGGGAGGCCTCCCTCCCTGAAGAAGGGAAGAGCACCTCCCTGTTGGCCCAAGCCCCATCCACCAATGCCTGCAGGGCCACCTCATTGAAACGAGGAGCTGATCTGGGCCTCCCGCTTGTCATCTTTCCTGCAGGTCCCTCTTACACCAAATGGAGAAATCTTGGCAGTCTGCAGAAGAAGCAAGGCTTGCTGTTGACCTTAAATGCAGCAGCAATGATGACATCATCGGAGGCGACTTTCAGTCATGAAAAACCCATTTGCCAAGGGTTCCCACACATTGGAAATCAATTGGACAATTAAGTTAAAATTGCATCAATCTCCCACAGCCATTTAGATTCGGGTAGATAACACGAAATGCGGATAGCACGACACCATCCCACACCTGAGTTAAAATCCTGCCCATTGTCTTCAGTCCCTGCCACAAACTCCGTTCCCTAGCCATTGACTCCATCCCTCTCTCTGGCAACTGCCTGAGACTGAACCAGACCTCAGAAACTACGGTATTGTATTTGACCTTGAGATGAGCTTCCGACTGTTAGATCCGTGTATTTTTGATGTTGTGTGTCCTTCAAATAATCGACAGAGACTGCAGAGGAACAATCAACAGGTGTTTACTGGATGAGGGTTACTCTAAAACTAACAGTACAGATCCCTACTCAGTGTTTATATACAGGTGTGGTCACTGCCAGTACTACAGTATACAGGAGCTGTAAAAAGTAGTTCTCCCTTTAAAGGTACATACACTACAATTCCTCCCCTTTTAGATTGACAGTATCAACATTCATTTAACAATTAACACTTTTAACATGCACATTAACTGAAAATAGTCCATTTATAAATTCAGTCTTTGGGTGGCTTCCTGATCCTTTCTGGATAGCGCCTTTCCTGAGTGTCTTGTTCTTGGTGCGGAGGCCCCCTGTCGTCAGTTGGTTCATCAGCTTCCGATGCTACTGTTTCTGGGGTAGATGCTACCTGTATGTCGGGTTCATCACCAGGTGCGCGAGACATGGGGTTGACTCGTTCCTGTGACTCTAGGATCTGGTCGACATGGTGTCTCACAATGTTCTCCCCAACATCCACTGTGTACATTAGTGGCCCCTGCCGTGTGCATATCGTTCCTGGTTGCCATTTCTCTGTTCGGTAGTCGCGGGCCAAGACTGGTTGCCCTACATTGAAGCTCCTTGTCGGCTTCTCATTGATGTGCTGGAATTGCTTATTCTCAACATCTCTTCGTACATTTGGTCTGAGCAAATCCAGACGAGATCTCAACCTTCGGTTAAAGAACATCATGGCCGAGGTCTGGTTGATGACTGCATGTATCGCATTTCTGTAGGCTAACAGGAAATTGTCCACCTTATGCTGCAGTGGAATGTCGTCATCGCACATGGCCCTTACTGCTTTCTTAAAGGTTTGTACGAACCTCTCAGCCAATCCATTTGTGGCTGGATGATACGGGGCGGATGTGTAATGCCTTACCCCATTCCTTTTCATGAATCTTCAAAACTCTTCGGACACAAACTGTGGTCCGTTATCAGAGCAAATCTGCTCTGGCAAGCTGTTCCTGGCAAATATGGTCTGTAGGACTGCAATAGTTTTCTCCGTGGTGGTGGACGACATTTTGATCACCTCAGGCCATTTCGAGTGCGCATCCACGGCTATTAGAAACATTGGCCCAGAACTTGGTGTCGGGGGCTTGCCGCGCGTGCAAGCCCCCGATGTGCGCTCACCCTGCACGCCGACATCTGAAACCTGGCCCGCAGTGGATTTCCTTTCAGTGGCCAGGTTCTGATGTCGGCGCGCTGTGCTAACCTGACGCAGCGGCATAGTTAGTGCGATGTGCCGGCTGGGATCTGGTGAGCACTGTTCAGCCAATCAGGGGAGGGGAAACTTCATTCATAAGTTTGAGAATAAGAACTGTCAAACTCATGAGAAGTACTGCACCCCAAAACACTACTTAAACTTTAAATAAAATTTTTAAAAACATCCCAATCATTAAATTAAGTATAAATAAGTTTAAAAAAATAATTTAAAC
The DNA here is from genome assembly GCF_052327205.1 of Somniosus microcephalus. Lineage (NCBI taxonomy): Eukaryota > Metazoa > Chordata > Chondrichthyes > Squaliformes > Somniosidae > Somniosus > Somniosus microcephalus. Next base: position 62,448,745 of record NC_141001.1, on the reverse strand, counting down.
AATAATTTTTTTTTTGAAAAATATAAATTTTTAATAAAAAGGGTCTAAAACTAAACTTACCTTATTGTAGATTCTTTAAAATAATAAACCTGTGGGAAAAAAAAATTCTAAATTGCACTATAACGCCACTTACCTGTAAAAATAAATACTTAGGTGTGCTTTTTACAAGCGTAAAGACCGGAGGCCTTTACACATGCGCAAATCCCCCAAAACAGAGGAAATCCAAGACGCACGCGCTGCCCCCTACAGCGCACGCACTAGCCTCTTCAACTCTTGGGTGAGAGGAGAGGAAATGCCGGTTTTCAGCGCATGCGCTGTGCATGCTGAAAACCGGCATTTCCTCCGGCCAGACGCGTGAGTACCCCTTCCGTACTCACGCGTTTCGGGAGGAATTTCTGCCCCATTGAGTCCATGAATGGACCAGCAAAATCAATATGCACCCGTTGCCATGGAGATGAGGGCCACTCCCATGGGTGTAGAGGGGCATGTGGTGGTGCATTTTGGACCTTCTGGCATCCTGAGCAGCTGTTTGTCAGGTCCTCGATTTGCTGATCGATCCCCGGCCACCACACATAAGCCCTAGCAAGGCTTTTCATTTTCACCCCTCCCAGATGGCCTTCGTGAAGCTCATTGAGCACGCTCTCCCTTAACTTGGGTGGAATTACCACTCGGGATCCACACATCAAGGTTCCCTGGCATACTGACAGCTGTTCTCTTCTGGATGAGAATGCTGGCAACAGTGAGTCGCCATGTGTTGGCCATCCCTTCACCGTCAAGTCATATACCTGAGACAGTGTCGGGTCATTTCGGGTCTCCTTCTCTATATCAGCGTTAGTTACTGGCAAGCGTTCTATTATAGTCGAATGAAATATTTCGACAGGGTCCACTGCTGGTGCTTCCTCCACAGTAGGCAGTGGCAGGCGTGATAGCCCATCAGCGTTTCCATGCTGTTTCGTGCCCTTATACTCGATTTCATATTGGTTCGCCCCTAGAAAAAGGGACCACCTTTGTAGTCGTTGCACAGTCATCACCGGCACGCCCTTCTTTGGATTAAAGATGGAGACAAGTGGTTGGTGGTCAGTCAGCAAGGTGAACTTCTGCCCGTGCAGACAGTGGTTGAACTTTTTCACTCCCCACACTAGGCTGAGGGCCTCCCTGTCAATCTGGGCGTAGTTACGCTCGGCTGAGGTTAGTGACCGAGACGCAAAGGCTACCGGCCTCTCCGAGCCGTCCGGGAACTTGTGCGACAGCACCGCTCCAATGCCATAGGGTGATGCATCACACGGCAACCGAATTGGTAGTGCTGGGTTGAAATGAGCCAACACCTCTTTTGATGTGATCAATTCTTTGCACTTCTGGAAAGCTCGTTTGCATTCGTCATTCCACTTCCATGGTACCCCCGTTTGTAGTAGGGTGTTCAGTGGGTGTAGTACTGTAGACAAATTCGGCAAGAACTTATGGTAGTAGTTCACCAGCCCGAGGAACGACCTCAGTTGTGACACATTTTCCGGTGCTGGAGCCTTGACTACTGCCTCAATCTTTTCAGGGGACTTATGTAACCCCTCTTCATCAATAACGTGGCCACAATATGAGATCTGCTTCTGGAAAAACTCGCATCTGTGGCAATTTGCTCGGAGCCCATATTCCTTCAATCTAGTGAGAACCTGCTCCAGGTTGGCAAGGTGAGCACTGTCATTTTCGCCCGTGACCAGGATGTCGTCCAAATAACACTGGGTCCCTGGAATCCCTTGCAGGATTGATCCATTGCCCTTTGCCAAATAGCCGGAGCTGATGCTACCCCGAACACCAGCCGATTGTATTGGTAGAGACCTTTATGAGTGTTGATCGTGAGGTACTGTTTCGAGGCTTCTTCTACCTCCATTTGCAGGTACGCCTGGACCAGATCAATCTTAGTGAAGCGTTTCCCTCCAGATAGCGAGGTGAAAATATCTTCAATCCGCGGAAGCGGATATTGTACCGTGTGAAGGATTGGGTTCACTGTCACCTTAAAGTCCCCACAGATGTGAACTTTCTTTGGTTCCCCAGGCATATTACTCAACGACCTCTTCATTACAGGAACGATGGGTGTGGCCCACTCGCTCCAGTCCACTTTGGACAGTACTCCTGAACGTTCCAAACCTTCCAGCTCTGCTTCGACGGCTGGGCGGATCGCATAAGCGATTTTGATCATTGCTGTTATGCCTTTTAATGTTCCAAGTCCCTCCTGGAACACTTCTTGTGCGTCAGTTAGCATTTTTGACAGTCGTCCAGGTGTGGCGTCATCATCCTTTTTGGCATCTACTGTCAGTGCTTGTATGGAATGCCAATCTAGCTGTATCTTCCGGATCCATTCACATCCTAGTAGTGGTGGTCCTCCATCTGGCAATACATATAGGTCCATTTTTGGTGTTTCCTTACCGTTATATACAACGTTCACCCTTATTTTTCCTTTGGGGTAGACTTTTTGCCCCGTGTACGTCTTCAAGACAATCTCTGTATCTCTCAAGAGTATATGTAAGAATAGCCGCTTGTAGTCCCTTCGGTTTATGACTGTTAGGACTGATCCTGTGTCCAATTCCATTTTCACTTGGACTCCAACTATCTTGAGCGTGACCCAGATAGTTTGATGATCCTCCATTTGGATCACCTTATGTAGTTTCAGACAACCCAGCTCCTTGCTTCCGGAGTCTGTATCACTTTTCTGTTCGTCTGAATTACTGTCCGTCACCTTATGTACCTTCTTGTACTTCTCCTGTGGAGATTTCTTGCTGCTGGTTTTCTTTCCCGACCTGCAGACTCTTGCTATGTGTCCTACTTTTCCACACTGTCTGCACACTTTGTCCTTAAACCAGCAATCATTATGGTCGTGTGTTGTTCTGCCGCAGCGATAGCACTTCACTGTTCCGTATGACATTGCATTTGTGCCATATTCTTGCGGTCTCCGTTGTATCTCTGCAGCGCCCCGTGCGGCTGCTTCGTGTGATACTGCCATGCTGAAAGCCTTGTCCAGCGTAAGATCCTTTTCTGATAGAAGCCGTTTCTGGGTTCCTTCACTTTGAAGCTCACACACAAACTTGTCCCTTAAAGTATCTGCTAGTCCCATTCCAAACTGGCAGTGTTTCGATAGCTTGTGCAGTTCCGTTAAATACTCAGCTTTACTTTCATCTTTATGCTGGTTCCTTTTGTGAAACTTAAATCTTTCTGCTATCAGCAGTGGTGTGGGGTTTAAGTGGTTCTGTAGGATTGACACTATGTTTCCAAAATCCTTGTCCACTGGCTTCTCTGGGGTTACTAGGTTTCGCAGTAAGCCATACGTTTTTGCACCCATGGAATTCAACAATACCAGCGCTTTCCTCTCATCTGGCACTTCATACACCTTGCAGTACACTTCTATGCGTTTGACATATGTCATCCAATCTTCGACTTCATTGTCGAACGCTGTGATACCGCCACTCTTCGGCATCCCTGGGTGTGGTTAGACTGGCTCAAAATGGCGTTTTCCCACGCTTTCCCTTCCTCTTGCGGCTCAAAATGGCGTTTTCCCACGCTCTCCCTTCTTCTCCGCTGCGGCTCAAAATGGCGTTTCCCGCGCTCTCCCTTCTCCGCTGCGGCTCAAATTGGCGTTTCCCACGCTCTCCCTTCTTCTCCGCTGCGGCTGCTCGGCCCTTGAACACTGGCTGTGCTCTGCGCATTTCCCTTTCTTCCCTGCTGACGCTGCTCGTCCCTTGAACACCGGCTGCGCTCTGCACGTTTTCCTTCGCACCTCTCTCTCTTCTCCCGTCGACGCCGTTCGGTCCTGGACACCGGCTGCGCCCTGTGCGCTCTACCCTCTCTCTTCTCCCGTCGACGCCGTTCGGTCCTGAACACCGGCTGCGCCCTGTGTGCTCCACCCTCTCTCTTCTCCCGTCGACGCCGTTCGGTCCTGAACACCGGCTGCACCCTGTGTGCTCTACCCTCTCTCTTCTCCCGTCGATGCTGCTCGGCCTTTTCTGTGCCATCGGTCGGCTCTAGCCATCGCTGTCTGGGAAGGGTCTGCGCCGTACCTGTTGCCAGCCCGTTTCGCTGGACCACCATGACTGGAGAACCAAGCCCAGCTCTCAACAGCCTCCCCTGCGATGCTCAAATCTCTGCTGGATGACTGGGCGGTTGCTCGTGGTCGACGCCCATGCTTCTGGCCTCAACTTTCTTCCACTGTTCTCCAGGAGCGAATCCCTGGGAGGTAATGCAGAGTTGCAGGTAGGTTCGAATCTGCCTCGTCGCCACTGTTAGATCCGTGTATTTTTGATGTTGTGTGTTCTTCAATAACTAGACACGAGACTGCAGGAACAATCAACAGGTATTTACTGGATGAGGGTTACTCTAAAACTAAACGTACAGATCCCTACTCAGGGTTTATACACAGGTGTGGTCACTGCCAGTACTACAGTATACAGGAGCTGTAAAAAGTAGTTCTCCCCTTAAAGGTACATACACTACACCGACCACACATCCGCACCATCACCAAGACCACCTACTTCCAACTCTAACAGTGCCTGATTCAGCCCCTGCCTCAGCTCATCTGCTGCTGAAACTGTCACCCATGCCTTTGTTACCTCTAGACTTGATTATTCCAATGTTCTCCTGGCTGCCCCCCACCTTGCACCCTACATAAGCTTGAGCTCTTCCAAAACTCTGCTGCCCGTATCCTAATTTGCACTATGTCCCGTTCACCCATCGCCCCTGTGCTTCCTGACCTACATTGGCTCCCAGTCCAGCAATGCCTCAATTTAAAAATTCTCATCCTTTTCTTCATATCTCTCTATGGCCTCGCCCCTCCCTATCTCTGTAACTTCCTTCAGCCCTACAACCCTTCGAGATCTCTGCGTTCCTCCAATTCTGGCCTCTTATGCATCCCACAGTTTTAATCGCCCCACCATTGGTGGCCGTGTCTTCAGCTGCCTAGGCCCAAGACTCTGGAATTCCCTCCCGAAACCTCTCTGCCTCTCTACGTCTTTCTCCTCCTTTAAGAGGCTCATTAAAATCTACCTCTTTGACCAAGCGGTCATCTATCCTAATATCTCCTTCTGTGGCTTGGTTTCACATTTTTATTGATAATGCTCTTGTGAAGCACCTTGGGACGTTTTACTATATTAAAGGCACTACATAAATGCAAGTTGTTGTTGTTTCTCATCCCAACAAGGGAAGAAGCGTTGCTTGATTTAATTCTGGAAGATGAAATGGGTCAAATAACTGATGTTGGAGTAGGAGAACAATTGGGAAATAGTGACCATAACATTTCAATGTTAGAATAGAAAAGAAGAGTGAAGAATCGAAGCCAAGAGTGCTGGACCGGAAAAAGGAAAAGCTCAATGAGATAAGTGATGATCTGATCTAAAGTAAATGTGGCAGAAAAACACTTCAATGGATCAGCAGTGGGACATCTTCAAATATGCACTAGAGAGGGTACAGAGAAGATTTACGAGGGTGTTGCCAGGTCTGGAGAATTTTAGATATGAGGAAAGATTGGATAGGCTGGGGTTGTTTTCTTAGGAACTGAGGAGGCTGAGGTGAGACTTGATTGAGGTGTATAAAATTATGAGGGGCCTAGATAGAGTGAATGGGAAGGACCTGTTGAGATTCACGTATCTCTGGTAAACAGGATCGAGTGCAAACCAATATGGTGGGTATATTGGCCTAGAAATTCAGTGGGTTGCGCCAGCCGCTAACGCCATAAAAGGGCTATATTTCTGGCGCTAGATACTTAGCGCCTGAACGCAGTCCGATCTGCGCCGACGCCCAAATTCAGTTGACATTTAGCGCTGGCGCAAAGTGTTTGCACCCGCTCAGGTGCGCGTGCAGCTTATGACGTCATATCGTCGCGCAACGCTGTTTGTGCGCCCCAAACCGGAAATTCAGTGGCGCCCGCCCAATGTGGGCATGGCGCTGCTAAGAACTGTGAGGTGGAACGCAAAAGAGGCCCTGTGGGCCTCGGGGAGCGCAAATTAAAGGGCACTTACACTGACCTATAAAGCCCAGCCATTTTGCTGCAATGACTTTACTGCTTTGGATTTCTGGACAGAGACCAAGGGACAGAGGTTACAGATTTGGGACAACATAGGAGAGGTATTTTTGGCTTCTGGCCAGTGCTTTGACATTTGATTCATTGTGATTTATCTGTTCTCAACTTTATTATGGGGGCTGTATGGGGGGCCAACCCTCAGTTGCAGCATTATGTGCGAAGGGCTCGCAGACGCTGTGAGAGAGGGCCAGCCATGCCTAGACGCAGAGGGGCCATCAGGCGTCGGCAACGTAGGCCTTACCCACTCAGGCAATACCGGCAGCAGGTGTCCTATCTCACCATGACTGCGGCGCATTGTGTGAAGAGGCTGCGCTTCAGAAGGGAGGTGGTTGCAGAGATCTGCCAGCTGCTTCACACAGATCTGCGTCCACAGCTGATGTGCAGGACGTCTCTCTCGGTGGAAGTGAAGGTCACGGTGGCTCTGAACTTTTATGCAAGCGGCTCCTTCCAAGCCGCTGCTGCGGACATAGCGAACATCTCCCAGTTCGCCGCGCATCGCTGCATCCGGCAGGTCACCGATGCACTTTACGCGAGGAGACACCAATTCATCTCCTTCCCCATGACCCGACAGAGGCAGGAGCAGCATGCAGTCGGATTTGGCAGGATCGCGGGCTTCCCCATGGTGCAGGGCGCCATTGACTGCACGCATGTGGCTATGCGGGCACCTATCCACAATGCCGAGGATTACCGCAACCGGAAGGGCTACCATTCCCTAAATGTACAGCTGGTGTGTGACCACAGGCAGCGCATCCTAGCTGTCAATGCCCACTTCCCAGGAAGCAGCCACGATGCATTTATCCTGCGCCAGACTACTGTGGCTGACATGTTCGAGGCACAGCCTCCACCAAGGGGATGGCTTATCGGGGACAAGGGCTACCCTTTGTGTACATGGCTCATGACCCCGCTCTGCGCGCCCAGGACCCCAGCGGAGGAGGCATACAACGAAAGCCATCAAGCCACAAGGAACATCATCGAGCAAACGATAGGCGTCCTCAAGCAACGGTTCCGCTGCCTGGATCATTCCGGAGGATCTCTTCAGTATTCGCCGGATAGAGTCTCCCAGTTTGTCGTCGTGTGCTGCATGCTGCACAACCTGGCTATCCGCAGGACTCAGGCACTGCCACCTGGCATTGCACCACCACCTCAGGAGGACGAGCAGGAGGAGGAGGAGGAGGAGGAGGACCAGCCCAGGAGGGAGCAACAAGGGCCAAGGGCCGTCCGCCGGGGGCTTATTGATCGACACTTCTAGGCCCCCTGTCAGGGAATGGCCTGTGGCAATGAACGCACCTGAGGCAGCCGCTCCGCAAGCCCTCAGCCGGTTAACGCAACAACCACTTCAACCATGACACCTGGACATGCTGAATAAATCAAAAGCTTTATTTCACAAACTCAGGGCCCTTCCCACATGAAACAGAAAAACAGACAAGACCCCCAAAAAACAGTCAAAAACATCTGTCACTCCCAAAACCTGGGGAGGACTAACAAAACTTGCCCATCCAAAAGGCCTTCAACAGCGGCCTTACAAAAATAAGCCCCCCCCCCACAACAGAGACACCCCCATGAAAACAAAAAATGCCTTGATCCTCGGCCTTAACAAAATAATGCCCCCCACAACACAAGCCCCCCAATATAAAAGAAACCGCTCTCACCACACTCTAATGGGTGTGCCGAGAGGGCGAGTCCTTAGACAGGCTTCTCCGGCCCCTGGCCAACCTGCTGCTCCGCCTCAACCTGGGCCCTGCGGGTGTGGCGAGGCTGGGGGAAGGCTCATGAGGGCCACAAAGCGTGTCGGCAGATGCCCTTGGGGGTTGGCCTAGACGAGGCCTGGCCCGGGAGGGGCCGGCTGCTGACTGCTGCAGCTGTGGCTGGGCAGCATCAGTCTTAGCAGCAGCTCGTCGCACCTTGGCTGGGGGAGTGGCAGTGTCGGCAGCACCATTGGGGGCAAGCTGGCTGATGGCAGGTGCGCGCTGCTCGCCAGAGACACTGGCACTCGGCCGGGCTGGCAGTGTAGCAAGCGCAGCAATCTGGGGGAGGCCAGACCGCTGTGCTGCAGCAGGGCGGCGGGTGCCATGGCGATGCCTCCGTGCCACAGCGAGTGTGGCAGAAGTGAGTGCCCGAACTGCCCTGGTATGTGCCCGCATCAGCTCTGCCAGTGTCTGGACGGCACCACTCATCTCGCGAGTCGCGTCCTGCGCTGCCGCCAGTTGCTGCACACCCGTGTCCTGCGCTGCCGCGAGTTGCTGCACACCCCTGTCGTGCGCTGCGGCCAGTTGCTGGACACCCCTGTCGTGCGCTGCCATGAGTTGTTCGAACCCCCTGGCCTGTGATTCCCCGAAAGCCACCACACTCTGAGCCAGGGACTCAATGGCGTGAGGCATCTGTTCGACCACCCCCATGAACTCTTGGTGGCGCCGCTCAGATGCCACCGACATCTCATCGAGGACGCGCACCTCCTGGGCGAGGACCGTGTCCGGACTGGAGGGCGGACTCTCCCTCCGGGGAGAAGGCCGCCGAGCTGGCTGACCCTTCCCGCGTGCGTCGACCCCACTTGGGCCAGGTTCTGCCCTCCCCTCCAACACCTCCCCCCTCTGGGCAGAAGGCCGGCGTGCTGCCGGAGCCTTCCCGCGTGCGTCGACCCCACTTGGGCCAGGTTCTGCCCTCCCCTCCAACACCTCCCCCCTCTGGGCAGAAGGCCGGTGTGCTGCCGGAGCCTTCCCGCGTGCGTCCACCCTACTGGGACCAGCTTCGGCCCTCCCCTCCAACACCTCCCCCTGGCTCTCCTGCAGGCCAGACGTCTCCCCTCCATTGCCATCCCCTGGCGCGGAGGAGGGTTCCCCCGATGTGCCGCCTTCCTCCTGGTCCTCGATGTCCTCCTCCTCCAAGGGCCTGGCTCTCTGCGCTTCAGGGACCACCTCCTCCTCACCAGCTGAAAGCAGGAAGGCACAAGAGTAGCTTTAGAGTGAGGACAGGCCGTCAGCGAGGGAGGCCTGAGTGGTGCATTATGCGCATTTGTCGGTCAGTGGGAAAGGATGTAGATCTGATGCGCGAGGGCAACGAGAGAGGTGCAACCGGTCATGTCCTTACCAGTGGGTACCAGTACAGGGTCCGCCTCGCCGATCGCGACAGGGCCAGTCACCCGGCCACACATGAGTCGTGCCACGCTCTCCTCCAGATCAGTGAGCGCCTGGTACTCAGGACGGCCTCCACCAGTGACAGCCTGGCTCCTTACATTGCTCGCCAGCTTGGCCTGCAAGAGAAAGGACGGCCTCTAAGTACAGTGTGGTGCCCTGTCGCTGTGTGCACTGCCTCCCATGGTGGAATAGCTTGGCCAGTGTGGTGCCCTGTTGCTGGGTGCACTGCCTCCCATGGTCGAATAGCTTGGCCAGTGTGTTAAGTGCAGAAAGTGCTATTGATGAACATGCAAGTGCCATTGCTGCGGGAGGAGGGCTGCCCATTAGGCCTTTGAGGTCCCTTTGCCCATAATGTGAGGTGCACATGCAAGGATGAGGGGGACACTGGAAAGGGTACTCACCTTCACCATCCGAGTGAGGTCGTTGAACTTCTTGCGGCATTGGTCCGCACTCCTGGGGACATCACAGGTGGATGACACCCTGCGGGCGATTTTGCCCCAGGCTCTCCTGTACTGGCTCCTGGGAGCCTTCCTGCCACTGTCCGGGCACAGGATCTCTCTTCTCTTCTCCACACCATGAATGAGCACACTCAGAGCATGCTCTGAGAAGCGCTGTGCTCGCTCACGGGCCCTCTCCATTGCTCCAGGCGCTATTTTGGCACACCAGTAGTGCTGAGGCCTAGCTGCAGGGCTCCAGTATGCAGGGCGTGGCAGCAGTCAAAGTTGACCCTTCCCCCTTTAAGAGCTGGCCGGCGTCAGGGTGTCTGCTGTCAATCAAAACATGACCGCACCTGCGCTGCGCCCGGCTTCGGCGTTATTAGGCCGCATCGCCGGCTTAGCGCCGGAACACAGCATTTCAACGCCAGTTTTAGCGCTCGGCCAAACTTAGGGCCATCTCTACTGAATTTCGGCGATGTGGCCTACACTTTCCGGCGGGCGCTAACTTTAGCGAGCGCCCGACTTTAGCGCCCCAAAAGTGTCCAGACTGAATTTCTAGGCCATTGTGTTTAATCAGAGTTTAGGACGGAATATAACACATTAGTAATACAGCAAAAACATACGACCGTGACAAGCAGCTGATATCTGACCCGATCGGACAGACGGCTGGCATACGTAAACAGTTCACTGGCTTCTGGTCTCTCTCTTTCTCTCTCTCTCTCGGGCCTTCGATGGTGAGCATGGGATAACTCTTAAAAGAGCGTTCGACCAGCTGTTCGGCTCTCCCTTGCACCGTCTGTGTGCAAGCCCTTGGGGTGTCACTTTTTATTCTCTTTTTAGGGGTGGGCCTGAGGCCAAGTTATTGACAAGACCATTTAACCTATAGAGGTTCCTCCAAAACTTCATCAACCAATGATAACTTAAGTTCTTTGTCTTGGTGTTTGGATGAAAGCCCTCCCCAAAAGAAGGTCTCATTACTTCATCCAATTTATCTTTCTTGTTTTCACATTTTGAAGGTTCCTCCATTGGAATCCATCTTATCTCTTTTTACTCTCTCCCCCTTTTTCCCAGCAAGTACAAGGCCCGGCCCTGTCCCTCTTAATCATGGCCCCAGCCAGAGCTGTCGCACATTAACCAGTCGCTATCTCACCTGCATCTAGCAAATGGCCCATTCTAAGATGGATATCTTATCCTCCTCAAATTCCTTTCATTCTATGTCTTTTCCTAATTAACTTTTAATTATCTTCACAAGCAGTTCTGCTAAACAAACTCCAAATTCTATCTGTGGAGATTATAATATGGTTATTAGTAATAATGGAAGAAACATAGGCTGGGCCTTCACTGGCCAAATTAAAGATACATTAACAAAGTCAAAACCCTGACTTACAAACAACAGATAACTAGCCTGGCAGGACCATCCTATGGGCCCCCGTGTGGAATGTTTATGTTTCACCTAATCTAACTGATTAAAAAGACTGTCTCAAATTCTAATGCAAGCTTCCCAGGAAAACAAAACTTATCATTTAAAAGCCATATACATTTTTAGGCACCCCTAGTTTCTAACAGACTCTAGCAGAGAGGTCAATAACCAAGGGGCACAGATTTAAAGTAATGGGTAGAAGGATTAGAGGGGAGTTGAGGGGAACTTTTTCATCCAGAGGGTGGTGGGGATCTGGAACTCACTGCCTGAAAGGGTGGTAGAGGCAGAAACCTGCATCACATTTAAAAAGTACTTGGATATGCAGTTGAAGTGCCGTAACCTACAGGGCTACGGACCAAGAACTGGAAAGTGGGATAAGGCTGGATAGCTCTTTTTCGGCCAGCACAGTCACGATGGGCCGAATGGCCTCCTTCTGTGCCATAAATTTCTATGATTCTATGAAATGGATGGAGTACAAAATAAATATATTCAATCATGGTAAAAAGGGAGTGTCAAGGAACAGAGTTCTGTGGATAAATAGAATGAAGATACAATGAAACTTAAAAAGGGACATATGATAAAATTAGGACTAACAATGTTAAATAAAATCACGATAAGAAGGTCTGAAAAGGGAATATGAAAAAAGGCTCTCGAATAATATAAAAGGTAATAATATAATACTGGAATATAAAAAGTCAAAGGAAGATTCACCAAGCTGTTGCCGGAGATGGGAAATGATAGTTGTGAGGAGAGATTTGAGATACTGGGGCTATTTCCACCAGAGCAGGAAAGGCTAGGAGTGATTTAATAGAGGTTTGTAAATTGTTGAATAGTTTTGATAGAGTGAATAAGGAAAGATGATTTTTTCTGGTTGGGGAGTCAGTGACAAGTAACCATCAATTTAAAATTGTCACTGCGAGAGTGAGAAGAGAGGTTAGGAGAAATTACTTTGTAGTGCAGATTATTGGAGCATGGAATGCTTTGCCACAAGAATGGTTAAGGCAGAGACCATTTCATCTTTTAAGGGAAAATTGGATAAATATTTGAAACAGAGATATGGGGAGCATGTGGGGGAGTGGGATCTGTTTTGGTTTGCTCTAGCAAAGAACCAGCACAGACATGATGGGCCAAATGGCCTCCTGTGTTGTAAACTTCTATAGTTCAATATTAAAAATCAGTCATAAACAGATCAAAAAATCGTCCTAAACTTTTGATCATTTACAGGAACTTCAAAAGAAAAGGCTACAGTGAGCTTTCGGGAGATTGAGACGTGTTGGTACAAAAAACGAAATTACTGGGAGATGTGCAGAGGAGCTGCTACAGCAGCACCTACTGGATGGAGGCCTGAATTATGAACACCCATTGTTAAAAGAATTAGCTCGGGAATTCCCATTTTAAAAGCTGACTTGGAATGATTGACAAACAGTTGACACAAAAGCATTATTCAAAAACCATGTTTTTCAGACAGGAAGTGCATGCATGTGCAAAATTTTTAATATGATGTAACACAGACGAGAACATTGTAGTAACATAGTAATCACCGGGAATTTGAGAACAGATACTAATGCTTAAGAGATGAATGTTTTACAATGGCCCATAATTTCTGATAGGAGGCTTCCTGCATGCAGATGCCTCCTATCGGAAAAAAATCTACGCTCTTACCTGAGGGCTCCCGAGGTCCGGACATTTCTGATGCTGGGCCTCTCCACAGTCGAAATGCGCAGGGCCCACGTATCCCAGGGGCGCAGCCGGTTCGCAAGCGTCCCTGGGATCACGTGGGCCAGGCCAGCCAATTGGCGAAGGGAATCTCCCTTCATACTTTTGACAGATAGACCTGTCAAAAGTATGAATGGAGATCACCCCAAAAACACATCAAAACATTAAATACATTTTTAAAAAACCATCACGTTTTTAAAATGAGTTAAAATGACATTAAATGAAATATTTTAAACAAAAATTAAATTTTTGGAAAAAAATAAGTTAAGTTTTTTACGGGGCTAAAAATAAGCGTACCTTTTTAAAAGTATTTTTAAATTATAAATAAGAAAAACAAATTTTTAAAAAAACTTTTTTAAACTCTTTTTACCAGGTGTAAGATTTCTAAGGGTTTTCAGCGGGCGGAGGTTCTGCAGAAAGCGGAACTATCCGCCCGCAGAGGCCCTTCTCCAGGGCAGGCGTCCGATCTGTCAAGAGCATTCATGACAGACCGGAAGTGCCGGTTTTCAGCACATGCGCTTCGCATGCCTGAAACCGGCATTTCCGATGTCCCTACAGGTGTGGACACAGCTCGTGCACACCTATTGTCATTGGGAAATACGGGACAATATGAAACAGTTTACTGCCTCTGATCTACTGGGAAGAAAAATGACTCAGGGTTCCCACTCCTGATCAATAATGCATGTTGGAAAATACATGTGCCAGAAAGCCTGCCGACACTCATTGGGAAGGCTCACAAGTAAATAGCTACTTGGATGAGGAACTGGAGAGCTGCCGGCAACCGTAGACCTGTAGTCAAGCATGCGTCAATGCCGTTCAGAAAAAAAGAGAGAAAATTGGATAGGAACAAGAAAGAACTTGCATTTATATAGTGCCGTTCATGTCCTCAGGACTTCAAACCAGTGAGTTACTTTTGATGCAGCAGGCAGTTTGTACATGGCAAGATCCTACAGCCAACAAATTAATGAATGGAAAAGATTGGGGGAGGAATGTTGCCCTGAACACCATGGGAAATTCCTGTTCTTCTACGAATTGTGTCATGGGTTCTTTAATGTTCATCAGAGCCATCAGACAGGAAGAAAAATATATGGCAAGGGAAATAAAGGAATAGGCCAGACATGTGAAAATAGATTTGGCAATGTATGATATTGCTAAAATAGTCAGAATGTAGTTCTACAAATAGACCAGCAAAAGAAATAATATTAATATAAAAGAAATGTAACATCAACCATCAAATGCCTCACTTTTCAGAACAGATCAATTTATATAATAATAAATAAAGAAGTGCAGGTTAATCATTGGGAAGTGCAATTCCACTTGCTTTGGTTCAGAGGTTCTAGACATGCATTAGCACTTCACTAATTCTATTGATATGCCAATATAATTTTTTCTGATCCATAGCTCTCTGTTTATTCTAGGCAGCATTACGGAGACTGGCAGCTTCCTGCCCACAAAGCTTTCAGGACACAGACTACCAGCAGTTAATCAAACCCCGGCTTGTGGATTCTTTCTTACTCTGCTCAAATATGGAAGAAAGTTTCGTCTGAAAATGATTTGAAAAAATCTGAAGAACACTTGAAAACCTGGACTTAATCACCACTGCTGAAGAAAAGTGCTAGGTTTTAATACTTTCATTCACAAAACAAATAAAGAAATAACTATTATAAATTTTACAAAAAAAAAAGGCAGAGACACATCAATGGAAGATGCTGCAATGCTTCATACTGTTGAACATTCTCTAAGAATGTGTCTGCAGTCAAATCTCATTCAAAGGCTCAGTACCACATCACACTGTCCATTTCTCCACTAAGACATCAACAGAGCTTCCTTATTTGAAACTTTAAAAAATATTTGTTTCCATAATTTACTTGCCAGTGGACTAAAAGTAAGTACATGATGAACAGAGATTGACTTTGAGTTTATAAACTTGGAGGGAACATCCCATCTCTGCAGGTTTCCGATGTCACTATCCCTAGCACGTAAAGAAAATTGTTGCCAGTGGTGAACAAGACTATTCAGAAAAAGATACTGGGGGTAATTTTCATCTTCCATTGGAGGGATCTCCTCTGCCAGGCTGCCCCTAGGCGGTGAGGTTAAAAATTACCCCCATTGATCCTTCAAAGTTTTTTTTTTAACATGGTACCTCATTGCAAACTCATGCAGAAATTGTTACAGTACAAATTCCCCTATTATGGGAGCAGTGGAAATATTTATTATATGAAAGGGCTGTAATAAAAAAAAATCCATAATGAGGATCGACTGTAGTTGGAACCAACAGCAACTAAAAGAGTTTTTAAAAAAGTACCCATAGAAAATAAAGCATAAACTCACAGAATGCTTTTCCAATATACCTAGCCAAAAAATACCTGCTGTCTTTTAGCAGGCACTTATGGTGAGGGGGGAAAAATAAGCCACCTTTTCTCTTTACCTATCATGACAGATGTTTCCAGTCTGTTTATTCTTTAAAAAGTCAAATAACCTAGTTCCTAGTAAATTGAATTTCACGTTTTTGTCCATAACACTAAAAGTTAAACTAACTTGAAAGTTTGCTCAGGATGTGCCAACTAAAGAACCCTGCAAGAAACTGCAGCCTGGGGGGGGGGGGGGGGGTGAATGGGTGGAGGTGGTTAATAGGCAGCGATGTTAAATAAAAGGAATTGTTTTTCTGGCTGGCAGAATATTTATCTATCAGCGGGTAGCTGGAACTGATTTGTTAGACAGAAGTTGATGTTACCAAAATCTTGGCAAACAAGTACATGTTTAACTGCTAAGCTTTATTTTGTGCCTTAGCTATTTTTGGTAATAAAATGCATGCTTTCACTGAGAGGGAGGATGGATAACTTGATGCCCATATTAAAAACTGCAGAAACTCCACAGTGGTCAAGTTACATTACAGTATTTTTAGAAATATTTACTCATAAAATCATCAACTTTTACAGCACAGGAGGAAATAATTTGATCCATTGTGTCCATGCGAGCTCTCCAAACGGACTCTCCATTTAGTCCCTAATTTTTCTTTATACCCTGTTCAAATATTTATCCACTTCCCTTTTAAAATTATGATGCATTCTGCTTCTACCACTGTTTCTGGTAGAGCATTCTATGCCCTAACAACCTTCTCTACATAATAAAAAAAAACCTCCTAAACTCCCCCTTTGTTCTTTGGTACCCCAGTTTCTCTGATATAGTAACTGTTAAGCTTGCCCAGCAGTAACTATACAGAGAGACTAGGACAAGTCCAACACTATATTGAGAGATGGGTGTGCCCAACAATAACTATATCAGAAAGACGATAGCAAGCCCAACACTAACTATATTAAAGGGACTGGGGACTGTCCAGCAGTAACTATATCAGTGAGACTGCGGTAAGCCCAACACTAGCTCTATAAGAGAGACTGGGGTGAGCCAAACAGTAAATATATCCGAGATAGTGGGGTACGCACGACAGCAGTTACTGCAAGTGAAACTGGTGCAAACCCATCTGAAACTATACTAGAGACTGTGGTGACCAGAACAGTAAATATAAGAGAAACTGTTGCGAGTCCAACAGTTACTATATTGGAGAGACTGGGGTAAGCCCAGCACTATATCAGAGAGACTGGGGTAAGCCCAACACTATCGGAGAGACTGGGGTAAACCCAACACTATATCGGAGAGACTGGGGTAAGCCCAACACTATAACTGAGGGACTGGGGTAAACCCAACACTATAGCGGAGAGACTGGGGTAAGCCCAGCACTATCGGAGAGACTGGGGTAAGCCCAACACTATAACTGAGGGACTGGGGTAAGCCCAACACTATATCAGAGAGACTGGGGTAAGCCCAGCACTATAGCGGAGAGACTGGGGTAAGCCCAACACTATCGGAGAGACTGGGGTAAACCCAACACTATATCGGAGAGACTGGGGTAAACCCAACACTATATCAGAGAGACTGGGGCAAGCCCAACACTATATCGGAGAGACTGGGGTAAGCCCAACACTATAACTGAGGGACTGGGGTAAGCCCAACACTATATCAGAGAGCGTAGTTTTTCCAGCATTTTCTGTTGTTATTTCGGATTTCCAACATCTGCAGTATTTTGCTATCGTACTATATCAGAGAGACTGGGGTAAGCCCAGCACTATCGGAGAGACTGGGGTAAACCCAACACTATATCGGAGAGACTGGGGTAAGCCCAACACTATATCAGAGAGACTGGGGCAAGCCCAACACTATATCGGAGAGACTGGGGTAAGCCCAACACTATAACTGAGGGACTGGGGTAAGCCCAACACTAGCGGAGAGACTGGGGTAAGCCCAGCACTATATCGGAGAGACTGGGGTAAGCCCAACACTATATCAGAGAGACTGGGGTAAGCCCAACACTATATCGGAGAGACTGGGGTAAGCCCAGCACTATATCAGAGAGACTGGGGTAAGCCCAACACTATCGGAGAGACTGGGGTAAACCCAACACTATATCGGAGAGACTGGGGTAAGCCCAACACTATATCGGAGAGATTGGGGTAAGCCCAACACTATCGGAGAGACTGGGGTAAGCCCAGCACTATCGGAGAGACTGGGGTAAGCCCAACACTATATCGGAGAGACTGGGGTAAGCCCAACACTATCGGAGAGACTGGGGTAAACCCAACACTATATCGGAGAGACTGGGGTAAGCCCAACACTATATCGGAGAGATTGGGGTAAGCCCAACACTATCGGAGGGACTGGGGTAAGCCCAGCACTATCGGAGAGACTGGGGTAAGCCCAACACTATATCGGAGAGACTGGGGTAAGCCCAACACTATATCGGAGAGACTGGGGTAAGCCCAACACTATCGTAGAGACTGGGGTAAACCCAACACTATATCGGAGAGACTGGGGTAAGCCCAACACTATCGTAGAGACTGGGGTAAACCCAACACTATATCGGAGAGACTGGCGTAAGCCCAACACTATATCGGAGAGACTGGCGTAAGCCCAACACTATATCGGAGAGACTGGGGTAAGCCCAGCACTATATCAGAGAGACTGGGGTAAGCCCAGCACTATCGGAGAGACTGGGGTAAGCCCAGCACTATAACTGAGGGGCTGGGGTAAGCCCAACACTAGCGGAGAGACTGGGGTAAGCCCAACACTATATCAGAGAGATTGGGGTAAGCCCAACACTATCGGAGAGACTGGGGTAAGCCCAGCACTATACCAGAGAGACTGGGGTAAGCCCAACAATATCGGAGAGACTGGGGTAAGCCCAGCACTATCGGAGAGACTGGGGTAAGCCCAGCACTATATCGGAGAGACTGGGGTAAGCCCAAAACTATCGGAGAGACTGGGGTAAGCCCAACACTATCGGAGAGACTGGGGTAAGCCCAACACTGTATCAGAGAGATTGGGGTAAGCCCAGCACTATATCAGAGAGATTGGGGTAAGCCCAGCACTATCGGAGAGACTGGGGTAAACCCAACACTATATCGGAGAGACTGGGGTAAGCCCAACACTATATCAGAGAGACTGGGGTAAACCCAACACTATCGGAGAGGCTGGGGTAAGCCCAGCACTATCGGAGAGACTGGGGTAAGCCCAGCACTATATCGGAGAGACTGGGGTAAGCCCAAAACTATCGGAGAGACTGGGGTAAGCCCAACACTATCGGAGAGACTGGGGTAAGCCCAACACTATCGGAGAGACTGGGGTAAGCCCAACACTGTATCAGAGAGATTGGGGTAAGCCCAGCACTATATCAGAGAGATTGGGGTAAGCCCAACACTATATCGGAGAGACTGGGGTAAACCCAACACTATCGGAGAGACTGGGGTAAGCCCAACACTATATCGGAGAGACTGGGGTAAACCCAACACTATATCGGAGAGACTGGGGTAAGCCCAACACTATATCAGAGAGACTGGGGTAAGCCCAGCACTATATCGGAGAGACTGGGGTAAGCCCAACACTATATCGGAGAGACTGGGGTAAGCCCAACACTATATCGGAGAGACTGGGGTAAGCCCAACACTATCGGAGAGACTGGGGTAAGCCCAGCACTATCGGAGAGACTGGGGTAAGCCCAGCACTATATCGGAGAGACTGGGGTAAGCCCAACACTATATCGGAGAGACTGGGGTAAGCCCAACACTATATCGGAGAGACTGGGGTAAGCCCAGCACTATATTGGAGAGACTGGGGTAAGCCCAACACTATATCGGAGAGACTGGGGTAAGCCCAGCACTATATCGGAGGGACTGGGGAACCCCATTTGAAACTATATCAGAAAGACAAGCAAAATCACCACTAACTGTATCAATCAGATTAGGTGGGAACTCAATAATAACAATGTCAAAGGGATTGGGACAAGCCTGTCTGACATTGGCCCAGAAATTTGGGTCGGGGGCTTCTTGCGGGTGTAAGACCCCAACCTGCACTTACCTTGCACGCCAGCGGTTGTGCTGTGGGCCCGCGTGGTATTCCGATCCTGGGCCTGCTCCAACTGCCGGCGTGCAGTGCTTGGGTATCCCAGGGGCGCAGTTAGTTCGATGCGTCCCCTGGGATCACGTGGGCCATGGGGAGCCAATCGGAGCAGGGAAATGCCCATTCATAAGTTTGACAGGAATTGCTGTCTAAACGTAGAAATACTATGGGCCCCAAAACATCACTAAATCTTCAAATAAATTTTTTAAAAATCACATTTTTTAAATAAACTATAAATTACATGAAATAGCTATTTTAAACAATAATTTAAATTTTTGAAAAAAATAGTTTTATTTTCTAACGGGGCTAAAAATAAACTTACCTTTCTTTAAAGTTTTTAAAAATAATAAACCTGTGGAAAAAATGTTTTAATTTTAATTAATTCACCACTTACCTTGTAAAAAGCAGGCCTTATGCCTGCTTTTTATATGTGTAACTTCTGCAGACTTACCCTCCCGGGAAAACCTGTAAAAAAAACGTAAGTTCGATGCGCACGCGCAGACTCTCTGAAGCCCTGCTTTCAGGGGAACGGAAGTGCCGGTTTCCCGCGCATGCGCAGTGCATGCAGGAAACCGGCACTTCCATTGGGCCTACGGGTGAGTACCCCGTGCGTACTCACCCGTGGAGACCCGAATTTCTGGGCCGTTATATCAGAGTGACTGGGGCAAGTTCAACTATATCTGCGTCAGTGTTGTTGGGGAGAGCCCGACAGTAACTATTTCAGGGATCTGGGGCAAGACCATGTGGAATAAAATCAGGGTACCTGGAGCAAGTTCAACAGTAATTATATCAGTGAGACTAGGTTAGCCGGTCTAAAGATACATCAGATGATCTCAGATAAGAATATGCTAAAAGGAAATCTTTAAGTATATTTTGAACTAATTTATACTTGGCTGTGATAACTTTCTCCTTTTGTCCAAGTTTCTACCTGACAGAAACATTCTTTCTTTACTTAATCTTTTCACCATGGCCTGTATTTTCCAATGCCTTTGGGTGTGTACACAGTAGTACACACCCTTACGGACATCAGAAATGCCGGTTTCAGGCATGCGAAGCGCATGTGTTGAAAACCGGCATTTCCGATCTGTCAACAATGCTCTTGACAGATCGGATGCCTGCCCTGGAGAAGGGCCTCTGCGGGTAGAGAGTTCCGCTTTCTAGAGAACCTTCGCCCGCAGAAAACACTTAAACATCTTATGCCTGGTAAAAACAGGCGTAAGGCCTGCTTTTACCAGCATAAGAGTTGAAAAAAAGTTTTAAAAAAATGTTTTCACTCATTTATAATTTAAAAATACTTTTTAAAAAAAGGTAAGTTTAGTTTTAGCCCTGTAAAAAACATTAATTATTTTTTTCAAAAAATTAAATTTTTGTTTAAAATATTTAATTTAATGTAACTTTAACTCATTTTAAAAATGTGATATAATTTAAAAAAATGTTTTAATGTGTTTTTGGGGTGATCTCCATTCATATATTTGACAGGTCTATCAGTCAAAAGTATGAAGGGGGATTTCCTTCTCCTATTGTCTGGCCTGGCCCACGTGATCCCAGGGACGCTTGCAAACCGCCTGCACCCCTGGGATACGTGGGCCCTGCGCATTTCGACTGTGGAGAGGCCCAGGAGCGGAAGTGTCCGGACCTCGGGATCCCTCAGGTAAGTTCGTAGATTTTTTTCCAATCAGAGGCATCTGCATGTAGGAAGCCTCCTATCGGAAATTACGGGCCATTATATTTATAATAGCTTTGGTGGTATTGCAAGTTATTTGTAATCCTAATAATCTAATTATTGAATGTATACAGTTTAACATTTCACCAATGCAGGTCCTTGATAGAGTTTTTGAGTCTTTAGGAAAAGCACAATTTTCTGCAGATTGTCTTTATGAACTGTGGATTTGTGCAATTCTACTTAAAATGCACATAAATGAACAACCACTATCTCTTCACTCTGATGACTTGGAAAGTTTTTAACAAATTGATTCAAGTAGTGCTGAGGAATACTCCACCGACCTCTGAACGAAATCTGCACTCACCTGGTGCGAAGCCCTAGACGAAAAGTTACTCTGAAATGCTGCAGAGTTGTGCGCAGCGTATCGGCCCACAGATCCCAGGGGCGCACTGTTATGCGTAAGCATACCTGGGATCACGTGGGGCAGTTGCCCTTTCACCAGCCAATCAGGGAAAATAGAAAGCTCCATTTGATTAATATGTTTTAAAGGAAGATGCAGGTCAATTGCAATTCAGCCTTTCTTGCAAGCTTACATCAATACATTTCCACATATCTGTAAATGATCGACAAAAAGTCTAAATATATTTTGACACCATAAACTTGAAAACATTAGTTAATATACGTATAAATAATACATGAATGCAAAACCCTGTTGCCTCAAAATTGTGACGACCAAACGCTTTTGTCAATCAAAGTAGATCGATAGAGTTTTTAAAACTGGCAGTACAGTTTATTGGTTGATATTCAATTTTGAAACAAGATTTTTTTTTTAATGAAAAATATCTCAACCCTCAAACTGAGCCTTTACAGCTGCCTGGTAGGTTCTTTTAAGTGCTCATTTTTTATTATTATGGTCGTGAAATTGCAATTTTCTCATCCTCCCCCCCCAACTCCTTATGCTGTGCAAACAGGCTCCTGTGCCTGTTTACACCAGCCATAACATTTTCCAGTGTAATTGATGCACAGTTGGTGGGCAATTATCCCAACTCTGCACCAGCACATCATTTCAAATGAGGGCTTGATGGTCGCAGCAGATGATCTTTCTAGTCGTAACTTGACAGATCGCAAGTTCGGGATTTAGCGAAAATCAGGAACTTGCAGTCAATTTCAAAGGCAGTATGACGGTGCACTCTGAGAGTACACCATCATACCAACCGCAAATTCAGGGCCATTATGTCCCAATAGATATTCTGAGACTTTCATTTTAAATGAGTGATTTTGGATTACACATCATTATACAGTATTTTAAGTGAATACCCAAAATGAACGTTTCCAAAAAATGTGCAATACTCAAATAGCAATATTTTATTGTAATATAATGGAATATGAGCACATTTTTGAGTGTACATTACACACGCAGTTAGAGGTCTTTACTGGTATTTAAGAATCAGAAGTTGTTTAATGTAGTTAATATGCACTGAGTGCAGTTTTTACAGTGATTTATATAAAAGGTAGAAGCTTGAAGATTTGGGGTGGTGTAGTGGCACAACTGGTTGAAGCACCAATGCGATATTCTGGGAGGTAGTCTAGCACTCATAACCCCTCAGCTGTGGTGCCCCAAGGAAATGCGAAACAGAAGCAGGCCCCTCTGACAGGGAGGGAGGGGGAATTGAAAGGAGGGTCCCTGAACCACATTCATGCACCTCATGATGACCTGATTCAGAGAGGTTTAGAGGAAAAGTGGAAGTAGGTCACCCAAATGTCCTTTGCTCATGAATGGTGCACAGCACAAGGAAATAAAGGAAGGGGAGAAAACAGTAAACTGCCTCATCCTTTTAAAAAAACTACTTGAAGATTTGAACTGTGATGTGTGGCACAGGTGAAAATCTAAAAGATAATTCATTAAAGTACAGCTTCTAAAAACAAATGCTTAATTTCATACAAATTGGTTTTTTGTTTTATTTTCCAGCCCCAGGTGCAGCTTCTAAAATAACAGCTTTGAAAACCAACAATTATGTCAGTTTACACTATAGTAATTCCCCTTAACAGTAGATCCAACATTTGTTTAAACAGCTTTACAGTTTTCTTAAAATTTCTACATAAATTATTCTAAAGCACCTGCTGGAATGTGAATAAAAATGAATATCATCCCTGCATTTCTAATCTTTTGTCTACTTTGTCCAAATGGTCATTTTTTCAGAACTTGAAGTGATTCCCAGAAGCGTACTTGACACCTGGCCCTATTTGTGCCCTGTAAATGTTAACAAAAGGCACGTTCCGAAGGGGTATGACTGGAAAATAATGAAAATTCAGCAAATTTTACAAGTAAAGGTGTCTTCATTCTAAAGGGTTTATTCTAGCCATATTTCCAATACTGTAAGTGTAATGACAATGTTTGTGTCTTTCATAGAGATATATTAATAAAGAAGCTACATGGAGGTTGTTTATGGAAGTTATACCTTTCACTCTGCCTTCTGCACTGACTTTAAATCTGGTTTCAATCTGTTCTCTCTGGTTATCAATTGAAACAAATAACATTGATCATCTATGTAGGAGCGAGTCAATTATACAACACCCCAAAAGCAACATTCTTCTCTTCTTACTCCTTAGGCAGTCCCTCGGAACCGAGGATGACTTGCTTCCACATTAAAAATGAGTTCTCAGGTGACTGATGAGCCCACTGTGGGACCTACAGTCTCTGTCACAGGTGGGGCAGACGGTGGTTGAAGGGGCGGGTGGGTGGGGTGCTTGGGTTGACATGCGCTCCTTGCGCTGCCTGCGCTTGGCTTCCGCTTGCTCCCGGCGAAGAGACTCGAGGTGTTCGGCGCCTTCCCGGATGTTTCTCCTCCACTTTGTGCGGTCTTGGCCCAGGGATTCCCAGGTGTCAGTGGGGATGTTACACTTTTTCAAGGAGGCTTTGAGGGTGTCCTTGAAGCGTTTCCTCTGCCCACCTGGGGCTCTCTTGCCATGCCGGAGCTCTGAGTACAGCGCTTGTTTTGGGAGTCTCGTATCGGGCATGCGGACAATGTGACCCATCCATCGAAAACATTTTGACAGATGAATTGTCAGTGTTTGACAGCTTTGAGAAGCGACTCAGGGACCTGCCTCCCAGGAAGATGGCACAGAGGTGGGTTGGGAGCGGGGCCGGTACCCGTTCCCAGTTTCTGCCATTTTCCCAGCAGTCCCGCCTCCATATCCGCCTCCGCAGGGCTGCGAAAATTCCCCCCAAAATGTTTCATTTTATCAATCAGAATCAGAGTTAACAAATCATTTCAATCCCATTTTTAGGATGTTTGATTATCTTTCTCCCCCTTTGAACCTCTCTGCCCCTCACATCATTGAACTGGTCTGGAGGTTGGCCAGATGACTTGATCTCTTGATCTTCTGTCAGTGAGTCAATATGAGTGCACAAAAGCACCACAAAGTGATCACTGCTGTTTCTTTTTTCTTCTGTGGAAGTACCTGGCTTTCTGTAATGGTGACCAAGGTTCGGGCTCAGCATTAGGATGTTCTCAGATAAAATTCTGAACTATAATATAAACATAAGTGCCTGAAATTAGCTAACTCAACACATAACAGGATAGGTATTCTGCGGAGAGTGTCTCACCTCCTGACTCCCCAAAGCCTTTCCACCATCTACAAGGCACAAGTAAGGAGTGTGATGGAATACTCTCCACTTGCCTGGATGAGTGCAGCTCCAACAACACTCAAAAAGCTCGACACTATCCAGAACAAAGCAGCTCACTTGATTGGCACCCCATCCACCACCTTAAACATTCACTCCCTCCATCACCGGCGTACCGTGGCTGTAGTATGTACCATCTACAAGATGCACTGCAGCAACTCACCAAGGCTTCTTTGGCAGCACCTCCCAAACCCGTGACCTCTTCCACCTAGTGAAGGAATAATTACTAGTCCCACCCCTTTTCGGGCTGCCCCGGATCAGGCGTATTCCCCAGACGTTCACCTTCAACTAAAGTTAGAGATAGCCGAAACCTATAAGATGCTTAATTGTGTCTAAAGGTCCAGATTATCTCTCCCTAAAGGAAAGGAACAACTTGAAGATGTTACCGTCCTCCAGATAGCACTTTTAATAAGTTTAACTAGACTGTAACCTTCCAGATATTATGAGGGTCCGGAAAACTCCCCCAGAATTCTGCAACTCCTCACCCAAAGAGTGTACAGAGATTGAGTTTATGAGTTAGATACAGAAGTACTATGTGAGACAATTCTAAAAATATTTAGATTTATTAAAGAACCAACATATAGTTAACAGCTGGTGATTCAGTTGCAACATTAACAGTTCAAAATACAAAGCCTACAATTCTTATTCTCAGAGATCCTTATTCTCAAATCTTAACTTCATTACATTTTTACATTTTTTACTTATTTCTAATCCAGGATATCCACCAAAATCAAATTAAAGTACCTTTTTGATCCCCAAGACTCAAAAATTAAAAAAACTTGCAGAGCCTGCCTCTGAAGAGTGAGAATCGCTTTGCCCCTTTCAGTGACTTCTGACTTCCTGTTTGAAAGTTCTATATTTTATACCCTTTTTTCAGTGGTATACCCTTTGAAGTTTTCTGCTGATGTAAGCTAATTATCTCTAGTCATCTTTCTGTTGACTTCTTTCTATCCTTACTGTCAATTCAGCTGTTAGCTTGCAGAATTCTGTCTGCTGTGTAAGTGTTCAAATATTATCATAAAAAACGGTTATAACAGATGTATCTATTTGATGCCATTTTTAGGAAGGACTTCTATTCATTTCTTAAATCACCTTAGCTGGTTGTAAGCAGACTTCATGTCTCCTATGTGTTCCAAGTTCAATACAAAAACCATGTGATTGCTTGGTGCATCTATTGATGTCATATTTACAAAGTCTTCTGTTTGTATCTTTTACAACATGTAAATTAAAAACACTTCAACCGAGTACATGATTGTTTTCCTAGCCATCTCAATTGGTTGTATTACAGACTTATGTCTCCTGTCTTTCATTTGATGTCATATTTATGAAGGCATATGGTTGTTTAATGTTCTGTGTTTCTGTTTCCTGATGTGTTGGTTTATGACACCTTAACATTTTACCATTGTGCTCTTTCATGTGCTTGTTTACCAAGTGTTGGTTTAAAATAATTTAACTGGGCTATAATATTGTGTTCTTCCCAAAGCTCAGACTTTCTGGAAGCTCCAACTCTTTGCTTCAATAGGGCCATTGTTTCAGTGTCAACAACCAATTCCCATTTAAAAAGCCTGTATTCTGTTTACAGCTTTGTGTTAACAACTCATCTTATCTCAAAAGCCTGTATTTACAGCTTTGTGTTGTTGAGGCTTTTAGATTTTTAAACCTAGTTTGTCATGTTTTAATAAAGTCAGAATTCTGTTCATAGGATGGTGTATTTTTCTGAATAGGTATGGCTCATTCCTTTACACTAGAAGGACAAGGGCAGCAGGTGCATGGGAACACCATCACCTCCAAGTCACATACCATCCTGACTTAGAAGTATGTTGCTAATCCTTCATCGTCGCTGGGTCAAAATCCTGGAACTCTCTCCCTAACAGCACTGTCGGAGTACCTTCACCACATGGATTGCAGCAGTTCAAGAAGGCGGCTCACCACCACCTTCTCAAGGGCAATTAGGGATGGGCAATAAATGCTGGTCTTGCTAGAAATGAATTTTTTTTAAATGCACCGACCAACTAATCCATGAGCAGGCTATTTAGGAAACTTAAAGAGATGATTTCCTCATGTCTCGCTAAGGGGATGGTCCCTATCCAGATTACGTGAGGCCCATAGAATGGGGCACATCGCTTTCAATGCACTCCGTGCTCAGTTCCCGTGGGTGTGGAAGCTTTTTAAGTTTTGGAGACCATACTACATGCATGAGCTGCTCTTGTTAGAGTCAACAAAATTATGCCAATGAATTTTAATTGTCCTGCGACCAATTCCCCTTGTTCTTTGGCAGTGCCCGCTCCTTATTTGCCATGCGCCCATATAAAATGAGCATTGAGAAACCTCCATGTGGCTCACTGCATAACTAATGCTTAAAGATAAGTTGCCTGATTTTTTGAGGCTTGGATATTTCCTGCTATCTTTGACTTGCCAAACTGAACTGTGCGTTTTAGCTTGTGCATTTTTTTCCTGATACTTGCTGCTGTTTTTCTGCACATCTCCCACAGCAGCATTCTTGTTGCCACCAGTGACCAACTGTCATTGCAAGCATAGTGCTCAGCATAGACATACCACTCGGCCTGCCAATGGCTCTCCTGGCTTTGGAGGAGGAAGAGGAATTCCTTTTGAGGGACGAAAGGAAGTTGCACTTGCAGCTCGGGTGTCTGGGATGCAGCTGCACGCAGCTCAGGAATTAGATAATCTGATCCATGCAGAACTACTTGGAGATGTCTAAAGAGACCTGCCTTCACTGCCTAAGCTTTAGCAGAGATGCTATCATTGAATTGTGCTTTTTAATGGAGCCTGACCGACAGATTCAATCCAGCACAGGGACTGTCCTGCCTGTTGTAGTCAAAGTCACAACCACATTGATCTTTTATGGCAGTGGTTAACTTCAAGGCACCATGAAACCATTTGCCAGATCAGTCAAATGTCCGTACACCAGTGCATCAAGCTCCATTTAGAACTGCAGCCTTGTTTGCCAATGGGACCACATACGTCACTTTCCCCATTAAAAGGAAGATCAACGCAGGGTGCAACACTTCTACTAGGTGGCTAAATGCAGGACCTCAATGATGATACCCATGTAGCTAACAGGATGGCTAACAAAATCCCCACGACATATATGAACCACAAAGGATTCCATTCCATCAACGTGCATGTGGTGTCAGACCATCATAACTGAATAATGCAGGTGACTATAAGATGACCCCACAGCCACAATGCTTTCATCTTGCAACAGTCCATGGTGCCACAACTATTTGAAGGAGCAGGCAGAGTGGAAAGACGGCTGCTGAATGAACAGGGCTAGCTCTTGCTGCGCTGGCTATTAACACTGACCAGGGACCTCTCACGCCAAAGCGGAGCAAAATTACAATGCAACTCATAAAACAATCAACATATTGGTGTCTACTATGTGGACAGATCAGGTGGCGTCCTACTCTACAACCCAGAGAATCTTTCCAAGGTAATCTGTGTCTGCTTTGTGCTACATAGCTTCACAATTTGTAGACGGGAGCCAATGTAGCCAAAAGCATGCAAAGGTGAGCTCTAGCTTTAGTTGTAGAGGAGAAGGAGGAGAACTGGCCAAAGGTGATGCAAGGTTAGATAGAGTGGAACACCAATGATTGATTCACAGGAATTTCCATAAAAAGCAGCCCTTGAGCCCCAGCATGGTCCTCTCTGTAGTACACTCACCCCCATGTCAACATGCTAGGCTTTCACTACCATCCCTACATGTTTGCTCTTTTGGCAACTTGTTTCCTTTTGGAGGTTTTTGCCCCATATTTTTGCCAGCAATGTTTATCATTGCTACAATCAAAATTATGGATATGAGAATTACAATAAGGATTCATCTATTTCACGTTGTTTGAAAGAAGTAGATGAAAAGAAGGATGGGAGGTAGGTTCAATTGCATCAACGGCCCTCACCCCGGGGTATTTTAACTCCAGGCCTTATTATAATCTCACCAGCAGGTTTCCCACCCAATTCGCTGACTTGCTGGGAAACAACTCGGGACTTCTGACTGAAGATGGTTGCAAACGCTTTAGCCTTGTCTTTTGCACTCACAGGCTGGGCTCTGCCATTATTGAGTATGAGGATATTCATAGAGCCTCCTCCTCCCATTAGTTGTTTAATTGTCCACCACCATTCACGACTGGGTATGGCAGGACTGCAGAGCTTTAATCTGATCCGTTGGTTGTGGGATCACTTAGCTCTGTCTGTAGCATGCTGTTTCCTCTGTTTAGCATGCATGTAGTCCTGTTTTGTAGTTTCACCAGGTTGGCACCTCATTTTTAGGTATGCCTGGTGCTGCTCCTGGCATGCTATTCTACACTCCTCATTGAACCAGGGTTGGTCCTCTTGCTTGATGGTAATGGTAGATTGAGGAATATGCCAGGCCATGAGGTTACAGATTGTGGTGGAATACAATTCTGCTGTTGTTGATGGCCCACAGCGCTTCATGGATGCCCAGTTTTGAGCTGCTAGTTATGCTTTGAATCTATCCCATTTAGCACGGTGGTGTGCCACATAACATGACGGAGGGTGTCCTCAGTGTGAAGACAGGACTGAGCAGTGGTCACTCCTACCAATACTGTTATGGACAGATGCATCTGCGACAGGTAGATTGGTAAGGATGAGGTCAAGTAGTTTTTCCCTTGTGTTGGTTCTCTCACCCCCTGCCACAGAACCAGTCTGGCAGCTATATCCTTCAGGACTCAGCCTGCTCAGTCAATAATGTTGCTAGCAAGCCACTTTTGGTGATGGACATTGAAGTCCCCCACCCAGAGTACATTCTGTGCCCTTGCTACCCTCAGTGCTTCTTCCAAGTGGTGTTGAACATGGTGGGGTGATTCATCAGCTGAGAGAGGGTGGTAGGTGGTAATCAGCAGGAGGTTTCCTTGCCCATGTTTGACGGGAAGCCATGAGACTTCATGGTGTCTGGAGTCAATATTGTGGGCTCCCAGGGCCACTCCCTCCCTACTGTATATCACTGTGCCGACAGGTCAGACCCAGGGAGGGTGATGGAGGAGTCTGAGACATTGGCTGAAAGATATGATTCTTAGAATATTGCAATGTCAGGCTGTTGCTTGACTAGCTGTGGAACAGCTCTCCCAATTTTGGTACAAGTCCCCAGATGTTCGTGATGAGGACTTTGCAGGGTCAACTGTGCCTTTGTTGTGTCCGAATCCGGTGCCTAGGTCGATGTGGGGGTGATCCGTCCGGTTTTATTCTTATTATAGTTTTTTGCAGCGGTTTTGATACAACTGAGTGGCTTGCTAGGCCATTTCAGAGGGCAGTTAAGAGTTAAGTATCATAACCATTAGGCTACCATGCCCTTCATTAGCCACACTCTTCCCTCTCATTCCCTACTTATGTTTGTCATTGTAAATCATGTTCTGCCGGGCCTTCCCTGGGCTATTTTCCGTATGTAGACTTGAGTCCCTTTCATTTACAGTCATATATACATTGAAAATAATGCAATGCTGTGATTTTTTCAGAGAAAGGATGAAAAAAACTAATTTTTATTCAGCATCTGTTCATGCTCTGAATGGGTTTCTGGTCTGGACATGTGAGAGATGCATTTTACACTTATATTGTGGCAAAGCCACCAAGGGACTCCTGTATGACTATATATAACTGCCTTTAACAGAGTGCTACAGCACCTATGTTTGTTTACTGTTTGTAAATAACCGTTCTCGGTAAGTTCCAGAACCAGCGCGATGATGTCATCACGTTGGTCACGTGATGTCCCGAACGGCGGGAAACGTGATGACGTCATGACGTCAGGCTGGGAGATTCCCAGTTTAGACCTCGTGAAGCCAGCCTTAAGAAAAGACCTGTTGATTGTTTCTCCTGCATTCCATTGTTTGTTCTTTAGTTTACATTAAACTTCGTTTAATTATCGGACTGACTCGACCTCAGTATTTCAGCTAGGGATCTGACGATTCCTACAGTGGTGACCCCAAAGCTTCGCGGATGATTTTCGCGGAGGAAGCGCGACGCAGCACGATGGATGTTAATGCAGTGACCTTGAAGCTCCCTCAATTTTGGGAACAACAGGCAGCCTCCTGGTTCGTCCAAGCGGAGGCTCAGTTCCAACTTTGGAACATCGTGCTGGATCAGACCCGTTATCTTTACGTGGTCTCCGCACTGGACAGCTCGACGGCTTCGAGGATCATCAGCCTGCTGGAAAACCCGCCCGTGGATAACAAGTACAATACGCTTAAGGTGCGACTAACGCAGGTTTTCGGCCTCACGAAAGCGGAGCGCGCGCGATGTTTACTCATACTGCCCGGGTTAGGCGACGCCAAGCCGTCTGAGTTAATGAGCCAGATGCTCACTCTCCTTGGTTCTGAGCCGCAGTGTTTTCTGTTCCGGGAACTGTTCCTGAGCCAGCTCCCCGAGTAGGTGCAAGCAGCCCTAGCTAGGTCGAAGGCTACGGACGGTGTAGCGCTCGCGGCCAAAGCCGACACTATTTATGCGGTGATGCAGCAGTACTGCGCCACCTCGAAGCGTCCCGCCCCGAAAAACCCCGCCTTGGTGCCTCCACCATCCGGTCTCTGTTACTATCACGCCCGTTTCGGCCCAAAAGCCAGATGCTGCCGTCCTCCCTGTAGTTTCATGTCTAATGCAATGAGAAAGCAACAGCACTGACTGCGTGAATGTAAGAACGACCCCGAGGTTGGTTTCGCATCTACGATGGCGGTTGGAGATTTCGGGAAGTTACTTTATATCACCGACTCCATTTCGGGCCGGCGGTTTTTGTGTGACACGGGTGCCCAGTGCAGCATCCTTCCCGCTTCGCTCCTCGACGTCAGGGCCGGGAGGCGTGGTTCTCCACTCCAGGCCGCCAACGGCAGTGCTATTCGTACGTTCGGGAAGCGGCGGACCCAGGTGTGTTTCGGCGGGCAACGTTTCCTATGGGAGTTTATCACCGCCCAAATCGCACAGGCAATCCTCGGCGCTGACTTCTTCTGTGCCAATGGCCTATTAGTTGATTTACGAAATCGCCGTCTGATTCACGCCGCCACGTTTGCCTCCATCCCGTGCTTTCGGGGCTTAGGCGTGACTCACACAGTTTCCTGCACCGTGCCTGCGCCCGACGACTTCGTCCGCCTTCTCGGGGAATTTCCGGATCTAACTCGGCCCACCTTCTCGGCAACGACCGCTAAACATGGTGTGGAGCACCACATCGCGATGACCGGCCCTCCGGTCTATGCCCGGGCTCGGCGGCTGGAACCCAGTAAACTCGAGGCCGCGAAGGCGGAGTTCGCCACCATGGAGCGGCTGGGGATTGTTCGCCGGTCGGATAGTCCCTGGTCTTCGCCACTTCATATCGTCCCTAAGCCCGGCGGTGGTTGGCGGCTCTGCGGCGATTATCGGTGCCTCAATGAGGTCACGACGCCTGACCGGTACCCAATACCGTTCATCTAAGATTCCTCCGCACATTTGGCGGGCAATTGGTTATTTCCAAAATCGACCTTGTCCGGGGGTACAAGTGCCCGTCCACCCCCAGGACATCCAGAAGATGGCGGTCATTACCCCGTTCGGACTTTTTGAATTCCTCCGAATGCCGTTCGGGCTCAAGAATGCGGCGCAGGCGTTCCAGCGCCTTATGGATTCAGTGCTGCGGGATCTTAAGTTCCTGTTTGTGTATCTCGATGACATCCTGGTCGCCAGTACTTCGAAAGAGGAACATCTCAGCCACCTGCGCCTCCTTTTTCGCCGCCTCCATCAGCATGGCCTCATGATTAACCCGGCCAAATGCCAATTAGGGCTGCGACAGATCGACTTTTTGGGCCACCGCATCACTGCGGAAGGAGCAGTGCCACTTCGGTCGAAGGTGGAGGCGATTGCTGCTTTTCCACACCCGCAATCCGTTAAAGCGCTCCAGGAGTTCCTCGGTATGGTAAATTTTTACCATTGGTTTGTTTCCCGGGCTGCGCAGCTTATGCGGCCACTCTACGAGGCACTCAGAGGGAAACCGGGGAAGGAACCTGTGGTCTGGACACCAGAGATGGATTGCGCTTTTGCGGACACGAAAGATGCTCTCGCAAACGCAACGATGTTGGTGCACCCGCTGCCTGGCGCCACCATCGCGCTTACGACTGATGCTTCAGACTATGCCGTAGGCGCCGTGCAGGAGCAATGGGTCGACGGGACGTGGCAACCGCTGGCGTTTTTTAGTCGCCAATTGTGTCGTAACGAACGCAGCTACAGCACGTTTGACAGGGAGTTGGCGTTGTTTCTGGCCATCCGCCATTTTCATTTTCTGTTGGAGGGACGCCAATTCACCGCATTTGTGGATCACAAGCCCCTGACATTTGCCATGGCCAAGACGGCTGAGCCGTGGTCGGCTCGACAGCAACGACAGCTCACCTTTATTTCTGAGTTTACCACCGACATCCGGCACGTGGCCGGCAAGGAAAACGTGGCCGCCGATTGTCTCTCGCGTGCGACGGTCCAGGCCGTCCAGCTGGGATTCGATTATTCACTCATGGCTACTGACCAAGCGGCTGATCCGGAAATGCAAGCTTTCCGTACCGACTCCTCCTGCCTTCAGCCAGCGGATGTGCTTTTCCACTCGGCCGGCACCTCCTTGCTCTGCGACGTCTCCTTGCGGGACCCCCGCCCGATCGTTCCGCTATCCTGGCGTAGGAACGTTTTCGATGCCATCCACGGGCTTGCGCACCCTGGCGTGAGGGCTTCACAAAAACTACTGGCGTCCAAGTTCGTCTGGAGAGGGATGCGCAAGGATGCCCGCGACTGGGCCAACACCTGCGTCGTGTGCCAGCGGGCTAAGGTGCAGCGGCACGTCAAAGCTCCCATAGCCGTTTTTGAAGTACCGGAGCGGCGTTTCGATCACGTCCATGTCGACCTCATTGGCCCACTACCGCCGTCACAGGGTTTCACACATCTCTTGACTATTGTCGACCGTACCACCAGGTGGCCGGAGGCCATTCCTTTGACGTCCACCACCTCCGCGGATTTCGCCCGGGCTTTTCTTTCCTCCTGGGTTGCACGTTTCGGCGTTCCGTCTGATATTTCGTCGGACCGCAGGCCGCAATTCTCGTCTGCACTGTGGAATGCCGTAGCCTTGGGTTTGGGCACCAAGCTCCATCGGACCACGGCTTACCATCCGCAGGCAAATGGACTATGTGAGCGCTTTCATCGGTCCTTGAAGGCGTCGCTGTGGGCCAGCCTCCAGGGGGCCGCATGGATAGACAGGCTGCCTTGGGTGATGCTCGGGTTACGCACAGCGCCCAAAGAGGACCTGCAGGCATCGGCCGCTGAGCTGGTTTATGGACAGCCACTCCGGGTGCCAGGCGAGTTTCTTCCGTCACCAACGCGACCTTGGTCGGCAACTGAACAACTGGAGGCCCACCGGATGCAGCTTAATCTTTTAGGCCAATTCTGACGTCACATCATGGTTTGCCCGCGTCACACGTTCCGCCAGAGCTTATGCAGGCTAAATTTGTTTTTGTCAGGCATGACACCCACCGTAGTCCTCTCACACCTCCATATACAGGCCCTTTCCAGGTACTGCAGGCGGGTGCCAAGAGTTTTTTAGTAGACGCCGGGGGCAAGCCTGACCACATTTCCGTGGACCGCCTCAAGGCCGCACACCTGGACCTCGAGCGACCGGTCGAGGCAACCCGCTGCCACCACGTCGTGGACGGCCGCCCGCTGCCGCCACACCTGACCGGACTGTTCCGCAGGCCAGCCCATCGTCTGCCCAGCCCATTCCTCTTCGGGAATATCGGAGTCGTTCGAACAGGCTTGTCCGACCTCCTCTGCGATTTACTTTTCTGGTTAAAGACACTTCTGGGGGGGCGCATGTGGCAAAGCCACCAAGGGACTCCTGTATATGACTATATAACTGCCTTTAACAGAGTGCTACAGCACCTATGTTTGTTTACTGTTTGTAAATAACCGTTCTCGGTAAGTTCCAGAACCAGCGCGATGACGTCATCATGTTGGTCACGTGACGTCCCGAACGGCGGGAAACGTGATGATGTGATGACGTCAGGCTGGGAGATTCCCAGTTTAGACCTCGTGAAGCCAGCCTTAAGAAAAGACCTGTTGATTGTTTCTCCTGCATTCCATTTTTTCTTCTTTACTTTACATTAAACTTTGTTTAATTATCGGACTGACTCGACCTCAGTATTTCAGCTAGGGATCTGACGATTCCTACAATATCATAAGAACATAAGAACATAAGAAATAGGAGCAGGAGTAGGCCAATCGGCCCCTCGAGCCTGCTCCGCCATTCAATAAGATCATGGCTGATCTGATCCTAACCGCCAATCCACTATCACAGAACCATCTCCTGCATCTAACAGAATTAGACACACGAAATAGGAGCAGGATCAGGCTACACGGCCCCTGGGCCCGCTCCGCTACCCACAGGGCCATGACCGATCCGAACCTAGACTCATGTCCAAATTCCTGCCTGCTCCCCATAACCCTTAATTCCCTTTACTTCTAGGAAACTGTCTATTTCTGTTTTAAATTTATGTAATGATGTAGCTTCTACAGTTTTTTGGGGCAGCATATTCCATGGACCTACCACCCTCTGAGTGAAGTAGTTCCTCCTCATCTCAGTTTTGAAAGAGCAGCCCCTTATTCTAAGACTATGCCCCCTAGTTCTAGTTTCACCCATCATCGGGAACATCTTCCCTGCACCCACCCAATCCAACCCCTTCACAATCTTACATGTTTCAATAAGATCGCCTCTCATTCTTCTGAACTCCAATGAGTAGAGTCCCAATCTACTCAACCTCTCCTCATATGTCCATCCCCTCATCCCCGGGATTAACCGAATGAACCTTCTTTGTACTGACTCGAGAGCAAGTGTGTCCTTTCTTAAGTATGGACACCAAAACTGTACGCAGTATTCCAGGTGCGGTCTCACCAATACCTTGTACAACTGAAGCAATACCTCCCTATTTTTATATTCTATCCCCCTAGCAATGAAAGCCAACATTCCATTGGCCTTCTTAATCACTTGCTGCACCTGCATACTAACCTTTTGAGTTTCGTGCACCAGGACCCCCAGATCCCTTTGTACTTCAGTACTTTCCAGTTTCTTGCCATTAAGATAATAACTTGCTCTACGATTTTTCCTGCCAAAGTGCATAACCTCACACTTTCCAGTATTGTATTCCATCTGCCAAATCTCTGCCCACTTACTTAGCCTGTCTATGTCCCCTTGAAGGATTTTTATGTCCTCCTCACTCATTACTTTCCCCCCATCTTAGTATCATCTGCAAACTTTGATATGTTACACTCGGTCCCCTCCTCCAAATCGTTGATATAGATTGTAAAGAGTTGGGGACCCAGCACTGACCCCTGCGGAACACCACTAGTTACTGATTGCCAGTCTGAGAATGAACCATTTATCCCAACTCTCTGCCTTCTGTTAGATAGCCAATCCTCTATCCATGCCAGAATATTACCCCCAATCCCGTGATTTTTTTATCTTAAGCAATAATCTTTTGTGTGGCACCTTGTCAAATGCCTTTTGGAAGTCTAAATACACTACGTCCACTGGTTCCCCTTTATCCACCCTATATGTTACTTCCTCAAAGAACTCCAGCAAATTTGTCAAACATGACTTCCCCTTCATAAAACCATGCTGACTTTGTCCTATTAAATTATGATTATCCAAATGTCCTGTTACTGTCTCCTTAATAATGGACTCCAAAATTTTACCTACCACAGATGTTAGGCTAACCGGTCTATAGTTTCCAGCCTTCTGTCTACTGCCCTTTTTAAATAAGGGTGTTACATTAGCAGTTTTCCAGTCTGCCGGGACCATTGCCGAGTCCAGGGAGTTTTGGAAAATTATTACCAATGCATCCACAATCCCTACCGCCACTTCCCTCAAGACCCTAGGATGTAAGCCATCAGGTCCAGGTGATTTATCCGCCTTGAGTCCCATTATTTTACCAAGTACCACTTCCTTAGTGATTTTGATCGTGTTTAGCTCCTCCCCCCTATAGCCCCCTGTTTGTCCAGTGTTGGGATATTCTTAGTGTCTTCTACTGTAAAGACTGATGTAAAATATTCATTCAGTGTTTTTGCCATCTCCATATTTCCCACCATTAATTTCCCAGTCTCATCCTCTAAGGGACCAACATTTACTTTAGCCACCCTTTTTCTTTTTATATAACTATAAAAACTCTTACTATCTGTTTTTATGTTTTTTGCTAATTTACTTTCATAATCTATCTTCCCTTTCTTAATCAATCTTTTTGTTATTTTTTGCTGTCTTTTAAAGTTTTCCCAATCCTCTGTCCTCCCACTAGATTTGGCTACCTTATATGCCCTTGTTTTTAGTCGAATACTATCCTTAATTTCTTTACTTAGCCACGGATGGCTGTCTTTTCTTTTACACCCTTTTCTTCTCAGTGGAATATATATTTTTTGGAAGTTGTAAAATAACTCCTTAAATGTACACCACTGATCATGTATCGTCTTACCCTTTAATCTATTTTCCCAATCCACTCTACTCAATTCCGCGCTCATACCTTCATAGTCTCCTTTATTCAAGCTTAGCACGCTTGTTTGAGATCCAACCTTCTCACCCTCTAATTGAATATGGAATTCAACCATGTTATGGTCACTCATTCCAAGGGGATCCTTTACTAGGACATTTTAAATTAATCCTGTCTCGTTACACAGGACCAGATCTAAGGTTGCTTGCCCCCTGGTCGGTTCAGTTACATACTGCTCAAGAAACCCATCCCTAATACACTCAATGAACTCATCCTCAAGGCAGCCCTGCCCAATTTGATTTGTCCAATTAATATGATAGTTAAAATCCCCCATAATTATAGATGTTCCCTTATTACAAGCCTCAACTATTTCCTGATTGATACTCCGTCCAACAGAGTTGCCACAGTTCGGAGGCCTATAGACTACACCCACTAGTGTTTTTTTCCCCTTATTATTCCTTACCTCCACCCAAACTGTTTCATTGTCCTGATCTTTTGACCCAATATCATTTCTCTGTATTACAGTGATTCCTTCCTTTATTAACATAGCCACCCCACCTCCCCTTCCTTCATGCCTGTCCTTCCTGATCGTTAAATAACCTGGTATGTTTAATTCCCAGGCATTGTCACCCTGCAGCCATGTTTCTGTAATGGCCACAAGATCATACCCATATGTAGTTATTTGTGCCATTAACTCATCTATCAGTGTGTAGTATGTGAAATGCCCAAAAGGGCAAAATGTAAAATTCTCTCTTTCTTCTTGGGGTTGTTTTTGAAGTTTGTGCCATTGGTTTTTCATGGAAATGACACTCTTTTAGGTTATCAGCAAAATGCTACAAGAGCATAAGAATGTAAGAAATATGAGCAGGAGCAGGCCATTCAGCCCTTGAGCCTGCTCTGCCATTTAATGAGGTCATGGCTGATCCGATTTTGGCCTCAACTGCACTTTCCCGCCCGCTCCCCATAACCCTTGGCTCCCCTGTTGCTCAAAAATCTGTCTATCTCAGCCTTGAATATATTCAATGACTCAGCTTCCACAGCTCTCTGGGGTAGAGAATTCCAAAGATTCACGACCCTCTGAGAGAAGAAATTCATCCTCATCTACGTCTTAAATGGGCGACCCCTTATTCTGAGACTATGCCCCCTTGTTCTAGATTCCCCCACGAGGGGAAACATCTTCTTAGCATCTACCCTGTCCAACCCCCTCTGAATCTTATATGTTTCAATAAGATCACTTCTCATTCTTCTAAACTCCAATGAGTATAGGCCCAACCTGCTCAACCTTTCCTTAAAAGACAGCCCTGCCATCCCAGGAATCAACCTAGTGAATCTTCTCTGAACTGCCTCAAATGCAAGTATATCCCTCCTTAAATAGGGGACCAAAACTGTACGCAGTACTCTAGGTGTGGTCTCACCAGCGCCCTGTATAGTTGTAGCAAGACTTCCCTACTTTTATACTCTATCCTCCTTGAAATAAAGGCCAACATTCCATTTGCCTTCCTTATTACTTGCTGCAGCTGCATGTTAACTTTTTGTGTTTCATGTACGAGGACATCCAAATCCCTCTGTACTGCCGCCTTCTGTAATCTTTCTCCATTTAAATAATATTTTTCTTTTCTATTCTTCCTACCAAAGTGGATAACTTCACATTTTCCCACATTATACTCCATCTGCCAAATTCTTGCCCACTCACTTAACCTATCTATATCCCTTTGCAGACTCTTTATGTCCTCCTCACAACTTGCTTTCCCACCTATCTTCGTATTGTCCGCAAATGTGGCTACAATACACTCGCTTCCTCCATCCAAGTCATTAATATAGATTGAAAATAGTTGAGGCCCCAGCATTGATCCCTGTGTTACAGTTACAGTTTGCCATCCTGAAAATGACCCATTTATCCCGACTCTCTCTTTTCTGTTAGTTAGCCAATCCTCTATCCAATCTAATATATTACCCCCAACACCATGAGCTCTTATCTTGTGCAGTAAGCTTTTATGTGGCACCTTGTCGAATGCCTTTTGGAAATCCAAATACACTACATCTACTGCTTCCCCTTTATCCACCCTGCTCGTCACCTCCTCAAAGAACTCTTATAGTTTTGTCAAACACGATTTCCCTTTCATAAAACCATGTTGACTCTGTTTGATTGTATTATGATTTTCTAAATGCCCTGCTACTACTTCCTTAATAATGGATTTGAGCATTTTGGCAATGACAGATGTTAGGCTAACTGGTCTATAGTTTCCTGCTTTCTGTCTCCCTCCTTTTTTGAATAAGGGCGTTTCATTTGCGGTTTTCCAATACATTGGGACTTTTCCAGAGTCAAGGGAATTTTGGAAGATTACAACCAATGCATCCACTACCTCTGTAGCCACTTCTTTTAAGACCCTAGAATACAGGCCATCAGGTCCAGGGGACTTGTCAGCCTTTAGACCCATAAGTTTGCCTAGCATCTTTTCTCTAGTGATAGTGATTGTTTTAAGTTCCTCCCTCCCCTTTGACCCTTGATTTTGTACTACTACTGGGATGTTTTTAGTGTCCTCTACTGTGAAGACAGATGCAAAATGTTTGTTCAATGGCTCTGCCATTTCCTTGTTTCCCATTATTATTTCCCCAGTCTCGTCCTCTAAGGGACCAATGTTTACTTTAGCTATTCTCTTCCTTTTTATATACTGTAGAAGCTCTTACTGTCAGTTTTTATATTTCTTGCTAGTTTACTCTCATAAGCTATTTTCTCCCTCTTTATTATTTTTTTAGTCATCCTTTGCTGATTTCTAAAATTTTCCCATTATTCTGGCCTACCACTAATCTTTGCAACATTGTATGCCTTTTCTTTCAATTTGATACCATCCTTAACTTCCTTGGTTAACCATGGTTGGTTCATCCTTCTCTTTGAGTCTTTCTTTCTCACTGAAATATATCTTTGCTGAAATCATGAAATATCTCTTTAAATGTCATACCTTCTAATCTATTTTCCCAGTCCACTTTAACCAACTCTCTCCTCATACCTTTGTAATTGCCTTTATTTAAGTTTAATACTCTTGTTTCAGACCCAAGTTTCTCACCTTCAAACTGAATGTGGAATTCTATCATGTTATGATCACTCTTCCCTAGAGGATCCTTTACTATGAGATCATTAATTAATCCTGTTTCATTACACATTACCAGATCTAAAATAGCCTGTTCCCTGGTCGGTTCCACAATGTATTGTTCCAAGAAACTGTTCCGAATACACTCTATGAACTTGTCCTCAAAGCTGCTTTTGCCAATTTGATTTGTCCAATCTGTATGAAGATTAAATCGCCCATGATTATTGCAGTACCTTTCTGACAAGCCCCCATTATTTCTTGTTTTATACTCTGTCCTATAGTGTAGCTACTGTTAGGGGGCCTATAGACTACTCCCGTCAGTGCCTTCTTTCCCTTACTATTTCTCACCTCCACCCAAATTGATTCTACATCTGGAACTTCCGAGCCAAGATCATTTCTCACTATTGTACTGATCTCATCCTTTATTAACAGAGCTACCCCACCTCCTTTTCCTTTCTGTCTATCCTCCCGAATTATCAAATACCCCTGAATATTCAGTTCCCAGCCTTGGTTACATTGCAACCACATCTCTGTGATGGCTATTAGATCATACCCATTTATTTCTATTTGTGCCATCAATTCATCTATCTTGTTACGAATGTCGTGTGCATTCGGATAAAGAGCCTTTAATTTTGTCTTTTTATCATTTTTCCCTACTCTGACCTTATTTGCTCATGCACTCTTAAGTTTGTACACCCTGTCCCTTCTTGTCACACTCAGATTTTCGTTGCCCATATCGCTACCCTGCACTATTGCCCTGTCCTTTCTCTTTAACTTTCTAAATTTCCCCTCGCTTGAACCCTCCCCCCGCTATTTAGTTTAAAGTCCTATCTACAGCCCTAGTTATTCGATTCACCAGGACACTGGTCCCAGCATGGTTCAAGTGAAGGCCGACCCAACGGAACAGCTCCCTCTTTTCCCAGTACTGGTGCCAGTGCCCCATGAATCGAAATCCATTTCTCCCACACCAATCCTTGAGCCATTCATTCAACTCTCTGATCTTATTGACCCTATGCCAATTTGCTCATGGCTCAGGTAGTAATCCAGAGATTATTACCTTTGTGGTTCTGCTTTTTAATTTAGACCCTAGCTGCTCATACTCCCTCAGCAGAACCTCTTTCTTAGTCTTACCTATGTTGTTGGTTCCTACGTGGACCACGACAAATGGATCCTTCCCCTCCCACTCCAAGTTCCTCTCCAGCCTCGAGGAGATGTCCTTAACCCTGGCACTGGGCAGGCAACACAGCCTTCGGGACTCACGCTCTCAGCTGCAGAGAACAGTATC
Organism: Somniosus microcephalus; assembly: GCF_052327205.1. Lineage (NCBI taxonomy): Eukaryota > Metazoa > Chordata > Chondrichthyes > Squaliformes > Somniosidae > Somniosus > Somniosus microcephalus. The sequence continues at coordinate 62,407,323 of NC_141001.1, read as the reverse complement.
TATGAAATACAATTGGGTTAAAGGGGAATGAAGATGTAAAACAAATGTTTGCTCAGGCCTGTTATTTACATTGCTAATATAAAAGAGACAATTGATACAGTGAATGTTTTACAAGTCATTTTCAGACCTTGTGTTCACACAGATTTATTCCAGTTTATTATGACAAATCAATTGAGAGTAAATCTGGAAGGTTATTTAGAATCCAATTTCACTTGATTAACTTTATTTATATCCACTCCCCATGGTGACATCAAGAATCATTGTGCTATCACCCACTTTGTCATTCAAAAATAAAATAATTGGTCACTCATCTCTTTGCTGTTTGTAGGGATCTTGCAGTGCCCAAAATGGCTGTCATGTCTGCCTATGTAACAATAGTCACTCCATTTCAAAGGAAATCATTGTATGTGAGGTACTAACGAGAACCTTGACTAGTTGTTGTAGAAATAGAAGTACTTTTTTTCTTTCGTAGGACCTTAAAATTATAGATCACCTTACCACCCTCAATTCTTGGTTCCATCGACAACCTGCACTAACCAATGCTTCCAAATTTACTTCATAATCTCTCCCAATCTTTTTTACCTTGTTGGGTGTCCTTCGCTGTGGGACCTGCCCCATCACCTTGGTTTTGCTGTAAAAAAATCTAATTGCACAATCGTCCTTATAACAAAGCTGATATTAGTAATAACAATAAGATATTATTTATTTTGCTTTTTATCACCGTGATCTATCTCAAAGTTCTGCACACACTGATTATGTCTTAAAGTGCAGTGATTCATATGTAGGCAAGTACTAATGTCATTCTGTTCATCACTAAAAGCTTCTGCTCGAGCAGGGTTTCACTTCTGCCTCCAAGCATCCTCAGCAGGTTTCAGCTAGTGACAATTTGCAGGGGTCTAGGAACTGAAGAGGTTGGGTCAAGTGACTGTCTTGGAAGAGCAACATATCAGCTGTGATGTGTAATAGAAAAGGCTTTTGCAATATTGTGAGATCATGGCTCATCAGTACAGGAGGGAAAATTTTACCAACTACTGTTGTCCTGAAATTATCAGTATTTGGTATATAGCACAGCAATTCATTTTAATATTTCTCCGTGGAAATCAGCGACACTGTACATGCTGGTATTTATCTCACTGAACTATGAACTGTTGATTTAAACCATTAATTAACTCCAGTGGAAGTATGATTTGATGTGAGAGAAAATAAGCCATGAGCAGCTGCTAGTTGTATTTTAACAAGGGATGCATTAATAGTTCCTCATAGATTTTATATATAATTTAAAATGTAGAATTTTAAAACTGCGCTCTTTAAATGTGAAGGGTTAATGGGGTGCGGTTCTCTGCTTGTGTTTATCACTAAATTGAATGCTATTTCTTTGATTTAATCTTTACAATTGCTCGTGTGTTACATGCCCATAGACTAGAACACAGTCCATAGACCACAAACACTTGAGTCTATATTTTGCAAGGCCATGCATCCAGCCACTGTATATCAGAAAATTACAGGTGTGCTTTGCAGTCTTTGCATGTAGCTCATAAACTAGAAGAGCTGGGGGGCGGGGGGTGGGGTGGTTGGAACAGGGGAGGAATTTGTGCTAAATTGAAGTTAAGGTACTGTAATTGGCAAAAGAACCAGAGGTGGCATGAGGACAATTTTTTTTATGCAGCGACTTGTTATAATATGGAATGCACTTCCTAAGGGGGTGGGTGATGGAAGCAGATTCAATAATAACTTTCAAAGGGGAATTGGATAACTACCTGAAGGGAAAAATTGGCAGGAATATGAGGAAGGTGCAGGGGAGTGGGTGTAAGATTCTAAACACGTAATAAAACCACTGCTATCATGTGGAGATCGAAATTGCGAATGAATTGTGAGATGATAACGGATGGACTCAAATTGGAGGAAGTCAGCATGTGTTCCTTTGTCTGTGAGGATTCAAACTGGAGGAAATCAGCATGTGGTCCGTTGTAAGGATTCAAAATGGAGGGGGTCAGCATATGGTCCTTTGTTTGTGAGACCACATGGACAGGGAAGAGAAACACTGGATGAAGAGGAAGTCCCGCCTCCACACAGATCACAGGAACATGAACGTGTCATGCAGAAGGAACTCCAATCAGGGAAGGTTGGGAGTGAAACTGACCTATCAGAGGGAGGCAGATGGAAAAATACAAGGGGGCCCATGCCTCAAGGCACTATAAAGGAGAAACACAGAAGTGGGAAAGTGAGGAAAGACAAAAGGGAGCTTTTGAAACGGCAGTCTACATTTGCAGCCTACCACTTCTTCTGGACTGATCACCCAGAGAGAAATGTATGCATGAAAGTCGGACATAGAGCATAGATATTGTTAATGAGTATTTTTTTATGTAAGTTTGACATATTAAACTGTGGGCATATTAATTGCGAGGGGGTACTTTTATGTATGAAACCGTGAGCATATGAATGGCCAGGGATTAGCATAGATATTACGGGGATACTTTTATCTACAGTAAACTGTGGGCATAGATATTGCCAAGGGGATCCTAAATTTGTTAAAAGCATATGAATTTCTGGGAGTACTTCTATTACAGACTTATTAAAAGCATATGAATTGCTGGGAGTACTTCTATGTACAGAATTAATGAACTGGGCATATGCATTGCCAAGGGTGCTTCTATGTAAGCTTGAATTTTTAAACTAGTGTGAATAAAGACCACTTTTATTGATCACAAACTTATCTGTCATTGTTATGCTTATTTAAAGAGAAAGTCTTACATGGGACTTTTTAAAAATTCTTTTATGGGATGTGGGCATTTATTGCTCATCCCCAATTGCCCTTGAGAAGGTAATGGTGCGCCGCCTTCTTGAACCGCTGCTATCCGTGTGGTGAAGGTACTCCCACAGTGTTGTTAGGTAAGGAGTTCCAGGATTTTGACCCAGCGACGATGAAGGATCGGCAATATACTTCTATGGGAACGGTACCATAGTGGTAATGTCATTGGGCTAGTAATCCAGGGGCCTGGACTAATGATCCAGTGATATGAGTTCAAATCCCTCCACGGCAGCTGGGGAATTTAAATTCAGTTAATTAAATAAATCTGGAATAAAAAAGCTAGTATCAGTAATGGTGACCATGAAACTATCAGATTGTCATAAAAACCCATCTGGTTCACTAATGTCCTTTAGGGAAGGAAATATGCTGTTTGTTGTAGTTTGTAGAGACTCTTTTTAAATAGACTCTATTTGTTGTATAACTAGATTATTTACTGTAGTACGTTGCTTAAATAGACTCTGTTTGCTGTTTGCTGAGTAAATAGACTCTGTTTGCTGTAAAATAGACTGTTTGCTGTGAGTCCTGCCATAAGTCCTGCCCCACCTCCAACTCGTTGGCTGACACAGTGGTGTCAATAGACACTCTGAAAAAAGATAGCTGCAGCAAATTGGATTTGGTATGTGTTCCCTGAACTAAATAATTTAACTTCTCATATTTCTGTAATTCTAGAATCAGCATTTTTCTTGACAATAAACCAGCAGCCTGGAATTAGTCTCAACAATAGTCTAAAGGCGGAAGTCACACCCCCATCCACATCAATGGGGCTGTGGTGGAAAGGGTGGACAGCTTTAAGTTCCTCGGAGTCCACATCACGGAAGACCTCTCCTGGTCCCTCAATACCTCCTCTCTGGTGAAGAAGGCCCAGCAGCGCCTATATTTCCTAAGGAGGCTGAAGGGATGTAACCTGTCACCCTGATCCTCTCTAACTTTTACCGCTGCACAATAGAGAGCATCCTGACAAACTGTATCACAGTATGGTATGGCAGCTGTAGCTACTATGACCGGAAAGCCCTGCAGCGGGTAGTCAAAACTGCCCAACGCATTACCGGCACCCGGCTACCGACCATAGAGCACATATACCAGAAACGCTGTTTACGGAGGTCACGGTCCATCATCAAAGACCCTACCCACCCCAGCCACAGTCTGTTCGCCCTCCTGCCATCTGGGAGACGCTACCGATGCATTCGCACCCGTACGACCAGATTTAGGAACAGCTTCTTTCCCAGGGCTGTCATCCTACTGAACTCCACAAATAAACTCTAAAGCCTGCACATCTGCCAATGCACTTTATTATGGTTATGTTTATGTTAATATACTACAAGCCAAATGTATGTTGAATGTTTAAATGTCTTAATCTAAATGTACACTCTCGGGAGCCGCAAGCCTACATTTCATTGTACTGCACTTGTGCACTAACAATGACAATAAAAGTTGATTTGATTTGATTTGAAATGTTAGTTATTCAATGAGATAATCTTGTCATGGAAAAGATCACTCCTTGTGACAGCTATATGTTCAGGTGTCATTCCATTCCATTTGCACAGCAGGTTTAGCTAAGACAGATACATGGGAGCCTATTGGTCCCACATCAAAGCATAGACATTCCACTCAGGGTTTAACCCTTGATTGATAGCTCTGTGGGTTGAGCCCCTCATCTCACAAACTTAAGGGTAAACTTTTTCTCTTTCTTTCCCTTTCCCTGAGACACAGAGGGTGATCTCTATTTTCGCAGCAATAGCAAGAAGCTCTCTTCCATGTTTTAAAAGTCTTAGACTGGCTTAGCTTTGAAAGCATGGCTAGAGATGATGAGCCCATGTTCAAAGAGTTACCAAGTTGCACCTTTTGCAAGGAGAGGCCCATGCAGGAAAAAACTAAAGCCTTTGAACCTGGCCTCCTCTTCAGTGCCTGTTGTTCAGTCACTCCAAACGCACTTGGAGGAGGATGTCTAATTTAAAAACTACTCGTGGCGTCAATGAACCTTGCACACAACCAATGCAAGACACTTTCTGGCTGCATTGTAGTCTGCTCAATGTATATGGTGCAGAGTAGGCCTATGGCATCTGTGACCTAGGTTATGTGCTTGGTAAACTGCAAACTGAGTGATCCATGTCAAATTTCCCGCATTTGCCTGGAATGTCCCTTCTACAAAACAATTGTGCGCCATCAGTTCCTTATGGAACCGACAGGTGTAGAGAATTTCCCACTTCTATTGGCTATCTAATGACCCCTGCTTGCATGTGTGTGCATGTTGGTTGAAGACAAGATCAGACTCAGTTGTAATTCTCACCAATGTTCCAGTAGTCTACTGACTCACTTTCTGGGCTTACACGTGACAAATGGTTACCTGAATAAGGTAACAGAGTGTGTCATTATAAACCATATTCCAGAATTACCTCACAATTCCAGGAGAGGATGAAAAATGGGTGAGAGCGGAAGGAAATCTGAACTTTATAAAGGGAATCCATTGTTCTGCATTACTTTATTATGAGAACATCTAATACATGTCAGATTAATATTGTTTCCAAATGTTTAACCTCTCTAATGTCCCAGCAGCTCATTTTCAAACCTTAACATGACACATGGGGGAAGAAATTCGGTATCGCCCCGTTTGGGGCGCAATTATCGGCTGGGCGCAAAGTTTAGCGCCTGGTGCTAATTATCGCCTCCGACTGCAAACTTGGCTTTTATCGTCCCTGGAGTTGATTGGAGCACTAAATCAGGCACTACACACCTGTCTTAAGGCGCAAAGGCCGAGGAGCGAGGCGCTACCTCAGGGCACGGGCGAAGCGCAGGTGATGTCAGTTAGCAATGGAACACAGACACACTGGCACCAGCCAATTCTTAAAGGGGAGGATCGATCTTGCTCTCCAGCCACACCCTGCTCATTGGAGCCTTGAATCTCGTCGTGGACAGACCTGTGCCTAAATTTTCCAGCCAAGGACTATGGAGAGGGTGAGAGAATGAGCTCAGCGCTTCAGCGAGCAGGCCTTGGAGGCTCTGGTTGGCATGGTGACGCGCAGAAGATCTATACTCTACCCTGAAAATGGCAGGAGGCCTTTGCCACGCGATTACAGAACAGTGTGGAGGGAGGTGGCTCATCACATCCCCTCCAGGACCATGGTGCCCAGGACCCATACGCAATGTCGCAAAAAGTTCAACAACCTCACTCAGGTCATCAGGGTGCGTGGCTGTTTTTCAATACCTCTCCATCCCTCCATCTCAACCTCACTCTATGGCCAGAGGGTCTTAAAACCCCAATGCCCAACATTCATCCAAGACCTATGGCCATCTCATAAAACACGCACACGCATTCCACACCTTGCATGCAGTAAGGGCTATTTAATTATGGGAGGCACATCAGGCAAGACCATGGCTGCATACAATAAGGGCTATTCAACTATGGGAGGCACATCAGGCAAGACCATGGCTGCATACAATAAGGGCTATTCAACTATGGGAGGCACATCAGGCAAGACCATGGCTGTATATTTACTCAGACGCCGTCCTTTTTCTTACAGGCCAATCTATCTCATAACAGGAGACAGCAGCAATGAACGGGTGGAAGGCGGCCTCAGCTGCAACCCCTCAGCGATCTTGAGGCGCGCGTCCACAGGATTGTGGCAAGCCAGGTGATTGGCCTGGTCGCCCCTGGAGAGGTCGACCTCGTTCGGGACAGCAATGGTAAGGTCATCACCTTTCTCTCCTCTCTCATTCCACTTGTCCCTCACAACACCAGCCTATGACACTTTCAATCCAACTTACTACATCGCTGCACTCATTCCTCCCTTACTGCCACCCTGTCCTCACGCTAAAGCCACTCTTGTACCTCCCTGCTTTCAGATGATGATTCACCAGCTGAGGGGATGGGCCCTCAAGCTGCCAGTGGGAGTGAAGCTGCAGGCGAGGAGGAAGAGGAAGCCGGAGCCTCAGCGCCACCCTCTCCCGAGGAGGCTCATGCCCACACTGGGACCACTTCTTCCCTGGAGGGTAGCAGAGGGGAAGGGTCTGATGAGGGTGAAGCTCCGGGACCCAGCGGGCTGCAGCAACGCGATGGAGGTAGGGAAGCTCGGGGGCATTCTCCCTAGAGGGAGAGTAGGCCAGCGTGTCCTGCTGCACTGGACGCAGAGGAGGAGCGGCTCATCACTGAAATGAACACCCAGTCGGTGGACATGCACACTCAGCTCATGGGTGCAGTGGGAAGGGACCCCGGTTGTATTGATGGACTGGCAAGGAGTGTGGATCACTACGCTGCAGCACAGGCGGATGCCACGCAAATGCTTAGTGCTGCAATTCAGTCACTGGCTGCCATGATCTCATCTCAGACTGGTCTCATGCAGTCTCAGATTGAGACTACGCAAGCACTGACTGCTGCCATCATCGCTGGTTTGGAGACATTGCCCCGGGGCTCTCATGGCACTGCAGCAGGCCAGCAATCTGTGCTCCAGCAGATTGCTCCGAATGCTGAGGTGCTGCCCCGTGGGAGTGCCACTGTGTTAGTCGAGTAGGGAGGTGCTGTTCTCTCTCAAGATGACAGCCTTCCTGCTGCCACCACTGTCACATCCCCATTGCACTTGCCACCGCCTGTAGCCTAGACTGCTGCCGCCCATGCAGAGTTGGTGCAGTCTGCAGCTGGGCCCAGAGCTGATCAAGGCTGTCCTTCAAGGGCATCTGTAGTCTCAGGTTCTAACAATCAGCAGCCTTCCACCAGCCTTGCTGCAGCCACTGGGGCCCCATTACAGAGGAGCAGTAGGGTGGGAAGATGGCAAGTGGGCAAGGGAAGGAGATCACCCTCGAAGGGCAAAAAGTAGGAGGTCTGCCGAAATGTTGGGAATGTTTTTATTAAAGGCCGAGGTTGGTCTGATAACTTTTGTTTAGTGTTTTGGCCATTATCTCCAGGTTGTGAGACCAGTTATGTTAATTAATGATTTTTTGTGTTTGTTTCTATTAGTTTGTCATGAATAAATGACACACACACAGTTTCTAAAATAAAAAAGTTGTTGTATTGAAAATGTACATGTTTGGCCTTTGGATTCATTGCTGCCTTGGCCAGCTTTGGGGTTGCAGGATGTTTTCCATCATGTTGTTCTCCATGCCAGAAGCCATTTCCTGAGTGGGGGCCTAGGTGCAGCTTGTTATCGGCCTTTGACGGACGGCCCTTGCAGTTTCAGCATTGTGGGCCTCCCTCCCGCCTTGGTGCTGCTGCTGATCATCCTCCTCCTCCTCCTCCGGTGGTGCTCCAAGGCCTGGTGGCATTGGCTGAGTCCTGAGGATTGCAAGGTTATGAAGAATGCAGCAAACAACTATGAAGAGGGAGACTCGCTCAGGCGAGTACTGCAGGGCTCCTCCTGAGTGGTCCAGACAGCGGAACCATTGCTTGAGCATGCCTATCGTCTGCTCAATGATGTTCCTGGTGGCGAGATGGCTCTCATTGTACAGCAGCTCAGCAGGGGTGTTGGGGTTACGGAGCGGTGTCATCAGCCAGGTGCAGAGTGGATAACCCTTGTCACCTGTAAGATTGGCAAAATCCCCACATTTCCCCAAGGTTATTAATAAAAGGGGCCCTGCATGGACATATAAAAGGGGTACCCAAAAGATGGCGTCCGCACCTTGTGACCAAAAGCCTGCAAGATTTTAAAAAGCTTGGACTCTGTAGCAGCACAAGCAGCTTTGGGGAAATCGAAACTTAAAATGCAGTTTCTGTGAAAAAGGACTTTGTGTTTTGGAAGCCAGACAGCGTACATTGAATATGCATTACGCCAGATCGTAGACAGATCAAAACCAGTTAGGCCCATACTTGAGGCCATTGAGTTGTCTGCATAAATAATCGGAAACAGATTATGGGAGCCGTCAAGGCTGGTCAGGCCGATTAGAATGCATTAATGACAATAAAGCCCAGACATCAGGCCATTAGGTGCGGTAAACGGCCATCTAAATCCAGTTAACTTAGATTGCTATAATCATTTAAAACAGCCCGCCAAAATTGAAACAATGAACTAACCTGATTTGGCGCGCAGATAAGGGGCTATCGAAAGGAGTATAACTGCAGGCCCCGGGTAGCAATCTCTCTCTGCTCTCTTGCTCTCTTGCTCTTGCCCTTGCTCCTGCTCTTGTGGCTCCGGCCTCTTGGGCTGCCGCCGCCCGTACTCATGCCCTGGCCTTGTGACGGGTTCTCTCCTCGCTTCCCGTAGCAGAGTTTCAACAACTAAGGACACCATACCAATTGCAGGGGAGGGGAACAAGACCCGAGTCCATAGTCGTCCAGGATGCCCAGGCCGCAAAAAGGGGGCAAGACGAAAATGAGTAGGCAGCCCAGGACTTGTATAGTAACCGAACGAGACGAGACGAAAGGAGACTGTTGTGTCTGTGTATAATAAGACACAGACTGCAGGAGAACGGTACAACAGGTGTTTACTCAACGTGGCTCACACGGGAACTGATCTGTACAGATTACTACTCAGTGCTATATACAGGTGTGGTCACTGCCGGTACTGCAGTATACATGAGCTGTAAAAGATAGTTCCCCCCTTAAAGGTATATACATTACAATTCCTCCCCTTTTAGATTAACAGTACCATAACACTCATTTAACAATTAAATATCAAACTAATTACAATTAACACTTTTAACATGCAACATTAGCTGAAAATAGTCTATTTATATATTCAGTCTTTGGGGAGGCTTCCTGATCCTTTCCGGATAGCTCCTTTCCCAAGTGTCTTGCTCTTGGTGCGGAGGCGATTCTGGCCCCCTGTCGTCGGTTGGTTCATCAGCTTCCGATGCTATTGTTTCTGGGGTAGATGCGACCTGTACGTCGGGTTCATCACCAGGTACGTATGGGCGAGGCATGGGGTTGACTTGTTCCTGTGACTCTAGGATCTGGTCAGCATGGCGTCTCACGATGCTCTCCCCAACGTCCACTGTGTACATTAGTGGGCCCTGCCGTGTGCATATCGTTCCTGGCTGCCATTTTTCTGTTCGGTAGTCGCGGGCCAAGACTGGTTCCCTACATTGAAGCTCCTTGTTGGCTTCTCATGGATGTGCTGGAATTGCTTACTCTCAACATCTCTTCGTACGTTTTGTCTGAGCAAATCCAGGTGAGATCTTAACCTTCAGTTAAAGAACATCATGGCTGGGGCCTGGTTGGTGACTGCATGTGTCGCATTCCGGTAGGCAAACAGGAAATTGTCCACCTTGTGCTGCAGCGGAATGTTGTCATTGTACATAGCCTTTATTGCCTTCTTAAAGGTTTGTACGAACCTCTCAGCCAATCCATTTGTGGCTGGATGATACGGGGCGGATGTGTAATGCCTTACCCCATTCTTTTTCAAGAACCTCCGGAACTCTTCGGACACAAACTGTGGTCCGTTGTCGGAGCAAATCTGATCTGGCAAGCCATTCCTGGCAAAAATGGACTGTAGGACTGCAATAGTTTTCTCCGTGGTGGTGGAGGACATTTTGATGACCTCAGGCCATTTCGAGTGCGCATCCACGGCTATTAAAAACATTGAGTCCATGAATGGACCAGCAAAATCAATATGCACCCATTGCCATGGAGATGAGGGCCACTCCCATGGGTGTAGAGGGGCCTGTGGTGGTGCATTTTGGACTCTCTGGCATCCTGAGCAGCTCTTGGTCAGGTCCTCGATTTGTTTATCGATTCCCGGCCACCACACATAAGCCCTGGCTAGGCTTTTCATTTTTACCCCTCCCAGATGACCCTCATGAAGCTCATTGAGCACTCTATCCCTTAACTTGGGTGGAATTACCACTCGGGATCCACACATCAAGGTCCCCTGGCACACTGACAGCTGTTCTCTCCTTGTCGAGAATGCTGGCAACAGTGAGTCGCCATGTGCTGGCCATCCCTTCACCATCAAATCATATACCCGAGACAGTGTCGGGTCATTTCGGGTTTCCTTTTCGATACAAGCGTTAGTTACCGGTAGGTATTCAACTATAGTCGAATGGAATATTTCGACAGGATCCACTGCTGGTGCTTCCTCCGCAGTAGGCAGTGGCAGGCGCGATAGCCCATCAGCATTTCCATGCTGTTTCATGCCCTTATATTCAATCTCATAGTGGTGCGCCCCTAGAAAAAGTGACCATCTTTGTAGTCGTTGCGCAGTCATCACCGGAACGCCCTTCTTCGGATTAAAAATGGAGACAAGAGGCTGGTGATCAGTCAGCAAGGTGAATTTCTGCCCGTGCAGATAGTGATTGAACTTTTTCACTCCCCACACTAGGCTGAGGGCCTCCCTGTCAATCTGGGCGCAGTTACGCTCGGCTGAGGCTAGTGATCGTGACGCAAAGGCTATTGGAATCTCTGAGCCATCCGAGAATTTGTGCGACAGCACCGCTCCAATGCCATAGGGTGACGCATCACATGCCAACCGAATTGGTAATGCTGGGTTGTAATGGGCCAATACCTCTTTCGATGTGATTAGTGTTTTGCTCTTCTGGAAAGCTCGTCTACATTCGTCACTCCACTTCCATGGCACCCCAGTTTGCAGTAGGGTGTTCAGTGGGTGTAGTATTGTAGACAAATTTGGCAAGAACTTATGGTAGTAGTTTACCAGCCCGAGGAACGACCTCAGTTGTGACACATTTTCCGGTGCTGGAGCCTTGACTACAGCCTCAATCTTCTCTGGGGACTTATGTAACCCCTCTTTATCGATAACGTGGCCACAATACGAGATCTGTTTTCTAAAAAACTCGCATTTGGGGCGGTTAGCTCGGAGCCCATATTCCTGCAATCTAGTGAGCACCTGCTCCAGGTTGGCAAGGTGATCACTGTCATTTTCGCCCGTGACCAGGATGTCGTCCAAATAACACTGGGTCCCTGGGATCCCTTGCAGGACTTGTTCCATTGCCCTCTGCCAAATAGCCGGAGCTGATGCTACCCCGAATTCCAGCCGATTGTATTGGTAAAGACCTTTATGGGTGTTGATTGTGAGGTATTTTTTTGATGCTTCTTCTACCTCCATTTGCAGATACGCCTGGGCCAGATCAATCTTAGTGAAGCGTTTCCCTCCAGATAGAGAGGTGAAAATATCTTCAATCCGCGGAAGTGGATATTGTACGGTGTGAAGGATCGGGTTCACTGTTACCTTAAAGTCCCCACAGATGCGAACCTTCCTTGGTTCCCCAGGCGTGCTGCTCAATTACTTTTTCATCACAGGGACGATGGGTGTAGCCCACTCGCTCCAGTCTACCTTGGACAGTACACCTGAATGTTCCAGACTCTCCAGGTCTGCTTCGACGGCTGGGCGGATCGCATATGGTACCGGTCTGGACCTAAAAAATTTTGGGCTTGCGTTTTCTTCAATTTTAATCATCGCTATCATGCCTTTTAGTGTTCCGAGTCCTTGCTGGAACACTTCTTTTGCGTCAGTTAGGATCTTTGACAGTCGCCCAGGTGTGACGTCGTCATCCTTTTTGTCAGCCACAGTCAGTGCCTGTATGGAATGCCAATCCAGTTGTATTTTCCAGATCCATTCACGTCCCAGTAATGGTGGTACTCCATCTTGCAATACATACAGGTCCATTTTTGGTGTTTCCTTACCGTTATATATAACGGTCACCCTTATTTTTCCTTTGGGGTATACTTTTTGCCCCTTGTACATCTTTGAAATAAAGAATAGATTTGCCTTTCTAATCTAGGCTTTATTAACTTTAAAAACCCAGTAGCACATCTTTCAACACCAGTCTCCAACAATGACTAGAGAGAACTGAATTTAAGATGGCCACCACAAATCACCTGACATCCACTACCAATGAGTTTACAACATATATCTCAAGGTAGAAACAAACAACCAATTACAATACTTCTTACTAATACAGAGAACAACCACCCCATTCACCAATCACAATACTTCTTATTAAACATAGGAAATAATCACCACAGTCTTCAAAATAATTTTTGTGTCTCTCAAGGGTATGTGTGAGAATAGCCGCTCGTAGTCCCGTCGGTTTATGACTGTTAGGGCTGATCCTGTGTCCAATTCCATCTTTACCTGGACTCCTGCTATCTTGAGAGTGACCCAAATGGTTCGGTGATCCTCCGTTGTGATCACATTATGTAGTTTCAGACAACTCAGTTCCCTGCTTTCGGAGTCGTTATCACTCTTTTGTTCGTCTGAACTATTCTCCATCATCTTATGTACCTTCTTGTACTTTTCTTTGGTAGGTTTCTTATTGCTGGTTTTCTTTCCCGACCTGCAGACTCGTGCTATGTGTCCTACTTTTCCACACTGTCTGCACACTTTGTCTTTGAACCAGCAATCATTCTGGTCATGTGTTGTTCTGCCGCAGCGATAGCACTTCTCTGTTCCATATGACATTTCATTTGTGCCATATTCTTGCGGTCTCTGTTGTATCTCTTCAGCGCCCTGTGCTGCTGCTTCATATGATACCACAATGTTGAAAGCCTTTTCCAGCGTAAGGTCCTTTTCAGATAAAAGCCGTTTCTGGGTTCCTTCACTTTGAAGCCCACACACAAACTTGTCCCTTAAGGTATCTGCCAGTCCCGCTCCAAACTGGCAGTGTTTCGATAGTTTGCGCAGTTCTGTTAAATAACCAGCATTGCTTTCATCCTTATGCTGGTTCCGTTTGTGAAACTGGAACCTTTCTGCTATCAGCAGTGGTGTGGGGTTTAAATGTTCCTGTAGTATCATTACTATGTCTTCAAAACTCTTTTCCATTGGCTTCGTTGGGGTTACTAGATTTCGTAATAAACCATACGTCTTTGCTCCCATTAAATTTAACAATACCGACGCTTTCTTGTCATCTGACACCTCATTTGCCTTGCAGTATACCTCTATTTGTTTGACATATGTAGTCCAATCTTCGACTTCATTGTCAAACGCAGTAATACTGCCACTCTTCGGCATTTTGTGTGTGGTTTAAAATGGCGTCTCCCAATGGCTTAAAATGGCGTCTCCCGCGCTTTCCTTCCTCCCCCGCTGCTGCCAACGCCGCTCCGGGCGGTTCTCGTGGCAATGGCGGTGCCCTGTAAGTTTCGCGCGCTTCTCCTGCGCTGCTGCCAATGCCGCTCTCGGCGGTCCTCGTGGCAATGGCGGCGCCTCGCGGGTTTCTGCGCATCTCTCTCTCCCTCTCTTCGACGCTGCTCAGCCCCTGAACACCGGCTGCACCCGGTGCGCTCTGCCGTCTCTCTCTCTCCCCTGTCGACGCTGCTCGGCCCTTTGCTGTGCCGCTCGGTCGGGCTCTAACCCGCCGCTGTCCGGGAAGTGTTTGTGCACTACCTGTTGCCAGCCCGTTTCGCTGGACCACCTCGACTGGAAAGCCAAGCCTGGCTCTCGACAGCCTCCCCCTGCAATTCTCGAGTCTCTGCTGGATGACTGGGCGGTTGCCCGTGGTCGACGCCCGAGTCTCTGGCCTTGACCTCCAATCCACTGATCTCCAGGAACGAATCCCTGGGAGGTGATGCAGAGTTGCAGGTAGGTTCGAACTTGCCTCGTCGCCAATGTTATGTCCATGTATAATAAGACAAAGACTGCAGGAGAACGGTACAACAGGTGTTTACTCAATGTGGCTCACATGGGAACTGATCTGTACAGATTACTACTCAGTGCTATATACAGGTGTGGTCACTGCCGGTACTGCAGTATACATGAGCTGTAAAAGATAGTTCCCACCTTAAAGGTATACATTACAGAGATGAAGAAGACGGTAACAACTCGATAAGAGCAGTGTAGGGCAGCGAAAAATCTATTGATGAGGCCAAGCATCTAGTTCTAAGCTGGCGCTTGGTGAGATGTACATTTTGTTGAAAACTGCGAAAACGCCACAACGAATATACTGGCGTTTTAACGCTTGGGTAAGAAAATCTAGGCAGTAAAAACTGCCAACTGCCCTATAGGCACAACGTTACCGCCAATGAGTGCCCGAGGGAGAAGAAGAGGAGAACTCATCGCAACGAGACGACGACGGTAGCGGAGGAGAAGAAGGTGTGTTGCAGCAGCAGCTCCAACACCGCGCACCTGAGACCACGTGGCGACAGGGTACCTAAGAGGACAGAAGACCAAACCTCAAAACCTGCATCTGTTAAACAGTTGGCTTTGCTTTGGATTGATGAGCATGAATTCTGGCCCCTCATAGCTTAATCTAGTTAGGTATAGGGGGTGGGATAAGGATAAGGGGATTGTTAATGTAGTTGTTTTTCCCTCGATGTGCCGTGTGTTCCCCATTGTAGGGGGTTTCTCTTGCTCGTTCTGGTCTCCTACCAGGCTTCATGCAATAATTACCCTTGAGTGGTTCGACCCACTCTTCCCTACGGTTCTAGACCTTGGACTTAGGTGCAGGGAACTGTAGTGCAGAGAAAAACTCAATAGACCAGGTTGAATAGCACAAAATGGATGCTTTTATTATTAAACAGTTTGCAGCATTATATAATACATGTCATAAGCACAGATTAAAGTAACTACAAGCATGCACATACCTATAAACTTAACTCTATGGAAATGGGAAACACGCGGCATATCGTAAAAGGGGAAACACATTACGATTACCCTTAACCCCCTCCCCTAGACCTAAACTAAGTTTCGACTTGAGGAACTCGGGATCATGCTCACCACTTTCAGATTCGCGAAAAGGGGGTTCGCAGCCTATTGGCACGGCTTTCCGTCGTCACGTGGATTTGGAAACTTCTGGCGCAGTTCTGGCCACCCTCCTTCGTCTTCCCATCGTGGCCGAGCCTTGTTTGGCTGAAGAGTCTGTCCCAAAGCGTTCTCAAAAGAAGAGACGTCCTGAATCGAATCGTAACTACTGAATCGTGTTCCCAAAGCGTGAATCTGAAGCGAAGCACCCTGATGGACTTTTCAATCCACAGTTATACCTTTTTGGGACAGTCTTATCTCCCGCCAAATCATAGTCCAGTCTTTGTAATATTTTTGGCAGGCAGAAATCTCTGCAGGGGCGCTTTGTCTTTGTAACGGGAGCCGGTGATAGCTTAACTGGCCTTCCTGGGCCGATAATGTCTTTTTCTTTGTCACCGTAACTCGGTTCATATATTGATCGGTCTGGAGATTGCCCTTGATGGCTGTCAAACGGCTTTTCTTTGTACAGTAAATGGGTTTAAGTGTTCATTCAATTGTCCGCCCATTTCTTGATGGGCCTCATCCTGTTACCCAAAACTGTCCTGTACTTAGAATCTAATTAGT
The DNA here is from genome assembly GCF_052327205.1 of Somniosus microcephalus. Lineage (NCBI taxonomy): Eukaryota > Metazoa > Chordata > Chondrichthyes > Squaliformes > Somniosidae > Somniosus > Somniosus microcephalus. The sequence goes on along the minus strand of NC_141001.1, from coordinate 62,391,336 downwards.
ATGTATGCTCAGTTTCATGAGTTTCGGTTTCCTGATACTGGCTTTCGCGGGCTTACTGTCCTCAATCCACAAGCCTGTCTGGCTTGCAGTAACAGAAATCAAATGGTCCCAGAAACTGATCACGAGGTTCGGTGGCCATTTTGTATGCCCTTTTATCAAAGGTTTTTCTGTACAAGCTTCTTTTGGTCAATAAACTGTCTTATTAACCCTATTTTCTTGCGTGATTAATTACTGAAAATTTTGAATCTTACAGTCCCCCTGTGATACTGAGAGCTTGCTTAAAGTATCAATAATCCTTGGTGAGCAAATTTTCCCTGATTCCTCACATCCAAACGTTCCTGGTAATTAACTATCTATGACCCTCACGACACATGCAGTTCCCATTTCAGAAAAATTACCTTGTGTACAATGGGACAATCATAGGCAGTCCTACCTTAAACTATAACACATTCATCTTTCAGATGTAAAGGGGCCGATACCCCTTACACCACCTGCATACACCTTTTATTAATCAAAAAAACGGAAAATCTTATCAACGGCTATAACACAACAGTATTCACACACTTAAATCATGCAGTGGCTAAAATCAAGAGTGGAGGGATGCTTTAACTTTTAATATTTAGCAGCTTAAACTGGGGTGTCCTCTTCCCCCACTCGTACATAGCGTTCTCTCCATTCTCCTGTGTTCTCGTGCCTCTGGAGGCGTTTGCCTCTCTTGCAATGCACGAACAGTAAGAATATTACAATTAAAACCTGACACACTACTAGGATATGGGATGCTAGTCTAATCCAGGCCGGGATCTCTATATTAGTGAACAGGTCCCACCATGGTGGGGTGACTATGTCCAATATGTCTTTCCCTATCTCTAATGTCTTCTGCTCCAGTGTGTAAAAATGCTTCTGTGAAACTATAACGGCTTTTAAAACCTTGGTGAGGTGTTCGGGAAGAGGGGGAATGACATAACCAAAATGCGTGATGAATCGCTGCAAGTCCGTGAAATTCTCTTTTACAGTGAGGTGAACGGTGGAAGGTACAGGAATGGGGACAATCCATTGTTGTGCCACTTGAACTTCAGCCCTGGGTTTAAAGCAGAAGCTGCTGTCACTGACCGGACACCACCCGTGCTGTCCGTGGCGGTAGTGAGGCGCTGCAGTGGTGACACAGTATGTCCCACCTCCGATATATGCCACCTGCAGGGGCACATGGTCCTTTGCCATTGCCTCCATGGTGCAATTTATCGGCTTCGCGCTAGCGGCTCTGAGCCCGCACTGTGGTTTCAAAAAGGCATTCAAGTGCTGGGGACACAGGATGATGTGTGCTCCCCGGCTTTGACACCCCGAGAGGTCAGTGCCTGTCATCGTATGCTCCCATCTGATGACATAAGGTGGGACCACTGCGTAACGAATGTGTGCACCCCCCTGAATGACTCTAATGTTCTCCACCCTGTATACCGGGGCGGGCTTTGCTGCGGGGCCCAACACCGGCATCCTTACCACTATTCCCATGATAGTGTGATTCGAGCGTCCGCAGTCCACTGGGACTGGGTATGCCTCTGCAGCTAGTCTGAGCTGGCACGGACTTAATGCGTTCTCGAAAGGGTGGAGCGCTTGCAAGTGCTTGTTGCTGATCCAGGACGGGACCGAACCTTGTTTTAAATCCTCCAGATTACTGCGGCCCTCGCCCAGTAACCACGCCCCGTATAGCACACAAGCCTCGTTCTGCGCAGCCTGATCGGACGCATTCCGATACTCCCTAATGAGTGCATTTACCGTTCTAGCGTGTTTCTCCAGCTCAGCAATTATTTCTTTTAAGTGTAGTGTCGTGGGCTGGCCCTCATGTAGCTCAGAACCCACTACCTTATTTTCGTTAGTCAGTATGTTCCTTAACTGGGCTTTTAAACCATTGATCTGTGTCTGCAGCTCCACGTTGTCTAGAGCGTTGACAACAGACGTCCCGGTGTTAAAAGCAGTGAAAATGTCATTTACAGTACCCCTTCTTTTCCTCCCTACCTGATCCAAAACTTCCTGTGGTGTGGTGTATAATTTGGCCTTGTCGATGTCGGCAAAGTCAAACTCGTAAAATTGTCTGAACATTCGGGTTAACAGGACCTGGTACAACTGTTCCGTCTCCTTGGGACACCACTCCGGCAATCGTACCTCAGTGAGGTTTAAAATCACTGAGGCCACCGCGTAGTGTACCCCTTGGTACAGCACCTGACCGGTGGGTACCAATACTAAACCGTTCCCGGGTCCCTTTGTGGTGGTGGGGCACCCTTCCTTCTGGGCCAGCGCTACCGGAATCGTGGGCAGGGGCTTGCATGGGCGGGTGATGAGTTCAGTGGCGTTTACCGGAATCGGGGAGAATGGGGCTCCGCACGCCCGAGTGCTGACATCCCATCTCATCCCTTTCCCTTCATCCTGCCACTGCCTCTGGAAAAAGATGGATACGCCCTTGGGGCAAACGCGTTTTGAACCCCACATACAGACATATATCCCTTCATCTGGTTCCCACCATTTGTCCCAACACACACGTAATTGTCCGTCAGTCCCCATAATTATCCGATGGGTATTGTTACCCAGTCGCTCCCACTCGATAGTAGAGTTCTTCATGTCCTTTCCCAGCTTTCGTAGCCACCACCATCTACTTAGCAGTACGTTCCCATTACACACCAAACAGATCCTCTTTCCCACAGTAACGCTGACTCTGGGTGCAAGGATCCTCACCTGAGGGCACGATAACGAAGTCTCTTGGTAGGCAAAACCGAAATTGCTGGAGTATTCCGTAGAATTTGTCCCCAGCCATCCTGGCCATCTCCCTTGGTGGAAGTAGGTGGCGGTTTCCTCAACCTCTCGCTTCCCCGTCCCATCCGTCGCGATGGGGGCTGTGTCCCCGGAACATCCGAACATGATGACGTCCTTGGTGCGGCCTCGGTAGGCCAACCCGCACCCGATCGCCGCGAGCGCTACGAGAATCCTTTCCATTGTATCCCTGGTTTCTGTAATCGATAAGAAGATGTAGCCAGGCTCCCAATAGGTGCTGGCCTAATTAAACGGATGCGCGGGTCCCTTGACCCCGCTTCCAAACAAACGCACATACTGGGCAGACTTCGACAACTACCTTTTAAAACATCCCCATCCTCTTAAACTCTACATACCTTAAACTATCATTATAATTACCTAGCTTAACTTATCATTTCCTAAACCTATGTACAGCGCCGCCCTCCTTTGGGCGGCCTACTTAATTCCTGTGAGGGTTGCAGCGTGCCGCTCCCTGTGGCGGGGCTGCACTGACCTTCGGCTTTGATCCCCCGCAGCCTGTCGCTGCTGAACGGGAACCGTGCCTTTCCTGGGCTGCTCTGGACCGAAGTTGGGGGAAATAAGGAGAATTTGGCCAATGCTTTCTGGGCTGAGGCGTTCGAGTCGACCTACGAGGGGATGCCTTGGGCGAGGCTCCCAGGGCTGACGGACTGGGGGTCGGGACCTTCACCGTCACAGCCTGTGGTCCCACCACAGCTGCCGGCTCCGGCTCCCTTCCCTCTGGCTCCACCCCCCCGGGGCCGGGATTTGTGGCATCCGACCCCACCTCACCTGTCCCTACAGGTGGTGAGTCTCCGCCCCCAATCCCTACCTCCCCTAAGCTTGAGTCGAGGGCGGGATCTTCGTCCTCTGACTCTTCCTCCTCCGTGATCGGGTCAAGGGCGGGGTCGAGCTGTTCGGGCTCTTCCTCATCCGAATCCCAAATTAGAGGGGAGACCTCCCATTCCATTGGGATGACTCCTCCCTTCACGCAGGCTACAGTTCCAGCCTGTGTGGTCTGTGACTCTGTCGCAGGCTGAGGATTTTTGTCCTCAGACTTGGCCCCTGTTGTTGGCCCTTGTGCACCCGGCTTAAACAGTTTACACCGCTTCATGTTAAACCACCTTTTGCGTCGGGACACCGCTACTGTATGAGTGGCGCAGACCGCCGGATTTTGCACCGATTCCAGCTCGTCCTCCTGGTCTACGGTTCTCTCGCCAGCGCATAGGGTTAGACCCAAGAATTTTACTTCTCGCCGGCCAACCCGCGCCTTCGTAGGGGTTTCCTTAACACTTTCTATCTCCTTCACACTCGTACCCTCTCCCCAGAGACAATGATTTCTCAGGTCCACGTGGATCCCGTGGGCTACCAAGAAATCAGACCCCAGGACTCCCGCTCCACCTCCCACCTCCCACTTCATCAGGATACACTTCCACGTGGTGCAGAGTGGTCCTAAACGAATGGAGAGGGGAAGGGAATGTGTGCCAGCCTGTTCTTCGCCCGTGAAGCCCAACAGACGATATGGGACCCCGGTGGACAGAGGCGAGGCGGTGGGGTTATCTGCGTGGATTACGGTGCACGATGCTCCCGTGTCCAACAGATAGGTTTCCTTCACCTCCTCTACCTCCATCTCTACGAGGGGTCGTCTCCATGCATCATAGCGGAGCGGACACAGGTAGACGGGCTGCACCGACTCTAGCCACTTGGGTACAGCGATCGGAGTTTCGGGAGTGCCAAGGCCGGTGGTGACAGCTATTTTCCCCTGCGAGGTCATCAGAGACCACATTGTCTGTATGATTGACTCAATCGCAGCGGGATCCACAACCGCACCCGCTCCTGGTGCTGGGGCAGGAGCTACGGCTTGGGTTTGGGCTGGTGCTGGGGGAGTTTTTCCCTTTAAATCCTTCCAGGGATTTTTACAGTCCCGGCACCAATGACCCTCCTTCCCACACCCGTAACAACTGCTCTTGGCTTGGGGAGGGCGATTCCCTTCCTGATGCCATTCCTTTTTAGCAGGAGCTGCAGGCCTCGCCTCATTCACCTTCCCCTTTGAGGAAGGCACATCCCTACTCTTGTTGTTCCTGTAACTTATCGTGAGCTGATCAAGTACTAACTCTTCCGTGGAGCGGGGGTTAGTGGGGTCAAACCATGTTTTGGCCTGCTACCTCACCGGTGGCAAGCAATTGGCGACCAGACACCGGAGCCAATGAGCACTTTGGTCATTATTCAGCCCGTTCTGGTCCGGCCCGCCTGGACAGCTACGCCGATACACTGGCCACAACCTTCCGGCGAAAACCCGTGGGGGTTCTCCCTCTAGCTGTACCATCCTTTCCAATCGGAGGAACGGAGTTCCGTCACCCTCCCCTATAATCTCCAGGATCTCGTCCCATAACTCCTCATACGCCTTGTGCCCTCTCTTGCTCTCGTCAGGGAGACACTGGAGGAGCGAGCTGTCCAGGGAGAACAGCAGCATTTTGGACTGTTCAACCCCGTCGCAGTCATTAACTGCTGCGGTCTGCTCCACGTCCCTAAAATGGACTGAGGGATCTCCTGACTCGGAGAGTTTTGGGATGTGACTTATCATTTCCCTTAGCTGTCGTGCGCTATGGGGCATTATGATCTGATTCACGAGGGGTCCGTCCTCGCCATCCTGGTCCGGACCGAGCCTCCGGTGTCGCGTGGGACACATCGGTGCCGGTCCCGACTCTACTACCTGGTGTTGCTCTACCTCAAGAACCTCTGTGTCTGACTTCTCCGTTTCCTTCCCTGGAGTCCAAGACTCAGTATAGGCGGGAGGTGCCGTGGGCTCGGGGGTTGGTACCCCAACTGCCTCTTGCGGAATCGGTCTTTTGGATTCCTTGGCTAACAGTAGCTGGCTCGCTGGTGGGTTTATGAGACACACCAAGCCGTTTGCCTTTGCTAGGGCCGTTCTCAGGTCCTCTAGCTCCCTGTGGCAAGCGCTATGGTTGGTGTTCTCAGACCTATCCTCCATGGCCATCTTATATGCTGCCCTAGCCCCCAAAATACTTTCCTCCTGGGTCGCTACCTGCTTAGCTAGGCGGAAACACCTATCTCTCATTCTACCTTCACTGGCCTTGGCCTCAACGACCTGACACTCCAAGTAATCTATCCTGGTCTCATGGCGGTGAGTTACGGATTGGCGTTCCTGATTCAGCGCGTTAAGCGATTGAATCAGTTTCTGACCACCCGCAACCTTTTCCTCTACTTCGGTTAGTAGCCCTTTGATCTGGGCCGTCTGTGCTACAACGACCTGGTCCAGAAGCTGGACTTGCTTCTTGTAGCACATCAGCCAGACCGCCTTTTCAACCGACTTCTTATGCTCTTTGCTCTCTGTCCACTTGATGGCTGCGTCTAGCGGGCGCCTATCTCTTAATAGGTCAGATATCCACTGTTTTGTAAGGTTTACCTTCCCAAAAACATAATCCGCTTTTCTCTCATCCATCACATTTCGTTTATTCAGACCTTGATCTAACACACTACATTCCTGCTGCCAAGGTCCTGCCGCGGTCGCCATCTCTGTAGGGGGTTTCTCTTGCTCGTTCTGGTCTCCTACCAGGCTTCGTGCAATAATTACCCTTGAGTGGTTCGACCCACTCTTCCCTACGGTTCTAGACCTTGGACTTAGGTGCAGGGAACTGTAGTGCAGAGAAAAACTCAATAGACCAGGTTGAATAGCACGAAATGGATGCTTTTATTATTAAACAGTTTGCAGCATTATATAATACATGTCATAAGCACAGATTAAAGTAACTACAAGCATGCACATATCTATAAACTTAACTCTATGGAAATGAGAAACACACAGCACATCGTAAAAGGGGAAACACATTACGATTACCCTTAACCCCCTCCCCTAGACCTAAACTAAGTTTTGACTTGAGGAACTCAGGATCATGCTCACCACTTTCAGATTCGCGAAAAGGGGGTTCGTAGCCTTTTGGCACAGCTTTCCGTCGTCACGTGGATTTGGAAACTTCTGGCGCAGTTTGTTTTTCTTACGCGATGAAGAAGCAGACACAGCCTTGATGAGCGCTCGTCATGGATGAATCCGTTAAACCTGTGTTACCTTTACTGAAAGGCTGCCGAAGAACTGGATGCACCTTGGAGGCTCTGCTACCGATGTGATGTTGTAGAAATGGATGCACATGGAAGGTCCGTTACCGAATGGGATGTTGAGGCACGAGAGTGCTAGGCCCTGAGTGTCTTCTTCTCCGGCCTGGGTCATCGATCTCCCGATGGTCTTCCTTGGGGCGGGACGCTGGTCCCAAAAAGCTTTCTTTATGCAGTCATAATGTCCTTCTGAGGGTGTCTTCTTCTTCGGCCTGGGTCGTCGATGATCTCCCAACAAAGGTACCCGGGCCACCCTCCTTCGTCTTCCCATCGTGGCCGAGCCTTGTTTGGCCGAAGAGTCCGTCCCAAAGCGTTCTCAAAAGAAGAGACGTCCTGAATCGAATCGTAACTACTGAATCGTGTTCCCAAAGCGTGAATCTGAAGCGAAGCACCCTGATGGACTTTTCAATCCACAGTTATACCTTTTTGGGACAGTCTTATCTCCCGCCAAATCATAGTCCAGTCTTTGTAATATTTTTGGCAGGCAGAAATCTCTGCAGGGGCGCTTTGTCTTTGTAACGGGAGCCGGTGATAGCTTAACTGGCCTTCCTGGGCCGATAATGTCTTTTTCTTTGTCACCGTAACTCGGTTCATATACTGATCGGTCTGGAGATTGCCCTTGATGGCTGTCAAACGGCTTTTCTTTGTACAGTAAATGGGTTTAAGTGTTCATTCAATTGTCCGCCCATTTCTTGATGGGCCTCATCCTGTTACCCAAAACTGTCCTGTACTTAGAATCTAATTAGTATGTATGCTCAGTTTCATGAGTTTCGGTTTCCTGATACTGGCTTTCGCGGGCTTACTGTCCTCAATCCACAAGCCTGTCTGGCTTGCAGTAACAGAAATCAAATGGTCCCAGAAACTGATCACGAGGTTCGGCGGCCATTTTGTATGCCCTTTTATCAAAGGTTTTTCTGTACAAGCTTCTTTTGGTCAATAAACTGTCTTATTAACCCTATTTTCTTGCGTGATTAATTACTGAAAATTTCGAATCTTACACCATTCCCTGTATAAGTATAGTTATTTTGTATTAGCTTGTATTTTATACCAGTGACTTCTCATAAGACTGCTTTATTTTCTGTTTTAATAAAATCTTGGTTTTCTTACATCCAATCCACTTATCTACTCGCGTTTTCTGTATCGCCGCCTGTACCTAAGTCCGGTGTGTAGAACCCAGGGGCGTGGGAGCGATTCGAACCACTCACCAACAGTCAGGGGCATAACTGACTGGGCGCACGTGCCACACCCGCCACCCCCTACAGACCGAGGAGTCAACCACTTGGCTGATGCGCTACCTGGAAAAGCTCTGGCGTAGGATGAAAGCATCATGATCTGCGGGCGCAGGAGATCAGGGTTTAGTGCTGCCGCAAAAACTGGTCAATTTCACGAGCGGCGCAAACATCGCCGCGCCCGGGCGCTAGTTGCATTGGGCCCCATTAGCGACCTCTTAGAGCACTAACGGGAGGTGCTAAGCAACCAAATCTTTCCCCATGTTCTCTTCAAACTCTAGCTGTACATGCTTTGTTCTGCTATTAGTTACATTTTTTTCAAGGGGGTTTAGAAAAGCTTGGAAAGCTCAAGAGCACCATGTAGTGCCCAATACTATTCATACTGTACTATGATAGCTTTTGAGGATCAAGTGTAAAGAGCCTTTACAGTCTTGGTCGTGAGTAAAATCTCTTGTGCCTATCAATCTATAACATTGAGAAACCTGGGTTATACTGAGTCTGAGGGCTAGATTTTGTCAATGGGAAGCTTTTGGAGGCGGGACTGCTGCTTGCCGGCTTTCAATCCTGCCTCCATCAGCTTCTGGCCGACCAGCGGGATTTTCCCCTGATTGACCTTGTTAAACCCGCCCAGCGGGCTCAGCAAGCCAATTAGGGGGAAGTCATTGACAGGGCACGTCAACGTATGACGTGCCATCTGTCAAGATTTTTTGAAAGAAGAAACGTCAGCATTTGACAGCTCTGTGAAGCTGTCAAACACTGACATTCTGTGTAGTTTGATGAGCCCTTGTGTTCAGGACTCATCAAACCTTTCAACTTTGCAGAAATCACCTGGCTGCTGGTTCGGAGGATCCAACAGCCAGTCTGTGAAATCTACAATGGAGCTGTCGGGACTCTGGCTTCTCAGCGGCTGAAGGCTGTAGGCAGAAACAAAGGTAAGTGAACATTTTCCAACACTTTACACTTACCTTACATACTTACCACTCCACACCTGCACCCATCACTCATTTCTACATTGCACTTTCAGACCCCTTTGACCCCTGCAGCCCTCCTACTCGTCTCTTCCACCCTGGCGGGGTTCCCCAAGGTCAGGAAGCCTGCACTTGGGAAGGTTAAATGGGAATAATCCTATTTTCTGCCTGTTAACTACCTATTAACAGGCAGTTAATAGGATTTAATCCCTTTCCCGCCTCGAGGAGACGGGACCCGGGGCAGGACGGCTTCCTGCTTCCTGGCAAGAGGGCACAGAGGCTGGATGGGGTGGCTTTGCCACCCACCCCCAAATTCTGCAACTTTACCAGCAGTCCCGCCTCCATACCCGCCTCCTCGGGGCTGACAAAATCCAGCCCTGAGTCACTACAGATTTACAGCTAATCACAGTACAAGCAGCAAAGTAAACATTGCAATTATTTACTTTGACCAAATCCAGAATAAAAGATGCTCCCTTTTAGTTGCTCGTATAGATCTAGATGCAAGCCAACATTGGCACATCTTTACCTCAATTTCATATCACTTATGGGGCAAGGATGGGGCAGAAGAGATAGTGAATGATGCAGGATTCTCTTGTAAAAGATGTCCAGATCAGAATTGTTGGTAACATCTATTGTGGCCCAATTCTGGGAAGAAGCACTCTGTTCTTAACAGGGTGATCTCATGCAGTAGTCAAAACAAGGCTTATAAAGCATATTAATCCATATTAAAACCAAGCTAAGAACAGCGTATTCTTCCTAAAATGCTGTTTCAATTTTACCTAAAGGAAAGCCAAAGCAAAAGTACCTGGCAACACGATCTCTAGTGGCACTTTCAGAATTTGGAAATCCTACTTGGACCTGTTCCATAAAACTGTCCATAAACAACTGACAGGAATCAGATTTATATGGGATACACGTGAAGGGAAAATGTATTTTAACAATTACAATACTTACACCTACAGTTACATTCTCGTAAAATACTTGTTCAAAATTTGGGGTCCGCAATAAAACTTCTCGAGTTCAGTGTCACTGGCCACTTCTATTTTAAAAATCAGACTTTTGAAGTTTGTGCCATAAAGAGGATGGTTCAGACAATATGAAAGAGGAAGCAGAGGCAGTCAGTGCTATCTTCACCTCCCAAGAACTCCCATACAGTGCAGAAAGATATTCAATAACTTCACAAAGGTAGTCAAAGTAAGTCAAGGCACTGTTGACAACAAACACCGTCTACCACTCAGACAGCCTTCACTCACCTTCTAACCTCTCATACTCTTTCTTTTTCAGTATCTGGATATCAGAGATATTCACTCATGCAAAGGGCAACCATTACAAACACTCAAGCATCTTCTTTACTCAATCCCATTCTGTAGACTTGTGTTGCCTGTTGCAAGGGGTCCTGCTAGTCTTCAAGAACAAAGGATTTAATGAAACAATGCGCATGTGTCTCTCACCTGCGGCCTCTAAGATCAAAGGAACTACCCAGCCACTGACTGCTCAACCTCATTTCACTCAGGAAGCTCCACATAGAAGTAATGGATTAGGAGTTGGAGGAAGTAAGTTAGCAGGCACAAAGGGAAGACTATGGTAAGAAGTAATTATAGACTGTGAATGGTTTTGTTACCACCTTTTGTTGAATGCTTCTGTGCAAATTAAACACTGACCACATAGGGGCCAATTTCCACCTTGTTACTGCCCTATTTATGCCTAAAAAGAGTCGCTGCAGGACCCAAATTGCATAACGAACATAAGAAATAGGAGCAGCAATAGACCATACAGTCCCTCAAGCCTGCTCCGCCATTCAATAAGATCATGGCTGATCTTCTACCTCAACTCCACTTTCTTGCCCTGTCCCCCATATCCCTTGATTCCCTTAGTGTACAAAAATCTATTGCTCGACAACCCTCTGGGATAGAGAATTCCAAAGATTCACCACCCTCTGAGTGAAGAAATTTCTCCTCATCTCAGTCCTAAAGGGCTGACCCCCTATCCTGAGACTATGACCCCTAATTCTAGACTCTTCAGCCAGGGGAAACATCCTCTCAGCATCTACCCTGTCAAGCCCTCTAAGAGTTTTATACATTTCCCCACCCAAGTACGATAAACATTTATCACCAAGATATCTTCACCGCTTTTCTCCCTCAGCCTCTGCACCGAGCGACTTCTCATCCTCAGTGATTTCAACCTCCATCTCAATTCATCATGCTCCCTCTCCTCTGAGTTCACTACCCTCTTATCCTCCCTTAATCTCTCCCTCCATGTGAACTGCCCAACCCATATACACAGCTACCCCCTTGGCCATGCCATTTCTCATGGCCTCGCTACTCCCATGGCGTCAATCGCAGATAAAGCCATCTCTGACCACTCCCTTGTATTGCACTCCACCCACATCCCCCTTCCCCCACCCAACCCTTCTTCCTTCTGTGCCTGCCCCTGGAAAAAACTCTCTTCCCACTCTCTTACAACTGCACTTTCGAAATCCCAACTGTCCAGCCTTGGGCCCGCTAGTCACCATGACATTTCTGCAGCTACCGACCTGCTCAACCATACCCTCACCACCACCTTTGATGCCCTAGTCCCTATTAAAACCATTACTCTCTCTCACCTTGGCTGTTCCCCCCTGGTATAGTCCTCATCTTCACTCCCTCAAATCCAAGGGACGCAGACTTGATCAGATATGGCAGACAACTGGTTTAGCCATTCACCACCAGATCTGGCTGGACCACGTAAAGCATTATCGGGTCCTACTCTTGCCTGCCAAAACTGCTCACTATTCCAGGATCATTCTGGAATGCAAAGATAACCTCTGGATACTATTCTCTACTGCTAATCGTCTTCTTAAACCCCTCTCCCCTGTCTCCTCCACACTCACCTCCAACAACAAGTGCGAGGAGCTCATGGACTTCTTTGTCTCTAAGATTGAGACCATCCAATCAGCTGCCTCTGCCACTGTCCTTCCTTCCCCTAGCCCACCGGGCCAAACGTCCTCTAAGGTTCCCCCCTGCCCTAGCCCTGAACTCACATCTTTCGCCAGTTTCTCTCCGATCTCCCCTCTTGACTTCTCCATGCTCATCTTCTCCATGAGGCCCACTTCCTGCTCCCTCGACCCTATTCTCACTAAAATGCTGACCACCCTACTTCCTTTTCTGGCTCCCATGTTAGCTAATATTGTTAACGGTTCTCTCTCCTCAGGTACTGTCCCCCTCTCCCTCAAATCTGCCGTCATCAACCCTCTCCTCAAAAAAAACTCTTGATCCCTCCACCCTTGTAAACTATCGCCCCATCTCCAACATCCTTTTCCTCTCCAAAGTCTTTGAACATGTTGTTGCCTCCCAAATTTGTGCCCATCTTTCCTGGAACTCCATGTTTAAATCCCTCCAATCCAGTTTTCGCCCCTGAAACAGCTCTCATCAAAGTCACAAATGACATCCTTTGTGATCATGACAAAGGTAAGCTATCCCCCTCGTCATTCTCGACCTGACTGCAGCCTTTGACATGGTTGACCACTCCATTCTCCTCCAATGCCTCTCCACTGTCATCCAGCTGGGTGGGACTGCACTCGCCTCGTTCCATTCTTATCTATCTAATCGTAGCCAGAAAATCACCTGCAATGGCTTCTCTTCCCATTCCTGCATCGTTATCTCTGGGGTCCCTCATGGATCTATCCTTGGCCCCCTCCTATTTCTCATCTACATGTTGCCCCTTGGCGACATCATCCGAAAACACAGCGTCTGTTTCCACATGTACGCTGACGACACCCAGCTCTACCTCACCACCACTTTTCTGGACCCCTCCACGGTCTCTAAATTGTCAGAGTACTTGTCCGATGAGCAGAAATTTTCTCCAATTAAATATTGGGAACACCGAAGCCATTGTCTTCTGTCCCCGCCACAAACTCCGTTCCCGAGACACCAACTCCATCCCTCTCCCTAGCATCTGTCTGAGGCTGAACCAGACTGTTTGCAACCTTGGTGTTATATTTGACCCTGAAATGAACTTCCGACCACATATCCATGGCATAACAAAGACTGCCTATTTCCACATCCGTAACATTGCCAGTCTCCGCCCTGGCCTCAGCTCGTCTGTTGCTGAAACCCTCATCCATGCCTTTGTTACCTCTAGACTTGACCATTCCAACACACTCCCAGCTAACCTCCCACATTCTACCCTATCTAAAATTTGGAGGTCATTCAAAACTTGGCTGCCCGTGTCCTAACTCGCACCAAGTCCCATTCACCCATCACCCCTGTGTTCGCTGACCTGCATTGGCTCCAAGTTAAGCAATGCGTCGATTTCAAAATTCTCATCCTTTTTTTCAAATCCCTCCATGGCCTCGCCCCTCCCTATCTCTGTAATCTCCTTCAGCCCCACAACCCCCCAAGATATCTGTGCTCCTCTAATTCTGCCCTCTTGAGTATCCCTGATTATAATCGCTCAACCTTTGGTGGCCGTGCCTTCTGTTGCCTAGGCCTTAAGCTCTGGAACTCCCTCCCTAAACCTCTCCACCTCTCCACCTCTCTACCTCTCTTTCCCCGTTTAAGATGCTCCTTAAAACCTACCTCTTCTAGCAAGCTTTTGGTCATCTGCCCTAATTTCTTCTTATTTGGCTCGGTGTCAAATTCTTGTCTTATAACACTCTTGTGAAACGGCTTGGGATGTTTTACTACGTTACAGGTGCTATATAAATACAAGTTGTTGTTGTTGTTTCAATGCGATCACCTCTCATTCTTCTAAACTCCAGAGAATTCTACTCAATCTCCCCTCACAGGACAGCCCTCTCATACCAGGAATCAATCGAAATGAGCATGAAGCACGTTGCCTGCAGACAAGATCTAGGGACAGCCTTGCCCATTATTGTGCAAGTGACAATAGCATTGACCTTTTAAGCTACCACTGGTGATATTTGCCACACTGATCCACTGATGTGTGAAGCAAGTCACAGAAGCAGTTTGTTGCCTCTAGGCTGGACTAGCAGTGACCCAAACTTGCACCACCTACGGGGCGCTGCCTCCTCCCACTGCTCCATCCTTATTATGATGAGGTCCAAGGTCCAACAGCCAGGGCTCTTTGGACGACATCATTTGTGAACAGGTTGTTAACACTGTGTGGTGGGAGGTTTGTGTGTGGGGCTCCCAAAAATGGGTACTCCAGAATTTAACTCCCATTGTTTTTCTCAGTTCAGTTCTGTCTGTAACTCCTTTCTCATTTCTCTTTCTTCCATTTCTCTTGCTTTTCTCCCTTCTATTTCCTTCTATGCCGGCTGTTTATTTTCGCCTCCTCTGCCTCCTCTGCTGGCTTGGAGCCAACCAGGCCTGAACATTGTACCTTGCATAAAAACAGTCACTTGCGTGCTTTATGATGCTGTATATAAAGCACAGAATTTCACTACTAGTCTGATGATCATTTTACAACTTTACAAATGTTTGTCATTTTAAATGCAGCCCTTTCTAAATTATGGATTCAGGGCATCCATCCTGATGTTTGTATTTGGTGTCCAGGGCCCTCCAAAATACAGGAGCCCTCATATAAGTGAGAACACTGATGTTAAAATCAAACATCATGAGAAATGTCTGTTTAAAAGATATTTGGTTAATTTTTCATAAAAGAAAAGGTTAGGAACTGCGAGTGTGCATTCACAAATGTTTTTGCAATTGTTTTTGGTGTATGTGTACAGCCTGCAGTATTTTAAACAGTCAGACTAATACTTTCAGGTGAATGTGTGGCTCAGCTCTTTTGCTTCGGGGATCCGGATTTGAACCCAACCCAAGCTGATTGGATGAAAGTCTATGCTGGTTGTAAGGGCCCTAAATGAGCATCTGCAGTGGACATAGATGCAGAGCACAAAAACACGGCGATATTGATGGCTAACTGGTACTAAATTAGAGTAGTTAACAGCAATTTAAAAATTGTATATATTCTTTCCAATGCTGCTCCCAGCATTCATTTGTGGACACACTACTAGAAGTCGTGGAAAATTTGAAAAATTGTGTGTTCTGGTTCATTTAAACATCTTTCTATTTCATAATTGGTAGATTATTGAATCTAAAGGAAATCGGAAGCTTAGTGACATTTGGATATATCTACATTTAACTGACCATCATTTAACCAAAGATTACTTCAACAGTCACTTTTCCCCTTCACAGAGACACTCCCTGTAACCTCATCCCACCAGTTCATGAGACAATGTCCCTCTCCACCTCCACCCAGTTCACAGAAACACTCACTTTCTTGATGTGCATCTTATTGTTGATTCTGGCTGTAGCTTCTAACCAACAGTTCTGCTTCTTTCCAGGATTGTACACTTTGCAATTGGTGGGAATTTCTGATTGATCAGGAGCCCAAGAATTCCCACATGCAGCAGAGTGAGGTCACGGAATGACTTTTGCATGATGATCAGCATCATGTTTGATATTTTAGAGAATTAACAAAAGCTGAACTACAGTTTCTAAAAATAAACAAAAAGCCTAAAAATAACATTTGTTTACACTATGGGTTATAGATTCATCATAACTTAAGCTGCAGGTATACCTAACAATACTTCAGCTGTATCATGAGGAATGTAGTAAAAATTGTGGGGATATCTTGTGAAGAAATTATGGGCTTTTGTGACTATTTATTGGTATTCCCAATTGTTAAACCTTCAACCCACTCCTCCAAGTTTACAGAGGCATTGTTTTTCTCTTCCTTAATCTTCTAGTTCACACTGGCACTCTTCACTGCATCCTCTAATTTATGCTGGCACCATTACACCAGGTTTACACTGACCCTCTTTTCCCTTTGCCCCGTCAATTCAAGATGACACCAAGGTGGTCCCAAGGTGGCTCACTTTGCTCCCTCTCCTCAGTTTGTGTTGACACTTTTGTCCTCTCCAGTTCACACTGGCTCTATTCCCCTGTTCCTCTCTCAGTTCCTACCAGTACTCTCCTCACCTTTTCAGTTTATACTCTTCGATTCCCCCTTCACTGTTGACGATGGCATCTGCAGTTCACGTTGGCACTTTGCTTCTCCCCTCACTTTATGTTGGCACTTTCCTCTTCCCTCCCTTCTGTCATTCCTCCTTTCAACACTGCTCCTTACTCCTCACTCCTGCAGTTCTGAGGGATGAAACTCTGTTGTGGGTGGGAATTCTGATGATTATTTTGTGAGATTAGCATTCCTAATCTTGCAAAACTATCACAAGAATTCCCACCACAATGTTTCATTCCTCAGAACAGCAGGAGCAGCAGTGATGTGCCAGAAAATTAAAAAGCGTGTGAAGTTGCAAATAGTGTGTACATCTGGCTGCATCAAATGAGTACCTCACTCAGTGAACCCATAATGACGGTTGCTGTGATAATTGAAAAGTTCCTGCTAGTTCGGCTGAAGGGTTTTCTGAGGATGGGCTTTAAGTTTGTACTTGAACCGGAGCAGAGGCAGCTTTACTCAGCACAATGCTGCCAATCACCTGTGAGTATTTGATGCTGATACTGGGTGCAAAAAAAAATGTTCCATTCTCTAAGACTGACATCCCTTACCTTGATAAGCATTAAAAAAATTACCAAAAATCTAAATTCAAAGAATAATATTTCTTTGACATTCTTACGCTCTGTGTGAGGTACTTTGATAGTATGATGTTAAAATGCTGCAGACTATTCAGACAAATTAATGTTTTCTTGGCTAACATTCAAATCCCGGTTGGCTCAGTACTAATATTTAAGCATATATTGTATCTTAAGCGATTGTGATTAAAGCATAAATGTGACTATATTTAATTGAAAATATATTTAGTGTATTGTCCAGTGTTAATTTATAGACATCATTAAATGATTTGCAACTGAAAACACTGTATTAAAATTTTTTAAAGGATTTAATGTTATCATTAACCTGTTTGACGGCAGGTGGTATCACAATTCCTGTGTTCAGACGATTAGGGCTTGCTTATAAATAATACAGAAGCGTAGGTCTTTAAAAGCTAATTAAACACTGGCTCTTTTACATGAATGCACCACAGTCAACTAGTCTCTTGCTCCATGTTAAATTATTTCTTTTGATCACATTTTCTTAAGGAAAATCACGTTTGCATGATTAGCTATTTTTCTGAGGTAAATTTTCAATTTTCTCCTCTTTGCCTCCTTCCCTCCTCCTTTGCTCTTCTGAAGGTGTTGGTTCCCTTGGTTCCACAGGCAATGATTGCATTCCGGTTCCTTGATCAAGTAGCCGTTATTCATGTGTAAGCACTGATAGTGTGTGTCAACAGCCTATTCAAGTGCAGAAGACAGCATAGCCAAGCAGTTGGATATCCACCTACAGACACTTTCTGGCAGATGTTGCTGGATAGCAATCAGGAGTGGGAAAATATTACAACAATCCTACTGCAACCAGCTGAAATCAGCTAATTCAGACCGGAGATCAAACTTGCAACCTTCCTGGTCTGTATAACCTTCAGACAGTGCCCAGATATTGCTTCCCCTTTGCTCAAGCTCTGGACAGGCGGAGCGCATCAGAAGTGCAGTCTGTCTGTCCAAGCTGCCGTGCTCTCAGAGATGGCAAGCTGCACCATTAACATCACCCAGTTACACTCCTGACATAGGACTGGCTACCAACTTCGGAGCCTTCAGGCTGCTGTTGGAGAACTGTAGGCAGAAGTCCCCAAGACCCAAATATCCAGTAAGTCCTTGAAAAAAAAAGATAAAACTTACCTTTTGGGCTCTCTTCATCTTGCTGCCTTACTCCCTCAAGTCCTCCAATCTGAAGGGTTCCCAGGCACAAGGCCAACTGCCAGTGCCTTGGTGTGCCATTAGAAACATTGCAGCAGGAGGGTTGGGAACAACCCTATTGCCTCATTTACATGGGTATGCTGGATCTGCCTAATGGTGGAAGCCCCAGAGATTATGGGGCAAAGTCAAGGGGGCGGAGGGCTGACGTAACAGGCCTCCATCTATTTTTCCTCTCCATAGCACCCAGGAAATGAGAGTTTTTCAGTATGTACAGGAATTTCGGATCTAGTTTTTTATCTCTACATCATTGGATGAACTGATAGATCACTTTGTTGAGTTATTCCAGTCCAAACCTTGTACCAATTAAATAATTAGTCGACTAAAGGTTTATTTTATTCTAAGCCTAATGCTGGCTCATGTTACTTTTAAATATTATTCAGTCATTGGCACTAACTGACCAACTGTATTAAAAAAAAATGACTACTCATACACCCAAGGATAAACAACAGTTAAAATAATAAAACTATGGATGAACATCGGCAACAGCTGAATAGTTTTTTTCAAAGTAATATTGTTCGGATAGCTTCTTTCTGTTTCCTAACTGTGACCATAACAGTGTCAGAGAATCACCACATCTTTATGTTGACATCATCATAACAAAAATCTTGCTGAATTCCTCAAGGTCTTTCCTTCCCAAAATGGTGGTGAGTTAATAAATCAAGAAATAGTGGTTAGGCGACAACAAACAATACTTGTGGAACAATAATCCATGTTGGAATATATAAAATATGTAGAATCAATACTGACTTCCAACTGTTATCTTAACATTTTCCATCAGAACTCCTTTCATAGTGCAGGTCTTCTTGCAGGTAACCTGTAGTTCTCTTCACCTTCTCTAAGAATCTTTGAAGTGCCTTCTTTTCTCTGTCTATATCGCAGCAGTTAGCAGTGGCGGTTCTCTCGATAGATCTCAGTATCTGAGCATTTTGTTTTTCCTCTCCTCGATTTGCAACCCTGGCCCAACGAAGATTGTTGGTGTCCTCTACCTTTCTGATGCTAATATTTTTC
The DNA here is from genome assembly GCF_052327205.1 of Somniosus microcephalus. Taxonomy (NCBI): domain Eukaryota; kingdom Metazoa; phylum Chordata; class Chondrichthyes; order Squaliformes; family Somniosidae; genus Somniosus; species Somniosus microcephalus. Next base: position 62,372,451 of record NC_141001.1, on the reverse strand, counting down.
CATTTTTTTAGGTTCATTTTTTTAACACTTGAATCTCAGATTAAAAAATTAAAATCCACTATAAGTACAATTTTATCTGATGAGAAAAGTTTCTTTCTCGCATGATTGTCTGTAGATACTTCAAATGACATTCCACTGCATTTCTGCAATGTTCACAGTTAATAGTTAACAAGTGCTCTCACAAGGCTGAGCACTCATATTGTTCCCCTACTGTGCCATCCTTTTAGGAGGTTAATGTTAAGTATAGCTTATCATTAACATAAAACCACTGACTTGAATTTTAATCATGCTTGATTCAGGTTGTTATTTGTGTGGGAAGTTAGTCTAATGACTTGTGCTGATGTGTAAGTGGTGGAAGAGTCAACTTACATTAAATAGACAAAGCAGACACTCCAATAAGCTTCATTAACCTTTCAAAAATAACCCAATCTTTTTAATAAAACATATTGTAATGGTTGCTGTAAGAACAGTTATTGAGAAATATATTTTTATTCTGCCAATTGGGCTTTTGATGAAGCTCATATTATAGGTCTAATAATGTCTGTGTGTAAGGAACCTGTTTGAATGCTGTTGCAAGTTGTATAGCATCATAGAGACTTACAGCACAGAAGGAGGCCATTCGGCCAGTTGTGCCCGTGCTGGCTCTTTGAAAGAGCAGTCGTGCTTAGTCCCACACCCCCGCTTTTTGTCCGTAACCCTGTCAGTTCCTCATCCTCAAGGACCCGTCCAACTCCCTTTAAAAATATTTATGGAATCAGCTTCCACCACCTTTACAGGTAGAGCATTCCTGATCCTGACAACTCTCTGAGTGAAAACATTTCTCCTCATTTCTCCATTAGATCTTTTGCCAATGATTTTAAATCTATGATCTCTGGTTATTGACCCACTCACCAGAGGGAATAGTTTTTCTCTCTCTACTCTATCAAAACCTCTCATCATCTTGAAAACCTCTGTTCCAAGGAGGACAGTCCTAACTTTCCCAACTTTTCCTCATAACTGAAGTCCCTCATCTCTGGTAACATCCTGTTAAACCTCCTCTGTACCCTTTCTATGACAGTATTGGTAGGAGTGACCACCGCACATTCCTTGTAGAGACGAACTCCTGTCTTCACACTGAGGACACCCTCCATCGTGTTGTGTGGCACTACCACCGTGCTAAATGGGATAGATTCATACAGATCTAACAACTCAAAACTGGGCATCCATGAGGCGATGTGGGCCATCAGCAGCAGCAAAATTGTAATCCACCACAATCTCATGGCCCGGCATATCCCTCACTCTACCATTACCATCAAGCCAGGGGACCAACCCTGGTTCAAGGAGGAGTAGAGAGGAGCATGCCAGGAGCAGCACCAGGGATACCTAAAAATGAGGTGCCAACCTGGGGAAGCTGCAACACAGGACTACATGCATGCTAAACAGTGGAAGCAACATACTATAGACAGAGCTAAGCGATCCCACAACCAACGGATCAGATCAAAGCTCTGCAGTGCTGCCACATCCAGTCATGAATGGTGGTGGACAATTAAACAACTAGTGGGAGGAGAAAGCCCCATGAATATCCCCATCCTCAATGATGGCGGAGCACAGCATGCAAGTGCAAAAGAAAAGGCTGAAGCATTTGCAAGCATCTTCAGCCAGAAGTGCCGAGTGGATGATCCATCTCAGCCTCCTCTTGAGGTCCCCACCATCACAGAAGCCAGTCTTAAGCCAATTCGATTCACTCCACATGACATTAAGAAACGGCTGAGCACACTGGATACAGCAAAGGCTGTGGGCCAGGACAACATTCCAGCTATCGTGCTGAAAACTTGTGCTCCAGAACTAGCCGCGCCTCTAGCCAAGCTGTTCCAGTATACTACAACACTGGCATCTACCCAACAATATGGAAAACTGTCCAGGTATGTCCTGTCCACAAAAAACAGGACAAATCCAACCCGGCCAAATACCGCCCCATCAGTCTACTCTCAATCATCAGCAATTTGATGCAAGATGTCGTCGACAGTGCTATCAAGTGGCACTTACTCACCAACAACCTTCTCACCAATTCTAAGTTTGGATTCTGCCAAGACCATTCAGCTCCAGACTTCATTGCAGCCTTGGTCCAAACATGGACAAAGGAACTGAATTCCAGTGGTGAGGTGAGAATGACAGCCCTTGATATCAAGGCAGCATTTGACCGAGTGTGGCATCAAGGAGCCCTAGTAAAACTGATGTCAATGGGAATCAGGGTGAAAACTCTCCACTGGCTGGAGTCATAGCTAGCACAAAGGAAGATGGTTGTGGCTGTTGGTGGCCAATCATCTCAGCCCCAGGACATCACTGCAGGAGTTCCTCAGGGCAGTGTCCTTGGCCCGGCCATCTTCAGCTGCTTCATCAATGACCTTCCCTCATAATAAGGTCAGAACTGGGAATGTTCGTTGATGATTGCACAATGTTCAGTTCCATTCGCAAATTCTCAGATAATGAAGCAGTCCATGCCCGCATGCAGCAAGACCTGGATGAGATTCTGGCTTGGGCTGATAAGTGGCAGGTAACATTTGCACCACACAAGTGCCAGGCAATGTCTAACCACTGCCCCTTCACATTCAATGGCATTACCATCGCCAAATCCCCCACAATCAACATCCTGTGGGTCTCCATTGACCAGAAACTTAACTGGACCAGCCACATAAATATCGTGGCCACAAGAGCAGGTCAGAGGCTGGGTATTCTGCAGCGAGTGTCTCACCTCTTTACTCCCCAAAGACTTTCAACCATCTACAAGGCACAAGTCAGGAGTGTGATGCAATACTCTCCACTTGCCTGGATGAGTGCAGCTCCAACAACACTCAAGAAGCTCGACACCATCCAGGGCAAAGCAGCCCACTTGATTGGCACCTCATCCACCACCTTAAACATTCACTCCCTCCACCACCGGCACACCGTGGCTGCAGTGTGTACCATCTACAAGATACATTGCAGCATCTTGCCAAGGCTTCTTCGGGCAGCACCTCCCACATCTGCGACCTCTTCCCACCTAGAAGGACAAGGACAGCAGGCGCACGTGAACACCATCACCTCCAAGTTCCCCTCCAAGTTACACACCATCCTGACTTGGAAATATATTGCCGTTCCTTCATCGTCGCTGGGTCAAAATCCTGGAACTCCCTCCCTAACAGCACTGTGGGAGTACCTTCACCACACAGACTGCAGCGGTTCAAGAAGGTGGCTCACCACCACATTCTCAAGGGCAATTAAGGATGGGTAATAAATGCTAGCCTTGCCAGTGATGCCCAGAACCCACGAACGAATAAAAAAAAATTGTTATAATGCTGCTCCCTACACCCGAGTCTAAGTCTATTTACTGTATTTGTTTTCCCATTTTCTCTAACTTTCCTCTCTTGACTAGGGTAAAGTTCCACCAGTGCCAGCTACATTCTGGTACCTCACCCAATGGCCCAATTCTACATGGGTGAGCTCAATGAGTGTCTGCAGGCTATGTGATGGATGAACTGCCTATGATTGTTATATTTATAAAGCTATACATTCACAGTATAAAGGGGCCAGTACATTACCAAAGCCGACATACATTGTCATTCCCTCATTGCCCTTGAGAAACTGGTGGTGGGCCTTCTTCTTGAACCGCTGCAGTCCGTGTGGTGAAGGTACTTCCACTGTACTGTTATTTAGGGAGTTCCAGGATTTTGACCCAGTGACGATGAAAGAATGCTGAGAACCTGTTGAGACAGCACTTGGATTTTCCTCTTAATTATTGCCATTTTGGGGCAGATTTGGGGCGATAAACAGTGTGAAATGGCTTCCTGGAGGCTACCACCTTAAAATCCACTGCAGAAAATCTGCATCTTAACTATCCTCCCCGAAAAGCACCAGCTCCCCCTCATATAAGTGGAGTTAAGCAGTTGTGGCTAACCACTCTGATCCATTTCTCTCAAATTCCACCCCAAATAAATGCCACCACTATACAAGTGGTGGTAAGTGTGGAGGAAGGCATGCCTGAGGTGGATTCCACATTGAGGAGACCATTTTGAGCGGACACCAAAGGCTGGTATTACTTTGCCTGCATTTTGATCGCTTTAGTACTTTAGAGATTCAGTCAGGAATTTTGCTGCTCAAAGTACTGCTTTGAATTAGACATATGGAATTCCCAATAGGAATCCCTCTATTCTTACATTATGAAGAGAAGGAGGATGAAGACATGGAAGAGGCTAGTTTGGAGGCTTTTGGAGTCAGGCTTCATGGATGGTTTCTCTTTCCTACATGCTCATTACCCACTTATCAGGAGCTACAGACCAAGAAGGATTTACTTACACTTTTCTGACTATCACGGTCTCAGAAGGCTCTTTTATGATTTGTTCCTGGGATGTGGCCATTGCTGGCAAGGCCACCATTTATTACCCATCCCTAACTGCCCTTGAGAAGGTGGTGGTGCGCCGCCTTCTTGAACTGTTGCAGTTGGTGCGTTGAAGGTACTCCTATGGTGCTGTTAGGGAGTGAATTCCATGATTTTGACCCAGCAACGATGAAGGAACGGCGATATATTTCAAGTCAGGATGGTGCGTGATTTGAAGGTGATGGTGTCCCCATGCGCCTGCTGCCCTTGTTCTTCTAGGTAGTAGGTAGTAGGTTTTGGAGGTGCTGTCGAAAAAGCCTTGGTGAGTTGCTGTAGTGCATCTTGTAGATGGTATACACTGCAGCCACGGTGCGCCGGTGGTAGAGGGAGTCAATGTTTAAGGTGGTGGATGGGATGCCAATAAAGCGGTCTGCTTTGTCCTGGATGGTGTCGAGCTTCTTGAGTGTTGTTAGAGCTGCACTCATCCAGGCAAGTGGAGAGTATTCCATCACACTCCTGACTTGTGTCTTGTAGATGGTGGAAAGGCTTTGGGGAGTCAGGAGGTGAGACACTCACCGCAGAATACCTAGCCTCTGACCTGTTCTTGTAGCCACAGTATTTATGTGGCTGGTCCAGTTAAGTTTCTGGTCAATGGTGACCCCCAGGATGTTGATGGTGGGGGATTCGGCGATGGTTATGCCGTTGAATGTCAAGGGGCGGTGGTTAGACTCTCACTTGTTGGAGATAGTCATTGCCTGGCATTTGGGAGGCACGAATGTTACTTGCCACTTATCAGCCCAAGCCAGAATCTCGTCCAGGTCTTGTTACATGTGGACATGGACTGCTTCATTATCTGAGAAGTTGCAAATGGAACTGAACACTCTGTAGTCATCAGCGAACACCCCCACTTCTGACCGTATGATGGAGGGAAGGTCATTGATGAAGCAGCTGAAGATGGTTGGGCCTAGGACACTGCCCTGAGGAACTCCTGCAGCGACATCCTGGGGCTGAGATAATTGACCTCCAAAAACAACAACCATCTTCCTTTGCACTAGTTATGACTCCAGCCAGTGGAGAGGTTTCCCCCTGATTCCCATTGACTTCAATTTTTCTAGGGCTCCTTGATGCCACACTCAGTCAAATGCTGCCTTGATATCAAGAGCAGTCAATCTCACCTCACCTCTGGAATTCAGCTCTTTTGTCCACGTTTGGACCAAGGCTGTAATGAGTTCTGGAGCCGAGTGGTCCTGGCGGAACCCAAACTGAGCATCAGTGAGCAGGTTATTGGTGAGTAAGTGCCACTTGATAGCACTGTCGATGACACCTTCCATCACTTTGCTGATGATTGAGAGTAGACTAATGGGGCGGTAATTGGCTGGATTGGATTTGTCCTGCTTTTTGTGGACAGGACATTCCTGGGCAGTTTTCCACATTGTCGGATAGATGCCAGTGTTATAGCTGTACTGGAACAGCTTGGTTAGAGACATGGCTAGTTCTGGAGCACAAGTCTTCAGCACAGCAGCTGGGATATTGTCAGGGCCCATAGTCTTTGCTGTATAAAGTGCGTTCAGCCGTTTCTTGATATCATGTGGAGTGAATCGAATTGGCTGAAGACTGGCTTCTGTGATGGTGGGGACCTCAGCAGGACACTGAGATGGATCATCCACTCGACTCTTTTGGCTGAAGATAGTTGCAAATACTTCAGCCTTGTCTTTTGCACTTGCGCGCTGTGCTCCGCCATCATTGAGGATGGGGATATTTATGGAGCCTCCTCCTCCCATTAGTTGTTTAATTGTCCACCACTATTTATGACTGGATATGGCAGGACTGCAAAGCTTTGATCTGATCCGTTGGTTGTGGGATCGCTTAGCCCTGTCTATAGCATGCCGCTTCCACTGTTTAGCATGCATGTAGTCCTGTATTGCAGCTTCCCCAGGTTGGCACCTCATTTTTAGGTACGCCTGTTGCTGCTCCTGGCATGCTCTTCTCTACTCCTCATTGAACCATGGTTGGTCCCCTGGCTTGATGGTAATGGTAGAGTGAGGGATATGCTGGGCCATGAGATTGTAGTGGAATACAATTCTGCTGCTGCTGATGGCCCACGTGGATGCCCAGTTTTGAGCTGCTGGATCTGTTTTGAATCTATTGCATTTAGCACAGTGGTAGTGCCACACCAACCGATGGAGGGATCCTCAGTGCAGTGTGAAGACAGGACTTCGTCTCCACAATGACTGTGCGGTGGTCACTCCTACCAACACTGTCATGGACAGATGCATCTGTGACAGGTAGATTGGTGAGGACGAGGTCAAGTATGTTTTTCCCTCGTGTTGGTTCTCTCACCACTTGCCGTAGGTCCAGTCTGGCAGCTATGCCCTTCAGGACTCGACCAGTTATGTCAGTAGTGGTGCTACCGAGCCACTCTTGGTGATGGACATTGAAGTCCCCCACCCAGAGTAAATTCTGTTTCCCTGCTATCCTCAGTGCTTCTTCCAAGTGGTGTTCAACATGAAGGAGTACTGATTCATCAGATGAAGGAGGGCGGTAGGTGATAATCAGCAGGTTTCCTTGCCCATGCTTGACCTGAAGCCATGAGACTTCATGGGGTCCGGAGTCAATGTTGAGGACTCCCAGGGCCACTCCTTCCCGACTGTATACCACTGTGCTGCCACCTCTGGTGGGTCTGTCCTACCAGTGGGGCAGGACATACCCAGGGATGGTGATGGAGGACTCTGGGACATTGGCTGAAAGGTATGATTCTGTGACTATGACTATTTTAGGCTATTGCTTGACTCCAGACACATAGCAATGTGATTGATTCTTAACTGTCCTCTGAATTGGTCTACCAAGCCACTCAGTTGTACAAAACCACTACGATAAACAATAATAAGGATAAAACTGGAAGGACCACCCAGCATCGACCTTGGGACAGCTCTCCCAATTTTGGGATGTTAGTGAGGATGGCTTTGTAGGGTCGACTGGGATGGCCGTGCCATTGTCATGTCCAAAGCCAGTGTCTAGGTCGATGCCGGGTGGTCCATCCAGTTTTATTCTTACACTATGCCCAAGCCTCTGGATTACTCATCCAGTTACATAACCACTATGCTACTGTATACTCCCCAAAGTTTATTGGGGTAATATGTCAACTATTGGCTCAAGATCAGCAGGCCACTTCCACCAACAGAACAACACTGTCTATCAAAGTCACCACTACCTTGAATTTCTTTGGAGCCGGACCCTTTCATGAAGCATCAGGTAATCTTTGCCATTTTAAGAGAGAAAGAATTTGCAGTTATGTAGCATCTTTAGTGACCTCAGGACATCCCAAAGCACATCACAGCCAATGAAATACACTACTTTTAAAGAGTAGTTTTCTTCAGATCCATTAATTTTGCAGTTGTTTTTACAGAGCAGATCGTTTCAATGTGTCGTAATATCATCTGAATGCATTCCATATAGATAGGTAGTAACAAGCTGCTGCTTTGTGTGAACATCTGTCTATAATTAAATTGAAATCTGCTGATTGCTCTTTTATGATGATTTTTGTTTCCCATTAAAGTGAATTACACCAGTTGTGGTAGGTAAAGAACACAGCTGTTTCCTACACAAAGGTTGTTCTGGTTGTTGTTGTCGTGTCTTCAAACTTTTCCCTTAGGGGATAGTGTGAAGTAGTGGAAGGAGGCATAGAATAAAAGAGCAGGGAGGTTATGATGGAGCTGTACAAAATGCTAGTTAGGCCACAGCTGGAATATTGTGTGCAGTTCTGGTCGCCACACTATAGGAGGGATGTGACTGCATTGGAGAGGGTGCAGAGGAGATTCACCAGGATGTTACCTGGGCTGGAGCGCTTCAGCTATGAAGAGAGACTGGACAGGCTGGGGTTGTTTTCCTTAGAGCAGAGAAGGCTGAAGGGGCACCTGATTGAGGTGTACAAAATTATGAGGGGCATAAATAGGGTAGATAGACCAAACGCAGATTGGGTGACCACTTTGCGGAACACCTCCGTTCAGTCCGTAAGGATGACCCCGAGCTTCCGGTCGCCTGTCATTTTAATTCACCGCCCCATTCCCACTCGGACCTCACCGTCCTTGGCCTCTTGCATTGTTCCACGGAAGCTCAACGTAAGCCCGAGGAACAACACCTCATCTTCCGATTAGGCACTTTACAATCTTCCGGACTCAATATCGAGTTCAACAATTTAAGATCATAACTTCGGCCCCTATTACATTTTTACTTATATTTTTTATCCACACCTTTGTTTTGGTTCCCCCCCCTTCCTTTTTTTTCTCTCTCCCACATGGCAGCTGTCTTCCATTCTGCCAGCGCATTTCACACCTAATCTAGAGCTGTCTTTTGTCTCCACTAATCCTATCACCATCTCGTCTCGTTTTGAATACCTCTTAATGTCTCTTCTCCTCTTTTGTTCTCTCCCAGCCCGGCCTCTTAATCTATTTCATTCCCTGTGCCTCTTTAGTCTTGATAAAGGGTTTTGACCCGAAACGTTGACTCTAATTTCTCTCCACAGATGTTGCCTGGCCTGCTGAGTTTTACCAGCGTTTTCTGTTTTCATTTCGGATTTCCAGCATCTGCAGTATTTTGCTATCATAGATAGAAAGGAACTTTTCCCCTTAGTAGAGGGGTCAATAACCAGGGGGCATAGTTTCAAGATAAGGGGCAGGAAGTTTAGAGGGGATTTGAGGAAAACCTTTTCACCCAGAGGGTGGTTGGAATCTGGAACTCACTGCCTGAAAGGGTGGTAGAGGCAGGAACCCTCACAACATTCAAGAAGCATTTAGATGAGCACTTGAAACGCCATAGCATACAAGGCTACGGACCAAGTGCTGGAAAATGGGATTAGAATAGACAGGGCTTGATGGCCGCCGCAGACACGATGGGCTGAAGGGCCTCTTTCTGTGCTGTATACTCTATGACTCTATGGCATAGAAATTGGCCTGAGGCGCCCAAGCGGCGCAAAGTTCGCCTGGGCGCTGGAATTTGCGCTGCGATCGCCGCAAATTCAGTTGAAGTGCCCCTAGAGGGAGACGGGGCGCAGCTTGAGGCGCTCCGCGTCCCTCTTAGGGCGCTGAAAGTGCATTTCGCAGCGCTACGTGCCGCAGCGCCACACGCTGCGGCATGGCATGCTGCGGTACTGCAGGCCTTCCTCCCACTGTTAAGCTGTTCATGGAAAAGCCTTTCTCCTTCAGTTCACCCTTTTCCCTTGTGCTCCACACAAAAAAAACCTCATGGTACAGAGGTCTGAACTGCAGTTTTGTATTTTAAATTTATTATTATACTGAGACTAAATTTAAAAGGAAATTCACTAAAAGAAAACTGTACAAAAATACCTCATCTATGTCACACTTCGTGTAGTTTCTCCCCCCCCATATTTCACAATCCGTACCCAGCCAGCCAACTATGCCTATTGAGAGGTCTCCTGACTCTAATCCACACAGTCTACTGATGTGCACCCCTAACCAAACTAAAGAACAGCAGCGAGAAGGCCCTGCAGCCCAAATATTATCCTGAAGGGGGTGAAAATTACCTCTGAAATCTTCTGCAATAGCTCCTCTTTCATCTTCGGCCTGTCCCTGAGGGGCTCCTGGTGCAGGTCCTTGCACCAGGTTTCTTTAGGTACCCATCCATTTGGGCACCCAATGTACTTAGGCAGGTAACTCCCTCTCCAAGCTCATTAAAATGGTATCTCTGGTCTGTGCTTACTCTAGGCACAGGTCCACTGACATCAAATTTATAGTCCACCTGTTTAGATTTACATCTGTGTTTCTTCATCAAATATCCCTGTTGCCAAAGTAAATTCAAGGCTTTTATTCAGAACCTCCCCCAAACTGGAATTATGGTACAGACGTTCCAGAATTTTATAGTCAGAACTCAGAGTGGGCATTGTTTTGTAAACATAAATAAAACGTATAGCTGCTGCAACTATTTCGAATATATTCCAAAATATAAAGACTTGACTGAGTTCTTCCGCACTTGCCATTTTTTTCATCAGCTGTAACTGTGTTCAGCTCTCTTATATATTATTGTTGCTGGAAGCCAGCTAATATATATTATACACATTACCTCAGAAAATATTGAAGAGTTCATGTTACCCTCTTCTGGTGTAAAATCAATTTCCATTTGCTACTTAAAATAATTTTTTCACGGTTTTCATTCTCACTAATTTTCCGTTGGAGAGGGTGGGGCTTGCAAGCAACAAGTATTGGCATGCTCTGTGAATGGCCAGTCTTGCCAATCATAAATATCTGTTGTGATCCGAGCATAACTGGTGGGATTGTGTCCTATAGTCTTGACCCTGCCAGAGTTTGCGGGATTTGTGGGACAGCACCTCAGCCCCTCGAGCCTGCTCCGCCATTCAATAAGATCATGGCTGAATTTTACATTAACTCCACATTCCTGCACCATCCCCATAATTCTCGATTCCCTTCTGTAGATAGCGAAATGCTGAAAGCCTGTTTGGCCCAGTGGTAAGGGCATGAAATGGTTAAACTTCGAGTCACAGAAAAGGTGCCAGTCATCAAAGTCTGCAGTTCTTGGAGAACACATTGATACTGGACAATGAAAGCTTTGACTCATGATTAACCCTGAAAAGGGCATTGACATTGAACTGTGAGGCCTTGAATCTCATGATTGGTTTCGATGGGAAAAATTAACGGCCCAGAAATTCGGGTCTTCACGGGTGAGTATGCACGGGGTACTCACCCGTAAGCCCAATGGAAGTACCGGTTTCATGCGTGGGAAACTGGCACTTCCGTTCCCCTGAAAGAAGGGGTTCAGTGGTCGAACACGTGCGCAGGGGAGGCAGGGCGTGCACAATAAAGAAAGGTAAGTTTATTTTAAGCCCCGTTAGAAAATGTAATTATTTTTTTCAAAAATTTAAATTATTGTTTAAAATAGTTATTTCATGTAATTTATAGTTTATTTTAAAAATGTGATTAAAAAAAAAATTATTTGAGGTTTTAGTGATGTTTTGGGGCTTATAGTATTTATAGGTTTGACAGATCTTCCTGTCAAACTTATGAATGAAGCATTCCCTGCTACCATTGGCTCTCCATGGCCAACATGATCCATGGGGACGCATTGAACTAACTGCGCCCCTGGGATACGCAAGCACTGCACGCTGGCAGTTGGAGGAGGCCCTGGATCGCAATTCCACGGGGGCTCAAAGCTCAACAGCCGGCGCGCAAGGTAAGTGCAGGTCGGGGGCTTGCACCCGCGGGAAGCACCCGACCTGAATTTCTGGGTCAACATCTAGACAATGCTCTGAGTTTAACTGAAACAATGGGGGTCACGATCAACTTCCTGACATGAATGGCAGATACACAAGTCAATCAGCCAACTGCCCATCAACAGTAATAGAAATCACATTGAATATCCATTACAGAAAGCGGGAGAGGAGATAAGGAGTTATCTTCGATCTCACAACTCTGTACACCTCCGGTGATTGAATTACAGGTTGACGAGGTGTGAATGTCGGACAGTTCAGCAAACCGACAACCGTAACTGGTTGGGGGAGGCCCAGCATGGGGCCAGGTGACTAAAAGAACTATAAGAAGGAACACACCACAGCTCTCTCTCTCTTTAGCTCGGAAGCTCTCTCTCGGAAGCTCTCTCTCAGAAGCTAGCTCTGACTACAGCAACTACCAGGTGTAAGAAGGTCATCTCCAGCTCCCAGCCTGCAATCGACGTCGGCCACGATTGGCTGGACGGGTGGTTGTAAGTATCAGTTGGCCCTGCAAGGGGTTTGCACTGTGTAGGCAGCTGCAGTCAGATAAAGGAGGACGGGGACAGGTCATCTCCGATCCATGTCTACAATCCACAATGGTAATGACCGGCCATATGGGTGATTGTAAGTTTCAGCCAAATCTCAACAGGTTTTTGTCTGTGTTTTTTTGTTTTTAATAAACTAACAGTTTTGGGTTGAACCTAAACCTTTGTGTCGTCTACCATTTTGTTTCTGTAAAACCCAGAGTCAAAGAACCCTTGTAAGGACAAGGAAACCAAACACCTTACACTTCGTGCCCAAGAATCTATTGATTCCAGTCTTGAATATACTCTAAGACACTGAGCATCCACAGCCCTCTGGGATAGAGAATTCCAAAGATTTACAACCCTCTGAGTGAAGAAATTTCTCCTCATCTCAGTCCTAAATGACCAACCCCTTATCCTGAGATTATGACCCCTAGTTCTAGACTCTTCAGCTAGGGGAAACAGCCTCTCAGCCTTGTCAAGCCCTCTAAGAACTTTATGGCCTAGAAATTCAGTAAGGCGCCGCCAGCTTTGCGGCCAGTTACCGCCCAAAGAGGGCTTCTGCGCCAATAGAGGAGTTTGCGCTGATATTCAGCGCAGCGGTAATGGCGGCGGTAGCCGTTAGCGCTGCGCCAGCACCGATGACGTCATCGGTGTGCGCAGTGCCCCGGTTCCGCCCCGATACCGGCCCGACCCCCATATTTAGTTGCGGCCGCCTCTTCCGGAGCGGCCGCAAACAGCGATCAGCAAACGGGGCCGTACTGTAGCGTTAGTGGGGCGAGTTAAGGCGGATGTGCGGCTGGCCGCTTTTTCAGCGGCCGCCTGCCCACACCTCCTTCCCCGGCCTCCTCCACCGCCCCCCCCGCGGCATTGCCGGCTGCTTTCCGCGAACCCGGCACTTCTCCGTGGTGCCGGGCTCATTTGCCGGCACTATCCAGCGGCGATCTCCCCGTTGCAGGCACCTCCCCCTTAAGAGAAGGAGGAGGCCTGCAGTACTGCAGCCTGCCGCTCCGCAGCGGGTGGCGCAGCGGCGCCTAGAGCGCTGAAATTCAGTTTCAGCACCCCAAGCGGGGGCGGGCACACCCTGGAATAGCGCCCGGTTCCGACTTGGGGCGCAAAAACTGAATATCTGACGGGCGCAACTGGCTCCGCGCTCAGCGCTAACTTTTGGGCGCACGCCAGCTGGCGGGCCCAAAGTGAATTTCTAGGCCTATATGTTTCAATGAGATCACCTCTACTTCTTCTAAACTCCAGAGAGTATCGGCCCAATCTACTCACCCTCTCCTCATAGGACAGCCCTCTCATCCCAGGAATCAATCGAGTGAACCTTCGTTGCACCGCCTCCAAGGCAAGTATATCCTTCCTTAGGTAAGGAGACTAAAACTGTACAAAATACTCCAGGTGCAGTCTCACCAAAGCCCTATATAATTGCAGAAAGACTTTGTTACTCTTATACTCCAACCCCCTTGCAATAAAAGCTAATCCATGCCTGCCAGAAATTTCGACGCTTGCCCTATGATAAAACTTTTTAAGATTCAGTCAGTTTATCAAAATGTAATAATTCATGTTGAATAAGTAAATCTTTTTCATGTAAAGTCACCCTTTTGAGCAAATTTCTATTCAGATTAGTGTTCCTATTGCTGGCAATTAAAACAAGTGGAAAATGTTGCATTTGCATTCAGAAGATGCAGGTTATCCTGAGGGTTGTTAATTAGAAGTGTATCGAGTATCATGTTTAGCATTAATGTAGATAGGATTAAATTTGCCTTGAGTTTCTCCAAAGTTTGAATTTTGATCTGAAACTGCAGTATTGGTTTATCTATCATATTTAAAGTTTTTACGTTCACCTTAAAGAACCAAAAAAAAGCATTTTAATAATTATTTCTACACATTTATTTTGCTGTAAACTGAGACTTTGTTTTATGATGCTCTGTGTCTCAGATAAATGCTAAGTTGAGACTGTTTAGCATATACTCGACATCTTATTACGCCTTATTAAAATTTTATTGCTGGATCCAAGCATAAATTCTGCCGCAAATCACTGCCAGGTGTACCAGGTAGGGCACGGAATTAGGCAATTAAAAATGTACATAGTTGAATTATTTACATATGTCATTAACCTTTTGAGCACTGAATGGCTCTTAAGCCTGGAAACTATGCTGTACAATATTATCATATGAAGACAAATGAGTTAACACTCCCATTAAAATAGTAGTTAGAGGAATTTGATATGAACGTGCTAAGTATTCATACGACAATATTTCAGAGTATAAATTCTATTTCCTTGGCCCTATTGCTCCTCCTCCCATTTTATCTTTCCTTTTTTCCTGAAAGTGCTGATGCTGGCTGGTATATCATTCTACAGGAGCCAGTCAACCCTCCAGTGCCATGCCCATCTAGCCAGTCTACATGTGTAAGCTTGGGCATAGAGCACTAGCAGGGTATTCAGCCTGAGAGGTTATCAGGGGTAAGCCCAATCCTGTCCCATTTGATGTCCACATGGTTACATTTTCCATTTTATAAACTGAATACTAATGGGATATATTATTTTTCTTTTTATGTATGCATGTAACAAAAAGTTCACTTGTGACTTTATTGCACAGTTATATGGTCAGTCCCACTTATTAAGGCAAGGACCATTTTATTCAAGATTGAGAGCAGGACACCCGAAAGGTTTTTATAAATCATGCAAGACTATTTCCTAACTCGACATGTTAATGAGATAACCAGGGATAATCACTAGATTTAGTGTTCAGCAGTGATCCTAACACAGTATCAGACCTCGATTATTGAAGCACAAGTAAGAAAGGATATAAAAAAGGAAAGGGTGGACACAAAATCACTTTGGGTAGAATTAATATATGGCAACAAAGGTAAACTATTACTGGGGATATGCTACAGACCCCCAGACCAGGATACAAGCCCTGAACTGCAACTGCGGGATGAGATAAGGAAGGAGACTATTAAGGGACCAACTATAATAGTTGGAGATTTTAATTTACCAGAAATTGACTAGGGCAATAATGTCTCTACTGGTAAGAAAAGGAAAGTATATCTAGAGTTAATGGAAGATTGTTTTATGACTCTGTTTATGAAAGAGCCAACAAGGGGAGAATACACCTTGGATTTGACTATGAGTTATAGGGACGATCAAACCTCCAATACAAAGGTGGGTGAGGCTTTAAGTACCAGTGATCATAATGTGATCACATTTGACATGACAAGGATTGGAGAGGTTAGAAAAACCTAAACAAAATTGCCAAATTTTAATAGAACTAACTTTATGCACTTGAGAAGTCTTGTCAGGTTTGAATATGGCTAGGGGAGCCGAGGAACTATGGAGTTCCTTCAAAGAGGTGATTCTGAATGTAATAGGCCAATGTGTACCCATGCAAAGCAAAGGTACCAAACTTAAAGGCACTATCAAGAAACTTGTTAAAAAAAAAGCCATTTAAGGTCATAAAGGAAATGGTACAGAATTGAGGCAGAATCAATGCCGAAAGGCTTGTCAAGAATGTAAAAAAAAAATCAGAATAGCAAAGAAAAATGTTGAATTGAATATGGCAAGAGAAGTGAAGGATAATAATAAAAAGATTTTTGGTCATATTCAGCGATAAAGAAAAATGAGGGATGGAGTGAGTCCACTGAAAGTGGAATCGGGTGAGGGCATGACAACTGGTGCTATACCTACTGCAAGAGTGCTAAATAAGCTTTTTACTAAGGAGGAGACAGGTAGCTTATTTGATCTGGAAGGAGAACTAGGGGGTGTTGCAGAGGCAAGTTGTGACACTATTTACAGTACTACTAGCATAGTTGCCGAACAGCTGTGCAAACATAAGGTAAATAAATCTCAAGGGCTGGATAAAATGCATCCGAGGATCCTTAAGGAACTAAGGGAGAAAATTGCAGGAACTCTGGCACAAATCTTTGAGAAATCATTGAATACTGGAGAGGTGGCTGGAGACTGGAGAAAGGCAGATGTTATTCCTATTTTTAAATAAGGTAGCAAAAGTGACACATGAAACTATAGACCAGTGAGTTTGATGCCCATTGTGAATAATGTTATGGAAACCCTTATTAAAGATAAGACCATTGGAGCATCTGGATATAATAAAATCCTAAAAGATAGCCAATACAGGTTCATGAAGGGGAGGTCTTGTCAATCTAATTTTCTGGTTTTCTTTGAGGTGTGACAAAAGAGCTTGATAGCGGTTAGGCCGTGGATGTGATATACTTGGATTTCAGTAAGGCCTTTGATAGTTTCTCTGGAAAGGCTGTTACTGAAAATAAAGGAGGCGGGAATCAGTGGCAAAATTTTACAATGGATATATAATTGGATGACTGACAGAACCCAGAGGGTGGTGGTACAGGGAGAGTCAGCCTGGGAGAATGTTATCAGTGGGGACCCACAAGGATCTGTTTTATAACCGCTGCAGGAGGAATTGAATATTATTCGAAATTGGATTTGAATATTATTCGAAATTGGATTTGAATATTATTCGGAATTGGATTTGAATATTATTCGGAATTGGATTTGAATATTATTCGAAATTGGATTTGAATATTATTTGGAATTGGGCAGACAGATGGCAGATGAAATTCAATGTAGAAAAATGCAAAGTGTTTCACATAAGGACAAAGGTCCAGAAAGGGACTAATGGAGAGTAAATAATGCGTATGGAAAATAAACGATCTGGGAGCCCTGATTGATAATGAAATTGAAGCTGTTACAAAAATGTTCGGTGGCAGTGAGTAAAGCAAATCAGATTTTGGGATGTATTACAAGGTCAATATTGAGCTGAAATAGTGAGGTAATCCTGACACTCTAAGTTACATAGAAAAATAGAAGATAGGAGCAGGAGTAGGCCATTCGGCCCCTCGATCCTGCTCTGCCATTCAATGAGATTATGGCTGATCATCCAAACTCAGTACCCTGTCCCTGCCTTCTCCCCATATCCCTTGATCCCTTTAGCCTTAAGAAATATATCTAACTCCTTCTTGAATATATTTAATGAATTGGCCTCTACTGCCTTCTGTGGTAGAGAATTCCATAGGTTCACCACTCTCTGGGTGAAGAAATTCCTCCTCATCATTATTGGTGTGGCTGCACTTAGAATAAGTTCGAGCCACTGCAGTACAAAAAGCATATTGCAACTATTGAAAGGATACAGAAGAGAACAACCAAAATGATTAAGGGGATGAAGGGATTAGATTATGATGAGTGATTATGTAAATTGGGCATGTTCTCACTGGAAAGAGAAGGTTGAGAGATGATATGATTGCAGGGGTATGGTGCCAGTGCTAGTACTGTGACTGAACAGCTACACAGTTGCCGCATAATCCCTATGAAGGACGCTCCTTGTATTCTCCTTTCCTTAAGATTCACCACAGCAACAGTGGGTGACGGGGGATTGGGGAGGGGGGGCTCAAAGTGAGGAAAGTGATGATGAAATGGAGGTGAGATGGAATTTCTTCCTCATACATTATGAGGATACTGAAGGTGAGGAGGATGATGATCAGGAGGGAGAGGAACTCAGGATTAAGTCTAACAAGCAATTTCTGTAATCAACTCCTGCCCCAGGTTCCTCTGGCACAACCCCTTCAATCTCATTCCTATGTCAATTCTTTTTAACACTGTCAAACTTTGTCACCATTGCATTAACCCCCTCTCATTACCTTCAAGTAAATAACTATTCCTTCAATTCAGTACCCATCCTAGGTTGCAACTATTGAAAGGATACAGAAGAGAGCAACCAAAAGGGGATGAAGGGATTAGATTATGATGAGTGATTATGTAAATTGGACAAATGCATAAAATCCAATGGGAGCAGATAGGCGCTGCAGCGAATGCCAGCAGTATAGCCACAAGGACCTGGATGCAGTACAGGAAGAAGTTTAATGACCTCACACGAGTGGTCAAGGTCAGTGAATTAATCTTCAAATGCCATATCCCACCATCTGCATCATTAGCCTCACACACTGCTCATGCACCACACCATCACTCATTATTAAGATTTTTTTCTCTCCTTTCTCTCTAACCTAGGACAGTGGTTTAAACTAGGTGTAGCAAACTACAAAGTACTGTATTAAATTTATAGGTTAACTAGTTAAACTAATTAATATAACTATAAATAATCATTGAATAAAGACTTTAACTCATTAAATAAATAAAATAAGGCTAGACTAAGATATGGCAGGACAGGTTGTGTGTCTGGAGTGCAGTATGTGGGAGTTTGTGGACAGTGAGACTGTCCCGAGCAAACACATCTGTAGAGATGTCTCCATTTTGAATCTCTCCAGCTCAGAGTCATGGAGATGGAGTGTGAGTTGGAGACACTCCGACACATAAGGAAGGGGGAGGAATTTCTGGACAGTTTTATCCAGAATGTGTAACGGCTTCAGCGGCACTTCCCTCTGTTCGCTGCCTGAGGGCATTTTTTGAGGCTTCGGTGCGCTGCTGCCGTGCCTTTGGGCCCCTCTCCTCACCTGTTTCTCGAGTAATTGTTCTCATCAGAGTAAATTAGGCTAGTTAATAAAGCTGGTTTGGTCCTGTCCCTGTCTTGTCTCTGTGCCTCTGGCCTCACCTGTTTGTTATTGAAGTATTTGCCTCCTGTGTCTCATTTGAATAATTATGTCACGTGACCAATCAGGTCTGTATTTAAGCTTCCTGTTTCCTGTCCTCTATGCTCAGTCCTGGGTTCGCCTGCCTGCAAATAGCAGCTCTCTCTTGAGTCGCTCTGTGTTTTCGAGTCTCAACTGAATCTCCTTTCGAGTGTTACCATGTCTCTGTGTTTTCGAGTCTCAAGTGAATCTCCTTTCGAGTGTTATCCTGTTTCTATGTTCTCGAGTCTCAAGGAAGCATCTTTCGAGTTCTACCTGGTCTCGAGTCCTTGGATAGGTTTCCTGCACTTGGGTCCACTGCCGTAACCCTAGCAAGACGGCCCCGTGAATGCACAGCCCCGTGACAGAATGCAGTCACACCCCAGAGGAAAGCATCGGTTCAGGAAGGGGAGGGTGTGATTGCTAGGGAACCGGGTAGTGCGGATTTAGGAGTGGTTGAGAAGGAGGTCCACAGACACTGGTCCTGTCCAACAGATATGAAGTACTCGCTGATGTAAGGTTCACAAAATTTTGGCAGCCCCCGAAGATTATTTGATTAAAGAAAACCTAGTTGGAATGTACTTAAAAAACCCAGGACATCAAAGATGGCTGTAGCTGGCCCCGTGGCAAAAGAGAAAGACAGCCTGTATGAATATGAAAGGAGGATCTTCCAGCACTGGCTGAGGAAAGGATTGAAAAAAAAACCCAGCTTCTGAGTACTTAAGTACTTGAAGTTGTCAATCAACTGCGGTTAGTAAGTTTCAACACGGAACAAAGGACTCTGTTTACACAAGCCCTCAGCAGTGTTGACTCAAGGGCTTAAGTGGTTGCTGTCAATCAAGTTGCGGTTGGGCTGTAACCACAGGACAAAGGATTGTTTACACTAGCACTCAAGTACTGTTTACCTAGCACTCAAGAAACCAGCGGGACATTTCAAACTGGGACAGCTCCATTCACAAACAAGTTAAATGAATGGGAAACACATTATAGCCGCATTCAAACCCATTACGGTCAATGGGGCCAGATTGGTCCCTTTTGTGTAACCCAGATACGTCCAGATTTGGGCGCGAAGATAAGGGCTCCCAATGGGGTATAAAGGTAACCCCTCAGGAAGCCATTCACTCTCTACCACTTTGCCTCCAGTGCCCTGCTTTCAAGAGGATCATCACAGCCCGCCCAAAGAAGTGGAATACCCGCAGTTACTTTTGAATTACTGGGGTATCTCTATTTCGGGCGGTGAAAAATCCAAGGCACACCGCAGGGCACGGAGCAGGCATTTCAACATCATAGACTGGTGAGCATAAACTTTCTGGCCCATTACAAGGCAACCTAGATAGGTATAAGGTGTGGGAACTAAAGGGGAATTTTGTTAAATTGTCATTTTAGTCAATTTTCCCTCGATGTGTCCGTCTTTTCTCCTCCCCGTTAAGTAAAAGTGCGCTGTATTCATAATTATTTTCACTGAATAGCAATTCATTCTTTATTTCAATAAAACATTGGTTTTCTTTGCACCAAGCCACTCGTCTCGTTTTGTCTATATCGCTACTGAAATAAGTCCGGCAGTCAGGACCAAAGGGGAAGCGATTCGAACTGCACAGGGCTGGAACAGCTCAGACACATGGCTGACTGGCCAGGCAAAAACCCCAAACCAAAACCCCCCTCCCCCTTACAGAATGGCGACCGCGGCAGGACCGTCAGTGACAGTATGCGATGTAGCAGACGGTGGTCTGGGTCTGGAGAGAGCAGCAGTTATTGGTTTTCTTTTTATCACACCACTGATCTGTTTGTGGTTAGGTACCCGCAAGCTTAGGGAGGTTAAAGCAAAGAGTTGGGATAAGGAAATGGAGAGTGAAGAATACCAGGCCAAGATAGAGCGCCTGGTGGACCAGTTTAGTGAGGGCAAAAGCCACATGAGGCACGAGTTAGAATATCTGAAGTGCCTAGTTACAGAGGCCAAGAGTAATGAGATGAGAGTGCGGCAGGAGAATGCCCGCCTCATACAAGAAGTAAGAGAGCAGGAGGTAAAGGTTAGGGAGGTAAAGGCAGTGTATAAGCTGGCCTGCGACCAAGGGTTCGAGGAAGCAGATCATGGCCCCTGTAGGGAAGAGATAGAAAGCTTGAATATGGCTTTAAAGAGGGCAAAGGGGAAGATATGTCTTATCAGCCCGAAGATAGGCCAGTTGGACTTTACCGGCAACCGAAATAGAACCGTCCCACAGGCAACACCCAGCACAAAGTTGGTTAGGGAACCAGAGGTCCCACGACCGCCACCCATAGCTCCGAGCTTTCAGGAGCTCTGGCAGCAAGGGGGGGTGGAGGATGAGGTGGTAGAGGAAGCACAGCAGGCCCCGCTAGATAGGCCGGGACCAGGACCAGTGTACCCCCTCCGACAACGGAGGTACGGTCCGCCTGTTGATGGCAATGACCCAGGGGCTATCCAGAATCAGTTTGTGGTGTCGCATGGCACCCAACAGCTCAGGGCCATGGTTAGCCACATCCCCAAGCTCACTAAAAAGGGAGACCCCTCTTTGCATTTCAGGGAGATAGAACAAGCAGCTTGTGTTAATGACTGCGATGATGCAGAGCAAGCAAAAATGCTGCTGTTTTCCCTGGGAGGTGATCTCCTCCAGACCCTATCTGGTGAATGCAAAAGGGGGCAGAAAGAATACGAGGAATTGAGGAATGAGATATTGGAGGCCATGGGACTCAATGATGGTAGTCCGTTCGTCTGGGTAGAAAGAATGGTACAGCTCCCAGGGGAGTCCCCGCAGGCGTTCGCAGACAGGCTGTGGCCAGTCTACGGGAGCACATGCCCGGGAATGCCAGGGCGGGCAGCACTGAACCCAGCCCAATTGACTCACTGGCTCCGTTGTCTTATGACAATCAGCCTACCCCAGATCCAAGCCCAGGCCGCGGCTTGGTTTGACCCCCGAAACCCCCAGACCACCGAAGAAGCGGTGATCCGCCAGCACACAGTAGCATTTAGAAACATGAGGGGTACCAAGACGCACCAACCCAAGGGAAAAGTCCATGAGGTTAAACCTGGGGGCCCGAATAAGAAAGAGTGGCACCAGGAGGGGAACCGTCCCTCCCAGACTAAGTTAAACTGTTACGGGTGCGGGAAGGATGGCCAGTGGCGCAAGGATTATAGAAATCCTTGGAAGGACAATAAAGCAAAGAATCCAACAGCCCCAGCCCAAAAGGCAGAGCCAGGTATCCCTCCCGCTGCGATCGAGCCACTCTTGGAGTCGATACAATCTCTCCTCCTGACCAGCCAGGGGAGAATAGCAGCCACCACCAGTGCTTTGATCCCGTCTGCCCCATCCCTCTCCCAGCAATGACTAGAGCCAGCGCAGCCTGTCGACCTGTGTCCCTGCGAAAACACTGAGGGGGGCAGGCCCTATGTTAGGATGGGGGTGAAGACGGTGCAGGGGAGATATTCGGTGGACACTGGAGCTTCCAGCACGGTGGTCCATTCGGAAGACCTGACCAATTCACCCCGGTCTAACAAGGTCCCATTTAACTTAATGGGACCCACAGGGAACGAGCAGGCTGGGGAAAGGTAAAATCCTTTGGCCATAGGTTTAGGGTCTCTCCATGCCACATGGGAGGGTAACCAAAAGACCGACGAGGTTGCCAAGCAGGGGGACAGGGAAGGAGAGTTCTGGGACCCCTGTAGAGCAGGCCCGGTAGCAGCAATCCGGGACAAGGGAGGCACACAGGGGATAGCTTTGGCCCTGGACCAAAAGCAGGTCCAAGCCCAAGATTCCACCTTTTAGGCCACCCTGGTAAGGAGAAAGAATTTAGAACAGGGTTACTGGCAGGCTGCTAGTTATATTAAATGATGTAAGTTGTTTAAACCCGAAAAGAAAGAGCAGCCAGTTGGGACAAGGTCTGAGGTTAGAAATCCTCAGCCTGCAGTGGGTACATGCACACAGACTGCACACGCAGGCGCAGTCGCATGCTTCAAGGGAGAAGTTCCCCAGCACTCGGCCTGAGCGATTGCCCCTCTCTTATGGGACTCCGGGGAGGAGCCTGAACCAGGTTTTAAACCTGAAGGGGAAGACTCCCAGCCACCGGCAGCCGGTGGCGAGGGATTGCCCATCCCCAGCCCAGGTTTGGGAAGGGAGGGACCCAAGGGAGAAGGTCCCCAACCAGCAAGGACTGTGACCCGAGCTAAGGGTCCACTTGCCAGGGTAGCCCCAACAGCGACACTCCCTAGGAGATTTCTTTGGGTACCCCAGCCCAGGAAAGTATGGTCACCAACTTTCCAGTTAAAAAGGGCGGGCTCCCGAGTCAGGGAGAAGCCAAAAGACAGAGGTCCCCAACCAGCAGCCATAAGGTGTGAGCGACCAGAAGTTGGGATCAGTCCAGCTTCGCTGCAGGCAGTAGCCTGCAACAGTCCTAACAGAGATTAGGCTAGCTGCCCGGAGATGGGCGGCGCTTGTATATAGCTTTGTTTAAGTTTAATAATGTGTACAAGTAAGTTAGAGTGTGTTAGTTTTAAGTATTAAAAAAAGTATAAGTTTTAAGTATGGAACCGTTCCAGAGTGTTGTCTATGTGAGCCGAGGTCGCAGGACCCGATCACATTCCCCCGAGCCAGGGAACCTGGCTAGATGGTTTTTTTAAAGTCTTTTTCAGAGTTTCGAAAGGTGCGGAGGACCATCGTGTCTTTGGATGCTCGGGGAAGGGAACACCCCTAGCCCACGATGGGAGGGGTTTGCGGGAGGCAGATGCCCATGAGGGGAGCTGGCCAGGATGACTCGGATCCAATTCAACCCAGTATTCTAGTGAGACCGGCTTCACGTATGGGGAGGCCTCCCTCCAGTGCCCGAGGATACGAATCGTCACCCCAAGGAAAAGATGTTTCAGAAATTCTGTAAATTTGACTTTTCGGAGGTCAATAAGACCGAATTGTAACTAATCATGAGTGATGGCAGAATCGTTTGTTTTTTTTTAAAAAAAGGGAAGCTCGTTTTCTTCCATTTGTATTTTTAACAAATATGTTTTGGCTTGGTGTTAATCTCATTAAAGATGTTGTATCATGATAAAGCTCTATGATGTCACAAGTGGTGCAGGGGTATTGGACCCCTCCGTGCTTGAATTATTGTAAATAATCATGTTTTTCTATCAATAGATGCCTACCATGCACTGCGATTCTCTCTGAGTAAGGGGGATGGAGGTGTCGAGGGATCAGAGATAGATATAGATAAGTATAAGGGAAGGTTGTTTGGGGGGGGGTCAGAAATTTTTGCTCACCTTTAATAGGATACTGCAAGCAAGTTTTAGTATCCAAGGGGGGACTGTAAGGTTCACAAAATTTCGGCAGCCCCTGAAGATTATTTGATTAAAGAAAACCTGGTTGGAATGTACTTTAAAAACCCAGGACTTCAAAGATGGCTGTAGCTGGCCCCATGGCAAAAGAGAAAGACAGCCTGTATGAATATGAAAGGAAGATCTCCCAGCACTGGCTGATGAAAGGATTGGAAAAAAACCCAGCTTCTGAGTACTTAAGTACTTCAAGCTGTCAATCAACTGCGGTTAGGAATTTTCAACACGGAACAAAGGACTGTGTTTACACAAGCCCTCAGCAGTGTTGACTCAAGGGCTTAAGTGGTTGCTGTCAATCAAGTTGCGGTTGGGCTGTAACCACAGGACAAAGGATTGTTTACACTAGCACTCAAGAAACCAGCGGGACATTTCAAACTGGGACAGCTCCATTCACAAACCAGTTAAACGAATGGGAAACACATTATAGCTGCATTCAAACCCATTACTGTCAATGGGGCCAGGTCGGTCCCTTTTGTGTAACCCAGATACGTCCAGATTTGGGCGCGAAGATAAGGGCTCCCAATGGGGTATAAAGGTAGCCCCTCAGAAAGCCATTCGCTCTCTACCGCCTCGCCTCCGGTGCCCTGCCTTCAAGAGGATCGTCACAGCCCGCCCAAAGAAGTGGAACACCCGCAGTTACTTTTGAATTACTGGGGTATCTCTACTTCGGGTGGTGAAAAATCCAAGGCAGACCGCAAGGCATGGAGCAGGCATTTCAACATCGTAGACTGGTGAGCATAAACTTTCTGGCCCATTACAAGGCAACCTAGATAGGTATAAGGGGTGGGAACTAAAGGGGAATTTTGTTAAATTGTCATTTTAGTCAATTTTCCCTCGATGTATCCATCTTTTCTCCTCCCCGTTAAGTAAAAGTGTGCTGTATTCATAATTATTTTCACTGAATAGCAATTCATTCTTTATTTCAATAAAACATTGGTTTTCTTTGCACCAAACCACTGGTCTCGTTTTGTCTATATCGCTACTTTGGTCAGGACCAAAGGGGAAGCGATTCGAACCGCACGGGGCTGGAACAGCTCAGACACATGGCTGACTGACCAGGCAAAATCCCCAAACCAAACCCCCCCCCCCCCTTACACTGACATGAATCAGTCATTCATGAAAGAAAGACTTATGAAATAATACTGAGCGGTCTACGGGTGGCGCTGTCCATGGAGAGTATAAATACTCAGGCACGGGCCCAGCTTGCGCAGGACATTCTTAACAGGAACTAGTGAAGGACACAACTAGACCTCCATGTTGTAAAACAGTTGATCAGAGCTTTGTTTAACACTTAGACCTAGTAGTTTTCTTACATCACTCGCTACCTGTGAGGACAAGGAGAAAGACTGCAGGGAGGACAACCACAATGCAGACCAAGGCACCAATGCTCAGGAGGCTGACCAAGGGGGGAAGAGCAGAATAGAAATGTGGTAGTGATAGGGGACTCTATAATTAGGGTGATAGATAGCATCCTCCACAGCCAAGAACGAGAATCCCGAAGGGTGTGTTGCCTACCCAGTGCCAGGGTGAGGGATATCTCATGGCGGCTGGAGAGGGACTTGGAAAGGGAGGGGGTAAATCCAGTTGTTGTGGTCCATGTAGTAACAGGGAGGAGGTCCTGCTGAAAGAGTATCAGGAGTTAGCCTCTAAATTAGAAAGCAGGGCCTCGAGGGTAATAATCTCTGGATTATTGCCCGGGCCATGTGCAAATTGGCATAGAAGCAGACAGATCAGGAGAATTAACACATAGCTAAAGGGCTGGTGTGGGAAAGAGGGGTTCCTTTTCATGGGATGCTGGCTCCAGTTCTGGGACAAGAAGGAACTGTACTGATGGGACGGGCTTCACCTGAACTGGGATGGGACCTGTGTCCTAGCAGAAAGGGTAAATAGGGAGGTGGCAAAGGCTTTAAACTAGTAAGGTGGGGGGAGGGATCTACAAGAAACATAACCAGCCTAATTATAAACAAAACAGGAAAAGAGAGCATAGGAAAGAATAAAGTAAGGGAGGACATTGATGGCAAGGGAATAAATAGTGTTATAGAACAGGAGTCTAAAAAGATAGTTAAACATAAAGTGAGAGGAAATCCTATTAAAAATGAGTTAAACTGTCTGTAGAGCAATGCATACAGGGCACGATATTGCCAGCCCTGGGGAGGTGGGTTTGGAGGTGGTACTGCCGGGAAAATGACAGAATCTGGGGGCGGGTACCCATCCCGCCCCCAACCCGCCTCCGTGCAATCTTCCCAGGAGGCGGGTAGCTGACCCATGCCAGGTCCCAACTCCTGGATGCGGGAAGGGGATTACAGCCACTTAACAGGCAGATAAGAGGATTATTCCCATTTTACCCACACAAGTGCGGGCTTCCCGAAGGCTGCGAACCCCGCCAGGGTCATCAAGGCGAGCTGTGGGTCTGCGGGGTTCGGAGGGGTGCAAAAGTGCGCTGTGAAGGTAAGTAATGGGTGCAAGTGTGGAGAGGTGAATATGTGAGATAAGTGGAAAGTGTTAGAAAAAGTTGACTTACCTTTGTTTCTTCCTGCAGGATTCAATCGTTGGGGATGCAGAGAGTATCACATCGCCGCAGCAGAGATGACAGATAGCCGCTCCATTCTCCAATGCAACAACCATCTAATTTCTGCTAAAGAAAGAGGTTTGATGAGTCTTGAATACAAGAACTCATCAAACTACAGAGAATGTCAGTGTTTGGCAGCTTCACAGAGCTGTCAAACGATGACAATTCATCTGTCAAAAGAAACATCATACGCTGACGTTCTCTGTAGCCGGCTTCCCCTTAATTGGCCTGCTGAGCCTGCTGAGCGGGCTTAACAAGGTCAATCAAGGGAAAATAGCGTGGGTTGGCCAAAAGTCAATGGAGGCGGGACTAAAACCCTACAAGTTGAAATCCCGCCTCCAAAAGCTCCCCATTGGCAAAATCCAGCCCACAGTGTCCGTAATAAAATGGGGGAGCTGGAGGCCATCATGCATTGCAAGGAATCAGATATAGTAGGGATTACTGAGACATGGCTACAGAAAAATCAGGACTGGGAATTAAACATTGCAGGGTATAACATATTTTGAAAAGATAGAGAGGGAAAAAGGGGAGGTGGAGTAGCTGTACTTATTAGGAATAACCTAATGGCAGTAGAAAAAAGTGACGCAGCTATCAGCAAGACAAAAATAGAATCCATATGGATGGAGATAAATGATAATAAAGGATGAATCACACTAATAGGTGTCGTCTACAAACCACATAATAGTGGAAGGGAGGTGGAAGAAGAAATATGCAGACAAATTAGGAAATTAGTAAAAAACATAGAATAATAATCATGGGCGATTTTAACTACCCCGGTATTAATTGGACAGAAGAGGTAGGATAAGGGAATGGAATTCCTACAATATTTTCAGGACTTTCTAACCCAATATGTAAAAAGCCTAACATGGGAGGATTCGCTATTGGATCTAGTAATGGGGAATGAACCAGAGCAGATAAGAGAAGTGAAAGTAGGGGAACATCTTGGCAATAGTGACCATAATATAATACGCTTTAAGATGATAATTGAGGACAGAAGTATGATAAAACCAGGGTAATAGATTGGAGTAAAGCTGATTTCAAGGGGCTGAGAATAGAGCTTAGGAAAATAAATTTTGCAACAATATTGGCAAACAACGATGTAGAACAGCAATGGGAAACATTTAAAATGGTGTTCAACAGAGTGCAGGAACAATATATTCTGCTACAAGGAAAAAACAAACTAAACAATAATGAGACTCCATGGATTAATAAAGCCATAAGAGAACAATTGAAGGTATGGAAAGAGGCATACAGTAAATACATAGACAGCAGGGGAGTGCATGATAAGGGAGAATTTGAAGAGATTAGGAGAGAAGTCAAAAAAACAATTAGGAAGGCAAAGAGGAACTATGAAATTAATTTATCAAGGAACATAAAACAAAATAGTAAAATATTTTACAGGCACATCAATAAAAAAAGAAAGGCAGGGTTGGGAATAGGGCCATTAAGGGATAGACAGGATAATACCACAGGTAACGATAGAGAGATGGCAGAAATATTAAATAATTATTTTGCTTCAGTATTTACCGGGGAGATAGAACAGGTGAACATGACATTGGATGATGAGATTAGTATTGAGATAAGTGCATTTAAAATAATCTAGGGAAGAGATAGCAGAGGCATTACTACACATATTTAATAATTCATTGAAAAAAGGTGTAGTGCCAGAGGACTGGTGGATAGCTAACGTAAAACCTATATTTAAGAAGGGGAATAGAACATGTCCAGGGAATTATAGACCAGCCAACTTAACATCGGTGGTAGGAAAAATAATGGAATCCCTAATAAAGGAGAAAATAGAAGAACATCTAGAAACCAAAAACATAGTAATAAATAGTCAGCATGGATTTCAAAAGGGAAAGTCTTGCTTGACCAACCTCACTGAATTTTTTGAAGAGGTAACAGAGAGAGTAGACAAGGGTAATGTAGTAGATGTAACTTATCTAGATTTTCAAAAGGCCTTCGATAAGGTACCCCATAATAGATGAATGAATAAGGTCAGAGAATGTGGAGTCAGGGGACAAGTAGCAGAATGGATTGTTGGCTGGCTTCAAGACAGAAAGCAGAGAGTAGGGGTAAAAGGTCACTATTCACAGTGGCAGAAGGTGGGTGTTCAACAAGGATCAGTGCTGGGACCACTGCTGTTCACAATTTACATTAATGATTTAGACTTTGGAATCAGAAATACAATTTCTATATTTGTGGATGACACCAAATGGTGGGGATAGTCAATACTGAGGAGGACTTCAACAAATTACAGAAGGACATTAATAAACTTGCAGAATGGGTATATAATTGGCAAATGAAGTTCAACACAAATAAATGTGAAGTATTACAATTTGGTAGGGAGAATAGGGAGGTCACTTATTACTTGGCGGGCACGAGTCTAGGTAGCATAGAGGAATTAAGGGATCTCGAAGTACAAATACACAAATCACTAAAAGTTGCAACACAGGTTAGCAAGGCCATAAAAAAAAACAAGCACTAGGGTTTATTTCTGGAGGTATAGAATTGAAAAGTAGGGAAGTTATGCTAAACCTGTATCGAACCTTGGTTAGACCAGGTCACCGTATTATACAAAGGATATAGAGGCACCAGGGAGGGTGCAGGGAAGATTTACAAGGATGATACCAGGAAAGGATGAACAGGCTGGGTCTCTTTTCTCTTGAAAAAAGAATGCTGAGGGGTGACCTAATTATGAAAGGTTTTGATAGAGTGGATACAGAGAGAAAGGGGGGAAAATTCAGTTGTTTGCGCCTCCCGTTTGTAATGTACCTTGAAGAAGGAACTATATTCAGCAGCCCCTGTATACTGCAGTACCAGTAGTGACCACCCCTGTATATAAGCCTGTGTAGTAACTTTGTATAGTAGTTCCAGTTTTGTCTCCATTCAGTAAACACCTGTTATAACCAACTTCTGCAGTCCGTGTCTCAATTACACACAGACGTTATATTGGCGACAAACAGATCCGAACTTACCTACAGTTCTGCACTACCTCACGGGGATCCATCCCTGAAGCGAAGTTGTTAGAGGTCGAGGCCAGAAGGAAGAAATCCAAAAAAAAAGCAAACAGAAGAAATGGGCGTCGACCGTGGGCAACCGCCCTCTGACTCATCGAATTCGAAGATTTGCAGGAGAGGCTGTCGAGAGCTAGGCTTCGTTCTCCAGTCTATGGTGTTCCAGCTAATCGGGCTGGTGGTAGGTAGTACACTGATCCTTCCTGGGCTGCGGTGGGCTAGAGCTCGATCGGGTGGCTTTTCAACGGGGCCAAGCAGCGTTGTCGGGAAGAGGAGAGAGAGAGAGAGGGTGGAGCACACAGGGCGCGGCCGGTGCTACGAAGCCGGGCAGCATACATACCCGAGAAGAGGGAGGAAAGTCGGCCATAGGGTCTGCTCTGACGACGGGAACAGTAATTAAAATAAAAGAAATTAGAAGCGCAGAAAGCCGCGAGGAGCTGCAGTTTGCCACGGAGACGGCGGAGAGCGGCGCTGGCAGCAGCGCGGGGGGAAGTGCGCGAAGATCATAGGGCGTCGCCATCAAGGCATAAAAACGCCAACAACAGCGCTAACAGCAGCGGAAAAGACAGAAAGCGCGGGAGGCGCCATCTTAATCCAGCGGGGAAGAAGGCAAAGCGCGGGAGGCGCCATTTTGTTCAATCGGGGAAGAAGGCAAAGCGCGGGAGGCGCCATCTTAGATCTCCAAGATGCCGAAGACTGGCAATATCACTGCCTTCGATAATGCAATAGAAGACTGGACCACGTATGTGGAAAGAGTCGAAGTATATTGCAAGGCGAATGAAGTAGCCGATGAGAAAAAGGCATCGGTACTACTAAACTTAATGGGCGCAAGAATGTACGGCCTATTGCGGAACCTGATCACTCCAGTCAAACCGATGGAGAAGAATTTTAACGAAATTGTTGATATCCTACAGGAACACCTAAATCCTACACCGCTGCTGATAGCAGAAAGATTTAAATTCCACAAGAGAAATCAGCATAAAGATGAGAGCAATGCTGATTACTTTACGGAACTATGCAAGCTATCAAAGCACTGCCAGTTCGGAGCAGGACTGGCAGATACCCTACGGGACAAATTTGTCTGTGGACTCCTGAGTGAAGGAACCCAGAAGAGGTTACTCTCAGAGAAAGAGCTGACGCTAGATAAGGCATTCAGCGTGGCAGTATTGTACGAAGCAGCAGCAAGGGGAGCTGTGGAAATACAGCAAAAGCCACAGGAATACGGCACCCATGAAATGACACGGGGATTTGAAAAATGTTATCGCTGTGGTAGAACAACCCATGACCAGAAGGACTGCTGGTCCAAGGACAAAACATGCAGGCAATGCGGAAAGATGGGACACATTGCACGAGTTTGCAGGTCCGGGAAGAAGACTAACGACAACAAAAAGACTACTAAGGAAAAGTACAGGAAAGTACAAAAGATGACGGACAGTAGTTCTGAAGACCAGAAGAGCGATAGTGAATCCAGGAACAAGAGACTAAGCTGTCTCAAACTACACAACATAATCACAAAAGAGGATCACCAAACCATTTGGGTCACCCTCACGATAGCAGGGTCCCAAGTCAAAATGGAATTGGATACAGGATCAGCCCTGGCCATCATGAATCGACGAGACTACGAGCGGCTATTCTCACACATACCCTTGAAAGACACATCCATTGTCTTGAAGACATATACGGGGCAGAAAGTGTACATCAGAGGGAAAATAAGGGTGCCTGTCGAATACAACGGCAAGGAAATACAGAAATTGTATCTGTACATACTGCAAGATGGTGGACCACCGTTATTGGGATGTGAATGGATCAGAAAGATAAGTTTAGACTGGCACTCCATTCAGGCACTGACTGGGCTGGTAAAAAGGATGACGACGTCACACCTGGACGATTGTCAAAAATCTTGGCTAACGCTAAAGAGGTATTTCAACAAGAACTGGGAACTCTTAAAGGCGTAACCGCCTTGATAAAAATAGAAGAGAATGCAATTCCCAAGTTTTTCAAAGCAAGACCGGTACCGTATGCAATTCGCCCAGCCGTCGAGGCAGAGCTGGAGAATCTGGAGAATGCAGGCGTGTTAACTAAGGTAGACTGGAGCGAGTGGGCGACATCCTTCGTTCCTGTCATGAAGAAAACGTTAAACAATAAGTCTGAGGAGCCAAGGAAGGTTTGCATCTGTGGGGACTTCAAGGTGGCTGTGAACCCAGTCCTTCACACAGTGCAGTATCCTCTTCCGAGGATAGAAGATATTTTCGCCTCACTATCTGGAGGGAAAAGTTTTACAAAAATTGACCTAGCGCAAGCATATTTGCAGATGGAGGTTGAAGAATCCTCTAGGAAATATCTCACGATAAACACTCACAAGGGTCTTTACCAATATAATCGACTGGTATTCGGAGTTGCATCAGCTCCGGCTATATGGCAAAAAGCGATGGAACAAGTCCTGCAAGGGATTCCGGGGACTCAGTGTTACTTGGACGACATCCTAGTGACAGGTGAAAATGACAGTGAACACCTTGCCAACCTAGAGCAGGTGCTCACTAGACTAAGAGAACATGGGCTACGAACCAATCGCCCCAAGTGCGAGTTTTTTAAGAAACAAATATCGTATTGTGGCCACGTGATTGATGAAGAGGGGTTACATAAGTCCCCTGACAAAATTGAAGCGGTAGTTAAGGCTCCAGCGCCTGAAAATGTGTCGCAACTGAGGTCATTCCTCAGATTGGTGAATTACTACCATAAGTTTTTGCCGAATTTGCCCACAATTCTGCACCCACTGAATGCCCTGCTACAAACTGGAGTAGCATGGAAATGGAGCGATGAATGTAAGCGGGCCTTTCAGAAGTGCAAAGGCCTGATCACTTCAAGAGAAGTATTGGCTCACTACAACCCATCACTACCGATAAGACTGGCGTGTGATGCGTCTCCCTACGGCGTTGGAGCGGTACTGTCACATAAATCCCTTGATGGTTCAGAGAGGCCGATAGCTTTTGTGTCACGCTCGATAACTGCAGCCCAGATTGACAGAGAGGCCCTCAGCCTGGTGTGGGGGGTGAAGAAGTTCAATCACTACCTGCACGGACAGAAATTTACTCTACTAACTGATCATCAACCTCTTGTCTCCATTTTCAACCCTAAGAAGGGTGTCCCGATAATGTCAGCACAATGGCTACAGAGGTGGTCCCTTTTCCTAGGGGCACACCAATATGACATCGAGTACAAAGGAACTAAACAGCATGGGAATGCTGATGGATTGTCACGCCTACCGTTGCCGACGGTGGAAGAAGCACCTGCAGTGGATCCTGTGGAGATATTCCACTCGACCATAGTCGAATGTCTACCTGTGACGAATGCAAACATAGAAAAGGAAACACGAAATGACCCGACACTCTCCAGGGTCTATGATTTAACGGTGAAGGGATGGCCAGCACATGGCGAACCACTGTTGCCAGCATTCTCGCCGAGAAGAGAACAGCTGTCAGTGCGCGGAGGAACCTTGATGTGTGGATCCAGAGTAGTAATTCCACCCAAATTGAAGGATAGAGTGCTCAATGAGCTTCATGAGGGTCATCTGGGAGGGGTAAAAATGAAGAACTTAGCCAGAGCGTTTGTGTGGTGGCCGGGAATCGATAGAGAAATCGAAGAGATGACCAAGAGCTGTACAGGATGCCAGAAGGTCCAAAACGCCCCACCACAAGCCCCTCTACATCCATGGGAGTGGCCCTCATCTCCATGGTAAAGGGTACACATTGATTTTGCTGGTCCATTTATGGAATCAATGGCCTAGAAATTGAGTTTGCGCTGCGCCGGGGCTTAACGCCGGAAATTTAGCGCCGGTGCTAAGTCGCGCTGTGCGCGCCAAAACTTCAGTAGCGCCGCGCCCAAACGGCTGCCGGCGCTACTGAAGGCTGTTTGCACCTGAAAACTGGCGCTATGCGCCGCATTGCGGCGCTATTCCGGCGCTGCGGCGCCCGATGCGGTGCGGCA
Source organism: Somniosus microcephalus (assembly GCF_052327205.1). Classification (NCBI taxonomy): domain Eukaryota; kingdom Metazoa; phylum Chordata; class Chondrichthyes; order Squaliformes; family Somniosidae; genus Somniosus; species Somniosus microcephalus. The sequence continues at coordinate 62,338,855 of NC_141001.1, read as the reverse complement.
GGCTCGGGAAGTGCAGGCCTCCTCCTTCAGTTAAGGAGGAGCTGCCTGCACCCGCCCGCTGGCCGGTTAAATCGCCACAAAAATGAGCCCGTCACCTCGGGGAAGTGCCGGGCTCACAGCCGAGAAGCATCTGTTCCGCGGGGGGAGGGTGGGGGAGTCCGGGGAGGGAGGTGCGGGCAGGCGGCCGGCGGGAAAGCGGCCGGCCGCCACTCCACCTTTATGCGCCGGCGCAAAGTTGTGTAAGACTCTGTTGCCAGAGTCTTAGTTGCGGCTGCCACGGGCGAGGCGGCCGCAACTGAATTTCGGCGCTGGGGCCCGTCACCACGGCAACCGGGACGCTGCGCACACCAATGACGTCATCGGTGCCGGCGCAGCGCTACCGGTGTAACGCCGATGTTGGGCCCTAGTCAATTTCAAAACCGGCTGTAAGTCCAGCGCAATGCCCTCTAGCGCCGCAAAATGGGCGCTAAGCCCACTCAATTTCTAGGCCAATGTTTTTAATTGCGGTGGATGCACATTCAAAGTGGCCAGAGGTAATAAAAATGTCCTCAACCACCACAGAAAAAACTATCAATGTCTTACGAACCATATTCGCCAGAAATGGGCTGCCTGAACAGATTTGCTCCGACAATGGACCACAGTTTGTGTCTGAAGAGTTCCGGAGGTTCTTAAAGAACAATGGTGCTAAGCATTACACATCCGCCCCATATCATCCAGCCACCAATGGATTGGCTGAGAGGTTCGTTCAAACATTCAAGAAGGCTATCAAGGCAATGTGTAATGAAGACATACCCCTACAACACAAGGTGGATAACTTCTTGTTTGCCTACCAGAATGCGACACATGCGGTTACCAACCAAACTCCAGCCATGATGTTCTTCAATCGAAGACTAAGATGCCGCTTGGATTTGGCTAAGCCAAACATCAGAAGAGATGTGGAGAACAGGCAGTTTCAGAATATGAATGAAAGGCCAACCAGGAGTTTCAAGATATGTCAACCAGTTTTGGCCCGGGACTACCGCACAGAGAAATGGCAGCCAGGAACGATCTGCACACGGCAAGGACCTCTAATGTATACCGTGGACGTTGGAGAGAGCATTGTAAGACGCCATGCTGACCAGATTCTAGAGTCACTGGAAAACGTCAAATCTACACCACAAACCTATACACCTGGTGATGAAACCGAAGTACCAATTGCATCTACCTCAGAATCGGTGATATTGGAAGCAGACGAACCAAACAACGACGTTGATCCCGAATCAACTTTGCCAGAAGAACCTGATACCCCAAAGAGGCGTTATCCGGACAGAATCAGGAAGCCTCCTCAAAGACTGAATTTATAATTGATTAACTTAAGCTAATGTATATAGCAACTGTAATTGTAAATATGTTATTTAATTATTAATCAAATGTTATGTACTGTTCAGCTAAAAGGGGAGGAATTGTAGTGTATGTACCTTGAAGAAGGAACTATATTCTGCAGCCCCTGTATACTGCAGTACCAGTCGTGACCACCCCTGTATATAAGCCTGTGCAGTAACTTTGTATAGTAGTTCCAGTTTTGTCTCCATTCAGTAAACACCTGTTATAACCAACTTCTGCAGTCCGTGTCTCAATTACACACGGACGTTATACCATTAGCACCTTAAGAGGGTGCCAATTGGGTCGCAAAGCAACTAGCACCCGGGCGCAGTGATGTTTGCGTCGCTCACAAAATTAACTAGATATTTTGCAGCGGTGCTAAACACTACTGCCACGATCTCCTGCGCTGGCAGATTGTGACGTCAGTCGAGTGCGCAATGCCCCGTTAGCACCCCGGACCATCTATTGAGTGGTGCCCCCTGCCTTACCGCCTGCCGCTAGCAACGACAGGTTGAGGGGAGCGTTTTCCTGTCAGAGAGGGACTAGGGGAGTGCTATTTAAAGGCGACCACTTCCTGACGTTTTTTGTCGGTGACATTTTTGCACCACGCATTCTGAGAGAAAGAGAGACAGACTTCTGGAGAGATTCAACACTGTGTGAAGGAGTTTTGAGTAATGAGCAGCACTTTGCAAGTTTATTTTGATTTGCCCTTCCTTGCTTCACCAGCGCTCTGAGGTAGCGCCTCGCTCCTCGGCTTTGCGCCTTAAGACAGGTGTGAAGCGCATGACTTAGCGCTCCAATCACCTCCGATAAAAAACAAGTTTGCTGTCGGAGGCGATAATTAGCGCCAAGCGCTAAACTTTGCACACGGCCGATAATGGCGCCCCCAAACGGGGCGATACTGAATTTTTTCCCCAATGTTTCCATTTGTGGGGAAGAGCATAACGAGAGGCCATCAATATAAGATAGTCACCAAGAAATCCAATAGGGAATTCAGAAGAAACTTCTTCACCCAAAGAGTGGTGAGAATGTGGAACTCGCTACCACGGGGAGTGGTTGAAGCGAATAGTATAGATGCATTTAAGGGGAGGCTAGACAAATATATGAGGGAGAAGGGAATAGAGGGTTATGCTGATAGATTTAGATGAGGAAAGAGGCGAGGAGGCTCGAGTGGAGCATAAACGCTGGCATGGACTGGTTGGGATGAATGGTCTGTTTCTGTGCTGTATAGCTTCACCTCACCCTCACAAACTTACCACTGCTGCATGCCTCACACACACATTTCACAGCTTGCACACAGTGTCAGCAATTCACCACGACAGGTATATCCCCCAAACATATTGCACCACACTCGCTGACACACTAACATTTCTCTTGCAGGAAAAGCTGGCTCACAACCGGCGCTAGCAGGACGTAACCATCGGGGGATAGCTATGCCTGCATAACCTGACCCTGATGGAGGAGACGGTGCTGGCCATTATTGGGAGGTGCATCACTGAGCCAGTGGCCAATGGCGGGGTTGAAAAAATACAAGATGCCAGTATCCTCATACGTAATCCTCCTTCTCACAACCCACTTCTCCCTCATCCCATAAATTCTTCTGATTTACAAGCAGCACATAGAAACATAGAAGCATAGAAACATAGAAGGTAGAAGCAGGAGTAGGCCATTTGGCCCCGCGAGCCTGCTCCGCCATTTAATGAGATCATGGCTGGTCATCCAAATTCAGTACCCTGTCCCTGCTATCTCCCCATAGCCCTTGATCCCTTTAGCCTTAAGAAATATATCTAACTCCTTCTTGAATATATTTAATGAATTGGGCTCAACTGCCTTCTGTGGTAGAGAATTCCACAGGTTCACCACTCTCTGGGTGAAGAAATTCCTCCTCATCTCAGTCCTAAATGGCTTACCCCTTATCTTTAGACTGTGACCCCTGGTTCTGGACTCCCCGGCCATCGGGATCATCCTTCCTGCATCTAGTCTGTCTAATCATGTTAGAATTTTATAAGTTTCAATGAGATCCCCTCTCAGTTTTCTAAACTCGAGCGAATATAAGCCTAATCGACCCAATCTCGCTTCATACTTCATTCCTGCCATCCCAGGTATCAGTCTGGTGAATCTTCGCTGCACTCCCTCCATGGCAAGAACACCCTTCCTCAGATAAGGCAACCAAAACTGCACACAGTACTCAAGGTGTGGTCTCACCAAGGCCCTGTACAACTGCAGCAAGACATCTTTGCTCCTGTACTCGAATCCTCTCGCTATGAAGGCCAACATACCATTTGCCTTCTTAACCGCCTGCTGCACCTGCATGCTTACCTTCAGCGACTGGTGCAAAAGAACACCCAGGTCTCATTGCACTTCCCCTTTCCCCAATCTATTGCCGTTCAGATAATAATCTGCCTTCCTGTTTTTGACACCAAAGTGGATAACCTCGCTATTATCCACATTATACTGCATCTGCCATGCATCTGCCCAATCACCCAACCTGTCCAAATCATACTGGAGTTTCTCTGCATCCTCCTCACAGCACACACGCCCACCCAGCTTTGTGTCGTCTGCAAACTTGGAGGTATTACATCTAGTTCCCTCGTCTAGATCATTAATATATATTGTGAATAGCTGGGGTCCTAGCACTGATCCCTGCGGTACCCCACTAGTCACTGCCTGCCACTCAGAAAAAGACCCATTTATTCCAACTATTTGCTTCCTGTCTGCCAACCAGTTCTCTATCCAAGTCAGTACCTTACCCCCAAACCCATGTGCTTTAACTTTGCACGCTAATCTCTTATGCGGGACCTTATCGAAAGCCTTCTGAAAGTCCAAATACACCACATCCATTGGTTTTCCCTTATCTATTCTACCAGTTACATCCTCAAAACATAGTGTAAACATGCACCTCGTCCTTTCTCCCCTTTCCTCACCAGCACCATACCCTTGCGCCTTTCTCCTTTCAGATACCAATAACTGAAACCTGGCCAAGGACTGGTGAAGGAACATAAACTAGAAGAGTACCAAGGCACTGGTGATGAAGGCACAGCATTGTCACTTGATTTCACACCCACAGCCACCAGCTCAGATACCAGATTTTAAGAACCTTGGCGGGACTGTGGCGGGCAACATTGGTGGTGGGTCCCAACCCCGCTGCTGACTCCATCCCGGCCTCTGAAATGGGTTTCCTTAGATTGGGCTTGTTAAGCTTGTCCAGCGGGCTTCCCGGCCAATTAGAGGAAGCGGGTCTGGTGATGTCATTTGATGACGCGTCATCAGCTGGTTTCCTTAAAGTGACCATGGCCAAATTTATGTTGACATTTGTGCTCTCAGTGTTCTACAGAATTGAGGTGCTCCAAACACTGACAATTACTGCACAAATGCACAGGGCTGCACCCAGGTTCTCCCATAACTCCCTCCATATGCTTATGCAGGGAGTCACAGCACACAGGGAGGTCTCTTCCCTTCCCATGAGCAGAAGAGACATGAATAGGAGATCAACACAGCCTGGTTGCACATTGCAGAGGAGGGCACAAGCAGTGATGTGGTCAGGAGGACCTGGGTGCAGTGGCGCAAATGTTTCAATGATCTCTGTAGATCACGAAATGTTAGTACAACGCCACACTCAACCTCATCCTGCTGTGCCTCTCATCACATCCCCATCACTCTGCCTTACCTATCATACTCCTGCTCATCTTTACTCACATCAACTTACCTTGCACCTCCACCCAGCCCTCTCTATCTACATTATCACATCCCCATCTCACTAGCCAACCCTTACAGTCACCTTCATCCTAGTGCAATCATACTAACTAACAACACACAAGGGTAGGCACTTGGGTGTTTTATCCAATGTTCATGTAAAGTTTCTGTTAATGCGGTGTCTAAACATTGAAATCTTTATTTTCAGCACTTTGCGTTCTTGGACAGATTTGTGTGCAGCTTTGGAAGTGGCTTAGTGAGTTGCAGTGAATGATGAGACATAACGATACCTACTGCAATGTTGATGAGTGTGAAAGGAATGGCTTGGGCATTGTAGGGATGCTTTATGGTGTTGGTGTGGGGTGGTGCCAACCTGGCGCATCATGTGGCAGCCAGGGTGTACAGCGTCAAGTGAATTAAATCTGGCCATGGTGAGGCCATCCCTGGCAGCAATGTGCTCAGGTGCTGATGCCCTCTGTCCTGTGCAACATCAGTTGATTGCGGAGAAGGTTGGTGTTGTTGCTGCTGCAGGTGTACCTGGTGCTGTGGGTACCCCTTGTCGCCCAGCAGCCACCATCTGGTGGTTCAAAGACTGAGGGGACAGCGACTGGCACATAATACAAGCATCGTGATGACACAAAACTAGGTGGGATTGTGAGTTGTGAGGAGGATGCAAAGATGTAAAGAGGCTTCAAGGCAACTTAGACAAGTTGACTGAGTGGGCAAATACATGGCAGATGCAGTATAATGTGGATAAATGTGAAGTTATCCACTTTGGCAGGAAAAACAGAGAGGCAGAGTATTATTTAAATTGTGATAAATTGGGAAATGTTGATGTACAAAGGGACCTGGGTGTCCTTGTACACCAGTCGCTGAAAGCAAACATGCAGGTGCAGCAAGCAGTTAGGAAGGCAAATGGTATGTTGGCCTTCATTGCAAGAGGATTTGAGTACAGGAGCAAGGATATCTTACTACAGTTATGAAGGGCTTTGGTGAGACCACACCTGGAGTACTATGTGCAGTTTTGGTCTCCTTACCTAAGAAAGGATATACTTGCTATAGAGGAAGTGCAGCGAAGGTTCACTAGGCTGATTCCTGGGATGGCAGGACTGTCGTATGAGGAGAGATTGGGTCGACTAGGACTGTATTCACTAGAGTTTACAAGAGTGAGAGGGGATCTCATTGAAACATATAAAATTCTGACAGGGCTAGACAGACTGGATACAGGGCTAGACAGACTGGCTGCAGGGAGAATGTTTCCCCTGGCTGGGGGGTCTAGAAAGAGGGGTCACAGTCTCAGGATACAGGGTAGGACATTTAGGACTGAGATGAGGTGAAATTTCTTCACTCAGAGGGTGGTGAACCTGTGGAATTCTCTACCACAGAAGGCTGTGGAGGTCAAGTCAATGAATATATTTAAGAAGGAGATAGATAGATTTCTAGATGCAAAAGGCATCAAGGGGTATGGGGAGAGAGCGGGAATATGGTATTGAGATAGAGGATCAGCCATGATCATATTGAATGGCGGAGCAGGCTCGAAGGGCCAAATGGCCTACTCCTGCTCCTATTTTGCTATGTTTCTATGTTTCTTCCAGGATACTGGGCCTTCACCATCATGATGTGCTGAGCAATATCGCACACCAACTGTACATCTCAGCATTTAGATGCGGTGCCCGCAAAGCCGCGTACATGCAATCAATGGTGCTCTGCACCATAGGGAAGCCCGCTATCCTAGCAAAGCCAGGTGCACACTCCACTGGCTTATCTCTGGTCAGAGAGAAAACAATGAACTCCCCTCCCCTGTCACCTCTGTTATGCAGCAGTGGATGGTGTGAAAGGATCTCGAAGCGAAGAAATTCAGGGCCACGTTCACCTTCACGGCGACTGGCAGCACTATTCTTGCCCAGGTGTGAGGCTGAAGTCTGGTTGCAAGAGGTGGCAGAGTGCAGTGAGCACAACCTTCATAAAGCACAGATGCCTCGCACAATGCTCCTGGCTCAGGTTGAGGTAAGAGAATTGCTCTCGGAAGACCTTAAGTGGGTAAAGCCTCCTGTTGAGAGCCCTTCTCACCCTCCTCCTCCTCCTCCCTCTGTGAGCAGCTTGTCCTCTTCTTCGCTGCCTCTGCTCCATCTCCCTGTCATGCTGCAGGCCAAGGAGGATAACAACTAGAGCACCAATGACTGGGGGCAAGTGGTCTGTCTAGAAACCTTCAAGTCAGAACCAAGGCCTCCTCCACTTGTAGCACCATACCCTGTCACCTCAAAAACTTTAAATAACTTTAGAAAGTTGCAAAGACTTCCACAAACTTACACAGAGCCAGTAGAAATCAATCAGCAATTCAAATTAGTGGTTGCTGATCCCTTTAAATATCACTGTTGTGGGGTCCTTGCTGCTGCTGAACCCATGTTTAGCTGTGTGAGGTTACGAAAGGGGATTAGGTCCAGCGTTGGGGCCAAAAATAACAGCGCTGAAGTCAAATCAAGGTTGCACACTGATTGATGCCAAAATCTGCATAATCTATATACTTCCAGTGGACGCTCCGCCCGCCTGCCCTGTCGCTTTCATGACGATGGCATCCAGTGTGGCATGCACCAGACGTGTTCGCGTGCAGTGCGGATGTCATATTTGTAAAAAAAAACGGCAACCAGAGCACTGGAAAATTAGGTGCTACGTAGCAGAATTTTTAGCCCCAAGTTTGAATGAAGTAAAACATTTCCAGGGAATTCTTCAACCTGAAGGATGTTTGGATATGCAATGAGTTGTGTACACGTCTGTGTAGAATTTGTAAAGGGGTCTGTGCAGCATTTGTACAGAAGTCTGTGGAGAATTTGGACTGAAGTCTGTCTGGAATTTGTATAAAAGTCAGTGTAGAATTTTTACTGAGTTCTTTGTAGAAACTGTGCTGAAGTCTGCTAAGAATTTCTATAGACGCATGTGTAGAACTTCTACAGAATCCTGCGTAGAATTTGTACAGAACTCTGTGAAGAATTTGTACATAAGTCTGTGTAGAATTTGTACAGAATTCTGTCTAAAATTTGTACAGAAGTCTGTGTAGAATTTGTACAGAAGTCTGTGTAGAATTTGTACATAGGTCTGTGTAGAATTTATACAGAAGTCTGTGAAGAATTTGTACAAAAGTCCGTGTAGAATTTGTATAGCAGTCTGAGTAGAATTTGTACAGAAGCCTGTGAAGAATTTGTACAGAAGTCTGTGTAGAATTTGTACTGAGGTCTGTGTAGAATTTGTATAGAAGTCTGTGTAGAATTTGTACTGAGGTCTGTGTAGAATGTGTATAGAAGTCATGGTAGAATTTGTACAGAAGTGTGTGTATAATTTGTACTTAAGTCTGTGTAGTATTTTCTACTAAAGTCCGCATAGAATTTGTACTGAGGTCTGTGTAGAATTTGTACTGAGATCCATGTAGAATTTCTATAGAAGTCTGTGTAGAAATTGTATTGAAGTCGGTGTAGAATTTGTAAAGGATACTGTGCAGCATTTGTACAGAATTTTGTGTAGAATTTGTACAGAAGTCTGTGTAGAAATTGTACTGAGGACTGTGTAGAACTTGTACTGATGTCTGTGTAGAATTTGTACTGAGGTCTGTGTAGAATTTGTATAGAAGATTATGTAGACTTTGAACTGAAGTATGTGTAGAATTAGTACAGAAGTCTGTGTAGAAATAGTATAGAAGTCTGTGTAAATTTAGTATAGAAGTCTGTGTAGAATTTGTACAAAAGTCTGTCTGGAATTTGTTTTGAAGTCTGTGTAGAATTTGTAATGAACTCTGTGTAGAATTTCTTTAGAAGTCTGCGTTGAATTCGTATAGAAATCTGTGTAGAATTTTTACAAAATTCTGTCTGGAATTTGTACAGAAATCTGTGTAGAATTTGTACAGAAGTCTGCTTAGAATTTGTACAGATCTGTGTAGAATTTGCACAGGAGTCTGTGTAAAATTTGTGATGAAGTTGGTGCAGAACGTGTATAGAAGTCTGTGTCGAATTTGTATTGATGTCTGTGTAGAATGTTTACTGTGGTCTGTGTAGAATTTGAACTGAAGTCCGCGTAGAAATTGTACAGAAGTCTGTGAAGAATTTGTACTGAGGACTGTGTAGAACTTGTACTGAGATCCATGTAGAATTTCTATAGAAGTCTGTGTAGAAATTGTATTGAAGTCAGTGTAGAATTTGTAAAGGATTCTGTGTAGCATTTGTACAGAATTTTGTGTAGAATTTGTACAGAAGTCTGTGTAGAATTTGTACTGAGGACTGTGTAGAACTTGTACTGATGTCTGTGTAGAATTTGTACTGAGGTCTGTGTAGAATTTCTATAGAAGTCAGTGTAGAATTTGTAATGGATTCTGTGTAGCATTTGTACAGAATTCTGTGTATAATTTGTACAGAAGTACGTGAAGAATTTGTACAGAGGTCAGGGTAGAATTTCTACTGAGGTCAGTGTAGAATTTCTACTGAGGTTCATGTAGAATTTGTATAGAAGTCTGTGTAGAATTTGTACTGAGGCCCATGTAGAATTTGCACAGAAGTCTGTGTAGAATTTATACTGAGGTCTGTGTAGAATTTGTACTGAGGTCTGTGCAGAATTTGTACTGAATTCTGTGAGGAATTTGCACTGAGGACTGTGTAGTTTTTGTACTGAGGTCTGTGTTGAATGTTCTACTAAAGTCTGTGTAGACTTTAAACTGAAGTATGTGTAGAATTTGTACAGAAGTCTGTTGAGAATTGTATAGATGTGTGCCTGGAATTTTTTCAGAGGTCTGTGTAAATTTTGTATAGAAGTCTGTGTACAATTTGTGTAAAAGTCTGTGTCGAATTTGTACAAAAGTCTGTCTGGAATTTGTTCTGAAGTCTGTGTAGAATTTTTAATGAACTCTATGTAGAATTTCTTTAGAAGTCTGTGTTGAATTCGTATAGAAGCCTGTCTGGAAATTGTACAGAAATCTGTGTAGAATTTGTACAGAAGTCTGCTTAGAATTTGTACAGAAGTATGTTTAGAATTTGTTTAGATCTGTGTAGAATTTGCACAGAAGTCTGTGTAGAATTTGTGATGAAGTTGGTGCAGAACTTGCATAGAAGTCTGTGTCGAATTCGTATTGATGTCTGTGTAGACTGTCTACTGAGGTCTGTGTAGATTTTGAACAGAAGTCTGCGTAGAAATTGTACAGAAGCCTGTGAAGAATTTGTACTGAGGACCGTGTGGAACTTGTACTGAGGTCTGTGTAGAATTTGTACTGAGATCCATGTAGAATTTCTATAGAAGTCTGTGTAGAAATTGTATAGAAGTCAGTGTAGAATTTGTGAAGGATTCTGGGTAGCATTTGTACAGAATTCTGCGTCGAATTTGTACAGAAGTCTGTGTAGAATTTGCGCAGAAGTATGTGAAGAATTTCTACAGAGGTCAGGGTAGAATTTGTACTGAGGCCTGTGTAGAATTTGTACTGAGGTCTGTGTAGAATTTGTATTGCAGTCTGAGTAGGATTTGTACAAAAATCTGTGTATAATTTGTACTTATGTCTGTGTAGTATTTACTACTAAATTCTCCGTAGAATTTCTACTGAGGTCTGAGTAGAATTTGTATAGCAGTCTGAGTAGATTTTGTACAGAAAACTGTGTATAATTTCTACTTAAGTCTGTGTAGTATTTTCTTCTAATGCCTGCGTAGAATTTACACAGAGATCTGTGTTGAAATTGTACAAAACACTGTAGAATTTGTACAGAAGTCTGTGTAGAATGTGTGCAGAAGTCTGTTTAGAATTTGCACAGAAGTCTGTTGAGAATTTGTACAGGCTTCTGCCTAGAACTTGTTCTGAAGTCTGTGTAGAATTTGTATAGAATTCTGCGTAGATTTTGTATATAAGACTGTGTAGAAATTGTATAGAAGTATAGAAGTCTGCGCAGAATTTGTACAAAAGTCTGTGGATAATTTTTACAGAATCCTGTGAAGAATTTTTACTGAGGTCTGTGTAGACTTTGAACTGAAGTCTGTGTAGAATTTGTATAGAAGTCTGTGCAGAATTAGTATAGAAGTCTGTGTAGAATTTGTACAGAAGTCTGTGAAGAATTTGTACAGAAGTCTGCGTAGAATTTGTACAGAAGTCTGTGTAGAATTTGTACTGAGGTCTGTGTAGAATTTGTATAGAAGTCTGTGTAGAATTTGTACTGAGGTCTGTTTAGAATGTTTATAGCAGTCATGGTAGAATTTGTACAGAATTGTGTGTATAACTTGTACTTAAGTCTGTGTAGTATTTTATACTAAAGTCTGTGTCGAATTTGTACTGAGGTCTGTGTTGAATATGTACAAAACACTGTGTAGAATTTGTGCTGAATTATGTGAAAAATTTGCACTGAGGACTGTGTAGAATTTGTACTGAGGTCTATGTAGAATTTGTATAGAAGACTATGTAGACTTTGAACTGAAGTATGTGTAGAATTAGTACAGAAGTCTGTGTAGAAATAGTATAGAAGTCTGTGTAAATTTTGTATAGAAGTCTGTGTAGAATTTGTACAAAAGTCTGTCTGGAATTTGTTTTGAAGTCTGTGTAGAATTTGTAATGAACTCTGTGTAGAATTTCTTTAGAAGTCTGTGTTGAATTTGTATAGAAATCCGTGTAGAATTTTTACAAAATTCTGTCTGGAATTTGTACAGAAATCTGTGTAGAATTTGTACAGAAGCCTGCTTAGAATTTGTACAGATCTGTGTAGAATTTGCACAGAAGTCTGTGTAAAATTTGTGATGAAGTTGGCACAGAACGTGTATAGAAGTCTGTGTCGAATTCGTATTGATGTCTGTGTAGAATGTCTACTGTGGTCTGTGTAGAATTTGAACTGAAGTCCGCGTAGAAATTGTACAGAAGTCTGTGAAGAATTTGTACTGAGGACTGTGTAGAACTTGTACTGAGGTCTGTGTAGAATTTCTATTGAAGTCTGTGTAGAAATTGTGTAGAAGTCAGTGTAGAATTTGTAAAGGATTGCTGAGCCCTCACAGGCTCACAAACCCAGAGGACACCCAACAAAGATGTTGAAGCAGGAGCAGCATGAAAGTGAGCAAGGTGCCCCCACATCTGCTGAAGCCACAGGGGAAGCACCACATAGAAGCACGCGTAAGAGGAAGATAAAGCACAATTAGTCACAAGGGTAGTCACTTGGGTGTTCTATTCTGTTGTCTTCAATTTTTGCCATTGTCATCCTTTTGTGCTTTGATTAAACAGAAGTGATGGCAAACAGTTGAAGTTCTGGACTATGTGATCTGGGAAATGGAAGTTGCACATTGAGGGCTATGGGCAACTTACCTTTGTAATGATGGTCATCCACGGCCTGTAAACCCTTTGTTGGGTGTATCTCCTGCGACAACGTGCAGCCCTGCACTGACGCCTTCTGCCCTGTGCAGCATCAGGTGGCTGAGCAGGAGGTTGGCGCTCCTGCTGTTGGCGCTGCTGTTGTGCCTGGTTCTGTTGTTGCTGCGGCTGCTCTTCCTCCGAATCTGAGGACCAGGATGAAAGGAAATAAATGGTTCCCATGCTGCTGGTAGACATCTCAGTTGAGGAAGCACTCAGTCAATGTGGGGACAGGGTTTTCCCAGGAGGTCACAATGGAGATGGATCTCAGCTTCACCACTTCCAAGATCAGTAGACCTGCAAAAAGTTTTCCAAGACCTGAAAAAACAAAGTTCTGCCATCTGCAAATGAGCTTTGTTGAGAGCTCCGTTTTTATGCTGGAGCTGCTGCTGTGAAGAAGGCAGCCACTTGTGAACCTGCCACAATCAGCTGGGAACGGTGTGGAACATGCAGAAAAAGTGGTAAAATCTAAAACCGCTGTCAAAATAGCATTATCCAGGCAGTTAACAAGTAGTTAACTGCCTTAAGGGCTTATCCCGCCGCTTGGTGGCGGGACCGATCGGGAGTCTGGGAGGCCGCCTTTGGAAAAGTTGCACGGAGACGGGTTGACGGTGGGATCAGAACCCGCCATCAATATTTGTGATTTTACCACCTGACCCGCCTCCAAACTCGCCCTCTGAGTGCTGGCAAAATTGAGCCCTATGCCTCGATTTATGAAGCCCAGTATCCCGTATGCATTTTTTAACTGCTTTCTCAACCTGTCCTGCCACCTTCAATGATTTGTGTACATGTACCTCCAGGTTTCTTTGTTCATGCGCCCCCTTTAGAATTGTACCCTTTAGTTTACATTGCCTCTCCTTGTTCTTCATACCAAAATGTATCACTTTGCATATTTCTGCATTAAATTTCATCTGCCACATGTTCGCTCATTTCACCAGCCTGTCTATGTCTTCTTGAAGTCTATCACTATCCTATTCACTGTTCACTAAACCTCCAAGTTTTGTGTCATCTGCAAATTTTGAAATTGTGCCCTGTACACCCAAGTCCAAGTCATTGGCCCAGAAATTCCGTTCGCAGCGGAGGGCTGCAATTTGGAAAAATCTCCGCCTGGACCAGAGGGCTCCCAGGAGGTGCATAATTCCGTTGCTGTGCCTCTTCAAACTGCCGGTGTGCAGGGCACACGTATCCCAGGGTGCAGCTAGTTCGCAGTGTCCCTGGGATCACGTGGGCGATGGGGAGCCAATCAGAGCAGGGAATCTCCATTCATAGATTTGACAGGAAGATCTGTCAAATCTATGAATAGAGATCAGCCCCAAAACATAAGTAAATCTTCAAATAATTTTTTTTTAATCACATTTTTAAAATGACTATAAATTACATAAATTAACTATTTTAAACAAAAATTTAAATTTTTGAAAAAAATGATTCAAGTTTTTAACAGGGCTAAAAATAAACTTACCTTTCTTTAAAGTATTTTAAAATGATAAATCAGTGGAAAAATTTTTTTTTTTTTACTTTCTTCACCTCTTAGCCTGGTAAAAGCAGGCCTTACACAGCTATTTCAGACTTACCTGTACTGAAGCAACTGTGGAAAAAGAATGAAAGTTTCAGCTGTACGCGCTGCCTCTCCAGTGCAGGCATTTGTCCTGTCAAGCCCTTTCTTCACAGAACGGAAGTCCGGTTTCCAGCGCATGCCTAAAACCCGCACTCCGTTGGCCCTGCGGGTGAGTACACAGCGCGTACACACCCATAGGGAACGGAATTTATGGGCCATTAATATATATCAAGAAAAGCAGTGGTCCTCGCACCAACCCCTGGAGAACACCACTGTATACCTTCCTCCAGTCCAAAAAAAATGTTCACCACTACTCTCTGTTTCCTGTCACTTAGCCAATTTCGTATCCATGCTGCCACTGTCCCTTTTATTCCATGGGCTTCAACTTTGCTGGTAAGCCTATTATGTGGCACTTTGTCAAATACCTTTTGGAAGTCCATATACACCACGTCAATTGCATTGCCCTCATCAACCCTCTCTGTTACATCATCAAAAAACTCAATCAAGTTAGTTAAACATGATTTGCCTTTAACAAATCTGTGCTGGCTTTCCTTAAATAAACTACACTTGGCCAAGTGACTGTTAACTTTGTCCTTATTATTATTTCCAAAAGCTTCCCCACTACCAAGGTTAAATTGACTGGCCTGTAGTTGCTGGGTTTATCCTTACACCCTTTTTTGAACAATGGTGTAACATTTGCAATTCCCAAGTCCTCTGGCACCACCCCCATATCTAAGGAGGATTGGAAGATTATGGTGAGTACCACCGCAATTTCCTCCTTAACCTCCCTTAGCATCCTAAGATGCATCCCATCTGGTCCTGGTGACTTATCAACTTTAAGTTCAGACAGCCTTTCTAGTACCTCCTCTTTATCAATTTTTATCTCATCCAGTAACTCCACTACCTCCTCTTTCACTGTGACTTTGGCAGCATCTTCTTCCTTGGTGAAGACAGATGTAAAGTACTCATTTAATACCTCAGCCATACCCTCTGACTCCATGCATAGGTCTCCTTTTTGGTCCCTAATCAGCCCCACCCCTCCTCTTACTACCCATTTACTAGTTAATGCCTATAGAAGACTTTTTATTCCCTTTTATGTTAGCTGCCAATCTATTCTCATACTCTCTTTGCCCCTCTTATTTTCTTTTTCACTTCCCCTCTGAACTTTCTATATTCAGTCTGATTCTCACTTGTATTCTCAACCTGACATCTGTCATACACACCCTTTTTCTGCTTCATCTTGCTCTCTATCTCTTTTGTCATCCAGGGAGCTCTGGCTTTAGTTGCCCTGCCTTTCCCCCTAGTGGGAATGTGCCTCGACTGTACCTGAACCATCTCTTCATTAAAGGCAGCCCATTGTTCAATTACAGTTTTGCCTGCCAATCTTTGATTCCAATTTACCAGGGCCAGATCCGTTCTCAACCCACTGAAATTTGCCTTCCTCCAATTAAGCATTTTTACTCTAGATTGCTCCCTGTCCTTTTCCATAGCTAATCTAAACCTTATGATACTATGATCACTGTTCCCTAAATGTTCCACTACTGACACTTGCTGCACTTGCCCCACCTCATTTCCCAGAACCAGATCCAGCAATGCCTCCTTCCTCATTGGGCCGGACACATACTGATCAAGAAAGTTCTCCTGAACACACTTCAGAAATTCTTTCCCCTCTCGGCCCTTTACACTATTATTATCCCAGTCTATATTAGGATAATTGAAGTCCCCCATTGTTATTACTCTATAATTCTTGCACCTCTTTGTAATTTCCCTGCAAATTTGCCCCTCCATATCTTTCCCACTAGTTGATGGCCTATGGAGTACACCTTGTAGCGTATTGCACCTCTCTTATTTCTTAACTCTGACCAAATAGATTCTGTCCTTGACCCCTCCAGTACATTGTCTCTCTCCAACACTGTAGCATTCTCCTTCACCAATACTGCCACCCCACCTCCTTTCTGTCCTTCCCTATCTTTCCTGAACACCTTATATTCATGAAAATTTAAAATCAAATCCTGCCCTTTTTGAGCCAGGTCTCTGTTATTGCCACAACATCATATTCCCATGTGGCTATTTGTGCCTGCAGCTCTCCCAATGTTATTTACCACGCTTTGTGCATTTACACACATGCATTATAAACCTGTCTTAGACCTTCTTTTATTCTCTCTTAAGCTGACCCCACCTAATACCTTACTATTTGTTACTTTAGTGCTATCTGTCTCTCCCCATCCTTTGTGTTGATTTCTTCTGGCTGTTGCTATGATTCTACAATTGCTTGGTGCTTTCTATAGTTGTTTCAAGTAGCAAAGGTCTACAGGGAGTGATGTGGCAGGTTTTGAGGGACCTTCTCCTAACTTCAAGGCTTCTGCACAAGCCACTTGCTACCAAACATGGGTGCACTATTAGAAATTCCCCTTGGAATGCAGCATGATTTGGAGAATTAACAGAGGCCACACAAAACAGGACCTGCTGCTGGAAGAAGGCAGAGGTAGAGTATAAATACAGGAGCCTTTGAGTGTAGTCAGCACTGAGTGCAGCAGCACAGAGTGAACAACTGCAAGTTTGGTAAGTGTGGGAGTTTGGTGAAGTGGGGGAAGGAGGTGCTTGCTTTTCTTAACTTCTCGCATAGAGCAGCGGCGGACCTGAGCGGGAGCAGACCGAGGCCCAAAACCAGGATTAAAAGCAGCAACAGACCTGCATCAACAAGAGAAAACGGCAGTGTGACATTACATGTAAGACAGGTAAGTGATTGATAGTGACTGTGGGCTAAGTTTTAAGTTAACATATAACATATAACTAAATTTTAAAAACTAAACTTAATTTAATTAATTTAATAAACTAAACGAGGTAAATAATTTGATTAATACTAAACTAATTAATTAAACAAATAAAATAATGGGAGAACAGGAGATGTGTTGCTGCTTCAATATGTGGGAGCTTGTAGACATTTTTGTCCAGGGGCGACTACATCTGTGGTAAGTGTCTGCGGCTCGAGGAACTTTGGCTCTGAGTAGAGGAGCTGGAGTCCGAGCTGCAGACATTGCGAGACATCAGGGAGGGAGAAAGTTACCTGGACCTTTTGCTCCAGGAGGCAGCCACACCCCTTAGATTATATACTTTAGAATTGACACGTGATCAGGGACAGGAGGGTGTGACTGTGAGTGAGGCAGGTACGGGGATCCAGGAGGTACTATTGCAGGAGCCTCAGTCCCAATAGATTCGACGTTCTTGCAACCTTTGTGGACCAGTGCAGGGACTGCAGGGAGGACGAGCAAACTGACCACGGCACCATGGTACAGGAAGCCGTTCAAGTGGGGGGAGTAAAAAGGAAGGTGGTTGTAGTAGGTGACAGTATAGTTAAGGGGATAGGCACTGTTCTCTGCAGCCAGGAGCGTGAGTCCTGAAGGCTATGTTGCCTACCCAGTGCCAGTGTAAAGGACATCTCCTCTGGGCTGGAGAAGAGCTTGGAGTGGGAGGGCGAGGATCCAGTTGTCGTGGTCCATGTAGGTATCAACGACATAGGTAGGATAAAGAAAGAGGTTCTGCTGAGAGAGTTTGAGCAGCTAGGGACTAAATTAAAAAGCAGAACCACAAAGGTCATAATCTCTGGATTATTACCGGAGCCACGAGCAAATTGGCATAGGGTCAATAGGATCAGGGAGATGAATGCATGGCTCAAAGATTCGTGTGGGAGAAGTGGGTTCATGGGGCACTGGCACCAGTACTGGGGAAAGAGAGAGCTGTTCCGTTGGGATGAAATACACCTGAGCCATGCTGGGACAAGAGTTCTAGCGAATCGAGTAACTAGGGAGGTAGATGGGGCTTTAAACTAAATAAGGCGAGGGGAGGGTCCTGGTGGAGAGAAATCTAGAATGCTAAAGAGAAAAGACAAGGAAGCAATGCAGGAAAGTGATTGGGGTAAGGATAACCAGATTGTGTCAGGAAGGGACAGAGCGTACAAACAAAGGAGTGCACTAACAAATAGGGTCCGGGTAAGAAAAAATGGTAATAAGACAGATAGGGCCATAGTACAAAAAAATGTTAAGATGTCTAAAAATGTTAAAAAGACAAATCTAAAGGCACTGTATCTGAATGCACAAAGCATTTGTAATAAGGTAGATGAATTAACAGCACAAATAGATGTAAACGGATGCGATATAATTGCAATTACGGAGACATGGCTGCAGGGTGACCAAGGCTGGGAACTGAATATGCAAGGACATTCGATATTTAGGAAGGACAGGCAAAAAGGAAAAGGAGGTGGGATGGCATTGTTAGTAAAGGATGAAATCAGAGCAATAGTGAGAAAGGATATTGGCTCAGAAAATCAAGATGTAGAATCAGTCTGGGTAGAGCTAAGAAGCACCAAGGGGCAGAAAAAATTGGTGGGAGTTGTCTATAGGCCTCCAAACAGTAGTGGTAATGTAGGGGATGGCATCAAACAGGAAATTAGAGATGCATGTAACAAGGGTACTACAGTAATCATGGGTGACTTTAATCTACATATAGACTGGCCAAACCAAATTAGCAATAATACTGTGGAGGATGAATTCCTGGAGTGTGTACGAAATTATTTTTTAGATCAGTACGTTGAGGAGCCAACTAGAGAACAGGCTATCCTAGATTGGGTATTGTGCAATGAGAAGGAGTTAATTAATAATCTTGTTGTGTGGGGTCCTTTAGGGAAGAGTGACCATAACATGATAGAATTCTTCATTAAAATGGAAAGTGAAGAAATCCAATCCAAAACTAGGGTCCTAAATCTAAACAAAGGAAACTATGAAGGTATGAGGAGTGAGTTGGCTATGATAGATTGGGGAGCTTCATTAAAAGGCATGACGGTGGATAGGCAATGGCTAACATTTAAGGAATGAATGCATGAATTGCAAGAGTTATACATTTCATTCTGGCACAAAAACACAAAAGGAAAAGCAGCCCAACCATGGCTAACAAAAGAAATTAAGGATAGTATTAGGTTTAAGGAAGTCATATAAAGTTGCTAGAAAAAGTAGCAAGCCTGAGGATTGGGAGCAGTTTAGAGTTCAGCAAAAAAGGACCAAGAGATTGATTAAGAAGGGAAAAATAGAGTATGAGAGTAAACTTGCAAGGAACATAAAAGCGAATTGTAAAAGCTTCTACAAGTATGTAAAAAGAAAAAGATTAGTGAAGACAAATGTAGGTCCCTTACAGTCAGAAACGGGAGAATTTATAATGGGGAGCAAGGAAATGGCAGAGCAATTAAACAAATAATTTGGTTCTGTCTTCACGGAAGAGGAAACAAATAACTTCCCAGAAATGCCAGGGAACCAAGGGTCTAGTGAGAAGGAGGAATTAAGGGAAATTAGTATTAGTAAAAAAATACTGCTGGAGAAATTAATGGGACTGAAAGCTGATAAATCCCCAGGGCCTGATAATCTGCATCCCAGAGTACTAAAAGAAGTAACCATGGAAATAGTGGATGCATTGATTGTCATCTTCCAAAATTCTATAGATTATGGAACAGTTCCTGCAGATTGGAGGGTAGCAAATGTAACCCCACTATTTAAAAAAGGAGGGAGAGAGAAAACAGGGAAATACACACCGGTTAGCCTAACATCAGCAGTAGGGAAAATGCTAGAGTCTATGATAAAGGATGTGATTACAGGACACTTAGAAAATATCAAAGAGATTAGACAAAGTCAACATGGATTTATGAAAGGGAAATCGTGTTTGACAAATCGACTGGAGGTTTTTGAGGACGTAACTTGTAGAATAGATAAGAGAGAACCAGTGGATGTAGTGTATTTGGATTTTCAGAAGGTCTTTGATAAAGACCCACATAAGAGGTTAGTGTGCAAAATTGGGGGTAATATACTGGCATGGATTGAAAATTGGTTAACAGACAGGAATAAATAGGTCTTTTTCGGGGTGGCAGGCGGTGACTAGTGGGGTACCGCAGGGATCAGTGCTTGGGCCATAGAAACATAGACATAGAAGATAGGAGCAGGAGTAGGTCATTCGGCCCCTCGAGCCTGCTCCGCTATTCAATGCGATCATGGCTGATCATCCAAATTCAGTACCCGGTCCCTCCTTTCTCCCCCATACCCCTTGATCCCTTTAGCCTTAAGAAATATATCCAACTCCTTCTTGAATATATTAATGAATTGGCCTCTACTGCCTTCTGTGGTAGAGAATTCCACAGGTTCACCACTCTCTGGGTGAAGAAATTCCTCCTAATTTCTGTCCTAAATGGCCTACCTCTTATCCTTAGACTGTGACCCCTGGTTCTGGACTCCCCGACCATCCGGAACATCCTTCCTGCATCTAGTCTGTCCAGTCCTGTCAGAATTTTATAAGTTTCAATGAGATCCCCTCTCATTCTTCTAAACTCCAGCGAGTACAAGCCCAATCGACCCAATCTCTCCTCATACGTCATTCCTGCCATCCCAGGTATCGGCCTGGTGAATCTTCGCTGAACTCCTTCCATGGCAAGAACATCCTTCCTCAGATAAGGCGACCAAAACTGCACACAATACTCAAGATGTGGTCTCACCAAGGCCCTGTACAACTGCAGCAAGACATCCTTGTTCCTGTACTCAAACCCTCTCGCTACGAAGGCCAACATACCATTTGCCTTCTTAACCGCCTGCTGCACCTGCATGCTTACCTTCAGCGACTGGTGCACAAGGACGCCCAGGTCTCATTGCACTTCCCCTTCTCCCAATCTATTGCCATCAGATAATAATCTGCCTTCCTGTTTTTGCCACCAAAGTGGATAACCTCATGTTTATCCACGTTATATTGCATCTGCCATGCTTCTGCCCAATCACCCAACCTGTCCAAATCATCCAGGAGTTTCTCGGCTTCCTCCTTACCGCACACACGCCCACCCAGCTTTGTGTCATCTGCAAATTTGGAGATATTACATCTAGTTCCCTCGTCTAGATCATTAATATATATTGTGAATAGCTGGGGTCCAAGGACCGATCCCTGTGGTACCCCACTAGTCATTGCCTGCCACTCGGAAAAAGAGCCGTTTATTCCAACTCTTTGCTTTCTGTCTGCCAACCAGTTCTCTATCCAAATCAATACCTTGCCCCCAATCCCATGTGCCTTAACTTTACACGCTAATCTCTTATGCAGGACCTTATCGAAAGCCTTCTGAAAGTCCAAATACACCACATCCACTGGTTCTCCCTTATCTATTTTACCAGTTACATCCTCAAAAAATTCCAGTAGATTAGTCAAGCACGATTTACCTTTTGTAAATCCATGTTGATTTTGTCTGATCCTGTCACTGTTTTCCAAGTGCTCTGCTATTACATCTTTTATAATGGACTCTAGCATTTTCCCCACTACCGATGTCTGTAATTCCCCGTTTTCTCTCTACCACCTTTTTTGAATAGTGGGATAACATTAGCTACCCTCCAATCCATGGGTACTGTTCCAGATTCCATCGAATGTTGGAAGCTGATCAGCAATGCATCTACTATTTCTAGGGCCACTTCCTTAATTACCCTAGGATATACATTATCAGGCCCAGGGGATTTATCGGCCTTCAATCCCATCAATTTCCCTAACACCATTTCCCTACAAATACTGATTTCTTTCAGTTCCCCCCTTTCATCAGACCCTATGTTCCCCGACATCTCTGGGAGGTTATTTGTGTCTTCCTTTGTGAAGATAGAACCAATATATGTATTGAATTGGGAAGCCATTTCTTTGTTCCCCATTATAAATTCCCCTGATTCTGACTGCAAGGGACCTACGCTTGACTTCACCAATCTTTTTCTCTTCTCATATCTATAAAAGCTTTTACAGTCAGTTTTTATGTTCCCTGAAAGCTTACTCTCATACTCTATGTTCCCCTTCTTAATTAATCCCTTTGTCCTCCTTTGTTGAATCCTAAACTGCTCCCAATCCTTAGGTTTACTGCTTTTTCTGGCCAATTTATATGTCCTCTCCTTGGATCTTATGCTATCCCTAATTTCCCTTGTTAGCCACGGTTGAGTCATATTTTTTGTTTTATTTTTTTGCCAAACTGGGATGAACAAATTCTATAGTTCATCCATGCGGTCTTTGAATGGTTGCCATTGCCTATCCACCGTCAACCCTTTGAGTGACATTCCCGAATCAATCCTACCGTACTCGCGCCTCAGACCATTGTAGTTTCCTTTATTTAAATTGAGGACCCTAGTCTCTGAGTCAACAACTTCATTCTCCATCTTAATGAAGAATTCGATCATATTATGATCACTCCGACCCAAGGGGCCTCGTACAACAAGATTGCTAATTAATCCTTTCTCGTTACATAATACCCAGTCTAAGGTGGCCTGATCTCTGGTTGGTTCCTCTACATATTGGTCCAGGAAACCATCCCGTAAACACTCCAGGAATTCCTCCTCCATAGTATTGTTACTAATTTGGTTTGATGTAAGCCCCCAAAGTGTGGACTAAGTGATATACAAAGTCGACAGCACTGGCTTGTTGTAAGAAAGACAGACCCAATAATTGAAGTAAAAATGGTTTATTCAGGCCTGGGGAGCTATGGCTCTTGCGTCCCAACACAAGGCTCCAACTCCACCGAATCTCTTGAGGTTCACACAGTTATACAAAAATTAAGGCCCTGCCCTAAAGGTGGGGATAAGCTTATTAGCATATACAGAATTATAGTTAAATTGTAATTATAAAACCGTGACATTACATTCTTCCAGTCGCTTACAAATCTCACATTTCGTCATCAGTTGGTCCCGTTACTTTCTCATGACCCTGGGCCTCAACTTTATTACTTTACGATCGTCCATTTGCTGTTGTCAGATGGCTTGGTCTTTTTAAGTATTTCTCTAAGATAGTAGATCTTTCCAAAGCGGGCAATCCGCAGACTTTCTGTCTCTCTCTCTTGTGTTATTTCTACAGAGCAAAAACACTTTAGTCAGTTTAAAGAATAGAACCCTGTTGAGCTTCACACTAACAGACCCTTAAGTGCATAGGTGTCGACTCGCGTGGCCGAACCCATATATCTCTCCCTCTTTCTAAGGGTTTGTTTTGACAGTTTTAATCTCTCAGCAGTTAACCCGTAGTCCTGTTTAAACCTTATCTGGGTTTATACAACTTTTACAGACTTCTATTGTTCAACTCAGAGCACGAATTAACCTATTCCCTCCATTTTGTATATTGGTGTTACAGATGAATCCTGGTTTGTTTTACCTTATTAAATCCAATTTTTAATATCTTACTTCAGTCCCCCCTTTTGACCTTTGGACAATTGCTCCAAACAGGTCAACATGTATTTCCACTTCCTGGTGTCTGCCAGAGCATGCACTCCCTGGCCTTCTACCAGTTTAGGTTATACATGTGCATATATCTTATCAATTTGGAGGCCGACTTCCCCCTTTGTGGTATGGTGGTCTTTACTTTACGGTGGTCTTTCCTTTAGGGTGGGCTTTCCTTTATGCACTCCGTCCGGTGTAACCATTCCCGGGGCCCCTTAGACCCTACACTAATGGTTGAGGCTTTTCTGCTCAAGCCTGTCCCTCATTCCCACGTGGGGTGTGTGACGGGCCAATTCGAGACTGTCATCACACACCAATCCTCATTCACCACCCTCCTTCTGCCACCCTCCTTCTGCCACCTCCATCTTACGGTTGGCCGGCCCGGTCTTTAATTACCATGCCCAATCAATCCCATATAATTTCAGGGCTTCCCATTGCGTCTTACACCATTTGCCTTGGAGAGGCAGGGGAGTTGTCCATTCTTAACATCGCTACCTGCCCCTCCTCAGGCTCTACTTCTTTCACCGCACCAATTTCGGCCTTACTCATTCTGGCACAAAGGCACTGGAGAAATAAAAATACACAATATATCAGAATAACAATCAAGAGGAATATCATTATGCCTTTTACCACCGAGGCGCCCAAAGTCCCCGACCATCCTGATCCCCAATTATCAAAATATGAGGAAGTGGGGGGGCCTCTAGTTTTCCTGGCCACCTCCTGGATGTGATTGGCGAGATTTTCAATCTCTTCTGAGTTATCTGGGATGTATGTACAGCATGATGGCCCTATTAGAGCACACGTTCCTCCTTCTTTAGCTAATAAGTAGTCTAAGGCCATCCGGTTCTGCATTGATACAGTGCGCGTGGCCACCAGTTCCTCATTTATTGATCTGGCTATCCCGGCTGTATCATTGGCCACTTGTTCCAATAATGTATTTAATTGATCTGTTTCATGAAGGGCCCTGTGTACCCCATAGAAAGGCCACATCATAGCCATAACCTTTTCCCAGGTTTGTACCACCTGCTTGCTCCTGCCCACCGGAACCTCTTGTTGTGCGTCGGTTAGGGTTCCATAGTGGGTTACATCTGGCCGTACAAAGCCGAGGTAGCATGATCCTCTCCAATCATGTGGCAGCCAGGGGTATGCTCTCTCCCCGCATATAAAATACGTGCCATTATAGGCGTGTACGGTCTTATTGACTCTGAGCATGTCCCTCCATGAATGCTGTGCGGTTTTTCCTTTGCCCCACTTTCCTCCGCTGGTTTTATTAATCACATTAGTCCTATCTAAGGAAATAAGATCCCCTACTGGAGTGACTACTCTATTTCTGGTCATAGAGATTGCCTCTACTTCAATGAAGTTATCACAAAGACTCCACCCCATGAACTGTCCCTTGCTCCTGGTTTTGTTTAGACACCACCATCCCCGGTGCTCCCCCACCAGTATCAATGCGGGAGGTGGTTCGTTTGCATCGAAAGAAGTCAGGTACCAGCCCTCAAATCTGTTCATTGGGTATCCGGCTGTCCTCCACATCTTCGTGCACATGTTGTTTAACCAGGAACAGTTACCGTAACTTGTGTTCTGCCTGATCAGCCACTTGACTAATTCAGGATACTCATACCCCGTGCCCGCTACCAAGGGAATCCCTCCCTTTGAGTGTGTTGGGATCCTGGTGCAAACCCAACAACTCGAGAGGTTTAACTGACTGGCGTACTTCCAGGACATGTACAGGTAACTGTTCCCCGCGCTTGCGGGTTTCCCTTCCACATTGTCGGGCGCCCTTAGGCTCAAAAGGCCAAAAAATAAAAAGATAATCATTCTGTTTGTTGTCTGTTGGCTGTCTCTTTCGTTCTGGTTCCTTCTCCGATAGGTTCTGTGAAAATACAAGGCTGGTCGTCACCAGCAATTGGTTAATCCAATCCTATTACTCCTACTACTTCGGGCTCTATATCGCCCCAACATGCGCACCGCAATTCCACAGTCGTTTAATTTATACTAAGACTTCCGGTTCCTCGGAACCCTGTAAGGAGTGGTTATACTTATTCTAGGTTTCAGTTTATCCTCACTAGTTCCATCCTTTCTCCTAGTTGGTTCAATGGTGGGGGCACGCCCCTCTGTTCCCGGTTAACTTCCCAGAGGTATTTAAATATATAAACTACAAAGAATACTACTACCACCACACAGCACGACGTTACTAATGCGAATATGAGGTCGTCGCTCTCCTGCTGGACTCTAAGCCGATAGTCCTCGCTCTCACTGTAAGGTACAATTTCCGGACTACTCATTGGCTCCCTTATATAATTTCAGCTGTGTCCAGTGTTTCCACCTCCCTTTTCCCGTGCCCTGTATATCTATACATGCACATGTATCACTGGTCATTAGTACCTCGTAGGGTCCTTCCCACCGGAGCCTTAGTCCCGGTTTTACCGGTAGGATTTTAGACATTACCTGGCTTCCCACCCCGGGTAATACCCTTTTTTGTTCCTCTGCGTCCTTTTCTAGGTCCCTAATTATCTGCTGGTCTCTGGCCTCCTGTCTTAACCCATGTAGTTCCGTGCACAGTTATTTCACGAACCTACCAATTCGGTCTTTCAATGGTCCTACATCCCCCTCCCCGGTGGCTACTCCTTCGGGGAGGGCCATTGCCCGTCCGGTCATTAATTCGAAAGGGGTTAATCCGGTTATCCTATTTGGTGTAGCTCTCAGTCTCATTAAAATCGCGGGTAGCAGCTCTGCCCAACCTTGTCCTGTTTCTTCAATTGCTTTAGTGAGGGATCGCTTGAGTGTCCGGTTCATCCTCTCTACCATGCCTGAACTCTCCGGATGGTATGGTATATGGAATCTCTGTTTTACTCCTAGCAGAGCACAGGCTTCCTTCATTACCTTGCCAGTGAAGTGTGTCCCATTATCTGAATCTACTTGTAAAGGGATTCCCCACCTGGGTATTATTTCTTCTGCCATGATCCGGGCTACTGTACTTGCAGTACAGTTCTGGGTGGCGAAAGCCTCCACCCACCGGGTAAACTGGTCAATTATCACCAAGCAATACATCCTTCCTTTGCTCTTAATTAGGGGTCCCGTGAAGTCAATTTGTATTTTCTCCCAGGGTCCCTTTGGCCTCGGCTGTCTACCCCACTTTACTTTCACTGGTTTCCCGGTATTGCATTGTGCACAGATGTGGCAATCCTTGCAGTACTTTCTCACACTGTTTGAGAGTCCGGGCCACCACCAACATCGGCTCAAGTTCTCTGTCATTCGGCTGGTTCCTGTGTGGGCCAGCCCATGATACAACCTCATTATTTCCTGTTGAATGCAGCTGGGTGCACAGACCCGACCTTCCTTTCTCCAGACCCCATCCCTTGATTGCTCCGCCCCCTTCTCTTTCCAGATTTTTAATTCGGTCTCTGGTATGTTTTGGTGCAGTTTGACAATATTATACTCGACAGGCACAAGGGGTACTGGGGCGCTTTCGGTTGTTTTTGTGCAGGCACAGGACCCCTCAATCATGGCTTTGGCGGCTAAATCTGCTGTCCTGTTTCCCTGTTCTTGGGGGGTCTTGCCTTTGGTGTGTGCTTTGACCTTTACTACGGCTACTTCCATTGGCCCGTGCGCAGCTTCCACTAATGATTTTACTAAGTTTAAATGCTGGATGGGGGCTCCCCCAGAAGTGACATATCCCCTCCGACTCCAGGAGGCCATGTAGTCATGCACTACCCCAAAGGCGTAGCGGCTATCTGTGTATATATTGGCTCTTTTTCCCTCGGCCATCCTCAGGGCTTTCGTTAGAGCGGTCAGTTCGGCTACTTGGGCGGAGTTATCCCCGGAGAGGGTCCCTGCTTGTAACACTGTCCCATCCACATCCACCACCGCCCAGCCTGTCCTCGGCTTTCCCTGCACGTACTTCCAGGATCCATCTACGTATAATTCTAAGTCTGCCTCAGCCAGGGGTATTTCCCTTATTCTATCTATATCATTCTCTGGCACCTCCTCATTCATACATTGGTGGTCCTCCCCTTCCAGGATCATCATGGAGGCGGGGTTCTGCCTCATGTCCCTGAGTATCTGCACGGACTTGTTCCTGGTAAGAGTACCGCCTCCCAGGCTGCTCGCCGAGCGGTCGAGACAGACTTTAGTCGTCCCTTATTTAGTAGTTCTACCAGGGTGTGCTGGGTGTGTAACACAATCTCTCCGGCCATTATGATTGTTTCACTGGTTTGTACTGCCCATCTGGCGCAGTCTATAGCGGCCACACAGCGGGGCATACCTGCCACGACGGGGGATCACCTTGTTGAGTAATAGGCTACCGCTCTCATGCTTCCTCCGTGCTCCTGAGCTACTACGGCGCTATAATGTCCGTCATGGTTATGACAGAATATGTGATACGGTCTTCTCTGGTCCGGCAATCCTAACGCGGGTGCAGCGGTTAAGGCGCGTTTAAGCTTTGAGAATGCTTCTTCCTGTATTGCCATCCACTCAATGGGTTCTTCCGCTGCCCTACCCCCTTTTGTTAATTCATACAGGGGTGCTGCCATGCGCGAGAAGCCCTCTATAAAGTTCCTGCTGAAGTTAAAGAGACCGAGCACCTGTCGTACTCCTCTCACATCTATGGGTCTAGGCATTCGGCTGATTGCCTCCTTCCTTTCCTCTGGCATAGCCCTCTTTCCCATACTGACCCTATACCCCAGGTACATGACTTCTGATTTCCCGATCTGAGATTTGGCTGGGTTTGCCTTAAAACCCGCCTCCCGCAGGGCTGAGAGAACTTTTGTTAAAGCCTCCCTATGCCCTTCGTGGGTGTCAGATGCGATTAGGAGGTCATCTACATACTGCAAGAGGGTACTGTTTTCTTCCTCTAAATCTATGTTTTCCAAAGCTTTAGCCATGTGGCGATGAAAGATGGTGGGGCTATTATGGAATCCCTGTGGAACTCGTGTCCACGTATACTGCTTGTTGTCTACGGTGAAAGCAAACTTTTCTTGTGATTCCTCATGCAGAGGAATCGACCAGAATCCGTTTGCAATGTCTAGCACAGTGAATATTTTATGCTCGGGCTTTAAACCGTTAAAGATAGTGGCTGGACTCGCCACAATTGGATATTCTTTGGGAGTTACTTTATTCAGGGCCGTATAATCGATTGTGAGTTGATATGAAGTGTCCGGTTTCTTTACGGGCCACACAGGAGAGTTAGTGTCAGATACTGTTTCTCGCAAGATTCCCTGCTTAACTAATTCCAATACAATGCCCCGCACGGCTATCTGTGCCTCCGCTTTGAGTGGATACTGTTTATGGGGTCAGTGGGATGGTCCGGGGACTCTAACGGGATTCATTTTAACCAGCCCGCAGTCCTGCTTATGTATGGCCCATACTTCAGGGAATTGATGGCACAATTCCTCCCACCTCCCCTTTTCATCCCACTTGGGGTCTATCACTTTGATAGCGCTGATGGCACACGCTGTCTTGGGTCCCTTGGACTTATTCCTCTCTTCCTTATGATTATCTGGCAATAACATCTTGTCCCGCTTGGGGTCGATTAAAACTCCCACTTCCCTTAATATGTCTATTCCCATAATGGTTCCCTCAGCATTTTCACAGATCCAAAAACTTGTTGGTATAGCGATTTTCCCTAAGTCTAATAATATTGTCTCACTTTTCCATGCTTTAATTTTAACTCCGCCTATGCCCGAAATAAACATGCTCGTCTTAGTTCGTGGCAAAGGCAAATTTGTCACAGATATCGAGGCCCCTGTGTCTACCAGCATATCGCACTGTCGGCCCCCTATCAGCGCGCCAATAAACATTCTCGGGTCCCCCTTTGCCGGGTCTCCGAGGGCCGCTACCCTTCAGGCGCTAACCTTTTTCATTTGCTTAGCCAGTTTCTCTACTTTCTTCGCCAATTCCTCTATGTCCTCTCCTTCTGAGGCGTCTGAAGAATCGTCTCTTTTAGACCTCCTACTCTTTCTTCTCCTCTTTTCCTGTCGCTCCTTTTCATCTTCCCACTCCTGTATTCCCTTCTTAATCAATTTTGCCACGTTCTCCTCACTAGTCGCAGTCTCTCTAGTGTTAAACCCCGGCTTTCCTCCTTGTCTGGGTCCCTGACCTTCCTTTCCTCCTCCTTTCCTCCAACAATTTTGTTGCCTATGTCCTGCTTTCCCACAATTACGGCAGGATTCCTGCTTCTGTGATGTCTGGTTACCTCCCTCCGTTTGTTGCTTCTGGCAATCCTTTTTTATGTGGCCCTCCTGCCCGCACCCGTAACACGCCGCTATGTGTACTGCACCTTCCTCGTCGCTATCTGTCTTTAGGACAGCTATCTTCAGTTTAGACTGTTCTTGGGCCTGATTGTCTACTTCACACGCCCACTGGATTAAATCATCCCAAGTATTGTGGACCACTAGCCCCATCTTTATTGCATTCTGATGCATCGAACTTAATCCTTGTTTAAAGGTCTGCAGGAAGCAAGCGTTGTCTTTGTTTAGGGGGCCCGGAATTCCACAGTTCCCCTCAAAAGCCGCCCACTTTCGTTTCCCATAATCGATGGCGCTTTCTCCCTTTTTTTGTGTGATTCCACTTATAGCTGCCCAATTGACGGGGGCTTGCCCCATAGCGGCCTCCACCGCCGCCTTAAATTGATCGAATTCATTATTTAATTGCTGAAGTGTTTGTCCCGTTGCTGTGGCCCACAGACCGTTCCCGTGATTTCCTGCTACCAGTCTCCACTGTTCTTCAGGGCGTTTAGCTCGCACCAATTGGTGGATAATTATGTTATGCAAGGCATGATTTATGCGTATTTCGCGCAGTTTGTGCCAAAACCCCTGATTATTCTGGCGGTGTCTCAAAGCTGGCAGGTCATTGAGGAGCGTTACCCGATCTTGCAAGCTCAATGGTGTATACATCAGCGCTGTTGTAGCCGGTCTGGCTGGGACTGCTGGGTTCGCGCCTGCCGCCGGGACTGCCGGGACTGGTGGGGTATACTGCAAGGCTATCGGTGCCATTGGAACCGATTCCTGGGCTCCCGAACTGAGTCCTACATACGGGGGAGGGCATTCGGTCATCCCCCGCCCCGTGGTCTCTGGGTATAGGCTCTCCCGAGAGTCCTCCGGGGTAGGGGCTATCGCGGCTACTGGGTAGTGTTTATGCTCCTCTCTCCGGAACAAGCATTCCCAATTATAGCATGCGGCTACAATAAGGTGTGCCTTTTCTAATTTATCCTTTGTCTGTTTCTTCCACCATTCTCTATGTACCTCTGGTTTATCGTCCGGGTCCGACCCTGCCTTCTTCATTTTCTCTATGAGTTTTTTGCTTTTGTCAAAGATGTAGCGCGTTGCAGTTCCCGGGTCTCCCCATATTTCCCCCAGGGAAGCTTCGGTCACCCTTCTAGTCATACTATCGGCTACGTTTCACGCGTAATTCACGATGTTGAGGAATTAGGTTTGTACGCTATGTTGTTCGCCCCTATAGCGTCACCTTCGTTAGTTTCTTGCTTTCTATTAGTCACTTCGTTTCGTTAGACACACACCAACCCTTTAGTCCCGAGGTTTCGGTACTGTGGGGTCTGTAGCTCCCGGCGTCCTACTTGATCCTGGCCGTCACGTGGGACTACTGTCCTCTTAATTCAGGCTCAGGCTAGGTGCTGGGGACAGACCTCACCCTTGTCCGTTCTAACCTCTTTATGACCGTAGGGTTTTATCTCATTCACTCACCACGATGCACCCATTCATTCAATTGTTGAGATTTCGCCGTCTCACAGATTTTAGGGAACTACCTGCCCCTAACTGAGGTATCACCGCCTCACGGTCCTTAGGGAACTACCTGCCCCAAAGGTTGGTAGGGAACTACCTGCCCCTACTGCAGTTTACTTTTTAACCGCCTTCAATTAAAGGTGTCTTTCTTTTTATAGTTCTTTTATACGTCGATTCTGACTCAACGTCTCACCAGCGATTAACCCCTAATTTTACAGGTGGTAATTAAAACATACTCACCCGTCTTAGGTTAATGCTGTCCGAGAGTCTGGTTCAGAACGCACATCCCATCCTCGTCGCCAATTGATGTAAGCCCCCAAAGTGTGGACTAAGTGATATACAAAGTCGACAACACTGGCTTGTTGTAAGAAAGACAGACCCAATAATTGAAGTAAAAACGGTTTATTCAGGCCTGGGGAGCTATGGCTCTTGCGTCCCAACACAAGGCTCCAACTCCACCGAATCTCTTGAGGTTCACACAGTTATACAAAAATTAAGGCCCTGCCCTAAAGGCGGGGATAAGCTTATTAGCATATACAGAATTATAGTTAAATTGTAATTATAAAACCGTGACATTCCATTCTTCCAGTCGCTTACAAATCTCACATTTCGTTATCAGTTGGTCCCGTTACTTTCTCATGACCCTGGGCCTCAACTTTATTACTTTACGATCGTCCATTTGCTGTTGTCAGATGGCTTGGTCTTTTTAAGTATTTCTCTAAGATAGTAGATCTTTCCAAAGCGGGCAATCCGCAGACTTTCTGTCTCTCTCTCTTGTGTTATTTCTACAGAGCAAAAACACTTTAGTTAGTTTAAAGAATAGAACCCTGTTGAGCTTCACACTAACAGACCCTTAAGTGCATAGGTGTCGACTCGCGTGGCCGAACCCATATATCTCTCCCTCTTTCTAAGGGGTTGTTTTGACAGTTTTAATCTCTCAGCAGTTAACCCGTAGTCCTGTTTAAACCTTATCTGGGTTTATACAACTTTTACAGACTTCTATTGTTCAACTCAGAGCACGAATTAACCTATTCCCTCCATTCTGTATATTGGTGTTACAGATGAATCCTGGTTTGTTTTACCTTATTAAATCCAATTTTTAATATCTTACTTCAGGTTAGCCCAATCTATATGTAGATTAAAGTCACCCATGATGACTGCTGTGCCCTTATTGCACGTTTCTCTAATTTCCCTTTTAATGCCATCCCCAACCTCCGCATTACTGTTTGGAGGTCTATATACCACTCCCACTAATGTTTTCTGCCCCTTGATATTTCTCAGTTCTACCCATACAGATTCCACATCATCAGAGCTAATATCCTTCCTTACTACTGTGTTAATCTCCTCTTCAACCAGCAATGCTACCCCACCTCCTTTTCCTTTTTGCCTATCTTTCCTGAATATTGAATACCCCTGGATGTTGAGTTCCCAGCCTTGGCCACCCTGGAGCCATGTTTCCGTAATCCCAATCAAATCATATTCGTTTACCTCTATTTGCGCAGCTAATTCATCCACCTTATTATGAATTTGGTTAGCCCAATCTATATGTAGATTAGCCCCAGCTATTCACAATATATATCAATGATTTAGATGAGGGAACCAAATGTAATATTTCCAAGTTTGCTGACAACACAAAACTAGGTGGGATTGTGAGTTGTAAGGAGGATGAAAAGAGGCTTCAAGGCAACTTAGACAAGTTGAGTGAGTGGGTAAATACATTCCATATGCAGTATAATGTGGATAAATGTGAAGTTATCCACTTCGGTAGGAAAAACAGAAAGATAGAGTATTATTTAATTGGTGATAGATTGGGAAATGCTGATGTACAAAGGGACCTGGGTATCTTTGTACACCAGTCACTGAAAGCAAACATGCAGGTGCAGCAAGCAGTTAGGAAGGCATTGCAAGAGGATTTGAGTACAGGAGCAAGGATGTCATACTACAGTTGTACAGGGCCTTGGTGAGACCACACCTGGAATACTGTGTGCAGTTTTGGTCTCCTTACCTAAGAAAGGATATACTTGCCATAGAGGGAGTGCAGGGAAGGTTCACCAGACTGATTCCTGGGCTGGCAGGACTGTCATATGAGGAGAGATTGGGTCGACTAGGCCTGTATTCACTAGAGTTTAGAAGAATGTGAGGGGATCTCATTGAAACGTATACAATTCTGACAGGGCTAGATAGATTGGATGCTGGGAGGATGTTTCCCCTGGCTGGGGGGTCTAGAACGAGTGGGTCACAGTCTCAGGATACGGGGTAGGACATTTAGGACTGATGAGAAGAAATTTCTTCACTCAGAGGGTGGTGAAGCTGTGGAATTCTCCATCACAGAAGGCTGTGGAGGCCAAGTCACTGAATATATTTAAGAAGGAGATAGATAGATTTCTAGACACAAAAGGCATCAAGGGGTATGGGGAGAGAGCGGGAATATGGTATATTGAGATAAAGGATCAGCCATGATCATATTGAATGATGGAGCAGGCTCGAAGGGCCGAATGGCCTACTCCTGCTCCTATTTTTCTATGTTTCTATGTGGAGGGCGAGAAGGGCTCTCAGCAGAAGGCTATATCCACCCAGGATGTTCAGGGAGCAATTCTCCTGCCTGAACTTCAGCGAGGAACGTGTGTGAGAGGTCTGCGCTTCAGTAAGGACAACCTCACTGAAATGTTCAACATGCTGCAGCCAGAACTGCAACCTCAGAACAGGGCAAGGACCACATTACCAGTGGTTGTTAAGGGGACCGTGGTCATGAATTCTTATGCGTCTGGCTCCCTCCAGGCTGTAGCTGGAGATATTTGCAATGTCTCGCAGATTGTCATCCACTGTTGCATAAGGGAGGTCACTGAGGCTCTCTATTTCAAGGGAGCTGACTACATTTCATTCTTTCTTGCCAAAGACAAGCAGGCAGAGTGAGCACGTGGCTTCGGTAGGATTGCAGGCTTCCCCATGTTGCAAGGTACCATTGACTGCACGCACATCGCTTTGCGGGTACCGCTTGTCAACTCTGCCTTATACCAGAACCAAAAGGGATTCCGCTCCGTCAACGTTCAGCTGGTGTGTGCCCATAGGCAGCACATCATGCAGGTACATGCCCGGTATCCTGGCAGGATTCATGATGCCTTCATTCTGCGCCTGTCCGCTGTGCCATCTGCATTTGAGCCACCACAGCAAACCAAAGAGTGGCTACTGGGTGACAAGGGCTATCCGCTGACGACATGGGTGATGACTCCGGGGCACAACCCACGCACACATGTGCAGCATGCATACAATGAGAGCCTTGCTGCCACACGAAATGTGTTAGAGCAGTCCATTGGCATGCTGAAACAGTGCTTCTGCTGCTTGGACTACTCTGGAGGAGCCCTGAAGTACTTGGCAGAGCGGGTGTCAAGATTTGTGGTGGTCTGCTGCATGTTGCACAACCTCGCCATCATGTGGGCACAGCCCTTGTCACCAGCTATATGGCGAGCAGCTGAGGAGCAGGCACATGAAGATGGTGGCAGAAGAGGGGAAGGAGGAATAGTGGGAAGAGGAGGAAGAGGAAGGCAGGAGGCAAGCTAGAGAGCCCCTTTCTGCCCAGGTTGTCCATGAAGAACTCAGCCGTGCGATCTCAGTAACCCCAACCCCAACTCCCCATTCACCAACATTCCCACATCTTACCTTTCCTCTCTCACTGACCATCACAGCTTTCTCTTGGCCACAATGCAAAAATAAAAGCCACCACAAAATAAACATTCCAAACCAAATTTATAAAAGAAATCATGTCATAGTGCATACAAAATTCAACTAATCACCCTTGTGCACTCCATTGGTGCCTGTCTTCCATGTGCCTTTGCCTGTCCTAGTGCTCCTATGCAGTGCTACCCCAGTGGATGGAGCACGGCTGGAGGGGGGCAATTGACTTTCAGTGGAGGAGACTGCAGATGGCCTTGGACGACAACCTCTGGGCCTAGAAGGCCCAGCAGCGGACTGTGCCATCTCGGCATGGGCAGCAGCAGTCTGGACTGGCTGGCTAACAGGCAACAGCAAGGGTACTGGCAGAGTGGCAAGGGTGGGAGTTCAAATTCTGTCTTCCTGAGGACAGCTGGTTCATTCTCCATGGAGCCACTGCCATTCCCTGTGGCAGCGCCTCAGCAAAAATAGTAATCTGTTGGAGGACAGTTTGCTGGACTGCTGTGACACCCTGCAAGCCCCTCTGCACACTGTAATCCACAGCCATGATGGCAACTGTCTGAGCTTGCAAGGCAGCAAGTTGACTTTGCATAACAGCAGTCTGAGCTTCTACTGCAGCACTCAGATGTTGGGTGGCTTCTGCTTGCGCTGCAATGGAAGCTGCAACATTGGCCATCAGACACAGCATCATGGTTGGGTTCACAAGTGTGCAAACGGAGTTTGCCACCACTTCCATGCTGGAAAGGATGGGCTCCAAGCTCTGCACAAAGCGTTGTGCCAAGTTAGTGCCGGACTCCTCCATGTTCCTTGATATTGAACACAGGCTTTCTGGCAGGGTTCCCAATGCACCGAGCATTTTGTTGTGCCTTTCCATCAGCGTTCTTCTCCATGCTGCCCCATTAAAGTCCTCATCTGAATGCAGAACCTGTCTGCAACCTCGCCCTCCAGCTAGCTGGCATCTGCGCTATCCTTGCCCCCTGCCCTGGCTACAGCCAACATGTGCCAGGTGTCTCACCACATGCAGATTCCACCTCTAATCTATCCTCTATGATACATGCAGTGTCAGTAGCTGAGCTGATGGCTGCGAGTGTGAAGTCAAGTGACGGTGTATCTTCATCATCACTCTCTTCTTGGTGTTCCTCCACTGCCTGGCCAGGTTGCACATCTTGAGTATCTGAAAGGAAAAAGGTACAAGGGTAAGGTTGTGTTGCGGAGATGGGGGGAAAGTAAGAGATGCATGCTCACACCATCTGCAGCTTGTGAATCAGAAGAGAATGTGGGATGAGGGGGAAGTTGGACGTGAGAAGGAGGATTAGGTATGAGGATAGCGTCATCTTCAATGGTTTCAGCCCCGCCGCTGGCCATGGCCTCAGCCATGGCCATCCCATTAATGGCCAGTATCGTCTCCTCCATGAGGGGCTAGGACATGCAGGCACGCATGTTCCCCTCCGGTTAGATCCTGTTGTGTGCCACCTTTTCCTGGAAGAGAGAGGGAAGTGTGTCAGTGAGTGTCGCGACGTTGTTTGGCTGATGCGGCTGTCATGTTTGAATAGCTGGCAGTGTGTGCAAGCTGAGAGATGTGGGTGTGAGGCTTGCAGCAGTGGTAAGTGTGTGATGATGAGGTGAAGCATATGGATGTTAGGGTTGAGGTCTGATTGATAGAGGTTGTTGGTAGGTGAGTGTTGGGGGCATGGTGATCTGAGCAGTGGCTGAGGCTACTGGTGCATTTGGTAGGATATGGCATTTGAAGGTGCATTCACTGACCTTGACCACGCATGTGAGGTCATTGATTTTCTTGTGGCACTGCTCCAGGTCCTCTGGGGTTGACTCCTGGCATTGACATCAATGGCTATCTGCTCCCACTGCCTTTTGACCATGTGTCTGTAGGGCCTCCTTCCCCACCCCCGCTCCACTGCGGATACAGGGCCTCTCTCCTCCTTTCCACCTCCTCCACCAAGACCTCTAGTGCAGCATTGGAAAACCTTGAAGCTTGCTCTCTCCCCTGTTGTGCCATTCTTCACTCTTTCTCAGGTCAGAATCTCTTCAACCACAACTCCCAGCACCTGCTCCAGCCACAATGCACCTCCCCTTTAAGAGGTGCAGGCTAGCTTTAAGCAGTTGCGGGCTAGCTTTAACTGGTGTTAGCCTCTCACGATATTGCCCCCCCCTGCTGATACGTCCAGCCAATGAACAACACAGTTAGCGCTGGCTGGACGCAGAGATCATTTAAATGAGCAGGCATCATGACGTTGCCGTGCTGCCTGCATTGCAGTCAACGGGCGCAGAGTAATCATGTGTTGCAATCCCCACACCCGTTTTCGGGGTCTATCCAATTTATCATCTTGTGTGCACTGTAGAATGCTTGGCTCAGCCTTTAGGGTACGCTGTAGGGTGTGCAGTGACATCTGCTGGACTTTCACTATAGTGTGGGATTAGTGGTGGACAGAATATATATAAATAGCTTCCATTCACCCTTAAAATGTCTATATTTGTCAAATCCTGTGAGTTATTTTAAAATTCAGTCACTAAAGAAATTTTAGCAATTTCATGTAGTCTAATACTGCATTGTTGAAGTAACTACATGAAATCTTCATTCCTTTAATCTGACCTGAGGACCTGAGTGGCAGCAGCAGTGGAGGAGGCAGTTCTTAAACCAAGCAGGAGGCGAGGACAGTGTGGACCTGAGCGGAGGAGGCAGTTCTTAAACTAAGCGGAAGGTGAGGACAGCGTGGACCTGAGTGGAGGAGGCAGTTCTTAAACCAAGCAGGAGGCGAGGACAGCGTGGACCTGAGCGGAGGAGGCAGTTCTTAAACTAAGCAGAAGGTGAGGACAGTGTGGACCTGAGCGGAGGAGGCAGTTCTTAAACCAAGCAGGAGGCGAGGACAGCGTGGACCTGAGTGGCGGCAGCAGCAGAGGAGGCAGAATATCTCCGGCAAATTCAAAAACAACAAAAAACAAGGAGTTACTTCACAGGACAGCAGGTAGGTGATTGGTTGATGAGCATTAAAGTTTTTTCTCTCTAAGCTAGGACAGTGGTTTAAACTAGGAGCAGGAAACTATAACATGCTTTATTAAATAAATAACTTAACTAGTTAAACTAATTAATATAACTATAAATAGTCATTGAATAAAGGCTTTAACTAATTAAATAAATAAAATAAGGTTAGACTTGTGATATCCGAGTGGTAAGGTCAGAAACTGAGATAAGCCAGACTTCAGGAACCAAAACTCAACTGTTTAATTATACATAATGTAGCAGAGAAATATCTCTTACAGCTGCAGGCAAAGCACTTCCAATTCTTACTGTGCGATCACCAAGATGGAGGATCAACCTCTGAGTCATACCCAGAATACAATGCCACTACCTTGATAAGTGGTGTGCCAGGACATTACCTTAATACTGGTAAATATGATCCCTTAATATTTGTCTCCATCTGGTGGATAACTTAAGCATTACATCCCAGATTACTATATCCCCCCCTCTTATGTTTACAATAATTTCTTAACAACATTCTTAAAAAGTCCATAAGGAAACTCCTTTAACGATAGTCCATACTGAATGAATCTAGCAGGTCGTGGTCAATCTCTCTGGCGGCTTGTGAGTCCTTGCTGAACGTCTTACAGTCAAGTCCCTGCTTGGTTGCAGTAGAGCCCCCTGCTGCTCCTGAGCAGTACTCAGAGTATCTGACTCTGCTACGATGGTTTCCTCTTGACGAAGGGGTCCAGGTATAACTGGCTCTGTTCGTGGTGTTGGTACCACCAGTGCATTTGGATAACTGGGGGCCAACTTGTCCTCCAACATTTCCTCTGGAACCTCCAGTTCGATTTCCTGTTGTCTGGTCAGTATCTGATCCACATGTCTGCGTACTACCTGACCAGTTCCCACCATGACCGTATATGATACTGGACCGGTCATTGAGTCTATGATGCCAGGAATCCATTTTGGACCATAACTGAAATTCCTGGTAAGGACCGCATCTCCTTCTCCAAAACTGCGGCTCTTTGTCCTTTTGTCATGGTTCTCCTTTTGTTTGATTTGTTGGTTTTCCACCTTCCTTTTTAGATCTGGGTGAACCAGGTCAAGAGTGGAGCGTAGTCGACGTCCTAACAACAACTCAGCAGGAGAGAGTCCTGTGGTAGATTGAGGTGTTATTCTGTAGCTGAACAGAACTCGTGACACCTTTGCTGCCAAACTCCCTTCCGCACTTTTTTTCATCATCTCCTTAAATGTTTGTACGGCTCTCTCCGCAAGTCCATTTGAAGACGGATGATATGGAGCTGAAGTCACGTGCACTATGCCATTGTTTCTCATGAACTCTTTTGTTTCTGTACTCACAAAACACGTGGCATTGTCACTTACTACGATCTCCGGTATCCCTTGATTACTATAACTCCTACGCAGGCAGTCTATAGTAACAATAGATGAAGCAGAATTTACAGGATACACATCCATCCATTTGGAATGTGCATCAATGAATATGAGGAACATCTTTCCCATGAATGGACCCACATAATCTACATGTAATCTTCTCCATGGTTTACCCGGCTACTCCCAGGGGTGGAGTGGAGCCGCTGCTGGTGCCTTCCTGTGTACTTGACAAGTGCTGCATGGCTTGACTAGATTTTCTATCTCCTCATCTAGCTTTGGCCACCACAAGTAACTCCTTGCCAAGGCTTTCATACGCGAAACTCCAGGATGACACTGATGTAGTTGCCCTAGGATAGACTGTCGTGCTGGCTGTGGAATAATCACTCGAGCTCCCCACAACACGCAACCATCCTGCACACTCAGCTCTGTTTTCTTGACACTGTAAGGTATGAAATCAGTCCCTTCCGGATGTTGTGGCCAACCCCTCATCACATATTCTCGGACTCTAGACAGTACTGGATCTTTACCAGTCCAAGTCCTTACTTGTTCTGCGGTCACAATTGCCATGTCCATGTCCTCCAACATCAAAACTCTGTCCTCTGGAGCTGCACGGATAGGTGTACCTGGTAGTGGAAGACGGCTCAAGGCATCCGCGTTCCCATGGTACTTGCCCGCCTTGTAAACGATGACATACTCATATGCCCTCAACGTCACTGCCCACCTCTGGATTTGGGGTGACACCATCTGTGGTACTGCCTTCATTTCATTAAAAAGAGATAGAAGAGGTTTATGATCTGTGCATATGGTGAATTTCCTGCCATATATGTACTTGTGAAACCTCTGTAACCCAAACATTACTGCTAATCCCTCTTTATCTAACTGGGAATAGTTTTTTCCGCTTGTGTCAGAGTTCGAGACATAAACCCTACTGGTCTTTCTGTTCCATCTTCCAAGCTGTGTGAAAGAACTGCCCCCACCCCGTAAGGTGAAGCATCACAAGAGAGAATGATGTCTTTCTCTGCATTGTTGTGAACCAGCACCTCTGAGGACAGCATCAGTTTCTTGGACTGTTCAAATGAAACCCTCTGTTCCTCTTCCCACTGCCACTGTGTCTCCTTGCACAGAAGTTTGTGAAGAGGTGCTAACACTGTTGACAAGTTTGGTAAAAACCTGTTATAATAGTTTAGCAGTCCCAGGTAAGCTTTTAACTCAGTCACATTAGTAGGAGCTGGGGCCTCCTGCAATGCTTGTACCTTCTCCTTGATTGGATGGAGCCCTGTGGCGTCCACTCTGTGTCCCAGAAACACGGCCTCATTCCCCAGGAAAGTGCACTTACTCCTCTTGAGCCGTAACCCAGCCCTATCCATTCTTTGTAGTACCTCTCTCAGAGTGCTCAGATGCTCCTGGTCGGTTCTTCCCGTCATCAGAATATCAGACAGATAGATTGAAACATGTGGAATCCCTTGCGATACACCCTCGATAGTCCTCTGGAAGATAGCTGGTCTAGATGAGACACCGAATGGCAAGCGGTTATAGGTAAAAAAAAAACCTTGTGTGTATTTATGGTTACATACTTTTTGGATTCCTCATCTAGTGTAATCTGCAAGTATGAATGACTCATATCCAGCTTCATGAATTTCTTCCCTCCAGCCAGGTTTGCAAAGAGATCCTCTGTTTTGGGAATAGGATACTGTTCTAGTTTAGACACCCTATTTACTGTCAATTTATAATCTCCACAGAGTCTTACCGAATTGTCCGGTTTAAAACAGGTACAATGGGAGCTGCCCATTCTGAACATTTCACAGGTTCCAGAATGTTCTCTCTCTAAAGACGGTCAAGCTCAGCCTCTACCTTCGGTTTCATGGCATACGGCACAGGTCGTTGTTTAAAAAACCTTGGCAGTGCCTCCTTGTCTACATAAATCTTAGCTGGGGGGCCATTAAATGTTCCGAGTTCTTCCTTGAACACGTTCTCATGTTCAATCAAAACTTTTTGCAAAGACAACTGTTTGCCTCCCTCTAGTTGATTTATTGCTCCCCAATCTAATTTAAGTTCTTGTATCCAGCCCCGACCTAACAAGTTTGGTCCAGAACCCGATACTACAACTACAGGTAGCTGTTCCACGGTGTCCCTGTGTTGCACAGTTACAGTAGCTGTACCCAATGTCGCCACTCATTCACCGGTATATGTTTTAAGCTGTATAGAGCAAGACTTTAACTCTGGAACTTTCGCACGGTTCCACAATTTTGAGTACTCCTCCCTGTTCATTATGGTTACGCCGCATCCTGTATCCACTTCAAAGTTGACCTTAGATTAATTTACTGTCAGTTGCAAAGTGATAGGATCCGCTTTTGGAATGTTCTCTACCATACTATGCATTATGAACATGTAGTATTCTTTCTCAGCTTCTCCGCTGATGTGATGTGCTCCCTGTTTTTTCACTTCTCTTACTAGATTTTGCTTTTCTCCCCCTTTAGGTTTGTATACCTCCAGGGTAGCTTTTGCTCGGCATGCACATTTTATATGTCCTTTCTTCCCACACTTGTGGCACTTTTCCTCCAAAAACCTGCATTCCCTCGCCAGGTGATCTCCAGTGCATCTATAACATGCTCACGTTGTGGTTTCCAACTCATATTTAACTTGTGCACCAGTGGACCTGCAACTTGTCTCGTAGTAGCCCAGTCTGAACCTTGTATTTCTTTTACATCTCGGTTAGCTGTCTCTATGGCTTGAGCAAGTTCCAACGCTTTTTCATACGTAAGCCCAGTCTCGGACAATAATCTCCTCTGCATTCAAGCATCCATTATCCCGCAAACAAGCCTATCTCTCAGCATGTCTTTCAAACTGTTCCCGTAATTGCAATTGTGTGCCAGTTTTCTCAACACTGCTACATAATCCAATACAGTCTCTCCTGGTTTCCTGTTCCGTGAATTAAATTTGAAACGCTGTACAATCTCACTCGGTCTGGGATTGAAATGATCCTTCAGCAAGTCCACTAAGTTAGCAAATGTTATGTCTCCAGGCTTCTCAGGACTGCATAAGTTTCTCATTAAACTATACTTCTGACTTCCCACGGAAGTGAGCAAAATAGCTCTCCTTTTTCCTACATCATTAATATCATTTGCTTCAAAGAAATGCTCCAGCAACTCACAGTACTCGTTCCAGGTCTGAGTCTGAACATCAAAAGCAGAGATCTCTCCTACCAGAGTAGCCATGATTCAGATCCAGTGTTCTTTTATTTTTCCGTCTTCAAGTTGAGATCAGTTTAGCCTCGTCGCCAAGTGTGATATCCGAGTGGTAAGGTCAGAAACTGAGTTAAGCCAGACCTCAGGAACCAAAACTCAACTGTTTAATTATACATATGTAGCAGAGAAACATCTCTTATAGCTGCAGGCAAAGCAATTCCAATTCTTACTGTGCGATCACCAAGATGGAGGATCAACCTCTGAGTCATACCCAGAATGCAATGTCACTCCCTTGATAAGTGGTGTGCCAGGACATTACCTTAATACTGGTAAATATGATCCCTTAATATTTGTCTCCATCTGGTGGATAACTTAAGCATTACATCCCAGATTACTATAGACTAAGATATGACAGGGCAGGTTGTGTGTCTGGACTGCAGTAGGTGGGTGTTTGTGAACGGTGAGACTGTCCTGAGCGAACACGTCTGCAGGAGATATCTGCATCTTGAATCTCTCTGACTCCGAGTGATTGAGCTGGAGTGCGAGTTGGAGACACTCCAACACATAAGGGAGGAGGAGGAGAACCTGGACCATTTGCTCCAGACTTCGGTCACACCTCGTAGCAAAGTGCAGGATCAGAATGGGGTTGGTGTGACCAATATTGTGCAGAGTAATGGAAACCCAGGTAAGAAAGAGAATGAGGATCCACAGAAACTGATCTTATCCTATGAGGATAAGGATAAAGACTGTCGGAGGGACAGCCAGAATGCAGACCATGGCACTTTGGAGCAGGAGGCTGCCCTAAACGGGGAGGAGGAGGAGGAGAGGAAGTGTAATGTGGTAGTTGTAGGGGATTCTATAATTAGGGAGACAAATAGCATCCTTTGTAAGCAAGGTCGAGAGTCCCACATGGTATGTTGCCTACCTGGTGCCAGGGTTAGGGACATCTCGAACCGGCTTGAAAGGATATTGGAGAGGGAGGTGGAGGATGCAGTCATTGTGGTCCATGTTGAGACCAACAACATAGGGAAGAGTTGGCAAGAGGCACTGTTTGGGGAGTACCAGGAACTAGGAACTAAATTAAAGAACAGGACCTCAAGGGTTATAATCTCTGGATTATTACCTGAACCACGTGCAAATTGGCATAGGGACAAGCTGATTGGGGAAGTGAACACGTGGCTAAAGGAGTGGTGTGGGAAAGAGGGGTTCCATTTCATCTGACACTGGCACCAGTATTGTGACAGGAAGGAACTGTACCGTTGGGGTGGGCTCCACCTGAACCAGTCTGGGACCAGTGTCCTAGCAGAAAGGATAAATAGGGCGGTCACAAGGACTTTAAACTAGTAAATGTGGGGGAGGGCTCAGGGGGAAATTGTAGTACAAATAATAGTTCAAAAACAAAAAAAAGGGAAGAGAGTAGAGCAACAGTCAGAAATTGTGCTTTAGGCATTACAGGCTTAGGGAAAACAAAAAGATGTAAAGCGATTAAACCAGGAGAAATAAGAAACAAATGAGCTGAAGGACAGGCTAGGGTGTGTGGCCCAAATAAGTGTGCTTTATACAAATGCATGGATTATAAGGAATAAATTGAATGAACTGCATGCGCGAATTCAAATTGGAGGGTATGAAATGGTAGCCATTACTGAGATATGGATGCAAGATGGTCAGGATAGGAACTAAATATACCAGGTTATAAGGTTTACAGGAAATATAAGGAAAATGGCAGAGGGGAAGGAGTAGCCTCAGTGATTAAGGATGAAATCACTTCAATGATAAGAGAGGATATAAAGAGAGGTAAGCAGGCTGTGGAGACTTTATAGATAGAATTAAGGAATAGGAAAAGATTTGAGACTGTAGTGGAAGTTGTGTATAGGCCCCATGGTAGCCATTGTGATGTACTAGATTGTATAACTACAGAGATTAGACAAGCGTGTAGCAAAGGCAGAGTGGTTTTAATGGGGGATTTTAACTTTCACATAGATTGGGATAAGCAGACTAGCACCTGTCAGAAAGGTAGTGAATTTCTTAAGCGTGTCTGGGATAGTTTTCCAAAACAATGACCCCAAATTTACGGTTGGAGGCTTCCCGTGGGCAGATGCCTCTGACCTGCAAAATATGGCCCATTATGTCCTGAAGGCAACAAGGGGGCAAGCCATATTAGATTTAGCAATGAGTAATGAGTTGAATTTAGTTAACAGTCTAACTGTGAAGGAATAATTACAAGTCCTAGCCCTTTTTGGGCTACCCCAGATCAGGCGTATTCCCCAGACATTCACCTTCAACTAAAGTTAAAGATAGCCGAATTCTATAAGACGCTTAATTGGGTCTAAAGGTTCAGACTATCTCTCCCTGAAGGAAAGGAACATCATGAAGATGTTACCATCCTCCAGATAGCACTTTTAATAAGTTTAACTAAACTGTAACCTTCCAGATATTATGAGGGTCCGGAATACCCCCCAGAATTCTGCAACTCCTTACAAAAGAGTGTACAGAAATTGAGTTTGCGAGGTTGATGCAGAAATACTACTTGAGACAATTCTAAAAATATATAGATTTATTTAAGAGCCGACATACAGTTAACAGCTGTTGATTCAATCACAAATTTTACAGTTCAAAATACAATTGTTACACAATCTTATTCTCAGAGATCCTTATTCTCAAATCTTAAC
The DNA here is from genome assembly GCF_052327205.1 of Somniosus microcephalus. NCBI lineage: Eukaryota > Metazoa > Chordata > Chondrichthyes > Squaliformes > Somniosidae > Somniosus > Somniosus microcephalus. Next base: position 62,294,015 of record NC_141001.1, on the reverse strand, counting down.
TTCATTACATTTCCACTCTTCTACTTATTCTTAATCCAGAATATCCACCAAAATCAAATACCTTGATTACCCGAGACTCAAAGTTAAAAACTTACAGAGCGTGCCTGTGAAGTTGAGAAACGTTGTCCTTCCAGCGACTTCTGACTTTCTGTTTGAAAAGCTCTTATTTTTATACCTTTTTTTGAATGGTATATTCTTTGAAGTTTTCTGCTGATGTAAGCTAATTATCTTTATTCATTCTTTGTGTTGACTTCTTTCTATTCTTACTGCCATTTCAGCTGCCAACTCTCAGACTTCAGTCACTACCTTTAGGTGTTCAATAGCTATCATAAAAACAATATGACAGTAGTATTTATTTGATGTCATTCTTATCGAAGAGCTTTCATCCAATTCTTAATATTGGCTTAACTGTTTATTAGCAGACATTGTGACTCCGTGGTGTTCCAAGTTCAATACAAAAACCATGTGATTGCTTGGTATCATCTATTGAAGTCATATCTTCAAAGTGTTCTGTTGGTATCATATTTACTACATGTAAATTAAAGACACTTCAACTAGGGTGGTTGAGCATCGGACCTGTGTGGGAGCAGCGGCAGTTTGAAACCGGCGGCAGTGAACGAGGCCCGACCAGAGCATCGGACCTGTGTGGGAGCAGCGGCAGTTTGAAACCGGCGGCAGTGAACGAGGCCCGACCAGAGCATCGGACCTGTGTGGGAGCAGCGGCAGTTTGAAACCGGCGGCAGTGAACGAGGCCCGACCAGAGCATCGGACCTGTGTGGGAGCAGCGGCAGTTTGAAACCGGCGGCAGTGAACGAGGCCCAACCAGAGCATCTGACCTGTGTGGGAGCAGCGGCAGTTTGAAACCGGCGGCAGTGAACGAGGCCCGACCAGAGCATCGGACCTGTGTGGGAGCAGCGGCAGTTTGAAACCGGCGGCAGTGAACGAGGCCCGACCAGAGCATCCGACCTGTGTGGGAGCAGCGGCAGTTTGAAACCAGCGGCAGTGAACGAGGCCCGACCAGAGCATTGGACCTGTGTGGGAGCAGCGGCAGCTTAAAACCGGCGGCAGTGAACGAGGCCCGACCAGAGCATCGGACCTGTGTGGGAGCAGCGGCAGCTTAAAACCGGCGGCAGTGAACGAGGCCCGACCAATTCAACAGCGGGGAGAGAGGTAAAAAGTAATCAAAGTGTGACGTCACTAGGAAGCAGGTAAGTGATTGGTTGGTGAGTATTTCTCTCATTTTTAAACTTTAACTCTGGTTTATAGTTACTAAGGTCTCTCTGGTGTAGCAGGGACTGTTGGTAAACCAGTTAACTGTAGTGTAATTAGTGGGATTGATTGATTTAATTTAAATTCAATTAATTAAAGGGTAAGTCATGGCAGGACAGCCCGGCCCCGTTGTATGCTCCTCCTGCAATATGTGGGAACTCAGGGACACTTCCTGTGTCCCTGACAACTACATGTGCAGGAAGTGCATCCAGCTACAGCTACTGACAGACCGCATTGCGGCACTGGAGCTGCGATTGGATGCATACTGGAGCATTCACGATGCTCAGGACATCGTGAATAGCACGTTTAGAGAGTTGGACACACCGCAGGTAGAGGTTGGACAGGAAGAAAGGGAATGGGTGACCAACAGGCAGAGTACTAGGCGCAGGCAGGTAGTGCAGGTGTCCCCTGTGGCCATCCCCCTCTCCAACAGATACACCACTTTGAGTACTGTTGGGGGGGGTGGCTTATCAAAGGAAGGCAGCAGCAGCCAACTTCCTGGCACCAGGGGTGGCTCTGCTGCACAGCACGGGAGGAAAAAGAGGGGTAGAGCTATAGTAATAGGGGATTCTATTGCAAGGGGAATAGATAGGCATTTCTGCAGCCGCAAACGAGACTCCAGGATGGTGTGTTGCCTCCCTGGTGCAAGGGTCAAGGATGTCTCCGAGCGGCTGCAGAACATCTTGGAAGGGGAGGGTGAACAGCCAGTTGTCGTGGTGCATATGGGCACCAACGATATAGGTAAAAAGTGGGATGAGGTCCTAAAAGCGGAATATAGGGAGTTAGGAGATAAATTTAAAAAACAGGACCTCAAAGGTAGTAATCTCAGGATTGCTACCAGTGCCACGTGCTAGTCAGAGTAGAAATAGAAGGATACTTCAGATGAATACGTGGCTCGAGGAATGGTGCCAGGGGGAGGGATTCAAGTTCCTGGGACATTGGAACCGGTTCTGGGGGAGATGGGACCAGTTCAAACCGGACGGTTTGCACCTGGGCAGGGCTGGAACCGATGTCCTAGGGGGAGTGTTTGCTAGTGCTGTGGGGGAGGGTTTAAACTAAAATGGCAGGGGGTTGGGAACCTGAGCAGGGAGACAGAGAAAAGGGAAACAAGGATAAAAGCAAAAGATAGGAAGGAGAAAAACAAAAGTGGCAGTCAGAGAAATCAACAGTTTAAATCAAATGTGGCCACAGTAAATAATAATTCTAATAGGTCTAAGAGCGTTAAAAAAACAAGCCTGAAGGCTCTGTGTCTTAATGCGAGGAGCATTTGTAATAAGGTGGATGAATTGGCTGCGCAAATAAAGGTAAACGAATATGATTTGGTTGGGATTACACAAACGTGGCTCAAGGATGGCCAAGACTGGGAACTCAACATCCAGGGGTATTCGATATTCAGGAAAGATAGGCAAAAAGGAAAGGGAGGTGGGGCAGCATTACTGGTTAAAGAAGGGATTAACACAATTGTAATGAAGGATATTAGCTCTGATGATTTGGAATCTGTATGGGTAGAATTGAGAAATACTAAGGGGAGAAAAACGTTAGTGGGGATGGTATATAGACCTCCAAACAGTAAGGTGGAGGTTGGGGATGGCATTAAAAGGGAAATTAAAGAAGCGTGCAATAAGGGCACAGCAGTCATCATGGGTGACTTTAATCTACATATAGATTGGGCCAACCAAATTAGTAACAATACTGTGGAGGAGGAATTCCTGGAGTGTTTACGGGATGGTTTCCTGGACCAATACGTCGAGGAACCAACCAGAGATCAGGCCATCTTAGACTGGGTATTATGTAACGAGAAAGGATTAATTAGCAATCTTATTGTACGAGGCCCCTTGGGTCAGAGCGATCATAATATGATCGAATTCTTCATTAAGATGGAGAATGAAGTAGTTGACTCAGAGACTCGGGTCCTCAATTTAAATAAAGGAAACTATGATGGTCTGAGGAGCGAGTTGGGTAGGATTGATTGGGGAATGGCACTCAAAGGGTTGACGGTGGATAGGCAATGGCAAACATTCAAAGACCAAATGGATGAGCTACAGAATTTGTTCATCCCAGTTTGGCATAAAAATAAAACAAAAAAGGTGACTCAACCGTGGCTAACAAGGGAAATTAGGGATAGCATAAGATCCAAGGAGAGGACATATAAATTGGCCAGAAAAAGCAATAATCCTGAGGATTGGGAGCAGTTTAGGATTCAACAAAGGAGGACAAAGGGATTAATTAAGAAAGGGAAAATAGAATATGAGAGTAAGCTTGCAGGGAACATAAAAACTGACTGTAAAAGCTTTTATAGATATGTGAAGAGAAAAAGATTGGTGAAGTCAAGCGTAGGCCCCTTGCAGTCAGAATCAGGAGAATTTATAATGGGGAACAAAGAAATGGCAGACCAACTAAATACATATTTTGGTTCTGTCTTCACAAAGGAGGACACAAATAACCTCTCAGAGATACCGAGGAACATAGGGTTTGATGAAAGGGTGGAACTGAAAGAAATCAGTATTTGTAGGGAAATGGTGTTAGGAAAATTGATGGGACTGAAGGCCGATAATTCCCCAGGGCCTGATAATCTACATCCCAGGGTACTTAAGGAAGTGGCCCTAGAAATAGTAGATGCATTGCTGGTCATCTTCCAGAACTCGATAGACTCTGGAACAGTACCCATGGATTGGAGGGTAGCTAATGTTACCCCACTATTCAAAAAAGGTGGCAGAGAAAAAGCGGGGAATTATAGACCGGTAAGCCTGACATCGGTAGTGGGGAAAATGCTAGAGTCCATTATTAAAGATGTAATAGCAGAGCACTTGGAAAGCAGTGACAGGATCGGACAAAGTCAACATGGATTTACAAAAGGTAAATCATGCTTGGCTAATCTACTGGAATTTTTTGAGGATGTAACTGGTAAAATAGATAAGGGAGAACCAGGGGATGTGGTGTACTTGGACTTTCAGAAGGCTTTCGATAAGGTCCCGCATAAGAGATTAGCGTGCAAAATTAAGGCACATGGGATTGGGGGCAAGGTATTGACTTGGATAGAGAACTGGGTGGCGGACAGAAAGCAAAGAGTTGGAATAAACGGGTCGTTTTCCGAGTGGCAGGCAGTGACTAGTGGGGTACCGCAAGGATCGGTCCTAGGACCCCAGCTGTTCACGATATATATTAATGATCTGGACGAGGGAATTGGATGTAATATCTCCAAATTTGCAGACGACACAAAGCTGGGTGGGAGGGTATGCTGTGAGGAGGATGTCATGAAACTCCAGTATGATTTGGACAGGTTGGGTGATTGGGCAGAAACATGGCAAATGCGCTATAATGTGGATAAATGTGAGGTTATCCACTTTGGTGGCAAAAACAGGAAGGCAGATTATTATTTGAATGGCAATAGACTGGGAGAAGGGGAAGTGCAAAGAGACCTGGGTGTTCTTGTGCACCAGTCGCTGAAGGTAAGCATGCAGGTGCAGCAGGCGGTTAAGAAGGCAAATGGTATGTTGGCCTTCGTAGCAAGAGGGTTCGAGTACAGGAACAAGGATGTCTTGCTACAGTTGTACAGGGCCTTGGTGAGACCGCACCTTGAGTATTGTGTGCAGTTTTGGTCGCCTTACCTGAGGAAGGACGTTCTTGCCATGGAAGGAGTGCAGCGAAGATTCACCAGGCTGATACCTGGGATGGCAGGAATGACGTATGAGGAGAGATTGTGTCGATTGGGCTTATACTCACTGGAGTTTAGAATATTGAGAGGGGGTCTCATCGAAACCTATAAAATTCTGTCAGGTCTGGACAGACTAGATGCAGGAAGGATGTTTCTGATGGCCGGGGTGTCCAGAACCAGGGGTCATAGTCTAAGGATAAGGGGTAAGCCATTTAGGACTGAAATGAGGAGGAATTTCTTCACCCAGAGTGTGGTGAACCTGTGGAATTCTCTGCCACAGAGGGCGGTGGAGGCCATTTCATTAAATGTATTCAAGAAAGAGTTGGATATATTTCTTAAGGCTAAAGGGATCAAGGGATATGGGGAGAAGGCAGGGACAGGGTACTGAATTTGAATGATCAGCCATGATCTCATTGAATGACGGAGCAGGCTCGAAGGGCCGAATGGCCTGCTGCTGCTCCTATCTTCTATGTTTCTATGTTTTCCTAGCCATCTTAGTTGGTTATATTACAGTCTTGTGTTTCCTGTCTTCCAAGTTTAACATAAAAAACTTTGACCAGCAGGTCTTTCTTTTACTTGATGTCATTATTTCAAAGGCACATGCCTCTTTTAATATTCTGTTTCTGTTTCCCTAAGTGTTAGCTTTTCACACTTTACTTGGGTCATTCCATTGTGTTTCTCCCAAACTCCAGACCGTTTGGAAACACCAAACTGCTATTTTAATAGTGCCATTGTATTAACATTAACAATCAATTCCCATTTCAAAAGCCTGTATGGTTTTTACAACTTTGTTAACAACTGATCTTTATCTCAGAAGCCTGTATTTCTGTTTACAGCTAGTGTCTCTGAGGTTTTTTAGATTTTTAAACCCAGTGGGGGAGAAATTCGGTTGGCAGCGCCTCCAATTAGCACCTAAAGAGGCCGAGAAGTGGGGCGGTAACCAATTTTCAGCCAGGCGCAGTGAACCCAGCGCCTCCTCCCATATTGAGTGGGTATTTTGCGCCGGCGCTAAACCTTAGCGCGCGCTCGCGGGCGCAGGCAGATCATGACGTCATTTCAGTGTGCAACGCCTTTTGGGCGCCCCGGACTGGAAATTCAGTGTTGCGCCCCTCCGTTCCGCCTGGCGCTAATAAAGACTGCTTACCTGGAACTTTCCCCAGTCGCTCTCAGGCTAGGGGGGCGCTCTTTAAAGGGGACTGAAGGCCGATAATTCCCCAGGGAAAAGCGGCAGCCATTTTGGGAGCACAACTTCCTCGAGACTTTCACAGAGTTGCTGAGCTGCACTCTGAGAGCCATTGCACCAGTGAGCCAGCGCTGGCCAGAGGAACTTCAGCCTACTGACCATCACCTTGCAGCTGGTGAGCATTCACAACATTTACAATTTCTTGTGTGCTATTACTATGGGGGCTGCATTGGAGGGGAACGTCCTGCTGCTGAACCATCTGGAAAGGGCACAGGGACGCAGGGAGAGAGGGCCAGGAATGGCCAGACGGAGGAGGGCCAACAGACGTCACCACACCAGACCTTACGCTGCCAGGGTTTTCCGACAGCAGTTCTGTTACTTGAACATGTCAGAGGAGCAGTGTCTTAGAAGGCTGCACTTCAGAAAGGAGGTGGTGACTGAGCTGTGCCACCTGCTTCAGCCAGATCTGCAGCCTCAGATAAGGTGAAGGACCTCTCTGTCGGTGGCAGTCAAGACGACTGTTGCCCTGAATTTCTATGCGAGCGGCTCCTTCCAGGCCGCAACTGGGGACATCGCTAACATATCGCAGTTTGCGGTGCATTGCTGCATCCGTCAAGTAACAGATGCCCTATTTAAAAGGAGGCGGCAGTATATCTCCTTCCCTATGATACTGGAGAAGCAGCGGGAGCGCGCAGAGGGCTTCGCAGCAATAGTGGACTTCCCCATGGTGCAGGGCGCCATTGACTGCACGCACGTGGCTTTGTGGGTGCCTGTTTTGAATCCGGAGGAGTTCCGCAACCGCAAGGGGTTCCATTCCTTGAATGTTCAGCTGGTCTGTGACCACCGACAGCTGATCCTCGCAGTCAATGCACAGTTCCCTGGCAGCAGCCACGACGCCTTCATCCTGTGCCAGACTTCAGTTGCAGACCTATTCGAGGCCCCGGCTCACCCAGGAGGCTGGCTTCTCGGTGACAAGGGCTATCCTCTGTGCCCATGGCTGATGACGCCGTTCCGTTCGCCCAGCACTCCTGCTGAAGAGCGCTTCAATGCGAGCCATCAGGCAACGAAGAACATTGTGGATCACACAATCGGTGTGCTGAAGCAGCGGTTCCGCTGTCTCGACCATTCCGGAGGCGCCTTGCAGTACTCGCCAGAGCGAGTCTCCCACTTCGTCGTAGTCTGTTGCATGCTGCATAACCTCGCCATCCTTGGTTGTGGGGGGGGGGGCGGGTGGGGAAGAGAGGGAGGAGGAGGAGGAGGAGGAAAGATGGGAGGGAGGTACAAACTTGAAGGGCTGTCCGTCAGAGGCTGATAACAAGCCGCTTCTAGGCCCCTCTGACGGAATGCTTGGTGCCATTCGATGAGGAGGAAGGGAACCGTCCGGATAACCCCAAGCCTATGAAGGGCAGTGAATGTAAATATCAGACATGGCCAATGTAAATAAAAATTTGTTTATTTTGCGAAATGTGCTTCCTTACAACATGACAAAGCAATGGCTACAGAAAGCAAAACTAACACACTAACACTTAAGTGGCTCGCACACCCGGGAGACTATCCAAAACATTACTAACATTCAGACCAGCATCCACGGCTTTGATTTCTACAAAAAAGACGTCCCAGCTGCACCTTCTACTCTTTCCCCCTTGATAGTGATCTACTTCTCTTCCGAGATCGGCCCCTTCCCTCCCTGCAGCTCCCCCGTAATGGGACCCCAGTGGCTGCATCAAGGCTGGGGGAGGCCTGCTGGCTGTCGGAAAGCGCAGATGCCCCTGAGGGACGTCCTGGACGACCTCTGGCCTTGGAGGGCCCAGATGCTGACTGCTCCAACTGTGAATGGGTGGAAGCAGTCTGTCCTGCAGGTGGTGGCAGCTGCAGTGGAGATGTACCAGCGGTGGCATCAGGAATGCTGACATCCTGAGAGCAGACAGCAGCTCCCTGGTCAAATGACACACTGGCACTCTGACGAGGCAGCACCGCAGCATGCGCACCAATCGGCTGGTCCACAGATTGAGGCCCTGCTGTGGTGCTGCAAGGGCCCTGGGTAATCCCGCCTGATCCAGCGAGGGCGGCAGCAGTCATTGGTCGCGTGGCCTCAATATGCGTCTGCATGAGACCAGCGATTGACTGCGTGGCAGCACTCAGCACTGGCATGGCAGGTGCCAGTGCTTCGGTGAAGCCCTGGACAGTCCTTTCCAGTGCTTCGGTGAAGCCCTGGACAGTCCTTTCCAGTGCTTCGGTGAAGCCCTGGACAGTCCTTTCCAGTGCTTCGCTGAAGGCCGGGAAAGTCCTTTCCACTGCTTCAGTCAAGCCCTGGACAGTCCTTTCCAGTGCTGCCCCGAAGCCGTGGACAGTCCTTTCCAGTGATGCCCCGACGTCCTGGACAGTCCTTTCCAGTGCTGCCCCAAAGTCCTGCGCACTCTTTGCCTGTGCTGCCCCGAGGTCCTGCGCACTCCTTGCCTGTGCTGCCCCGAAGTCTTGCACACTCCTTGCCCGTGTCTCGATGGATTCAGGCATTCTTGCCACTGCAGCCATGAGCTCAGTGTGCCTGAGCCGAGCCTGGGCGCTCATTTCTGCGAGGGAACGCACCTCTTCTGCGCTCTGTGCAGCAGTACTCACGGCCTGACTCGCCCTCTGGGGAGACGGCCCCCGAGCTTCCCTACCCCCCTTGCGTAGCTGCAGCCCGCTGTTTCCTGGAACTGCTTCCTCCTCAGAGCATTCCCTCCCGCTCCCCTCCAGGGAAGTAGCCTCCCCAGTCTGCAGAGGGGCTGGCTCACCTGAGGGTGGCAGGGATGGTCCAGCTTCCTCCTGCTCGTCGCCTCCGGAGTCAGTGGCAGTGGCAGCTTGAGGGCCCGGCTCCCGAGCTGGTGATGCAGCATCTGATAGCAGGGAGGTTGAAGAGTGGCTTTAGTGAAAGGACAGGGTGGCAGCAAGGGATGCATGAGTGCTGCAATGCTCTGACATGGGTCCAGAGTGAAAAAGCATGCTGGTGGGGGGAAGAAGTGGAAGGAGAGAGTTCAAAAAGGTGATGACCTTACCATCGCTGTGCACAATGGGGTCGGCAGCTCCAGTGGTGACAGGACCAGTCATCCGGCCTCCAACAATCTGGTGGACTCGTTCCTCCAGGTCCGTCAGTGTCTGCAGCTGAGGAGGGCCTCCTCCGGTGCGAAGCTGCTCCCTCCGGTTCCTGGCCAGCTTGGCCTGCAGGAGAAAGGACGGGAAGTGATGAAACATGCTGGCCTAAGCTGACATCACATGCCCCCCATGGTGGAACAGCCCTTACAGTATGCCCTGAGTTGTCATCTCATGCCCCCCATGGTGGAATAGCCCTTACAGTATGCATTGAGCTGACATCACATGCCCCCCATGGTAGATTAGCCCTTCCATTATACATTGAGCTGATATCACATGCCCCCCATGGTAGATTAGCCCTTCCATTATGCATTGAGCTGACATCACATGCCCCCCATGGTAGATTAGCCCTTCCATTATGCATTGAGCTGAATGTGCGTGTGTGTTTCCAGAAAGGGCCATGGGTGCTGGCTGACAGATGGCCATTGGGGCTTCGCGCACCCTCTGGCTATAATGTCAGGTGCAGATGGAGGGATGAAGAAGATGCCGAAAAAGCCACTCACCCTAACGACCCGAGTGAGGTCGTTGAACTTCTTCCTGCATTGCACAGGAGTCCTGGCCACCACGCTGGTTGAGGTGACTCTTTGACAAACTTCCCTCCAAGCCCTGCGGTACTCGTTCTGATGAGGCCTCCTGCCATTATCGGGGTACAGCACAGCTCGCCGGCGCTCCACTTCGCCAACCAAAGCATCCAATGCCCCATCGGTAAAGCGCTCCGCTCTCTGCCTCACCCTCTCCATATGTTCAAAGTTTGGAATGCCACAGAAAGCACAGCGCCGATTTTGAGGCCTACAAGGTGCAGAGTGTGGCTGCTGCTCCTAATTGACCCGCCCCTTTAAGAGCTGGCCAGCGCCAGCATGTCTCTGGTAATCGATTATTAACAGCACCTGCGCTGTGCCCGGCCGCCGACATATTGAGTAGCGCCGCCGGGTTAGCGCCTTAAGACTCCCATGCAGCACCTGAATCAACGCCGCAATCACCTTTAGGGGCGTAGCAACCCAATATCGCTCGAGGTGGTGATAAGTTGCGCCTGGCGAAAAAATTGGCAGCGCCAATTCTAACGCCCCAAACGGGGCTATACCCAATTTCTCCCCCAGTTTCTCATGTATTAATAATGTCAGGAATCTATTCATATAATGGTGTATCTCTTGGAATATGGCTTATTCCGTCACAACTGTGCGTGAACATTTATCCAATAGCGATCATAACATGATCGAGTTCAACGTAGCATTTGAAAGGGAGAAATGCGAAACAATTACTTTAGGTAAGGCCGACATCAACGAGATGAGGCAGAGACTGTCCACAGTAAACTGGGCAAATCTGTTAATGGGTAAAATGACAGAAGATCCGTGGGAGATGTTTAAGAAATAATTTAATGTGATACAGAACCAGGTTACACCCCTGAGGGGCAAGAGCTAAAGAGATAAAGGACAGCATAAAACTAAAAGAAAAAGCATACAAAAATGTAAAAAATAGCACAGATCTTGGCGAATGGGAAAGATATAAAGAACAGCAAAGAGTCATAAAACCAATAGTAAGAGCAAAAAGGGAGTATGAAAAGAAACTTGCAAGGCATATCAAAATCAATACGAAGAATTTTTACAAGTACATTAGGAAAAAGAGGGTAGTCAGTTGGCCCCTTAAAAACTGAAAGCGGCGATATTGTCAATGATAATAAGGAAATGGCAGACATGTTGAATAATTACTTTGCGCCAGTATTTACAGTAGAAGAAGAGGATAGCATGCTGGAAATCCCAAGGAAACTAATATTGAATCGGGGACAGGGACTCAATAAAATTAACGTAAATAAAATAACAGTAATGAAGAAAATAATGGCACTAAAGAGTGACAAATCCCCAGGACCAGATGGTTTCCATCCCAGGGTTTTAAAGGAAGTAGGTGAGCACATTGCAGATGCCCCAACTAAAATCTTCCAAAGTTCTCTAGATTCAGGAACCATCCCTTTAGATTGGAAAATTGCGCATGTCACTCTACTATTTAAGAATGGCGAGAAAGGGAAAGCAGGGAATTATAGACCAGTTAGCCTAACATCTGTTATCAGGAAATTGCTCGAGTCTATAATTAAGGATAGGGTGACTGAACGCCTCAAAAAGTTTTAGTTGATCAGAGAGAGCCAGCATGGATTTGTGAAAGGTAGGTCATACCTGACAAACCTGATTGAATTTTTTGAAGAGGTGACTAAAGTAGTGGACAGGGGAATGTCTATGGATGTTATTTATATGGACTTCCAGAAGGCATTTGATTAAGTCCCACATAACAGACTGTTAACTAAGGTAGAAGCCCATGGAATTGAGGACAAATTATTGACCTGGTTAGGAAATTGGCTGAGCAGCAGGAGACAGAGAGTAGGGATAATGGGCAGGTACTCAAATTGGCAGGATGTCATTAGTGGTGTCCCACAGGGATCTGTGTTGGGGCCTCAACTATTCACTGTATTTATTAACGACTTAGATGATGGCATAGAAAGTCACATATCTAAATTTGCCGATGACACAAAGATAGGCGACAATGTAGGCAGTGTAGATGGAAGCAGAAAATTACAAGGAGATATTGATAGATTAAGTGAATGGGCAAAACTCTGGCAAATGGATTTCACTGTAAGCAAATGTGAGGTCATCCACTTTGGACCTAAAAAGGATATAACAGGGTACTTTCTAAATGGTAAAAAGCTAAAAACAGTGGATGTCCAAAGAGACTTGGGGGTCCAGGTACAGAGATCATTAAAATGTCACGAACAGGTACAGAAAATAATCAAAAAGGCTAATGGAATGCTGGCCTTTATATCTGGAGGACTAAAATTCAAGGGGGTAGAAGTTATGCTGCAGCTGTACAAAACCCTAGTTAGACCACACCTGGAGTACTGGGGGCGGTTCTGGGCACCACACCTTAGGAAGGATATATTGGCCTTGGAGGAAGTGCAACATAGGTTTACCAGAATGATACCTGGACTTCAAGGATTAAGTTACGAGGAGAGATTACACAAATTAGGGTTGTATTCCCTAGAATTTAGAATGTTAAGGGGTGATCTGTTCGAAGTTTTCAGAATATTAAGGGGAACAGATAGGATAGATAGAGAGAAACTATGGGGGGAAAATTCAGTTGGTTGCGCCACCCGTTCGCGCCTTAAGAGGGCGCTAAGTGGGGCGCAAAGCAACTAGCGCCCGGGCGCGGCAATATCTGCGCCTCTCACAAAATTGGCCGGACATTTTGCGGCGGCGCTAAACAATACCGCCACGATCTCCTGCGCCGGCAGATCGTGATGTCAGTCGAGTGCGCAACGCCCCGTTAGCACCCCGGACCGGAAATTGAGTGGCGCCCCCTGCCTTACCACCCGCCGCTAGCAACAACAGGTTGAGGGCAGTGTTATGCTGTCAGAAAAGGACTAGGGTAGCGCTATTTAAAGGCGACCACTTCTTGCCTTTTTTTGTTGGTGACATTTTTGCACCACGCATTCTGAGAGAGAGAGACTTCTGGAGAGATTCAATGCTGTGTGAAGGAGTTTTGGGTACTGAGCAGCACTTTGCAGGTTGGTTTTGATTTGCCCTTCCTTGTATCGATTTAGAAGAGACTGTGGGGTCTGCACACTGAGCTCTTCCCCTGGTTCTCTCCATTGTTCTTTCCAGCAGATTTGTTGTACAGGTCTCTCCAGGCTGAGATTCAGGCCGAGATTCAAGGCTGCAATGAGCAGGATGTGGATGGAGAGCAAGATCAACCCTCCCCTTTAAGATAAAAACAGAAAATGCAGGAGAAACTCAGCAGGTCAAGCAGCATCTGTGAAGAGAGAAACAGAGTTAACGTTTCAGGTCGATGACCATTCGTCAGAACTCCCCTTTAAGAATTGGACGGTGCCAGTATGTCTGTGTTCCATTGCTGACTGAAATCGCATGAGCTTCGTCAGCGCTGTGAGGTAGCGCCTCGCTCCTCGGCCTTAGCGCCTTAAGAGAGGTGTGTAGCACCTGATTTAGCGCTCCAATCACCTCCAGGGGCGATAAAAGCCAAGTTTGCTGTTGGAGGCGACAATTAGCACCAGGCGCTAAACTTTGCGCACCGCCAATAATAGCGCCCCAAATGGGGCGATACCGAATTTTTCCTCCTATATCTGTTGGTTGGGGATTCCAGGACTAGGGGGCAGAGTCTAAAAATTAGAGCCAGAGCTTTCAGGAGTGAAATTAGGAAACACTTCTACACGCAAAGTGTGTTAGAAGTTTAGAACTCTCTTCTGCAAACGGCAATTGACGCTAGATCAATTGTTAATTTTAAATCTGAGATTTATAGGTTTTTGTTAATCAAAGGTATTAAGGGATATGGGCCAAAGGTGGGTATATGGAGTTAGATCGCAGATTAGCCATGATCTCATTGAATGGCAGAACAGGCTCGAGGGGCTGAATGGCCTACTCTTGTTCTATGTTCCTATGGTGAAATCAAATTTAACCAAAAAAAATGAATGAACTACCAATCCAATCCAGTCATCCAATTTTAAAGTCATATTTTGTGTAATGAATAACCTTATAATCTACTACTAACCTACTGCTTGTAACATCATGCTGTAATCTTTCAGTGATTACATCATAAAAGGAAATAATGCCTTTTCCCCTCATGATCTCACTCATAGGGCAGGATTTTCATGGGGCCATGGAGGCGGGATTGGAGGCATGGGGGGGGGGTTAAAATCCTGAAATCGGGGGTCCCAACACCATCCCGCCACCAACCCGCCAGTTTCAAAGGAGGCGGGTACCTGCCCCGCACAGGGACCTGCCTCCCCGAGGCGGGAAGGGATTAGTGCCAGTTAACTGCCTGTTAACAGGTAGTTAACAGGCAGTTTTTAGCCTAATCCCTATTTTTAAGGTTGAAGTGTGGGATTCCCGATGGCTCCAAACCACGCCAAGTTTGCGAGGCGGTCCGTCGGGTTGAAGGACTTGGAGGGGTCGAGATGTCGGTGTTCAGGTGAGTGATGTGTGCATGAGTCATAGAGTCATAGAGTCATAGAGTTTTACAGCACAGAAAGAGGCCCTTCGGCCCATCGTGTCTGCGCCGCCCATCCATCCCTGTCCAGTCTAATCCCATTTTCCAGCATTTGGTCCATAGCCTTGTATGCAATGGCATTTCAAGTGCTCATCCAAATGCTTCTTGAATGTTGTGAGGGTTCCTGCCTCTACCACCCTTTCAGGCAGTGAGTTCCAGATTCCAACCACCCTCTGGGTGAAAAAGTTCCTCCTCAAATCCCCTCTAAATCTCCTGCCCCTTACCCTGAATCTATGCCCCCTTGTTATTGACCCCCCTACTAAGGGGAAAAGTTCCTCTTTATCTACCCTATCTATGCCCCTCATCATTTTGTACACCTCAATCAGGTCCCCCCTCAGCCTTCTTTGCTCCAAGGAAAACAACCCCAGCCTGTTTAGTCTTTCTTCATAGCTGAGGCGCTCCATCCCAGGTAACATCCTGGTGAATCTTCTCTGCACCCTCTCCAAAGCAATCACATCCTTCCTATAGTGAGGCGACCAGAACTGCACACAGTACTCCAGCTGTGGCCTCACCAGCGTTTTGTACAGCTCCATCATAACCTCCCTGCTCTTATATTCTATGCCTCGGCTAATGAAGGCAAGTATCCCATATGCCTTTTTAACCACCCTATCTACCTGTTCCGCTGCCTTCAGAGATCTATGTACATGTACACCAAGGTCCCTCTGACCCTCTGTACTTCCTAGGGTCCTACCACTCATTGTGTATTCCCTTACCTTATTTGTCCGTCCAAAATGCATCACCTCGCACTTTTCAGGGTTAAATTCCATTTGCCACTTTTCCGCCCATCTGACCAACCCGTTTATATCGTCCTGTAGCCTGAGGCTTTCCTCCTTGCAATTTACCACCCCACCAATTTTCGTGTCATCTGCGAACTTACTGATCATACCTTTTACATTCTCATCCAAATCATTTATGTAGATCACAAACAACAAGGGACCCAGCACCGATCCCTGAGGTACCCCACTGGACACAGGCTTCCAGTCACAAAAGCATCCTTCGATCATCACCCTCTGCCTCCTGCCACTCAGCCAGTTTAGGATCCAACGCGCCAAGGCACCCTGGATCCCATGGGCTCTTACCTTCTTGACCAGTCTCCTATGCGGGACTTTGTCAAAAGCTTTACTGAAGTCCATGTAAACCACATCCACAGCATTTCCCTCATCCACCCCCCTAGTCACCCCCTCAAAAAATTCAATCAGATTTGTCAGACATGATTTACCCTTGACAAAGCCATGCTGACTATCCCCGATTAATCCTTGCCTCTCCAAGTGGAGACTAATTTTGTCCCTCAGAAGTTTTTCCAATAATTTCCCTACCACAGATGTTAGGCTCACTGGCCTGTAATTCCCTGGTTTATCCCTGCTACCCTTCTTGTATAATGGTACTACATTAGCTGTTCTCCAGTCCTCTGGTACATCCCCTGTGGCCAGAGAGGTTCTGAAAATTTGTGTCAGAGCCCCTGCAATCTCCTCCTTTGCCTCCCACAGCAGCCTGGGATACATCTCGTCCGGGCCTGGGGATTTATCCACTTTTTGGCCTGCTAAAACCGCTAGCACCTCCTCCCTCTCGATGCTAATATGTTCAAGTATGTCACAGTCCCCTTGCCCGATTTCTATGTCTGCATCGTCTCTCTCCATAGTGAACACAGATGCAAAAAATTCATTTAAAACCCCGCCTACATCATCTGGCTCTAAACACAGATTGCCACTTTGGTCCCTAATGGGCCCTACCCTTTCCCTGGTTATCCTCTTGCCCTTAATATACTTATAAAACATCTTAGGATTTTCCTTTATTTTGCTCGCCAGTGTTATTTCATGGCCCCTCCTCGCCCTCCTAATTTCTTTTTTAAGTATGCCCCTGCACTTTTTATACTCCTCTAGGGCTTCTTCCGTCTTTAGTCTTTTGTAACTGCCAAAAGCCCCCCTTTTATTTCTAATGCATTTTTGTATATCCCTTGTCATCCAAGGTTCCCTTTGCTTGTTGGTCCCACCCTTGACCTTTACAGGAACATGTTGGCGTTGTACTCTCTCTATTTCCCTTCTGAAAGTCTCCCACTGTCTTGATGTGGATTTTCCTATAAGTAGCTGCTCCCAGTCCACTTTGGCCAGATCCTGCCTTATCATATTAAAATCGGCCTTCCCCCAATTTAGAACCCTTACTTCCGGGCCGTCTTTGTCTTTTTCCATGACCACCTTAAATCTCACCGAATTATGGTCACTGTCGCCAAAATGCTCTCCTACTGACACTTCCACCACTTGCCCGGCTACATTCCCCAGAATTAGGTCCAGTATTGCCCCCTCTCTTGTAGGACTTTCTACATGTTGGCTCAAAAAGCTCTCCTGGATGCACTTTAAGAATTCTGCACCCTCTAAACCTTTCACACTCTGACTATCCCAATTAATATTGGGGAAGTTGAAATCCCCCACTATTATTACCCTATTATTTTCGCACTTTTCTGAGATTTGCCTACATATCTGTTCCTCTATCTCCCCCTGACTGTTTGGGGGCCTATAGTACACTCCCAGCAAAGTGCTTGCCCCCTTTTTGTTTTTAAGTTCTACCCATATGGCCTCATTAGAGGAACCCGCTAATATATCATCCCTCCTTACAGCAGTAATTGACTCCTTAATTAATATTGCAACACCCCCTCCCCTTTTACACCCCCCTCTGTCTCGCCTGAAGATTCTATACCCCGGAATATTGAGCTGCCAGTCCTGACCCTCCCTCAACCATGTCTCCGTGATAGCAACAATATCGTACTCCCATGTGTTCAACAACAACTTCAGTTCATCCACCTTATTTGCAAGACTCCTTGCATTAAAATAAATGCCTTCCAGCCCTGCCATATTCCCTTTTGCCTTCGCATATTTGCTCTGCCTTGTTTTTTTCTCTGTATTTGGCTGTAAATCACCCCCTGCTATAGCTCCACTCTGTACCCCATCCCCCTGCCAAGTTAGTTTAAACCCCCCCCAGCAGTGCTAGCAAACCTCCCCGCAAGGATATTGGTTCCCCTCTGGTTCAGGTGTAAACCGTCCGACTTGTACAAGTCCCACCTTTCCCAGAAGCAGACCCAGTGATCCAGGAAACTAAAGCCCTCCCCCCTGCACCATCCCTTTAGCCACGCATTCATCTGTTCTATCTTCCCATTCCTATACTCACTAGCACGTGGCACCGGGAGTAATCCAGAGATTACAACCTTTGAGGTCCTGCTCTTTAATCCTTCACCTAGCTCCCTAAATTCTTGCTGCAGGACCTCATCCCTCTTTTTACCTATGTCGTTGGTACCAATGTGGACCACGACCTCTGGCTGTTCACCCTCCCCCTCCAGAATGCCCTGCAGCCGCTCAGTGATATCCTTGACCCTGGCACCAGGGAGGCAACAAACCATCCTGGATTCACGTCTACGGCCACAGAAACGCTTATCTGTTCCCCTTACTATAGAATCCCCTACCACTATTGCTCTCCCACTCTTTTTCCCCCCTTCCTGGGCAGCAGGAGCGCCCCCAGTGCCAGGAAGTTGGCTGCTGCTCCCTTCCCCTGGTGAGTCATCCCCCTCAACAGTATCCAAAGCGGCATACCTGTTTGAGAGGGGAATGGTCACAGGGGTCTCCTGCACTACCTGCCTGCTTCTATTGCTCCTCCTGGTGGTCACCCATTTCCTATCTTCCTGTGCAGCCCTTCCCTGCGGTGTGACCAACTCACTAAACGTGTTATCCATGAACCTCTCAGCATCGTGAATGCTCAACAACCCATCCACCCGCAGCTCCAGCGCCTCAATGCGGTTTGCTAGTAGCTGCAGATAGATGCATCTCTGGCACACGTGGTCATCAGGGGCACCGGTAGTGTCCCTGAATTCCCACATAGAGCAAGAGGAGCATATCACGGGGCTGGGCTCACCTGGCATGACCTTCCCTTTACTTAATTTAAATTAATTTACTATCACCAATTAAAAATTGGTGCAAAGGTAAGTGTGTTTGGTGTGTCTAAAGTGTTTAAAGAAGTTTAAATTACCTTTTCTTACCTTTACAGCCTTCCTTTCTTTAGGTCTTGGGAGTCCCTCATCTCATCGGCACAGAAAGCAGAATGGCTGTGAACTGTCAAAAGTGACAGCCTTTAACTTTCAGTGCAGGAGAGATTTCTAACTGAGTCTGTGGAGAAGGACTCATGTTAGAAGTAAGACTGTCAGTGTTGGACAGCTTCAAAAGCTTTCAAACACTGATATTTCATCTGTCAAAACCTCTTGACAGATAAAATTTCAGTCTGTGATGTCACCTGTTGCTGGGTGGCCCTTAATTGGACTGCTGAGCCTGCTGGGCGGGCTCAACAAGGTCAATCAAGTGAAAATCACGCTGTAGTCCGAAAGTTGTAGTCCCACCTCCATCACGTCCCCTGAATGAAAATCAGGCCATAGTGCGCAGCACAAAGTGTAAAATGCTGTCCATCCGTCACAGCTCTTCCAAAGCTGACAGTGCACCTTATATTTTATATAAAATAATAATATTAGATCCCTGTGAATAAATTCAATGTTACAGCCAAGTGTTGGAATTTCAATCCATTTTGTTCAACAACACTCCATTGATTGATGACCATTCCTTCTGCTTATGTCTCAGTTTCAGTTTTGTAGCACACAGCCTATTTTAGGTTACAGTATTACATCTCATTCACAGATATCTGTTGTATTATGTTACAGCATTGATTAGTGTAACAGTTTGGGCTTGAAGGTTTTCATTACTCTGCCATACACCTGTGGTCAATACATTGATGAGACTCCATTCTGATTGCTGTTGTGATTAAGGCTTACAGAAGCAATTGAGTCCATTTTGGTTCCATCTTTAATTGACATTGGCTTCTGGTACTCAACCAAAGATTTAAGGTGAAATTTGTTACCTCGAGGATCAAAGTTGAAGTTTCCTTTGACACTTTTCTCTTTCCCTAAGAGTCAAGGTCATAAGAAAGATAAATAACTTGCAATTTTTATGAGGGAAGGTATTATTGATGTGCTATCAAGCTGCACTCACCAATAACCTGCTCACCAATGCTCAGTTTGGGTTCCACCAGGGCCTCTCAGCTCCAGGCCTCATTACAGCCTTGGTCCAAACATGGACACAAAAGAGCTGAATTGCAGAGGTGAGGTGAAAGTGACTGCCCTTGACATCAAAGCAGCATTTGACTGAGTGTGGCATCAAGGAGTCCGAGTAAAATTGAAGTCAATGGGAATCAGGGGGAAAACTCACCAATGGCTGGAGTCATGTGTAGTACAAAGGAAGATGGTTGTGGTTGTTGGAGCTCAATCATCTCAGCCCCAGGACATTGCTGCAGGAGTTTCTCAGGGCAGTGTCCTAGGCCCAACCATCTTCAGCTGCTTCATTAATGACCTTCCCTCCATCATAAGGTCAGAATTGGGGATGTTCACTGATCATTGCACAGTGTTCAGTTCCATTTGCAACTTCTCAGATAATGAAGCGGTCCATGCCCGCATGCAGCAAGACTTGGACAACATTCAGGCTTGGGCTAATAAGTGGCAAGTAACATTTGCGCCACACAAGTGCCAGGCAATGACTATCTCCAACAAGAGAGCGTCTAACCATCGCCCCTTGATATTCAACGGCGTTACCATTGGCGAATCCCCCACCATCAACATTCTGGGGGTCACCATTGACCAGAAACTTAACTGGACCAGCCACATAAATACTGTGACCACAAGATTAGGTCAGAGGCTAGGTATTTTGCGGTGAGTGCCTCACCTCCTGACTCCCCAAAGCCTTTCCACCATCTACAAGATAAAAGTCACAAGTGCGATGGAATACTCTCCACTTGCCTGGATGAGTGCAGCTCCAACAACACTCAGAAACTCGACAACATCCAGGACAAAGCAGCCCGCTTGATCGGCACCCCATCCACCATCTTAAACATTCACTCCCTCCACCACCGGCGCACCTGAAGTTGCGGTTAGTTTCAAAGGTGAAATGACGCTGAACGCTGCCAGTTCACCTTCACAGGACTGCAAATTCTGGGCCATTGTATTTCAGTTCCTGGTTACACTGGCATCGTTTGCATATCCAGTGTTCATATTAATACCTGTGCCATACCCACTCCTGATACAGTGCATTTCATTCATTGGAGTGGTCTCATTCACAGTTCTCTTGGTGCCAGGAGAGCTCCAGTTCAGATAAATGCATGCTGTGCTTTAACAGACACTACCTGTAGTGGAGGATTACACAGAATGGGTGATAGAACTTCCCTGCTCTTCTTTGAATAGTGTCATAGGGCCTTTTACATCCACCTGAGAGGGCAGACAAGGTTTTGGTTTAACGTGTCATCTGAAAAATGGCACCACTGACCGTGCAGCAATCACTCAGTAGTATACTTAAGTGTCAGCCTTGAATCCGTGTTCCCGTCCTAGAGTGGGACTTGAAGTATGATCTTGTGACTCAGAGGCGAGAGTGCAACCAATGAGCCAAGGCTGAAACCTTAAGTGTGATGTTGCAGGGTCAGCATGTTTCTTGGCTAAATGTTATCTGGGCAAGGGAATAAGGGACCATTTTATCTTGTCCATATCTGCCTATTCCGGTGAAGGAAAAGATTCCATGGCATTATTTAAAAAAGAGCTGGGACTTTTCCCAGCGTCCTGGCCACCACCAAACAAAAACAGATTAACCAGTCATTTATCTCATTCACTGGGGTCGAGTCAGAAACGTTTCCATCATGACCCCTATTAATCTCCCATTGTAACTAGCTATAAGATAGACCAAATCCGACAACGCACAATAAGACCGCAATAGAAGACGTAAATGTAGATGTAGATGTCAGCATTAACAGCCCTTTTCAGAGCTTTTGGTTTTGGATGATGATCTCATTCGTTGTTTGTGTACAAATTGGCTGCTGTGTTTGCCTACATAACAATAATGACTGATCATTGATTATGAAGCATGTTGTAACATCCTGAAAATGCGATAAGATGCTGTATAAATGTGCTATGTTATTCTTTCAGGGGTACCGGAGTCTGATGATGCGCTCATGGACAGTCCATCCGGAACGTGGATGTGCAGACTGCTTCCTCTCTTCCTCCTCTTCCTCCTCGTCCTCATCTCATCCTTGTCCTCCTCCTGTGCTCCTCTTCCTCCTCCTTCTGAGGTGATCGCAGAACCCATGGTGGCAAAGGCTGTGCTCTGAAGATGTTCAAGTTGTGGGTAATGCAGCAGACCACCACGAATTGGGACACCCACTCCGGCAAGTACTGGAGGGCACCTCCTGAACGGTCAAAAGGCAGCAGAACCATTTCTTCAGCACCCAGTGGTCTACTTGAAGAAGTTCCTCATGGCAGCATGGCTCTCATTATACGAGTGCTGGCCATGAGTGGTGGGGTTGTGGAAGGGAGTCATCAGGCAGGTGTAGAGCAGATAGCCCTTGTTGCCGAACCGCCACCCTCGGGTTCGACATGGTGGTTGGAAGATTGCTGCCACAGCGGACTGGTGCAGGATGAACGCATCATAACTGCTGCCATGATAGCAGGCATTCACCAGCAATGATGTGCTGGGCGTGGTTGCACACCAACGGCACATTACATGAGTGCAGCCCTTTGTGGTTACAGAACATCTCAACATTGAGATGTGGTGCCCGCAACGCCAGGTGTGTGCAGTCGATAGTACACTGCACCATGGGGAAGCCCAATATCTTGGCAAAACCAAGTGCGCTCCTCCTGCTTTTTCTCTCTTTAGAGAGAAAACAAATAAGTCCCCTCTCCTCGAGTTCAGAGCCTCTGTGACCACCCAGATGCAGCAATGGAGGGCAAACTGTGAGATGTTTACTATGTCGCCTGGTTCAGCCTGGAAGGATCTGCAGCTTCATTCAGCTGCTGAAAAAATTCGGGGCCACTGACAGTGCCATTGTCGCCCTGCTCTGAGGCTTTAAGTCTGGCTGCAAGTTCCGTGACCACCTCCTTGGTGAAGCGGAGCTGTCAAACACATAGCTCCTGGCTTAGGTGTAGGTAGCAGAAGTGCTCCCTGAAGACGCTAGGTGGGTAAGGTCTCCTCCCTCCTCCTCCCTCTGCGAACAGCTTGTCTTCTTTGCTGCCTCTGCTCCATCTCCCTGTCATACTGCAGCGCAAGGGGAACTGCAACTAGAGCCCCCATGGCTGGGAGCAAGTGGTGTACTCGGAGGCCTTCCAGCAGCAGCCAATGCCTTTCCAACATTCAGCAGCACTCCCTGCACACTGTAACAACTTTTCAAATCTCTTCCAGCAACCCAATGCAAATGCAATAAGCAACTTACCTGCAAATTGGATGTATTCCCTTAAGTAGCACTGCTGGGGTTGGGGGGGGGATCCCTCGTGCAGTTCAGCTGTTCGTGTTTAGGAGAGGGCCTTGAGTGGAGTGCGATGTCGAAAATGGCAGGTCGTGCGTCAATTCAGCGTTTCACACTGACTGACGTCACGATCTGCCTACTCTGCATGCTGCCAGCGCATGCACCTACCGCCTGTGCTATCGCCCTCACCAAGATGGCGAACAGCGCAGGCTGCGCCAGAAGTGGGCAGAAGCGAGATGGATACCTTTTTTTAAAAAACAGCCAAAACTACTGGCGCTATGGGTTTGAATTTCGCGGCCAATATATTTTCCATGCTGCAATGTGGTTGCTAAATTTGTCCACTAGGTGGAGTTTACTCTGTTCTGATTTCCTGTCTTGAAGGAAGTGCATGAAGGCCATTTCAGCCATGTCAGAAACATCCTCAGCCATCCAAGGTAAATCTTACTGAACAGGTGATATATACTTAGAAATCGAATCAAAAAATGTTTATCCTTCCTTTTCTTATTGTACTGAATTCAGTTTAAAGTGTTTAAAACTGAATTACTGTGAAGAAAAGAATAGTGCATCACACAAACATGTCTGTGCTGTAAGCAAGTAAGGGGAGGGATGCTTCTTCATTATAACATGGAAGATGCTGTATTGTGTTTCTGATATTGGATTTTCTTTTAGTTTGTTTGTGGGTTGCATAAGAGTGGGTCTGAGGGAATTCCAGACGTACAATTGGTTTTTACTGTTCATCCAGCAAATTAGTATAGTAGTGAATCAGCTGTGATTTAGATACTGGTTCGTGGTTCTTCCAGAATAATGTCTATCTTCACCTTTGATGTAAGAAGTCACACAACACCAGGTTATAGTCCAACAGTTTTGTTAAATCCGTGAATCTAGATGTATGGTGTCCTTCAAATAATCGACAGAGACTGCAGGGGAACAATCAACAGGTGTTTACTGGATGAGGGTTACTCTAAAACTAACAGATCAGATCCCTACTCAGGGTTTATATACAGGTGTGGTCACTGCCGGTACTACAGTATACAGGAGCTGTAAAAAGTAGTTCTCCCCTTAAAGGTACATACACTACAATTCCTCCCCTTTTAGATTAACAGTACCATAACATTCATTTAACAATTAACACTTTTAACATGCAACATTAACTGAAAATAGTCCAGGTATAAATTCCGTCTTTGGGGCAGCTTCCTGATCCTTTCTGGATAGCGCCTTTCCTGAGTGTCTTGCTCTTGGTGCAGAGGCGATTCTGCCCCACTGTCGTCGGTTGGTTCATCAGCTTCCGATGCTACTGTTTCTGGGGTAGAGGCTACCTGTATGTCGGGTTCATCACCAGGTACGCGAGACATGGGGTTGACTCGTTCCTGTGACGCTAGGATCTGGTTGACATGGCGTCTCACAATGTTCTCCCCAACATCCACTGTGTACATTAGTGGCCCCTGCCGTGTGCATATCGTTTCTGGTTGCCATTTCTCTGTTCGGTAGTCATGGGCCAAGACTGGTTGCCCTACATTGAAGCTCCTTGTCGGCTTCTCATTGATGTGCTGGAATTGCTTATTCTCAACATTTCTTCGTACATTTGGTCTGAGCAAATCCAGACGAGATCTCAACCTTCGGTTAAAGAACATCATGGCCGGGGTCTGGTTGGTAACTGCATGTGTCGCATTTCTGTAGGCTAACAGGAAATTGTCCACCTTATGCTGCAGTGGAATGTCATCATCGCACATGGCCCTTACTGCCTTTTTAAAGGTTTGTACGAACCTCTCAGCCAATCTATTTGTGGCTGGATGATACGGGGCGGATGTGTAATGCCTTACCCCATTCCTCCTCATAAATTTCCGAAACTCTTCGGACACAAATTGTGGTCCGTTATCAGAGCAAATCTGCTCTGGCAAGCCGTTCCTGGCAAATATGGTCTGTAGGACTGCAATCATTTTCTCCGTGGTGGTGGAGGACATTTTGATCACCTCAGGCCATTTCGAGTGCGCATCGATGGCTATTAAGAACATTGAGTCCATGAATGGACCAGCAGAATCAATATGCACCCGTTGCCATGGAGAGGCGGGCCACTCCCATGGGTGTAGAGGGGCATGTGGTGGTGCATTTTGGACCTTCTGGCATCCTGAGCAGCTTTTTGTCAGGTCCTCGATTTGCTGATCGATCCCCAGCCACCACACAAGCCCTAGCAAGGCTTTTCATTTTCACCCCTCCCAGATGGCCTTCGTGAAGCTCATTGAGCACTCTCTCCCTTAACTTGGGTGGAATTACCACTCGGGAGCCACACATCATGGTCCCCTGGCATACTGACAGCTGTTCTCTTCTGGATGAGAATGCTGGCAACAGTGAGTTGCCATGTGTTGGCCATCCCTTCACCGTCAAATCATATACCCGAGACAGTGTCGGGTCATTTCGGGTCTCCTTCTCTATATCCGTGTTAGTTACTGGCAAGCGTTCAATTATAGTCGAATAAAATATTTCGACAGGGTCCACTGCTGGTGCTTCCTCCGCAGTAGGCAGTGGCAGGCGTGATAGCCCATCAGCGTTTCCATGCTGTTTCGTGCCCTTATACTCTATTTCATATTGGTTCGCCCCTAGAAAAAGGGACCATCTTTGTAGCCATTGCGTAGTCATCACCGGAATGCCCTTCTTTGGATTAAAGATGGAGACAAGTGGTTGGTGGTCAGTCAGCAAGGTGAACTTCTGCCCGTGCAGATAGTGGTTGAACTTTTTCACTCCCCACACTAGGCTGAGGGCCTCCCTGTCAATCTGGGTGTAGTTACGCTCGGCTGAGGTTAGTGACCGAGACACAAAGGCTACTGGCCTCTCCAAGCCGTCTGGGAATTTGTGCGACAGCATCACTCCAATACCATAGGGTGATGCATCACACGCCAACCGAATTGATAGTGCTGGGTTGAAATGAGCCAACACCTCTTTTGATGTGATCAATTCTTTGCACTTCTGGAAAGCTCGTTTACATTCGTCATTCCACTTCCATGGTACCCCCGTTTGCAGTAGGGTGTTCAGTGGGTGTAGTACTGTTGACAAATTCGGCAAGAACTTATGGTAGTAGTTCACCAGCCCGAGGAACGACCTCAGTTGTGACACATTTTCCGGTGCTGGAGCCTTGACTACTGCCTCAATCTTTTCAGGGGACTTATGTAACCCCTCTTCATCAATAACGTGGCCACAATACGAGATCTGCTTCTGGAAAAACTCGCATTTGTGGCGATTAGCTCGGAGCCCATATTCCTTCAATCTAGTGAGCACCTGCTCCAGGTTGGCGAGGTGATCACTGTCATTTTCGCCCGTGACCAGGATGTCGTCCAAATAACACTGGGTCCCTGGAATCCCTTGCAGGACTTGATCCATTGCCCTTTGCCAAATAGCCGGAGCTGATGCTACCCCGAACACCAGCCGGTTGTATTGGTAGAGACCTTTGTGAGTGTTGATCGTGAGGTACTGTTTCAAGGCTTCTTCTACCTCCATTTGCAGGTACGCCTGGGCCAGATCAATCTTAGTGAACCGTTTTCCTCCAGATAGCGAGGCGAAAATATCTTCAATCCGCGGAAGCAGATATTGTACCGTGTGAAGGACTGGGTTCACTGTCACCTTAAAGTCCCCACAGATGCGAACCTTCTTTAGTTCCCCAGGCGTATTACTCAACGACCTCTTCATTACAGGAACGATGGGTGTAGCGCACTCGCTCCAGTCCACTTTGGACAGTACTCCTGAACGTTCCAAACCTTCCAGCTCTGCTTCGACGGCTGGGCGGATCGCATAAGGCACCGGCTTGGCCTTAAAAAACTTTGGGCTTGCATTTTCCTCTATTTTGATCATCGCTGTTATGCCTTTTAGTGTTCCGAGTTCCTCCTGGAACACTTCTTGTGCGTCAGTTAGCATTTTTGACAGTCGTCCAGGTGTGACGTCGTCATCCTTTTTGGCATCTACCATCAGTGCTTGTATGGCATGCCAATCTAACTGTATCTTCCGGATCCATTCACGTCCTAGTAGTGGTGGTCCTCCATCTGGCAATACATATAGGTCAATTTTTGGTGTTTCCTTGCCGTTGTATATCACGTTCACCCTTATTTTTCCTTTGGGGTAGACTTTTTGCCCCGTGTACGTCTTCAAGACAATCTCTGTATCTCTCAAGGGTATATGCGAGAATAGCCGCTTGTAGTCCCTTCGGTTTATGACTGTTAGGGCTGATCCTGTGTCCAATTCCATTTTCACTTGGACTCTGGCTATCTTGAGCATGACCCAGATAGTTTGGTGATCCTCCATTTTGATTACATTATGTAGTTTCAGACAACCCAGCTCCTTGCTTCCGGAGTCTGTATCACTTTTCTGTTCGTCTGAACTACTTTCCGTCACCTTATGTACCTTTTTGTACTTCTCCTGTGGAGATTTCTTGCTGCTGGTTTTCTTTCCCGACCTGCAGACTCTTGCTATGTGTCCTACTTTTCCACACTGTCTGCACACTTGGTCCTTGAACCAACAATCCTTATGGTTGTGTGTTGTTCTGCCACAGCGATAACACTTCACTGCTCCATATGACATTTCATTTGTGCCATATTCTTGCGGTCTCTGTTGTATCTCTGCAGCGCCCCGTGCGGCTGCTTCATGTGATACTGCCATGCTGAAAGCCTTGTCCAGCGTAAGATCCTTTTCTGATAGAAGCCGTTTCTGGGTTCCTTCACATTGAAGCCCACACACAAACTTGTCCCTTAAAGTATCTGCTAGTCCCGTTCCAAACTGGCAGTGTTTCGATAGCTTGCGCAGTTCCGTTAAATAATCAGCATTACTTTCGTCTTTATGCTGGTTCCTTTTGTGAAACTTTAATCTTTCTGCTATCAGCAGCGGTGTGGGGTTTAAGTGGTCCTGTAGGATTGCCACTATGCTTTCAAAATCCTTTTCCACTGGCTTCTCTGGGGTTACTAGGTTTCGCAGTAAGCCATACGTTTTTGCACCCATGGAATTCAGCAATACCAGTGCTTTCCTGGCATCTGGCACTTCATTTGCCTTGCAGTACACTTCTATGCGTTCTACATATGTCGCCCAATCTTCGACTTCATTGTCGAACGCTGTGACACTGCCACTCTTCGGCATCCCTGGGTATGGTTAGACTGGCTAAAAATGGCGTCTCCCGCGCTCTCCCTTCTTCTCCGCTGGCTCAAAATGGCATCTCCCGCGCTTTCCTTTCTTCCTGCGCTCTCCCTTCTTCTCCACTGTGGCTCAAAATGGCGTCTCCCACGCTCTCCCTTCTTCTCCGCTGCGGCCCAAATGGCGTCTCCCGCACTTTCCTGTCTTCCCCCGTGGATGCTGCTCAGCCCTTGAACACCGGCCGCGCTCTGCGCGTTTTCCTGCACGCCTCTCTCGTCGACGCCGCTCGGTCTTCAACCCCAGCTGCGCCCTGTGCGTTTTACCCTCTCTCATTGACGCCACTCGGTCTTCAACCCCGGCTGTGCCCTGTGCGCTTTACCCTCTCTCTTACCCCGTCGATGCTGCTCGGCCTTTTTCTGTGCCGTCGGTCGGCTCCAGCCGCCGCTGTCCCCGGGAAGGGTCTGCACCGTACCTGCTGCCAGCCCGCTGCGCTGGATCATCGTGACTGGAGAACCAAGCCCAGCTCTCCACATCCTCCTCTGCGATGAGTTGCAGGTAAGTTTGAATCCACTCGTCGCCAATGTTAAATCCGTGAATCTTGATGTGTGGTGTCCTTCAAATAATCGACAGAGACTGCAGAGGAACAATCAACAGGTGTTTACTGAATGAGGGCTACTCTAAAACTAACAGTACAGATCCCTACTCTGGGTTTATATACAAGTGTGGTCCCTGCCAGTACTACAGTATACAGGAGCTGTAAAAAGTAGTTCTCCCCTTAAAGGTTCACCTGACAAAGGAGCAGCGCTCCGAAAGCTTGTGATTTCAAATAAAACTGTTGGACTATAACCTGGTGTTGTGTGACTTCTTACATTTGTCCACCCCAGTCCAACACCGGCATCTCCACACCATGGCTACTATCGTCACCTTTGATATTTAATGGCCCAGTAATTGCGTTCCAAACGCGTGAGTACGGTCGGGGTACTCACGCGTCTGGCCGGAGGAAATGCCGGTTTTCAGCATGCACAGCGCATGCGGGGAAAACCAGCATTTCCTGTCCTCTAAACGAAGGGGTTCAGAGGCACAGCGCGTGCGCAGTGAACTTCGTCGATTTCATTCATGGATTCAGTGAGGTTAAGTCCTTACAACTTACACATGAAAAAAGCATGTGTAAAGTTGTTCCAGAGGCTGCGGAGGAAGATATATTTTATCGTGGCGCTTCTGAAAGGCAATATTTTTGTTTGGGAAAGGGAGGAAAGATATTTTAAGAAATGCTGAGGTAAGTTTTAAAGTTTAAATTTTTTTTTTAAACGGGTTTTCAGTACTGTAGGTAGAAGGAGCAATTGTAGCTGTGTGAATTGAATTTGCTGTGTTTATTAAATGTGAAAATGACTATTCTAAAATGAATAATGTAACATTTCCAACATTTTTAAGAAAGAAACTTTTCATCAGTAATATATTCTTTTAAGTAATTATGTATGTATGTCCGTATATATTCCTGTACGTATATGTATGTATGTATATATTCCTTTACTTATGTGTATGAATGTATGTATTTAATTATGATTTTCCAATAAGTTACTTTCTCTGAAAATCATAATTAAATACATACATTCATACACATAAGTAAAGGAATATATACATACATACATATACGCAAAGGAATATATACAGACATACATACATAATTACTTAAAAGAATATATTACTGATGAAAAGTTTCTTTCTTAAAAATGTTGGAGTCATTTTCACATTTAATAAACACAGCAAATTTAATTCACATAGCCACAATTGCTCCTTCTACCTACAGTACTGAAAACCCGTTAAAAAAACAAAAATAAACTTTAAAACTTACCTCAGCATTTCTTAAAATAACTTTCCTCCCTTTCCCAAACAAAAATATTGCCTTTCAGAAGCTCCACGATAAAATATATCTTCCTCCGCAGCCTCTGGAGCAACTGTACTCATGCTTTTTTCATGTGTAAGTTGTAAGGACTTAACCTCACCAAAAGCACGCGCTGCCCTTCGTTCAGAGGACAGGAAATGCCGGTTTTCCCCGCATGCGCTGTGCATGCTGAAAACCAGCATTTCCTCCGGCCAGACGCATGAGTACCCCGACCGTACTCACGCGTTTGGAACGGAATTACTGGGCCAACATTTTACAGGCCAATAAAATGAAAAATTTAACAATTGCACGATTTGCCCCCTCGCATCTGCGACTGAGGGTCCAAGGAGGTGCATTGCGCAAGAGGTCATCGTCGTATGTATCCTCACACTGTTCCCTTTCGGGAACTGTATGAAGTGGTGGAAGGATTTCTGGCCACGTTAACGCTCCTTCCGTGACCATAACCATCTTCATACCAGCCATTAGGGTGGTTAGTCCTATGGCATGAGGGTTTTACGGGCTCCGACAACCCATCTGAGGGGGGGGGGGCCACCCACACCCGCGGACGCAAGTATCCCGCTGGATGTCCACCCAGAATTTATAGTTGGAGCTCCGACTCCTCTTGCCGGGACTGTCTGGAGCGGGGTTCGAAACCCTACTCCTTCTGGCCCAGCGGCGGGGATGCTTACCGCTACGCAAAAGGCCCACTCCGCGCAAAAGGTGACACCCATACATTTCCTGCGCCTTTTCCCTCCCCGTGACTGGAGCCCTATGCTGCCACTTGAAAGACCAAGCTATCATCTGTCCTTTTTGCGGCGCCTTGGACTTCTCATTACCAATGATGAGCAGGCGCTGCGCCTCCACCTCGTTGAGGAGATTGCTGAGGTCATCATCAGTTCAATTGTGAGTTCTTTTAATGCCGTGAATTGTGCTCATTCCAGCCATTTCACATTGCTAATCGGAGTGGGCCTTTGGCGTAGCGGTAGGATCCCCGCCGCTGGGCCAGACGGGGTAGGGTTTCGAACCCCACTCCAGACAGTCCCGGCAAGTGGAGTCGGAGCTCCGGCTCTAAATTCTGGGTTGACATCCAGTGGGATATTTGCGTCCGTGGGTGTGGGTGGCCCCCCCTCCTCGTATAGGTTGTGGGAGCCCGTAAAACCCTCCCGCCATAGGACTAACCACCCTAATGGCTGGTACAAAGATGGTTACGGTCACGGAAGGAGCGTTAATCTCGGCCATAAATCCTTCCACCACTTCATACAGTTCCCCAAAGGGAACAGTGTGAAGACACGTATGATGACGACGTTGCTAAATAAATAAATGGAATGAAAAAAATTCTTTCAGGGCTTTTAAAAGTCTTTAAATTGCTTTAATTCTGTTTAAAACGACTTCAGATTCTTCAAAATAATGTAAACGTTTTTAAAAGTTACCAAAAGCTTCATAAAAATACCAAAAACCTATTTGAAATGCTGCTCTGCATGTAAAAATGCTTTGCAGCTTGTGAGAAACATTGGGGGTGTGTCCTATTAAACTGAGACCTCAAGGGGCGTGTCTCAGTTGCACAGCGCACTCCAGGCTTCGCGCTGGCTGCACTCCTGGGCGGCGTGACGTCAGACGCTGCCCGGGATTCTTCTCTTTCAAAAAGGAATTCCAGGCGTCCCTGGAGGTGAACGGCAGGCGCGTCGGGTAAGTGCAGATCGGGGGCTTGCACGCGCGGCAAGCCCCCGATCCGAATTTCTGCCCCAATATTTTTAAATTCTAGAAAACTAATTTCACCTTTTTAGTCCACTGTTACTTCATAAAGGTTACACAATAATACACAACTGCTCACAACATGTTTGTTCAGACAAAACCATCTTATGCAAATATTCCAAAAAATATCTGGGAAAGGAGAAATGCTCTACTTGCACCGAAATGAGTTATTGTCCTGACAGCAGCTCCTCATTGGAATATTATGACACTTTCATTAACCATACTCTGTCCTGATGATCCCTCTGAAAGTTACTCAGAGAAAATTAGTAATGCACTTGAAGGTAATTTAGTGTTGCAGTCTTGTGTATTGGCAACTGGGTTGAAACTGCCCAGCCTCATTGCACTGAGCGCCACTACAATACAATACAATACAATACAAATCGCTTTATTGGCATGATAAGGTACATCTTATGTTGCCAAAGCATCAAAATACATTTATGGTTGAACACATAAACGCGGTTCCATTCATACAGTGTATAAACAGGTATATCCTTGAGTTTATAAATATATTTTCGCCTTGTTTATATATACTCTTGTCTTAGTTTACTGGTTGTCTCTCTGTTCATGGCAAGCTGTAACATAGTGTGCCGCCAGTGTTACACAGCTTCTCTCCTCCCCCAGTAGGAATGGGAGTTTTTGGTTGTCAGTCAGATTTCTGAATTCAGGGCATATTTGTGAGAATTTTTGATAGAAATTCTCTCTGATGCCCTGATATTTTCCACAGGCTGTGAGGAAGTGCATCTCTGTCTCAACTACTCCCTGACTGCAGTGAGAGCATATCCTGTCTTCTCTTGGCAGCCTGGTCTGCCTGTGTCTGCCTTTTTCGATCGCTAGGCTATGTTCGCTAAGTCTGTACCTTGTCAAGGTTCTTCTCAGTTTGTTATCCTTTACCATGGTCAGGTAATCAGCTATGTTGTATTGTCTGTTTAGGGCCAAGTAGCAATTGAGTTTGCTTTGGGTTTTTGTTGTTTCTGCCCAATATGACAGATATTTTTCCTTTTGCTCAGCGACGATTGTGTTGGGTCGAATTCTTTGTGTTACCCTGTCACTGTCCTGGGGCTGGTTATTGTTAGTATTGTTATTAGTTACTTTATTGAGTCCCAGGACTAGTTGACTGAGGGTATTCTTCTTTATGGTCAGCTCTTGGCATTTCAGGGCGTCGTAGTGATAGCATTGGGGGTTGCTCATTTGTAGGTGATTCCAAAATTTGGTGGCTCTTTTTTGGATAGTGATTATTAATGGGTATTGGCCTAGTTCCGCCCTGCATGCGTTGTTTACTGTTTTCCTTTGAGTCCGGAGGATACTTTTACAGAATTCCGCATGTAGGATCTCAATTGGGTGTTTGTCCCATTTTGCAAAATCTTGTTGTGTTAGTGGTCCCCAGACCTCACTGCCATAGAGTGCAATTGGTTCAATTACTGATTTGAAAATTTTGAGCCAAATGCTAATTGGGATTTCTATTTGGATTGATTTTTTGATGGCATAGAAAGCCCTTCTTGCTTTCTCTTTCAGTTCATTCACAGCCAGTTTGAAGTTTCCCGTAGAACTGATTTTTAAGCCCAAGTATGTGTAGTGAGTGGTTTGTTCAATTCACTAATGGTCATCAAGGAGAGAGGGCTGTTTAATTCTGTGTGACTGAGCTGGTTTTGAACCAGGTTTCCAGTGCTGAAAGGATACTGATGTGTTATGACACCCAGGCCTTGTGTAACCTCTATCATATGGTGAGGTCATCCAGTTAGAATTGAAATGCAGTCAATTTTTACCCCCCATAACACTGCTGCAGCTTTGTAGCAGCAGGGCTGCTTCAATGAGACAGAGTGACAGCTATTTAATACCCATCTAATGAGAACTGACAAATCTCAGTCTGTATTATTAGAGATTGCATTAGAGTATTGCATGCATGAATCTGACTCTCTCATGACCAGAATGGATGGAAATGATCAACTATCTTGTCTAATGGCCATCTAGTGATTGTTCCGCCAATTACTAGGTCAGCCAGTGGCTCAGTGGGTAGCACCCTCGCCTCTGAATCAGAAGATTGTGGGTTCAAGTCCCACTCTAGAGACTTGAGCATAAAAGTCTAGGCTGACACTCGAGTGCAGTATTGTGGGCGTGCTGCACTGTTGGAGGTGCCGTCTTTCAGATGAGATATTAAACTGAGGCCCTCTCAGGTGGATGTAAAAGAGGCGGACCTGCGAGAAGTCAGCAGCACCGAGGCACATAAATACAGCGGGAGGCGAGGACAGTGCGGACCTGCGAGGAGTCAGCAGCACCGAGGCACATAAATACAGCGGGAGACGAGGACAGTGCGGACCTGCGAGGAGTCGGCAGCACCGAGGCACATAAATACAGCGGGAGGTGAGGACCTGCGAGGAGTCGGCAGCACCAAGGCACATAAATACAGCGGGAGGCGAGGACAGCGCAGACCTGCAAGGAGTCGGCAGCACTGAGGCGGCAGTACAAACCCGACGAATTCAAAAAAACAAGGAGTGATGTCACAGGACAGCTGCTGGGTGAGTATTAATGTTATTTCTCTCTAAGCTAGGACAGTGGTTTAAACTAAGAGCTGGGAAACTATAACGTAACTTATTAAATTAAAAACTTAACTCGTTAAACTAATTAATATAACTATAAATAATCGTTGAATAAGGACATTAAATAAATAATACAAGGTTAGACTAAGATATGGCAGGGCAGGTTGTGTGTCTGGACTGTAGTAGGTGGGTGTTTGTGGACAGTGAGACTGTCCCGAGTGAACATGTCTGCAGTAGATGTCTCCAACTCAGAGTGATTGAGCTGGAGTGCGAGTTGGAGACACTCTGACACATAAGGGAGGGGGAGGAGTATCTGGACAGTTTGCCCCAGACTTTGGTCACACCTCGTAGAGAGGTGCAGGATCAGAATGGTGTTGGTGTGGCCAATAGTGTGCACAGTAAGGGGAACCCAGGTAAGAAAGGGAACGAGGATCCACAGAAAGTGATCCGGTACAACGTACTTGCTTCTTGAGAGGATAAGGATAAAGACTGTCGGAAAGACAGCCAGAATGCGAACCATGGCACTTTGGAGCAGGAGGCTGTCCAAAGGTGGGGGGAGGAGGAGGAGGAGAGGAAGCGTAATGTGATAGTTGTAGGGGATTCTATACTTAGGGGGACAGATAGCATCCTTTGTAAGCAAAATCGAGAGTCCCACATGGTGTGTTATCTACCTGGTGCCAGGGTGAGGGACATCTTGAACCAGCTTGAAAGGATATTGGAGAGGGAGGGGGAAGATCCAGTCGTTGTGGTCCATGTTGGGACCAACAACATAGGGAAGAGTAGGCAAGAGGTCCTGTTTGGGGAGTACCAGGAACGAGGAGCTAAATTAAAGAACAGGACCTCAAGGGTTACAATCTCTGGATTTATGTTCCTACCATCCCCCCCCCCCCCACCCCGCCCAGCTCCAGGAAACCGCGATAACTCGTGAGTGAGCCACTCTGCAATCTACCTTTCATAACTTGAAATATTGTCCAGTCTGCAAGGAACCCAAAATGGTTGACGGGCCTAACCTAGCTCATTAATGGCACCTGGAGGAGTGCATCTTTCATGGGGAGGTGGATTCTTCCCAACTAGCTCCAGATAACCCTGCAAGTCGATGCTCAAATGGGTAGGGTGATCCTTGCCGGATAAGCAGCAACCAGGTGTACCAGCGCTCTGTGCTCATTTTCACTGGTTGAACTCTAGCAGTATCTCTATGCAAACTTAGGAATCCCAAGGACTTGGCATTTGCCAACGTGCAGCTAGGTTATCTGGGCTTAGGTAAGTTGGGTGTGTAACTATAGAATGTGCATATCAGGAAAATACAAATTACTTATATAAATGTCTCAGTACTTTTGACATTCTTAAGCATGAAGATAGGTTTCTGTGCATATCAGACACCTGACTGACCCCCCAAAAAATACTACTCTTATATTTTTAAATTCCTGTTCCTTGCAACCCTCTTGCTCATATTTATGAGATGCTCATTCTTGTAATCAGATCATCTTAAACTATACCCAGTAATGCCACCAAAAATATGCACAGATATCTTCCCCTTAACTGTGTCATAAGCCTCTAATATATTGAATAGTTTACCATAAATCATGAGGGAAGTGTGCAAAGAGCATGGCTGTCAGCTGAGATCGATGAAATACTAAGGGACAGAAATTACTCTTGAATTATTTTTCGCAAATCCTTCTTTTTGCTATTTTAATGAAATGGTTAATGTGTTTATGGGCTGGCATTTTCATTAAAA
Organism: Somniosus microcephalus; assembly: GCF_052327205.1. NCBI lineage: Eukaryota > Metazoa > Chordata > Chondrichthyes > Squaliformes > Somniosidae > Somniosus > Somniosus microcephalus. Next base: position 62,258,423 of record NC_141001.1, on the reverse strand, counting down.
TAACAGAGAAGAATTTCATCCAAATGCATTAACCAATTCATTAAAAGTAGCACACAGAGGAGTTCTCTATCCCAAGTTATTTATTTTTTATATAGTAGTTCTGCAGCATTTTTTGTTTTATTTTCATGCTGAATGTGGTTGAGGAGCCCGATGATGAACACCTGAGCGGAGGAGCAAAAACTGGCCCCAGCCTTCATCTGGGAACACATTAACTGTTACTGCACTGCGACCTCATTACTGAAGTGATTAACATAACATGTGACCAGCGTGTTAAATCTTTATATTGCAGTTTGGCACTGTTGTTCATTGCTGAGTGTGTATTACAAAATTATATTAATGGGTTGACAGAGCTATCTATGCAAGGTTTAAAACCCTCATCTTCATCTTACTGCATGTGGGGAAAAAATATTACACATAACAACTTAATTTGTGATTTTCTGTAATTTGCTGCAGCAATTTCTTTTCAGACAAAAATAGATTACATTTAGTTAATTATGCTGATATAAACATGCATTCTAGATGAACATAACCAATGTAGTGGAAGTATTAAATGAATATAATTTACTTTTAATTTTCTATATGTAAAATGATGTGCAGTAATGTTTATAGTATGAGTAATTTCAACAATCTTCCCGAGAGATTAAAATCACTGATTAGTGTTGGGCAGCCATGAATGAATCTTACCTGTAGTTACATATCTTCAGAAATGAAAGCCGTTTCACATGATAGTCTTATCTGCTTTGACAGCAATTTCTTTGAAAAATGTTCGCATTCAAATAAAATGTTGGGACTATTATGCATATTGATTTCTCTCATGCTTGTAGGGGCACCTTTCTCATGGCTCAGTTGGTAAGTGTACTGCCTTGTGCACTGAACTGAACCAAGAAAATCGTGAATCTCTGCTCTGTGCTAATTTAGTTGATCTAGCAACAGTTGTCCCAAGCACTCCAGTGACCAAGTTAATGTGTATGAATGTCAAGTGAGGACAGTAATAATGGGATAAAAGGGCCAGTGGATACAAAATTGGCTAAGGGGCAGAAAACAGAGTTCTGGTGAATGGCTGTTTTTCGGGCTGGAGGGAGGTATACAGTGGAGTTCCCCAGTGTTCAGTACTAGGACAACTGCTGTTTTTGATATACATTAATGACTTGGACTTGGGGGTACAGGGCACAATTTCAAAATTTGCAGATAACACGAAACTTGGAAGTGTAGTAAACAGTGAGGAAGATAGTAATAGACTTTGAGAGGACATAGACAAGCTGGTGGAATGGGCAGGCACATGGCAGATGAAATTTAACACAGAAAAGTGGGAGGTGATACAGTTTGGTAGGAAGAATGAGGAGAGCTAAATGGTACAAATTTAAAGGGGGTGCAAGAAGAGAGAGACCTGGGGGTGTTTGTGCACAAATCTTTGAAGGTGGCAGGACAGGTTAACAAAACAGTTAAGGGCCAAGACCAATATCCTCGCGGGAAGGTTTGCTGGTGCTGTTGGGGAGGGTTTAAACTAGCTTTAAATTAAGTTTAAACTAACTGGGGCATGGGAACCTGAGCGTAGATTCAGAAGTTAGAGAAGCAAAGCTGGAAATGGAAGGCAGAAAATTAGTAAGTTTGGAAGGCAGAGGAAACAAAGGCTAGAAAATAGACAACAAAGGAGTCTGGCAGTGCTTAATAATGGTATATACTTCAATGCAAGGAGTCTAGTGAATAAGGTCGATGAGCTGAGTGCACAGATAGACATGTGGAAGTATCATATAGCTGTTACTGAAACCTGGCTTAAAGTAGGGCAGGAATGGCAGCTCAACATTCCTGGTTACACGTTTTTCAGATGAGATAGAGAAGGGGATAAAAAAGAAAGGGGGTGGGGGGTTGGTTAAAGAAACAAATGTAGCTGTGATGAGGGATGATATATTAGAAGGATCATCAAATTAGGCTATACGGGTTGAACTGAAGAACAAAAAAGGGTCAATCACACTGCTGGGAGTGTACTATACACCCCTAAATAGTCAGAGGGAGATAGAAGAGCAAATATGTAAGCAAATTTCTGTGAAGTGCAAAAACAATAGGGCAGTAATAGGAGATTTCAACTACCCTAATATTAACTGGGATAGAATCAGTATAAAAGGTATAGAGGTGCAGAATTCTTAATACATTCAGGAGAACTTTTTTAGCCAGTACATAGCTAGCCCAACAAGAGAGGGGGCAGTTCTGGACTTAGTTTTAGGGAATGAAGCTGGGCAGGTGGAAGGGGTATCAGTGGGAGAACATTTTGGTGGTAGTGATCATAATTCAGTTAGATTTAGGGTAATTATGGAAAAGGACAAAGATAGACCAGGAGCAAAAGTTCTCGATTTGCTAAGCTGAGATGCGATTTAACAAAAGTGGACTGAAACAGCTACTTGAAGGTAAATCAGTGTCAGAGCAGTGGGAGGCATTCAAGGAGGAGATAGTGAGGGTTCAGAGCAAATATGTTCCCACAAAGAGAAAGGGTGGGACTCCCAAATCTAGAGCCCCCTGGATGTCAAGGAGCATACAGGGTAGGATAAGGGGAAAAAAAGGGAGCTTTTGTCAGATGCTGAGAGCTTAATGCTGCAGAAAGCCTAGAGGAGTATAGAAAGTGCAGGGGTGAAATTATAAAGGAAATTTGGAAAGCAAAGCGAGCGTATGAAAAAATATTGGCAAGTAAAATCAAGGAAAACCCAAAGATATTTTATAAATACATAAAGAGCAAGAGGATAATTAAGGAAAGAGTAGGGCCTATTAGAGACCAAAAAGGAAGCTTGTGTGTGGAGGCGGAAGACGTGGGTATGGTTCTTCATGAATAATTTGCGTCTGTCTTCACAGAAGAGAGGGAAGATGCAGACATTATAGTTAAGGAGGAGGAGTGTGAAATATTAGCTGAGATAAACATAGTGAGAGAGGAAGTATTAAGGGTTTTAGCATCTTTGAAAGTAGATAAATCGCCAGGCCCGGATGAAATGTATCCCAGGCTGTTAAGAGAAGCAAGGGAGGAAATAACGGAGGCTGTGACCATCATTTTCCAATCCTCACTGGCTAATGTGCTGGAGGACTGAAGGACTGCTGACATTGTACCGTAATTTAAGAAGGGAGAAAGGGAAAGGCTGAGTAATTACAGGCCAGTCAGCCGAACCTCGGTGGTGGACAAATTGTTGGAAAAATTCTGAGGGACAGTATTAATCACCATTTTGCAAGGCACGGATTAATCAAGGACAGGCAGCATGGATTTCTTAAAGGAAGGTCGTGTCTGACTAAGTTGATTGAATTTTTTGAGGAGGTAACAAGGTCGATGGGGTTAGCGTTTCATGTAAACTACATGGATTTTAGCAAGGTTTTTGACAAGGTCCCACGTGGCAGACTGGACAGAAAAGTAAAAGCACATGGGATCCAAGGAAAAGTGGCAAGTTGGATCCAAAATTGGCTTAGTGGCAGGAAGCAAAGGGTAATGGTTGATGGGTATTTTTGTGACTGGAAGGCTGTTTCCAGTGGGGTTCCACAGGTCTCAGTATTAGGTCCCTTGCTTTTTGTGGGTTTTTTATTCGTTCATGGGATGTAGGCATCGCTGGCAAGGCCAGCATTTATTGTTACCCTTGAGAAGGTGGTGGTGAGCTGCCTTCTTGAAACGCTGCAGTCCATGTGATGAAGGTACTCCCACAGTACTGTTAGGGAGGGAGTTGCAGGAATTTGACCCAGCGACGATGAAGGAACAGCGATATACTTCCAAGTCAGGATGGTGTGTGACTTGGAGGGGAATTGGAGGTGTGGTGTTCCCATGCACCTGCTGCCCTTGTCCTTCTAGGTGGTAGAGGTCGCGGGTTTGGGAGGTGCTGCCGAAGAAGCCTTGGCGAGTTGCTGCAGTGCATCTTGTAGAAGATACACACTGCAGCCACGGTACACCGGTGGTGGATGGAGTGCCAATCAAGCGGGCTGCTTTGTCTTAGATGGTGTTGAGCTTCTTGAGTGTTGTTGGAGCTGCACTCATCCAGGCAAGTGGAGAGTATTCCAAGTGGAGAGTATGCCTTGTAGATGGTGGAAAGGCTTTGGGGAGTCAGGAGGTGAGACACTCGCTGGAGGTGAAACACTCGCCACAGAATACCCAGCCTCTGACCTGCTCTTTTTGCCACTGTATGTGGCTGGTCCAGTTAAGTTTCTGGTCAATGGTGACCCCCAGGATATTGATGGTGGTGTATATATATCAATGATTTGGACTTCAATGTGGGGGCATGATTAAGAAGTTTCCAGATGATACAATAATTGGCTGTGTGGTTGATAGTGAGGAAGAAAGCTGTAGCCTGCAGGAAGATATCGATGGGCTGGTCAGGTGGGCAGAAAAGTGACAAATGGAATTCAATCTGGAGAAGTGTGAGGTAACGCATTTGGGGAAGGCTAACAAGGTAATACACAATAAATGGCGGTTACTGAGATGTGTAGAGGAACAGCGGGAACTTGGAGTGCATGTCCACAGATCCCTGAAGATAGCAGGACAGGTAGGTAAGTTGGTTAAGAAGGCATACAGGATACTTTCCTTTATTAGCCGAGGCATAGAATATAAGAGCAGGGATGTTATGCTTGAACTGTCTACAACATAAGTTAGTCCACAGCTAGAGTACTGCGTACAGTTCTGGTCACCACATTGCAGGAAAGATGTAATTACACAAGAGAGGGTACAGTCGACATTTATGAGGATGTTGCCAGGATGAGAGAATTTTAGCTATGAGGAAAGATTGGATAGGCTGAAGTTATTTTCTTTGGAACAGAGGAGGCTGAGGGGAGATTTAATTGAGGTGTATAAAATTATGAGGGGCCTAGATAGAATGGATAGGAAGGACCTATTTCCCTTAGCGGAGAGGCCAATAACCAGGGGACATAGATTTAAAGTAATTGGTAGAAGGATTAGAGCGGAGCTGAGGAGATTTTTTTTCACCCAGAGGGTAGTGGGAGTCTGGAACTCACTACCTGAAAGGGTGGTAGAGGCAGAAACCCTTATCACATTTAGAAAGTACTTGGATAGGCACTTGAAGTGCTGTAACCTACAGGGCTACGGACCAAGAGCTGGAAAGTGGGCTTAGGCTGGATAGCTCTTTTTCAACCAGCACAGACACGAAGGGCCAAATGGCCTCCTTCTGTGCCATAAACTTCTATGACTCTCTGATTTTATGATTCCTTTAATAAAGCATATGGGCTCCTGGGCTTTATAAATAGAGGCCTAGGGTACAAAAGTCAAGGGGGGAAAAGTTCAGTATCGCCCCGTTTGGGGCGCCATTAGCGGCCGTGCGCAAAGTTTAGCGCCTGGTGCTAATTATCGCCTCTGACGGCAAACTTGGCTTTCACCGCCCCTGGAGGTGGTTGGAGTGCTAAATCAGATGCTTCACACCTGTCTTAAGGCGCAAAGGCCGAGGAGCGAGGCGCTACCTCAGAGCGCTGGCGAAGCTCATGTGATTTCAGTCAGCAATGGAACACAGACACACTGGCACCGGCCAGTTCTTAAAGGGGAGTTCTGACGAAAGGTCATCGACCTGAAACGTTAACTCTGTTTCTCTCTTCATAGATGCTGCTTGACCTGCTGAGTTTCTCCAGCATTTTTCTGTTTTTATCTTAAAGTGGAGGGTTGATTTTGCTCTCCATCCACATCCTGCTCATTGCAGCCTTGAATCTCGGCCTGGAGAGACCTGTACATCAAATCTGATGGAAAGAATAATGGAGAGACCCAGGGAAAGAGCTCAGGGTGCAGCCCCCACAATCTCTTCTAAATCGATACATGGAAGGGCAAATCAAAATGAACATGCAAAGTGCTGCTCAGTATGCAAAACTCCTTCACACAGCATTGAATCTCTCCAGAAGCCTCTCTCTCTCTCTCTCTCAGAATGCGTGGTGCAAAAATGTCACCAACAAAAAAAGTTAGGAAGCGGTCGCCTTTAAATAGCGCTCCCCCAGTCCCTTCCTGACTGCAAAACGCTCCCCTCAACCTGTCGTTGCTAGCGGCAGGCGGTAAGGCAGGGGGTGCCACTCAATATCCAGTCCGGGGTGCTACCGGGGCGTTGCGCACTCGACTGATGTCACAATCTGCCGGCGCAGGAGATCGTTGAGGTAGTGTTTAGCGCCGCTGCAAAATGTCTAGTTAATTTCGCAAGAGGCGCAAACATCGCCGCACCCGGGCGCTAGTTGCTTTGCGCCCCATTAGCGCCCTCCTAAGATGCTAACGGGAGGCGCAAACAACTGCATTTTTCCCCCCAAGAAGTTATGCTAAACCTCTATAAAACAATAGTTCGGCACCAGCTGGAGTATTCTGGGCACTGCACTTTAGGAAGGATGTGAAGGGTTTGGAGAGGGTACGGAAGAGATTTACTAGAATAGGTGCAGAGATGAGGAATTGCAGTTCTGTGGATAGACTGGAGAAGCTGGGGTTGTTCTCCTGAGAGCAGGGAAGGCTATGAGGAGAGTTGATAGAGGTGTTTAAAATCATGAAGGGTTTAGATCGAGTAAATGAAGAGAAACTGTTTCCAATGGCTGTAGGGTCGATAACCAGAGGGCACAGATTTAAGGTAATTGGCAAATGAGCCAGAGGCGACACGAGGAAAACTTCTTTACGCAATGAGTGGTTAGGATTTGGAACGCACTGCTTGATAGGGTGGTGGATATAGATTCAATAGTAGCCTTCAAAAGGGAATTGGATAAATACTTGAAGGAGAAAAAATTGCAAGGATATAAGGAAAGAGCAGGGGAGTGGGAATAACTGGATTGCTCTTCGACAGAGCTAGTGCAGACTCGATGAGCTGAATGGCCTCCTGTGCTGTACTATTTTACGGTTCTATGACAGGATTGGGCTCAGCTGTGATGACCACCAGAGTCAAATAGCCTGCAAACACTCATTGAAGACATGAAGAATGGTACTTGGGTGAGATACCAAAGGACTCATTTTGGGAAACAGCTAGACACTGTAATGAGAAGACACTACTCTGGAAGGATGAGACCAAATGAGCTGGAAGACCTTTAACCAAATCTATCTTGTGACATACTGACCATACAAAATGATCAATTATCCCAATGTCATCTGAAACAAATGATGAAACAATTCAACCTAACTCATAATCTGCAATAGAATTCAAAAATTACAATATTGCCAAAAGATCACTGGAAATGACAGATGAGTTAATAATACTACACAAAATGGATACAGTACTTAGGTAAAAGAATATTGCTAAGGTACGGTATTGTATGTGCCATAGTATGATGTAAAATCCCAACAGAAATTATTACTAGGCATTAATGGCATTGTTAAATGATGCAATAAGGTAATAATGAGAATATACAGTGCACCAGGATATATAAACCACATGAAGCATCTGCACAAAATAAGAGAGGTAGCTGAGGGAAATGGGTAAGATACCATACCATGAGGTTTGATGACATTGTACAATATTAAGTAAAACAAGAGTCAAGGCCAGAAACACAATCAGATGAAAGGAGCAATTAAATAGGATACTGTGGCGGAGCCACTAAGGGACTCTGAGCAGCTGTATATAATTCCCTTTAACGATGTTTTACTCCAACCTAAGCCTGTACCAGTCTGTTAGTTATTTCTGTGTTTGTACATACTGTTTGCATGTACGGGGCGTGGTCCCTTTAAAAGCGTGGGCAAACGCGATGACGTCATGCCGCTAATCACGTGACCACCCAAGCGCGGGAAAAACGTGATGACGTCATGACGCCATCCACGGGACCGCCCTGGCAGTCCTCGTGGAAGCTTCAACTTGTACAGACCTGTTTTCATGGTTCTCCTGTATCGATCTGAACAAACTGTTTAAACTCGTTTAGTTTTGCATTAAAAACCTGTTTGTTTGATCGCCTGAGTCGACCTCACTTCTTAGTTAGGAATTCGTCAATTCCTACATTGGTGACCCCATCTTTTGTGAACGTTTTTCACAAAAAGAACACAACATGGAGGCCAACTCCGTTTCGTTGAAGCTACCGCAGTTCTGGGAGCAGCAGGCGACCTCATGGTTCGTCCAGGTCGAAGCCCAGTTCGCCCTGCGAGACATCGATGCAGATCAAACTAAATACCTCTAAGTGGTCTCCGCACTCGACAGCTCCACCGCCTCGCAGATCATCAGCCTCCTCGAGAACCCTCCAACGGAGCACAAGTATGACACTATTAAGGCATGGTTGCTGCAAGTCTTCGGGCTCACTAAATCGGAGCGCGCACATCGATTGCTTGCTATGCCCGGGCTTGGGGACTCCAAGCCTTCGGAATTAATGAGCCAAATGCTCACACTCCTGGGCTCCGAACTGGAATGTTTCCTTTTTCGGGAACTATTCCTCAGCCAGCTGCCTGAGCAAGTGCAAGCTGCCCTGGCCAGATCCGAGGCAGAAGACTGCGGGGCACTCGCGGCAGAGGCGGACAAAATTTTCGCGGTAACGCAGCAGTACTGCACCGCCACAAGGCACCCATCCCCCACAGACACCGTATCTGCTCATCAGCCTGCTGGGCTGTGTTTCTACCACGTGCAGTTCGGCGCAAAGGCGAGACGTTGCCGCCCCCCCTGCAACTTCCCCCAAACAAAAAAACAACTGCGACTTATGAGGAACGGGTCTAACAGGCGCCCCGCGCGACCGCCATGGCGATCGGCAATGCTGGCAAGTTGCTTTTCTTTACCGATACGCTCTCTGGCCGTCGTTTTCTGTGCGACACCGGAGCACAGTGCAGCATTTTTCCAGCATCCGCCCTCGATGTACAGGCAGAGAAGCACGGCCTCGCACTTGAAGCGGCCAATGGCGGAGCGATTCGGACTTTCGGCAGACGGCGTGTGGAGGTTTGCTTCGAGGGCAACGGTTTCATTGGGAGTTCGTTACGGCCAAGGTCTCTCAACCCATTCTCGGCACGGATTTCCTGTGCGCCAACAGCCTCCTGGTCGACGTGCAGAACCGATGGTTGATCAATGCGGCAACTTTTCATTCTATCCCTTGTTACCGCAGTACCACTACGTCGCGCACCGTCGCCTCTGCTTTTCCGGCTCCGGATGAGTTCGCTCGCCTGCTCGGCGAATTCCCTGACCTCCACGGCCACGAAACATGGTGTGGAACACCACATCACCACCAACGGCCCCCCGGTCTACGCGCGGGCCCGATGCCTGGAACCTGGCAAGCTGGCGGTCGCGAAAGCGGAGTTCGCGACCATGGAACGGTTAGGGATTATTCGCCGGTCAAATAGTCCCTGGTCTTCACCCCTCCACATTGTCCCGAAGCCTGCCGGCGGATGGCGGCCATGCAGCGACAATCGACGCCTAAACGACGCCACCACTCCTGATCGATACCCGATCCCCCATATTTAGGATTTCTCCGCCCATTTGGCAGGGAACACTGTATTCTCGAAAGTCGACCTCATCCAGGGCTACCACCAGGTCCCCGTTCATCCCCAAGACGTTCAGAAGACTGCAGTCATCACCCCATTCGAGTTCTTAAGAATGCCGTTTGGCTTAAAGAACGCCGCCCAGGCTTTCCAACGCCTGATGGACTCCATGCTGCAGGAACTCAAGTTCCTCTTTGTCTACTTAGACGACATCCTCATTGCCAGTCCCACCAAAGCAGAACACATCTGTCACCTCCGCACCCTTTTTCAGTGTCTCAGCTAACACGGCCTGATTATCAACCCGGCCAAGTGTCAGTTTGGCCTGCAGCAAATTGATTTCCTGGGGCATCGCATCACTTTAGAGGGAGCGGTTCCTTTACAGACGAAGGTAGAGGCGGTGACATCCTTTCCACACCCGCAAACCATTAAGGCACTGCAGGAATTCCTAGGCATGGTAAACTTTTACCACCGTTTCGTGCCTAAGGCAGCACTGCTCATGCAGCCCCTGTACGAGGCCCTCAAGGGCAGGATTGGTAAAGATACGGTAGACTGGACGGAGGTCATGGCCCGGGCGTTCGCCGACACAAAAAGAGCCTTGGCCAATGCGACTATGCTGGCGCACCTGCTACCAGGAGACACCATCACCCTCACCACCGACGCATCAGACTATGCAATCGGCGCCATGCAAGAGCAGTGGGTGAATGGGACCTGGCAGTCGTTGGCATTCTTCAGCTGTCAACTACGGCGGAACGAGAGGAAGTATAGCACATTCGACCGGGAGTTGCTCGCTCTTTTTCTGGCCATCCGACATTTTCGCTTCCTCCTGCAAGGACGTCCCTTCACCGCCTTCGTGGACCATAAGCCGCTCACCTTCGCCATGGCCAAGACCGCCAAACCGTGGTCATCCCGACAGCAACGTCACCTGACGTACATATCCGAGTTTACCACGGATATGCAGCACGTGGCCGGTAAGGACAACCTGGTGGCCAACTGCCTCTCCCGCACGACCGTCAATACAGTTCATTTAGGCATCGATTACGCCCTCATGGCAGCGGATCAAGCCTCGGACCCAGAAGTCCAAGCCTACAGAACCACCGTCACTGGCCTCCAGTTGGCCGACGTCAAGTTCCATGCGGCAGGTACCACGCTCTTGTGTGACGTCTCCGTTCGGGACCCTCGCCCTGTCATACCAGCCGTCTGGCGCCGCAAAGTGTTCGACGCCATACATGGGTTATCACACCCAGGAATGAAGGCCTCCCAGAAGCTGATGTCGAGGAAATTCGTATGGCACAGCATGCACAAGGATGTCCGCGACTGGACCAACACCTGCGTGGTCTGCCAAAAGGCCAAAGTACATCGTCACATCAAAGCTCCGTTGGCCACCTTCACAGTGCCGGAGCGACGGTTCGACCATGTCAATGTGGACCATGGTTTTTCACACATCCTGACCATGGTTGACCGCACCACCAGATGGCCAGAAGCGGTTCCCCTATCATCCACGACTTCGGTGGACGTGGCCAGGGCGTTCATTTCCACCTGGGTCACCCTTTTCGGAGTGCCTGCTGATATTTCTTCAGACAGGGGACCACAGTTTTCCTCCGAACTCTAGAATGCGGTGGCCCAAGGGCTCGGTGTCAAATTACACCGCACCACAGCCTACCACCCACAGGCGAATGGTCTCTGTGAACGTTTCCACCAGTCACTAAAAGCCTCCCTGAGGGCCAGCCTCCAGGATGCTGGATGGGTAGACAAGCTACCGTGGGTCCTGTTGGGCCTTTGCACGGCCCCCAAAGAAGACCTTCGCTCTTCATCAGCGGAGCTGGTGTAGGGTCAGCCGCTGCGAGTCCCGGGAGATTTCCTGGCAGAATCGACGAAGCCATGGTCCGTGTCTGACCAGCTTACTAGTCACCAGGAGGCGGCCAGATGCTTCGCGCCGGTGCCTGCTTCGCGCCGGTGCCCACTTCGCACCACGGGCTGCAGAGTTCGCACATTCCCCCGGAGCTTCATAAGGCCAAATACGTCTTTATTCATCACGATGCTCATAGGGATTCGCTCAAGGCCCCATACACTGGTCCTTTCCGCGTGCTAGAGGCAGGGGACAAAACCTTCAAGGTCGATGTCGGTGGTAAACCGGACCACATTTCGATCGATCGTCTAAAGCCAGCACATCTGGACCTCGACCGCCCCGTCGAGACAGCACAGCCGCCAAGACGAGGTCAGCCACCTATCGTTGTCATGCCAGACCAAGTGCAATCGCCCGCTCCACCACCAGCCGTCCAGTAGCCTCCGCTTCGGGCGTACAGGAGTCATTCTGACAGGCTTGTCAGACCCCCTCACTGTTTGACTTTTTCCATTAACGAGAATTCTGGGGGGGGCGCATGTGGCGGAGCCACTAAGGGACTCTGAGCAACTGTATATACTTCCCTTTAATGATGTTTTACTCCAACCTAAGCCTGTACCAGTCTGTTAGTTATTTCTGTGTTTGTACATACTGTTTGCATGTACGAGGCGTGGTCCCTTTAAAAGCACAGGCAAACGCAATGACGTCATGCCGCTAATCACGTGACCACCCAAGTGCGGGAAAAACATGATGACGTCATGACGCCATCCATGGGACCGCCCTGGCAGTCCTCATGGAAGCTTCAACTTGTACAGACCTGTTTTCGTGGTTCTCCTGTATCGATCTCAACAAACTGTTTAAACTCATTTAGTTTTGCATTAAAAACCTGTTTCTTTGATCGCCTGAGTCGACCTCACTTCTTAGTTAGGAATTCGTCAATTCCTACAATACTACACTGTAATACTGACTAATATAATTTATTAGGAAACTGTTAATGTATAAATGAAAGACTGTTTTGGAGAAATTTTGAGTTGAATTGCTTATGCAAGAATACCTACCAGATAAAACTAGTTTTGTTTTGTGTGAAACAACTTTACAATTCAGTAACATTCATTAATTATGCCAAAAAAGAACAGATAAATATTCACAAAGCGCTCACACTTCTCCCCCATTGCCTTCCCCTCAGTCAGTGCTCCACATGTTTCCTCGGATCCCGATGGCTGAGTCTACCCTTGCGCAGTTGCAGGAGGAGCAGACTTTGGTGGGGCCCTCACAGGCTCCAAAACCCAGAGGGCATCCGCCAAAAGTGTCTAACCAGTCACAGCAGGGAAATGAGCAGTCTGCCTCTACCTCTGCTGAAACCACAGGGGTTGCACCTCATAGAAGCACTCGGAAAAGAAAAAAGACACAAAAGTAGATGCACAATGGTATGCACATGGGTGTATGAAAAAATGTTAGTGTTAAGTTTTGGTTCTTTTGATGACACAGATAAATGTATTTCTTTGCACCACTTTCCGGTCTTGTCCATTTTTGCCTCCTACCTTGGAAGTGGCTTTGTCACTTGGAGTGAATGGTGAAACATTACTTAACCTCGAGCAATGGGGGTTTGGGTGAGAGGAATGGCTTGGTCATTGTAAGGATGCTTTATGGTAGTGAGGGGAGGGGGGTGCGGAGGGAACTTAGTAGAGCCATATGGGTGCTTTGGAGCAAGTTAAGTAAATCTGACCATGAAGAGGGCCTCCCGGGCAGCATTGTGCACCACTGCTGGCGCCATCTCCACCTCAGGTTCCTCATCCTCCTCCTCATTTTCCACCTGCTCCTCCTCCTCTGAAGCGGTTGTGCACTCACTGCCTTGCTCCTCCTGCAGCTCCAACCCTCACTGCTGCGCTATGTTGTGCAGCGCGCAGCAAACGATGATGATTCTGGAAACCCTAGCTGGTGCGTACTGATCTGTCAAGGCATCTGAAGCGCATCTTCAGCATGCCTATTGCTTGCTCTATGACACATCTGGTGGACATGTGGCTCATTATAGTGCTCCTCGGCCTCAGTACTTGGCATCCTCAAGGGTGTCATGAGCCACGTCTTCAGTGGATAGCCCTTGCCTCCAAGGAGCTAGCCAGTAAGTCTGTTTGGATGTGTGAAGAGCTGAGGGAGGGTGGGCTGGCACAGCATGAAAGAGTCGTGACAGCTGCCAGGGAATCTGGTGCACACATGCATGATGATCTTTTTATGGTTACAGATGAGTTGCACATTGAGGGAGTGGAAGCCCTTGCGGTTCACAAACACACCTGGGTGATGAGGGGGTGCCTTCATGGCCATATGTGTGCAGTCGATGATGCCCTGCACCTGTGGGAAGTCAGCCAGAGCCGCAAAGCCGAGCACCCACTCAGTAACACTGGCATCATCAGTGTTAAATTTGACATAATTGGCTGACTTGTGAAACATGGCATCGGTCACCTGGGTGATGCATCTGTCAGCGGCCGACTGCGAGATCTGGCAAATGTCTGCTGCAGATCCCTGGAAGAAGCCTGAGGCGAAGAAGTTGAGGGCGGTGGTGACTTTGATGGCCACTGGTAAGGCGTGTCCACCAGGTCCTCTGGGCAGCAGGCTACATATATCTGCTTCCTGAAGCACTGCTGTTCAGTCATGTCCAGGAAGCTCATCCTCTGCCTGTATACCCTGTGTTGGGGCTATCACCTCCGGCGCGCTGCAGCCCTGTGCTGACCCCCTCCTGTGGAGTATCAGGTTGTTGAGGAGAAGGCTGCTGTTGTGGTTGCTGCTGCTGCTGGTGTGGCTGCTGCTGCTGTTGGTGGGGTTCATCTTGGTCTGATTCTGAGGACCAAGGTGAGACAGTATAAGCAACACCCATGCTGATGTAGTAGATGGCAGGTAAAGTGGAGATCAGAGGGCCAATCTCTCAATGTTCTGATACTGGGTAGCAATATGGTGAGAGTGGCTTCTGAGGTTGCAGAAATGACCTGCAAACTGCTGACACCTAAATTTGTGGACAAAATGGAGTCTTCAAGGGCCTTTCCATGAGGCAAGTAATGAAGTGTAATGTGGGAGTATTTATGAGCTTTTCCCAGCTCTCAATGAATGGACTTGCACAATGGACACTGAGCCTCCACCTGCCCTTCACAGGCGAGGTTTCCGAGCTGCGTGAATCCCATGCTCCTACAGTTAAAGTCAAAAGCTGCTGTTAAAAACCCTCTTAAGAATCTCTCAACAAGCAGCTAATTACTTGAATGAGGTCGCCCGCCTCTGCCGATCGGGTCCGTGGCGCGCCTTCAAAGCCGCCAGAGTTAAATGAGCGAGGTAGCGGGATGCCAGCGGGTTCCCGATGCGCTGGCAATTTCGGGGATTTTTACTGCCGACCCGCCCCCAAACCCGCACGCTTGGCAACGGGAAAATTCCAGCTGATGTGTTTCAATGAGTAACATTATTGTGTTGTGTGTTTGCAAACAAATAAAACAAAGCTTGCCAAACGCTTATATGGTAACAGTGCCCCTTTAAACTATGAACTCCATTAGGTTCACAAATACAGTTGTTTCATCCTAAACATTTACAAACATTCAAAAATCTAAATTTATGCAAATGCTATCCAATTCAGATCAGTTGTGATGAGAAATAAAGATCATCTGAAGGAAGACTAGGAAAGCAAGTGCAGCATTACTTCAATGCCCATGTGGCATTGGATGTTATAGCTCCAAATAACGTGGCCATGATTTTGCCAACACTATTGTAATGTAGCATGTGTGTTTGGGGAGGGGAGAATTCTTGTAGGTCCTCACTAACTATAAGGGAAGATGTAACTTTCTCGCAAGTTATCCTCAACAGTTTTGCTGCTCTTCAACTGAGTCCATTTCGCATTTAATGAACTGTCACGAGAGATTACTGGAGAAATTGCTATGAAGTTTAATTGAGACATAAAACAAGTACACCAAACAAGCAAATTACTGAGAATAGACAGTATTCTTGTTGGGTTTTGTCACACCGAACTAAAGGGCTTCTCGAATCTGACTTATTGCAAACATCTGGTACATGGTTTTCCAAGCTTTTCCACCTGACTATTGCCAATCATGAGAATTATGGGATTAGCGATCTTGAAGTTCCCTGGTCCACTCATTATTAGTGATGATCGTCATTGCACTGAGCTGTAATGTCACCTTTAGGCTTTTTGATGATGTCATTAAATAGGCAAAACCACTCAAAGGAAGTACACTTTGTAATAATTACTCAGAAGAAGTAGTTTAAGTGCTACAATAATAACTGCAAGAAGGTACTTCACTTAAACCAATTTATATTCAAAGTAAAAACAGTGAGGGTGATCTTGGCAATGATTTTAATTACTTCTAATAAAGATTACTGTCTTTAACAAAAACGATGTTTGCCTCAGTGATGGAGGCTATGGCTGCTTGCCACATCCTTGCCTTTGGAAAAAAAGTGCTGTGTACACATATAGAACTGCTTTAGTATTGTTTTACTTGATTTATCAAAGCACTGTTCAGCAATAAATAGTTGCAATGTTCACAGTTCTTGAGCATTTTCAATTTTGTCAAATATGCTGACATGTTTAGACACCCTCATTTGATTGGAGTGATCATAAGACTCTCGTTTTTTGTAGATTGTTTCAGCAAACTTTTTTTTAATTTATTGAAAAACGTAGGTGAAAGAGCCAAGGCCAACAGTACAGGACACCACCAAGGTTTTAAAGAGTACAAAAGAAGATAGGGAATGCTGGTTGGATGATGCCAAATCTATAGATTTCATGAGGAATTGAAGACTGAGGGAGGTAAGAAGTTCCAGTTCTGAAGACCTGGGAAAGAATGAGTTTGAGTGGGAGATGCTGCAATGATTTTTGATTTTAACACTGACAATGCATAGAGGAGAAAGGACATAATTGGAGTTTACAAGTTGGAGGAACAATGACCATGCTAGTTTTGATAAAATACAGTAAAAAGGAATAAGAAAGGTTAGAAGGGAAGAGAGTAAAGTACTTTATTACCACAGGTCTCCCTCGCAACTGCATTCAGTAGTGTAAACAAGCCTAGGTTCCAGGAACCAATGGCATCACAACAACATGAAAATTTGAGTCTACATTTCTGTCATTGAAATAAGAAGCAAGTTTTAGTAATGTGAATGCGGGAAGCCAATTCGCTATATTTACTCTTTCTCCCCTTATTAATAGTCACCTGCAGAGATTGTCTCTCAAAGGCTGGATATTCCTGGACTTGCCCGCAAGGGTCGATGCGGGACATTTGCCCATCAACCTGACCCCGCCATTATCCTGGCCCAGTTTCCTAGCTCGAGCGACAATATGTAATCAGGGCATTCTCTTGGTGGATTTCCCGTCATCAAGTGGAAGGCCATCAATGACTTTGAAGGAAAATGATGGTGCAGCAGCAAGACTGTCACTGCAGCTCTTGAAAAGGTAGGAGTGACATTGAAGGAACCACAGGGCCTCAAAGTATGGGGCAGTGACTGAAGGCCTCAGTTGAGACCAAGGCCTTCACCAAGTATGCAGTTGAATGGAAAAGATTTTTTGTTAGTTCCTGGGATGTGGGCGTCTCTGGCAAGGCCAGCATTTATTCTCCATCCCTAATTGCCCTTGAGAAGGTGGTGGTGAGCCGCCTTCTTGAACCGCTGCAGTCCGCGTAGTGGTGTTAGGGAGGGAATTCCAGGATTTTGAACCAGCGGCGATATATTTCCAAGTCAGGATTGTGTGTCACTTGGAGGAGAACTTGGAGGTGATTGTGTTCCCATGTGCCTGCTGCCCATAGGTAGTAGAGGCCATGACTTTGGGAGGTGCTGTCGAAGTGCTGGCGAGTTGCTGCAGTGCATCTACTAGATGATACACACTGCAGCCACGGTGCGGCGGTGGTGGTGGATGGGGTACCAATAAAGCGGGCTGCTTTGTCCTGGATGATGTCGAGCTTCTTGAGTGTTGTTGGAGCTGCACTTAACCAGGCAAGTGGAGAGTATTCCATCACACTCCTTACTTGTGCCTTGTAGATGGTGGAAAGGCTTTGGGGAGTCAGGAGGTGAGACACTCACTGCAGAATACCCAGCCTCTAACCTGCTCTTGTAGACACAGTATTTATGTGGCTGGTTCAATTAAGTTTCTGGTCAATGGTAACCCCCCAGGATATTGATGTTGGAGGATTCGGTGATGGTAATGCCATTGAATGTAAAGGAGCGGTGGTTAGACACTCTCTTGTTGGAGATAGTATTTGCCTGGCACTTGTGTGCAGCAAATTTTACTTGCCACTTATCAGCCCAAGCCTGAATGTCATCCAGTTCTTGCTGCATGTGGTCATGGACTGCTTCCTTATCTGAGGCATTGCGAATGGAACTGAACACTGTGCAGTCATCAACAAGCATCCCCACTTCTGACCTTATGATGGAGGGAAGGTCATTGATGAAGCAGCTGAAGATGGTTGGACCTAGGACACTGTCCTGAGGAACTCCTGCAGTGATGTCCTGGGGCTGAGATGATTGGCCTCCAACAACCACAATCATCTTCCTTTGTGCTAGGTGTGACTCCAGCCAGTGGAGAGTCTTTCCCCTGATTCCCATTGACTTCAATTTTACTAGGGCTCCTTGATGCCACACTCAGTCAAATACTGCCTTGATGTCAAGGGCAGTCACTCTCACCTCACCTCTGGCATTCAGCTCTTTTGTCCATGTTTGGAGCAAGGCTGCAATGACGTCTGGAGCCGAGTGGTCCTGGCGGAACCCAAACTGAGCATCATTGAGTAGGTTATTGGTGAGTAAGTGCCACTTGATAGCACTGTCGACGACCCCTTCCATCACTTCGCTGATGATTGAGAGTAGACTGATGGGGCGATAATTGGTCGGATTGGATTTGTCCTGTTTTTTGTGGACAAGGCATACCTGGGCAGTTTTCCACATTGTCTGGTAGATGCCAGTGTTGTAGATGTACTGGAACATCTTGGCTAGAGGCGCAGCTAGTTCTGGAGCACAAGTCTTCAGCACGATAGCCGGGATGATGTCGGGGCCCATAGCCTTTGCTGTATCCAGTGCGTTCAGCTGTTTCTTGATATCACGTGGAGTGAATTGAATTGGCTGAAGACCGGCTGCTGTGATGGTGGGGACCTCAGGAGGAGGCCGATATGGATCATCCACTTGGCACTTCTGGCTGAAGATGGTTGCAAATGCTTCAGCCTTGTCTTTTGCACTCGCGTGCTGGGATCCGTCATCATTGAGGATGGGGATGTTCATGGAGCCTCCTCCCGTCAGTTGTTTAATGTTCTACCACCATTCCTGACTGGATGTGGCAGGACTGCAGAGCTTTGATCTGATCCGTTAGTTGTGGGATCGCTTAGCTCTGTCTATAGTATGCTGCTTCCGTTGTTTAGCATGCATGTAGTGCTGTGTTGCAGCTTCCCCAGGTTGGCACCTCATTTTTAAGTACGCCTGGTGCTGTTCCTGCCATGCTCTTCTACACTCCTCACTGAACCAGGGTTGGTCCCCTGGCTTGATGTTAATGATAGAGTGAGGGATATGCCAGGCCATGAGGTTACAGATTGTGGTGGAATACAATTCTGCTGCTGCTGATAGCCCACAGTGCCTCATGAATGCCCAGTTTTGAACTGCTAGATCTGTTCTGAATCTATCCCATTTAGCACGGTGGTAGTGCCACACAACACAATGGAGGGTGTCCTCAGTGTGAAGACAGGACTTTGTCTCCACAATGATTGTATGGTGATCACTGCCATGGACAGATGCATCTGTGACAGGTAGATTGGTGAGGATGAGTTCAAGTAGGTTTTTCCCTCGTGTTGGTTCTCTCACCACCTGCTGCAGACCCTGTCTGGCAGCTATGTCTTTCAGGACTCGGTCAGTAGTGGTGCTACGTAGCCGCTCTTCGTGATGGACATTGAAGTTTCCCACCCAGAGTACATTCTGTGTTTCTTCCAAGGGGTGTTCAACATGGAGGAGTACTGATTCATCAGCTGAGGGAGAGCAGTAGGTGGTAATCAGCAGGCCGTTTCCTTGCCCATGTTTGACCTGATGCCATGAGACTTCATAGGGTCGGGAATCAATGTTGAGGACTCCCAGAGCCTCTCCCTCCTGACCATATACCACTGCGCCGCCACCTCTGGCGGGTCTGTCCTGCTGGTGGGACATTATAGGCCAGACCAGGTAAGGATGGCAGATTTCCTTCCCTGAACAACATTAGTGAACCAGATGGGTTTTTACGACAATCCGGTAGTTTCATGGTCACCATTGCTGATACTAGCTTTTTAATTCCAGATTTATTTTTAATTAACTGAATTTAAATTCTGCCGTGGAAGGATTTGAACTCACGTCTCCGGATTATTAGTCCAGGCTTCTGGATTACTAGTCCAGTAACATAACCACTATGCTACCGTTCCCGATACCCAGTCACTTGGTGGTCTGTGGTAGGCCATCTCCCTTCTTGTGCTGCATGTTGGGCTGCTACCCCAGGCCTATCGCCATGGTTTACCTGACAGCCCCAGGAAGCAGCAGGAATGGGGCGGACAGGAGTGGAATGGACCAGGAACCCAGCCCTCCCCCCGCCCCCTCCACACCCCCATGACATTTGCATGCAGTGGGTGAGGAAAGAATGGCCAGCGGCGGTTCCGGCAGGGGGATGGAAGTACATGTAGGACGGTGAGGCAGCAGTAGGCTTCACTGCCCACCTTTGGCCCCTTTTCTGCCAAAGGGTGGAATTGCAGTGGTAAATCCAGCCCCAAGTGTGAATGAGAGAGCAGCACGCACTGCCTTCCATCACCACCCCCAACAGGATGCAATGCTTAAATACAAAGTAAAAATGTCTAGAAAGAGTTTGGAGGTTTGAATAGGGTTGCCAACTCTGGTTGGATGTATTCCTGGGGGTTTGATCACGCAGTGCTTGGTCATGTGATGCTGGCCCACAGTTCTCAAATGTTATTGCATTTACCTTGTAAAGTTTGGGTTCCCAATAGTTCAGTATCTTTGCTCCCATGAGCCTATAAAAAATGTGTAACAACAGAAATATTCCAAAACCACCAAGCAACTCTCCTGATTTTTAACTAATAGGCATTTATTACATGAAAGCTGTCACTCATTGATTCCTAAGATCAATCAGTTTAATGTATCTGAATATAAGTTGAATACTATTTGATTCACAATTGCAACATGACATACTGGGGAGGAATTTTAACTCCCAAAAAAGGGTGGGTTTGGGTGGGGGGGGGTGGGTGTAAAGATGTAAAAAATCTCAACCCAAACCCAACCCACCTCGAACCCACCCACTTCCAGTTTTAATGGAGGCGGGACGGAGTGGGTGACCAATCCGCTCCCAGAAGGCGGCCCCTCATTTAAATATTTTAATGAGGCTGCGTCTCTCAGATTTTTTCTCTCTTCCAGCTTAAACGCTGGCCAGCTGGTTTTCCCAGGCCTCGGGAAGCCCGGCAGCTAAAGGGAGGCAAGGACTGCTGGATGTAAGAGGTAAGTGCTTTTCCAGCTTGTGGGCCAGGAGGAGCAGGAGTGCTTCCCCCCCACACCACCCCCCCCAGCCCACCAAGGAAACCTGTTAACCTCCCCAGCGATCGGCTCCAGCCCCCACCTGCCGATATCCTCCCGGCCCGTTATCTCTTCCCGTCTCCCTAACCGTGTCCTCTATAGGGCCCCTGCAAGCTACTCCCCTCTTCCCCCAAGCTCTCTGGGCCCCCCATCGAAGTCCTCCTGATCTCTCCTGGACCCCCATAGATGTCATCCCAACCCCCGATCTCTCCCTCCTCCCTCTCCACTCCCCAGCTGTGGCCTGGTGCCGAAGGCTGCAGCCGGGAAACGGAGACAAAAATGGTAATCAGGTCCTGCCGTTAAATTCGCCAGGACCTGAAGGAAACCTGTTCTTCCAGGTTTCCCCACCACAAAATTGCCCCCTCCCCATTAATATTGGGGCCATTTGTTCTACCTGTATTCCTGATGATTGGTTTGAATTTAATTTGGTTCTGCGCCAAGGGAATCATGACACACCACAGAAATTTTTTTAAAAGATGCACTGCAGCATTATCAATCTGGAGGAAATTTCAAAAAGAAAGCACCCATGAGTCTACTACAGCACAAATCAAACATTTAAGTAAAGCCAGGGACGCAGAATCACATCTATTATAGTTTTATTCACAACCCCATTATAGGTCAAGTCTCTGTGCCCACAGGCACTTTATCGAGACACATCATTTGTTTCATTCTGCTGTGCCACTGTTTCTTGTTTAACCTACAAGGGGGCAACCTATAGCTTTGATCTGAAACAACAACCGGGATAGCTGAAGTTAAAAAGAAAATGTTTATTCTGCTGACTTTGTTACTGGAGTAAAACCAGCTGCCACTTGGTAAATTTTGCAGAAACTGCACTCTCTCTCATTCAGACCCGTATTTTATTCGGAGCTAAATCTGAACTACTCACATAACTTCACAGACTTATTACCAGAGTAAGGCTGAAGATGGCACCTGAACAGAAATAAAACTGACAGCTCTTCTCATCAGGCAGCAACACCTCGAAATAACGTGGGGTCACACACTCAATGCATTAAGAACATAAGAAATAGCAACAGCAGTGGGCCATACGGCCCCTTGAGCCTGCTCTGCCATTCAATAAGACCATGGCTGAACTTCTACCTCAACTCTACTTTCCTGCCCTACCCCCATATCCCTTGAATATACTCAATGAATGAGCCTCCACAGCCCTCTGGGATAGAGAATTCCAAAGATTCACAACCCTCTGAGTAAAGAAATTTCTCCTCATCTCACTCCTAATGGCTGACCCCTTATCCTAAGACTGTGACCACTAGTTCCAGACTCTCCAGCCAGGGGAAACAGCCTCTCGGCATTTACCCTGTTAAGCCCTCTAAGAATTTTATCCGTTTCAATGAGATCACCTTTCATTCTTCTAAAATCCAGTATATGTAGGCCCATGCTACTCAATACTCATTAACAGTGGTATAAAGCTGTTTCAAGTATGTACTGTGTGTTGATTTTAATATACATAAACTGAGCTGAACTGCACTGTAGGAGAAAAGATATACATAACGGCAGTACAAGGAGTTCTGGTGCTTGTAGCAGTCCAAAAGTCCCATTTAAAATGTTGATTTGAGAAAGATGTTGCTCATTGTAACTATGTTGGGTAGTTAATGCGTATTTGATCACTCCTGATTTTCAGCTACAACAAAAAACAATCACAATTAAAAAGAAAAAGGATTCACCTTTGTGCTTTGCACTGCATACATCAGTCGGGTTCCTCAGGAATTGCCAGTTCGAGCTGTTGGAGGCGCGCAGGCGTGTACTGGAACGTGGACCTACTTTTCTCCTGGGTCACCAACAGCGGAGCCCAGGGGGATCAATCGTCTATTCCGGGAGACTCCGCGGCAATCCAGGAGGGTTGGCAACCCTAGTTGGTAATACAGCACCACTTGCAGAGGCCTAGGGCCAAGTCTCCGAGAGCAGGTACGTGGGCTCAAACCGTCCCCACTTAAAAGTTACTTAAAAGTAACAGTAGGAAAAAGGAAAGCATAGTGTCAGCAATGGTGGTCTCCAGCAACACAATTCATCAGCAAATGAACCTCGCTCACAGTCTGAAGCGCTACAATTTATTACATCACCACTTTTAAAATATCAACAGTAAAACCAACCTCGAGATACATTAAGTATTTCAAGTGGATATAGTGCCTGCTGGGTAACAGGGAAGCTCCATCCTTCTCGATTTACTGCACTGCAACCTGGGCTCAATACACAAAGAAAATAAGAACAGACACACCCTAAAAAATCTACTGAGCATAGATCGCCGTATGTGACTGATTTATCTCTGCTAGCCTTTGATTTCTCTAACTCAGCCTAGAGCTGCTCTGCATATATGCACATCAGCTGGGTTCCTTGGGAATTGCCAGTTCGAGCTGTCGGAGGCGCGCATGTGTGAACCGGAATGCAGAAGTACTTTTCGCCTGGGTCGCTAGCGTCATCTCCCTGGAGATTGCTTGTCCATTCCGGGAGACTCCCGGGCAATCCAGGAGCGTCAGTAACCCTAGGCTAGAAGTGAGAGATTGCTGATGAGATGACGAGCTTTTACTTGTCCTGGAATATGAGCATGAGGGTGATTTTAACAATGGGTGGTGGAGTGAGGCAGATTTGGAACAATGGGTCTGCACTGTAAAAGTGTTATCGGACTGCTTCAGTGATTTCATTGAACTTCCTTCTTGTCCATAAAAAGATATGTTTTAGTCCTTTTCTTGTGGGCTTAATGAATATTCATTAAACCTACCATTTGGAGTTTTCCCTCATGTTAGCAACCCAATGGGGTATTAGGACTGACTAACCTTTCACACCCAGGATCGTATGAAACAGTCACACAGGAGCAAGTTAGAAATACCTCTCCCTGGCACACAATGAGAAGCATCTGTTCAAACACTCAGCCTTTGTGCTGACGTGCGATGAACAAGACTAAGCCTTGGTATTAAGTCTATAGCTCCTGTAATTAACAATTTAAAATCCCTGCCTTTTAACCCCTTGGCTAATGAGACATCAGTGTGGATTTCTAATCTAGTTATCTTGAATATCCATCTTGATGTTTTCTGTATAAATAAAAAAATCAAGCTGTGATTGTGTGCCTTTACTTTTCGCCACTCTTGTTATTTCTCTCCCCTTCTCTTCTATTCTATTCTCTTCTCTTCAAGCCCTCCATGACTTTGCCCAAGTGAGCCTTGACAGTGAGTGTCAACAGACTATTCAACTGTGTAGGGCATCACAGCCACGTTTCATTCCTGTGCCCGCCCCCCAAATGTCCACATGTGCACACTTTCAGCAGGGGTCACTAGACAATGAACAGAAGTGGCAGCCCTGGTTTATTTTGCCGTCCGTAACTCTGGGATGCTGAGCCTAATTGTAACACTCCTACTGTTGACCTGACTGAGATTAGATAACCAACGTAGGCTGGGGATGTAACCTGGGACCTTCCTGATCTGTATGGACCATGTATGCACTGGATAAACTCATCACGCTGCAGGGGAGCTCATATTCTGTTTGACACACCGACTTCGCTGGTAGCAAGGTGGGTAATTTCAGGAATATAGGCTGTACTGCAGTGTATTACCAACGAGGCAGCAACAAGGTGGTTGTCACAGAGGTGACCACCTTTAGCTGAGCAGGCCCACATGGGCCTTGAATGAGTTGAGCCTGAAGGATCTGTTTCAGTAGGTGACGCAAGCAAGCTGCTATCCGTATTTAAAATAGAAACAATCTAATTTTCACATTTTAACCTCAATTAAATTAATTGAACAAATAATGGTCTTAATTAACAAACACAACACTTTGAAATGCATAATGCACACAAGTGTATCAGTGGATTGTTGCGCTTTAGACTGCATTATCTGAATGTTTTTTTCCTGAGTGCAAATAAAAGGATTATGTGTTGGTTTTGAACAAAATGCCCAGAGATGTTAGCTTGAATGTTTTGGCATAGTGACTTTTCATTCCTGGGTCTGACTAGTGACTCCTGAGTTAATTAATCTGTTTAAAGGTCGGTGCTGTAAACTGCGGGAGGGGCGGTGGGGGGTTGGTGGTGGGCGATCAATGGATTTTAACACATTTTCAGTCATTAGAGTGTTCTGTAATGACAAGTATATCATGTTGCAGGGTCAAGCACCGTATATATTATTTACTATGCCAAAGGGATTTACAATTTTAAATTAAACCCGTTAAGTTACTCAATCACATTAAATAACATTAGATTCACCACAGCATGCTTTTATCAAAGGTAGGGTGATTGATTTCTTGCGATATATACATACATTGATGTGTTTCTCAGTGATAGGATAGCAATTATTCCATGTCAACTTTTACCAGAAAGTGAAGTTTGCAACAGTAATCTGTATCTTCAGTGAACACAATTTAATGCAATCTTTCGGCAGTGGTTGCCTGGAGCAAGTTATTTTTTTTGCTGGGCATTGGTGGGAGGATTTTTTTTTCCTTTTATTTGTACTTATCCTCTGTAGGTTCTTCTGCTACATGTCCTTTCCATAACAAAAAGGGTCAACAACCACCCTCTTGAGTCAGCCACTTAAAAGCGTACGAAGATACTGTTGTGTCTGGGTATAATAAGACACAGACTGCAGGAGAAATGGTACAACAGGTGTTTACTCAACGTGCCTCACAGTGGAACTGATCTGTACAGATTACTACTCAGTGCTATATACAGGTGTGGTCACTGCTGGTACTGCAGTATACATGAGCTGTAACAGATAGTCCCCCCCTTAAAGGTATATACATTACAATTCCTCCCCTTTTAGATTAACAGTACCATAACACTCATTTAACAATTAAATATCAAACTAATTACAATTAACACTTTTAACATGCAACATTAGCTGAAAATAGTCTATTTATATATTCAGTCTTTGGGGAGGCTTCCTGATCCTTTCTGGATAGCGCCTTTCCCGAGTGTCTTGCTCTTGGTACGGAGGCGATTCTGGCCCCCTGTCATCGGTTGGTTCATCAGCTTCCGATGCTACTGTTTCTGGGGTAGATGCGACCTGTACGTCGGGATCATCACCAGGTACGTATGGGCGAGGCATGGGGTTGACTTGTTCCTGTGACTCTAGGATCTGGTCAGCATGGCGTCTCACGATGCTCTCCCCAATGTCCACTGTGTACATTAGTGGGCCCTGCCGTGTGCATATCGTTCCTGGCTGCCATTTTTCTGTTCGGTAGTCGCGGGCCAAGACTGGTTGCCCTACATTGAAGCTCCTTGTTGGCTTCTCATGGATGTGCTGGAATTGCTTACTCTCAACATCTCTTCGTACGTTTGGTCTGAGCAAATCCAGACGAGATCTTAACCTTCGGTTAAAGAACATCATGGCTGGGGCCTGGTTGGTGACTGCATGTGTCACATTCCAGTAGGCGAACAGGAAATTGTCCACCTTGTGCTGCAGCGGAATGTTGTCATTGTACATAGCCTTTATTGCCTTCTTAAAGGTTTGTATGAACCTCTCAGCCAATCCATTTGTGGCTGGATGATACGGGGCTGATGTGTAATGCCTTACCCCATTCTTTTTCAAGAACCTCTGGAACTCTTCAGACACAAACTGTGGTCCGTTGTCGGAGCAAATCTGTTCTGGCAAGCCATTCCTGGCAAAAATGGTCCATAGGACTGCAATAGTTTTCTCCGTGGTGGTGGAGGACATTTTGATGACCTCAGGCCATTTCGAGTGTGCATCCACGGCTATTAAAAACATTGAGTCCATGAATGGACCAGCAAAATCAATATGCACCCATTGCCATGGAGATGAGGGCCACTCCTATGGGTGTAGAGGTGCCTGTGGTGGTGCATTTTGGACTTTCTGGCATCCTGAGCAGCTCTTGGTCAGGTCCTCAATTTGTTTATCGATTCCCGGCCACCACACATAAGCCCTGGCTAGGCTTTTCATTTTTACCCCTCCCAGATGACCCTCATGAAGCTCATTGAGCACTCTATCCCTTAACTTGGGTGGAATTACCACTCGGGATCCACACATCAAGGTCTGTGTGTTGACAGAGACACTGAAGACAGGAGTTGGTTTGATAGGTGTTTACTAAACAAAGTCTGGAGGGGAACTAACGGATACAACACAATATACAGGCTTATATAGCCCGAGTGGCCATTACCAGCATTACAGTACACATGGGGCTCTTAAAGGCACAATTCCTCCCCTTTTAGCTAACCAGTACATAATATTTTAAGTAATTATTAATTACATGTTATAAGAAAAATAATATACACATTGCTGCAGTTAATTAATTATAAGTCAGTCTCTCTGGAGGCTTCCTGACTCGGTCCGGATAATGCCTCGGTGGTGTAGTAGTTTCTGGTGGTGTAGTAGGTTCTTTTGGCAAGGCTGATTTGACTTGAATGCCAGTGTCGGGTTCATCGGGTTCCAGTATCACCGGATCGGAGGTAGATATGGGTATCTCTACTTCATCGTTAGGTGTATAGAGTTGTGGTGTAGGTTGTCCCTTTTTGGATGACTCTATGATTTGGTCAGCATGGCGCCTTATTATGCTTTCTCCGATGTCCACGGTATACATCAGCGGTCCTAGTCGTGTGCAGATAGTTCCAGGCTGCCATTTCTCGGTACGGTAGTCCCGGGCCAAAACTTGTTGGCCTATCTGGAAGGTTCTAGTTGGCCTTTCATTCATGCCTTGAAATTGCCGGTTCTCCACGTCCCTTCTGATGTTGGGCTTGATCAAATCCAGCCGGCATCTTAGGCTTCTATTGAAGAACATCATGGCGGGAGTTTGGTTTGTAACCATATGTGTTGCATTCCTGTATGCGAACAAGAAGTTATCCACCTTGTGCTGAAGTTTTATGTCTTCATTACCCATGGCCTTTATGGCCTTCTTGAAGGTCTGGACAAACCTTTCAGCCAATCCATTGGTGGCGGGATGGTATGGGGCGGACGTGTAGTGCTTAACCCCATTGTTTTTTAAGAACTTCCTGAATTCTTCGGACACAAATTGCGGTCCATTATCAGAACAGATCTGTTCAGGCAGCCCATTCCTGGCAAATATGGTCCTTAATACTGTGATGGTTTTTTCCGTGGTGGTGGAGGACATCTTTATTACCTCCGGCCACTTGGAGTGTGCATCAACCGTGATTAAGAACATTGAGTCCATAAATGGACCAGCAAAGTCGATGTGTACCCTTTGCCAGGGAGATGAGGGCCACTCCCATGGATGTAGAGGGGCTTGGGGTGGAGCGTTTTGGACCTTCTGGCATCCTAGGCAGCTCTTGGTCATTTCTTCTATGTCTCCATCGATACCTGGCCACCATACAAACGCTCTGGCTAGGTTCTTCATTTTCACTCCACCCAGATGCCCCTCGTGAAGCTCCTTTAGCACTTTATCCTGGAGTTTGGGTGGAATCACTACTCTGGATCCACACATCAGGGTTCCTCGGCATACTGACAGCTGTTCTCTTCTTTGTGAGAATGCTGGCAACAGTGGTTCGCCATGTGCTGGCCATCCCTTTACCATTAAGTCGTAGACTCGTGAGAGAGTTGGGTCATTTCTCGTTTCCTTTTCAATGGCAGAATTTGTTACTGGTAGACATTCCACTGTGGTTGAGTGGAACATCTCCACTGGGTCTACTGTAGGTGCCTCTTCTACCGTTGGCAACGGTAGGCGCGATAAACCGTCAGCATTCCCATGCTGTTTTGATCCTTTGTATTCTATGTTGTATTGGTGTGCCCCTAGAAAAAGGGACCACCTCTGTAGCCTTTGCGCTGTCATAATAGGAACACCCTTTTTAGGGTTGAAGATGGAGATGAGGGGTTGATGGTCAGTCAACAAGGTAAATTTTTGTCCGTGTAGGTAATGGTTGAATTTCTTCACTCCCCACACCAGGCTGAGTGCTTCCCTGTCGATTTGGGCATAGTTACGCTCAGCTGAGTTCAATGAGCGTGACGCAAAAGCTATCGGCCGTTCCGAGCCATCAGGGAATTTATGCGATAATACTGCTCCTATGCCGTAAGGGGATGCATCGCACGCTAGTCTGATTGGCAGTGATGGGTTGTAATGAGCCAAAACTTCTTTGGACGTGATTAAGTTTTTGCATTTATGGAAGGCACGTTTACAGTCTTCGCTCCATTTCCAAATTACTCCTGTTTGTAGCAGTTCATTAAGAGGGTGTAGAAGAGTTGATAAGTTTGGTAAAAGTTTATGATAGTAATTTATTAATCCCAGGAACGACCTTAATTGTGAAACATTTTCAGGTGCTGGGGCTTTTATGACCGCTTCAATTTTTTCAGGTGACTTATGCAACCCTTCCTTATTAATTATGTGGCCACAATATGATATTTGATTTTGGAAAAATTCGCATTTGGGGCGATTTGCTCGTAGGCCCCGTTCTCTCAGCCTAGTGAGCACCTGCTCCAAATTGGCAAGGTGCTCGTTGTCATTTTTTCCTGTTACAAGGATGTCGTCTAGGTAGCATTGAATCCCCGGAATCCCTTGGAAGACTTGCTCCATAGCTCTTTGCCAGATAGCTGGAGCGGATGCTACTCCGAAAACCAGTCGATTGTACTGGTACAGACCTTTGTGTGTATTTATCGTGAGATATTTTTTAGAGGCCTCTTCAACCTCCATCTGTAGATATGCCTGTGCCAAGTCAATTTTGGTGAAACGTTTCCCTCCGGATAGTGAGGCGAAAATATCTTCTATCCTCGGAAGAGGATACTGTACCGTGTGAAGGACCGGGTTTACCGTCACCTTGAAGTCTCCGCAGATGCGAATTTTTCTCTGTTCTTCAGATTTATCATTATTCAATGCTTTCTTCATGACTGGAACGATGGGTGTTGCCCACTCACTCCAATCTATTTTGGATAATACGCCTGCATTTTCCAAATTCTCCAGCTCTGCCTCGACTGCTGGACGAATTGCGTATGGCACCGGTCTTGCTTTAAAAAACTTGGGAATTGCTGCATCTTCCACTTTTATTGAGGCGGTGATGCCTTTCAAGGTTCCTAG
Source organism: Somniosus microcephalus (assembly GCF_052327205.1). Lineage (NCBI taxonomy): Eukaryota > Metazoa > Chordata > Chondrichthyes > Squaliformes > Somniosidae > Somniosus > Somniosus microcephalus. The sequence continues at coordinate 62,228,700 of NC_141001.1, read as the reverse complement.
TTTCTCTTGAAACACTTCTTTGGCGTTGGCCAAGATGTCTTTTAATCGTTCAGGTATGACGTCATCATCGTTTTTTTTTCTTACTGGTCACCGTCAGTGCCTGAATGGAGTGCCAGTCTAAACGTATTTTCCTGATCCATTCACGTCCCAACAGCGGTGGGCCACCATCTTGTAGAATGTATAAATACAACTTTTGTATTTCCTTGCCGTTGTATACAACAGGCACCCTTATTTTTCCTTTGGGGTATACTTTCTGCCCCGTATATGTTTTCAAGATAATGGATGTGTCTTTTAAAGGAATATGCGGAAATAGCCGCTCGTAATCCCGTCGATTTATGACGGTCAGAGCTGATCCTGTATCTAGCTCCATTTTAACTGGGGACCCTGCTATCGTGAGGGTAACCCAAATGGTCTGGTAATCATCTTTGGCAAGTACATTATGTAATTTGAGACAGCTTAGTCTCTTGTTTTCGGAGTCGCTATCGCTCTTCTGGTCTTCGGAGCTACTGTCCGTCATCATTTGTACCTTTCTGTACTTTTCTTTATTGATTTTTTTTTCCTGTCTGTGGATTTATTTTGTCCAGATCGGCATACCCGTGCAATGTGTCCAATCTTTCCGCATTGCCTGCATGCTTTGTCCTTGAACCAGCAGTCCCTCTGGTCATGGGTGGATCTGCCGCAGCGATAACATCTCTCGAAACCCTGTGTCATTTCATGGGTGCCGAAGTCCTGTGTCTTTTGTTGTATCTCTGCAGCTCCTCTTGCAGCTGCTTCGTATGATACAGCCATACTGAAAGCCTTGTCCAGTGTTAAATCCTTTTCAGAAAGCAGCCTTTTCTGTGTTCCTTCACTTAGGAGACCGCAGACGAATTTGTCTCGAAGATAATCTGCTAGCCCTGCCCCGAATTGGCAGTTTTTTGATAGCTTCCTTAATTCGGTGAGGTAATCAGCGTTACTTTCATTCTTGTGTTGATTTCTCTTGAAGAATTTGAATCGTTCCGCTATCAGCAGCGGTGTTGGGTTTAAGTGCTCCTGTAGGGTATCAACAATTTCTTTAAAATTCTTGTCCTTTGGTTTGGCTGGAGTGATTAAATTTCGTAACAGCCCGCATGTCTTTGCGCCCATTAGATTTAGCAATACTGAAGCTTTTTTTTCATCTTCTATTCCATTTGCAGTGCAATATACCTCCACTCTTTCCACATATGTGGTCCAATCCTCTATCTCGTTATCAAAAGAATGAATATTGCCAGACTTAGGCATCTTAGAAAAGATATGGTGCTTCCCGCGCTTTTCTTTTCTGCAGAAAAGATATGGCACTTCCCGTGCTTTCCCGCCGCTGCTGCCGATGACAACGCTGTTTCCCGCGGTTTCCGTTCTTTTTGTAATAAAATTATTTATTTATTTACAGTTGGAGACTCGTTCCCGCCGGACTTTTTCTCTCTAGGCCTGAACGCCAACCTGCTTGCAGCGCCGGCCGTCTCCCGAGTGCTCCCTCCCCGTCTGTTACTGCTTGCCTCCGCTTTCGCTGCTTGGCCCAGCTGTAGAGCCAGCCGCTGGAGCCCCAGCCTGACGCCCAGGAAGGATTAGCGCAGTACCTGCCACCAGCTTGGCCAGCTGGTGAAACCACAGCTTCTTTCACTTTCTTGATTCTTCTGGACGCCAGAGGAATTGATGTCCTTGAGGTGCTGCCGAATTGCAGGTAAGTCGGTTTCCACTTCATCGCCACTGTTGTGTCTGTGTGTTGATAGAGACACTGAAGACAGGAGTTGGTTTGATAGGTATTTACTAAACAAAGTCTGGAGGGGAACTAACGGATACAACACAATATACAGGCTTATATAGCCCGAGTGGCCATTACCGGCATTACAGTATACATGGGGCTCTTAAAGGCACATACACTACACCTGGCACACTGACAGCTGTTCTCTCCTTGTCGAGAATGCTGGCAACAGTGAGTCGCCATGTGCTGGCCATCCCTTCACCGTCAAATCATATACCTGAGACAGTGTCGGGTCATTTCGGGTTTCCTTTTCGATACAAGCGTTAGTTACCGGTAGGTGTTCAACTATAGTCGAATGGAATATTTCGACAGGATCCACTGCTGGTGCTTCCTCCGCAGTAGGCAGTGGCAGGCGCGATAGCCCATCAGCATTTCCATGCTGTTTCGTGCCCTTATATTCAATCTCATAGTGGTGCGCCCCTAGAAAAAGTGACCATCTTTGTAGTCGTTGCGAAGTCATCACCGGAACGCCCTTCTTCGGATTAAAAATGGAGACAAGAGGCTGGTGATCAGTCAGCTAGGTGAATTTCTGCCCGTGCAGATAGTGATTGAACTTTTTCACTCCCCACACTAGGCTGAGGGCCTCCCTGTCAATCTGGGCACAGTTACGCTCGGCTGAGGCTAGTGATCATGACGCAAAGGCTATTGGCCTCTCTGAGCCGTCCGAGAATTTGTGCGACAGCACCGCTCCAATGCCGTAGGGTGACACATCACATGCCAACCGAATTGGTAATGCTGGGTTGTAATGGGCCAATACCTCTTTCGATGTGATTAGTGTTTTGCCCTTCTGGAAAGCTCGTCTACATTCGTCACTCCAATTCCATGGCACCCCAGTTTGCAGTAGGGTGTTCAGTGGGTGTAGTATTGTCGACAAATTTGGCAAGAACTTATGGTAGTAGTTTACCAGCCCAAGGAACGACCTCAGTTGTGACACATTTTCCGGTGCTGGAGCCTTGGCTACTGCCTCAATCTTCTCTGGGGACTTATGTAACCCCTCTTTATCGATAACGTGGCCACAATACGAGATCTGTTTTCTAAAAAACTCGCATTTGGGGCAGTTAGCTTGGAGCCCATATTCCTGCAATCTAGTGAGCACCTGCTCCAGGTTGGCAAGGTGATCACTGTCATTTTCGCCCGTGACCAGGATGTCGTCCAAATAACACTGGGTCCCTGGGATCCCTTGCAGGACTTGTTCCATTGCCCTCTGCCAAATAGCCGGAGCTGATGCTACCCCGAATACAAGCCGGTTGTATTGGTAGAGACATTTATGGGTGTTGATTGTGAGGTATTTTTTTGATGCTTCTTCTACCTCCATTTGCAGATACGCCTGGGCCAGATCAATCTTAGTGAAGCGTTTCCCTCCAGATAGCGAGGCGAAAATATCTTCAATCCGCGGAAGTGGATATTGTACGGTGTGAAGGACCGGGTTCACTGTTACCTTAAAGTCCCCACAGATGCGAACCTTCCTTGGTTCCCCAGGCGTGCTGCTCAATGACTTTTTCATCACAGGGACGATGGGTGTAGCCCACTCGCTCCAGTCTACCTTGGACAGTACACCTGAACGTTCCAGTCTCTCCAGCTCTGCTTCGACGGCTGGGCGGATCGCATAAGGTACCGGTCTGGCCGTAAAAAATTTTGGACTTGCGTTTTCTTCAATTTTAATCGTCGCTGTCATGCCTTTTAGTGTTCCGAGTCCTTGCTGGAACACTTCTTTCGCATCAGTTAGGATCTTTGACAGTCGCCCAGGTGTGACGTCGTCATCCTTTTTGTCAGCCACAGTCAGTGCCTGTATGGAATGCCAATCCAGTTGTATTTTCCGGATCCATTCACGTCCCAGTAATGGTGGTCCTCCATCTTGCAATACATACAGGTCTAGTTTTGGTGTTTCCTTACCGTTATATATAACGGTCACCCTTATTTTTCCTTTGGGGTAGACTTTTTGCCCCGTGTACATCTTCAAAATAATTTTTGTGTCTCTCAAGGGTATGTGTGAGATTAGCCACTCGTAGTCCCATTGGTTTGTGACTGTTAGGGCTGATCCTGTGTCCAATTCCATCTTTACCTGGACTCCTGCTATCTTGAGAGTGACCCAAATGGTTCGGTGATCCTCCATTGTGATCACATTATGTAATTGGGGGGGATGACTTATCAGGGGAAGGCGGCAGCAGCCAACTTCCTGGTACTGGGGGTGCTCCTGCTGCCCAAAAAGGGAGGAAAAAGAGTGGGAGAGCAATAGTGGTAGGGGATTCTATAGTTGGGGGAACAGATAGGCGTTTCTGTGGCCGTAGACGTGAATCCAGGATGGTTTGTTGCCTCCCCGGTGCCAGGGTCAAGGATGTCACTGAGCGGCTGCAGGGCATTCTGGAGGGGGAGGGCGAACAGCCAGAGGTCGTGGTCCACATTGGTACCAACGACATAGGTAAAAAGAGGGATGAGGTTCTGCAGCAAGAATTTAGGGAGCTGGGTAGAAGATTAAAGAGCAGGACCTCAAAGGTTGTAATCTCTGGATTACTCCCGGTGCCACGTGCTAGTGAGTATAGGAATAGGAAGATAGAACAGATGAGTGCGTGGCTAAAGGGATGGTGCAGGAGGGAGAGCTTTAGTTCCCTGGATCACTGGGTCTGCTTCTGGGAAAGGTGGGACTTGTACAAGTCGGACGGTTTACACCTGAACCAGAGGGGGACCAATATCCTTGCGGGGAGGTTTGCTAGCACTGTTGGGGGGGGGTTTAAACTAACTTGGCAGGGGGATGGGATACAGAGTGGAGCTATAGTAGGGGGTGATTTACAGCCAAATACGGAGGAAAAAACAAGTCAGCTGGGAAGGCAGAGTAAATATGTGAAGGCAAAAGGCAATATGGGAAGGCTGGAAGGCATTTATTTTAATGCAAGGAGTCTTGCAAATAAGGTGGATGAACTGAAGTTGTTGTTGAACACATGGGAGTACGATATTGTTGCTATCACGGAGACATGGTTGAGGGAGGGTCAGGACTGGCAGCTCAATATTCCGGGGTATAGAATCTTCAGGCGAGACAGAGGGGGGTGTAAAAGGGGAGGGGGTGTTGCAATATTAATTAAGGAGTCAATTACTGCTGTAAGGAGGGATGATATATTAGCGGGTTCCTCTAATGAGGCCATATGGGTAGAACTTAAAAACAAAAAGGGGGCAAGCACTTTGCTGGGAGTGTACTATAGGCCCCCAAATAGCCAGGGGGAGATAGAGGAACAGATATGTAGGCAAATCTCAGAGAACTGCGAAAATAATAGTGGGAGATTTCAACTTCCCCAATATTAATTGGGATAGTCAGAGTGTGAAAGGCTTAGAGGGTGCAAAATTCTTAAAGTGCATCCAGGAGAGCTTTTTGAGCCAACATGTAGAAAGTCCTACAAGAGAGGGGGCGGTACTGGACCTAATTCTAGGGAATGTAGCCGGGCAAGTGGTGGAAGTGTCAGTAGGAGAGCATTTTGGCGACAGTGACCATAATTCGGTGAGATTTAAGGTGGTCATGGAAAAAGACAAAGACGGCCCGGAAATAAGGGTTCTAAATTGGGGGAAGGCCGGTTTTAATATGATAAGGCAGGACCTGGCAAAAGTGGACTGGGAGCAGATACTTATAGGAAAATCCACATCAAAGCAGTGGGAGACTTTCAGAAGGGAAATAGAGAGAGTACAACACCAACATGTTCCCGTAAAGGTTAAGGGTGGGACCAACAAGCAAAGGGAACCTTGGATGACAAGGGATATACAAAAATGCATTTGGAAAAAAAGGGGGGCTTTTGGCAGTTACAAAAGACTTAAGACGGAGGAAGCCCTAGAGGAGTATAAAAAGTGCAGGGGCATAATTAAAAAAGAAATTAGGAGAGCGAGGAGGGGCCATGAAATAACACTGGCGAGCAAAATAAAGGAAAATCCTAAGATGTTTTATAAGTATATTAAGGGCAAGAGGATAACCAGGGAAAGGGTAGGGCCCATTAGGGACCAAAGTGGCAATCTGTGTGTAGAGCCAGATGATGTAGGCAGGGTTTTAAATGAATTTTTTGCATCTGTGTTCACTATGGAGAAAGACGATGTAGACATAAAATCGGGCAAGGGGACTGTGATATACTTGAACATATTAGCATCGAGAGGGAAGAGGTACTAGAGGTTTTAGCAGGCCAAAAAGTGGATAAATCCCCAGGCCCGGACGAGATGTATCCCAGGCTGCTGTGTGAGGCAAAGGAGGAGATTGCAGGGGCTCTGACACAAATTTTCAGAACCTCTCTGGCCACAGGGGATGTACCAGAGGACTGGAGAACAGCTAACGTAGTACCATTATTCAAGAAGGGTAGCAGGGATAAACCAGGAAATTACAGGCCAGTGAGCCTAACATCTGTGGTAGGGAAATTATTGGAAAAGATTCTGAGGGACAAAATTAGTCTCCACTTGGAGAGGCAAGGATTAATCGGGGATAGTCAGCATGGCTTTGTCAAGGGTAAATCATGTCTGACCAATCTGATTGAATTTTTCGAGGGGGTGACTAGGTGTGTGGATGAAGGAAATGCTGTGGATGTGGTATACATGGACTTCAGTAAGGCTTTTGACAAAGTGCCGCATAGGAGACTGGTCAAGAAGGTAAGAGCCCATGGGATCCAGGGTGCCTTGGCACGTTGGATCCTAAACTGGCTGAGTGGCAGGAGGCAGAGGGTGATGGTCGAAGGTTGCTTTTGTGACTGGAAGCCTGTGTCCAGTGGGCTACCTCAGGGATCGGTGCTGGGTCCCTTGCTGTTTGTGATCTACATAAATGATTTGGAGGAGAATGTAAAAGGTATGATCAGTAAGTTCGCAGATGACATGAAAATTGGTGGGGTGGTAAATTGCGAGGAGGAAAGCCTCAGGCTGCAGGACGATATAAATGGGTTGGTCAGATGGGCGGAAAAGTGGCAAATGGAATTTAACCCTGAAAAGTGCGAGGTGATGCATTTTGGACGGACAAATAAGGCAAGGGAATACACAATGAGTGGTAGGACCCTAGGAAGTACAGAGGGTCAGAGGGACCTTGGTGTACATGTACATAGATCCCTGAAGGCAGCGGAACAGGTAGATAAGGTGGTTAAAAAGGCATATGGGATACTTGCCTTCATTAGCCGAGGCATAGAGTATAAGAGCAGGGAGGTTATGATGGAGCTGTACAAAATGCTGGTAAGGCCACAGCTGGAGTACTGTGTGCAGTTCTGGTCGCCTCACTATAGGAAGGATGTGATTGCATTGGAGAGGGTGCAGAGGAGATTTACCAGGATGTTACCTGGGCTGGAGCGCCTCAGCTATGAAGAAAGACTGAACAGGCTGGGGTTGGTTTCCTTGGAGCAAAGAAGGCTGAGGGTGGACCTGATTGAGGTGTACAAAATGATGAGGGGCATAGATAGGGTTGATAAAGAGGAACTTTTCCCCTTAGTAGGGGGGTCAATAACAAGGGGGCATAGATTCAAGGTAAGGGGCAGGAGGTTTAGAGGGGATTTGAGGAGGAACTTTTTCACCCAGAGGGTGGTTGGAGTCTGGAACTCACTGCCTGAAAGGGTGGTAGAGGCAGGAACCCTCACAACATTCAAGAATCATTTGGATGAGTACTTGAAATGCCATTGCATACAAGGCTATGGACCAAATGCTGGAAAATGGGATTAGATTGGACAGGCCTTGATGGACGGCGCAGACACGATGGGCCGAAGGGCCTCTTTCTGTGCTGTATAATTCTATGACTCTATGACTCTGAGTTTCAGACAACTCAGTTCCCTGCTTTCGGAGTTGTTAGCACTCTTTTGTTCGTCTGAACTATTCTCCGTCATCTTATGTACCTTCTTGTACTTTTCTTTGGTAGGTTTCTTATTGCTGGTTTTCTTTCCTGACCTGCAGACTCGTGCTATGTGTCCTACTTTTCCACACTGTCTGCACACTTTGTCTTTGAATCAGCAATCATTCTGGTCATGTGTTGTTCTGCCGCAGCGATAGCACTTCTCTGTTCCATATGACATTTCGTTTGTGCCATATTCTTGCGGTCTCTGTTGTATCTCTGCAGCGCCCCGTGCTGCTGCTTCATATGATACCGCAATGCTGAAAGCCTTTTCCAGCGTAAGGTCCTTTTCAGATAAAAGCCATTTCTGGGTTCCTTCACTTTGAAGCCCACACACAAACTTGTCCCTTAAAGTATCTGCCAGTCCCGCTCCAAACTGGCAGTGTTTCGATAGTTTGCGCAGTTCTGTTAAATAATCAGCATTGCTTTCATCCTTATGCTGGTTCCGTTTGTGAAACTGGAATCTTTCTGCTATCAGCAGCGGTGTGGGGTTTAAATGTCCCTGTAGTATCGTTACTATGTCTTCAAAACTCTTTTCCATTGGCTTCATTGGTTTATTACGAAATCTAGTAACCCCATACGTCTTTGCACCCATTAAATTTAACAATACCGACGCTTTCTTGTCATCTGACACCTCATTTGCCTATTCGTTCGACATATGTAGTCCAATCTTCGACTTCATTGTCAAATGCGGTGACACTGCCACTCTTCGGCATTTTGGGTGTGGTTTAAAATGGCGTCTCCCAATGGCTTAAAATGGCGTCTCCCGCGCTTTCCTTCCTCCCCCGCTGCTGCCAACGCCGCTCCCGGCGGTTCTCGTGGCAATGGCGGCGCCCTGTAGGTTTCGCACGCTTCTCCTGTGCTGCTGCCAACGCCGCTCTCGGCGATCCTCGTGGCAATGGCGGCGCCTCGCGGGTTTCTGCGCGTCTCTCTCTCTCCCTCTGTTTGACGCTGCTTGGCCCCTGAACACCGGCTGCACCCTGTGCGCTCTGCCCTCTCTCTCTCTCTCCCCCGTCGACGCTGCTCAGCCCTTTGCTGTGTCGCTCGGTCGGGCTCTAGCCCGCCGCTGTCCGGGAAGGGTCTGCGCACTATCTGTTGCCAGCCCGTTTCGCTGGACCACCTCGACTGGAAAGCCAAGCCTGGCTCTCGACAGCCTCCCCCGCAATTCTCGAGTCTCTGCTGGATGACTGGGCGGTTGCCCATGGTCGACGCCCGAGTCTCTGGCCTTGACCTCCAATCCATTGATCTCCAGGAACGAATCCCCGGGAGGTGATGCAGAGTTGCAGGTAGGTTCGAACTTGCCTTGTCACCAATGTTGTGTCTGGGTATAATAAGACACAGACTGCAGGAGAAACGGTACAACAGGTGTTTACTCAACGTGGCTCACAGTGGAACTGATCTGTACAGATTACTACTCAGTGCTATATACAGGTGTGGTCACTGCCGGTACTACAGTATACATGAGCTGTAAAAAGTAGTTCCCCCCTTAAAGGTATATACATTACAGATACCACTGGTTGTCCTCTTCACTAACTGCTTTTCCCTTTTATCAGTCGCATCCCTGTCTTGATGTAAGAAGGAATGGTCAGAAAATGGTAACATATTTTGGCACTTTGGACCATTTTTGCACAGAAAGGATTTGATAAGAGTTACTTTTAATGTTTTTTTTAAAACATAAGTACATTCACACAGGTTTGAAAAAGAAGATTCTGAGACAATGGCCCAGACTTTGCGGTCAGCGTTGAAGCAAAGGCGTTCGCCACTGGCCCTGAAGAGAGCTGCCCACAAACATCTTTACGATCTCTGTGGTGAGAAGTTTGCCTTTTTCGACGCGTAAGTGAGATCAGTGTAAAATAGTGGGAGTCCCGAGAGCAATGCTACAGTGATGTCAACAAGCTGTCTAAGCAGCCAATCACAATGCAGAGTTCTCACAGCCAGAGAGTCAGGAATTGAAGAAATAAAATTAGAAAATGCTGGAAATGCTCAGCAGGTCAGGCAGCATCTGTGGAGAGAGAAACAGAGTTTCTGGTCAATGACCTTCCGTCAGAACTGGAAAAAGTTAGAGATGTAATAGGTTTTAAGCAAGTGCAGGGGGAGGGGAGGAAAGAACAAAATGGAAGGTCTGTGAGAGGCAAGGGTGATTAAATGACAAAAGGTATGATAGTACAAAGCAAAGAGATGGTAATGGATTAACTAAAGAAACAAAAGATGTGTCTAGACGAGGTGTAAATAGGCATGGCAGATCAACAACAGCTGCCATGTGAAATAGAGGCAGATGTTATGGTCTGAAATTGTTGAACTCGATGTTGAGTCCAAAAGGCTATAAAGTGCTTAATCAAAACATGAGGTGCTGTTCCTCGAGCTTACATTGAGCTTTGTTGGACCAATGTAAGAGGCCGAGGATGGAGAGGTCAGAGTGGGAGTGGAGCGGAGAATTAAAGTGACAGGCGACTGGAAGCTCGGGGTCATGCTTACAGACTGAACAGAGGTGTTCCGTAAAGCATTAACCCAATCTGCGTTTGGTCTCCCCAATGTAGAGGAGACCGCATCGTGAGCAGTGAATACAGTATACTAAATTGCATGAGGTAAAAGGGCAGGTGTTGCATCTTCTGCGCTTGCACAAGAAGGTGCCATGTGAAGGGGAGGGTTTGGTGGGGGTGATTGAGGAGTGGACTAGGGTGTCGTGGAGGGCTCACTCCCACTCTGACCTCTCCGTGCAGCCAGTGTTGGAGCAACGAATGACTGACCGCAACTTCAGGATTTCTGTGTTTAGATGCACCTGCGCTATATCCTGACGATAAAATGGATGGAAAGGACCTATTTCCCTTAGTAGAGGGGTCAAAAACCAGGGGGCACAGATTTAAAGTAATTGGTGGAAGATTTAGAGGGGATTTGAGGGGAAATTTCTTCACCCAGATGGTTGTGGGGGTCTGGAAGTCATTGCAGGAACCCTAACCACATTTAAAAAGTACTTGGATGTGCACTTAGGATGCTCTAACCTGCAGGGCTACGGACCAAGAGCTGGAAAGTGAGATTAGGCTGGATAGCTCTTTGACGAAAGGTCATCGACCTGAAACGTTAACTCTGTTTCTCTCTTCACAGATGCTGCCTGACCTGCTGAGTATCTCCAGCATTTTCTGTTTTTATTTCAGATTTCCAGCATCCGCAGTATTTTCTTTCTGGATAGCTCTTTGTTGGCCGGCGGGGACACGATGTGCCGAAATGGCCTCCTTCTGTGCTGTAACTTTCTATGATTCTAAGTTGCAGTCAGTTTCAAGGGGGTAATAACAGCAAACGCTGTTAGTTCGCCGTTATTACCCACTGCAAATTCTGGGCCTATAGGTAGTTAATATGCTAATGAGAGGTGAGATGCTAATGAGCTGGTAATGATGTTGCTTCCCCATTGACTGTAAATAATAGGCAATTCATTAGGTTGTCTTGGCAATCAAAATTACGCCACATCCATTATGTTAGAAACTTTATGTTCCATGTTTTGGTTGTGAACAGAAGGAAATAAGATGTAGGCTCCAATATTTACTGAGGCGCGATCTCCAAGCGGGGGGAGGAGCTATCGTCAGAAATCCGGAAGTGCAGGTTCCCCGAATGCCCTGGAGTTTTAACTCCAGATTTTCCACCCGACAGTCAGCCTGATTGACAGACTGGCAGTCTGCCTGTCCGGTGAGAAAGACTGCAGATAGGTTTAGTCGTGGTGGAGGGGAAGAGATTGTGGGGGGATTGAAGAGATGTGGGGGGTGGGGGGGGGAGGGGTCAGGGGAGATCATGGAGGTGGGGGGGTCCGACAGAACGCGGGGTGGGGGCATGTTGGGGTTTATAGGGTTAGCTTGTTGGGCCTGGAGGACACACTCCTGCTCCTCCTGGCCCACAGGCAGTGCTGTAAAGGCACTTACCTTATGAATTCAGCCCTTCTCACTTCCTTTTACCTGCCGGGTTTCCTGAGGCCTGGGAAGCTTGGCCGACATGAGCTAAATATAAAAATCAATTTAAAATGGAGGCACTCGGCCTCCTTAAAAGCTTTCAATGACCGACCTACCTCCTAAAAGCAAATTGATCACCTGCCCCCCTGTCCCACCTATGTTAAAACCTGAAGTGGGTGGATTTGAGGTGACTTCGGTTTGGATTTGAAATTTTGAGTATAATTTTAACATAAGAGACTGTTAACTAAGGTAGAAGCCCATGGATTTGAGGGCAACTTATTGACCTGGTTAGGAAATTGGCTGAGCAGCAGGAGACAGGCAGTAAGGATAATGGGTAGGTACTCAAATCGGCAGGAAGTGACTAGTGGTGTTCCGCAAGGATCTGTGTTGGGCCTCAACTATTTGCAGTATTTAGTAACAACTTAGATGATGGCACAGAAAGTCTAATATCCAAATTTGCCGATGACACAAAGATAGGCGACAATGTAGGCAGTGTAGATGGAAGCACAAAATTACAAAGGGATATTGATAGATTAAGTGAATGGGCAAAACTCTGGCAAATGGATTTCAATGTAGGCAAATGTGAGGTCATCCACTTCGGACCTAAAAAGGATAGAACAGGGTACTTTCTAAATGGTGAAAGGCTAAAAACAGTGGATGTCCAAAGAAACTTGGGGGTCCAGGTACAGAGATCATTAAAATGTCATGAACAGGTACAGAAAATAATCAAAAAGGCTAATGGAATGCTGGCCTTTATATCTAGAGGACTAGAAAGACAAGGGGGTAGAAGTTATGCTGCAGCTATACAAAGCCCTGGTTAGACCACATCTGGAGAACTGTGAGCAGTTCTGGGCACCACACCTTAGGAAGGATATATTGGCCTTGGAGGGAGTGCAGCACAGGTTTACCAGAATGATACCCGGACTTCAAGGGTTAAGTTACGAGGAGAGATTACACAAATTAGGGTTGTATTCCCGAGAATTTAGAAGGTTAAGGGGTGATCTGATCAAAGTTTTCAAGATAGTAAGGGGAACAGATAGGGTAGATAGAGAGAAACTATTTCTGCTGGTTGGGGATTCTAGGACTAGGGGGCAGAGTCTAAAAATTAGAGCCAGAGCTTTCAGGAATGAAATTAGGAAACACTTCTACACACAAAGGATGGTAGAAGTTCAGAACTCTCTTCCGCAAACGGCAGTTGATGCCAGTTCTGACGAAAGGTCTTCGACCTGAAATGTTAAATCTGTTTCTCTCTCCACGGATGCTGCCTGGCCTGCTGAGTTTTTCCAGCATTTTCTGTTGTTATTTCGGATTTCCAGCATCCGCGGTATTTTGCTATCGATGCTAGATAATTGTTCATTTAAAATCGGATATTGATAGCTTTCCGTTAACCAAAGGTATTAAGGGATATGGGCCAAAGGCGGGTATATGGAGTGAGGTCGCAGATCAGCCATGATCTTATTGAATGTGGAGCAGGCTCAAGGGGCTGAATGGCCTACTCCTGTTCCTATGTTGCTATGTTAAATTCCCACCTGACCAAACCTACCCATACTGTCAGGGACACAGGTGTTTGAAACAGAAAGCCGTAAAGCAGTCAGCCTAGCAAAGGCCAAGACTAGACAGTTAGAAGTAATCTTGCTTAAGTCAAATAAGATGACCCACTGACATGAGGAGGTATGGTATGTTATTTATTTTGTATTTTTACATGATAGGTTGTACTGATTGAACTAAATGAGTCCAATCATAACTTTTCTTAATTCTCAGGATGTGGGCATCGCTGGCAAGGCCAGTGAGGAGGTGTTGGTGGGCTTTCTTTAAACCGCTAGGTTGCAGTTTGATACATCGGAATGTCTTGCTAGGCCACTTCAGAAAGCAGTTAAGAGTAGACCATGTTAGTGTGGGACTGGAGTCACATACCGGCCAGACTTGGTAAGGATGGCAGGTTTCCTTCCCTAAAGGATATTAGTGAACCAGTTGGGTTTTTATGACAATGCGACAGCTTCATGGTCACTTTTATTGATAATCAGCTTTTTATTTCCAGGCTTTTTAAAACTGAATTGAAATTCTCAAATTTCTATGGTGGAATTTGAACCATATTCTCTGGATTACTAGTCCAGTAACATAACCATTACACTATCATACCTGTGCTGTTCTTGGTCAGCTTTGGTGAACTAAAATAGCTCATTGATTCGTTTTGGGCTTACTCTCATCAAGTGTTTGCTATGTCCAATTGGGCGATTGAAAAAGCCAACTCGTGAAAGACACGATTATCCAGTTGAGGTGAATGTGAATCCAGGTTCTTCCTCCATTGAAACACAATGGATTCGGGTCGGGGGCTTCCCGCGGGTGCAAGCCCCTGACCTGCACTTACCTAGCGCTGTGGGCCCCCGTGGGATTCCGATCCTGGGCCTGCTCCAACTGCCAGCGCGCAGTGCTTGCGTATCCCAGGGGCGGAGTTAGTTCGATGCGTCCCCTGGGATCACGTGGGCCATGGAGAGCCAATGGTAGCAGGGAATGCTTCATTCATAAGTTTGACAGGAAGAGCTGTCAAACCTATAAATGCTATAAGCCCCAAAACATCACTAAAACTTCAAATACATTTTTTTAAAACCATCACATTTTTAAAATAACTATAAATTACATGAAATAACTATTTTAAATAATAATTTAAATTTTTGAAAAAATTAATTACATTTTCTAATGGGGCTAAAAATAAACTTACCTTTCTTTAAAGTATTTAAAAATAATAAACCTGTGGAAAAAATGTTTTAATTTTAATTAATTCACCACTTATCTTGTTAAAAGCAGGCAACTGCTGGAGACTTACCTTCCCGGAAAAACCTGGAAAAAAAACGTAAGTTTGATGCGCACGCGCTGCCTCTCTGGCGCACGCGTTCCACCTGTCAACCCCTTCTTTCAGTGGAACGGAAGTGCCGGTTTCCCGCGCATGCGCAGTGCATGCACGAAACCGGCACTTTTGTTCGGCCGACGTGTGAGTACCCCGTGCGTACTCGCGCGTTGGGACCCGAATTTCTGGGCCAATTTCATCGCACTAACGGTCCATGTGAGTTTGTAAATGCCATAACAGTCCATGAATAATTTAAGAGTGGGTTTAATTTAAATCTGTTCAGTCTAGTGGAGTACACTGAACAGCATTATACAGCAAAAAACTTGAAAATAAATCCACTCAGTTTTCTGTCAAACTTTGTAAATGTTAGAAATATTCATTTTACTTCTGCAAATACATGTCCTGATACTGGTTTTGAAATATTGAAGAATAGAAGTGAAAACAATTCCACATTCAGTGAGTAAAACTCATCAATCATTTGACTCAGGTTTTTAACTTGTATGAAAGAAATCATGCTGCTCTCATTCTAAAGACTTCGGCTGTATAAATACAAGTATAATTCCAGAACCACAATTTACTGCTGTTACCAGCACTTTCAGGCTCTTGGATTGCACGAATACACCATTGTTCTCCAAATCAAATAAAGTGAAAACATATTGGTGGTATTTTTTTTCAGTTTTCTTCCTTCTGCTTCTGAAGGTGTTGACACTTGCTGGGTAGAGTTTCAAAGCTCTCCAGTGTTCTTCTTTTGTAAGCCTAGATGGCGATTTGACCATGAGTTCTATTGAAGGCAAGCCCGAGCCATAACTAACATTCACAAGCATGCACTTTCCAACAGGAGCAACCACATAGTGACCAAGAGCTGCTTTTTATCCCCTTCATGGCCTGAGGCAATTGTAGTGACCTTAACCATAACAAAAGCAAGGTACTGTGGATGCTGGAAATCTGAAATAAAAACATAATGCTGGAAATACTCAGTAGATCAGGCAGCATCTGTAGAGAAACAGCATTAATAGCCCCGATCTTACTTCTGAGGCACATTCCGTGCAGTTGGGGGTGGGTGGGAGGAAGGGGTGGTGGTGAGGGTGAAGTTAGGAACAGGAAACCAGAAGTATGTGTTTCCAGCCTTTACATTTTTTTCTGTAGGATTGACAGGCTTGATGGGTGGGAAATCCTGCAGCACAAGGCCGCATCCGGGCTGGTCTGAGAGCAGGTAGGTCTAGTGGGGGAGGTGGGAGAGATCTTGGGGGGGCGGGCTGGTGGGAGGGGTCCAATCGCTGTGGGAGGGCTGGGGGTGAAGGAGCAGACAGATCGCTGTCGGGGACTTTACAAGTAAACTGATTGAGCCTGGAGGAATCACCCCTGCACCTCCTGGCCCACAAGCAGTGCTGTAAAGGCACTTACCTCTCGGATTCAGCCCTTCTTACCTCCTGTGTCATCTGTGGCTCAGTGGGTAGCACACTCGCCTCTGCGTCAGAAGGTTGTGGGTTCAAGTCCCACTCAAGGGACCTGAGCACATAAAGCTAGGCTGACACTCCAGCACAGTGCTGAGGGACTGCTGTATTGTCGGAGGTGCCGTCGTTCAGATGAGACATTAAATCGAAGCCCCGTCTGCTCTCTCAGGTGGTCATAAAAGATCCCATGGCACTATTTTGAAGAAGAGCAGGGGAATTATCCCCAGTGCACTGGCCAATATTTATCGTCAACCAACATAACAAAAACAGATTATCTGGTCATTATCACATTGCTGTTTGTGGGAGTTTGCTGTGTGCAAATTGGCTGCCACATTTCCCACATTACAATAGTGACTACACTTCAAAAGAACAGCCAGTTGTCGTGGTGCATATAGGTACCAACGATATAGGTAAAAAATGGGATGAGGTCCTAAAAGCTGAATATAGGGAGTTAGGAAGTAAATTAAAAAATAGGACCTCAAAGGTAGTAATCTCAGGATTGCTACCAGTGACACATGCTAGTCAGAGTAGAAATAGAAGGATATTTCAGATGAATACGTGGCTAGAGGAATGGAATAGGGAGGGATTCAAATTCCTGGGACATTGGAACCGGTTCTGGGGGAGGTGGGACCAGTACAAACTGCACGGTTTGTGTAATGATCAATAACATGTCATTCTATAGTGGACACTAGGTGGAGCCGTAGAGCTGTATATAGCTGTATATATATTAAGACTACATTACCCATGAGGCTAGGCTACCCACAAGGCAACAGTCAAGATGGCAGCCTGCACACAGGAGCACACATGCTGCATCTCTACAGATACTGTACCTAGAGAACATGTACTGAATAAATGACTAGCTAGAAGCTAGCTGTGTTCATAATAAGAATGTCTAGTTATTAATGAACATAACATGGTACCAGGGTGGTGAAGATCTGCTGAAAATTGTGAAAAGCGACATGGAGAATTTGAAGCCACCAGAGCGTTTGAATCTCGAGGGAAATATCGACTACAATTGGCAGATGTTTAAGCAACAATTCGAACTCTACATTGCAGCCATCGGATTCGGTACGAAGCCAGACGCAAGGAAGATAGCGTTGCTGCTTACGGTTGCAGGCCCACAGGCGATAGAGGTATTTAATACATTTGTATTTAATCCAGTGGAGAACAGAGAAAAATTAGAAGATGTGCTAAAAAAATTTGATGCACATTGCTCTCCCAAAAAGAATGAGACGTATGAAAGATACATCTTCTGTTCTCGGACACAGCAGCAAAATGAGACTTTTGATAGCTTTATAATTGATCTGAAACTGAAAGCACAGACATGTAATTTCTCTGAGCTCAAAGCATCCATGATTCGTGACCAGATTGTGTTTGGTATTCATGATAAAAAAGTCAGGGAACGTCTGTTGAGAGAAACCGAACTAAATTTGGAAAATGCGGTGAAAATATGCCAAGCCAGCGAGCTAGCTCGAAAGCACGCGAAGACTTTCAGTGAAATCAATAATGATGCGATTGTAATGAGTGATAATGCTGCTGTCGGTGCTGTGTCCTACAAGGGGAAGAAACGTGGGCAGAACAGAAATGAAAAGCAATCGGAGGATGAAATTTTTAATTGTAAACGCTGTGGTTACAAACACCAGTTAAGACAATGCCCAGCGTTTGGAAAAATGTGCACAAAGTGTAATGGAAAGAATCACTTTGCCAAACAATGCTTTTCAAAAGTAAAAACGACAAAAGGGCAACGAGTTAATGTGATTGAGGACACTGATTTAAGTGAGACATTTTTTGTAGGAATGGTGTCATGTGACGATATCAAAAAAGATACAGAAAATGTGCAGCCCTCAGAAATAGACAATGCTGAACATAAAGTTAATGCAGTAAAAGAGGACAAATGGATGATCCCACTGCAGATAAATGGAGCATTAGTTACATTGAAACTGGACACTGGGGCAAAAGCAAACTTAATCAGTATGAGTGACATAAAAAATATGAAAGAAAAGCCCTAAATACAGAAAAAGTCAGTACTACTGAAGCGCTACAATGGACAGAAAATAGATAGCTTAGGTGTATGCAGACTTAAAGTGACAGTCAAAGACAAAGTGCATCATCATGTTTTCTGTTGTGGCTGAAAGACTTGATTCGATAATAGGTGACAAAGCTTGTGAAGACTTAGAACTGGTCAAGAGAGTCTACCGTATAAACTGTGCCATAAGCAGACCAGATGACTCAGGTGATGAAGCAGAGAGCCCATCAAGGATGAAAAGGCCAAAGGGTATCCATGTCTTCAAAAAGCCTAGTTTCTCCAAGAAGAAAGAAAAAGACTTTAAGGTCAAAGAGAAGCCAAAGGAAGAAAAGCACAAAGAGGAAAAACACAAGGAGAAAAAGTCCAAAGATATAACCGCAGCAGATGTTGTTAAGCAGTGGAAAGAGAAAAAGAAAAAGAAGAAGCCTGCACCAGAGCAGGAAGCAGTTCCGGTGGATACTCCTTCTTCCCTCAGGCCAATCTTTGGTGTTCCATTAACCGAGGCTGCTGAGAGGACTATGCTGTATGATGGGATCCAGCTGCCAGCAGTTTTTCGAGAGTGCATTGACTACATTGAGAGTTATGGCATGAAGAGTGAAGGAAACACTGAAACCCTCTCCAAGCAAAGATCGCAAGGAGACCTCGATCTATACAAGAGCAGATTGATGACAATGCCGCAACTGCATCTCGTCATTCACCGCCAGAACAATCTCATGAAGACACATCAGGCTTACCTGTGTTGAGAAGATCCACACGTGAAGTAAAAGAGCCTGATAGACTTAATCTTTGAGTACAATGTAAAGCTTTGAAAATGTGTTGACTGTTTTGAAAATGTTTATGTTTATAGAGCACTAACAAAAGTGTTACTGATATTATCTTTATTGTTTTCTTGAAAGTTGATTGATATTGATTTTGTTAAACCTCAAAGAAAGGGGGATGTAATGATCAATAACATGTCATTCTATAGTGGACACTAGGTGGAGCCGTAGAGCTGTATATAGCTGTATGTATAAGACTACACTACCCAGCTGTATATATATTAAGACTACATTACCCATGAGGCTAGGCTACCCACAAGGCAACAGTCAAGATGGCAGCCTGCACACAGGAGCACACATGCTGCATCTCTACAGATACAGTACCTAGAGAACGTGTACTGAATAAATGACTAGCTAGAAGCTAGCTGTGTTCATAATAAGAATGTCTAGTTATTAATGATCATAACAGTTTGCACCTGGGCAGGACTGGGACCGATGTCCTAGGGGGAGTGTTTGCTAGTGTTGTTGGGGAGGGTTTAAACTAAAATGGCAGGGAGTTGGGAACCTGTGCAGGGAGACAGAGGAAAGGGAAAAAAGGATAGAAGCAAAAGACAGGAAGGAGAAAAGCAAAAGTGGCAGTCAGAGAAATCAAGTGTGTAAATCAAACATGGCCACAGTAATTAATAATTCTAAGAGTGTTAAAAAAACAAGCTTGAAGGCTTTGTGTCTTAATGCGAGAAGCATTTGTAATAAAGTGGATGAATTAGCTGCGCAAATAGATGCAAACGGATATGATATAATTGGGATTGTGGAGACATGGCTCCAGGGTGACCAAGGCTGGGAATTCAACATCCAGGGGTATTCAATATTCAGGGAAGACAGGCAAAAAGGAAAAGGAGGTGGGGTAGCATTGCTGGTTAAAGAGGAGATTAACACAATAGTAGGGAAGGGTATTAGCTCTGATGATGTGGAATCTGTATGGGTAGAGCTGAGAAAAACCAAGGGGCAGAAAACATTAGTGGGAGTTGTATACAGACCCCCAAACAGTAATGCTGAGGTTGGGGATGGCATTAAATGGGAAATTAGAGACGCGTGCAATAAGGGCACAGCAGTTATGGGTGACTTTAATCGACATATAGATTGGGCTAACCAAATTAGTAACAATAATGTTGAGGAAGAATTCCTAGAGTGTATACTGGATGGTTTCCTGGACCAATATGTCAAGGAACCAACTAGAGATCAGGCCATCTTAGACTGGGTATTATGTAATGAGAAAGGATTAATTAGCAATCTTGTTGTGCGAGGCCCCTTGAGGAGGACCGATCATAATATGATAGAATTCTTCATTAAGATGGAGAGTGATGTAGTTGACTCAGAGACTACAGTACTGATTTTAAATAAAGGAAACTACGATGGTAGGAGGCGCGAGTTGGCTAGGATGGATTGGGGAACGTTACTTAAAGTGTTGATGGTGGATAGGCAATGGCAAACATTTAAAGATCGCGTGGATGAACTACAGAATTTGTTCATCCCTGTTTGGCATAAAAATAAAACAAATAAGGTGACTCAACCGTGGCTAACAAGGGAAATTAGGGATAGCATAAGATCCAAGCAGAGGACATATAAATTGGCCGGAAAAAGCAGCAAACCTGAGGATTGGGAGCAGTTAAGGATTCAGCAAAGGAGGACAAAGGGATTAATTAAGAGGGGGGAAATAGAGTATGAGAGTAAGCTTTCAGGGAACATAAAAACTGACTTTAAAAGCTTCTATAGATATGTGAAGAGAAAAAGATTAGTGAAGTCAAGCGTAGGTCCCTTGCAGTCAGAATCAGTGGAATTTATAATGGGGAACAAAGAAATGGTTGACCAATTAAATACATACTTTAGTTCTGTCTTCACAAAGGAGGACACAAATAACCTCCCAGAGATGTCAGGGAACATAGGGCCTAATGAGAGGGAGGAACTGGATGAAATCAGTATTTGGAGGGAAATGGTGTTGGGGAAATTGATGGGATTGAAGGCCGATAAATCCCCAGTGCCTGATAATCTACATCCTAGGGTACTTAAGGAAGTGGCCCTAGAAATAGTAGATGCATTGCTGGTCATCTTCCAAAATTCTATAGACAGTGGCACAGTTCCCATGGATTGGAGGGTAGCTAATGTAACCCCAGTATTTAAAAAAGATGATAGAGAGAAAACAGGGAATTATAGACTGGTAAGCCTAACATCGGTAGTGGGGAAAATGCTAGAGTCCATTATAAAAGAAGTAATAGCAGAGCACTTGGAAAACAGTGACAGGATCGGACAAAGTCAACATGGATTTACAAAAGGTAGATCATGCTTGACTAATCTACTGGAATTTTTTGAGGATGTAACTGGTAGAATAGATAAGGGAGAACCAGTGGATGTGGTGTATTTGAACTTTCAGAAGGCTTTCGATAAGGTCCCGCATAAGAGATTAGCGTACAAAGTTAAAGCACATGGGATTGGGGATAAGCTACTGACTTGGATAGAGAACTGGTTGGCAGACAGGAAGCAAAGAGTTAGAATAAATGGGTCTTTTTCCGAGTGGCAGGCAGTGACTAGTGGGGTACCGCAGGGATCGGTGCTAGGACCCCAGTTATTCACAATATATATTAATGATCTAGACGAGGGAACTAGATGTAATATCTCCAGGTTTGCAGATGACACAAAGCTGGGTGGGCGTGTGTGCTGTGAGGAGGATGCAGAGAAACTCCAGTATGATTTGGAGAGGTTGGGTGATTGGGCAGATGCATGGCAGATGCAGTATAATGTGGATAAATGCAAGGTTATCCACTTTGGTGTCAAAAACAGGAAGGCAGATTATTATCTGAACGGCAATAGATTGGGAAAAGGGGAAGTGCAACAAGACCTGGGTGTCCTTGTGCACCAGTTGCTGAAGGTAAGCATGCAGGTGCAGCAGGCAGTTAAGAAGGCAAATGTTGACCTTCATAGCGAGAGGATTCGAGTACAGGAGCAAGGATGTCTTGCTGCAGTTGTATGGGCCTTGGTGAGACCACATCTTGAGTATTGTGTGCCGTTTTGGTCGCCGTATCTGAGGAAGGATGTTCTTGCCATGGAGGGAGTGCTGCGAAGATTCACCAGATTTATACCTGGGATGGCAGGAATGACGTATGAAAAGAGATTGAGTCGATTGGGCTTGTATTCGCTAGAGTTTAGAAAATGAGAGGGGCTCTCATTGAAACTTATAAAATTCTAACAGGACTAGACAGACTAGATGCAGGAAGGATGTTCCCGATGGCGGGGGAGTCCAGAACCAGGGGTCACAGTCTAAGGATAAGGGGTCGGCCATTTAGGACTGTGATGAGGAGGAATTTCTTCACCAAGAGAGTGGTGAACCTGTGGAATTCTCTACCCCAGAGGGCTGTGGAGGCTCAGTCGTTGACAATATTCAAGACAGAGATCGATAGATATTTGAATATTAAGGGATATGGGGATAGTTCAGGAAAGTGGAGATGAGGTAGGCGGTCAGCCATGATCTTATTGAATGGCGGAGCAGGCTCAAAGGGCCAAATGGCCTACTGTTCTAATTGTACATGTTAAACATTAAGCCCGTTAGCATTTAAATAGTGACCTCCTGTATTATTGCTATTTAATATCCACATCTGCAGAGAATATATATGAAATGATGGAGCCGTAGGAGACAGTTGCAACGCAATCAATGGGGTCAATTTTCTGGCAGCCATCGGGCGGCTTTTCATGCAGCCGGGGGCCGAAAATCACCGAAAAAGCGGGTTGGGACCTCCCCCCGCCTGATTCCCCACCCCGTCCGACTTTCGGACCGCCGTTTCTCCGCAACCCGCTTCAGTCCCGGCCGCCGCTGGCGGGACTGGTCGTCGGCACACTAATGACCAGTAATTACCTTGTTGAAGTAGATTTTCCGGGGCCATTGCGACTTTGGGGCTTTCCCTGTAAAGTCTGTGGGTTGTACAGCGAAGTAATACATAGACTACAAGAGTAACTTAAACAGGACTTTACTATTCGAAGGTCAGGGCGAATCTGCCCAATAAATCCTGACACAGCACTTATATACTGGTGTGGTCACCGTCGGTATTACAGTATACAGCAGCCAAGATAAAGTAGTGCCACACCTAAAATAGTTCTCTTAAAGGTGAACGGTTACATACGATAGTTCTCTTAAAGGTAGAACAGTTACATACACTACAATCCTCCCTTTTTAGCTTACAACTTACTTATTCCCCATTAACCATATCATTAGAACATATATACAAATTATGTAAAACAGTTCACAGATTCAGTCTCTCTGGAGGTCTCCTGACTCTGTCCAGATAACGCCTCGGTGGTGTAGTAGTTTTCGGCGGGGTAGTAGGTTCTTCCGGCAAGGCCGATTCAGCTTGAAGGACAGTGTCAGGATCATCTGATTCCAGTATTACCAGATCGGAGGTAGGTGCTCTGGGTATCTCTGTTTCTACATTAGCCGTGTAAGGTTGTGGAGTAGGTTGGCTCTTTGTGGATGACCCTATGATCTGGTCAACATGGCGCCTTATTATGCTGTCACCAATGTCCACTGTATACAGCAGCGGGCCTAGACTTTTTACAATAGTTCCAGGCTGCCATTTCTCGGTACGGTAGTCCCGGGCCAAAACTTGTTGACCTATCTGAAAAGATCTAGTTGGCCTTTCATTCATGCCCTGGAATTGCCGGTTCTCTACGTCCCTTCTGACGTTTGGCTTAATCAAATCCAGCCGGCATTTTAGTCTTCTATTGAAAAACATCATGGCGGGAGTTTGATTTGTGACCGCATGTGTTGCATTCCTGTACGCCAACAAGAAGTTATCTACCTTATGTTGTAAGTTGATGTTCTCATTACCCATGGCCTTTATGGCCTTCTTGAAGGTCTGGACAAACCTTTCAGCTAAGCCATTGGTGGCGGGATGGTATGGGGCTGACGTGTAGTGCTTGACCCCATTGCTTTTTAAGAACTTCCTGAATTCTTCGGACACAAATTGTGGTCCATTATCAGAACAGACCTGTTCTGGCAGCCCATTCCTGGCAAACATGGTCCTTAATACTGTGATGGTTTTTTCCGTGGTGGTGGAGGACATCTTTATTACCTCCGGCCACTTGGAGTGTGCATCCACCGCTATTAGAAACTATTGAGTCCATAAATGGACCAGCAAAGTCGATGTGTACCCTTTTCCAAGGAGATGAGGGCCACTCCCATGGATGCAGAGGAGCTTGTGGTGGCGCGTTTTGGACCTTCTGGCATCCTAGACAACTCTTGGTTATTTCCTCGATGTCTCCATCAATACCTGGCCACCACACAAACGCTCTTGCTAGGTTCTTCATTTTCACTCCACCCAGATGTCCCTCGTGAAGTTCCTTTAGCACCTTATGCTGAAGTTTGGGTGGGATCACCACTCTCGATCCACACATCAAGGTTCCTCGGCACACTGACAGCTGTTCTTTCCGTTGTGAAAATGCTGGCAGTGTTGGTTCGCCATGTGCTGGCCATCCCTCCACTGTTAGATCGTAGACCCGTGAGAGAGTCGGGTCATTTCTTGTTTCATTCTCGATCATCGAATTGGTTACTGGTAGACATTCTACTATGGATGAGTGGAACATTTCTACCGGGTCCATTGTAGCCGCCTCTTCTACTACCGGCAACGGTAGGCGCGATAACCCATCAGCATTTCCATGCTGTTTGGAGCTTTTGTATTCAATGTCATATTGGTGTGCCCCAAGTAACACGGACCACCTCTGTAACCTTTGCGCTGTCATAGTGGAAACGGCCTTGTTAGGGTTGAATATGGACACCAACGGCTGGTGGTCTGTCAGTAATGTGAACTTCTTTCCCTGCAGGTAATGATTAAATTTCTTTACACCCCACACAAGGCTGAGGGCCTCCCTGTCTATCTGAGCGTAATTTCGCTCCACGGAGGTCAACGATCGGGACGCAAATGCGACTGGCCTTTCCGAGCCATTTGGTAACTTGTGTGAAAGTACTGCTCCAATTCCATAAGGGGAAGCATCACAAGCTAGACGAAGAGGTAACGTTGGGTTGAAATGAGCCAACACTTCCTCAGAGGTAATCAACGCCTTGCTTCTGCGAAAGGCCTTTTTACAGTCCTCGCTCCACTTCCATGGCACTTCTTTCTGTAACAGAGCATTCAGCGGATGTAGCACCGTGGATAAATTTGGCAGAAACTTGTGATAATAATTAATCAACCCCAGAAACGATCTCAACTGTGAAACGTTTTCCGGAGCGGGGGCCTTCACGACAGCTTCTATCTTGTCAGGCGACTTGTGCAGCCCCTCTTGGTCAATGACATGACCGCAGTACGAGATCCGTTTCTGGAAGAACTCACATTTCTGGCGATTAACTCGAAGGCCATATTCCTTCAACCTGGTGAGCACCAGTTTCAAATTTGTGAGGTGTTCCTCCTCGTCTTCTCCCGTAATCAGGATATCGTCCAAGTAACACTGCGTGCTTGGAACACCTTGTAAGACCTGCTCCATTGCCCTCTGCCAAATTGCTGGAGCCGAAGCTACTCCAAAAACCAGTCTATTATAACGATACAAGCCTCTGTGCGTGTTGATTGTGAGATACTGGCGCGACTCTTCCTCGACTTCCATTTGTAAGTATGCCTGTGCCAGGTCTATCTTGGTGAAGTGTTGCCCGCCAGACAATGAAGCAAAGATATCCTCAATCCGCGGAAGCGGGTATTGTACTGTGTGAAGCACCGGATTAACTGTGATCTTGAAATCTCCGCAGATGCGGACCTTCCCCAGTCCCCCGGCTTGTTACTTGATGAAGACTTCATGACGGGAACAATGGGCGTGGCCCACTCACTCCAGTCCACCTTAGGCAGTACCCCTGAACGTTCAAGCTCTTCCAGTTCTGCCTCCACAGCAGGTCGTATCGCGTAAGGTACCGATCTGGCTTTGAAAAATTTTGGGCTTGCATGTTCTGCAATCTTGATTTTTGCTTTAATTCCTCTCACTGTTCCCAGTCCTTGCTGGAATACCTCTTTAGCTTCGTCCAATATTCTGGACAACCGTTCAGGTTTGACCTCTTCCTTCCCGGAATCTACCGTCATCGTGTTTAGTGAATGCCAGTCTATCTTTATTTTCCTGATCCACTCCCGTCCCAGAAGTGGTGGACCTCCCGCGGGCAGCACATACAAGTCCATCCTTTGGTGATCTTTGTCTTTGTATCTCACCTTGACTTCTATCTTTCCGATGGGGTATACTTTGTGCCCCGTGTATGTCTGCAATACTATCTCCGTATCCCGTAGGGGAATATGTTTGAATAACTTTTTGTAATCATGCTTATTCATGACCGTCAACGCCGATCCGGTGTCCACTTCCATCTTCACTTGGACTTTTGCAATCTGTAGTGTGATCCAGATAGTTTGTCGGTCAGCTTCTTTACTCACATTATGACTCCTCAGACTACCCAGTGCCTTGCTGTTGGAGTCTGAGTCCGAATTCTGTTCATCTGGACTCTTCCCAGTCACCTCATGTACCTTTCTGTACTTCTTCTGCGGTGACTTATTATTGTTGTTCTTCTTTCCTGACCGGCATACCTTAGCTATGTGGCCAAGCTTGCCACATTTCCTACAGTCCTGGTTTTTAACCCAGCATTGGTTCTGGTCGTGTGTTGTCTTCCCACAACGAGAACATTTCGTTGTACCCGAAGTCATTTGATCCACACTGAGTACCGCTGTCTTCCGCTGCATTTCCGCCGTGCCTCTCGCTGCGGCTTCGTGCGATGCTGCAATAAGGACAGCCTTATCAAGTGTAAGATCGTTCTCTTCGAGTAGTCGTTTTTGCGTTCCTTCCTTTGACAATCCACACACGAACTTGTCTCGCAATGCCTCTGTCAGATTTCCTCTAAACTGGCAGTATTTCGCTAGTCTACGCAGCTCGACCAAGTACTCTGCGTTGCTTTCCTCTTTTCGTTGCGTTCTCCCGTAAAATTTAGATCGTTCCGCTAACATCAGCGGTGCGGGGTTAAAATGATCCTTCAGGACAGCAACAATATTATCGAAAGACTGATCCGTCGGTTTAGCTGGTGATAGGAGATGCTTCAATAACCCGTATGTCCTCGCACCCATTGAGTTTAATAAGGTTAGAGCTTTTTCATAATTTGCTATCTTATTAGCCGTACAATATATCTCGATGCGTTCTACATACGTGGGCCAGTCTTCCACCTCGGCATTGAAACCGTTGCTGTTACTATGCTTAGGCATCTTCACACTCTTCCTGAGAAACAACAACAATATTCTTTAACTTTTTTTTTTCCAGATGGCGGTTTCCCGCGCTTATCTTCTTTCCCCGCCCACTTTAAAAATGGCGGTTCCCGCTTCTGTCTTCTTCCCCGCCTACTGGTGGCTTCCCGCGTTTCTTCCCCTGGCAGGAGGGGTAAGCTTCCCTCGGGCGACGGCCGCTGGCTTTCGGGTTTGCAGCCTGCGCGTCGGCTTCAGCGCGTTCCCTTCTCTCGGCAGGGCAGCCGGTGCTGGGTACAACCCGTTGGCGGCGAACAGTTTCAGCCGCTGGGCTGGATCTCGCTCAGCCTCCCTCGCTCGGGCTCTGTCTCTCCGGTACTGGGTACAACCCGTTGACGGCGAACAGTTTCAGCCGCTGGGCTGGATCTCGCTCAGTCTTCCTCGGGCTCTGTCTCTCCCGCTCGCGCGGCTCTCGCTCGCTCTCTCTCGGGCTCTGTCTCTCCCGTTCGCGCGGCTCTCGCTCGGGCTCTGTCTCTCCCGCTCGCGCGGCTCTCAATCGCGCCTCCCAGCCCTCTCGCAGTCCGGTGCTTCCTCCCCGGCTCCGGCTGCGTTCTCCGCGGTTTATTTATTTTTATCTCTTCCCGCGCCTTACGATCCGGTCGCAGCGCTTCGTGGCCTCAGTCACTGTCTGGCCTTTTTCACCCCAATCGCGCCTCCCAGCTTCTCGCAGTCCGGTGCTTTCCTCCCCGGCTGTGGCTGAGTTCTCCGTGGCTTATTTATGTTTATATCTTCCCGCGCCTTACGATCCCGGTCGCAGCGCCTCGTGGTCGCTGTATTTGTCCGGCCTTTTTCGCCGTCGCGGTCTAGTCGTCTCACGACGCTCCCCAGCCCGCTTGTACCGCGGCGTCTGCTCCACGCTGCCCCAGTCTCAGCGCCTCTGGGCCCGACTTCTGTCCGGCTCCTTTCCCCCTCGACCGTGGTCGAGTGCACCGCCCTTATCCTCCGTTTATTTGTTTCTATTTTCCCTTTACTCACAGTCACCGTGGCCGACTTGCTTCTCGTGTTGATCGGCTCACTCACCACCGTGGCAGAAGGGACAATCCATGCCTGTTGCTGATGGAAGACTTCGTGTTTGAATCTTCCTCCTTTCTTGGTCTGCAGACTCGAGTTTTCTCTCAGCAAAACGACGAGGGCGGGTGTCTCTTTTCGACGCTCGTTTACTTCTTCAGAAGTATTGTTGCCGCAGGGTAAGATCGAACTCGTCGCCACTGTAAAGTCTGTGGGTTGTATAGCGAAGTAATACACAGACTACAAGAGTAACTTAAACAGGACTTTACTATTCGAAGGTCAGGGCGAATCTGCCCAATAAATCCTGACACAGCACTTATATACTGGTGTGGTCACCGTCGGTATTACAGTATACAGCAGCCAAGATAAAGTAGTGCCACACCTAAAATAGTTCTCTTAAAGGTGAACGGTTACATACGATAGTTCTCTTAAAGGTAGAACAGTTACATACACTACATTCCCCACATCAAACACGCCTGTGGGGAACCCCGCTGATGAGACCTGGTGTGAAGCTTGCCGGTTTGCTTGCTGTCAGCTGCAGGTCAATCGGAGAAGCTGCGATTTAAAGGGACAGCACTTGTGTGTTGAAGGACCTTGTTGTTGCAGGTTTGGGGCTACTTCTTCAAGACTTAGGCACAGCTGTGGAAGGTTGGAGCCTCACACACTTCTCCAATGTGATCTCCTGGGAAGCCCCTCTCGCCACCCTCACTCAGCGTTTCCTCAGCGGAGGCATCTACGAGAAGCATGGGACGCCTTTTTCTCCTTCCCTTCTTGCCATTAGAGGATCTCCAGCAGCAGAGGTGGCAGCAGCAGAACCAGGAACAGCAGGATCAGCAACAGGAGCAGCAGGCTGCTGCTCACTCACCTGAAGCTGCATAGGCCAGAAGGGGCCAGTGCTTGGAAGTGGCTTGAGAGCACCTTGCTGCGCTTTAGGGGGCCATGGGGACTCGTTTCTGCACTGGCAGTCCTACTCAGAAGGACTTCCATGAAGATCTGGTTTCTCTGTTCAACAGATGGCCAACGCTCCTCAAGAGATGTCATTCTCTTATGAGCACTCACCATGTTTTCCGTACCCTGGCGAGTTATCTCCTCCATGGAGGTTGCCAACCTTTCTATGGTGATGCGTTGATGCACCAATGACTCCACAAAGGTTCTGCTCATGGTCGCTATGGACTCCTCCATTCACTCCACACTCGCAGCGACCCTGGAGACAAAACTTGCCAGAGACTCCTGCATCTGTGCATGGAGATCCATCACCTCTTCTCTTGCGGATGGACCCAAAGGCAGAGGGTCGACATGCAGCGCAGCTGAGCTGAGCTGGCAGAGTCCTGCGCCCTCCGACGAGGACCCTCCACTGCTGTCCCTGTCTCCAGAATCTGCTGAGGCTCACTTGTGAGCTGTGAAACACCATGTGACAACACTACTCGATGTCCCGAAGGTCCCCCCGAGGTGTGAGTGTCTGCGCTGGTGCTGGGTGCGCTTACTTCTGCTGACGCTGCGCCCTCAGAGGTTGGAGCTTCCTCTGAGGAGTCTGGCTGCACAGCCTCTTCCTCCTCCACAGTGAGGACAGGGGCTCTGGATGGGACTGTGGGGGAGTAAAGGAAGGAGTTAAAAATGTAATGCCAAGGTTCTTCTGGTGACTCCCAGCGAGTTGGCATCTGCTGACACCTGCATCCATGTAGCATTGGTCTCAGTGGGAGGCCTCTTCCTCCCTGACCTAGGGAAGAGGACCTCCCTGTGGGCCCTAACCCCATCCAATAATACCTGCAGTGAAGCCTCGTAGAATTTGGAGGCAGCTCGGGGTCTGGCACTGGCCACAGCTGCTGCAGGCTCCTCTGCCATCCTGTATGGTTCGTTTGGAAGCCTTCAGAGGATGCAGTGCTTGCTATGGACCTTGAAAGCATCACGAATGATGACATCATACTGTGGGGATTTCTGACTCGAATTGGACAATTAGCAAGGCTTACCACATGCTGGGAATTAATTGGCCACTTGAGGGAAAATTGCGTGGAGCTGGCTGACACTTTTTTATGTGTGTCAGAAACCCCACATTTGGGGAAACCCGGCCATTTCCCACATAAGCCGAAAATCGGGACCAATGGGTTTAATGAGATCACAAACTCATTTTCACCACCAAACATGATCCTGCCCTCAACTGACATACACGTGCATACTTTCTAGTAAGATTCTTCACTGTTAGCTGATCTTAACTGGGATAGCATTACAATTGACCTTAACATCTCTGCAATGAGCAGTTAAACTGAGGACTTGTCTGCCCTCTCAGGTGGAAGTAAAAGATCGTGTGGTCCTGGCCAATATTTATCCCTCAACCAACATCACTAAAACATATTGGGTGAGAATTTGGGCTCAGTAGCGCCTGTCTTTTGGGTGCTACGACTGCCCTTAGGGTTTGAAAATAGCGTCCGAGGTGCGTGTGCACACTTCTGATGCGAAGCGCGCCAGACACCATCTTGGTAAGCAGATCATGACATCGATCAGCCTTTTTGCAGCTCAATGCTCCAGCCGATGCCTTCACTTAAGCTCGTACAGGTGAACACATTTTGAGCAGCAGGAAGGACACCCCATCTGTGCTATTTAAAAGGATCATCAACTACTTACAGGTTAATTGCTGGTTGATTTCTTCTGGCTGTTGCTACAATTCTACACACTTTTTTGGTGCTTTCCATAGTTGTTTTAAGTTTCAAAAGTCTACAGGGAGTAGTGTAGCAGGTGCTTAAGGACTTTTTGCTGACTTCAAGGCTTCTGCACAAAGCAGTTGCTCCCAGACATGGGTGCTAGTAGACCTTCCTCTTGGAATAGCGCATAACTGGGAGAATGGGCAGAGGCCACGCAGAGCAGGACAAGCTACTAGAATAGAAGAGGGAGGAGGTGGCAAAGGGCTCTCAGCAGGAGGCCATATCTGCCCAGGGTGTTCATGGAGCAAGTCTTCTACCTGAACCTCAGCAACTACCAAAGTTTGAGATGTCTGCGCTTCACTAAGGAGGTTGTCACTGAAACCTGGCAAATGCTGCAGCCACAACTCCAACCTCAGAGCAGGGCAAGGACCGTATAGCCAGTGGCTGTGAAGTTGACCATGGCTATGTACTTTTATGCTACTAGCTCCTTCCAGGCTGGTGCTGGAGATATTAACAACATTGCGCAGTTTGCCGTCCACTGTTGCATAAGGGAGGACACTGAGGTTCTCTATTCAAAGACAGCTAACTTTATTTCATTCCCTCCTGCCAGAAATGAGCAGGCAGAGTGAGCAGGAGGGTTTGCAAGGTTTACAGGCTTCCCCATGGTGCAGGGTGCCATTAACTGCATGCACATTGCTTTGCAGGTGCCGCATGTCAACTCTGCCATGTATCAGAACCGAAAGGGATTCCACTGCCTCAATGTCCGGCTGGTGTGTGACCATAGGCAGCGAATCATGCAGGTCAATGGCCGGTATCCTGGCAGCAATCATGATGCTGTAGGAGTTCTCAACTCCTAACGAAAGTACTGAGATTGAAACTAGCAGTTAACCAAACGTGGTTTAATGCACTGGTAAAAGTTACAAACAAAAACGCAGGAGAAACTCTAAACAGGTCTGTACAATACTTAGTTCCACGAAGACTGTTAGGACATGCCTCTCCCCTCTGACGTCATGACGTCATCACGTTTCCCGCCGTTGGGAACGTCACGTGACCTGCGTGATGACATCATCGTGCTGGATCGACATTTTACCGAACCTGCGCTATTTATACAGAGCAAACATTTCAAGGTAACAAACCCCTGTTAAAGGCAATTATATCCATTGGCCCAGAACTTGGTGTCGGGGGCTTGCCACGCGTGCAAGCCCCCGATCTGCACTCACCCTGCGCGCTGACATCTGAAGCCCGGGCCTGCTTGCATTTCCTGTGACAGGCCCGGTTCAGATGTCAGCGCGCAGTGCTTACCTGATCCAGCGGCGTAGTTAGTGCGATGTGCCGGCTGGGATCAGGTGAGCACTGTACAACCAATCAGGGGAGGGGAAGGTTCATTCATGAGTTTGAGAGTAAGAACTGTCAAACTCATGAAAACTACGGGGGCCCAAAACACTATTTAAACTTTAAATAAAAATTTAAAAAACATCCCAATCATTAAATTAAATATAAATAAGTTAAAAAAAATAATTTAAACACTTTTTTTTTGAAAAAAATAAATTTTTAATAAAAAGGGTCTAAAACTAAACTTACCTTATTGTAGATTCTTTAAAATAATAAACCTGTGGAAAAAAAAATTCTAAATTACACTAAAACACCACTTACCTGTAAAAATAAATACTTACGTGTGCTTTTTACAAGCGTAAAGACCGGAGGCCTTTAGACATGCGCAAATCCCCCAAAACAGAGGAAATCCAAGACGCACGCGCTGCCCCCTACAGCGCATGCGCTAGCCTCTTCAACTCTTGGGTTGGAGGAGAGGAAATGCCGGTTTTCAGCGCATGCGCTGTGCATGCTGAAAACCGGCATTTCCTCTGGCCAGACGCGTGAGTACCCCTTCTGTACTCACGCGTTTGGGGAGGAATTACTGCCCCATTACTGCAAGAGTCTCTTGGTGGCTTTGCCACAATGCCTTCATTCTGTGGCAGTCTGCTGTGCCAGCTGTATTTCAGCCACCACAACAAACCAAAGGGTGGCTACTGGGTGACGAGGGCTATCTGCTGACAGCATGGCTTATGACTCCTGTTCACAATCCACTCACACATGCACAGCATGCATACAATGAGAGCCATGTTGCCACAAGAAATGAGAAAGAGTAGACCATCAGCATGCTGAAGGAACGCTGCCTGGACCACTCTGGAGGAGTCCTGCAGTACTTGGCAGAGCGGGTGTCAAGATTCACGGTGGTATGCTGTACAAACTTGACATCATGAGGCTACAGTCCTTGCCAACACCTATCAGGTAAGAAGCTGAGGAGCAGGAGGAGGAAGAAGAGGAGCACATGGAAGAGGAGGAGGAAGAGTGGTGGCAATCTAGGCAGCCCCTTTCTGCCCGGGCTGTACATGAAAAACTAATTCAAGTGTGATACCAGTAAGCTCAACCCCAATTCCCCATTCACCAACAGTACCACGCTCCTTACCTTCCCTCTGTCACAGACCATTACATTGTCATCTTGACCACAATGCAAAAATAAACATTCCAAACAAAATGAAATCATGCCATATTGTATACAAACTTAATCTAATTATACTTGTGCATTCACTTAGTGCCTGTCTTCTGTGTGCCTTTGCCTGTCCTCATGCTTCTACATAGTGCTACCCCAGTGGCTGCAGCATAGCTGGTGGTTGAATAACTGGCAGTGTGTGTAAGCTGCGAGATGTGGGTGTGAGGCTTGCAATAGTGCTAAGTGTGTAAGGGTGAGGTGAAACATATAAATGTTATGTATGAGTCCAGATTGATAGAGATTGCTGGTAGGTGAGTGGTGGGAGTGTGGTGGTTTGAGCAGAGGCTGAGACTAGTGGTGCAGTTGGTAGGATATGGCATTCGAAGATGCATTCACTGACCTTGAACACTCATGTGAGGTCATTGAACTTCTTGCGGCACTGCATACAGATCCTTGGGGCGAGACTCCTGGCTTTGACCTCCGCGGCTATCTGCCCTTTCACCATGTGGCTGAAGGGCCTCTTAGCCCCCTGCAGATACAGGATGTCTCTCTTCCTCTCCACCTCCTCCACCAAGACCTCTTATGCAGCGTCGGAGAACCTGGGTGCCCACTTTCTCCCATATTCAGCCATTCTTCTCTCTTTCCCAGGTCAGATTCAGCTCACAAATGACTCCCAGCACCTGCTCCAGCCACAGTGCACCTCCTCTTTAAGAGGTGCAGGCTAGCTTTAAGTAGTAAAAACAGAAAATACTGGAAATACTCAGCAGGTCAGGCAGCGTCTCTCTCCACAGATGCTGCCTGATCGGCAGAGTATTTCCAGCATTTTCTGTTTTTATTTCAGATTCCAGCATCCGCAGTATTTTGCTATTGTATTAGCTTCAAGTGCTAGCAAGTATCGATTTTCAGTCCCCTGCTAATGCATGCAGCCAATCAACAGTGCGGCTAGTGCTGGCTGCACGCAGAAATCATATTAATGAGCGGACAGCACAAAGATGCCTACATTTCTGCTTCATCCTGAACACATTGGGGGAAAAATTCAGTTGCTTGCGCCTCCCGATAGTGCCTTAAGAGGGCGCTAATGAGGCGCAAGCCAACTGGCGCCCGGGCGCGGCACTGTCCACGCCTCCCGCTAAATTACGTGGGATGTTAGTGGTGGCGCTAACCGTTAGCGCTGCGCCACTACCGATAATGTCATCGGTGTGCGCAGCACCTGCTGACGCCCCGGCCGCGATATTTGGCAGCGCCCCCTGATTTACCACCGGACGCTATGTCCAACCGGTTCAGGGGGGCCTACCTGTGGCCGGGGAGGCGCAAATTAAAGGAGAGGTGAGGGGCGGCCATTTTTGTTGTTGGCCGCCTGCCAGCACTTGCCCGCGCTCCCGTCCCCGGCCTCCTGAAAGCCCCCCCCCCCCGCGGAGTGCCGGCTGCGTTCCAAGAGCCCGGCACTTCTCTTCGGTGCCGGGCTCTTTTGCCTGCACTCCCGATCCTCGGGGGCCCAGCTGGGCCCCAGATCGCACTGCACAAGGCCCCTCCCCTTTAAGAAGGGGAGGAAGGCCTGCAATACCGCAGCGCAACGTGCCGCAGCGTGTGGCGCTGCGGCACGTTGCGCCACGATATTCAGTCGCAGCGCCCTAAGAGGGATGCGGGGCGCCTCCAGTAGTGCCGCGCTTCCCTTTGGGGCGCTACCACTCAATTTCCGGTGGGCGGCCGCGAATGCTTCCGGGGCGCTACTTTTAGCGCCCTGGCGAGGCTGGCGCCCCAAACGGGGCTTTACTCAATTTCTCCCCCATTAAGTTAAAATTATTTCTAAAATGTGATATTTCTAGTTTCAATTTTGAAAGTGATTAAACTTATTTGGTGTAATAAAAACTGGCAATTTGGAGACATTTTGTGAAAACTGAGTGAATGGGAATTGGCTTGATTGATAGGAATTGCACTTCTGAATTGGAATTATGCTCAAATCTATAATATCTTTACCTCAATGTTAACTGAGGGCCAGTTTTTGGCAAATTAGTTTTGATTTCAGAGCAAAACTCACCTGCTTGGGGGAAAAAAAGCAGGGTCAGGGTATTTTAAATCCTGGGCCTCATTTAAATGCCATGGGTCGATTTCCCACCCATTCCGAGCAGCAGTTGGCAGCAAGGCTGCGCAGCCCAGAAGCTGCCCGTTGACCAGATAAGTCTTTGGGAATCAGCTGCAGGGCTGTCCTGTCGGGGTCCTCGATATCGAGGGAGTTGGCGAGATTGATGCTGAGGAGGCCTCTGATTTAATTGTGGGGCAGCCTCTGATTTAATTGTGGGGCACTCATGCTCCTTCCTGGCCCCACAGGAAATGAAAAAATGTAATCACTTACCTTTTATGGGCTTCTTCTGGCCTCGATCCAGTCCCGCACTGGGTTGGCTCTGGCAGGAAACTGACTACGGCTTCCCGCTCAGGCCTCTTAGTAAATATTGCAGTAGGGTCTCGATGACATAATCAGGGTCCGACATGCTAAAAAGGACCCCAGCCAGCTTTGGGCGAGTGTCCTGGCTGCCTGCTGAGGACAGCAGGTTAAAATTGAAACCGGTCAGCTCCTGGCATCTTGAGGCTGGGTAAGTAACTTTGCGGATTTTAACTGCCCACCTTCGGTCGGACAGCTAGGGTTAAAATAACCCCTTATATGTCTTTATTTAAACATGAACTGTGCCTATATACATTTTCTCTATACTGTGCATTAATTTATAGTTCATTGCTACCGCTGATTCCCCCAGCATTCATACTAATGTTATGCCTTAACAAATATTGGAGGTGGGATCCTTCAGCGATTCAGGGTACAGAGACTTCTCTCTTAGTTCAGGTAGCACGGTGCCGAAATATTACCTCTTTCATAATAACACCACCACAGAAATAACAAAACTGGTGAGAGTTCAAAACCGCCAGATTGTTTAGTCCTTTAGAATTAGAAAAAGGGATTCATTTTCAAGGTGTTGACATTTTGGCATATTCTTCAAAATATTACCAAGCCTTCAGCTTAAATACAATATCGCAGTGTGGTTCTGCAAACATCTCGCATTGGAGTGAGCCCAGATTGACTGTCTTTGAACGGGGCCCTTGTAAAACCTTTAGCCGTCTGGTGTATTTTCCTTCACAAACCCTGTTTTTTAGATTCCACTGAAGTTGTCAACCCGTAAAAAAAACAGTGTGGCCTTTGTCAGTATACACTGGCAGTATTAACAAAACTATATTGAAAAGGGGGAGGGAGGGGGGGAAATCAACAAAATATTCCTATTAAAATACTCCAACTT
Source organism: Somniosus microcephalus (assembly GCF_052327205.1). Lineage (NCBI taxonomy): Eukaryota > Metazoa > Chordata > Chondrichthyes > Squaliformes > Somniosidae > Somniosus > Somniosus microcephalus. The sequence goes on along the minus strand of NC_141001.1, from coordinate 62,192,365 downwards.
CCCCTCAAATCATTCCAGGTGCAAACAAATGCTGAGCAAGCTTTGTAAAATTTTCAGTGCATGTTTTTTTTTAATGTAAATCTGTTAAAAATAAGAAACAGTGAATGCTGAATAAAGGCTGTATTGTGTTCTGTGGGTTTTCTTCGCTGTGTTTGGCACTTGGTCCCAATAAAGCAGCTGAAAGAGCTGAGTTCCCTTTTTAAAAAGTCACCAGAGAGATATCCCTTTCGTGGGCCACCCCCAAGCTGATTCAGCCAACCGTTGGCTGCCTCTTTGCAGATACCACAAAATGGTTCAGTTAAAAGGGAAGGATCCAAACTCGGTGTGGCTGACTCCAGGAGTAATGGAGGAAGCAGGAATACACTGCAAATTTGCATCAAGAGCAGTTATATAGTTTTTGCCTCCCAGCAACACAAGATGAGTGGTATAATTACAGTCTAGCCCACCTTTCACTGGTTTGGTGTTTTATAGTGGGATGAAACTGTCTGAAGTTCAAAATCCAGCAGGTCGTAGGATAGAGAGCATACATTCAGTACTGAGGTTTCCTTTGCTAATGACAAAAATTCACTGACAACTTAAGAACTAATGCCTATCTAATTGAGATCCAGAAGAAAGCAGGGAAATGGATTTATGTTGTAAAAATGCGACCCATTTTAGAAATTTCCTGATTGTTCATTTGAAAACCAGGCTGCTCCACAAGTAAATGAGTGACAGCCATAAGTTAAATATTTTCCAACAAAATATCCATGCAGTGTTCTGAACACCAACTTGATATCATATTCAGCTTTTCCATTTACTTTACCTGCAGTTATATAGCATTACCAGTCTGAACCCAGTAACTGTAGAGCACAGCTAGCAAGACCCCAGTTATACTGTGGGCTGCCAATTGGACTCCTTGGCCCTGATATTTACGGGGAGGCGGGGAAAGGATGGGTGAGGCCGAAAATGGCTGGGGACGCAGAGGTCCTGCTGAACTTGACGGCAAGAACTCATTAACATTTTTTAGCTCTGTTTCCTGCCTGGCAGCCAGCCAAATGGATAGCCTGGCCGGAGACTCTTTGGGACGATCCCCGATAATCGGGAGGTCAGAGAGGCCCACGATAAGGAAGGGGCGAAAGCCAGTGATCAGGAGGGCTGGGGGGGAGGTTTGGCAATCTGGGGGGGGGGCGTGGGGGAGCTGGCGATCGGGGCTGGGGAAGACCAAAGGATTCCTTGAGGGGCCCGGGGAGGTAGCACTTCTGCACCTCCTGGCCCACAAGGAGTGCTGAAACAGACACTTAACTTGGCGAGCCGGCAGCTCCTGCCTCCCTTTCACTGTCAGGTTTCCTGATCCCTGGGAAACCCATGCAACAGCAGTAAATTTCAAATTGAGCTCCCACTTGCACTGCGGGAGCCCGATTTAAATATGTTAATTAAGTGCCCTGCCTCTCCACGGCAGGTCACTCGGACGCCCCGATATCCGCCGCACGACGTGTTGGGGTCGCATTCTTCGTATTTAATACTTTAACCCCCTCTCCCTCCTGGACATTCTCTGGCAGTCGTGGGAGAGTTAATAGCGGGGTCATAGGCCGGAATATTTCGGGGGTGTCAGGGCGCGTTTGGTGGCAGGTTGGCTGGGAAAATGTTTTCTTTTGATAGCGGGTATGGAACCCGCTGTCAACCCGCCTCCACGCTCATCTCCCAGATGTCAGGTCTGTCATCGCAGAACAGACCCAACACCAAGTGGCGGGGAGGCGATTTAGATCATTAGCTGGATTGCTAAGAGGCAATTAAGTATTATTTTAAGCTTAGCTTTAGATTTTGAGAGTTCACCAACAGCTTTGCCGCTGCTCAGGGATCACATCAGGTAAGGAGGTTGAGTGTTGTGTCAGCATCTGATGATTTACTAACTTGACAGCTGCAAATGGTCTATAAAGCTCCCAATTCATAGGTCTTCACTTTTCAAGGTTCGAAGCTGTTGCTTACTTCATTTGGAAGACAGATTGAGCTTTATGCAGCTTGCAAGTATTTGGAGCAAACTCACTACCCAGTGTCGCCTCATTGGAACAACCTCTCTCACCATTGACAGATCACTTCTGTCATCTCAACCTCACCTGCCGTCTCTTCCATCAGCATCGGTGCCCTTGGAAAAAATCTCACCTTGGTCCTCAGAATCCCAACACCAGCAGCACCAGGCACACCAGCAGCGCCAACAACAACACCAACCTTCTCCGCAATCAGCTGGTGCTGCACAGGACAGAGGGCATCAACACCCAACCACATTGCTGCCCGGGATGCCAGGAATGGCCTCACCATGGCCAGATTTACTTCACTTGATGCTGTACACCCTGGCTGCCACATGATGCGCCAGGTTGGTATCACCCAACACCAACACCATAAAGCATCCCTACTATGCCCAAGCCATTCCTTTCACACTCATCGCTATTGCGGGGGGTAGTTATGTCTCACCATTCACTGCAACTCACTAAAGCACTTCCAAAGGTGCAAACAAACCTGTTCAAGAATGCAAAGTGTTGAAAATAAAGGTTTCAATGTTTGACACCACATTAACAGAAACTTTACATGAACATTGGCTAAAACACCCTTGTGTGATGTTAGTTGATATGATTGCACTAAGGTGAGGGTGAGTGGGATAGTGAGATGGGGAAGTGATAATGTAGATAGAGAGGGATGGGTGGAGGTGCAAGGTAAGTTGGTGTGAGTAAGGATGTGCAGGAGTAGGGTAGGGAAGGCAGAGTGATGGGGATGTGATGAGTGGCGCAGCAGGATGAGGCTGAGTGGCTTTGCAATAACGTTTTGTGAACTACTGAGATCATTGAAAGGTTTGCGCCACTGCAGCCTGGTCGTCCTGACGACATCCCTGATAGTGTCCTCCTGTGCAATGTGCAACCAGGCTGCGTTGATCTCCTGGGGAGGTCTCTTCTGCCCATGGGAAGGGAAGAGAACCTACCTGTGTGCTGTGAATACCTCCATAAGCATATGAAGGGGGTCATGCGAGAGCCTGGGTGCAGCCGTGCACCTCTGTGCAGTGATTGTCAGTGTTTGCAGCACCTCAGTGCTGTAGAACACTGACAGCAGAACTGTCAAAATCAATTTGCACATTGTCCCTTTAAGAAACCGGCTGATGACAAGTCATCAAGTGACGTCATCAGACCCGCTTCCTTCAATTGGCCGGCAAACGCGCTGGGCGGGCTTAGCAAGCCCAATCAGCGCAAAAGTCTTTCCACAGAGCGGGATGGAGTCAGCAGTGGGGTCGCACCCCGCCACCGACCCCGACCCCGACCGCCCTGAACTCATCTCGGTCGGTGAAACCATGGCCATTCTGTCAGGAGAGAGCTCTGTACATGTAGACTTGTAGAAAGTATGAAAGAAAGAACTTACATTTATATGGCACCTTTCATGAATGCAGGCTGCCCCACAGAGCTTTACAGCCAATGAATTGCAGTCACTGTTGTGCATAAGCTCTGTTCACCTGGCAGCTAATCTTTTTAATGTTCGAGAGTGGCCGGAAGCATTCTGTTTTTTATCATATTTAAAAGACTGAATAGAAAGTTGGTAAGGTGCCTAAGAGGTGTAATGGACCACCTGAGTATTTTTTAACCCGTACTCCATGGTGCTATCTCACATTGTTTAGCTTTAGTTTGTTCTGGAGTCAGATCGGGCCCATGATCTCGGGTTGTGCTGCCACTTTTGTGTCTGTGCAAACAAAATGGCTTTGCATTGACACATATGTGCCATTATAACTGTAGCCTTCCTTAAACTCGCAGTGGGGAGTTTTGGTCGATTAATTTTTTTTAAATTCATTTACAGGATGTGGGAGTTGTTGGCAAGGCCAGCATTTATTGCCCATCCCTAATTACCCTTGTGAAGGTGGTGGCGAGCAACCTTCTTGAACTGCTGCAGTCCATGTGGTGAACGTAATTTGGCTTCTTAGTATATAACATTCCAACTATTTATCAAACGCTAACACTAGATTCTGTTTCTCCCCTCCAACATGATTATATAAAGTGGTTACTTTTTTTTAAATCTACCTTCTCGTATTAAAATATAATTTTATTCAGAAATTTCTAATTATTACTAACCCTGAGGCTCCTATGGTTAGTCATGATTGGGGCAGTAATATCAATAATCTCTGTATTGAACATATGCCAAATGGTCAATACGATAGTGAGTGGATTTTATTTAATTTCTTTAAAATAATGATATAGGGAAGCACACAAAAACTTGCATGTAATCCATTTTATGAGAAAATATTAATAATCCTAAAAGATATCTCCCAGGCCTGCCATTTTCTATTTAATTTTACTCATTGCAGATAAAATCTAAATCATTTCTCCAGAGTCAAAAAAAAAAGTGCAGTTCAAACTAATAGGTAAAGACATAAGTGAAAACAAGAATTGCCCAGCAGGATAGTCAGCATCTGAAAGAGAAAGATAGGTTAATGGTTCTGGTGGGTCTCTCAGTGCGAACTTCAGATTGTCCATCAGTTTTTGTGTGGTTCTTTTTTAGCTCTCCAGTTAAAGACAAAAACTAACCAAGAATTTATTTACTGGCCCCGTGCTATTGTGCACAGGATTTGATTTCCATTAGCTAAAACTCTGCCATAAAAAATAATTTTTAAAGGTTCCTTGTGGGGATTATTTTTCAAGGGATACCAAAAGAAGGTTACACACTGCCAGATACATAACTATTTGAAAAATGGAATTTAAAAAAAGTTAAAAACCTAAAGGTTCAACAGAGCACAAATAAGCTAAAACTCAACATTTCGTCGTGCTTTTAGATGCCTCTTGCAAGAGCAGAAAAACAATGAGTTTACCATATTTAATCTTTTGTGCCCTTTTATTTCATTTTTATTCCCTGTTTTAAATAATTTTACAACCAGTGTTGTATAATGTACCATCAGAAGACCAACATCTACCTTTTGATAGTGATGCTTGATCTACACCCTGTCCCCCAATAGAACCACCTGTGCATAGAACTACATAGAGCATACAACACAGGAACAGGTCATTCAGCCCAACTGGTCTATGCCAGTGTTTATGCTCCACATGTGCCTCCTCCCACCCTTCATCTAACCCTATCAGCATAAACGTCTATTCCTTTCTCCCTCGTGTGTTTATCTAGCTTAAGTGCATCAATGCGATTCGGCTCAACTACTCCTTGTGGTAGCAAGTTCCACATTCTAACCAGTCTCTGGGTAAAGAAGTTTCTTTTGAATTCCCTATTGGATTTATTAGTGACTATTTTATGGCAGAAACAAATCTAAGGATTGGAGAGGTTTGTATTGGGATTAAACCTCTGTCTATTGACTTCAGATTTGATTATCAATTGGCCACTATGGCCTCGATATTTATGGGGAGGGACTGGGGGAGGTGGTGCAGCCATTTCCCGGCCGGCTGACAGCCAGATTGAGGGACTGGCTGGCTGTCAGGTGGGAAGGCCTGTGGCTCCAGGCTGCAGACGGGGAGCGGAGATGATGGGGGGAGAGATAACGGGCTGTGAAGAGATCGGTCGGGGGCCAGAGAGATCAGACTGGGGCCGGATAGATTGGGGGGTGGGGGCGTGGATGGATCATGGGCCGTGGAGAGATCGGGCAGGGGCTGGCGAGATCAGGGGGAGGCCATGGATAGATCACCGGGGTCCGATTGTGGGGGAGATTGCGGGGAGTGGGAAACAGGTTAGCTTGAGGGACCGGGGAGAAGCCATCCTGCTGCTCCTGGCCCACAAGAAGTGCTGTAAAGACACTTACCTGATGGATCTGGCCATTTTCACCTCCCTTCAGCTGCCGGGTTTCCTGTGCCCTGGGAAATCTAGACCGCAGGCATTAAATGTAGCTAAAATTTGAGCCACGCAGCCTCATTATCATATTTAAATTAAGGACCCGTCTATGGAGAGCAGGTTAGTCACCCGCCCCCTCAACCAGAAGTGGGCGGGTTGCCTAGAAGTGCCCCTCTCCTGCCCATCCTGGGGGGTTAAAATTCCCCCCATTTCTCAATAAACATGCCTTGCTAAGCACTAATAAAATAGCAAAATACTGCGGATGCTGGAAATCTGAAATAATAACAGAAAGTGCTGGAAACACTCAGCAGGTCAGGCAACATGCTTGGAGAGAGAAACAGAGTTAACGTTTCAGGTCTGTGACCCTTCATCAGAACTGGAAAAAGTTAGAGATGTAACAGGTTTTAAGCAGGTGCAGAGGCAGGGAAAGGGGGGAGGGGAGGAAAGAGCAAAAGGGACGGTCTGCGTTAGGGTGGAAGGCAGGAGAGATTAAATGTTGCAAAGGGGAATGGCAGAATCATCAACAGCTGCCACCTGAAAAAATAGGGGTAGAGGTTATGGTCTGAAATTGTTGAACTGAATGTTGAGTCCAGAAGGCTGTAAAGTGCCTAATAGAAAGAGAAGGTGCTGTTCCTCGAGCTTACGTTGAGCTTCATTGGAACAGTGTAAGAGGCCGAGGACAGAGAGGTCAGAGTGGGAGTGGAGCGGAGAATTAAAGTGACAAGCGACCGGAAGCTCGCGGTCACCATTACGGACTGAACGGAGGTGTTCCGCAAAGCGGCCACCCAACCTGCGCTTGGTCTCCCCAATGTAGAGGAGACCGCACCATGAGCAGTGAGTACAGTATACTAAATAGAAAGAAGTACAAGTAAATCACTGTTTCACCTGGAAGGAGTGTTTGGGGCCCTGGACAGTGGGAAGGGAGGAGGTAAAAGGGCAGGTTTTGCATCTCCTGCGCTTGCACGGGAAGGAAACGTGGGGAAGGGAGGGGCTGTTGGGGGTGATTGAGGAATGGACCAGAATGTTGCGGAGGGAGCAGTCCCTTCGCAATGTTGAAAGGGGAGGGGAAAACGCATTTGGTGGTGGGATCATACTGGAGATGGCGGAAATGGAGGAGGATGATCCGTTGAATGTGGAGGCTGGTGAGGTGAAAGGTGAGGACAAGGGGAACCCTGTTGTGGTTCTGGGAGGAAGGGGAAGGGGTGAGAGCAGAAGTGCGGGAAATGGAACGGACACGGTCGAGGACCATGTCAACCACAGTAGAGGGGAATCCTTGGTTGAGGACTGCTTGTGGACCAGGAGGAGCAGGAGGGCTTCTCCCCGGCCCCTCATGCTAACCTGTTTCCCACTCCCGAGGGGAATCCTCGGTTGAGGAAAAAGAAATCAGGGGGAGGCCATGGATAGATCACGGGGGTCCGATTGTGGGGAAGATCGCAGAGAGTGTATTCGCTGCTCACGATGCGGTCTCCTCTACATTGGGGAGACCAAATGTAGATTGGGTGACCGCTTTGCGGAACACCTCTGTTCAGTCCGTAATGGTGACCGCGAGCTTCCGGTCGCTTGTCACTTTAATTCTCCGCTCAACGCCCTCTCTGACCGCACTGTCCTCGGCCTCTTACACTGTTCCAATGAAGCTCAACGTAAGCTTGAGGAACAGTACCTCATCTTTCAATTTACAGCCTCCTGGACTCAACATTCAGTTCAACAATTTCAGACCATAACCTCTGCTCCTATTTTTTGAGGTGGCAGCTGTTGATGATTCTGCCATCCCCATTTGCAACATTTAATCTCTCCTGCCTTCCACCCTATCACAGACCGTCCCTTTTGTTCTTTCCTCCCCTCCCCCCTTTCCCTGCCTCTGCAACTACTTAAAATCTGTTACATCTCTAACTTTTTCCAGTTCTGACGAAGGGTCCCAGACCTGAATCGTTAACGCTGTTTCTCTCTCCACGGATGCTGCTTGACCTGCTGAGTGTTCCCAACATTTTCTATTGTTATTCCTTGCTGAGCACTCATTTTTTGTTGCTCACATGGGTAGTTTACATTGGCACTGACGACTGCCACCGCCGCAAAAATAAGTTCTAAATTTCTCAAGCTCCCACGTAAAGTTGAAATGAGTAGATATTATAAATAATAACTGGGAGTGATTTCAAGGCGGTAATATTTTCTCAGGATTTGGATGAGGGTTTTAAACCTCCCAGGCTACAGTGTTGCATTATATTACGCCTGCTTTCCATTTCTCTGTATGTACACTTTCTCCCATTGTATTTTCCCATTACCGTGCAGTGCAGCAGAAATATGTTCCTGGTTTCAAGCCAGTCTTTTACACTTTCACAATAATTTATACCCTGAGATGATAATTTTTACCATTGACATTTGCATTATTTACTTTGTGATACGCACCAAAACACACTGTATTATATATATATTTAAAGGGAGAGAAGAAAGGAAGCTGTAACTTTCATTAAATTTGTATGGGAGTGCATTACTGCAAAGCTTAAGGCATTAGTATGCAAGTGTCATAAGCAGTCCTTTGAAGCTATCAAAGTACCTGACACACACCAGGTAAAGCAAGATTTAATTACAGGAGATATCAGCATCTGCACAACAGTATCCATTTTAACTATAGAAAGAGCAAGGTAATGTATATCTCTCATAATTATATTTAAAGAGAAATAAGGTTTAGCTCCTGCTGTTTGCCTATGGCATGCAAAGTTTCAACTACAAATGTGAGCACTAATTGTATTTCTGTAGTACACCTAAAAATAAATAACTTGGGTAATGATTTCAACAAAAATTCCTGTAAGGAATAAAATTTCTGAGTTTAAACGAGTGTTAAGCTGAGGGAAAAAAATGTTTACTTACAGCTATAATCAGAAGAATGGACCTTTTCTATTTACATGTAGCTCTGTTTTTAACTGCCATTTTGATGTATTTATTCTCTTATATTATCTCCATATGCTGGGTTACAAACAGGAGCATTGGTCCAATATATTCAACCTCATTGCGATTTTACAAAGGCATTATGACTTTGTTCTCAATATTTTTGAAAGTAATTGTTATGTTTTTAGAAAGGCTTGCAAACAGCCCAAAAAACTGAGGTAAGTGCTCTTATTATTTTTCAAATGGAACATCATGTTTTACAAACTGTATTGCAGTGTTTACTCCACAAGAGGGTGAATGGCCTCTGTATATTAGGCTTTTCAAGAAATGTTATACTCTAAACTACATCTGTCTTCTATATTAAAGTATTTGACCTTAAAATTATACTGTGCAGTATTAGCATATGAATGCTTAACCTGTTGGTACAAAATTCCTTTGTCCCCTATTTTAATGGAGCTGTTAACCCACTTAAAATAACTGGATTGGCATCTCCATTAAAATAGCGGGCAAAACAGTTTTGCACAAATACATTAAATATTTCATTCTAATATCGCCCAGCAAATTTTCAAAGTTAGGTACACAATTTATTTTATGTTTTATTTTTTGAAGTCCTCTTAATACATTCCTGGACATTATTTTCAAATTAGGTTTGAGAATGGATACTTCTTCAAGCATTTTCAAGTTAAAGTCCTTAAGGCAGGAAGGTCATGGTGGTGGATAATTTCCTCTGAAACCAGCATCTAAGTTGACTGCCCTGTATAATGATACGGAGAAAGAAAGGTACAAGGTTCAGTCGGGGTGCTGCAATTGGTCTCAGTGCTCTTGGGCTACTGAGGAGGAAAAATATCAAGTAGATTTCCCACTCCTCATTGTATTCTGTGTTAGTTTGTGATGAGGCCAAGATCAGGTTCAACTGTAATGTCCTCAAAGGTTGAATAGCCTTCTGGCACTCACTGTCTTATGTCTACATCAAGAATGGGCAGTTAGTGGGTGGAAAAGTATAGCCAGTACCTATGGAACCTGAACCCCAACATGATTCATTGGTCCAGCAGAGGAGGAGGAAAAACAGCAGGGCAAAGAAAAAAAATTCAGCATCTTCCCTATGAAGAGCTCCTTGACGTAGTTGGATCTGTATGGAAGACGAGCAATAGCAGGAGAGGCTGTGGGATTGGACACATAAGCAGAAAAGGCAGTGGTAATCTCATGGGGGTGGGGGGGATTGTGGGGAGAGAATCCATGGTGTGGGGATAAGATAGATATCAGCATGAGGACATAGGACAGCGTTTATCCAATTAGAGACTTGCAATTTTCAAATGTTATAGAAATTTTACTGCAAAATTTGAAACAAACCTTATCAAATATTCCCCTTATTTGGCTGATACATAGAACCCTTTGTATTTGCGTCTGTAGTCATCTGTCATACCTATTAAAAATACATTTAAAAATCACGAGAGGGCAAAAGCAGAAATTGCACAGGGTTGTATAAAGACCATCTATCAGAGCATCCACAGTGCCAAGCAGCACAAAATTCCTTCTGAGTTTTCATAACCTTTAACCTTCAAAATGCATACCTATTTACTCAGTAATCTAAATATGTCAGCAGGCTATAGTTTTAAGAATCTACAATTATTTGCAGTATTTCTTGTATCCTGTAAAATAGTGGTTGTTCACTATTATTTTTTTCCAGTGTTCTGTTTTTCTTTTAATGCATTGAATTAAACCATTGGGCATTTTAAATGGAGGTGCATGTGTTTGCACTGTGATAAGTGAAAGTTACAGTGGCTCTATTGATCCAGGTACTTTTTTTCCTCTTTAAAAAACAACTGTATGAAACTTTGTCTTGCAGGGGATCATGTGTTGGTTTGGATTTTTTTAAATATTATTTTGATGTAGACCATATGTAGTAAAACAAGCAAAATGTTACACAATGCCTCCCAGTGTAAGGCCAATAAAACAGCTACTGTCTCTCAGGCATCTACATTTGGTGACTGAAAGAAAGCTGTTTGCAGCCACTATATTTGAGGCTCTGTAAATTATTATTGTAGTTTCTTATATTGATGCCATTTAATAAGATTGGCCTGATTAAGCAGGCAACCATTAGGTATACAGTAGTTTCAGTTCACTATTCTTTTTAATAGACGAAGGCCTAGAAATTCAGTTGGTTGCGCCAGCCGTTAGCGCCTTAGGAGGAGTAGATGTCGGGCGCTAGGCGGCTAGCGCCCGGGCGCAGCGCGATCTGCGCCTCGCCCCAACTTCACTAGAGATTTAGCGGCGGCGCAAAGTCTTTGCGCGCGCTCAGCTGCGCGCGCAGATCATGACGTCATTTCCTCGTGCAACGCCCTTTGTGCGCCCCAACCGGAACTTCAGTGGCGACGCCCCATTGTGCGCCTGGCGCCCCTAGCGACTGTTAGAGTGGAACGGTGCTCAGCCGATGCGGGGCGCGGGGGGCGCAAATTAAAGGGCACTCCTCCTGCACTATAAAAGGCTGCCATTTCGCAGCACTCCTTCTTGAGAAACGGATCTTTGGAGAAAGACCAAGGTAGATAGCTTTCTGCTTTGGCCCAACACTCGGACAGGTACTTCTGGCTTCAGGCCACAGCTTTCCACTAGTCTTTGCCTTCATTGACATCTCATTGTTTGCCAGCATATTATGGGGGCTGCAATGGGTGTCAACGCTGGCTTTCTCAATTACATCCAAAGGGCTCACAGACGCCGTGAGAGAGTGGCAGCCCTGGCTAGACGGAGAGGGGGCAACAGGCGTCGGGAAAGGAGGCCTTACCCACCCAGGGTATACCGCCAGCAGTTCTCCTATCTCAACATGTCTGACGAGCAGTGTGTTCGGAGGCTGCGATTCAGAAGGGACGTGGTCACAGAGATCTGCCAGCTGCTTGGCGGTGATCTGCAGCCACAGCTGAGGAGCAGGACGTCTCTGTCGGTGGAAGTGAAGGTGACGGTGGCTCTCAACTTCTATGCCACCGGCTCCTTCCAATCCGCTACTGGGGACATTGCCAACATCTCCCAGTTCGCCGTGCATTGCTGCATCCGCCAGGTGACCAATGCCCTTTTCAAAAGGAGACGTCAGTTCATCTCCTTCTCCATGGCCCTTGCCAAGCAGCAACAGCGTGCAATGGGCTTTGCAGCATTCGCGGGCTTCCCCATGGTGCAGGGCGCCATTGACAGCACGCATGTGGCTTTGCGGGCACCTCTGGAGAATGCCGAGGATTACCGCAACCGGAAGGGCTACCATTCGCTGAACGTCCAGCTGGTGTGTGACCACAGGCAGCTCATCCTAGCTGTCAATGCCCGCTTTCCAGGCAGCAGCCACGATGCCTTCATCCTGCGCCAGACTTCTGTGGCAGACATGTTCCAGGCCCAGCCTCACCCACGAGGATGGCTTATCGGGGACAAAGGCTATCCTTTGTGTACCTGGCTGATGACCCCGCTCCGTGTGCCCAGCACCCCTGCTGAAGAGGGATACAACGATAGCCATCAAGCGACCAGGAACATCATCGAACAAACAATCGGCATCCTGAAGCAACGGTTCCGCTGTCTGGATCGTTCCGGTGGAGCCCTACAATATTCGCCGGAGCGAGTCTCCCATTTCGTGGTCGTTTGCTGCATGCTGCACAACCTGGCTATCCGCAGGACTCAGCCACTGCCACCAGAGATTGGAGGACCACCTGAGGAGGAGGAGGAGGAGGAGGACCAGCACAGGAGGGAGGCAGAAAGTGCAAGGGCCGCCCGTCGCCGGCTTATTGAACGTCGGTTCTAGGCCCCCTCTCAGGGAATGGCTTGTGCCAATGTCAGCAGATGAATGTAGCCGCTCCACAAGCCCTCAGCCGAGCAGGGCAACCAGGACTTAACCAAAAAACCATGCACAGTGCAATTTAACAACAATAATTTATTGAAAACCTCTGCCCTTCCCACATTACATCCTCATGTGGAGAAGCCCCCTCCAAAAACACAAAACTACCAGTCTCGGCCTTACAAAAAGAAAGAAAGAAACCAGTCTCGGCCTTACAAAAACACAACTGCACCAGTCTCGGCCTTACAAAAAGAAAGAAAGACACCAGTCTCGGCCTTACAAAAACACAACAGGCATTTGAGCATACCTTCTACTTTTTGCCCTGCAAGGGCGATGCCTTTCGCATCCTTGCCTGGCCCCTGCCCGCCCTGCAGCTCCTCCTCAATGGGAGCCCAGTGGCTGCAGCAAGGCTGGGGAAGGCTGCTGAGGGGCAGATGGCGTGACGGCAGATGCCCTTGGGGGTCGGCCTGCACCAGCTCTGGCCTTGGAGTGGCCGGCTGCTGACTGCTCCAACTCTGGCTGGGCGGCAGCAGTCTGTCCAGCGGCTCGTGGCAGCTGCAATGGCGGAGTGGCAGTGTCGGCTGCAGGAATGGTGCCAACCTGGCAGATCGCAGGTGCTCGCTGGTCGCCTGATACAGTGGCACTCGCACGGGCCAGCACTGCAGCATGCACAGCAAACAGCTGAAGGACAGACTGCTGGGCTGCTGCTGCGCGGCGGGTGCCGTGGCGATGCTGGCTGATCCAGCGAGGGTGGCAGCAGTTAGTGCCCGTGTGGCCCTGGTCTGTGTCCGCATGACAACAGCCAGTGAATGGACGGCACGACTGAGCACTTGGCTCAAAGCCGCCTGTGCTGCCGCGAAGTCCTGCAGACTCCTGGCCTGTGCTGCTCCAAATTGCTGCACACTCCTTGACAAAGACTCAATGGAGTCAGGCATCCTTGCCACTGCAGCCATGAGCTCATTGTGCCTGCGCTCAGCCTGGACGGCCATTTCCTCCAGGAGCCGCACCTCCTCTGCGCTCACCGTCGCAGGACTGGAGGCCGCACTCACCCTCTGGGGAGAAGTCCGCCGAGCTTCCCCACCCCTCCCGCGTTGCTGCAGGCCGCTGGGCCCCGGAGCTTCACTCTCCTCCGACCCTTCCCCCCAGCTCCCCTCCAGGGAAGACGTGTCCCCTACATTGCCATGGGCTGGCGCGGCTGAGGGTGGCACTGATGGGCCGGCTTCCTCTTCCTCCTCCTCGTCTTCCGAAGGGCTGACAGTGGCAGCTTGAGGGCCCGCCTCCTCACCTGATGATTCACCATCTGAAAGCAGGAAGGCACAAGAGTAGCTTTAGAGTGAGGGCAGGGCGGCAGCGAAGGAGGCATGAGTGCTGCCATTCACCGCATTGGTCGGACAGTGGCAAAGGATGCTGATCTCATGCGCAAGTGGAACGAGAGAGGTCCAAAAGGTGATGCCCTTACCATTGGTGCCCAGAACAGGGTCGGCATCTCCACTGGCGACGGGGCCAATCAGCCGGCCTGCCATAATGCGCTCCACATGCTGGTCGAGGTCAGAGAGCTCTTTGAGGTCAGGACGGCCTCCCCCGGTCTCAGTTCGGTTGCGCGCCACCTTGGCCTGCAAGAGAAAGGACGGCCTCTAAGTACAGTGTGAAGCCCTGATCTTGTCTGCACTGCCTCCCATGGTCGAATAGCTTGTACAGTGTGTAGCCCTGATCTTGTCTGCACTGCCTCCCATGGTCGAATAGCTTGTACAGTGTGTAAAGTGCTGAATGTGCAAGTGATTTTCATGCCAGTCCCATAGCTGCTGGATGAGGGCTGACCATTAGGGCTTTCAGGTCCCTTTGCCCATAAAGTGAGGTGCACATGCAAGGATGAGGAGGACACTGGAAAGGGTACTCACCCTGACAACCCGAGTGAGGTCATTGAACTTCTTCCAGCATTGCACAGGAGTCCTGGCAACCACACTGTTGGAAGACACCCTGTTGGAGACCTCCCTCCAGGCTTTCCGGTAGGCGCTGGGCAGCGGCCTCTTGCCACCTTCTGGGAACAGAACATGGTGCCTGCGCTCCACTCCGCCAACCAGCAGCCTCAGGTCACCGTCGCTGAAGCGCTGCGCTCTCTCCTTGGCCTTCTCCATAGCCCTGGGCGTTGTGCAGGTGAAGCTGAAGTGGTCAGGCCTAGGTTGAGGGCTGCAGTGTGCAGGGCGTGGCAGGCAAACAAATCCACCCTCCCCCTTTAAGAGCTGACCGGCGCCAGAGTGTCTGCTGTCAATCAAGAACTCGCCGCACCGGCGCTGCGCCCGGCCTCGGGGGTATCGCTCAGCACTGCCGGCTTAGCGCCTAAAGATTGTCGTGCATCGCCTGTTTTAGCGCAGCAGCAATCTCTTGGGGCGATGCGACTGAATATCGGCGAAGGGGGCGCGACTTTGCGCCGGGCGCAAACTTTAGCGGCCGCCTGACTTTAGCGCCCCAAAAGTGGCTATACTGAATTTCTAGGCCGATCAATCCAACATACAGTGAAACCACTTTTTTTAAACTCCTGAAACCTCTCCGCCCCTCTCTCTCTCTCTCCTTTAAGACACTACCTCTTGACCATGCTTTTGCTCTCATGTCCTAATACCCCCTCATGAGGCTCAGTGTCAAAGTTTGTCTGATAATGCTCCTCCAGAAGTGCCTTGGGACGTTTTACTACGTTAAATGTGCTAGATAAATGCAAATAGTTGCTGTTGTAAATTTCCCTTCAAACTTTCTCTCCTGCTCACCAAAAGGCGGCGACTGTTGCTGGGGTACTTTTCCAGTGTTGCTGACTGCTCACCAGTAGTTTACCTAAGTGGTTATTTTTCATGTGTGAGCCTAGACAAATTATTTTGCCCGTGGAGGAGATCAGAGTGAGTCTGACCTACATATGTATGCTTTCCAGCAGAAGGCACTGGCTAGTGGTAATGAGCAGAAATCGTGTCTGATTTCTGTTCCCCCAACCCCGCCCCAGCCCCAGCCTGGAACACTGGCCGCATCATCTAACTCGGCACAAACCAAGGCTATGGACAGGCATTTCCCTGTTTTGTGAGGCTTAGTACCACACCAAGCAGTACATTTGCCATCTAAGTCATCAGACTTGGGGTGGGGCGGGGTATTATTGAAGCAGGCTGGATTAGAATCCTGGTTGAGCTGGACGTAACACAGAAAGTAAGCTCAAATCATGGATAAAGCTGGGCTTCAGAAACTGTGTGCAAATATAAAACTGCACCCACGTCCATTTGAATTTTTGATGAATGGAACAAACTGTCGCTGGCAAGAAGTACTTGAAAAACTGCACATCACGAGGAGATGGAACATTACAGCAGAAATGCTAAAACAAGCGAAAGCTGACGCACTCTCAACAATTATGAATCATTCTTCTCAGTCTGAAACTTTGTCGGCAGCGCATTAGTCATCCCAATCCTCAAGTTTAACATCAGACAGTGTTTACTTGTGTTAACCAACTGACTTTTTTTTAACTCTTCTGCATTCGAGTCATGTTCTTTTGTAGGCCAGTGTAAATATTCAACATAAAATCTAATTGGTTTGATGTTTCTACACAAGTTTAGTCAACTGCTTGTTAAGTGGGACTTGGTTTTGTTTTAAGTCTTTATTATTATGACAGCACAGTCTTGTTCATTAAAGTTTCACAATCTATTTTCATTAGGGTGAAGCTGATCCCTTAAATGAACAGTTGCTCTGAAAAATCAAACCTTTGCATTCATCACAGGGGAGGTACAAAGTCTGTATTAATTATCAGGAATATGGTGTCGATCGAAGATGTTAATTGCCCTGATGGTTCGTTATTTGGGGAATTGCCATGCATTTCATGCAGGGATAATAAAAATGAATTTTTAAACAAAGGGATCCTAAAATAATGCCTAATCTGGAGAGAATACTGACATCAAAGGCTTTTCTCAAAGCTTTGAATTTTATCTCTCTGGTAAGAAATGCTAAGGATGGACCCAGCAATATTGCAGTCAGTTCACGGTTTTGTATGCAGAAAAACACAAACCAAGAGTTAATTAACTGTTATTACAACCCTTTTCAACTTTAATTTGACTTTCAAATATTAGCATTTATCTGTGAACTGTGCTGCTGGGTTTGACAAATTAGCTCTCACATAACTACTTTAATTAGTCTTCATTTTGCTTTTATGTGTGTTCATCCAGCTCCAGACAATGAGAGGATTAACTTATTAAAATTAGATTTATATATAAAAATAATATTTGGAAACAATTACATGGAGACATTTGATGCAGCCATGCTGGCAAATAATGCCATATCTTAGGCTCATAAGGAAGGACATTGAATTCAGGTTTGATTTAAATCATTGTTGTAATTCTATACATGCATGTAAATGTCTTTTTTTGCCCCAAGTTTAAAGTGGTGACATTTCACACTTGGATGTGGAGTAGCACCACAGTGGGAGTTTGGGAGGGTGATATCAAGGATTGGGGGGTGGAGTGGGGTAGCAGCAGCAGAATCTCCAATTTCCACTGTGTCTTCATGCTAATAATATAGATTTGTGGTGCACGGCTGCTTTGACCTGAGTTCCGGAATGTATCCTTTCCTTTATTCGGAGTCTGACCAGTTTGAGGGATGGGGCAGGGGGGAACAACCAATGGTAAATATGAATAACTAGAAGGTGCTTGGAGAGTCAGGTGAAATGATTCAGTGGTTTGGATTGACCCATAGACCTTATGCCACAAAACATGACTTTCGACAGAGCCACTCCTTGTGTATTTGTATAAAGTTTAACAATTTAAAGGTCCATTGATTCATTTAAGGATTTTTTTTTGCTTTGTTTCAGGAATCAATATAATTTGGTTTATGTAAGTTATAATTTTTTTTTCAAGGATCACAATTACAACCAATATTTTGCTCAAGGCCTACTCTCTGGGCTACTGCAACATGAGGTAACAGTGTGAGATTCAGGTCTGCAGTGGTCCTATGTGGTGAGATCCTCACTTCACTCATACCACTGTGGGAAGTATCCAAATGGAGGGTAAGCTCTTCCTCACAAGAAAAAGGGGAACAAAAACATCAAAACTGCAGAGCCAATAGTTCAACAAAATAGTTGTATTTTAATAAGTCCTTAGTTGTATAAATGAGAGAGTTCTACCTCCCAACTGCATCCATTACCCCTCAGCATATTTATTGCTGCTTGTGACTCTGTGCCTCCATTTATGACCTGGTGAGTGAGAGGAGAGGAAACAGCATTAAATCCAGGTTTGGAGAACACTCTACAGCTAGGTAGGTCATAAATGGAGGCACAAAGAGCAGTAAGTGTGCTGAGAGCCACAGGTGATGGGTAGGTAAGCCTTCAAATGTCCCTTGGGCCATAAGGGGCCAGAAATTCCAGGCCAGAAGCGTGAGTACGGTCGGCTTACTCACGCTTCTGGCCGTTGGAAATGCCGGCGTTCAGCATGAACAGCGCATGCGGGGAATGCCGGCATTTCCAGACCTCGAGCGCGCGCGACTGCACAGGCAGCGCTTGCGCAGTGAACTTCGTGGATTTCATTCATGAAATCCGTGAGGGTAAGTCCTTAGAAGTTACACGTGAAAAAAGCAAGTGTAAAGTTGTTCATTGGCTGCGGAGGAAGATATATTTTATCGTGGAGCTTTTGAAATGCAATATTTTTGTTTGGGAAAGGGAGGGAAGTT
Source organism: Somniosus microcephalus (assembly GCF_052327205.1). NCBI lineage: Eukaryota > Metazoa > Chordata > Chondrichthyes > Squaliformes > Somniosidae > Somniosus > Somniosus microcephalus. The sequence goes on along the minus strand of NC_141001.1, from coordinate 62,174,217 downwards.
ATTTTAAGAAATTTTAAGTAAGTTTTAAAGTTTAAATTTTTTTTTTAAAAGGGTTTTCAGAACGGTAGGTAGAAGGAGCAATTGTGGCTGTGTGAATGGAATGTGAGAATGAGTTATGTATGTATGTCCACATATATTCCTTTACGTATATGTATGTATGTTTTATATTCCTTTACTAATGTGTATGAATGTATGTTTTTAATTATGATTTTCCAATAAGTTACTTTCTCTGAAAGTCATAATTAAATAATACATTCATACACATAAATAAAGGAATATATACATAACACGCAAAGGAATATATACAGACATACATACTTTCAGAAGCTGCACGATAAGAAATATCTTCCTCCGCAGCCTGTGGAGCAACTGTACCCATGCTTTTTTCATGTGTAAGTTGTAATGACTGGACCTCACTGAAAGCATTAATGAAAGCGGCGAATTATACTGCGCACGCGCTGCCTGTGCAGTCGCACGCGTTCTGCCTCTGAACCCCTTCGTTCAGAGGACAGGAAATGCCGGTTTTCCCCACATGCACTGTAAATGATGAAAACCGGCATTTCATCCGGCCAGATGCGTAAGTACCCCGACCGTACTAGCGCATTTGGAAGGGAATTACTGGGCCAACATTTTACATGTCAATAAAATAAAAAATTTAACAATTGCACGACTTGCCCCCTCGCATCTGCGACTGAGGGCCCAAGGAGGTGCATTGCGCAAGAGGTCATCATCGTACGTATCCTCACACTGTTCCCTTTGGGGAACTGTATGAAGTGGTGGAAGGATTTATGGCCGTGATTAACGCTCATTCCGTGACCGTAACCATCTTTGAACCAGCCATTAGGGTGGTTAGTCCTATGGCGGGAGGGTTTTACGGGCTCCCACAACCCATCTGAGGGGGGGGGGGCCACCAACACCCACGGACGCAAGTATCCCGCTGGATGTCCACCCAGAATTTAAAGTTGGAGCTCCGACTCCACTTGCCGGGACTGTCTGGAGTGGGGTTCAAAACCCTACTCCTTCTGGCCCAGCGGCGGGGATGCTTACTGCTACGCAAAAGGCCCACTCCGCACAAAAGGTGACACCCATACATTTCCTGCGCCTTTTCCCTCCCCGTGACTGGAGCCCTATGCTGCCATTTCACGTTGCTAATTGGATTGGGCCTTTGTCATAGCGGTAGGATCCCCGCCGCTGGGCCAGATCAGGGTAGGGTTTCGAACCCCGCTCCAGACGGTCCCGGCAAGTGGAGTCGGAGCTCCGGCTCTAAATTCTGGGTTGACATCCAGTGGGATATTTGCGTCCGTGGGTGTGGGTGGCCCCCCCTCCTTGTATAGCTTGTGGGAGCCCGTAAAACCCTACCGCCATAGGACTAACCGCCCTAATGGTTGGTTCAAAGATGGTTACGGTCACGGAATGAGCGTTAATCATGGCCATAAATCCTTCCACCACTTCATACAGTTCCCCAAAGGGAACAGTGTGAAGACACGTATGACGACGACATTGCTAAATAAATAAATGGAATTTAAAAAATTCTTTTAGGGCTTTTAAAAGTCTTTAAATTGCTTTAATTCTCTTTAAAACTACTTCAGATTACTCAAAATAATGTAAACATTTTAAAAAGTTTATAAAAGTTACCAAAATCTTCAAAAAACTTCCAAAAACCTATTTAAACTGCTGCTTTGCATGTAAAAATCCTTAGCAGCTTGACAGAAACATTGGGGGCGTGTCCAGTGAAACTGAGACCTCAAGGGGCGTGTCTCACTTACACTGCACGCTCCTGGCTTCGCGCTGGCTGCACTCCTGGGCGGCGTGACATCATACGCTGCCCGGGAATGTGCTTTCTATTTCTGCAAGTTCAGGCGTCCCAGAAGCTGATCGGCACGAGCGCGGGGTAAGTGCAAATACGGGGCTTGCACGCGCTGCAAGCCCCGTTCTGGAATTTCTGGGCCATTATGAATCCACCAGTCTATAAAAACAAATATTAAGGCTGGGATTTTACCAACCTCGGCGGGTCCGTAGCAGGTGACATCAATGGCAGGTCCTGACCCCGCTGCTGGCTCCATCCCGCTCTGTGAAATGAATTTCCCTTGATGGGGCTTGTTAAGCCTGCCCAGTGCATTTCCCGGCCAGTTAGAGGAAGCGGGTCTGGTGACGTCATTTGATGACGCGTCATGAGCCGGTTTCCTTAAAGAGGCCATGGCCAAATTTATTTTGACATTTTTGCTGTCAGTGTTCTGCAGCATTGAAGTGCTGCAAACACTGACAAGCACTGCACAAAGGCACAGGGCTGCACCCAGGCTCTCCCATGATTCCCTCCGTATGCTTATGGAGGGAGTCACAGCACGCAGGAGATCAACACAGCCTGGTTGCACATTGCAGAGGAGGGCACAAGCAGGGATGTGGTCAGGAGGACCTGGGTGCAGTACTGCAAACATTTGAATGATCTCAGTAGATCTTGAAACGTTAGTACAAAGCCACACTCAACCTCACCCTGCTGTGACTCTCATCACATCCCCATCACTCTGCCTTCCCTAACCTACTCCTGCACATCCTTACTCACACCAACTTACCTTGCATCTCCACCCTTCCCTCTCTATCTATATTATCACAGCCCCCTCACACTCACCCTCATCCTAGTGCAATCATATCAACTAACAACACACAAGGGTGTTTTATGCAATGTTCATGTAAAGTTTCTGTTAATGTGCTGTCAAACATTGAAAGCTTTATTTTCAACACTTTGCGTTCTTGGGCAGATCTGTGTGCACCTTTGGAAGTGGCTTAGTGATTTGCAGTGAATGGTGAGACATAACGGTACCCCCCGCAATGGTGATGAGTGTGAAAGGAATGGCTTGGGCATTGTAGGGATGCTTTATGGTGTTGGTGTGGGGTGGTGGCAACCTGGCGCATCATGTGGCAGCCAGAGTGCACAGTGTCAAGTGAAGTAAATCTGGCCATGGTGAGGCCATCCCTGGCCTCCCGGGCAGCAATGTGGTCGGGTGCTGATGCCCTCTGCCCTGTGCAGCATTGGGTGATTGCAGAGAAGGTTGGTGGTGTTGTTGCCGCCGCTGGAGTGCCTGATGCTGCTGGTGTTGGGGCTGATCGTGGTGAGATTCAGAGGACCAAGGTGAGAGAGTATAAAGGGCACCCATGCTGATAGAATAGATGGCAGGTGAAGTAGAGATGACAGAAGCGATCTGTCAATGGTGAGAGAGGTACTGAGGTCAGACTGGATGGAGACTTGTGTGAAGATTTGCAGCGTGGTGAATCTGTTGTGGAAATGCAGTGAGGAAGAGCTTGTGGCTGAGGGAAGATATCTCTGTAAGGTGGGAGCTTTTACTGTACATTTGAAGCTGTCAACTCCACAGCTGGTTCAATGGCCACTGACCTTCTGCCTCAGCTTGACAGACATGGTCCACGACCAGTGTGAACCTGGTGGGCAAGCATGTAAAATCAAAAGGTGAGCTCAAATGTATTCTTAATGATCTCTAAACAAGGTCATAATTACCTGAATTGGGTCCCCCGCCGCTGCATGTCGGGTCTGCTCAGCGCTGACCGACCCGACATCGGGAAAGGCGCGTGGTGATGGGTTCACAGTGGGGTCCCTACCCGCTGGAGAAAAAAAGCACTTTCCCCCCTGACCTGCCACCAATCACGCCCACTGACCCCCTGGAAAATCTTGGCCTAAGACTTTATAGTGGAAATCTATACAACATTCTCTTTTAAAAAACAACTGTAGCCCTATTATCAAATTTGAGGTACTTTATTTTAGTTTGGTCAATTAACAAAATAGTCGGACTACAGAAATTGAGCGTCTTCTGTGAAGGTTTTAAAAATGTACTTTTACAGTGTTCAATCTGAATTTTTGAGAAGCTTTTCAAAATGACGGAAGATTACTTTTTAACTTTGATTCCAATAATTTTGAATTGTAGCCAGATTATAATTCTAAAAGATAACAGCAGAAATATCAAAGAACACTGGATGAAAAATTACAGGAAGGTGCAGCATTCTGTTTGCACTTGGGACTGACTCACTTGCACTCAAAGGAAAATAAACTGTTATTAATTTACTTGCAAATAGATGAACATAGCAGTTAAAAATAGTCATCTCACATCTGAAGGAAATTTTGCAAAGCTTGAAATCTTTTCATTAAATAATTTATAGATTTTCTTATGATTAAACTTTGAAGTTATACAAAGAAATGTACAATATTTTCAAAATCAAAAGTTATGCTGTTAACCAATTATAGAACAGTTATATACATTTAGAGGTCTGTATCTTGGCTCTTTAGAAAATATCACAATGCTTAGGAATCATCATGCATATATTTTAATTGTATTTTAAGAATTGTTTATATTAATGTTTTCTTCTGATGAGATGTCAAACCATGGCCCTATCTGCCTGTTACAATAACCCAGATGGATATTAAAAATCCAGTGGTACCATTTGTCCCCCTGTTATTTTGGCCAGCATTCCTTCCTCAAACAACATCAACCAAAAATAAAATTGCCTGATTATTGCTGTTTGTGGGCTCCTGTCACGTGCAAAATGGCTGACGCAATTGCCTTCATAATAGGAGTCACTGTGCTTCAAATATAATTCATTGTAGGTGAAGCGCTTTGAGACGCCTCTGAGGAACATGATATAACACTATATAAATCGAAGTCTTGTATTCTTTCAAATTATGAAAATGATGGACCAGCTCTGCTGCAGTTTCTGTTCTGCTCTGCTGCAAGTGGTACTGAGGCTTTGCAGTTTTGCAGTTATTGATCAAAGTTATTTACTATTACAGTAGCAGATTAAAAATTACTTGATTAAAAGAGTAATCAGACTCAAATGGATTCCTTAGATGACACAGTCTAATCTCTTAGGATTTCTAAATATTGCAAGGCTGTTTTACCAGATTGAATTTGATTGCAGTCTTGTACCTCAGACTGGTATTGCAATGTAGTATTAAATTACACTGAAAGCATTGTGATTTTTTTTCCATGAGACAGTCTAAGGTTTTCTTTTATATCTTAACCATATGGATAGCACAAGCCCAGAAACCTCCAAGTTTCCCACCAAGTCACGCACCATTCTATTTGGACATTTATCACGTATCCTTCTTTATTGCTTAGCCAAGATACTGGAATTCCTTACCTAACCCCAATATGGGAGCACCATCACCACAAGGACTGCAGTGAATCAAGGAGAAGGCCATCACCACCTTCACAGGACAACTATGGGTGGGCAATAAATTCCAGGATCATTCACATCCATATACATGTAGAGAGACAGACAGAAGCTCTGCCTGTCAAAGTTGCTATAATTGGAGAGCTATGTGATGAGATTAGTAGCTGAGTATCTGCAGATTTGAAATACTGAATAAATTTAAGAAGTATACTTAGCCTTTAAATGTTTTGAAGGCATTTGCCTAATATCGTAGTTGGAGGTATGAGTTGTAACACAAGAAAAGCTGCTGCTAAAAAAAACAAAAGGAGGGAAATAGAGATTGTGTATGGCAAACTGGGGCTGAGAAACTGATATTTAGGTAAGGTACCTGGGAAACAAGAGGAGTCCTGTCTGGCTGTGAAGGGAACAAGGAGAGGTCGTGTCCATAAAGGTCAAGGGAACTGAAAAAACTCTCCTTTGTGTAGTCGGCATAATGTACTTCTTGCCGTACTTCGTTCTATACATCCAATCAATCAGTCATTAATTGAATGGAATATTAGCAACTAACCAGGGAAAGGATGGAATCCAGAATGAGGCATATTAGAATGAAAAACAAAATATTATGAAACAGTGGCTTTACAAACAAATTGAAGCCAATATTGCCCCAAAAAAGTCCTAATCCAATCCAGTGTGAAACAGGGTCATTTCAAAGGATTGAAATTATGTTTTGTGATAATAGTAACAATGGTCGGAATTTTGCCGGTCCTGAGAGTGCGGGATTGGAGGTGGGACTGCAGTCAAAATCGCAAAGATTGACAGCAGGTAGGAAACCCGCTGTCAACCCGCCTCCAATCAATCTTCCCAAGTGTCGGGTCCCCAATTTGCACATGGACCCGACACCTAGCAGCGGGAAGAGGATTATAGCCACTTACCTGGCTGTTAACAGGTACTTGATACTTGTTAACAGGCTTTTTTTCAATTTTGCCGCTTCTGCCTCGGTTTCCCCGATGTCCGGACACCACGCCAGGTAAGTGTGGCATGTTGTGAGTCTGTTGTAATGTTAAAGCATGGATGACAGCTGCAGAAGTGGTGTGAAGGATCCAACGGTGCACTGGTGAATTTCAGAGGTAAGAAAATGTTGAGAAAATCATTTTTAATGCATTTACACTTTTCTGTAGGTAACAAGTTTTGAATTGGCTGTCTAGTGCCACCTCATTGGGAAAACCTCTCTCACCAGTGACAGATTGCTTCTGTAACCTTACCTGCAGCTGCCATCTGTTCTAGTCTATGGAGGGAGTCATTGGAGAGCCTGGGTGCAAGAGCTCACCTTTATACAGTGATTGTCAGTGTTTGTAGCACCTCAATGCTGTCAAACACTGAGAAATGAGCTGTCAAAGAAAAATTGTGCATGGTCCCTTTAAGAAAACTGGCAGATGATGTGTCCTCTTAATTGGCTGGCAAGCCCGCAGGGCGGGCTTAACAAGGCCAATCGACATAAAATCACGTCCGTGGGCCGGAGGCAGTTGGGGGCGGGACTGGAAGCCGGAAACCAGCTGACCCGCGCCCAAGCCGCATCCAATCGCGGCCAGTGTGTTAATATGCTCATATGAAATTCCTCAGTCTGCTATTTTGATGAAATTATTAAACCATTTAAAATAAACAGGTTAACATCTTCCTAAAATTAACTCGCCAAGGCTTCTTCCGCAGCACCTCCCAAACCTGCGACCTCTACCACTTGGAAGGACGAGGGCAACAGGTGCATGGGAACATTATCATCTGCAAGTTGCCCTCCAAGTTACACACCATCCTGACTTGGAATTATATCACCGATCCTTCATCGTCGCTGGGTCAAAATCCTGGAACTCCCTCCCTAACAGCACTATGGGAGTACCTTCACCACATGGACTGCAGCGGTTCAAGGCGGCAGCTCACCACCACCTTCTCAAGGGCAATTAGGGATGGGCAATAAATGCTGGCCTTGGCAGTGATGCCCACATCACTTGAATGAAAAAAAAAGCTAAAAGAATTTTAATGCTAATGAGTTAACATGTTTGTTACTAATATCACGTAGTGTGATTTCAATCCTTCAGTTTCAAGCTTAGAGGGTGAATAGCCTTATTAATAATGATTAACATTTGTATGAAATTCCTCTGTCCACTATTTTTATGAAGGCACTAACACTAACATTAACATTGACAAAACACTATGGGATCTTTGTTAAAATGGCAGACAAATACATCAGGGGGAATTTTGCCAGCGCTCAGGGGGTGGGTTTGGAGACGGGACTGTTGGCAAAATTGCAAAGATTGACAGTGGGTCTGGAACCTGCTGTCAACCCACCTCCATACAATCTTCCCAAGTGTCAGGTCCTCAATTTGCGCAGGGACCCGACACCTAGCGGCAGGAAGAGGATTATAGGCACTGAACTGCCAGTTAACAGGCAGTTAAGAGGCTTTTTTCAATTTTGACAGGTCGACTGCGGGCTTCCCGACGTCCAGACACCACGCCAGGGTAAGTGTGGCGTGCTGTGGGTCTACTGTAAGGTTTATAGAAACATAGAAGATAGGAGCAGGAGTAGGCCATTCGGCCCCTCGAGCCTGCTCCGCCATTCAATGCGATCATGGCTGATCATCCAAGTTCAGTACCCGGTCCCTGCTTTCTCCCCATATCCCTTGATCCCTTTAGCCTTAAGAAATATATCCAATTCCTTCTTGAATTGTGCATTGATGACAGCTGCAGAAGTGGTGTGAAGGATCCCATGGTACACTGGTGAGTTTCAGAGGTAAGAACATTTTTAATGTATTTAGACTTTTCTGTAGGTAACAAGGTTTGAAGTGTTTGTGTAGTCCCACCTCATTGGGAGAACATCTCTCACCAATGACAGATCACTTCTGTAACCTCACCTGCAGCTGCCACCTGTTTCATCCTAAGGAGACAGTCACTGAAGATCCTGGGTGCAAGGGCTCGCCTTTGTACAGTGATTGGCAGTGTTTGCAGCACCTCAATGCTGTCAAACACTGAAAAATCATCTGTCAAAAAAAATGTGCGTGTCCCCTTTAAGAAAACCGGCAGATGATGCGTCATCAACTGACATTATCTGACACCGGCTTTCTTTTAATTGGCTGGCAAGCCCGCAAAGCGGGCTTAACAAGGCCAATTGACTTAAAATTACATCAGTGAGTCGGACGTCGTTGGGGGCAGGATCGGAACCCGGAAGGCAGCTGACCCGCTCCCAACTCGCACCAAAAGGTAAGATCGCGGCCATCATGTTCATCACTACTACTACAACAACTTGCATTTATATAGCGCCTTTAAGGTAGTAAAACTTCCCAAGGCGCTTCACAGGAGCATTATCAAACAAAATTTGATACTGAGCCACATAAGGAGATATTAGGACAGGTGACCAAAAACTTGGTATAAGAGGTAGATTTTAAGGAGCATTTCAAAGGAGGAGGGCGAGGTGGAGAGGTTTAGGGAGGGAATTCCAGAGCAGACTAGGCAGCTGAAGGCATGGCCGCTAATGGTGGAGCACTTAAAATTGAGGACTGCAAGTAGCTAGAATTGGTAGAACGCAGAAATCTCTGTGGGTTGTAGGGCTGAAAGTGGTTACAGAGAGGGTGGGGGCTGAGGCCGTGGAGGGATTTGAAAGCAAGGATGAGAATTTTAAAATGGAGGCATTGCTAGACCGGGAACCAATGCAGGTCAGCGAGCACAGGGGTGATGGGTGAACCGGTCTTGTTGCTCGTTAGGATACGGGCAACAAGTGTTTGGATGAGCTCAAGTTTAATACAGTATTGCAGAGTGATTTCTACACTTTGGTGTCAGCTCACATGCAATTTCTATACGAGTTATTACTATTAGCTGTATATGTTATAAAAATGAAGAAAGTAAAGATAACCTTTGGAAAGCAGTGCCAAAAGTTTTTTGAAGTGCTTTAACATAAGAACATAAGAAACAGGAGCAGGAGTAGGCCATTTGGCCCCTCGAGCCTGCTCCGGCATTCAACTCAACTCCACTTTCCTGCACTATACCCATATCACTTGATTCCTTTAATATCCCAAAATCTATCGATCTCTGTCTTGAATATACTCAACGACTCAGCCTCCACAATCCTCGGGGTAGAGAATTCCAAAGATTCACCACCCTCTGAGTGAAGAAATTTCTCCTCCTCTCAGTCCTAAATGGCCAATCATTATTCTGAGACTGTGACCCCTGGTTCTAGACTCCCCAGCCAGGGGAAACATCCTCCCTGCATCTACCCTGTCGAGCCCTGTAAGAATTTTGTATGTTTCAATGAGATCACCTCTCATTCTTCTAAACTCTAGAGAATATAGGCCTAGTCTACTCAATCTCTCCTCATAGGACAATCCCCCCATTCCAGGAACCAGTCTGGTGAACCTTCATTGCATTCACTCGATGGCAAGTATATCCTTCCTTCGGTAAGGAGACCAAAACAATATTCAATACTCCAGGTGTGGTCTCACCAGGGTCCTATAAAATTGCAGTAAGACGTCTTTACTCTTCTACTCAAATCCTCTTGTAATAAAGGTCAACATACCAATTGCTTTCCTAATTGCTTGCTGTACCTGCATGTTAACTTTCAATGATTCGTGTACAAGGACACACAGGTCCCTTTGAACACCAGCATTTCCCAATCTCTCACCATTTAAAAAATACTCAGCTTTTCTATTTTTCCTACCAAAGAGGATAACTTCACATTTCTCCACATTATATTCCATTTGCCATGTTCTTGCCCATTCACTTAGCTTGTCTACGTCCCCTTGAAGAATCTTTGCATCCTCCTCACAACTTACATTCCCACCCAGCTTTGTACCATCAGCAAACTTGGATATATTACATTTAGAGTCAGTGGGCTAGAAATTCAGTGGGCTTTGCGCCCAGTTACCGCCCAAATAGGGTTTCTGCGCCAGTGTAAGAGGGTGCGCTGATATTCAGCGCTGCGGTAATGGCGGCGGTAGCCGGTAGCGCTGCGCTGACACCGATGACGTCATCGGCGCAGTGCCCCGGTTCCGCCCCGCTTCCGGCCCAAACCCCATATTTAGTTGCGGCCGCCTCTTCTGCAGCGGCCGCAAACAGCGATTGAAATACGGGGCCGTACTGCTGCGCTACTGGGGCGCTTTAAGGTGGAGGTGCAGCCGGCCGCTTTTTCGGCGGCCGCCTGCCCGCACCTCCTTCCCCGGCCTCCTCCACCACCCCCCCCCGCGGCATTGCCGGCTGCTTTCCGCGAGCCCGGCACTTCTCCATGGTGCCGGGCTCATTTGCCGGCACAATCCAGCGGCGATCTCCCCGTTGCAGGCACCTCCACCTTAAGAGAAGGAGGAGGCCTGCAGTACCGCAGCCTGCCGCACCGCATTGGGTGGCGCAGCGGCACTTAGAGCGCTGATATTCAGTTTCAGCGCCCCAAGTGGTGGCGGGCACACCCTGGAATAGCGCCCGGTTCTGACTTGGGGCGCGAAAAGTGAATATTTGACGGTCGCACATGGCTCCGCGCCCAGCGCTAACTTTTGGCCGTTAGCCAGCTGGCGGGGCCATAGTGAATTTCTAGGCCATAGAGTCATAGAGTTATACAGCACGGATAGAGGCCCTTCGGCCCATCGTGTCCGTGCCGGCCATCAAGCCCTGTCTAATCTAATCCCATATTCCAGCATTTGGTCCGTAGCCTTGTATGTTATGGCATTTCAAGTGCTCATCCAAATGCTTCTTAAATGTTGTGAGGGTTCCTGCCTCCACAACCCTTTCAGGCAGTGAGTTCCAGACCCCAACCACCCTCTGGGTGAAAAAGTTCTTTCTCAAATCCCCTCTAAACCTCCCGCCCTTTACCTTGAATCTATGCCCCCTAGTTATTGACCCTTCTACTAAGGGAAAAAGCTCCTCAGTATCCATCCTATCTATGCCCCTCATAATTTTGTACACCTCAATCATGTCCCCCCTCAGCCTCCTCTGCTCCAAGGAAAACAAACCCAGTCTGCCCAGTCTTTCTTCATAGCTGAAGCGCTCCAGCCCTGGTAACATCCTGGTGAATCTCCTCTGCACCCTCTCCAAAGCGATCACATCCTTCCTGTAGTGTGGCGACCAGAACTGCACACAGTATTCCAGCTGTGGCCTAACCAGTGTTTTATACAGCTCCATCATAACCTCCTTGCTCTTATATTCAATGCCTCGGCTAATGAAGGCAAGTATCCCATATGCCTTTTTTACCACCTTATCCACCTGTTCTGCCGCCTTCAGGGATCTGTGTACTTGCACACCCAGATCCCTCTGTCCCTCCGTCTTGCCTAGGGTCTTACCATTCATTGTGTATTCCCTTGCCTTGTTAGTCCCCCCAAAGTGCATCACCTCGCACTTTTCCGGGTTAAATTCCATTTGCCACTGTTCCGCCCATCTGACCAACCCATCTATATCGTCCTGCAGACTGAGGCTACCCTCCTCGCTATTTACCACCCTACCAATTTTTGTATCATCCGCGAACTTACTGATCATACCTTTTACATTCATATCCAAGTCATTAATGTAGACCACAAACAGCAAGGGACCCAGCACCGATCCCTGTGGTACCCCACTGGCCACAGGCTTCCAGTCACAAAAACAACCTTCGACCATCACCCTCTGCCTTCTGCCACTAAGCCAGTTTTGTATCCAATGTGCCAAGGCACCCTGGATTCCATGGGCTCTTACCTTCTTGACCAGTCTCCTGTGCGGGACTTTATCGAAGGCCTTACTGAAATCCATGTATACCACATCCACTGCGTTACCCTCATCCACACACCTAGTCACCCCCTCAAAAAATTCAATCAAATTAGTCAGACATGATCTTCCCTTGACAAAGCCATGTTGACTATCCCTGATTAATCCTTGTCTCTCCAAGTGGAGACTAATTTTGTCCCTCAGAATTTTTTCCAATAATTTTCCTACCACTGATGTCAGGCTCACTGGCCTGTAGTTCCCCGGTTTTTCTCTACTTCCCTTCTTGAATAATGGTACTACATTAGCGGTTCTCCAGTCCTCTGGCACATCCCCTGTGGTCAGAGAGGTCCTGAATATATGTGTTAGAGCCCCCGCAATCTCTTCCTTTGCCTCACACAGCAGCCTGGGATACATTTCATCCGGGCCTGGGGATTTATCCATTTTTAGGCCTGCTAAAACCGCCAATACCTCCTCCCTCTCGATGTTAATATGTTTGAGCATATCACAGTCCCCCCACCCTATTTCTATGTCTACATCGTCCTCCTCCATAGTGAAAACAGATGCAAAAAATTCATTTAGAACCCCTCCTACATCTTCCGGCTCCACACACAGATTGCCACTTTTGTCCCTAATGGGCCCTATTTTTTCCCTAGTTATCCTCTTACCCTTAATATACTTATAAAACATCTTAGGATTTTCCTTTATTTTGCTCGCCAGTGTTATTTCATGGCCCCTCCTTGCTCTCCTAATTTCTTTTTTAAGTATCCCCCTGCACTTTTTGTACTCCTCTAGGGCTTCCTCCATCTTTAGCCTTTTGTATCTGCCAAAAGCCCCCCTTTTTTTCCTAATCCATTCTCGTATATCCCCTGACATCCAAGGTTCCCTGTGGTTTTTGGAACCACCCTTGACCTTTACGGGAACATGTTGCCATTGTATGATCTCAATCTCCCTTCTGAAAGCCTCCCATTGCGCCGATGCGGATTTTCCTACAAGTAGCTGATCCCAGTCCATTTTGGCCAGATCCTGCCTTATCCTATTAAAATCGGCCTTCCCCCAATTTAGAACCTTTATTTCTGGCCCATCCCTGTCCTTTTCCATGACCACCTTAAATCTCACCATATTATGGTCACTGTCACCAAAGTGCTCACCTACTAGCACTTTTTCCACTTGGCCCCCTCATCTAAACCATTAATATAGATTGTGAATAGCTGAGGCCCAATCCATGCTAGTATATTACTCCCAATCCCATGAGCCCTAATTTTGTTTAATAACCTTTTTATATTCATTTATGGGATGTGGGCGTGCTGGCAAGGCCAGCATTTATTGCCCATCCCTAATTGCCCTTGAGAAGGTGGTGGTGAGCTGCCTTCTTGTGTGGCACCTTATCGAATGCCTTCTGAAAATCCAAATACATTACATCCACTGGTTGCCCCTTATCTATTCTGCTAGTTACAACCTCAAAAAAACTCCAACAGATTTGTCAAACACAATTTCCCTTTCATAAATCCATGTTGATGTAATGATATCAGCAAATAGTGATGTTATTTGCCTGTTTGATTATCATGCCTTACCAGCATATTTGCATGTATTGATTACTTATGCCTGACCAGCAGAGGGCATGTGAGACAGAGAGAGAGAGCTTTGTTTTGCTTTCGCTTTAGATGGATTTCTAGCATGGTGTCTCCTGTAAGGCTGTTAACCAGAGTTGAACAAACATTAGATTAAAATAGAATCTCTTTCATCAATGTGTCGTCATTGAACCCACAAAGAAATCAATACATGGTGTCAGAAGCGATTGAAAGAGATGAAGAGGAAAAATCTGAAGTTAAATCAGCTCTCCACAGATTAGCAAGCCAAAAGAGAACATCGTTACTTACCATTAGAGAATAGCTAACGAAGTGAAAAATGGAAGGTTTACTCCCACCGGCGAAGCTTCAGTTGACAGGTAATGTGGCTGAAAATTGGAGGAGATTCAAACAACGTGTAGAGTTGTATTTAGTGGCAATCGGAGCTGACGAGAAAAGTGATAATAAGAAATCGTCAGTGTTCTTACATGTCGTGGGTGATGAAGCGCTGGAGGTGTATAATAACTTCACATTCGTTGCTGATGGAGACAAAATGAAGCTAGATAAAATAATGGAACAGTTTGAGGCCTACTGCATACCTAAACGTAACGTGACGTTTGAGAGGCACAGATTTTTCACATGTGTACAGAAAACGGGTGAGACTATTGATCAGTATGTGACTGAACTGAGAAACCGAAGCAAAACATGTGAATTTGGGGGACTGACAGACTCGCTGATAAAAGACAGACTGGTGTGTGGTATTCCAGATAATGGTCTAAGGGAAAGACTGCTAAGAGAGCAAGATCTAGACCTGGGAAAAGCCATAGCACTGTGTAGGGCTACAGAGACTGTGAAGTCGCAAGCAAAAGAGCTGTTCAGTGACTGTAGCTGCAACGTGGATGCAGTGAGAAAGAACGGACACAAACTGTTTAACAAAAAGGGCACCAATGTGAAAAAAGAGGCGTGGCCAGCGAACAAAAATGAAAGGGGCAATCGAAAGTCATGTAGTCGATGCGGTACACAACATACACCAAAAAAGTGTCCAGCATATGGTAAAAAATGCAATAGTTGCAACAAAAACAACCATTATGCCCGTTGCTGCAAAAACCAAGTGCAACAAAGCAAGGTCCATGCAGTAGATGAAAGCGAGATAGAGGAGTTCAATGTAGATGTTGTGTCTGAAAACAAAAAAGAAGAAAGAGACTGGATGTTGACACTAAACGTGAATGACATACACATTCCATTTAAATTGGATACTGGAGCACAAGTTAATGTGATATCAGAGACTGATTTTAAGAAAATTAGACCCAGACCAAAGATACATGGAATAAAAGTGAAAGTGACAGGATACTCAGGTACTGATATACCAGTGAAAGGAAGATGCATTGTCAAAGTAACACACAAGGACAGAGAGCACACACTAGCATTAATCGTGGTGCCAAAGGATGTGCAAGCCATACTAGGTTTAAAAGCCTGTGAGAGACTGAACCTGGTAAAGAGAGTCCTCGTTGTGGAAAGCGAAGGAGAGACAGTCTATGATGAACTCATGAAAGAGTACAATGACCTATTTAAGGGTCTAGGCTGCATTCCAGGAGAACACACGATCAGAGTAGATAAAAGTATGCCAACGGTCATACATCCATGCAGAAAAGTTCCGTTTGCTCTTCAAAAGCAACTGAAGGCAGAGTTGGACAGGATGGAAAGCCTGAACGTGATTCAGAAGATAGATGAGCCAACTGAGTGGGTGAGTTCCCTCGTCGTTGTGGACAAAAAGAATGGAAAGCTCAGAATTTGCCTGGATCCAAGAGATCTAAACAGAGCAATAAAGAGAGAGCACTTCAAGCTTCCTACACGTGAGGAAATCATGTCACAGTTTGCAAATGCAAAGTATTTCAACAAGTTAGATGCATCATCAGGATTTTGGCAGATGAAGCTGGACGAGGCAAGTTCAAGACTGTGCACGTTCAACAGTCCATTTGGCAGATACAGATTCCTAAGGTTACCATTTGGCATTGCCTCAGCTCCTGAAGTGTATCACAAAACTATCCATATGATCTATGAGCACCTGGAGGGAGTTGATACATCAATGGATGACATCATAGTATGGGGAACCACGAGAACTGAGCATGACGAGAGACTGAAAAAAGTGCTGGAAGCAACAAGGAAAACAAACCTGAAGCTGAATAGAGAGAAATGCCAGCTCACGGTGACAGAACTGACATTCGCGGGGGATATCCTTAGCAGTGAGGGCATCAGACCAGATCCCAGAAAGGTGTCCGCCATTGAGAATATGCCAAAGCCACAATGCAAAAAGGACGTGCAGAGGTTTAATGGAATGATCAACTACATGGGTAAATTCATATCCAACCTCTCAGAAAAGATGGCGCCACTGAGAAGACTAACTGAAAAGAACATAGAATGGGAATGGAATCATGAGCATGAGAAGTCATGGAGCGATCTAAAGAAACTGCTCACAGAGGAAGCAGTTCTGAGGTTTTATGACCCAGCGAGACCCATCAAGATATCATCAGATGCATCACAGAGTGGGCTCGGTGCCGTTCTTCTGCAAAAATATGACTACTGGTAACCTATTGCATATGCATCGTGCTCAATGACAGACGCGGAGACGCAATATGCTCAAATAGAAAAGGAGCTGCTCAGCATCACATACGCCTGTGAAAGATTTCACCAGTTTGTGGCAGGACAAGCAATCAGTGTAGAGACTGACCATAAGCCCTTGATTGCATTGTTCCAAAAGCCACTAAATAGCTGTCCGCTTAGAATACAAAGAATGATGATCAGGCTGCAACGCTATACACTGAATGTTGCGTACACACCGGGTAAGCTGATGTATACAGCAGACACGTTGTCCAGAGCTGTAGACCCAAGTGAGCCCGCAAACACCAAAATGGATGAAAAAGTGAACGCCTACGTGGACATGATCACAAGTGCACTGCCCATAGCAGATGCAAAAATGGAGCTCATAAAGACAGAGACAAACAAAGATGAAACAATGAGACGACTGAGGAAAAGCATCTTGGATGGATGGCCCAACATGAAGCAAGACTGCTTACCTGACATGGCAGAGTACTGGAACTGCAGGGCGGAACTATCAGTGGTCGAAGACATCATCTACAAAGGAAGTAAAATAGTTATCCCAAAGAGTCTGAGAAAAGAGATGCTTAAAAGGATCCATGGAGGACATCTGGGAATCAAAAAGTGTAAGAAAAGAGCACGAGAGGTGATGTACTGGCCACGAATCAACCAAGATGTGACAAATGAGGTGTCAAACTGCACAATATGCCTGAAATATCGAGCAAGCAATCCGGTAGAACCACTAAAGCCACACCCAGCGCCAGACAGACCTTACCAGAAGGTAGGCGCTGACCTATTCGTATGTCAAGGGAAGGACTATCTTGTAGTCACAGACTATTACTCCCTGTATCCAGAGGTTGGTAGACTGTACACCACCACTGCAGATGCTGTGATAAGATGTATGAAAGCCATATTCTCCAGACATGGCGTGGCAAGCGAGGTCTTCACAGACAACGGACCCCAGTTTTACAATGCAAGTTTCCGACACTTTGCCAAAGAGTGGAACTTTGTCCACACTACATCAAGCCCTCACTTTCCACAGTCCAATGGACTAGTGGAAAAATCGGTCCAGACAGTGAAAAGACTGATGTACAAGGCAAAAGACAGTGGAACTGACTTCTACCAAAGCATGCTTGTATACCGCACAACGCCGCTCAAGTGTGGTATGTCACCAGCCCAACTCCTTATGGGACGTCGGCTAAGGTCAAACCTACCCATCCCGGAGAACCTCCTGAAAACAAAAGAGGGGGAGAAAGTGAGGAAGTTCAAAGAACAACAGAAAGAAAAGCAAAAGTACTACTATGACAAAGGAACACAAAACCTACCTGAACTCCACACTGGTGACCAAGTAAGGTTCAAAGACAAAACAAACATATGGACTCAGATGGGAACTGACCTGAGTGAAGTTCAACCAAGATCATACACCATTCAGACAGATGAGGGTGCTGTTCTGCGAAGAAATCGTCGAGATCTTCTCATGGGACCAGCCACAGCAAGTCAAAAGACTGATACTGTTGATCAACCTGATCACACAGCAGGTCAAAAGGCTGATACTGTTGAACAACCTGATCACACAGCTGAGAAAACATCATCTGAGGCAACAACTCAGATTCAAGGACAATCAATCAGAAAATCCTCAAGACGCATGAAGCCTCCTGAGAGACTCATTGAGCAAATTTAAGGACTATTGTTATAGAAGGAAGTAATGTTATCTTATTCTTTCTTCAAGTTCTAGTGTATTTACATATTTCATGTGAACACACAAAGCAAGGTTAAAAAACCTTGATCATGATAATGATAATGTAAGTTCATTAAGTGTTTCAGTTAAAATGCAGATTAATACAAAGAAAACATGTTGTTAGTTAAAAGTAAAATACTTTTGTTTTAAGAAAGGGAGATGTAATGATATCAGCAAATAGTGATGTTATTTGCCTGTTTGATTATCATGCCTTACCAGCATATTTGCATGTATTGATTATTTATGCCTGACCAGCAGAGGGCATGTGAGACAGAGAGAGAGAGCTTAGTTTTGCTTTCGCTTTAGATGGATTTCTAGCACGGTGTCTCCTGTAAGGCTGTTAACCAGAGTTGAACAAACATTAGATTAAAATAGAATCTCTTTCATCAATGTGTCGTCATTGAACCCACAAAGAAATCAATACAGTTGACTCTGCCCAATCCTATTATTATTTTCTAAGTTCCCTGTTACCACGCCCTTAATAATAGATTCTAGCATTTTCCCTACCACTGATGTCAAGCTAACTGGTCTGCAGTTCTCTGTTTTCTCTCTCCCTCCTTTCTGAAATAGTCGGGATTTATTTGTTACCTTCCAATCCGCGGGAATCGTTCTAGAATCTATGGAATTTTGAAAAATGACAACAAGTGCATACACTATCTCTATAGCCTCCTCTTTCAAAACCCTAGGATGTAAGCCATCAGGTCCAGGGGATTTATTGGCTTTCAGTCCCATTAATTTCACCAGTACTATTTTTTTACTAATACTAATTTCTTTCAGTTCCTCATTCTCTTCGTTCCCCACTACTTGCAAGAAGTTTTTTGCGTCTTCTTCCATGAAGACAGACACAAGGGGCTGGATTTTCCTAAGCCCCTGGAGTCGGGTTGGAGGCATGCGGGCGATAAAAATTGGAGATCCGGGGGTCCTGACCCCATCCCGCCTCCAACCCGCCTCCATGCCAATTTCATAGGAGTCGGGTTGCCGACAAGTGCTGGAACCCGACTCCCAGAGGCGGGAAGGGATTAAAGGCAATTAAACTGCCTGTTAACAGGTAGTTAACAGGTAGTTTTTTGCCTATTCGCGATTTTTATTGCTGGTTTGTGGGCTTCCCGACAGCTCCAAACCACAAAAAGTTTTCAAGGCGGGACATGGGTCTGAGGTCTTGGAGGGGTCGAGATGCCCAGTGTTCAGGTGAGTGAGGGGTGCAGGAGTGCAAAGGTAAGTGTTTTGCAAGTGTTTAAAGTGTTTAAATAAGTTTAACTTACTTTTACTTACCTTTACAGGAGTCCTGCATTCCGGTGTCGGGAGTCAGCTGCAAGAACCACAGAAGCTCCGATTTTTAAAAAAAAATCAGCATCTTGGTTTCTGCAGCAAAATGATTTTAAAGTTATCCTGAGAAAGGACTGAGGCTGAATTAGCAGTTTTTCAGTGCTTGACAGCTTCAAACAGCTGTTAAACACTGATATTTCATCTGCCAAAAGCTTTTGACAGATGAAATGTCAATCTCTGACGTCACCTGTTGCTGGGTGGCCCTTAATTGGCCTGCTGAGCCCACAGGGTGGGCTCAACAAGGTCAATCAGAGGAAAATCCAGTGGGTTGGCCACATCTCCATGGAGGCGGGACAACAAGCCCGAATGTGGGTTTCCCACCTCCAACCCGCCCCCGTAGCAAAATCCAGCCCAAAGTATTTATTTAATTTCTCTGCCATTTCCTTATTCCCATTATAATTTCTCCTGTCTCAGCCTGTAAGGGACCAACATTTACTTTTGCTAATCTTTTCCTTTTTACATACCTATAGTAGCTTTTACAGTCTGTTTTTGACTCTCGCTAGTTTACTCTCATATTCTATTTTCCCTTTCTTTATCAATTTCTTGGTCCTCCTTTGCTGAATTCTAAAATCCTCCCAATCCTCAGGCTTGCTACTCTTTTTGGCAACATTATAAGCCTCTTCCTTTGATCTAATACTATCTTTAACTTCTCTTGTTAGCCATGGTTGGGCCACTTTTTCTGTGGGGTTTTTGTGCCTTAAATCAATGTATATTTGTTGTAAATTATGTATTAAATCTTTAAATGCTAGCCATTCTCTACCATCATACCTTTTAATGTAGTTTCCCAATCTACTTTAGTCAACTCACCCCTCATCCCTACGTAGTTTGCTTTGTTTAGATTTAAGACCCTAGATTTGGATATAACTAAATCACTTTCAAACTCAATATAAAATTCTATCATATTATGGTCACTCTTCCCTAAAGGCCCCTTTACTACAAGGTTATTAATTAACCCTTTCTCGTTGCACAATACTAGATCTAAAATAGCCTGTTCCCTAGTTGGTTCCTCAACATACTGATCCAGAAAACTATCTTGCACACATTCCATGAATTCATCCTCCACATTATTACTGAAAATTTTGTTTGCCCAGTCTGTATGTAGATTAAAGTCCCCCATGATTACTGTGTTACCCCTGTTACATGCACCTCTAATTTCCTGATTTATACTCTGCCCTACATTACAATTACTGTTTGGGGGCCTATAAACAACTCCCACCAATGTTTTCTGCCTTTGCTGTTTCTCAGCTCCACCCAAACGGATTCTACTTCTTGATTTTCAGAGCTAAGATCCTTTCTCTCTACTGTCTTAGCCCATCCTTTATTATCAGGGCTACCCCTCCTCCTTTTGCATTTTGCCTATCTCTTCTAAAAGTTAAGTATCCTGGAATATTTAGTTCCCAACCTTGGCCACATTGCAATCACATCTCCGTAATGGCTATTAGATCAAACCTATTAATTTCTATCTGCGCAATTAATTCATCTATTTTGTTGTTAGTGCTTCACACATTCAGATATAATGCCTTTAGCTTTGACTTATTTCTATTTTTCCCTGATGTCCCCTTCATCACTGATGCCTTATTACCTTTGTTACCCTCGGTGTCCCTACCTGAACCACTCTGCTTATTTTTACCCAAAACTCTACTCTACTCTAGAGCCTTGACATATTTCTCTCGCTGCTTTTAAATTCACTCTTTCCTGAATCCTCCCACACCCCCTTCATTAGTTTAAAGCTCTATCTAATCCCTTAGTTATTCAATTCGCCAGGACACTGGCCCCAGCCCAATTTAAGTGGAGCCCGTCCCAACGGAACAGCTCCCTCTTTCCCCAGTACTGGTGCCAGTTCCTCATGAACTGAAACCCCTTCCTCCCACACCACCCTTTGAGCCACGTATTTAAACATATAATCTGTTTGTCCCTTTGCCAATTTGCACGTGGCTCAGGTAACAATCCAGAGATTAATACCATTGAGGTTTTGCTTTTTAATTTGGATCCTAGCTCCTCAAACTCCCTCAGCAGAACCTCATTCCTAGTTCTACCTAGGTCGTTGGTTCCTACGTGGACCACGACAACTGGATCCTCCCCCTCCCACTCCAAGTACTTCTCCAGTCACGAGGAGATGTCTTTAACCCTGCACCGTGAAGGCAACACAACCTTCGGAACTCTCAATCGTGGCTGCAGAGAACAGTATCAGTCCCCCTGACTATACTGTCCCCTACCACAACTACATTCCCTTTCACTCCCTCCACTAACCCTAACCCTCCTGCACCATGGTGCCATGGTCAGCCTGTTCATCCATCCTACAGGCTTTTCCCTCATCAACACAGGCAGCTAAAACCTAATACCTGTTGGACAAGAGCAAAGACTGAGGCTCCTCCAGCACTGCACCTGGCGTCCCCTTACTTGCCTGAGTTACAGTCACACCCTCCTGTCCCTGACCACTAACCAGACCTGTACCACTACCTAACCTAAGGGGTGTGACTGCCTCCTTGATCAAAGTGTCCAGGTAGCTCTCCCCTTCCCTGATGTCTCGCAATGTCTGCACCTCAGACTCCAGCTCAAAGTTCCTCCAAATGTAGGCACTTACTGCAAACATGGTTGTCTGGGATCGCGATGCTCTCCACAAACTCCCACATGCTGCAGTTGCGGCACACCGCCTGCACTGTCATCCCTATATGACCTTGTTTTATTTAATTAAATTTGTAGTTAGGTAACATAGTTTACAGCGTACTTTCTTGACTACTTATTTGATCTAGATTAAGTTAAGGGTACTGAAATTAAATATCTACCTCTAACACAAAGCACTACAAGTAGTGTAGGCAAAAAGCAGCAACTCCTTCCCTCTCTTCTCCGAATTCCCACTTTTTCCAAATTCCCAAATAAAATACACTGGGGCAAAAATTGGGTCGCGTCCCCTTTGGGGCGCTAACTTCACCAGGGTGCTACTTTTAGCACCCCAAAAAAGTTAGCACCTCCGCGCCCAAAATTGAATAGTAGTGCCCCAAGAAGGCGGTACTGCAGGCCTTCCTCCCCTTATTAAAGGGGAGGGGACTTGTGCAGCTAGGCCACCAGGGATCGGGGTGTCAGCAAAAGAGGAGTGCCGGGCTGCCCGATTGCAGCCAGCACCCTGCGGCGGGACGGCAGAGGGAGCAGGTGCTTTCAGGCGGCCAACAAAAAAAAAATTGCCGCCCGGCACCTCCCCTTTAAATATCGCCGCCCCGGCTGCACGTACGCCCCCCTGACCCTGTCGGACATAGTGTCCGGTGGTACGTCAGGGGGCGTGACCGAAGTTTGCGACCGGGGAGCTGCGCACGGCCGCCGCTAACCTCCCGCTGAATTTTGCGAGAGGCATTAACGGCGCTGCACCCGGGCGCTAGTTGCTTTGCACCCCAACTCTGTGCAGACCACTTATTACTCATCATTATGTATTATTCTTAATTCAGAGACTGGGTTCAAAATATTTGTTTGGCTGTGTAACCCTTATTAGGTAACATATGACCCTGTCCAGTTCCATGAATGAATTGCTCGTTTCCTATTTTGATCATATGCGCTTTCTGTAGGTTTCTGATGCATGTTTAGCAGTAAGTTACATTTCCTGTTGTCTGAACATGTCTTGACTTTGCTGCTAAATTTTTACTGAGTTCGTATATTTATCTACATTATGGATTAAAACAGCAGGATCTGCCCATCTACCATTTACTTCGAAATTGAACTAATAACAATAATAATGAAATAATAATGAAACATGCCAACATATCTGCACCACTTTGGATTTTTTTTAATTTGCTGACAGAATTTTAATATTTCAAAATTTTGCCCACCTGTTCGCCCACAGTTAGTTGACGTTGTGGCCCTAATTAAAACTGTAATTGTTCCTAGCAGTTAGGTGATTACCATTTATCACCTAAGTGTATTTGTCAAACCATTGGGACGGACATTTCACATTAGGGTGTCTAGTGTTTGAAATCCTAATCACTGTATTACATTTTCCTACAGGACTTTTAGCTAATTGCTTCATTACAGTCAAAACAACAGTGTGTTTTGGCATTAGCCCAAACATGATTCAGGGGTGCATCTGTGTTAGACTGAGTGCTTTTTACTGCCTGGTGTGGATTTGCCGTTATTGCTAAATAAGATTCGGCTGCCAATTTTTTTTTAACAATTCTGAATAAGTGTTAACATTACGGTTTGTGATTAAAGAGGGACAATGCCTCATTTGAGCAACAATTAGCATCATTAGTCACTTGCACTTTTACAAATTTACTAGGAAGTAGCTGCACTGCAAGAATGCAACTTGTGGTTACTTTCCATTTTGATTTTTGTTTTATTTATCCTTCGTTTTATTTATTTTCCTGTAAATTCCGAGGAGAGTTTCCTTTTACTGTTAGAGGTAGAAATTAATGCATAAAATTATCCTTCCAAAGACCTTTTCAGCACCCAACTATTACTAGTCAATACATTGTAGCTTTACTCAGAATATGATACAGCTAAGGATTGTTCTCTGTTTCTGGATTTGCTGTTCTGTCTATTTTATACAGTTAACTATCCACAATTGAATTGGAAAGTATTTCATTGAAGCTACAAAAGTGTCAGCATTTGATGGGTTAATTGAATACCCGGCATTCAAATAGCAGAATATAATGTACAATAAAATTTTCAACCCCTCCCCCAACCCTATTTGCAAGTTGCCATTCAAAGTGATTTGGATAGATTGTGATTTGATTGTTAATCCACAGGTTTTGATAACCTTGTACAGTTTTGACATTACTTATAATAAAATGGTCCAGTAAACTGGGGTATGCCAGCTTCCACAGTTTTAGAAGCACTTACAGAGTTGGTAAAGTGATAGCCTGCGATGTGTGTAGTAATGTAATGTACTGTGTAGCTGTACCACTGCCAAACAGAAAGATGCTCCAGTTAATACAGTGAGCTCTGCTTAGAGATGGATACCTGACCTGATGCATGATCATTTTTATTAAGTGAAATTGAAATCGAAAAGCTAACATCATTTTCTACCCACATGCAGTTTCGTTGCTGCTTATATCCCTGTTCGCGGTAAATTGCTTTGAGTTACATATACTTTTATTCAGATTGTGCATTTAAATCATGTTTATATTCTTAATTAAACAAATCCCCCACAACCCCCCACCCCCATAATGCAGTAAGTGATTTTCGAACTGACTTTGTCCCAAAATACACTGAGGTAAAGAGTTGAATCTTATTTTTACAAATTATTTCCATCAAGGTTAAACTACCCATAAAGTTTGCAGTGCAGTGCAGATTTTAATGTAAATTTACACCATGTGAATATTCCTGTTAAATATTTTTTTTTATAAGAATTGAGGCATTTATCTAAGAGCATGTGATAGAACAGAAAAGGAAAATCTACTGAATATCAAACCAGCTTCAGTTGTGTACATTTAAAACTATATTTTACCATCAAATACATGGCTCGGAAAGCATGGTGTTAGCATCAACAGCAAATCCTTTTATTTCTACTTAGACACTAAATGATTTGTTCTGTATTGCAGTCTGATGTTATCATGGTAACAGTTTTAATAATGGGAGCACTTGGTACGTAGTGTAAGCAACAGCATGAAATGATAGTGAAGAATTGATGCTGTAGCTAATTTACAAAAAAGCCTTTTAGTATTTAAGTATATAATTTAAAAGAAAAAGGCTCCTCAGCACCTGGTGAAAATTCCTGTTAAATATCTACCATTGTTTGAAAATTGTTTAAAATTTGTATGTCATGGAGCAAAATCGTAGTTTATTTTTGCAGAATCTTCATTATTTTAGAATTGATTAGCATGTGAATGCACCCCTTTTTAAGAAAAGGGGACTAACAGAGTGGAACAAAAAGACAGCATGTAGATCTGGTGGGATTGCTTCTTATTAAACTGACACGAGTGGAATGCAATGCTTAACAACACACTGCTCTGTATTAATTTTAACCCTAACAGCCTTTTGTGCAAATTGTTCAAGGTATTAGAATAATGATAGCTTTCAGCCTGACTAGCACCCTGCAGCCGCAAATGAATGTTTATTATTTTTATATTTTTTGCCATACACCACCTTAATCCGACAGACGCTGCAAGAAATGTGAAATTCCTAATTACACAAAGGTAATATGTTATTCTTAAAAGAAGACAGAAGGTCTTTTCATACACAATGTCCACAGAGACTTGTTGAAAATGCAGGACTGTATATATCTGTGGAGTCTTGGAGCAATATAATTAACTTGAATCCCAGCAGCTAGATTTTAAAGGCAAGCCTCATTATATCAGAGGTGTTTTCTTTTTTAAAAAAAAACTATTTTTATTGCCATTTACAAAGGAGTCTCATCAGAAAAAGTTCAAAATCCTAAAGTTTATCTACTTTTTATTGACACGGTACAATTTTACATTTACTTTCATAGCTCAGCTCATAAATAGAGGCTCTTGGTCAGTCCCACTGTAATTTGCTTTTTTGTCAACAGAGAAAGCCTTTGATTCCCCTGAATTACCTCGGAATTTGGTAAGAACTTTTAAAAGAGGAAAAATTGCTGGAGTCGCCTCAGCTGGCACCAATAGAGTTCCAAATAAATAAATACTTTTTGTATCTCAGAATCTCCGTTTTTAAAAAAAATGACAAAAATGTTTGAACTGAAAAGCTTCTTTCTTAATTTTATTATGAAGGAATCATTGGGAGTTTTTTTTTTAATAACTACTAGTGTGTTAAAATTTAACAGGAATCAGATAACAAAATACAGCCTGTTCATAAATAATCATCACAAAAACCCACTCTTTATAGACCTAAAACTATCTGGGTAAAGTAAACAGGAATTTAATACACCTTTGCCTTTCGAAGTCAGCAATTTAATGGATTCCTGAGTCACTTTTTTTGTATTGCATCGAAAAATGCCCTTTGGAAAAGGAAATGTTCTGAAATTGCGCCTCGAAATTGCAAAGATGGAAGTGAGTTGAAATAATCTTTTCATTTTTACTGCGTAGAAGAAAAATGGAGGTAAAAATGTGGTAGCTGTAAATAATTGTTCTGAATAATCCATTCCACATATATCAGAGCTTTGATCTTGTTTGTTTTCCTAAGAA
Organism: Somniosus microcephalus; assembly: GCF_052327205.1. Lineage (NCBI taxonomy): Eukaryota > Metazoa > Chordata > Chondrichthyes > Squaliformes > Somniosidae > Somniosus > Somniosus microcephalus. The sequence goes on along the minus strand of NC_141001.1, from coordinate 62,148,046 downwards.
GCGTTTCAGCAGATATTCATAATTTATTACTTTTTTCCTTGTCTGTCAAAATAAGTGAAAGCCAAATGAATGTATAAGCAGTGTCACAGCATCTGTTCCTCTTTAATGTCCAGAACATAGGGTGAAATTACTTTACATAACTACAAACAGGATTATGTGATGAAGCTGACCTTTTTGTTAAATCATTTTTGAAAATGCAATGAAATTTGCCTTGATCGTAATTATCAGGTTTTAGTCAGTACTTTCACCCAAATATTAAGTCCTATGAATAAATAGCTATAGTGACTTTATTATCAGTTTAATAAAAACAACAATTTCTAATCTTATCATCCTCCTTCAAAAAGTACATTTTAAAATCCAAATACATAAAATGCAAAGAGTAGATTAGTGTATATAGAATTATTGTTGATCTCTGGCTCAGTAGATCAATATATTTGGTTTAGAACGTTAGAGACTGTACGGTAGTCTAATAGAATATTCCAAGACTAAGTCAATGAGGCAGAGCAACAAAATTGATTCAGGTGATTGTTCCCCATGGAAAAAGGTTCAAATGTCAGAGGGCACAAGTTTAAAATTTAGGAACTAGTGTAGTCAGGAGATCATTTTTACACAAAAGGGTAAGATGGGTTCAAGAGGCAATTAGATGAATTTCTGGAGAGAGAAGAGATTTGAGGATTTTGTGAGAAGGTGTCATAGATGGTACTGACCTATCAAAACAGGGCAGGCTTGTTGGGCCTAAGTCTTTTCCTGTTCCTAAAATGCTTTTGTTCTCATTGTGACAATTCAACAATCAGAAAGTTTATACTCTTAAGGATCTGAATGAATTCTCCAGTAAGCTCTGAAATTATTAGATCAAAAAAGAAACTGGCCCAGAAAATTGGGTCTCCACGGGTGAGTACGCGCTGGGTACTCACCTGTAGGCCCAACGAAAGTGCCGGTTTTGTGCATGCACTGCGCATGCGCGGGAAACCAGAATTTCCGTTCCCTTAAAGGAAGGGGTTCAGAGGTCGAACGCATACGCCGGAGAGGCAGCATGTGCACCTGGAACTTGCGGTTTTTTTCCAGGTTTCTCCGGGAGGATAAGTCTCCAGCAGTTACACTTTTAAAAAGCAGGCGCAAGGCCTGCTTTTAACAAGGTAAGTGGTGAATTAATTAAATTAAAACATTTTTTCCACAGGTTTATTATTTTAAAATACTTTAAAGAAAGATAAGTTTATTTTTAGCCCCATTAGAAATGTAATTAATTTTTTCAAAAATGTAAATTATTGTTTAAAAGTTATTTTATGTAATTTATAGTTATTTTTAAAATGTGATGTTTTTTTAAAAATGTATTTGAAGTTTTAGTTATGTTTTGGGGCTTATAGTATTTATAGTTTTGACAGCTCTTCCTGTCAATTTTATCAATGGGCATTTCCCTGCTACTATTGGCTCTCCATGGCCCACGTGAACACAGGGCATGCTTCGAACTAACTGCGCCCCTGGGATACACGAGCACTGCACGCCAGCAGTTGGAGGAGGCCCAGGATCGGAATCCCACGCGGGCCCACAGCACAACGGTCGGCGCGCTAGCTAAGTGCAGGTCGGAGGCTTGCACCCGCGGGAAGCCTCCGACCCGAATTTCTGGGCTAGTTAGAGCAATCCTCACCCACTTTTTAAAAGGTCAATTTGGGGTTATCAAATTTTCATTACATTAAAAAAGCGCAAAAAGCTTTTTAAAATAAATCATATATATAGAGCCTCTTGATCGACACCCTGTTCACCAGCTTAAACATTCACTCTCTCCACCGCCGGCGTACCGTGGCTGCAGTATGTACTATCTCCAGGATGCACTGCTGCACTTCCCAAACCCACGACCTCCACCATCTAGAAGGACAAGGGCAGTAGGGGCATAGGTACACCATCACCTCCCAGTTCCCCTCCAAGTCATTCACCATCCTGACTTGGGCATATATCACTGTTCCTTCATCATTGCTAGGTCAAAATCCTGGATCTCCCTACCTAACAGCATTGTTAGCGTACCATTATTATATGGGCTGCGGCAGTTCTGGAAGTAACCCGCCACTATCTTCTCAAGGGTAACTAGGGATGGGCAATAAATGCCTGCCTTTTCAGCGACACCGATATCCCGAGAATGAATTTTTCTAAAGTGTAAGAAAGAGGGAAATTGGTGAAATTAGTGGTTAATGGTTAATGCAGAAGTTTACAAAGATAGGTGGGCAGTGATAGTCACAGCTGTGGGTAAGCCAGCTGAAAAATTGCCTGCTTCTGCCCTGCCTGCAGCTGAAACCCTCACCTATGCCTTTGTCACCTCAAAATTTGACAATTCCAATAATCTCTTGGCTGGCCTCCCATTCTTCATAAACTTCAGCTTATCTAAAACTCTGCTACCCTTATCCTATCCCACACCAAGTCCCGCTCACCCATCATTCCTGTCCTCACTAGCCTATATTGGCTCAAGGACCCCAATGTGTCCAATTGAAAATTGTCATCCTTATGTTTAAATTCCTTCATGGTCTTGCCCTTCCCCAAGCCTCCTGCAGCCCTATAGCCCCACCCCCAAACTCTGTGGGGGGAAAATTTGGTTGCTTTGCACCTCCCGTTAGCGCCCTGGACCAGATATTGAGTGGCGCCCCCTGCCTTTCCGCCTGCCGCTAGCAACGACAGTTTGAGGGGAGTGTTTTGCAGTCGGGAAGGGACTGGGGGAGCGCTATTTAAAGGCAACCGCTTCCTGCCTTTTTTTGTCGGTGACATTTTTGCACCACACATTCTGAGAGAGAGAGAGAGACTTCTGGAGAGATTCAACGCTGTGTGAAGGTGTTTTGGGTACTGAGCAGCACTTTGCAGGTTCATTTTGATTTGACCTTCCTTGTATCGATTTAGAAGAGACTGTGGGGGCTGCACTCTGAGATCTTTCCCTGGGCCTCTCCATTGTTCTTTCCAGCAGATTTGATGTACAGGTCTGTCCAGGCCGAGATTCAAGGCTGCAATGAGCAGGGTGTGGATGGAGAGCAAGATCGACCCTCCCCTATAAAAACTGGCCGTCGCCAGAGTGCCTGTGTTCCATTGCTGACTGATATCACATGAGCTTCACCAGCGCTCTGAGGTAGCGACTCGCTCCTCGGCGTTAGCGCCTTAAGAGAGGTGTATAGTGCCTGACTTAGTGCTCCAATCACCTCCAGGGGTGATAGAAGCCAAGTTTGCAGTTGGAGGCGATAATTAGCGCCAGGCACTAAACTTTGCACACGGCCGATAATTGCGCCCCAAATGGGGCGATACCGAATTTCTCCCCCAGTGTTCTTCCGACTCTCGCCTCTTGTGCATCCCTCCTCCTTTCACCCCACCATTGGCAGTCATGCCTTCAACCACCTAGGCTGCATGCTCAGAAATTTCCTCTCTAAAACCCTCCACCTCTCCACCTCCCTCTCCTCCTTTAAGACCCTCTTTAAGACCCACCACTTTGGCCAAGGCTTTGATGACCCCCTCCTAATATCTCTTTCTTGGCTTGACATTCATTTTTGTCTGGTCACACCTCTTTTAAAAAGCCTTGGGACATTTTTCTACATTAAAGTTACTATATAAATGCAAGTTGTTGTTGTCACCCCTTAACTTCATCTACAATACAGAATGGGGAGATTAAGTAGGAATTTCATCTAAATTAGGTAAATTAAGTAATTTGATAAGTTAGGTGATGCTTTGGATATTTTAAGGAAGGTCTAGGTATAGAAGATCATATTGTTGTCAGTAGAACTGAAGATTTATAATGCAATACTTCTTTCCATATTACACAATATTATAAGGCGAGGTAGAGAAGGCTTGATGTATTTTAGCAGCAATTCCTCCAAAGAAATTCAACAATAAGAGATCAGGTTGTTGTGAAAAGGATGTAGAACCACTGATGAAATAATACGGTTAGGTCATTTTAATGCATCGCCTAAAATAGGTCAAAGAAGCTCTATTCATGGGCAGAAAAGGAAAATGACGAGGGAGAAGAAATGGTTATTAGATTAAAGTTGCCATATTGAGCAAGGGACCTTCCTGTTTATGGCGCAAAGGCGGGTAAAAGGATTTGAGATACAGATCAGCCATAATCTAATAGAAAGAAAGACAGACTTGCATTTATATAGCGCCTTTCACGACCAGCGGACGTCTCAAAGTGCTTTACAGCCAATGAAGTACTTTTGTAGTGGAATCACTGTTGTAATGTGGGAATCGCGGCAGCCAATTTGCATACACCAGGTCCCACAAACAGCAATGTGATAATGACCAGATAATCTGTTTTTACTATGTTGGTTGAGGGATAAATATTGGCCAGGACACCGGGGATAACTCCCCTGCTCTTCCTCGAAATAGTGCCATGGGATCTTTTATGTCCACCTGAGAGAGCAGACATGGCCTTGGTTTAACATCTCATCCGAAAGATGACTCCTCCGACAGTGCAGCACTCCCTCAGCACTGCACTGGAGTGTCAGCCTAGCTTTATGTGCTCAAGTCCCTGGAGTGGGACTTGAGCACACAACCTTCTGACTGTCAGTATAATGGCGGAAGAGGCTCGAGGGGCTGAATGTTCTGTGTTCCTGTGAAAATGCTGTGCACCGTTGACACCAAGGCCTACATAAAATCAGCACAATTCTCTGTTGGTAAGAGGCGATTAAATCAACTGTTTTAACCTCAGTTACTATTTTGATGTTGTTTTCTATGTTAAAATTGTGCATTATATATAATTGGGCTACATTCCATTCCCAAGTGCAGGGACTATTGGTAGGAAAATTTACACGTGCAAGTTGACAATTTTGCTGGGTCCAAGAAATGATTATGACATTCAATGGACACTTCAGAATTGCATGTGGGAGAAGTGGACTCAACAATAGTATAGTGCCTTTTCTATGCCTATTTTATTTAAAAGAAATAATGATCAGACTTCCTGTGCTCTTATTCGGACAGGGATAAGGGCCTCTTTTTCTTGTATCAGCTTAATTACCTTTCTCGAGAAAAAGATAAAAGGCCTTGGTGCATAGAATGTAAATCTCATTCACAATGATGTAAGAGTTAGTGGGAGGGAATAGGATAGAAAGACCATTAATTTGAATTTCCAGTAAATTTGCTTGCTTACCAGTGTCCATGCTGAAGCTTTATTTGAACTTCTCTAGATTTAACTTACCAAAAACAGGTACTTAAAGTTTAACCAGAGGAAATACAGCTTTAAAATAAAATAAAATGGTTTTGAGGGTGATACAGAGTTGGTTGTTGGCGCTTGAAAGACTTTCGATAGACTGTAAAAGATCAGCTGTAATAGAAAGCGTAGAAAGAATCAACAAAGGACACGAGGAGATGAAGACATGACACATGCTGGTGTCACTCAGAAATCAAAGGTTTGCTTTGTCTTTAGTCTTTACCAAAACTGGAAAGTGAACTTCGTCCCCACTACATTGGCAATTGGAATTCTCCAGCTCTTGGCTGCACAAATCAAGAGGAACAATGCCACAGCAGGTGTGCAAACCTGATTTGATGTTTTGTGTCATGCGCATACTCTGTTTTTAAGAAAAACAATGAGTATTTGTATGCAGCGTGAAGGAGGAAATGAGAAGATTTGCTTTTACCTTTTGTGCACCTGCAAAGTAATAATTAGATAAAATGGGTGTAAAAAAAATCCTTTTTAAATTGAGGAAACCCAGTTGAAGGGCCAAAGCCCAAAAAGTGCGACACCACCAGTTTTGAAAGGATGAGGAGCGAAGATGAGGTCAATTGAGAAGTAGTAGTTAAGTGATGCCTGTTTTAATATTTTGTACCTTGTAGGAGGAAGTGAAAATTGAGCAAATTACTGGCAAAGAATAAGTCAGATTAGGAGGTACTGCCACCAGTCTTGATTTCAACACGGTAATAATGCAAGGAGAAGGAATGCAGGTCTGCATATTTGGAGTTAGGTATCAAAAACACATTGCATTGTGTGCCATGATCTTCGATCTCATAATTAAAAATAACAATTTATAAAATATGGCTTCATGTTTTTGAAGTTTCATTCTGTATTAAGAATGTTCATTTCTGCTGATATGCAGATTTGCTGTTGGCACTTCCAAATCTTTACACAAGGTGGCACCATTCAATCAGTTACTATAGTGCGATCCGCTGCCTTCTTGTTTAGGAGGGAATAGCTGGGCAATGTGGAATAAGTGGACATATTTTTACAACCATAGCTTCTTAAATACACTTTGTTGTGAGGAAACAAGATATTTGAGGCTTTCGCTGATTCTTGAACGTGTGAGTTCCTGTTTATGTTTGTGTTATTATGGAGTTACTTGATTTCAGAAGGACTGTACTGCCCAGTCCTCCAGAAATAAAACATTCATAACTGGAAATCTATTTGTTGATTTTGGCTCTGTAAATGTTGACTTAAAATAATGTATGTAAATGTAAATGGCATACAGTATTTTTTTTATAGTCTGATGATTCTCCATGATTCCAAAGCTTTTCTCAGTACTGCTAAGAGCGATTGATTTGGTGTATTTTGGTTTCTTTCATTGGCAATATTGTCAACAACAATGAGGCATTTATATCACGCCTTTAATGAAGGAAAACATCCCAAGGGACCTCATGGAGCGTAATCAGACAAAAATTTGACATAAAGCCAAAAAAGGAGATATATGGGGAGGTGACTAAAAGCTTGCTCAAAGAGGTTGGTTTTAAGGAGGGTCTTAAAGGAGAAGGGAGAGGTAGAGAGTTTTAAAGAAAGAATTCCAGAGCTTAGGCTAGACGACTGAAGGCACAACTGCCGATAGTGGGGCGAAGGGAACGGAAGATGTGTAAGAGGCCAGAGTTAGAGGAATGCAGAGTTCCCGGAGTATTGTCAGGCTGGAGGAGGTTACAGAGATAGGGAGGAGCAATGCTATGGTGGGATTTGAGCATGAGGTTAAAAATTTCAAATCTGAGGCACTGGGGGACTGGGGGCCAATGTAGGTCAGCGAGTGTAGGGGTGATGGGTGAGTGGGACTTGATGTGGTATAGCATAAGGGTAGCAGAGTTTTGGATCAGCTCAAGTTTATGGAGGGTGGAATATGGGAAGCCGATGAGAAGAGCGTTGGGATAGTTGAACCGTCTTCTTAACCCTCTCTCCCCTGCCTCCTCCACCCTCACCTCCAACAACAAGTTTGAGGATCTCATGATCTTCTTTGTCACTAAGATTGAGACCATCCGTTCAGTTGCCTCTGCTGCTTCCCTCCCATCCCCTAATGTTCCTCACTGCCCTAGCCGTGAACTTACATCTTTATCTAGTTTTCTATATCCCCTTATGCCCTCTCCAAGCTCATCTTGTCCATGTGACCCACCTCCTGCTCCCTCGACCCTATTCCCACCAATTGCTGACCACCCAACTTCCCTTCCTGGTCCCAATGTTAGCTGATATAGTTAATGGTTCCCTCTCCTCAGGTACTGCCTCCTCCTCTTTAAATCTGCTGTCATCACCCTCTTCTCAAAAAACCCACCCTCTGTCCTTGCAAACTACCGCCCCATCTCCAACCTCCCTTTCCTCTCCAAAGTTCTTGAATGTGTTGTTGCATCCCAAATCCATGGCCATCTTTCCCACAATTCCATATTTGAATCCCTCCAATCAGGTTTCTGCCCCATCACCATACCGCAACGGCCCTTATCAAAGTCACAAATGACATCCTATGTGACTGTGACCATGGTATCCCTCCCCATCCTTCTCGACCTGCCTGCAGCCTTTAACATGGTTGACTACGCCACCCTCTTCCAACATCTCTCCTCCTTCATCCAGCTGGGTAGGACTGCCCTCACCTGGTTCCATTGTTATCTATCCAGTCATAGCCAGAGAATCCCCTGCAATGCTCCTGCACTGTTACCTCTGGAGTCCCCCAAGGATCTATCCTTGGCTCCCTCCTATTTTGCATCTATGTGCTGTCCCTTGGCAGCATCATCCAAAAACACAATGTCAGGTTCCACGCGTATGTTGACGACTCCCAGCTCTACCTCACCACCACCTCTCTTGACCTCTCCACTGTCTCTGATTTGTCACACTGCTTGTCCGACATCCAATACTGGATGAGCAGAAGTTTACACCAACTAAATATTGGGAAAATTGAAGCCATCGTCTTTGGCCCCCACAACGAACTCTGTTACCTAGACACCAATTCCATCCCTCTCCCTGGTTACTGTCTGAGGCTGAACTAGACCGTTCGCAACCTTGGTGTCGTATTTGCCCCGAGATGAGCTTCCGACCACATATCGTTTCCATCAACAAGACTGCCTACTTCTACCTCCGTAACATCGCCCGACTCCGCCCCTGCCTCAGTTCATCTGCTGCTGAAACCCTTCATACCTTTGTTACCTCTAAACTTGACTATTCCAATGCTCTCTGGCCAGCCTCCCATCTTACATCCTACATAAACTCGAGCTCATGCGAAACTCTGCTGCCCAAATCGTAACTCGCACCAAGTCCTGTTCACCCTTGTGCTCCCTGACCTTCATTGGCCCCCGGTCCGGCAATGCCTCAATTTTAAAATTCTCATCCTTGTGTTCAAGTCCCTCCATGGCCTTGCCTCCTCCTATCTCTGTAATCTCCTCCAGCCCTCCAACCCTCTGAGATATCTGTGCTCCTCCACTTCTAGCCTCTTGTGCATCCACGATTTTAATCATTCAACAATTGGCGGCTGTGCCTTCAGCTGCCAAGGCCCTAAGTTCTGGAACTCCCTACATAAACCTCTCTACCTCACTTAAGATGCTCCTTAAAACCTCTTTGACCAAGCTTTTGGTCACCTTATGTGGCCAGTGTCAAATTTTGTTTGATAATGCTCCTGTGAAGCGCCGTGTGAAATTTTACTACCGTAAAGACGTTATATAAATGAAAGTTTTTGTTGTTGTTGAGGTTGGAGGTAACAAAGGCATGGATGAGAGTTTCAGCAGCAGATGGGTTGAGGCAGGGACAGCGATCGTTTTCCTATGTGTCTCTCTCGACATCTATATCTGAAGGAAATGGAAAATATTGGACCATAAGTACCTGATACGTTCATGTTGAAACCGCAAAGAAGGCATGAAAGCTGCTGAAAAAATGACTTGGGGATTTTGTGAGGATTTCAGATGTCTTTTGCAGGACCTGTTTTGCTTTGTTTTAAGTTTTGGAAACTTTTTCTAAAATCTAAAAAGCAATAGGACATGAAATTGTGCAGTGGGAGAGTTGCCTATGAAGAATGGCTTGTGTGTTTGTATGAAATTCCTTCCTTTCCTATTTCAACTGAGGCAATAAACAATTTAGTTTTGGTTAAAATAGCAGACAAAGAAATTTCATATGAATGCATTAAACATTCATACATGAGTATCCCACATCATAATTTCAAGGCCACAAGTTTTATTGCCTGTGTGGAAAGTTAAGGAAAAATTCTTTCAATAAACTGTCATCATAAACCAATGAGAATTTTACTAAAAGAATTCTTATTTAACTTTACACACAGAGGAAAATATACTCCATAGTCTAGAATACTTCAGAATAAAATGTACACATAGTATGACAAATATGCATAAGATTAAAGTCTAGTTTTGTTTGTGTTAGAAGTGACATAGGAATAATAGCGCAAACCTAAACAGATTAAGTGTGGCGATCTGTCCAGTATGACATTCATAGTTATTAATGCAATGTAGTGAAGCGTTAACTATCTTAAAAGAGATTCCTAATACCCTTCTACTAGTCACATGATCAATAAGTGCATTTCCTTATGTTACAGTGCTCATGTTTAGACTTTGCTGATGTCATTAGACAAATGCTACCAGACATCTCAGCCTTGAACTCATTTGTTTCAGTTACTCAGTGGCTAATGAGTACCTGAAATATTAGTCAAAAAAATAAAATAAAAATATTTACTGGGGGGGGGGGATCTATAAATAAATAGAACTAAATGTAGAACACTTACTCTTCCTGTAAATTCAGATAAACTTTTATAAATCAGTCTCTGGCATTTTCTGATGTCATTTGAACTTTGAGATTGCGCAAACAACATGTTGTAACACCCTTGTGCCAATCATTGTGTATCCATATAATAAGCTTTACATTTGCTGACTTCTAAAATTGCAAGCTGAGTATACAAGTGTTACAGTATCCCCGAGTATGGTGTCATTTTTGTATCGTTATGCTTTTTTCTATCACTTTAAATGAACATGCATGCAAGTGCAAGCTGAAGTTGTTCAAAGGATATTTTGACTGCTTGGTATTTAGCAGCAGAGTGCAGTGCATTTAACCTTGTTAGTTAATGATAAAAGCAGTTGTTAATGTTCTATTGTAACCTAATCTTCCAGAGAGAGTCACTGGACCTCTAAATGTCCTGGGTCACATGGAACCATTTTTCATTATCTATGCAACTTTTAAGGAGCTATCTTTAATTTATAGCCTCAGCTGAACTTGTAAACAGTGCATGAAAAACACAGGGCAGTAAATCAGCCAGCTTGAATAAAGCAGCGCTTTTACTGCTTAATGCTTTGTCGCCTAGATTTGGATAAACTTTGTAAAAAAAAGACATAGGCTTACAGTAAACTTGTCACAAGTACAACTTTAAAAAAAAATCTTGCATTTTCTTCCTTCTGCGCCTGAAGGCATTGACTCTTGCTTGGGAATGGTTCCACAGGCACTGATAGGCTCTTCGATCATTTGCCCAGAGGTCAATCTACACGTGTAAGCTAATGAATATTGGCAAACTATTCAACTGTGGAATGTGTCACAGCTGATCCTGTCCTAACTTGATACTCACATACTCATACTTTTCAGCTAAAGTCCCTAGAAAATGATCAGCAGCAGAAAACTGGGCTATTTTTTCCTCGCCTGTTTACTACCCTTTGCCATGGCTGCTGAGGACAATTCTTCTACCCTCACCCCTGCCTTGGCTGAGATCAGATAACTCAATACAGACCAAGGATTAAACTTGGGACCTTTCTGGTTTGTATGGCTCAGTACCACACTGTGGGAGGCTCTGGGAGGAGGTGAGGTATTTACTCCCCACTATACCTTCAAGGTGCCCCTTAAGGAGCTTCAGTAGTTCAGATTGTTTGAGACTGATATCCATGCATTGGCTCCCCGCATATATGTTGTCAAAACTGCCTCACATATGCTGAGCAGAATTGTGGACCTGTGTAAAAAAAAATATGATAAGGAAGCTAGCTTCAGCAACGTTAAATGTCTGATGATCCATACTGCAAAAGTGTTGTGTAAAACACCTTTAAATCTCAGTGATCCCTACTCTATTTTACATCTCCATAGTTACTTTATCTACATTATTTTATTGTGATAGAATATGGTGGTATTCTCCTTATGTGGGACTTTAGTAGTGCAGATCTGATTTCATGCTTTACTGTTCGAGTATTGTAAATGATTTATTGAAAAAGCCTAACGGCACCATTCTGTGCTTAATAAAATCGTTCTATTTTAGGACACAGTCTGCCACTTTGGAACTTAGTCTGACTAACTTTAAAAGGAGTCACAATTGAATCAGTGCTGCATTCTCCCTCTGGACTCCACACATTAGATATGTGTGTTTATTTGTCATTTCTATTTAACTGCTTAGACTTATGAGTGAAACTGTTTTAAACTTTCTAAATTAGAGTTGTCCTGATCATTTCAATATACAGTAGTGATATCATAAAGCTGCAATAAATGTTCATTTGTTTCTTATTGTGAGTACCGCAGACACATTGGCAATAAAGCAATGTTAAGTAACATTAGAAGGCCTTACAGAAGCATTTTTGTTAACTTGGACGAAAAGAGGCAGAATTTATTGAAGCATCAATCAGTCTCCCCTCTATTTCTGAAGGCACTGACTCTGCTGGCGTACAGTATCACATGTCTGGACACCAGCTGATAGTTACCCAAGTAGCCCTTCTTCTTGCATGAGCCTAGACGGGATGTTTCGGCAGGATATTCGATCGAGATTGGTGGGGGTGGGTGGCACATCACAACAGAGCCTGATTCCAACCTCAATCAAGATTCACACACATGCAGTTTTCAACAGGGTCGCTGGCTATTTCTCTTCCTTTCTAGCCCATGAATGCTGAGGCTAATTGTATCAGCCCTATCACCGCCCCAGGTGATTCAGAAATAGGAGCTTGACGTGCAAATATAAGACATTTTTCAGGTCATGTACAATTTATACAGAAATATTGTTTTAATTGATTTATTGCCCACTCTCATATTCTGCATTCAAACATTACCAACTCTCAGTCTATTGGGTGTTTACGAATGAGAAAGGGGTTTGTGCAGAGAATCAAAACAGCACAGGTTGACATTTAAACATTCCTAATTGCAGTCCGTGTGTGTACATGATTTATACATTTTCAGAATTTATATTGCTTAAGTTGGTGAAAAAACAGTAACAACTTTTCAAGGGCAATGTAATGGCTGCTCATTTGATTTGTTGCTGAATCATTATTCATCACTACTCCTCTGCTTTCCTACTCTCCTACCGCCATTCCAGGCTTGAATGTCAGACGTGGCTCAGTTGGTAGCATTCTTGCCTCTGAATCAGAAGGTTGTGGATTCAAGTCCCATTCCAAAGACTTGAGCACAAAATCTAGGCTGACAGCCCAGGACAGTACTGAGGGGATGCTGTACTGTCAGAGGTGCAGTCTTTCAGATGAGACATTAAATCGAGGCCCAATGTGCCCTCTCAGGTGGATGTAAAAGATCCCATGGAACTATTTCAATAGAAGAACAGTGGAGTTCTTCCCAGTGTCCTGTCCAATATTTATCCATGAACCAACACCACTAAAACTGATTATCTGGTCATTATCACATTGCTGTTTGTGGAGCTTTGCGTTGCGTAAATTGGTTGCTGCGTTCCCTACATTACAACAGTGACTACGCTTCACTGGAAGTAAAGCACTTTGGGACATCCTGTGGTCATGAAAAGCATTATATAAATGCAAATTCTTTCTTGAAACTCCTTGAATAAGGCATGCACTAAGTACATAGACAACAAAGGAGAGGATGACAAAAGGGAATACGAAAAGGTTAGGAAAGAAGTTAAAAAAAATTAGGAAAGAGAAACTATGAAACTAAATTATCAAGGAATATAAAAAGAAATAGTAAAGTATTCTACAGACACACAAATAACAAAAGAAAAATCAGGATAGTGATAGGGCCACTAAAAGATACACACGATAAGCTCACGGGTATTGACGGCAAAATGGCAGAAATATTAAATAATTACTTTGCCTCAGTATTTACCAGGGAGACTACCTTGTTGGACATGACATTAGAAGAAGAGATCAAAAATGATATAGACATTTAAGATAGAAAGGGGGGAGATAATTGATAACCTAATCAAACTTACAGAGGATAAAACCCCTGGATGAATTACATCCACGCATGTTAAAAGAAGTTAGGGAAGAGATCGCAGAGGCACTATTACATATATATAAAAATTCATTAGAAAAGGGAATAGTGCCAGAGAATTGGCAGACAGCTAATGTGATTCCTATATACAAGAAGGGAGATAGAACAAGTCCAGGGAACTATAGACCAATTAGCTTAATGTCAGTGGTAGGAAAGTTAATGGAATCTTTACTCAAAGATGCAATAGAAAAACATCTAGAAACTATAATAAAGAGTACTCAACATGGATTCCAAAAGGGAAAGTCATGCTTGTCCAAATTTATTGAAATATTTGAAGAAGTAATAGAAAGCGTACATAAGAATAATGCAGTAGACGTAATGGCCCAAAATTTGCGATTGGGGGCTTCCCGCAGATGCCTTCGACCTGTAAAAAATCTACGAATTTACCTGCTGGCCCGGGTGGTTCGCAAGCACCCCTAATAACAGAAGGGCCCAACTAATAAAAGAAGGGAATCCCCATTCATACTTTTGGGAGTTCCCGAACTCCCATAAGATGGTTGTGGTGATTGAAGGTCAATCATCACAGCCCCAGGACCTCGCTGCAGGAGTTCCTCAGGGCAGTGTCCTAGGCCCAACCATCTTCAACTGCTTCATCAATGACCTTCCTTCCAACATAAGGTCAGAAATGGGGATGTTCGCTGATGACTGCACAGTGTTCAGCACCATTCACAACTCCTCAGATAATGAAGCAGTCCATGCCTGCATGCAACAAGACCTAGACGACGTTTAGGCTTGGGCTGATAAGTGGCAGGTAACATTCGCGCCACAGAAGTGCCAGGCAATGACTATCTCTAACAAGCAAGAGTCTAACCACCGCCCCTTGACATTCAATGGTATTGCCAACAATGCCCACATCCCATAAATGAATAAAAAACAAAGTATGAATGGGGATCACTTAAAAAAGACATGAATACATGAAATACATTTTTTTTAATTACATATTTAAAATTAATTAAAATGCCATTTAATTAAATATTTTAAACAAAAATTTAATATTTTGAAAAAATAATTTATACATTTTAACGGGGCTAAAAATAAACGTACCCTATTGGACAGGGTTTTTAATGTATAAATGAGTGATAACATTTTATTTTTCTATTTGTTAAAACTCTTATGGTGTTATCAGGCTTAAGAATTTCATGGGCATTCAGTGGGCAGAAGTTGGGCAAATAGCGCAACTCTTCACCTGCAGAGGCCCATCTCCTGGGGATGCGGAGGATCTGTCAAGAAGATTCTTGACAGATCTCAAGTTCCGGGTTTTAGCACATGCCTAAACCTGGAACTTGTGCGGCCCTTACGGGCGCGTAAAGACCTCGTACGCACCCATAGGGGTTGCAAAATACGGCCCAATATATTTGAATTTCCTAAAAGCCTTCGATAAGGTACCGCATAGTAGACTCATGACTAAAGTCAGAACATATGAAGTCAGTGGACAAGTAGTAGAATGGATAGCAAGCTGACTACAAAACAGAAAACAGAGAGCAGGAGTTAAAGGTAGAAAGGTAGTTACTCAGATTGGCAAATGGTGGGAAGTGGTGTTCCAAAAGGATTGGTGCTGGGACCACTGTTGTTCCCCATTTACATTAATGATTTGGATTCGGGAATCGGAAGTACAATTTCAAAATTTGCGGATGGCACCAAATTGGGGGGTGTAGTTAATACAGAGATGGACTATGATAAAATATAGGAAGACATTCATAAACTTGCAGAATGGGTGTGTAACCTTGGTTAGACCACACGGAGTACTGTGAACAATTCAGAGGCACTGGGGAAGGTGCAAAAAGGATTTACTAGAATGATACCAGAACTGAGCAGTTATACCTATTGAGAAAGATTGAACAGGCTGAGACTCTGTTCTGTAGAAAAGGGAAGCCTGAGGGGTGAATGGATAGAGGTCTTTAAGATTATGAAGGGGTTTGATAGGGTAGATGTAGAGAGGGTGTTACCACTTGCGGGCGAGACCAGAACCAGGGGTCATAAATATAAGATAGTCACTAATAAATCCAATAGGGAATTCAGGAGAAACCTCCTTACCCGGAGGATGGTTAGAATGTGGAACATGCTACCAGAAGGAGTAGTTGAGGCAAATAGCATAGATGCATTTAAGGAGAAGCTAGATAAGCACCTGAGGGAGAAAGGAATAGAAGGATATGTTGATGGGGTTAGATGAAGAAGGGTGGGAGGAGGCTCATGTGCAGCATAAATACCTGTTGGGCTGAATGGCCTGTTTCTGTGTTGTGCTGTAAATACTTTATAACTTTGTAATATTCTCACAGTTACCCTTTGTGCCTGTCTCGGCATTCTCTAAAGAGACCCCAGAAGCTCTGAGCAAAATTTTTTTTTTTTGACTAAGTTTTAAAGTGAATAGTTACCAGATGGGCCGGATGGCCTCCTCCTGTGCCGTAAACTTCCAAGATTCTATGAAAACAATATTATCCAAAATTACAACAACAACAACAACTTGCACTTACATAGTGCCTTTAATGTAGTAAAACATCCCAAGGCACGTCACCAGATCATTATCAAACAACATTTGACACCGAGCCACATAAGGAGATAGTAGGATAGATGGCCATATGCTTGGTCAAAGAGGTGGGCTTTAAGCAGCATCTTAAAGGAGGAGAACAAGGTAGAGAGGCAGTGAGGTTTAGGGAGGGAATTCCAGAGCTTGGGGGCTAGTAGCGATTAAAATAGGGGATGCGCAAGAGGCCAGAATTGGAGGAGCGCCAAGATGTTAAATTGTGACAGCCATGTGATAATGACCAGATAATCTGTTTTAGTGGTGTTGGTTGAGGGATAATTATTGACCAGGACACCGGGGAGAACTCCTTTTCCTTAAAATAGTGCCAAGGGATCTTTTATGTCCACCTGAGAGGGCAGATGAGGCCTCGATTTAACTACTTGTACACTTGTCAGTCAGTCTTCATTCAGTATAGTCCATATGCTTTAAAGAGTAAGAAGTAACATGTTCCACAGTGTTAAAATGTTACCATATTTCAGGCAAACGTATAATAATGTGCAATGACCCAGTGATAGCAGGAGGACAGCTGCCATTCACTGTGCATGGATGTCTTCTGTCTGTTGTTAGGAAGGAATGACTTAGAGTAGGAGACCATGCAATTTTTTTTGATTTCAACACTGAGGATGAGCAAATGATTGAACAAACAACCAAAACAGATAAAACTGGAAATAAACAGCAGGTCAATCTACATTGATAAAGCGAAAAGATATGCCTTGTCTCTCTATAGATGCTGTCTGACCTACTTTGTATTTCTCGCTTTTCCCTGTTTTTGGTGATGTTTTAGGCAGCTCCCTTGTCGGAGGAGTATATAGAACAAATTGTTTGGAGCTTAGAAAGAACTAGAGAGCAAACTTTAGAGTAATGTTGATCTCAGTATTGATAAAATAGAGACAAATGAGGGAATAAGAGAGCTTGGAGATTGGAGGTGAAAGAAGGTGCACCTAATTGTCCTATTTTGTTATTTAAAGACAACGTTTTCTATAGGTTTGCAAATGGAGATGAGAAGGTACATTTCTACTATGCGGCACTTAGATACATACAAAGAGATGTTTAGATTGTTAGATATACGATAAGAGTGGTGTTTGCTTTTGCCCTTTTATAACAAATATTAAGGGCTTATAATATATATGGAATCACAGGTCTTTCAGCTCAGTGACTTACTGACAGCAAACTGAAATCCTGCATTTATTTAATAATTACATATCAGCTTATACTACATAAACTACATTTTTTGACAAAGAACAGTGCTCACCACATTTCTGTGGAAACTCATGTTGCTTGAATATTAATGACCAGGCTAGGAAGGGAGGAGGTTAGTTAGACTTAAATGTTGTTACTTCAAAAATCATAGCCACTATATGTCTTTTGTACTAAGCAGTTAGATTCATTTATGTAACAGCCTCAGGAGTTAAACATACAAGATGTAGCTTACATGGAGCCCAGCTCTAAAAGAAATCAATACTTAATTCATGGAAAATTCATAGTTACAAATCAACGCTGAAGGTGCACTCACGGTATGAGCTTAATGGACATCTTTCTCTACAGAGTTATAGGAATGACACAGACTAACAGACTAACCGAAGTTCTATTTTCTGTTGCCTTTGCACGCAGTTGCTTAGAAAAGGCTGTTCATATTCACCTGTAAAAGCAATCTTTAGAAATAGTTGGCAGCGAGTCCACAGTATCACATATCGTGTGAAGCCAGCTTTGAATTATTTCAGAAAGTCTGTCCCACTGATTGGCAGTCATTCCTTGAAGTGTAATATCACATGTATTGTCACTTATGGTATAAACACTTGCTTGATGAATATATATCAACATGTGTTTCTCGAGTCTTTTTTTTGCTGAAAACATTTTAACTCTATTTATAAAGCTGCCATTCTTGAGGGTTTCTCTATTCCTATGCCAATCTCCCATAATCCCATAGCGACTATTGCATTAGAGAAAGTAAATTGCAAGCCTTTTAATTAAAAAAAAGCCAACAGAGCACTGGGCAATCATCGAAGGAGCTTTCCAGTGTCAAATTACCTTTCTCCAGTTTAAAAAAAATATAAGCAGGAGGCCTGTCACATTATGTCGACATGCGACTTCAGGCACACAGTAAGAGGGCCCATCAAAGGATTATGGGAATGCACGCTGCAGCTTGCTCTTTGTTAGAATCATTTTCCTCATGACCCTTTCATTTGCCTACTGCCACTTCAGCTTAAGAGTGACAACTCTGCACAACACTCCACAATTTTCTTTGACACCACATGCCTTCCTGCGCCAGACTAGCGGAACGGCAAACAAAACCTGGGAGAATAAAACTGACATTCGATGTTAATGATTATCAGTCGAAACAAAACACTTGTTTACACGTTGGAGTCATTAGAGGTTCCAATGATACTTCGGCTGGGATTCCTGCCAAATGTTTCGGAGGGTTGTGCTAGGAGCTTCACTACTTTTTTTTTAACGTTGCCTATCAACAACTTTATATACATATAATAATGCAGTATTAATTAACTCAGCATACAGGGCAGTGATGAATTCATGATACTAAATACAGAGCCGAAACTCAGTGTTAGCAATTTTTAAAAATGTTTTCCTTAGCTGATGCAGCTCACAGTGGTATTACAGGTGCCTCATGTAAATTTACACTGACAATGCAACCAACATACCAAAAAGCATTTCATTATTTTCTCGTAATTATAAGCTCTCATGGGTCTCTCTGACGTTTACTCTAAGCTTTGTATTAGAAGGTGCTACTTCATCAGCAATCAGCAGTTTGCACTCGAAAAATTGTCGGTCCGTTTAAACGTGATATCAACTCCTCTTGCCTCTGCTGCTGACAGGATTTTGGATAAGTTAACGACAGCTGAGCTCGATTTTTTTGTTAATCTTCCACATAGGTTCTTTCTTGTATCTTTGCTGTTGTGAAGTGTGTGTGCTTTTTAATTCCCATTATTTTATACCCCTCTCTGTATTTTATTCTGGTTTGAAATCACAAATTCTAGCCTTGAAATGAGGGGAATTTATGTTGTACTACAAGAGGTCTGTTTGATTTTGTGTTGGTGTCTGACTTGTTAATGATGGGAGTAATGTTTTCCATCTCCCGACTTGTATGTTCATAAAATCTTGAACCTGAAGATTGCTGGCGGATCCTTTCTCTCCAACTTGCATGCTGACCGAGTTTGTTTGAAACAAACATTAACATCTGTAGTAACATAATTCTGTAATATTCATTCTAAATTACTAAAATAACCATTAATTGTCAACTCTATTTTCTGCCTTCCGTTCTTTCTTGGTCTCGTACTTAATTATTTTTTTCTAATATATTTTGTAGTGCATATATTAATCTATATTTTCTATTTTTAAATCTAAAATAATTTACTTTTCGTGTTTCTTCTGACTCTCAATAACACCCATTGTGGGGTTGGAGTTACATTGAAAGATTTGCCACTTGATTGGCTAAGAACAGGTACAGGAACTGATTTACAGCCAATCAAATAGCAGAGATCCCAAGATTGAGCCGGTTATGTCACGGATGGAGAAGGTTAATCTTGAAGTGTTTTTGTGTTTTTCTCCATCAAAGCTCTAAGTATATTGGTGCGAATATTGACCCAGATAAGCACACCCTGATGAGCAAACTGATAATTAATTTCAAATGATTTATAAATGCACAACCAGCGTATGCAGCATCATCACCAAAGATTAAGTTTAACCTGCCCCTCTCAATAGCTGACACAGAAACATAATCCTCCGTAAAGTGTGCTAAACTACGTGCTGCTGTGCTGTGGAGAAACCCAACTGGTAATGCTGCCTGTTTCAGCAGCAAGGGGGATGCCATTGCTCTGCTTCCTGCAGTGCCTAACTTTACACAAAGTATTACAGCATAAGCAGGGCCACTGTTTTACAGCAACTGAATAATTCACATTCTGTTTTTATTATGTGGACTGACTGGATTTTTACTCGTGTTTTGAGGATGGCGTTCTGCGATTCAGTCCGGTTATCGAGGTTCCCGTTAAGCTGCGGGACCGCGTCCCCAACCTGGAGGTCCCGACCAGCCAGCTCACCGGCCTTTAAATGGAAAAACTGCGCGTGCGCGGAAATTTCAATGGGTCGCGCAGCCCGTTAAAGGGGCCGCGTACCCCCCAAAAATTACAGGGAACATTGCCAGTTATCATTAGGGCTACAGTTTTACAGTAAGCAAACTTACATTTTTTATTACATAGTCGATTTTGACTGGCATTTTAGAGATAGCATTCAGTTATTCCATTGATTTTTGATTCTTTTTCTCTGTGAAAACTGCAAGTCATTGGTCTTGCAATAAGTAAAACTGATCTTTTTCTATTTCTTGATGTGCAAATTATCTGCAGAAAGTTAAAGTGCACTAAAAACACGAGCTGAGCAACAGTATTGCCATTCGACAACAACATCTTGCTGTTATATAGCACCTTTAACATAGTAAAAGCACTTCACAGGAGAGTTATCAGAAGACATCTGTTGTGTCTCCTTGTGTTCTTTTACTATAAATAATACAGACACTTTTAGCTCATTTTAGTTACTGCTTTTACGAGCTGTATTTCTGCTTTGTTTCTGTGCTGCCGCATGGTGCGGAGTGATACAAGATGTCCGACGCTGCACTGTGCACTGCCCGTGCACAGTGTGCCACATAGCAATATAACTACACCATACCAAAGTAGTTCCATACCAAAGTAGTTCCATTTAACGATGTGATACTATAACAATGTAACATCCCTCTTTCTCAAAAAACTGAAACATGAAATTTAACAATTTAAATTAACAAATATATCTAAACTATTATTATCAACTACAAAGAATCGTGAGTTTTTTTTTATTCGCGCTATCGCTCAGGTGGTTGGATGTTGTCCTTCCATCTTGTGGATTTGGTGGTGACCATTCCTCTCAGGGTGTTTTGGTGTGTTCCGCTCTCATTGTTGTTGTTGCTGTTGCCTTTGGAGTTGGAGTGTGCATGCTCGTGGTTGTTTGATTTGTAGCGCTTGTTTCTGGTGTTGTACTGCTTGTGGTAGCTGGTGTTGTCAATGTTGCTGGTGTTGTCTGCTGCTTATCCAGTTCAGGTGAAGGTCTGATGTGGAGTCTGTTCCATCTGTATTGGTTACCAGGTTCAGTCTCTATGAAGTAGGATCTTGGAGTATTAGCTTTTCCAATGACCTTGGCTGGATTCCAGGTTTTCAACACCGGGTCTTGCACATGCACTGATTGTCCATTCAGCAATTCTGGTAGCGTCTTTGCATATTTATTGTAATGTTTGCTTCCTACGATTTGTGCTTCTGCCAGCTTTTGTCTGAAGTCCTCCTGGTCCTGGGGAGGATGTATTTTTGCTGGTAGTGTAGTCTTAAACTTCCTCCCATTCAGCAAATCTGCAGGTGATTTCATGTATGCTTTCAGTGGTGTTGATCTGAGTGATAGGAGGGCAAGTCTTATGTTCATTAATAAATAGACATTCTTATTATGAACACAGCTAGCTTTTGCTAGACACTTTTATTGAGCACATGTGGACTAGGTACAGTATCTGTAGAGGCATCCATCTTGACTGCTGCCTTCTGGGTAGCCTAGTGCCTCATGGGTAATGTAGTCTTAATATACATACAGCTGGGTAGTGTAGCCTTATACATACAGCTATATACAGCTCTACACAGCTCTACGGCTCCACCTAGTGTACACTATAGAATGACATGTTATTGATCATTACATCCCCTTTCTTTGAGGTTTAACAAAATCAATCAACTTTCAAGAAAACAATAAAGATAATATCAGTAACACTTTTGTTAGTGCTCTATAAACATAAACATTTTCAAAACAGTCAACACATTTTCAAAGCTTTACATTGTACTCAAAGATTAAGTCTATCAGGCTTTTTACTTCACGTGTGGATCTTCTCAACACGGGTAAGTCTGATGTGTCTTCATGAGATTGTTCTGGTGGTGAATGACAAGATGCAGTTGCGGCATTGTCATCGATCTGCTCTTGTATAGATCGAGGTCTCCTTGCGATCTTTGCTTGGAGAGGGTTTCAGTGTTTCCTTCACTCTTCATGCCATAACTCTCAGTGTAGTCAATGCACTCTCGAAAAACTGCTGGCAGCTGGATCCCATCATACAGCATAGTCCTCTCAGCAGCCTCGGCTAATGGAACACCAAAGATTGGCCTGAGGGAAGAAGGAGTATCCACCGGAACTGCTTCCTGCTCTGGTGCAGGCTTCTTCTTTTTCTTTTTCTCTTTCCACTGCTTAACAACATCTGCTGCGGTTATATCTTTGGACTTTTTCTCCTTGTGTTTTTCCTCTTTGTGCTTTTCTTCCTTTGGCTTCTCTTTGACCTTAAAGTCTTTTTCTTTCTTCTTGGAGAAACTAGGCTTTTTGAAGACATGGATACCCTTTGGCCTTTTCATCCTTGATGGGCTCTCTGCTTCATCACCTGAGTCATCTGGTCTGCTTATGGCACAGTTTATATGGTAGACTCTCTTGACCAGTTCTAAGTCTTCACAAGCTTTGTCACCTAGTATCAAATCAAGTCTTTCAGCCACAACAGAAAACATGAGATGATGCACTTTGTCTTTGACTGTCACTTTAAGTCTGCATACACCTAAGCTATCTATTTTCTGTCCATTATAGCTCTTCAGTAGTACTGACTTTTTCTGTATTTTGGGCTTTTCTTTCATATTTTTTATGTCACTCATACTGATTAAGTTTGCTTTTGCCCCAGTGTCCAGTTTCAATGTAATTAATGCTCCATTTATCTGCAGTAGGATCATCCATTTGTCCACTTTTACTGCATTGATTTTATGTTCAGCATTGTCCATTTCTGAGGGCTGCACATTTTCTGTATCTTTTTTGATATCGTCACATGACACCATTCCTACAAAAAATGTCTCACTTAAATCAGTGTCCTCAATCACATTAACTGGTTGCCCTTTCATTGTTTTTACTTTTGAAAAGCATTGTTTGGCAAAGTGATTCTTTCCATTACACTTTGTGCACATTTTTCCAAATGCTGGGCATTGTCTTAACTGGTGTTTGTAACCACAGCATTTACAATTTAAAATTTCATCCTCCGATTGCTTTTCATTTCTGTTCTGCCCACATTTCTTCCCCTTGTAGGACACAGCACCGACAGCAGCATTATCACTCATTACAATCGCATCATTATTGATTTCACTGAAAGTCTTCGCGTGCTTTCGAGCTAGCTCACTGGCTTGGCATATTTTCACTGCATTTTCCAAATTTAGTTCGGTTTCTCTCAACAGACGTTCCCTGACTTTTTTATCATGAATACCAAACACAATCTGGTCACGAATCATGGATGATTTCAGCTCAGAGAAATTACATGTCTGTGCTTTCAGTTTCAGATCAGTTATAAAGCTATCAAAAGTCTCATTTTGCTGCTGTGTCCTTGAACAGAACATGTATCTTTCATAGGTCTCATTCTTTTTGGGAGAGCAATGTACATCAAATTTTTTTAGCACATCTTCTAATTTTTCTCTGTTCTCCTCTGGATTAAATACAAATGTATTAAATACCTCTATCGCCTGTGGGCCTGCAACCGTAAGCAGCAACGCTATCTTCCTTGCATCTGGCTTCGTACCGAATCCGATGGCTGCAATGTAGAGTTCGAATTGTTGTTTAAGAGTCTGCCAATTGTAGTCGATGTTTCCTGTGAGTTTCAAACGCTCTGGTGGCTTCAAATTCTCCATGTCGCTTTTCACAATTTTCAGCAGATCTTCACCATCCTGGTACCATCTTATGTTCATTAATAAATAGACATTCTTATTATGAACACAGCTAGCTTTTGCTAGACACTTTTATTGAGCACATGTGGACTAGGTACAGTATCTGTAGAGGCATCCATCTTGACTGCTGCCTTCTGGGTAGCCTAGTGCCTCATGGGTAATGTAGTCTTAATATACATACAGCTGGGTAGTGTAGTCTTATACATACAGCTATATACAGCTCTACACAGCTCTACGGCTCCACCTAGTGTCCACTATAGAATGACATGTTATTGATCATTACAGGCAAGGTCTTGGTCTTCCCCCATCTCACTACTTTTGATGAGAGTTCTCTTGACAGTCTGGATCTGTCTTTCGATGAACCCGTGTCCCCTTGGGAAATGTGGGGATGAGGTTACTATTTTGAACCCATACTTTTCTGCCAGAGCTCTGAATTCACTCGATGTGAACTGGGTTCCATTGTCACAGATTACCTTTTCCGGGATTCCTTGTTCAGCAAACAAGCTTTTTGCAACCCTGGTGGTAGTTGTGGCTCTCAAGTCTTTCATCCTTCTCACAAAAGGAAACTTGGAATAGTAATCTGCCACTATGAGATACCATTCTTGATTGCACATGAAGAGATCTGCCCCAACAGTGTGCCATGGTCTTGACGGTATTTCACTAGGTATCATCTCCTCTTTCTGTTGTGCATTTCTGTATTTCTGGCATATACCACATGCAGAGACCATCTGTTCGATATTTTTGTACATGCCTATCCAGTATACAGCTGATCTGGCTCTCAGCTTGCATTTCTCCATTCCCATGTGGCCTTCATGTATGAGATGGAGAAGTTGTGTCTGCATCGTCTTTGGCACGATGATCCTCGATCCAGCAAGGAGAATACCGTCTTCTACTGCAATATCGTCTTTAATTGTCCAGTATTGATGAATTGTCGCCTGTACCTGCTGGATTCTCTCCGGCCACCCCTGTATTACTTGTTGTGTGAGTAGTTGCAACTCCTCATCTTTGCTAGTCTCATCTCTGATTTGACTGAGCTTTGTAGGGGTAACATTCACTAGGTGGTGGATTTTCACTGTTAGGCCCTCCAACTCGTGTTTCTCATATGGTGACAATCGAGACAACGCATCTGCTAGCACCATTTCCTTTCCTGGCTTATATTTAAGCGTGAAGTCATAGCTTTGCAGTCTTGCAGGCGCTTTGCACAGATTCTTCTTATAGATCTGTTCTAGTGGACGATGGTCACTCTCTATTGTAAATCGCCTGCCATATAGGTATGTATGGAATTTCTCGCATCCATACACTACTGCTAATAGTTCTCTTTCTATGTTGGCGTATCTCGTCTCGGCTGACGTCAAGGTCTTTGATGCGAAAGCTATCAGCTTTCCTTCCTGCACCAGAGCTGCCCCTAGTCCTCTGGTAGAAGCGTCAACTTGCAGAGTGACTGGTTTTCTTCTGTCATAATATGACAGACTTGTTTCTTTGCACAACAGTTCTTTAAGTTGTTTGAAATTCCTTTCATGTGATTCAGACCACTGGTATTCGGCATCTTCTTTCAATAGCTCTCTGAGATTTGTTGTATGTTCCAACATGTGTGGGATGAAAGAACTCATGTATTGGACCAAGCCGAGGTAACTCCTCAGCTCTTTCTTGTCTTTGGGTGGCTTCATTTCAGCAATCGCCGCAATCTTCTCTGGATTTGGCTTGACTCCCTCTGGTGTATAAATCATACCGAAGAATTGGCATTCCTTGACTTTAACTGTGCACTTATCTGCATTTAACTTGATGCCAGCCTTCCTGGTACTCTCCATGGCCTCATGTAGGTGCATGTCATGGTCTCTTTCATCTGCTCCATAGATCTGAATATCATCAGCTATTCCTATAGCTCCTTCACAGCCTCTGTATGTCTCGTCTATTTTCTGTTGAAAGATATCTTGACTGACCTTTAGCCCGAATGGTAGCCGCAGGAATTTGTAATGCCCAAATGGTGTGTTGAATGTTGTCAGTGTTGTTGATTCCTCATCCAACTTCACGTTCCAATATCCATTTCTGGCATCTAGCTTTGAGAAAACCTTGGCTCCTGCCAGTGATGGCGTAATCTCCTCTAGCGTTGAGGTGGGATAGTGGTCCCTCTTTATCGCCTGGTTTAGATCTTTGGGGTCCAAACATATTCTGAGATGCCCGTTTGGCTTTTCTCGAACCACAATTGAGTTTACCCAGTCTGTGGGTTCAGTGACCTTTACGATCACTCCCTTTTCTTCCATCTCCTTTAGCTCCCTTTCAAACTTTGTCTTCAGCTCGATGGGTACTTTTCATGGAGCATGGATAATGGGCTTTACCTCTGGATCGATGGTGATGTGGTATTGGAAATCTCCGAAACATCCCACTGTGTCATCGAAACATTCCGGATACATGTCTATCAAGTCTTTTTTACTCTTGATTTGTGGGCGGTTCTCCAGTGGGGTGTTGCTGTCTATCTTCAGTGGCGTTTCCATCAGCTCGTGATGCACTGAGATCAAACTCAACTTCTCGCAGCTGTTTAATCCCAGGATCGCTGGCCCCTCAGTGTCGGTGACATAGAACATGCAGTTGATGTTCTTTCTTTTATGTGTCCCTTTGATAAAGGTTATTCCGAGTTGTTTAATCTCACTCCCCCCGTATGCTGTCAGCGTGACATTACTTGCCTTTAAACAACCATTTTTCGGGTAGCCATCTTCTCTCAGGTTTTCGGGAAAAATTTGCTGGTACAGTCTCAATGGGAGAATGTTGCTCTGAGCCCCTGTGTCCAGCTTCAACTTTAAGTTGATGGTTGTGGGCCGACATTTGACCTTTTTCTTTAAATTTGGATGATGGTGTGCAATTCTCTCCTCGGAGTATTTTCCGCTCTGGACATCTCGTGAAGCTGTATCTTTATGGTTTCGATGTTTAGTGCATTGACGTGATCATCATCCTGCTCATCCATGGCATGGATATTGTGTTTCTTTCTCTGGCTGTCCGCCTTTGTTTTTGATGTATGTTCCTTCTTTCTTCGTTCTATACCTCTTTTCCCAGTGGTTTAGTTTGCCACATGCATTGCAGCTTGTTCCATATGCTGGACATTTCCTCTTGTCTGTGTAATCGTGCGGTCTTCCACAATTTCTGCACATGTTTCCCCCGTTGTCATGTGCATGTCTTTGTGTGTTGTACTTTTCTCTCACTGCATCCACTCTGTTGTTCGTCTCAGAAGCCATCCGCATGTCAGCCGTTTGAGAAATCAGCATTTTCATTTGCTGCTTCATGGCTTCATGAGCTCTCGCAGTATCTATAGCCTCTGTTATTCCGAGCTTTTCTTTTCCTATCAGGGCTTTTTGTACCTCTACATGCGCTGACCCCCATATTAGCTGGTCCACAAGCCTTTCCTCCATTTCCTTAAATTTACACTTGCTGGCTTCATTTCTCAGCCTTGTCAGGAAATTGTCAGCTGTTTCACCGGGTTTCTGTCTTAGACTCTGGAATTTGTATCTGTGTATACGGTGATTGGATTTAGGCTCTAGATGGTTGCTGAATTTATCAAAAATTGTCGCAGGGTTTTCCTTTTCCTCTTCAGTCAAACTCCAGCTATTATACAAATCTAGACCTTTTTCTCCTGTCCACAACAGAATGTAACTAACCTTTTCCTCGTTGGTAGTGCCCTTCAGGAAGCTTTTGAATGTAAGCTCACATTTCTGTTTGAACTTGTGGAATGCTTCTACTATATCGTCAGCTTCCCAGTTCATGAGGGGTTGCATTTGCACAGTCAGTGCAGTCATTTTAGTTTCCCGTATGATTCACTCTCAATCACCTCATAAAATCACTTTTCGTCTTATTCGTAGTTCGTATAGCACAATTTTGTACTCACTTATACCGCTGCCACCATGTTGTGTCTCCTTGTGTTCTTTTACTATAAATAATACAGACACTTTTAGCTCATTTTAGTTACTGCTTTTACTAGCTGTATTTCTGCTTTGTTTCTGTGCTGCCGCATGGTGCGGAGTGATACAAGATGTCCGACGCTGCACTGTACACTGCCCGTGTACAGTGTGCCACATAGCAATATAACTACACCATACCAAAGTAGTTCCATTTAATGATGTGATACTATAACAATGTTGTGATACTATAACAATGTAACAACATCTGACACTGAGACACGATATTAGAACAGATGATCAAAATCTTGGTCAAAAAGGTAGGTGTTAAATGAGGAGAGAGTGTTAGAGAGCTAGAGAGGTTTAGGGAAGGAACTCCAGAGTTTAGGGCCTAGACTGCTGAAGGCATGGCCACCAATGGAGGGGTGAAAGAAATTGGGGATGCACAACGTTCTACCCAGAATGCAGAATGGAGAAGCAATGATCAATCCCCGGTTAGAATAAATTTTTTAAATTAAAATCATGGAAGCAAGATTTCTAAAACATGGTTCAGAAGACTGCAGGTTTTTGATGAACATATTTAAGCCTACCAAGGTTTTAATAGGATTACGTTCACTTTTAATCATAGTTTTGCTTTAAACATTTGGTTCAAATAGAGATAGGCAGTAATAGTTCATACACAATTACATAATTCATTGCCTTGGGGAGGAGGAAGGAGCCATTGGTGCAATTTTTACATTCCCAGCACAAGAGAAAGAAATCAATATACTCTTGTACTGATTTTGGCTTTTGCTTAATCTTTCCTCCATTTTTTCCCTTATACTTGTTCTCCTGAAAAGGCAACTTATGTTGGGATGTGCTCCACTGGTATCTCACCCAAGTATACTTCTGGGTATTTAGTGCCATGAAGTTATTTTCTCCAGATTCCATTTGCCGATGTCCACACATGCACACTTGTGGCAGAATTGATTGGCCCAAAGTCAGAGAACTGAGACTAATTGTATCACCTCAATTGCTGTCCTAGCTGTGATCAGAAGGATAGAGCAGAGACATACAACTTGCTCCCAGGCCTCTTCCAAAGTGCTTCTGAGCTGGTCACTAAGAGGTATACAAAAGTGACTTGGGGTGACATACTTCCTTATTCTTGTGGCCTTATTCTTGTGTGCGTGAGCTTGTGTGTATGCATGGGGGAAGGGAGAATGGGATATGAATCTGAATTCTACAGAATCTATTGCCTGGCAAATTGGAACAACAATACGCTGTGCCTCGACTAACCTTTGTGTTTGTTATGAAAGGCTCTTTTTACAGTGTAACTATACATGTATTCTAGAAACAACAAATGCAAAGTGATGTGATGCAAATTGCCATCTTTATCATGCACAAATGTGTCTATATTACATGCACGCCTATGTACATTTCTGTTATTGTAACCACGTACACTGATGCTGAAATTTTATTGCACTAGATTACCAGCTTTGACATTTCCCATTGTCTACTGCAGTTAGGCAATAATTAAATATCAGGTGCATAAGCCAATCTTTAATTTGACGTGTGTGCTGGAGGCAATAAACACATGCAGCGCAATGTGGGAGTGTAATTGCTAAGGAATAAAATATCATACCAAGTGAGAGCAGATCTTTGTATAAGGCATTGTGTGATAGCTCATTTGATCATTATGCCCAGGCTAAAGAGGTTGGCTAATTAGTTTCCATTAAAACTCACCCTTTAATCAGGAGTTATTGTTGCATGCAGAATGCCTCAAACTCTGACTGAATGAACAATACTTTCATTCTTATCCTGCAAAGCTTCCCTGTTCATGGATTGTCAGTTTTAGCACAAAAAAAATTTCATAGACACCAGCTTACTTTTAAAGGATTTTGTCACAAAGGATGGTGTGACTCTTTATGTTTACTTTTAACAATGTAAAATGTCAGCAATGTCAATGTAAAGGAGCCACTGTTCCTCCTCTTTCCCCCCCAATTAAATGTTTGTGTTTGTAAAATTGTTTTAAAACTGCATGTTAGAGCCGATCAATTCAATAGGCTAGTGCATTTCCATTTTCTTGAAACATCCACATTTGATAATTAAGATTACTCCAATTTGGATGCAATAATTCCCTGGAGTGTGATTGATTGATTTTTGTTAGGCTAAGATATTAAGGATTACAGAACCAAGGTGGGTAAATGGAGTTAAAATACAGATCAGCCATGATCTAACTGAATGGCAGAACAGGCTCAAGGAGCTGAATGGCCAACTCCTGTTCCTATGTTCCTATGAATCCTGCAGTATGGATTTGCAGTGGGACAATTTGCCCATCGTGGACATGTGAGATGATGTTTTAGGAACAATGGAACAAAGAGTTTTAACACCTCCATTGCTCTTCTGATGCTCTTGGTGACAATAACAACGACTTGCATTTATATAGCATCTTTAGCATAGAAAAATGTCCCACGGTGTTTAACAATTGAGGGTCAGACTTGAGCAGGAGTAAGAAGGGAATGGGTAGGGGAGGTGGCCAAAGGGCTCTGTTGAGGAGATTAAGTTCTAAAGGAGGATTTTGATGGTGGGGAGAGATTTAGCAAAACACAGGGTTAAGGGAGGGAGTTCCAGTGTATGGGGGTAAGATGTTGAAGGCTTTGCTACAGATGGTAGAGCAAAGGTGGGGCAGACACACAGTAGGCTAACGTTGGAAGAGCAGAAACACTGGACATGAGAGAGTTGCAAAGGGGGGGCGGTGAAGCTGTGAAGGGATTCGAAGATGAGGATGAGAATTTTGAAGTAATTGGCCGGAATTTTCCCATTGCAGAGCGTGTGGGTTTGGGAGCGGGTCGGCAGTTAAAAGTGCTGAAATTGACAGTGCGTCGGGAACCCACCATCGCCCTGCCAACTTCCACATTTAACTGGGGCGCGTTTCGAAGCACTCCACGGACCCGCATCGGTAAAGGCCGGTGACCTCATTGAGGTAATTAACTGCTCGTTGAGAGACCCTTCACAGCCTTTCTAAGATGAGGTTTCATCTTTAATTGGTTGCGCACGGGATTCACAGACCTCAGGGCACTCATCTGTGATGGGAAGGCAGGAGCTCAGTGGCCATTGTTCTAGTTCATTAAGTGACAGCTGGAAAAAGCACATAAATACACATACCTTACACCTGCTTCCTTGCCTAAGGGAAAGGCTCTTGCTGACACCATTTTGTGCAAAGATTTTGCTTTCAGGAGTTTGCAGGTGATATCTGCAACCTCCGAAGCCACTCTCACTACATTGGAAGATTGTGCCATAGTGGCATTGTGCCATAGTAGCACGGTGGCATAGTGGTTAGTACTGTTGCCTCACAGCGCCAGGGACCCGGGTTCAAATCCGGCCTTGGGTGACTGTCTGTGTGGAGTTTGCACATTCTCCCTGTGTTTGCGTGGGTTTCCTCCGGGTGCTCCGGTTTCCTCCCACAGTCCAAAGATGTGTGGGTTAGGTTGATTGGCCATGATAAAAATTGACCCTTAGTGTTAGGGGGGATTAAATACATGGGGTTACGGGGTTACGGGGATAGGGTTTGGGTGGGATGGCTGTCGGTGTAGGGACCGGGTGCTAGGGTTTGGATGATCAGCCATGATCTCGTTGAATGGCGGAGCAGGCTCAAAGGGCCGAGTGGCCTACTCCTGCTCCTATCTTCTATGTTTCTATGTTTCTATCTCCACTTTACCTGGCATCTATCAGATCAGCATGAGTGCTGCTTATGCTGTTTCACCTTGGACCTCAGATTTGGACCAAGATGAGCCCTAACACCAGCAGTAGCAGCAATAACACCAGCAGCAACAACACCAGCAGCATTCTCCTCACTGACCTGATGCGCCACAGGAGAGAGGGGATCAGCACAGGGGTGCACCTTGCTGGAGGCGATGCCCCCAAGACAGGGTATACAGGCAGAGGATGAGCTTCCTGGACATGACTGCACAGCAGTGCTTCAGGAGGCTCAGGCTATCGCACCAGGTCATGGCAGGCATTTGTAACTTGCTGGAACAAGACCTGCTGCCCAGAGGACCTGGTGGACACGCCTTACCAGTGGCTGTCAAAGTCCCCACAACCCTCAACTTCATCGTCTCAGACTCCTTCCAGGGATCTGCAGCAGACATTTGCAGGATCTCTCAGTGGGCTGCCCACAAATGCATCACCCGGGTGACCAATGCCATGTTTCACAAGTCAGCCAATTGTGTCAACTTTGCCACTGATGAAGCCAGTGTTACTGAGCGGGCGCTCGGCTTTGCACCTCTGACTGGCAGGTGCAGCACATCATTGACTGCACACATATGGCCATCAAGGCACCCCCAGATCAACCAGAAGGTTTTGTGAACTGGAAGGGCTTCCACTTCCTCAATGCGCAACTCAACTGCAACCATAAAAAGATTATCACGCATGTGTCTGCCAGATTCCCAGGGAGCTGTCATGACTCTTTCGTTCTGCGCCAGTCCACCCTCCCTCAGCTCTTTGCACCTCCAAACAGACTTACCGGCTGGCTGCTTGGAGACAAGGTCTATCCACTGAAGACATGGCTGATGACACCCTTGACGAGGCCCAAGCAATGACGTTGAGGAGCGCAATAATGAAAGCCACAAGTCCACCAGATGTGTCAATAGAGCAAGCAATCGGCATGCTGAAGATGCGTTTCAGATGCCTTGACAGATCTGAAGGAGCTCTTCAGTACGCACCAGCCAGGGTCTCCAGAATCATCGTCATATGCTGCGCCCTGCACAACACAGCGCAGCAGCAGCGAGGATTGCAGCTGCAGGAGGAGCAAGGCCCAGAGCGCACAGCCTCTTCGGAGGAGGAGGAGGAACAGGTGGATCACTAGGAGGAGGAGGAGGAGGAAACTGGGGTGGAGATGGCACCAGCAGCGGTGCACATTGCTACCCGGGAGACCCGGGATGGCCTCATAATGGCCCGATTTACTTAAGTTGCAGCAGTGCACCCATCTGGCTCCCAGATGCTGTACTAACTTCCGCCCGCCCGCCCCCCCCGCGCTCCCCCAGCAACAACACAAGTAGTCCTAAAATGAGCAAACCATTCCTGTCAACCAAACAGCCATTGCTCGAAGTTAAGTAATGTCTCACCAGTCACTCCAAGTGACAAGGCCACTTCCCAGTTAACAGGCAAAAATGGACAAGATGGGAAAGTAGTGCAAAGAAATACATTTATGTGCAACATAAATAAAACTGAAACTTAACACTAACATTTTGGCAAACATCCATGTGCAAACCCTTGTACAATTGTGTCTTTTTTCTTTTCTGAATGCTTCTATGAGGTACAACCACTATGGGTCTGCAGAGGTAGTTGCAGGCTGCTCACTTCCCTGCTGTGACTCGTCAGACACTTTTGGCGGACGTCCTCTGGATTTTAGGACATGTGAGGGCCCCGCCAAAGACTGCAACACCTGCAACTGTGCAGGGGGCAGTCTCGCCAAGGCAGCATGTGGGGCTCTGACTTAGGGGGAGGCAATGAGGGAGAAATGGGAGCGCTTTGAACTGAGCCCCCACTTCCATGACCCCTCTCACCATCATCCCTCTCATGTGCCACACACACTTCCTTGCTAGCAAGGAGCTGGCGAACACCTTGCTGCACATCAGTGGGGCAATGAATGCTCAAATATATGTCGGTATCCCTCCCAGAGATGAGGTCAGTGTGAGTCTGCAATCTGTTGTTCACAGCAAGCATGTTCTCATTCCACTGGCACATTAGCTGCTCCATGCAGGTGGCCATCCTTTCCATGGAACAGCACATCGCCGCCATCGCCTGCGATATGGTGCTGCTCATGTTGGAGATGGACTCCTCCATTCTCTGTATAATCAGGCACATCATGGCAGGAAAAGCTGCCAGAGCCTCACGCATTTGTTGCTGCTCCTCCAAGATCAACCACTTTGTCGACGGCCCCTGAGGTTCAGCATCTGCGTGCAGCTGAGCAGAGCTTGAACTCTCCACTGTTGTGCCTGTCTCCACTATCTGCCCTTGCTCACTTGTGACGTGTGAGACTCCAGGTGACAACACTGCTCTGTCTTGCTGGACGCCCCGACGTGCATATATCTGCGCTGGTGCTGGGTGCTCATGGGTCTGGTAACAGTGCACCCTCAGAGAATGGAGCTTCCTCTGAGGAGTCATCTTCCTCCTCCGGCTGAACAGTGGGGGGGGGGGCGGGGCACTTGATGGACCTGTGGGAGAGTAACGGCATGAATTACACCTCTTATGATAAGAATGTGTAATGTTGCTAATGATGATATTTCACTGGCTGCTGACATCAGTCACCATGAGTGACTGTTGTATGCCATGTGGGATATTTAATTCTGTCACCAGGTTGCTGGGAGATCCCCCTCTTTCCGTCTCCCACTGCCAGCAGCTCTGTTACTCCACTTATTTCAAAAGCCTCCTCCTCTGCTAGCGTCAAATTTGTATATACTGGAGGGCCACCTCTGGTTCTCTCTCTTTCTCTCCTGTTCTGCACTCTCTATCTCCTGCAAGGAGGGAAAGAAGAGAACTTTTAGTGAGATTGATGGAATGTGTGTTAGGGATGTATGGGCAACATCTGTATAGGGTGACTATGAGGGAGTGGTATGACATTGTGAGCGTTGTGAGCAGCAGAGGCGAAGCGGAACTAACTGGGGACCGGAGCAGAGGCAGGAAATAAAGAGCACGGTTTGAGAGGGGCCCAAACTCACTGTGAGCGGCAGAGGAGGGGCGGAGCAAGAGAGAAAAAAAATCAAGGAGTGATGTCACAGGACAGCAGGTAGGTGATTGGTTGGTGAGTATTAGAGCGTTTTTTTTCTCTAAGCTAGTGCAGTGTTCTAAACTAAGAGCTGGGGAACAATAACTAATACTTTAAATTAATAAATTAACTAGATAAATTAATTAATTAATATAACTAAATAATCACTTGATTAAAAACTTTAACTAATTTAAATAGGCATAAAATAAAAAAGTCTAGCGATGGAAAGGCAGGCTATGTGTTGGGACTGTAGTATGTGGGAGTTTGTGGACAGCGAGACTGTCCTGGATTCCCACATCTGCAGGAAATGTCTCTACCTTCAGTCACTCCGGCTCAGAGTCATTGAGCTGGAGTGCAAGTTAGAAACACTCCGAAACATAAGAGAGGGGGAGGAATTTCTGGACAGTTGTATCCAGATTACAGTCACACTCCAGAGGAAAGCACAGGTTCAGGAAGGGGAGGGTGTGACTACTAGGGAGACGGGTAGCGGGGACTTAGGAGAGGTTGAGAAGGAAGTCCCGCAGACACTGGTCCTGTCCAACAGGTACAAAGTACTCACTACCTGTGAGGACAAGGAGAAAGACTGCAGGGAAGACAGCCACAATGCAGACCAAGGCACCGTGGCTCAAAAGGCTGTCCAAGGGGAGGAAGAGCAGAATAGAAATGTGGTAGTGATGGGGGACTCTATAATTAGGGGGATAGATAGCATCCTCTGCAGCCAAGAATGAGAATCCCGAAGGGTGTGTTGCCTACCTGGTGCCAGGGTAAGGGATATCTCGAGGCGGCTGGGGAGGAATTTGGAAAGGGAGGGGGTAAATTCAGTTGTTGTTGTCCATGTCTGAATAAACGAAATAGGTAGGAAGAGGGAGGAGGTCCTGCTGAAGGAGTATCCGGTGTTAGGAGCTAAATTAAAAAGCAGGACCTCAAGGTTAATACTCTCTGGATTATTGCCCGAGCCATGTGCAAATCGGCAGAGAAGCAGTCAGATCAGGAGAATTAACAAGTGGCTAATGGGCTGGTGTGGGACAGAGTGGTTTCTTTTCATGGGACACTGGCACCAGTACTGGGACAGGGAGGAGCTGTACCGATGGGACGGGCTCCACCTGAACTGGGATGGGACCCATATCCTAGCGGAAAGGGTAAATAGGGAGATGGTAAAGGCTTTAAACTAGTAAGATGGGGGGAGGGTTCTACAAGAAATGAAACCAGCCTAATTCTAAACAGAACAGGAAAGGAGAGCATAGGAAAGAATAAAGTAAGGGAGGATATTGATGACCAGGGAATAAATGGAGTTACAGAACAGGAGTGTAAGAAGATGGTTAAAAATAGTGAAAGGAACTGCCATTAAAAATGAGTTAAACTGTCTGTACAACAATGCTCACAGTGTCCGTAATAAAACAGGGGAGCTGGAGGCAATCATGCATTGCGAGGAACCAGACATAGTAGGGATTACTGAGACATGGCTACAGAAAAATCAGGACTGGGAATTAAACATTGCAGGGTATAACATATTTAGAAAAGATAGGGAGGGAAAAAGGGAAGGTTGAGCAGCTGTACTTATTAGGGATAACATAATGGCAGTAGAAAAAAGTGATGCAGCTATCAGCCAAACAGAAATAGAGTACATGTGGATAGAGATAAAGATAATAAAGGATTAATCACACTAATAGGGGTAGTCTACAGGCCACCTAATATTGGAAGGGAGGTGGAGGAAGAAATATGCAAACAAATTAGGGAAATTAGTAAAAAAAAACCACAGAATAATAATCATGGGGGATTTCAACTACCCTGATATTAATCGGACAGAAGTGGTAGGTAAAGAGGATAAGGGAATGGAGTTCCTACAATGTGTACAGGACTCCTTTCTAACCCAGTATGTAAAAAGCCCAACAAGGAGGATTCGCTATTAGATCTAGTAATGGGGAATGAACCAGAGCAGATAATAGAAGTAAAAGTAGGGGAACATCTAGGCAATAGTGACCATAATAAAATATGCTTTAAAATAATAATTGAGAAGGACATAATTATGATGAAAACCAGGGTAATAGATTGGAGAAAAGCTGATTTTGAGGGGCTGAGAATAGAACTTGGGAAAATAAAATGGACAACAATATTGGCAAACAACGATGTAGAACAGCAATAGGAAACTTATAAAACAGTGTTCAACAGAGTCCAGGAAAAATATATTCCGCTAAAAAATAAGAACAAGCTAAACACTAATGAGACACCACGGATAAATAAAGCATTAAGGGAAAAATTGAGGGATACATTAAGTACATGGACAGCAGGGGAGAGCATGATAAGGGAAAATACAAAGAGATTAGGAAAGAAGTAAAAAAAACAAGTAGGAAGGCAAAGAGGAGTTATGAAAGTAAATTATCAAGGAACATAAAACAAAATAGTAAAATATTTTACAGGCACATCAATAAAAAATGGAAGGCCAGAATGGGAATAGGGCCACTAGGGATGGACAGGATAATACCACAGGCAGTGATGGAGAGATGGCAGAAATATTAAATAATTACTTTGTCTCAGTATTTACCAGGGAGATAGAACAGGTGGACATTACATTGGATCATGAAATAACAACAGAAAATGCTGGAAAAACTCAGCAGGCCAGGCAACATCCATGGAGAGAGAAATAGAGTCAACGTTTCAGGTCGAAACCCTTCACCAGGACTGAAAAACACAGGAAATGAAACAGATTAAAAGGCCAGTTTGGGGGCTGGGAAACGGGGATGAAAGAACAAAAGAACATTGGATCATGAGATTAGTAATGAAATAACTGCATTTAAATTAAAAAGAGGAGATATATTAAATAAATTAATCAAACTCAAAGAGGAAAAAAACCCTGGTCCAGATGGATTACATCTGCACATTTTAAAAGAATCTAGGGAAGAAATAGCAGAGGCATTACTACACATATTTAATAATTCATTAGAGAAAGGTATAGTACCAGAGGACAGGTGGATATCTCATATAATAACTATATTTAAGAAGGGAGATAGAACATGTCCAGGGAACTATAGACCAGTCAGCTTAGCATTGGTGGTAGGAAAAATAATGGAATCCCTAACTAAAGGAGAAAATAGAACATCTAGAAGCCAAAAATATAATAATGAATAATCAGTATGGATTTCAAAAGGGAACCCACCTCATTGAATTTTTTGAAGAGGTAACAGAGAGAGTAGACAAGGGTAATGTAGTTGGTGTAATTTATCTAGATTTTCAAAAGGCCTTTGATAAGGTACCACATACCTGTAATAGACTAATGAATAAGTCAGAGAATGCGGAGTCAGGAGACAAGTGGCAGATTGGATAGCTAGCTGGCTTCAAGACAGATAGCAGAGAGTAGGGGTAAGGGGTAGTTATTCACAGTGACAGAAGGTAGGTAGTGGTGTTCCACAAGGATCAGTGCTGGGATCACTGCTGTTCACAATTTATTTTAATGATTTAGACTTTGGAATCAAAAACACAATTTCTATATTTATGGATGACACCAATTGGTGGGGTAGTTAATACTGAGGAGGACTGCAACAAATTACAGGAAGACATTAATAAACTTGCAGAATGGGCATATAATTGGCAAATAAAATTAAACACAGATAAATGTGAGGTATTATGTTTTGGTAGGAAGAATAGGGAGGTCACTTATTACTTGGTGGGTGTGAATCTGGGTGGGGTAGAGGAGCAAAGGGATCTTGGAGTATAAATACACAAATCACTAAAAGTAGCAACACAGGATAACAAGGCCATAGGAAAAGCAAACCAGACACTAGGGTTTATTTCGAAGGTTTATTTAAGTAGTGAAGTTATGCTAAACTTGTATCAAACCACATTTGGAGTACTGCGTACAATTCTGGTCGCCATATTATAGAAAGGATATAGAGGCACTGGAGAGGGTGCCGAGAAGATTTACAAGGATGATACCAGAAATGTGAGTGTATACCTATCAGGAAAAGATGAACAGGCTGGGTCTCTTTTCGCTTGAAAAAAGAAGGCTGAGGGGTGACCTAATAGAGGTCTTTAAAATTATGAAAGGTTTTGATAGAGTAGAAACAGAGAGAATGTTTCCACTTGTGGGGAAGAGCATAACTAGAGGATATCAATATAAGAGTCACCAAGAAATCAAATAGGGAATTCAGAAGAAACTTCTTCACCCAGAGAGTGGTGAGAATTTGGAACAGGGAGTGGTTGAAGCGAATAGATAGATACATTTAAGGGGAGGCTAGATAAGCATTGGAGGGAGATGGGAATAGAGGATTATACTGACAGAGTTAGATGAGGAAAGGCGGGAGGAGGCTCAAGTTGGTGTGAGGAGTGACATGCAGGAGTAGGCTTGGGAAGGCAGAGTGATGGGGTTGGTGTGGCACGCACATCAGGAAGTAGTTGAACGTGGCATTGTACTCACCTTTCCTGACCTCAGGAGATCATTAAATCTCTTCTGGCATTGAATCCAGAAGCGGCTGACAACACCCCTGCTTTTCACTTCTTGTGCGATCTCCAGCCATGCTCTCTCAGATTCTCTGGCTGCTCATTTCCTGCTGCTGCCAGGGAATAGGACCTCCCTGTGTGCTCTGACTCCCTGAACCAGGACTTCTAAGGAAGCATCTGAGAACCTAGGAGCAGCCTTCTGTCGCTGTGACTCCATCCTTGCTTGCACCCACACAAATCTCTTTGATATAAAGCAATAGCCACCTATCCCAACCACCTGTATGCCTCCTCCAACAACCTTCAACTGTGATGTGTGCAAGGCTCCTTTAAATATCTGAACTAAAAGCGGGTCATCGGTGACGTCATCAGACCTGCTCCATTTAATTTGCCAGGAAACCGGCATGACTGTTTCAATTGCTGGCAAACAGCCCAGCTCTGCACTATTAGGAAAGTAAGATGGCATCAGCAATGAAATATACAACCAGAAAGAGTTTATCTGGAATACAAAATAAAGGGCAATATGTACAAGTGCACTTGAATCCCAATTTGAGGGGCAGTCAATAAAAAGATTTTGCTGAGCATAACAAACCAGTTGGGAATAAGTTAAAGGATAACACCGGAATAAGAAATGAGAGAGAATTTTCAGATTAGTTTTGAGATTTATTCAGGTAAAACAGAAGCATATGGGACAGGGTTGAGGGCAAATCTGTGATTTCAGACATGAGGCCAATTTTCCTCTGCTTAACCCTCCTTGTGGACCTTGTTCTGGGCAGAGGAAATTGGAGGAGAGACCCGTTACACTAAGCCTTTAAGATGGCTATGCATTTCACAGAGGCTGGCAAGGAGTGAACTCCTTCAGGAGAGGAGAACTTTTTAAAATGAAAATAATACTTCCATATATATTGCACTAAAACATTTCAAAGTGCTTTACATAGCAGATTACACACATACAGGAACTATGTTGGTAAATTGATGCCAGATTACATAGAATTACATAGACTTTGCTGCAGAGAAACAGGTCAATCGCCCCTATGCCGGTGTTTATGCTCCATACAAGCCTCCTCCCACTATTTATTTCATCTAATCCTAGCAACATATCACAGAATCACAGAATCACAGAAACCCCACAGTGCAGATAGAGGCCATTTCGGCCCATCGAGCCTGCACCGACACATATCCCACCCGATCCCTGTAACCCCTACACCAACACATATCCCACCCTATCCCCGTAATCCCACGTATTTAATCCCCCTAACACTAAGGGTCAATTTATCATAGCCAATCAACCTAACCTGCACATCTTTGGACTGTGGGAGGAAACCGGAGCACCCGGAGGAAACCCACGCAAACACGGGGAGAATGTGCAAACTCCACACAGACAGTCACCCGAGGCCGGGTTCGAACCCGGGTCCCTGGCGCTGTGAGGCAACAGTGCTAACCACTATGCCCTTCTATTCCTTTCTTCCTCATGTATTTATCTAGCTTCCCCTCAAAAGTTAGATCCATGTTAGATAAATTGTCTATTGCAATTGCCTATCATACTTGACACTATTTGTATGACCTCAGATTACCAATGGAATGGCAACCATTAACATTCATCTAAACAGGATTGTAAATGGAGATCTCTTGTTTCTGTTTAAGAGAAAATTCAAATTGTTATTACAGCATGTCTCCTTGATTGGCTAAGTGCAGCGTGTAATGTGATACTGAGCCATGGGGACCATTGAAAGTCTGAAGGTTTTGACTCTTAGGCTGGAAATTTCCCATTGCTGAGCTTGTGGGTTTGGGGGCGGGTCAGCAATTAAAATCCCAGAAATAGCGAGCGCATCGGGGACCCTCTGTCATCCCGCCGCCTCGCCCATTTAATTTGGGTGGCTTTGAAGGCGCGCAATGGACCCGATCGGCAGAGGCGGGTGACCTCATTGAGATCATCAAGTGCTTGGTGAGAGACCCTTTAGAGTGATTTTAATGCTTTTGAGTTTAACTTCAGGAGCAGGGGATCACGGAGCTCGGGTACCTTGCCTGTTAAGGGGAGGCGGAAGCTCAGTGGCCATTGGTGAGTTTATTCATTGAGAGCTGGGAAAAGCACATAAATACTGCAACATCACACCTCATTACTTGCCTCGTGGAAAGGCTCTTGCTCACTCCATTGTGTCCACAGATTTCGGTGTCTGCAACTTGCAGGTCATTTTTGAAACCTCGGATGCCACTTTTTAAAAATATTCGTTCATGGGATCTGGGCGTTGCTGGCAAGGCCAGCATTTATTGCCCACCCCTAGTTGCCCTTGAGAAGGTGGTGGTGAGCCACCTTCTTGAACCGCTACAGTCCGTGTGGTGAAGGTACTCCCACAGTGCTGTTAGGTAGGGAGTTCCAGGATTTTAACCCAGCGACGATGAAGGGACAGTGATATACTTCCAAGTCAGGATGGTGTGTGACTTGGAGGGGAACTTGGAGGTGGTGGTGCTCCCGTGCGCCTGCTGCCCTTGTTCTTCTAGGTGGCAGAGGTCGCGGGTTTGGGAGGTGTTGCCGAAGGAGCCTTGGTGAGTTGCTGCAGTGCATCTTGTAGATGGTACACACTGCAGCCACGGTATACTGGTGGTGGAGGGAGTGAATGCTTAAGGTGGTGGATGGGGTGCCAATGAAGTAGGCTGCTTTGTCCTGGATGGTGTCAAGCTCCTTGAGTGTTGTTGGAGCTGCACTCATCCAGGCAAGTGGAGAATATTCCATCACACTCCTTACTTGTGCCTTGTAGATGGTGGAAAGGCTTTGGAGAGTTGGGAGGTGAGACACTCGCCGCAGAATACCGAGCCTCTGACCTGCTCTTGTTGCCACAGTATTTATGTGACTGGCCCAGTTAAGTTTCTGGTCAATGGTGACCCCCAGGATATTGATGATGGGGGATTCGGTGATGGTAATGCAGTTGAATGTCAAGGGGAGGTGGTTAGACTCTCGCTTGTTGGAGATAGTCATTGCCTGGCACTTGTGTGGCACGAATGTTACCTGCCACTTATCAGCACAAGCCTGAATGTCGTCCAGGTTTTGTTGCATGCGGGCATGGACTGCTTCATGATCTTACCACATTGCTACTCACTATCGCAATATTGAGGGATTAGCCTTCTGATCTCCAGTTTACCTATCATCGGTGCTGCTTATATTGTCTCACCTTGGTCCTCAGAATCGGAATAAGATGAGCCCCACCACCAACAACAGCAGCTACACCAGCAGCAGCAGCAGCAACCACAACAGCAGTCTTCTGCTCAATGACCTGATGCTCCTTAGGAGAGAGGGGGCGGCACCACAGTGCTGCAGTGCGACAGAGGCGATAACCCCAAGACAGGGTCTACAGGCAGAGGATGAGCTTCCTCAACATGACTGAGCATCAGTGCTTCAGGAGGCTCAGGCTATTGCACCAGGTCATCGAGACATTTGTAGCTTGCTGGAACAAGACCTGTTGCCCAGAGCTCCTGGTGGACACTCCTTGCCAGTAGCTGTCAAAGTCACCACCTCCCTCAACTTCTTCACCTCATGCTCCTTCCAGGGAACTGCAGAATACAATTGTGGGATCTCGCAGTCGGCCGCCCACAGATGCATCACCCAGGTGACCGATGCCATGTTTCACAAGTCAGCCAATTATATCAACTTTGCCACTGCTGAGCGTGTTAGAGTATTACTGAACGTGTGCTTGGCTTTGCGGTTCTGGCTGACTTCCCACAGGTGCAGGGCATCATCAACTGCACACATACGGTCATGAAGGCACTCCATTATCACCCAGGAGTGTTTGTGAACTGGAAGGGCTTCCATTCCCTCAATGTGCAGCTCGTCTGCAACCATAAAAAGATGATTATGCAAGTCTGCGCCAGATTTCCTGGCAGCTGTCATGACTCTTTCGTGCTGCACCAGTTCATCCTCCCTCAGTTCTTCGCACCATCAAACAGACTTACCGGCTGGCTGCTTGGAGTAAAGGGCTATCCACTGAAGATGTGGCTCATGACACTCCTGAGGAGGCCAAGTACTGAGGCTGAGGAGCATTATTATGAGAGCCACATCTCTACCAGATGTGTCATAGAGCAAGCAATAGGCATGCTGAAGATGCGCTTCAGATGCCTTCACAGATCTGGAGGAGCCCTCAGTACACACCAGCCAGGGTCTCTAGAATCATGCGCGCTGCACAACATAGCGCAGTGGCGAGGATTGGAGCTGCAGGAGGAGCATGGTGCACAGCAAACAGCCTCTTTAGAGGAGGAAGACGAGGAGGAGGAGCAGGTGCAAGATGAGGAGGAGGAGGAACCTGAGGTGAAGATGGCAGCAGCAGCAGCGCACATTGCTGCCCGGGAGGCCTGGGATGGCCTCATCATGGCCGGATTTACTTAACTTGCTCCAATTCAGCCACATGCCTGCCACATGCTCGATTAAGTCCCCACCCACTCTGAACAACACCATAAAGCATCCCTAAATGACCAATCCATTCCTCTCACCCAGAGCCCATATGCGTACGGTTAAATAAAGTCTCACAATTCACTCCAAGTGACAAAGCCACTTCCAGATTTGAGGCAAAAATATACAAGACAAAAGTAGTGCAAAGAAAAACATTTATGTGTGTCATCAAAATAACTGAAACTTACCACTAACATTTTTTGATACAACCATGTGCATACCCGTGTGCATCTACTTTTGTGTCATTTTTTCTTTCCGAGTGCTTCTATTAGGTGCAACCCCCTTGGCTTCAGCAGAGGTAGAGGTAGGCTGCTCACTCCCCTGCTGCGACTTGTCAGACATTTTTGTCAGACATCCTTTGGGTTTTGGAGTTTCTGAGGGCTCCGCCAAAGTCTGCTCCTCCTACAACTGTGCAGGGGCAGATTCGGCCATTGAGATCTGAGGAAGTATGTGGGGCTCTGTAAGGTTCACAAAATTCTGCAGATTCCCTCAAACCAAGAAGATTACTGTTTAAACGAATATTGGGCCAAAAAGGGGCTTAAAGTCAAAACCCCAGGATTTTGGTTACTTTAAAAGGACATGTCCAGGCCTGTGCAAGGCTGCAACAAAGGAGTTGGGATGCGCCCCTGTAAAACAAAGAGTTTGAGTATTGGCATAGGCCAGATTGTCTGGGAATATTCTGGACCGTCTCAGTCATTCCACATAAATGACAATAGACCTACGGAAGGACAGTTCCTGCCGAAATTACAGAGCCATCAAGAATATGAATAATACAGTACATGCCACTGATCAACAAAAGGGAGACTGACCCCAGCAGGAGAAGACAATCGAAAACCACTCAGAGAAACATCTAA
Source organism: Somniosus microcephalus (assembly GCF_052327205.1). Classification (NCBI taxonomy): domain Eukaryota; kingdom Metazoa; phylum Chordata; class Chondrichthyes; order Squaliformes; family Somniosidae; genus Somniosus; species Somniosus microcephalus. The sequence continues at coordinate 62,104,044 of NC_141001.1, read as the reverse complement.
AACCACTTCACACACTTAAACCAATTTCGAAGCAATCCCGAAACTAGTTTAAAATCAATTAAAAATAGATGGGACCAACTCGAAACTCGATAAATAATTTAAAATGATTAAAGTTAACAAGCCCGCCAAAATTAACAATGGGCCAGAGAAGATTTGGCGGGCAGATAAGCAAAGCCTCAAATGGTATAATTGAGGGCTGCTTTTACACACAGACAGTGAATTGAAGGAATGGCCTTTCGAACAGTCAGAGAGTGAATTGAAGGCGGAGCAGCAGTTTCGTTCAGCCTCGGGGCAATCAATCGACGGAAGGACAACAGAAGGAGAACGGAAAGGAATCGCGGCAACCAAGGGCCCCAAGAAACAAACACCCAACAATATTACCAACAACTAGGTAATATTGGGCCACCGCAACCAACAAGAAAACAACCTGGAAGAAACCGAAGATTCGCAAATTTGTTTCCACTCTACAAGCTATCCTGACTTACCCCTGGGTAAAATTTGATGAAAAAGACTCGAAACCCTACACCCAACCAAAGGAAATTGGGTACTTACCCAATAGATCCAATACGCACCCGACCGCATCAGCGGACACGCGAAGACTGAAAATCCAATGCAGGTGAAGTCTTCCACCACGTCCAGGGTACGGCAGGCCCCAACCACAACACCAAGAGAACCCCGAAATTGCGAACCTCTACAATTGTCAAGAAAGTCGTTTGGTGAGCATTTCCCTGGTTCTCTGGAATCCAACCTAGTTAGTGTAGTGGGATTGGGAGGGGTGAAGTATTTTGTCTATTGTCATTCTCCCTCATATATTCTGAAATGTTCCCCCTTTTAGAGTGATAAGATTATTGTGTTGCGTATATTTTCCTGTCTCAAATAAAAATCTAAGTTCTTTTCACCAACTCAGTTGTCTGTTGCAATTTCATTACAACCCCCAAATAAGTCCAAAGTCTAGAACCAAGGGAGTGGGAGCAATTCGAACCACTCAGCGAATCAGAGGCAAAGCTGACCACACACACCACCCCTTACAAAACATGGCGACTGCAGCAGGACTTTGGCAAAAGGGATGTAATGCAATAGACCCTGTGTTTGACGAAAGAACGAAGATGGAAGAGAGGATTTCCTCTTATGTGTTTGAGAAGTTGAATATCACCAAGAAATGGGTGACTAGTCTGTTGCGTGCTGAGCATCCCATGGACGCTGCAGCCAAATGGACTGAGAGCAAGGATCATAAGAAGTCGGTGGAAAAGGCCATCTGGTTGGTCTGCGCCCTGCGACAGATTCAGCTTTTTGATCAGCACATTAAAATGTTAACAGAAGAGCTGCAGGAGGCAGCCAAACTGTCTCAAGCAAGAGCTATAGCAGGGGAGGGATTACTGCAGGAATTACAGGTCCAATGTCAGGAGACGTTACAGATAGCGGAGAAACACAGGAACAGACATGAGTATTTTCGGTGTCAAGTCACCGAGGCTAAAAGCAATGAGTTAGTGTTAAGAGAGGCGAACGCTCGCCTAACCAGACAGTTAAACGAACAGGAGGAAAGGCTAAGAGACATGCAGGCAGCTTAGAAGGTAGCAAGCACTAGGGATTTTGAAGCGGGAGATCACAGCCCTTGTCAAAAGCAGATCGACAGTTTAAAACTTGCTCTGTCCAGGGCAAAAGGCATGGTATGCCTAGTGAGCCCGGGTGCGGCCCAGGTGGACCTGGAAGTAGAAGGAGAAACTGTTCAGACGTCACCTGTGGCTCCGGGGAACAACCCGGTTGGGCAGCAGGAGGGACAAGCAATCTGCAGGGAGGGCAGGGAGGAGTGCACACCACCACCACCTGTGGCATCGGGTTTTGACTCGGTTTGGCAGCAGGCAGCAGGGGGCAAGCCAATGCAGGAAAGGTCGGAGCCGGGGCCGATGTGCCCGGCTCGGCAGCAAAAGTTTGGCCCACCTGGCGGTGGTGGGGGCAGGGGCCCCTTGAAAGCCAATTCATGATTTCCCATGCTACCCAACAGCTTAGGGCTATGGTAAGCCACCTGAACAAACTCACCCACAAGGGAGACCCCTCAGTCCACTTCATGGAAGTGGAACAAGCAGCAGGCATCAACGAGTGCGATGACGCTGAGATGGCCAAAATGCTTCTGTTCTACCTGGATGGCAACCTCTACCAGTCCCTCTCTGCGGAGAGTAAAAAAGGGCAGGGCGGATACGCTGTTATCCGGGAGGAAGTTCTGGAGGCCATGGGTATGAATGACGGTAGTCCCTTCTCCCAGGTGGAGAGGACAACACAGCTAGCAGGGGAGACCCCACAGGCTTTCGCAGACCGACTGTGGCCTGTGTACAGGAGTGCCTGTAATGGAGTTCTCAACTGGGCTCACCTGAACCAGAACGAGCTGGCCCACTGGCTCCGAAGCCTGGTGGCAAACAGCTTGCCATGGATCAGAGCTAAGGCTGAGCTTTGGTTTGACCCAAAGAACCCAGGTCACCGAGGAGACAGTGGTCAGACAACTGACCCTGGCTTACCAGAACGGTAGAGGGGTAGAAGAGCACCCACCAAAAGGAGAAGTATATGAAAATAAAACCTAGCCAGAGTAAGAAAGAGTGGCACCAGGAAGGGAATAACCCTTCCGATACGAAGCATAACTGCTTCGGGTGCGGGAAAAGTGAAGGGACTGTAGAAATCCCTGGAAGGAGAGTGTAGGGAAAAACTCCCCAGCTCTTGCTCCAAAGACAGAAACACCGACCTCTCCCCCCACGCTTGATTCATTAGTAGCTGCACTTCGAGTTTTGTTGGCTGGCCCAGGGAAGGTAGCTGCAGCCACGGGTGCTTTAACCCCATCTGCCCCATACAACCCAGACCTATGACTAGAACCAGCGCAGCCTGTTGACTTGTGTCCCCTTGAATACAATGAGGGGGGCAGGCCCTGTGTTAAGATGGGGGTGGAGACGGTGCAGGGGAGATATTTGGTGGACACTGGAGCTTCCAGCACAGTGGTCCATTCGGAAGACCCGACCAATTCACCCAGGTCTAACAAGGTCCCATTTAGCCTAATGGGATTCACAGGGAACGAGCAGGCTGGGGAAATGTCCAAACCTTTGGCCATAGATTTAGGATCTCTCCATACCACGTGGGAGGGTAACCAAAAGACCGATGAGGTGGCCAAGCAGGGGGCCAGGGAAGGAGAGTTCTGGGATCCCTGTAGAGCAGGTCCGGTAGCCGCAATCCGGGAAAAGGGAGGCACACGGGGTAGATTTGGCCCCGGACTTAAAGCAGGTCCAAGCCCAGGATTCCGTCCTTAAGGCCGTCCTGGTAAAGAGAGAGAATGGGGAGTCCATAGAAGGCCCGTTCGGGGCAGCGGACAAGACTTTAAAACAGGTTCACTGGCAGGCTGCTAGCCACATTAACCAGTGTAAACTGTTTAAAACCGAGAAAGGGGAACGGCCAGCAAGGGTGAACCGTTTTAAAGATAGAGATCATCAGCCTGCAGCTGTGGCAGACTCACAGACCACACTGGAGGGGGCAGTGGCTTGTGTTACTGGAGGGGCCCTCCCACCAATTATTTGGGACACGCCCCCAGTAACTGGAGCCCTAAGGAGGTCTCCTCGCATACCACAGCCTAAACTACCGTGGTCACCTGTGTACCAGTTTAAACGGTCCAGCCCCGGGAGGGCCACAACCCAAAAGGGAATGCCCAAGGTCAGGGATCAGCCTAAAAATAGGGATCTCCAACCTGCCGCCTCCAAAGGTGATGGACTCACAGGAGAGGTAGTGTTGGGTAGAGAGAGAGACAAGGGTCCCCAGCCTGCGGCATCAGGCTGCGCGGAACCCACAGGACAGGATAGGGACTCGACAGCCACACAGAAAGGGGGTAGTGTGCTGCAGCACAGGAGGGCACACTCCTCCGGTCAGTTGGGAAACTTGAAAACCCCCAGTTCTTTTAAGAATGACTCTCCAGGTCCGGTGGCACAGGTCACCTTACGCCCAGGCGTACAAGCTGCCCAGATTCCATAAAAGGCAGAGGCCTAACGGGGATTAGGCTGGCTGTCCGGAGATGGGCGGCAGATGTATATAGCTTTTAGTTTAAGAGTATTTTACAGTTTTTTAAGTTTTGGATTTTAACAGTCTAATTTTAGTGTATGATAAGTTTAAGTTTTGAAAATTTTGGTAACTATGTCAGGCCAGAGAACCTTCTCGGGACATGGCTATCTGCTTTATGTGCCCCTACAGAAAGGAAATCGGGATGAGAAAGGTGCTGCTCCTGCTCGCCCTGGTAGGGGTGAGCATCGGTGACCGAGGAGACGTGGAGAACTCCCACATCTATGGGTGCTCGGGAGAGAGAGCACCGATCGTTGCCACAGGGGGTGGCGAACGGGGTGTGGAGGAGCTCGCCATTTACTTCCATGAGGGAAGGTGGCCAGGGTGGTTGGGGTCTAACTCGACACAGTACTCCAGCCAGACCGGGTTCACTTACAGGGAGGCCTCCATCTCATGCCCCAGGGTGCAGATCGTTGCTACAAAGGTCAGCATCACCGAGGGGAAACGTGTGTGTTTGACATGTAAGGGACAGATTCCCCTGGATAGGTGGTGGTGGCTCAGGAAGCTGAGCAGGGACATAGGAAACCGGACAGTCGACTGGGAACGATTGGGGAACAATACCCATCGGACGATTACAGGGACCCGAGGGGGAGTGAGTGTGTGCTGGGATAAGTGGTGAGAGCCGGATCAGGGAGTTTATGTTTGTATGTGGGGGTCAGAGAAAGTCTGCCCCGCAGGCATATCCATCATCTTCCACAGACAATGGCAAGATGCTGGGGAGGGGATGGAGTGGGATTCTAGCCTGCATGCGTGCGCGATCCCACACTCCCCGATTCCAGTCAATGCCACCGAACTCGTAACCCGCCCCCGGAAGCCCCTGCCCACGACCACGACATCACGGACTATAGTACAGAGGTGTCCTACCACCACCAAGGGACCAGGGAATGGGTTAGTCCTAGTGCCAACCGATAAGTTACTGTACCAGGGGGTACACTATGCAGTGGCCTCAGTGATCCTGAACCTGACTGAGGTGCACTTATCTGAGTGGTGCCCTAAGGAGACAGAACAGCTATGCCAGGCCCTGTTAAAGGAAATGTTTAGAAAGTTTTATGCACAAAGTGCAAGGGAAGGGACAGGATGCTCCAATCCCAACATGAGAGAGCATGGGACAGAAACAAAAATAAAGTCTATGACCAGGTATAAAAATGAGCCTCAACAGTTACTAAAAATAAAGATTGTAACCGTGTGTTTTTCTTTTTCTATGTATGTTTTATATTTTTCCAAATGGTGAAGGAGTGTTGGACCCCCTCCGTGCTTGGATGTTGAATGTAACCAAATTTCTCTTACCTTGTACTTATATCTGAACACTACACCTAAAAGGGGAATGTGTGTTTTGGGGTTTTAGATAGATATAATACAGGGGAAGGTTGGCTCCCAGGGATCAGAAATTTTGCTCACTCAGGATGATACTATAGTGGATAAAGTATCACAGGGGGGAGTGTAAGGTTCACAAAATTCTGCAGATTCCCTCAAACCAAGAAGATTACTGTTTAAATGAATATTGGGCCAAAAAGGGGCTTAAAGTCAAAACCCCAGGATTTTGGTTATTTTAAAAGGACATGTCCAGGCCTGTGCAAGGCTGCAACAAAGGAGTTGGGATGAGCCCCTGTAAAACAAACAGTTTGAGTATTGGCATAGGCCAGATTGTCTGGGAATGTTCTGGACCGTCTCAGTCATTCCACATAAATGACAATAGGCCTACAGAATGACAGTAACCACCGAAATTACAGAGCCATCAAGAATATGAATAATACAGTACATGCCACTGATCAACAAAAGGGAGACTGACCCCAGCAGGAGAAGACAATCAAAAATCACTCAGAGAAACATCCAAAACCACTTCACACACTTAAACCAATTTGAAAGCAATCCCGAAACTAGTTTAAAATCAATTAAAAATAGCTGGGACCAACTCGAAACTTGATAAAGAATTTTAAACTATTAAAGTTAACAAGCCCACCAAAATTAACAATTGGCCAGAGAAGATTTGGCGGGCAGATAAGCAAAGCCTCAAATGGTATAATTGAGGGCTGCTTTTACACACAGACAGTGAATTGAAGGAATGTTCTTTCGAACAGTCAGAGAGTGAATTGAAGGCGGAGCAGCAGTTTCATTCAGCCTCGGGACAATCAATCGACGGAAGGACAACAGAAGGAGAACGGAAAGGAATCGCGGCAACCAAGGGCCCCAAGAAACAAACAACCAACAATATTACCAACAACTAGGTAATATTGGGCCACCGCGACCAACAAGAAAACAACCTGGAAGAAACCGAAGATTTGCAAATTTGTTTCCACTCTACAAGCTATCCTGACTTACCCCTGGGTAAGATTTGATGAAAAAGACTCTAAACCCTACACCTAACTTACCCGATAGATCCAATACGCACCCTTCCGCATCAGCGGGCACGCGAAGACTGAAAATCCAATGCAGGTGAAGTCTTCCACCACGTCCGGTGTACGGCAGGCCCCAACCACCACACCAAGAGAACCCCAAAATCGCGAACCTCTACAACTGTCAAGAAAGTCGTTTGGTGAGCATTTTCCTGGTCCTCTGGAATCCAACCTAGTTAGTGTAGTGGGATTGGGAGGGGTGAAGTATTTTGTCTATTGTCATTCTCCCTCGTATATTCCAAAGTGTTCCCCCTTTTAGAGTGATAAGATTATTGTGTTGCGTATATTTTCCTGTCTCAAATAAAAATCTAAGTTCTTGTCACCAACTCAGTTGTCTGTTGCAATTTCATTACAACCCCCAAATAATTTCAAAGTCTAGAACCAAGGGAGTGGGGGCGATTCAAACCGCTCAGGGAGTCAGTGGCAAAGCTGACCACACACACCACCCCTTACAGGCTCTGACTGAGGGGGAGGCAATGGGGGAGAAGTGGGAGTGTTTTGAGAAGAGTCCCCTCTCACCATCATCCCTCTCATGGGCTACCCGCACCTCCCTGCTAGCAAGGAGCTGGAGAGCACCTTGCTGCACAGCAGTGGGGTGATGAAGACCCAAGTCTAAGTTTACATCCCTCCTAGAGATGAGGTCTATGAGCACCTGCCATCTGTTGTGCACAGCTAGCATGTGCTCATGTGAGTGGCGCATTTGCTGCTCCATGCAGGTGATCATCTTTTCCATGGAAGAGCACATCGTCGCCATCGCCTGCGGCATGGTGGTGCTCATGATAGAGATGGACTCCTCCATTCTCTGAACATTTGCAGACATCGTGACTGCAAAAGATGCCAGAGCCTCATGCAATTTTTGCTGCCCCTCCAATATCACCCTCTTTGTCGACGGTCCCCGAGGCTCAGCGTCTGCATGCAGCTGAGCAGAGCTTGGAGTGTTCTGCGCCCTCCGGCGAGGAGTCTCCACTGTTGTCCCTGTCAACACCACCTGCTCTTGCCCATTTGTGAATTGTGAGGCATCAGGTGACAACTCTACTCTATGTCACAAAAGACCCACCGAGGTGTACATATCAGCGCTGGTGCTGGCTGCGCTTGTGTCTGCTAACACTGCATCCTCAGAGGCTGATGGTTTTCTGAGGAGTCGTCTTCCTCCTCCAGCTGGACAGTGTGAGGGGCGGTGGGTGGGGGGGCGCTGGCAGTTGATGGACCTGTGGGAGAGTACGGAAATCAATTAGAAGTGTTATAATAAGAATGGGTAACATTACCATTATGCTCATGATGACATTTCACTGGCTGCTGACATCAGTTGCCACATGAGTGCCTGTTGTATGCCATGTGGCTTTATGAGATGTGATTCTGTCACCAAGTTGCTGGGATGTCCCCCTCTCTCCACCTCCCACTGCCAGCATCTCTCAAACTCCCGAGATCGCCAGAACCCCCTGCTCTGCTGCTGTTGGTTGTGCGAAGACTGGAGGGCCACCTCTGGTTCTCTCCTTCTCTCTGTTGTTCTGGGCTCTTTTCTCCTGCAAAGAGGGAAAGAAGAGAAGTTTGAGTGAGAGTGATGGAATGAGTGTAAGGAATGGATGGGTTACATCTGTAGAGGGTGACTCAGAGGAAGTGGGGTGCCAAAGCCAAATGGCCTCCTTCTGTGGTGTTACTTGCTGTGATTGCATTAGGTTGATAGTGAGTGTGAGAGTGGTTAGTCAGATGGGGATGTGAGTATGTACATAGAGAGAGAGGGATGGGCAGACCTGGAAGGTATGTTGGTGTGAGGAATGATCTGCAGGAGTAGGCTTGGGAAGGCAGAGTGATGGGGATGTGGTGACAGGCACATCAGGATGAGGGTGAGTGTGGCATTGCACTCACCTTTCCTGACCTCATGAGATTATTAAAGCGTTTCCTGCACTGTATCCAGGACCTCCTTACCACATCCCTGCTGCTGACCTCCTCAGCTGTATCCAGCCAGGCTCTTTTTGTCGCCTATCAGCAGGGAAGAGGACCTCCCTGCGTGCTCTGACAGCCTCCACTCAGAATATGCAGCGATGAGTCTAATAAGCGTGATGCAGCCCTCTGCCTTTGACTATCCATCCTTGCACCTTTATAAGAGTACTGTGGCCTTTGTTTGTTAGGTCCCACCCTCCGCTAGCAACCTTCAAATGAGTTGAGTGCAAGGCTGCTTTAAATATGGTTTCTGGAAACGAGTCTTCGATGTTGGTTGTGGGAAACGTGCATGAGTCTTTTAATTGGGGCCATTAAGTTAAAGTCGCTCTGAGCAACGCATTGCTCAGAACATCGCATTCCCGATCCACAACGCAGCCCTCACGCCCCTGACCCAACTCAAAGGTAAAAATTCCGGCTTAGTCTATGTTGTTAGCTAACATCACTAGAGCGTTGGTGGGATAGTACAATTGGCTCCAGCTTTGTCCAGGCTAAGGAAAGGAAAAGCAACCAGGATTCCTATAGCTGATCACTGTCCAGGGTGACTGTTATTGGAAATTGTGGCTGTGTAGACATCAGATACAGCAATGATCAGGCTTGCCTACAATGCCCCACAATCAAATAGTTTGCCAAGAACTTGCATTTATATAGTGCCTTTCACAAACTCAGGACATCCCAAAGTGACAAAAAAGAAAGGGAGGAGGGGTAGCATTGCTAGTAAAAGAGGGGATAAATGCAATTGAAAGGAAGGATATTAACTCAGTTAATACAGAATCTATATGGGTGGAGCTAAGAAATAGCGAGGGGCGAAAAACATTAATAGGAGTGGTATATAGGCCTCCAAATAGTAAAATAGAGGTTAGGGAGGGCATCACGAGGGAAATTAGAGAAGCGTGCAATAAGAGCACAGCTGTCATCATAGGTGACTTTAACTTACATATAGATTGGACTAGCCTAATCAGTAAAAATAATGAGGAGGAGGAATTCCTTGAGTGTTTAAGGGATGGTTATCTGGATCAATATGTCGAGGAACCAACTCGGGAACAGGCTATATTGGACTGGGTACTGTGCAATGAGAAGGGACTAATCAGTAATCTTGTTGTACGGGGACCCTTGGGTCAGAGCGATCATAACATGATCGATTTCTCACTCGAAATGGAGAGCGAAGAAATCGACTCAGAGACTAAGGTCCTGAATTTAAACAAGGGGAATTATGATGCCATGAGACGGGAACTGAGTAGGTCTGATTGGACAACGTTCCTGAGAGGACTGGAGGTAGATAAACAATGGCAAACATTTAAAGATAGAATGACAAAATTGCAAAAATTGTTTATACCAATCTGGCATAAAAGGAAATCTAAAAAGGTGACTCAACCGTGGATAACAGGGGAAATTAGAGACAGCATAAAATCCAAAGATAGGGCGTATAAAATAGCCAAAAAAAGCGCCAGAGCGGAAGATTGGGAACAGTTTAAGATAGAGCAAAGGAGGGCAAAGGGCATGATCAAGAGGGGCAAAATAGCTTACGAAAACAAGCTGGCGGAAAATATAAAAACTAACTCCAAAAGCTTTTATAAATATATCAAAAGGAAAAGACTGGTGAAAACCAAAGTTGGTCCATTGCAGTCAGATACGGGGGAATATATAATGGGAAATAAGGAAATGGCAGATCAACTAAATGCATACTTTGGGTCAGTCTTTACGAAGGAAGACACAAAAAACCTCCCTGGGATATCGGGAAAAATAGGGACATTGGCAAAGGAGGAACTGACGCAAATCAATATCTCTAAGGATATGGTGTTAAGGAAGCTAAAGGGATTGAAGGTGGACAAATCCCCAGGGCCTGATAACATGCATCCTAGGGTACTGAAGGAGGTGGCCCTAGAGATAGCGGATGCACTAAGGATGATTTTTCAGAATTCATTAGACTCGGGAACAGTGCCGATGGATTGGAGGGTAGCTAACGTTACCCCACTATTCAAAAAGGGGGGTAGGGAAAAAGCAGGTAATTACAGACCTGTAAGCCTTACATCAGTTGTGGGCAAAATGCTGGAGTCCATCATTAAGGATGAAATAGCGGAGCACTTAGCAAATGGGGACAGGATAGGACAGAGTCAACATGGATTTACAAAGGGTAAATCGTGCTTGACTAATCTATTGGAATTTTTTGAGGGAGTAACTGGTAGAATAGATGGGGGAGAGCCAGTAGATGTGGTGTACCTGGACTTCCAAAAGGCCTTCGATAAGGTCCCACATAAAAGATTAGCATGGAAAATTGAGGCTCATGGGATAAAGGGGAAAGTTTTGGCGTGGATAGGGAACTGGCTGTCAGATAGAAAACAGAGAGTTGGAATAAACGGCTCATTTTCTGAATGGCAGGCAGTAACAAGTGGGGTACCACAGGGATCTGTCCTGGGCCCCCAGCTGTTCACAATTTACATTAATGACCTGGATCAGGGAGTCGGATGCAGCATTTCCAAATTTGCAGACGACACTAAACTAGGAGGTGGGGTGGGCTCAGAGGAAGAGACCAGGAAGCTCCAGAGCGATTTGGACAGACTGGGCGATTGGGCGGATAAATGGCAGATGCACTATAATGTGGACAAGTGCGAAGTTATCCACCTTGGGTGCAGGAACGGGAGGGCAAATTATTATTTAAATGGCAATAGATTGGGAGAGGGGGAAGTACAGAGAGACCTGGGTGTTCTTGTACACCAGTCACTGAAGGCGAGCATGCAGGTGCAACAGGCGGTCAAGAAGGCAAACGGTATGCTGGCCTTCATAGCAAAAGGGTTAGAATACAGGAACAGGGATACCTTGCTGCAGCTGTACAGGGCACTGGTGAGACCACACCTCGAGTACTGTGTACAGTTTTGGTCGCCTCATCTGAGGAAGGATGTTCTTGCCATGGAGGGGGTGCAGCGGCGATTCACCAGGCTGATACCAGGAATGGCGGGAATGACCTATGAGGAGAGACTATGTAGTTTAGGGATGTACACACTGGAGTTTAGAAGATTGAGAGGGGACCTCATAGAAGTGTATAAAATTCTGACAGGTCTAGACAGACTGGATGCAGAAGGAATGTTTCCCTTGGCGGGTGAGAACAGAACTAGAGGACATAATTTAAGGATAAGGGCTAAACCATTTAGGACAGAGATGAGGGGGAATTTCTTCACTCAGAGAGTGGTGAACCTGTGGAACTCATTGCCACAGAGGGCAGTGTACGCCAGCTCATTAAATATATTTAAGAGGGAATTAGATATATTTCTACGGGCAAAAGGGGTTAAGGGTTACGGAGAGAAGGCGGGGACGGGATACTGAATTAAAGGATCAGCCATGATCTCATTAAATGGCGGAGCAGGCACGAAGGGCCGAATGGCCTACTCCTGCTCCTATCTTCTATGTATCTATGTATCTATGTATAAGCAATGAAGTACTTTTGAAGTGTAGTCACTGTTGCAAAGTAGGAAATGACTAAACTCACAAATGAAATATAACAACTTGGACAAGGTCATGGAAGGCTTCTGGCATCAATGGAACTGTAGTCCAGTATGAAAAGATTGGAAGATATAGGGCAAAATATCCTGTTTAGAGTTGTACTAACATCCAAGGTCATGCAGGGTTAAGTACTGTGTCAAGTATGATAATGATCCATTTGCAGTAGACATCTTCTTGAAGAACAGTGAGATCACTTCCAAGCAGTCATCTCTGACAGTTCATATTCACAACTACTAAATTATAATGGTAACCAGTATAAAGCAAAGTTTAATAAGTACCCAGGAGGTGTATGGCCTAGGGAAAAAAATGCAAGCATATAAAAATCTAGAGGTAACTTAGGGAGGGTCGGGGAAGAGATGTGAAGACCCTGATTGAACCTCTGAATCTTCTCAAAATTACCAGAGAGTCAACTGCTCTCATTAAGGTTTAACTGGCACTGGGATGTGGGTGATATTGGCTAGGCTATATTTATTGTCCATCTCTAGTTGCCCTAGATTTGTGATAATGGTGATCCCACATTAACATTAGACAGGGAATTCCAGGGTATTGAGCCACGGAAAATGAAGGAACAGCAATCTATCTCAAAGTCAGGATAGTGTGTGACTAGGAGGTGATAATGTTCCTACGACATTGGCCTAACGTTATGATGGAGAGAAGGTCATATGAAATAACTGACGGTGGTTGGATTAAGGATGTTTCCCTGAGGGACTTCTGCGGTAATATGCTGGAACAGCTTGACTAGGGGAGCAAATAGCTTTGGTGCACAGGTCTTCAGCACTACAGCTTGGATACTGTCAGGGCCCATAGGCTTTGCTGTGTCCAGTGCACCTAGCTGCTGCTTAATGTCAGATGGATTGAACTGAATTACTGGTATCTATGATGGTGGGGACCTCAGAAGCAAGCCGAGTAGAATCATCCACTTGGCACTTTTGGGTGAAGACACTTGCAAACACTTTGGCCTTGTCTCTTACAGTTATGTAGTGGGCTCCACAATGGTTGAAGATCCTATGGACCCTCCTCCTCTTGTGAGTTATGGAGCCTTCCACCACTATCCTTGACTCGATGTGGTGGAGCTGCAGAGTTTTGCTCCGATTGTTGATTCTGGTACTGCTTAGCTCTGTCTAAGCCTGATGCTTTGTTTTTTAGCATGCAGATAGCCCTGTGTAGTAGCTTCACTGGATTTGTACCTTACTGTAAGGAATGACGGTGCTGCTCCTGGTACACATTTCTACACTCTGCATTTAACCAGTGTTGGTCTCCTGGCTTGAGTGAGGGATATGCCAGGCCAGGAAGTTATGGATTTTGGTGGTTTAAAATTCTGCTGCTGCTGACGATCTGTAGCACCTCATGGATGCGCAGTTTGGGGCTGTTTTAACTATTTTCTGGGTTGAGCAAACAGTCATGGTGCACTGTCTTCACTGACCTAAGAACAAGACAGACCCAGCAATATCACCCGATATCTATAAATAGTTACAGGACTCAAATTTCGCTCACCGTATTGAAAATGTTTAGTACGTATTAAAGATGGGCCTGTGATTTACTCTGTAAGGATCTTCGAATACTGGTGGCACAGATGAAGAGGATTCCACTCTATCTCAGGAGCTACCATATTTAATTAATTTAGATTTGTCAGAGGAGCTGCTTATTTTGATGAGTATGTATATTAATGGCAATAAACTAAAAATTTTATTTTTAACATATCTGTTAGTATTGAATGTTGTTACTCAGAGAAAAATTGACTACATTAAATAAACCAAACAAAACTCTCATTGGAGATTTAATATTGTGGGCTTTATAACACATGAACTACATTAAATCTGTAACAAAATGAAGGTGTGCACTGCAGTGTAAGAGTTGTTGTTTCATCACTCTCATCCTCTTTTCAGGGCATATCATATAAGATCACTTACTCAGGTTGTTTCTGCGATCTGCTGTTCCCAGCGGGGAGCAGAAGTCACTGCTGCATGCCTGCGATTTCCCAAGGTGTGCTCTCTCTAAGGACCACTCCCCATTGGAAGCATCCCTAGTATTTTTCAGTTAATTATTCAAGAGGGTTACTACTTCCTGGGTGATAGTTGTGTGTGGAATTGAAATTGTACCAGTTATTTGAGGTACACTGTTGCAGGGGAGGGTCAAAGGATTAGGAGGGTAAGTCAACCATGGGATAGGTTTATCTACCTATAATATAAGCTATCAAGTCATACAGCCTTTGGCACTAGCCTGGTAAGAGCCTTCCTGCTTGACCTGTTAGGTGTTGGTTTGGAACGTTGAGAGGGTGGAACAAGAAAGAAGGGGAGAAAATAAGGAGAAAAGGACAGTAAGACAAAGAAATAGAGTAATTTTTAAATGTTGATGTTTGCCACCTGCCACCTCATTCTTTTCTGGATTATCTCCTGCTGTCTCTAAGGCTCTGGTTGATATATTTTTTTCTAGCTAATTTTTCTCTATCAATTTTCTCTCCCCTCTCTTTAAAGGCATTGGTCCTTTGCTGGGATACAGTTCTCATGCCATTGGTCACCCTCTGGTACCTCATCCAATTGACCATTATTTATGTGTCAGCTTTGATAGTGCTAAAGGGTTGTTACAACCATGGGGGGCATCATAGCCATGCCAGATCCTGTTCTCACTTAAACCTGTATACATACACCACCAGCAGAGATTCTCTGGCATATTTCCCCCTTCTGTAATTATAGGGTGCTGAAGCCAATTGCAGTGCTTCTACTGTCCTGCCAACTGAGATTAACACAAACTGGGAGTTGAACCTTAATCCTTCCTTTTAGAGTGATGTATTTAAAATGACCTTAAAGATTTTATTTTTATCTTTTTCCTTTCATAGGAAATTTTAGGAAACAATACCAGTCTAGAATACTGCTGAGATGTGTAAACATAGAAACATAGAAAAATAGGAGCAGGAGTAGGCCATTCGACCCTTCGAGCCTGCTCCGCCATTCAATATGATCATGGCTGATCCTCTATCTCAATACCATATTCCCGCTCTCTTCCCATATCCTTTGATGCCTTTTGTGTCTAGAAATCTATCTATCTCCTTCTTAAATATATTCAGTGACTTGGCCTCCACAGCCTTCTGTGGTAGAGAATTCCACAGGTTCACCACCCTCTGAGTGAAGAAATTTCTCCTCATCTCAGTCTTAAATGTCCTACCCTGTATCCTGAGACTGTGACCCCTCGTTCTAGACCCCCCAGCCAAGGGAAATATCCTCCCTGCATCCAGTCTGTCTAGCCTTGTCAGAATTTTATACGTTTCAATGAGATCCCCTCTCATTCTTCTAAACTCTAGTGAATGCAGGCCTAGTCGACCCAATCTCTTCTCATACGACAGTCCTGCCATTCCAGGAATCAGTCTGGTGAACCTTTGCTGCACTCCCTCTATGGCAAGTATATCCTTTCTTAGGTAAGGAGACCAAAACTGCACACAGTACTCCAGGTGTGGTCTCAACAAGGCCCTGTACAACTGTAGTAAGACATCCTTGCTCCTGTACTCAAATCCTCTTGAAGGCAATGAAGGTCAACATACCATTTGCCTTCCTAACTGCTTGCTGCACCTGCATGTTTGCTTTCAGTGACTGGTGTACAAGGACACCCAAGTCCCTTTGTACATCAGCATTTCCCAATCTAGCACCATTTAAACAATACTCTACCTTTCTGTTTTTTCTACCGAAGTGGATAACTTCACATTTATCCATGTTATACTGCATCTGCCATGTATTTGCCCACTCACTCAACTTGTCTAAATTGCCTTGAAGCCTCTTTGCATCTTCCTCACAACTCACAATCCCACCTAGTTCATGTCATCAGCAAACTTGGAAATATTATATTTGGTTCCCTCATCCAAGTCATTGATATATATTGTGAATAGCTGGGGCCCAAGCACTGATCCCTGCGGTACCCCACTAGACACCACCTGCCACCCCGAAAAAGACCCATTTATTCTGACTCTCTGTTTCCTGTCTGTTAAACCAATTTTCAATCCATGCCAGTATATTACCCCCAATCCCATGTGCTTTAATTTTGCACACTAACCTCTTATGTGGGACTTTATCAAAGGCCTTCTGAAAATCCAAATACACCACATCCACTAGTTCTCCCTTACCTATTCTACCAGTTATGTCCTCAAAAAACACAAGTAGGTTTGTCAAACACGATTTCCCTAATACTAATTTCCTTTAATTCCTCCTTCTCACTAGACCCTTGGTTCCCTAGCGTTTCTTGGAAGTTATTTGTGTCCTCTTCTGTGAAGACAGAACCAAAGTATTTGTTTAATTGCTCAGCCATTTCCTTGTTCCCCATTATAAATTCTCCCATTTCTGAGGAGTAAAAGAAGAGTCTAAGGAATGATTTTTCTGCTGATTGTCCACTATGGAAAAGTACTTGTGCCTTTGCAGATAGCTGGCTGAGGCTGGGCTGTCAGTAATGTATTAGGATTGTGGATCCATGCCCAGCTCCCATTAGTTTGGCATTGGAATGCTCAAAAATTCAAAACATTTGAACATTATCTTTATGCTTCGAAAGCAATATGGCAAGCAGAATTGCAATTAATATATATTACATATTTATATGATTTATCACTAACTGCTTACCAAATGGTGATCTAACTGGATTATAAAATAAAAGGGCATTTTAGTTATGGAAAAAAGTTGTAACGTTTCTTGTTGTTTATAAGTAGATGGCCTAATCTAACTCGCATTTAAACATGTTACGGGGTCAACTTTCACTGCCTTCACCCAGCATCAGCAGGGAGGTAACAGTCTCAAAATGGGGTCGGTAGCCTTGCCAGCCTGTTATCACTGGTGATGCGGCCAGCGCCATTTTGAAAGGGGCCTACCGCATGGTGTCTAAAAGCAACCACCTAATTTAGGCGATAAGCGCTTTTTAATATGTAAATCAGGGTCCTATGATGTAAATAGGACAACAATTGCCATTTTAGATCAGACCTGGTCGGAGTATGCACCACTCAGGCTTCAACCAGTTCGTCGGCCGATGGATTCGAAGAGGCCCGCCAAAGGAAACTGTTTTTAAATTGTTATTAATCCAGTTTGCTGCCACCCTGGGACCCCTACTCTCGGCGATTGTGACCACCTCCCTGCAACTTATTTTGTTAGTGGCCGCCCCAGTTCGATCTTGAGGCCTCAATCTGGCGAGCTGCCCTGGGATGCCTATTTGGCGCCCCGCAGCTTGCCTGTCAGATTTAAATGAGGCCGTGGCCTCAAAATCACGGGGGCCTCTTCACCACTGGAATGGGCAGCCGACCAGTGCACTCCTCTGGTCGGTCGCCTAAGATTCAAAATAGACCCCGTTGTGTCACCTGTGTGTGATATCATTGTGACAAAAGTGAGGGATGGATCAACAAATGGTTTGCCGAATGTTTTTACATGAAAATTTTGTCCCCTCATTTTTTGCCCAACTAACAGGTAATTCTCACCAAAATGCACTTCATTTCAATGGAAGGCTTTGTCTAATGGATGAGCAGAAATTTTCTCCAACTAATTATTGGGAAGACTGAAGACATTGTCTTAGGTTCCCACCACAAACTATGTTCCCTAGTCATTGACTTCATCCCTCTCCCTGGCAACTGCCTGAGGCTGAACCAGACTGTTCGCATCATTGGTGTCATATCTCACCCCGAGATGAGCTTCCGAACACGTAACTGCTCCATCACCAAGATCGCCTACTTCCACCTCCATAGCATCGCCCGACTCCGCCCCTGCCTCAGCTCATCTGCGGCTGAAACTCTTATCCATGCTTTTGTTATCTCTAAACTCGACTATTCCAATGCTCTCCTGCCCGGCCTCCCATCTTCCACCCTACATAAATTGAGCTCATCCAAAACTCTGCTGCCCGTATCCTAACTTGCACCAAGTCCTGTTTACCCATCACTCCTGTGCTCGCTGACCTATATTGGGTCTCGGTCCGGCAACACCTCATTTTTAAAATTCTCATTCTTGTTTTCAAATCCCTCCATGGCCTTGCCCCTCTCCTCCCCCATCTCTGTAACCTCCTCCAGCCCTACAACCCTCCGAGATCTCTGCGCTCCTCCAATTCTGGCTTTTTGCTCAACCCGATTTTAATCGCTCCATCGTCGGCGGCCGTACCTTCAGCGACTTATGCCCTGCTCTCTGGAATTCCCTGCCTAAACCTCTCCATCTCTCTACCTCTCTCTCCTCCTTTAAGATGCTCCATAAAACCTACCTCTTTGACTTGTCCTACTATCTTTTTCTGTGGCTCGGTGTCAAATTTTGTTTGATAACACGTTTGTGAAACGTCTTGGGACATTTTACTCTGTTCAAGGCGCTATATAAATGCAACTTCTTGTTTTTGTAATGGAGTAGGGTGCTCCTAGCTGAACAAGCAATGGAAAATGTGGTGCTGGTAAACTGTGCAGTATAGCTCATTGCAGTCCAGGAGTACCCCTGCACCAATACTTGGGGGATCCTAAGCCTTCATACTTGCCAACTGGAGCCATAATTCTCTGGGCTTGGGTAAGTGTTATCTGTCCCATGTGGAAAGAGTGCATTGCATATCAGACAAAGGCAAACTACTTAGGGGTAATTTTAACTTCGGGCGATAGTGTAAAATGAGCTCCTTAAGTCAAAATTATCTTCCTTATGTGGATTATTGCAGATTATTGTAACCATTTTTCTTATCATGAAAATCATCACATGAAAATTAATAACTGAATGTAAACTAAAGGATTTGCCTTAAAGGCTAATAAACTCTAACCTTTAATAGATTAGACTGGAGTAATCTACCTCAGTGGATTAGTTTGGAGATGGAGAGACGGGTTCCCAGTTTTGCAGAGCCACTGCTCGTCAAAAAAAATCTTCAATTAATTTTATTTTCCATTAAAGGAGAGTTGAAGCTGACTGAAACGAATGTTCTAGCCTACTTTTGAAAATTCCCTCTCCTCCTTGTGGAGTTCCCTGAAAAACTCAGTTTTAATATTTAAAATATAATTTTGAATCAGTTGAAAGCAGATTTCTTGACTTTGGAATACTTCACATCTTATGTGTTGCGGCTAGGCTGAGAACAGTAACTAAGAATATCATCTAGCTATTAATTGTATCTAGACTATGAAAAAACACATTGCAACTGCAGAAGTAACACTGTCACTTTAAAAATGGTGTTGATCAGGTGTACAGTGACAATTATTCTGAAGCACCCTAAGCACGTACACTCTGCTGTGCTGTAAGCCTTTGATTAAACAGCTTTATTTTTATTAATCTCTTTCTGCGTCCTGTGTTCCATTTTCCCTAGGCTTGCCTGCTTGTGGGATACCATGACAGATTGTGGGATTAACAGTTACTCAGCTGGATGTGGCATATTCTCTGGGACAAGCCTACAACAATATAACTCCCTAGACTTGCCAGTGGGGAGCACTCTCTGGGTGCTGAATTCTGTTTTGTGCCACTTTTAACATTTTTAATTGCAGAAAGCTTGATTTGTTTTTTAGTGCAAAGTTTGAATTGAATCCTACATGCTGTTTAGTCATTAAGCATGCCTTACCCTTGAACTGCCCAGACGTAGGTCAAACAGTATTAGATTGCAAGTCTAATGGGAGCAGTAATATGCACTATGGGACAAGGATTTTTGAATCAGGATGCTTGCACAAGCTTACTGGATCTGCTGAAATGAGGTCCAGCCTTAAACCAGTACTGGGAGCGGAGAGTTCTTCCCCAGAAGCAACATAACAACGGCCGCAAATTTAATAGCGCTAAGGGGGCGGGTTTGAAGGCGGGTCCGCTGTCAAAATAGCAAAGATTGACAGTGGGTAGGAAACCCGCTGTCAACCTGCCTCCACGCGAGTCTCCCAGGTGTCGGGTCTGTCAGCGGAGAACTAACCCGACACCAAACGACGGGGGATACAATTCAGCTACTTAAATGGCTTGTTAAGAGCCAATTTAAGAGTATTTTGAGGCTTTCTTCTAATTTCACGTTTTCCCCCAGAGGCTACCCGCTGTTCGGGAAACACACCAGCTCAACCTGCGTGTTTTGAGTTTGCTCTGATGTTTGTGAAAAGCTGACAGCTGCAGAAGTGGGGTAAAGGATGCCATGTTGCTGATGGTGAGTTTCAGAGCACAGAAAATGTTGGTTACTGCATTTTTAATACATATAGAGATTTCTTTAGCTTACAAGTTTTTATGTCCAGTGCCACCTCATTGGGAGAACCTCTCTCACCATTGACAGATCGCTTCTGTCATCTCACCTGCAGCTGCCATCTATTGCAACAACATCGGAGCCAAAGAAACAATCAGACCTTGGTCCTCCTAATCCTTCCACGATCAGCCCCAACACCAACATCACCAGGCACACCAACATCACCAACAACAACACCAACCTTCTCCGCCATCACCTGATGCTGCACTGGACACAGGGCATCAGCTCCTGACAAAATTGCTGGCCGGGAGGCCAGCGATGGCATCACCATGGCCAGATTTTCTTCACTTGCTGCTGTAACCCTGGCTACCACATGATGCGCCAGGTTGACACCATCCCACACCAGCACCTTGAAGCATCCCTTTAATGTCCAAGCCATTCCATGCACACTCACCACTATAGCAGGGGGTGCTGGGGGGGGGAAGGAATTTATGACTGAACAATCACTGGAATACAGTAAGACACTTCTCAAGGTGTGCTCAGATCTGTCCAATAATAGAAAAATAGATTTCACTGTATAACAACACATTGCCATAAACTTCACATAGACATTGGCTAAACCTCTCAAGTGCCTACCTTTGTGTGTTTTTAGTTGGTATGCTTGCAGTAGGATGAGGTTGAGTGTGAGGGGTGGCTAGTGAGATGGGTAGGTGATGAAGTAGATAGAGAGGGTTGGGTGGAGGTGCAAGATATGTTGGTGTCCTGGGGAGGTCTCTTCAGCCCTTGGAAGGGAAGAGAACCTCCCTGCATGCTGTGACTCCCTCCATAAGCATATGGAGTGAGTAATTGGAGAGCCTGGGTTCAAGCGTTCACCTTTGTGCAATGACCGTCAGTGTTTGCAGCATCTCAATGCTGTCAAACACTGACAGAATAACTGTCAAACTCCATGTGGACTTGGTTCCTTTAAGGAAACCGGCTGACGACGCATCATCAAATGATGTCATCAGACCCGCTTCCTGTTAATTGGCCGGGAAGCCCGCAGAGCAGGCTTAACAAGGCCAATCAAGGGAAAATCACGTCTGCAGAGCGGAGGCAGCTGGGAACAGGACCAGAACCCGGAAACCAGCTGTCCTGCCCCCATCCCGCCTCCTCCATTTTGAATCGAAACAGACCAGGGAGGTCCCAGGATCAATATCTCACCTCTTGTGCTGTGTTAGCTGGATTTAGTTGGGCAGCAGTTATGGAGCTACAATTGGCCTCACTGAATCAAAGCTACTAAGGATTTCCATTTGTGATTGTAATCCCTGATGGAAGTGGCACTCATGCAGAGATCTGCTGAGGACAGGATTGAGCTCAGCTGTGACACCCTCCATGGTCAAGTGGTCTTCTGACACTTAGGGCTGGATTTTACCAGCCCTGAGGAGGTGGGCTTGAAGTGGGGTCAGGTGGAAAACTTTGAAAAATGACGGCAGGTTCTGATCCCGCCGTCAACCAGCCTCCGCGCAACTTTGCCAGAGGCGGGCTTGCAGGGTCCGTTTTGGTCGCGCCTCCAAGCGGCGGGATAGGCCCTCAAGGCACTTAACTACTACTTAAAGACCTCTATAATGCCATTTTGAGAGACCTTTCACATTTTCCCACATTTCCAGCATGCTGCACGTCTCTCCTGAAACACGCCAGCTAATCCTGTCGGGTTCAGAAGTGGCTGGCTTCCGAACAGCTGCAGCTCCACCATAAAAACAGAGTTTTCAACAAGGGTCAGTTGCAGGTGGCAGAACTTTGTTTTCTCATGTCTTGGGGAACTTTTTGCAGATCTACTAATTTTGGAAGTGATGAAGCTGAGATCCATCTCCACTGTGACCTCCTGGGAAAACCCTCTCCCCACATTGACTGAGCGCTTCCTCAATTGAGGTATATACCAGCAGCATGGGAACCATTTATTTCCTTTCATCCTGGACCTCAGATTCGGACGAAGACCAGCCGCGGCAGCAGCAGAACCAGGAACAATAGCAGGAGCGCCAACCTGCTGCTCACCCACCTGATGGTGCACAGGGCAGAAGGCGCCAGCGCAGGGAAGCATGTCGCCGCAGGAGATACCCCCAAAACAGGGTTTACAGGAGCTTGCTCAACACGAGTGAGCAGCAGTGCCAGAGGAGGCTGAGACTTTCGCGAGAGGTGGTCGCTAACATCTGCACAATGCTGCAACAGCACCTGGAGCCCAGAGGAGCGGGTGGACACCCCGTACCAGTGGCTGTCAAAGTCACCACCGCACTCAACTTTTTTGCTTCAGGCTCCTTCCAGGGATCATCAGCAGACATCAGCGGCATCTCCCAGTCGGCCGCACACACCTGCATCACGCAGGTAACCGATGCCCTCTTTGCAAAGGTGCAAAATTACATACACTTCTCCACGGATCAAGCAAGTATAACCGCATGTGCGGTTGGATTTGCAAATATGGCAGGCTTGCCAAGGGTGCAGGGCATTGTAGACTGTACACATGTGTCCCTTAAGCCGCCCCATCACAACCCAGATCTTTTTGTCAACCGCAAGGGCTTCCACTCCCTCAACATGCAGCTGGTGTGTGACCACAGAAAGGACATTTTACATGTTTGCACCAAATACCCTGGTAGTTGCCCTGACTCGTTCATCCTGCGGAAGTCTAGTGTGCCTCCGCTCTTCAGTCCGCCAAACCAACTTTGCAGATGGCTACTTGGAGACAAGGGCTATCCTCTGAAGACGTGGCTAATGACATCATTCAGGAGGCCATCCAACGAAGCTGAGGAGCACTACAACTCCAGCCACATTTCGACCAGATCCATTATCGAGCAAACCATCGGCTTGCTGAAGATGCGATTTAGATGCCTGGATAGATCAGGTGGAGCCCTGCAGTACTCAGCAGCCAGGGTCTCCAGAATCGTCGTGGTCTGCTGTGCACTTCACAACATCGCACAGCATTGTGGCTTGCAGCTGCCTAAGGAACAAGTGGCTCAGCGCATAGCTTCCTTAGATGAGGAGGAGGAAGACGATGAGGAGAAGGAGGAGAATGAGAACGAAGACCTTGTGGAGGCGCATCAACCAGCGGCAGCAGCACGCGAGCACATTACTGCCCGGGATGCAAGGGATGCACTCATCTTGGCCAGCTTTGCTTAAGTTGGCCAATCAAACACATGTGCCTGGCACCTTCTTACCACACCATAAACAATGGACAAGAACCTATGGTTTCGTATCACTCTGGCCACCATCGTGACAAATCCAATTCGCCCTGAGCCCTCAATGTGGAACTTCCATTTCCGAAATGACAGAGTCCAGAACTTGTACAGTTTGCCATCACTTCATTTTAATACATTGATTAAAGGATGGCATATACCAATTAAACACAATAGAACACCCAAGTGACTACCCTTGTGACTACTTGTGCTTTATCTTCCTATTATGCATGCTCCAACGTGGTGCTTTCCCTGTGGCTTCAGCAGATGTGGAGGCCCCTTGCTCACTTTCATGCTGCTCCTACTTTGACACCTTTGGCGGGCGTCCTCTGAGGTTGCAAGCCTGTGAGGGCTCGCCAACAGTCTGCTGCTCCTGTGGCTGTGCAGGGGCCGAGACACCCATCTCAGTTGGGTGAGGACTCTGGTGGGGCTCTGACCGAGGGCTCTGCAGTGGCATGGGAGTGTGAGCGCTTGGAGAGGAGCCCCCACTTCTTTGTTGTCTGCCACCAACATCCCTCTCATGGATCGGCCCCACTTCAGTGCTAGCAAGTGACTTGACAGCACCTTGCTGCACATCAGGGGGGCCATGAGGACATGTATCTGCACTGGCAGTCCTACTCCAGAGGACTTCCATGAAGGTCTGGTTTCTCTGATTAATAGTTGCCCATCGCTCCTCCAGAGATGTCAGTCTATTCTGAACATTCACCATGTTTTCAACACTCTGGTGACTTATTTCCTCCATGGCCGTAGCCATCCTCTCCTAGACCATAGCCATCCTTTCCACGGAGGTTGCCATCCTTTCCACGGTGATGCATTCATGCGCCAATGCCTCCACAAAGGCTCTGCTCATGTTAGTGTTGGACTCCTCCATCCTCTCCATACTTGCAGTGACCCTGGAGACAAAACCTGCCAGAGACTCCTGCACCTGTTCCTGGAGTTCCAGCACCGCTCTTCTTCTGGATGGACCCAGAGGAACAGGGTCGACATGCAGCTGAGCAGAGCTGGGAGATTCCTGTGGGCTCCGACGAGGACTCGCCACTGCTGTCCCTGTCTCCACCATCTGCTGATGCTCACTTGTGAGCTGTGATACAACAGGTGACAACACTACTCCATGTCCCGAAGGTCCCACCGAGGTGTGCGTTTCTGCGTTGGTGCTGGGTGCACTTAATTCTGCTGACGCTATGTCCTCAGAGGTGGCAGGTTCCTCTGAGGAGTCTTCGGGCTTCGGCTCTTCCTCCTGGACAGTTGGGAGGGGGGCTGTCGATAGTCCTGTGGAGGAGTAAAGGCATGAGTTAGACATGTGATATTAACGTAGCTTGCACATGGACTTGTGCAGATGATCATAAGTCAACATGTATGAGCATCAGAAGCCATATCAGACACTCATGTAATGTAAATGAGAGAGATGCAAAACTATTCTGTCACCAGCTTGCTCTGATGCGCCCATCTATCCGTCCTCCACTTTCAGATCCTCCTCGGCTCCAACGATCTCTAGGGCCGCCTCCTCAGTGCTGGTGAGATGGGTTATTGAGGGTGGCTCTCCTCCTGTCTTTGCCCTTTCCCTCTTATTGTAGGCTCTCTTTTCCTGCACTGAGGGACACAAGTGGAGTTTGAGTGAAATGATGGAGTGAGTGTAGATAATCCATAGCATATATGCTTAGAAGGGCACAAAGATGGAGTGAGGTCCCAATACCAAGGGCCCTCCCTGTGTGTTGTTAGTTGTTGTCGTAGCATAACACTGATAGGGAGTGTGAGGGCTGTATAGTGAAGTGATTGTGTACATAGAGAGGGAATGGTTAAGGGTGCAAGGGATGTAAGGGTAAAGTGGGATGTGTAGGAGTAGGTTGACAATGCAGAGTGATGATGCTGAGAGGAGATGGGGAGCCAAATGAGGGTAAAGGTGATGCTATACTCACTTTGCCTGTTCGGACATGGTCATTGAACTTCTTTCGGCACTGCAGCCAGGCTCTGCTGCACATTGATCTGGATCTGACCTCCTGAGCAAGTTGCAGCCACACAGCTTTGGTCTGCTAGGGAGGATTTTTCCTCCCAGAGGGTGGAAACAGCACTTCCTTCTGAGCTCTGGCTCCCTCCACCAGAGCATGGAGTGAGTCATCATTAAAGCATGGTGAGGCCTTGGACCTTGAAGTGGACATTCCACAAGCTCCAAACAATTTGAAGAGAAGCAATCACAAGTGTAGAGGCTGAAAATGAAACAAGGCTGCTTGGAGCCCTTAAATGCAGCTGGAGAAATGACGTCATCAGAGGCGAGTTTCAGGCCCAAAAAACTAATTGTGCCAGGGGTGCAGATACGCTGGGAATCAATTGCCCAATTAGGACAATATAGATAATTATCCCGCCTGACAGCGGAGGCGGGAGCGGGACCTGCCGACCACCTGACCCGTCCCAACCCGCCACCAATGGTAAAATCCAGCCCTTACTGTCGAGGCTCACACATGTAAATGATTAACTTGGTGAAGTACCAGAGGCCTGCAATTGCTAGTGGAACCATTGCCCAGTATGATTCAACATCTTTAAGATAGGAGAACAGACAAGGAGTGAAAACTGGGGTTAAGGCTGTCAATCTGGATCAAATTAGAATTTTCAGTGACAATATTTAAAAATGGTGGTCAGATGGTGTGTGCCGCATTCCCGCCCACCACTGTTTTTAGTCGCCAGAAAACCTGTTTGAGAGGGCAGCTGCCCCCAGGCAGGCGAGGGCATATGTCATGGCACAATGACATCATCTGTGCCACAGCACTATCTTAACAGTGGCAGTAAGGGGTGGTACAACCAGCTTGAAACCCAACAGTAAAACCTACCAGAATTGTTGCTTCTCAGACCGGCTGATGCTGTATAAAAGTGACACGCAGCTTCCAGATTGTTTCTTTCATACTTTCTTGCCTCACTTTACCTCATAAATGTTTCTCTCATCACCATGGGTGCTATTATTGCCAGTCTTTTCTGGATGGAGGAACAGTTGGAGGAAGAGCAGCAGCAGCCTCAGCAGTCTAAGGGATCACCGCCTCACAGAAGACACTTGGCAAGGGGGTGCTGATTATAGGAGGCCACACCCAGCACACAGGGTGTACAGGCCCAGAGTAACTTTGCTGGACCTGGCTGAGGAGCAGTGCCTCAGAAGGCTTCGCATCACCAGACAGGTTGTCTCTGACATAAAAGAAAGACTTGCATTTATATAGTGCCTTTCACGACCACCGGACGTCTCAAAGCGCTTTACAGCCAATGAAGTACTTTTGAAGTGGAGCCACTGTTGTATTGTAGGAAACGCGGCAGCCAATTTGTGCAGAGCAAGGTCCCACAAACAGCAATGTGATAATGACCAGATAATCTGTTTTTGTTATGTTGATTGAGGGATAAATATTGGCCAGGACACCGGGGATAACTCCCCTGCTCTTCTTCGAAATAGTGCCATGGGATCTTTTACATCCACCTGAGAGAGCAGACGGGGCCTCGGTTTAACGTCTTACCTGAAAAATGGCACCTCCGACAGTGCAGCACTCTCTCAGCACTGCACTGGAGTGTCAGCCTAGCTTTATGTGCTTAAGTTCCTGGAGTTGGACTTGAACCCACAACCTTCTGACTCAGAGGCGAGTGTACTACCAACTGAGCCACATCTGAAACCTCCTGCAATAGGACCTCCTGCCTGCTGGAATAGGAGGCCATGCTTTACCCGTGGCTCTCAAAGTCACCACAGCCTTCAACTTCTTCACTGGTTCTTTCCAGTCTGCCACAGGAGTCATAACCCACATCTCCCAGTCTGCAGCACATAGATGCATTTAGCAAATCACCGATGCCCTCTTTGCCATGGGCTAATCAATACATCACTTTCCCCATTGACCTCAGCAATCAGCAGGGGAGAGGTTGAGGAGTTGCAGCATTGGTCGACATGCAGGGCATCTTTGACTGCACACATGTTTCCATCAGGTCACTAAGCTAGCAGTATTCAATCGAAAAGGATGCCACTCCATCAATGTTGCAGTAGTAGCCGATCACAGAAAACAGATCATACAAGTTTCTATAAAGTACCCCAAGCTGCTCTCATGGCGCATTTGTCTTGAAACACTTGACCCTCCCAGGAACATGGCAGGATGGCTGCTGTGGGACAAGGGATATCCCCCTCCAGACATGGCTCATGACACCCCTCCGCAACCCCACCACTCCCGAGCAAAACAGATATAATAGAAGCCATGGGACCATCGGTATCATAATTAAGCATACTACAGCGATGCCGAAGCTGAGGTTCAGCTGTCTGGGCAGGTCTGAGCGGTCCCTACAATATGCCCCATGAAGAGTCTCCAGCATAGTGTGCTGCATACGAGGTATTAGAAAGCCAGCCAAGACATTTCAGCACGATGATTGAAAGGAGGGGTGAAAAGAGTGTTGAGGTGCTCTTGTGAGAAGTAGAGAAATTAAGAGGTGCACTCACGCATGCTGCTCTTGTGAGGTCATGGAACCTTTTCCTACACTGAAGCCAGGTCCTGGGGATGATGCTGGAGCCACTGACCCTTTCTCAACCATCTCTGTCAATGCCTGCTTCATCCTGGCCTTAAAGACACCTTGCGGCTTGTGGGGAAGAGTTGTTCCTTCCTTCCCCTCACTTCCTCAATTAAAACCTCTGTGGAAATGAATCCCAGTGTTTTGTTTGGTTTTTTTATGGCCTTATTAATCGCTACTTTTAGAGATTTGTGTATCTGAACCTCTAAATCCCTTTGCTCCTCTACCCCATTTAGACTTTTATTTTCCAAGCAGTATGTGGCCTCCTTATTTTTCCTACCAAAATGTAACACCTCACACTTATCCACATTGAAGTTCATTTGCCAATTACATGCCCATTCTGCGTGTTTATTCATGTTCCCTTGTATTTTGTCGCAGTCTTCCTCAATATTAACTATTTTGGTATTGTCTGCAAATTTTGAAATTGTACTTATGATTTCTGAGTCCAAGCACTGGTCCCAGCATGTATCCTTGTGGAACACCTCTTCCCGCCTTTTGCCAGTCTAAGTAGCTACCCTCGCCCCCTACTCTCTGTTTTCTGTTCTGTAGCCAGCTTGCTATACATTTGATACTGTTAATTCTCCAAGCTTATTCTAATTTTGCACTTCGTATTTGATTTTTTTAAATATTTGTTCTTGGGACCCAGGCAATGTTGGCAAGGCCACATTTATTGTCCATTCCTAGTTACCCTGAGGGCATTAGGAGCCAACCACATGGTATGGACTGGAGGGCACTCACGTTGAAGACCGAGTCGCAGTTAAGGAGATCTTCAAAGTGCTCCTTCCAGCAGGCACTGACTGCCTCTCTGTCCTTGATGAGTAGTCCAAGTGTGCCAGTGCAGCCTTCGGTCGCCTGAGGAAGAGAGTGTTTGAAGACCAGGACTTCAAGCCCGGCACTAAGCTCATGGTCTACAGAGCAGCAGTGATACCTGCCCTGCTGTATGCCTCAGAGACATGGACCATGTACAGCAGGCACCTCAAACCACTGGAGAGGTACCACCATCGCTGCCTCTGCAAGATCCTGCAAATCCATTGGCAGGATAGGCGCACTAACGTCAGTGTTCTTGCTCAGGCCAACATCCCCAGCATCGAAGCTTTGACCACACTCAATCAGCTCTGGTGGACGGGTCACATTGTCCGCATGCCCGATACGAGACTCCCAAAACAAGCGCTCTACTTGGAGCTCCGGCACGGCAAGAGAGCCCCAGGTGGGCAGAGGAAACGCTTCAAGGACACCCTCAAAGCCTCCTTGAAAAAGTGTAACATCCCCATCGACACCTGGGAATCCCTGGCCCAAGACCGCACAAAGTGAAGGAGAAGCATCCGGGAAGGCGCCGAACACCTCGAGTCTCTTCGCTGGGAGCAAGCGGAAGCCAAGCGCAAACAGCGGAAGGAGCGTACGTCAACCCAAGCACCCCACCCACCCACCCGCCCCTTCAACCACCGTCTGCCCCACCTGTGACAGAGACTGTAGGTCCCGCATTGGAATCATCAGTCACCTGCGAACTCATTTTTAATGTGGAAGCAAGTCATCCTCGGTTCTGAGGGACTGCCTAAGAAGAAGAAGATGGACTGGAGGCGTGTGTAAGCTGACTGGGGTAAGGGTGGCAGGTTCCCTTCCTTGAAAGCCATTAGTGAACCAGTTAGGATTTTTCTACAATCTAGTAGCTTTCATTTCCATTCAATAAATAATTATTGTATTCAGTTTCATAACTTGCCATGCTGGATTTGGATTCAAGCCATCCAGGTTTAGTCCAGCCCCATAAGCAGTACACTAATGTTATACAGAGACTTTCCCAGACTGTACAAACATGAATAAACCACTAAAGTGATTCAGTTTGAAGAGTGAATTCTAATGGGAGTCAATGAAAAAAATTGGTTTGTAATTTTTTTTAACTTTCCAGTCACTTAAGAGAAATATGAAGTATTCACTGAAGTGGGGCTTACTTTGTGGCATAAGCCTTCCTGGTTAAATATTGCACACAACATACCAAATATTTTGAACTGACACTGGGAGAAGATTCTCTCTTTGTGCTATCTGTGATGAAGTGGTTAACCCCTTTGTAAAGAATGAGTTTACACACTTTAGTTGCACATAATGTACAAAGGAAATCTTCCCCTAGTGTTCTGAACAATGGAAATCCACAGAGTACTGTGCTTGCTAAGAAAGTTGAAAATTATATTGCATAAAAACTCTTATATTTGTCAGGTTTGCCATTCTACTTCTATCTCACTTATGCTCATTTAGTCTTCATGTATAGTACAACATTTAGAACTATCTGTCTTTGAAAATTGGCTGCATAAAAAGCAAACTTTTACAGTCAAGTACTTGCTGAAAGCTTTCTCTGTTTATTTCTTTATTGAAAAAAACAACAAATATTCACAGGACCTTATGATAATAGGCTCACAGGGATACAGAGAGCATGCCTGTTCCATTTAAGTGAAGGCATCTTCTGCAGGCCCTTGAGACATCCATTTGATATAAATAAGTCGAACTAAAAGGACAAACTGTATTCCAAATTCCTGGATCCATCAAAAGTTGTTACTGAATGCTTGCTAAAAGCTGATCTGATTAGGTGAGGTTACTGAAAGGTCTTAAGCTTTAAGTAAGCTCTAGCAACTGCAGTCCCCAATCCATCTAACATTTACTGGGAAGAGCAGGAGGACCCACCAGTGGGAAGAACCTATCCTCCCAGCTCAAAAGCTAGAAGCAGAGTATAAATATGTCTCTATTCTGCAAGGACCACATAAAACATTGGAGCCGGATGCTGGTATTTGGAGCTGAATTAACCCCAGCCATTGGGAACGACATTTGCTGTAAATGGAAAGGGTAGCTGCGAGATATTTGGTGCCGACACACTTCTGGGGAGAACTCATTTGATTTTGTGATCAAATTCACTGCTTCAGTGGGTATTAGTTGGACATACTGACAAGATCTATTTCTTCCATAACTCATGACCATCAGAGTTATTAACAGTGTCTGCACCATTGAGCTGAACATCTCTGATGGGTTATTTTTTTCTGCCTGCTTTGAGTACTTTGAACTGGGGGCAATGTGATACTGGTTACATGAATTTAAAAAGTGAGAAAGCACTCCTTTAAATTGTTTATAATAACTTCCTTTCAACAGGACCAAAAGAAAAGAAAATTGACACCACAAGCCTCAAAATCTGATGTTTTAAGCATATATTTATCTGGAAAGTGAGCTCTATGATATTGTACTTAACACGTTCATATCAAATTCCTCTGTCTAATATTTTAATGGAGGTGCTGAAAGGGAAAAATTTGCAGGGCTGTGTAAAAAGATCAGGGGAGTGGGATTAATTGGATCGCTCGTTTAAATAACTGGGGCATAGCCACGATGGGTCGAATGGCCTCCTTCTGTGCTGTATGCTTCTCTGATTCTTAACCTGTTTATTGCACAGAGGAATAGAGAGTACTGGTCAGTCTCTTATCCCATCAAATAGCCATTCTTTATGTGTAAGCTTAAATGGTATGTGCTGGCAGAATATTCGATATCGGGCCATCATAGAGAAGCCCAACTCTGTCCTGTCAATTAGATACGCTCCCATTTTGATTTAATTTTTTTTTGTTGCAAAATATGCACTAAATTTGAATATGAAAGTGCTCAATTTGTTTAAATGTTTCTCATTGTGTGGATTTTAGTTGTGTAACTTAGTGCTCCTCCAGCAGAAATTGCAGGATTTACAGACCGAAAATTGTGGACAGCACTTCAGAACTGTGAACTTATGAAAAACATGTTTGCACACGAGTAAATAAAGAGAAGTTAACTTTTTTTTCTCCTGAGTAGTTGGCTATGAATACTTGGGTCAGTTGCCAAGACACATAAATTGCAGAACAAACTGAAAAACACCTGGGAGACATTTTGTAGTCCATCTGCAATTATATTTGGTAATAAATCATGCTTCCAATCATTAACAATTATCTTTTTTTCCATGTGGTCGTACTGTTAAAGCAGTTCTTTAAAATTCTGTTCCAAGACGAAAGCTCTCTCTGCTGTAGTTTAGTGCTGTAAATGGATGCCGTCACCTCTGGCACTTTTCCAGGCATCGTAGCTGAGTCAAATCATGTCCTTACCCAATGTCCAAACACTTTTCAGCCTGGTTTACAAACCTGAAGCCTGGCTTTCCTAACTCAGATGTGCTGAGGCTAGTTGCAACACCCAACTGCCCTGGTCTATCTCAACACAGGCCAAGGATTAAACCAGGGACTTTCCATGTCTGTATGGATCCATATTATACTGCCTGGTCATCGACCTGAAATGTTAACCATATGTTTCTCTCTCTTCACCGATGCTGCCTGACCTGCTGAGTGTTTCTAGCCTTTTCTGTTCTTATTTCAGATTTCCAGCACCTGCTGTATTTTGCTTTTCATTTGTTTTCCTGATTATGCTTCTGTGAAGTGCCTGAAATGTTTTCTATGATAACGGCACTAAATAAATGCAAGTTGTTGTTGTGTGGTATAATCTATATATATAAATCGGTCGATCTGTCTGTCCTTCTGTCTGTCTGTCTGTCCTTCTGTCTGTCCTTCTGTCTGTCTGTCATCACGTGTGCGTCTGTCTGGTATGCGCTCGAAAGTTATAGAGCATACTTACGTGTGCGTTACGTTGAAAGAAAGCTTACCTTTCCAAAACGGTCTTAAGCGTATTTACGTTTCGGCCGGGCAAAAATCGCGCCCGCAGTATCCGAAAAACCTTCAACATTCCGCTCATTAGCATCTCATTATCCGCTCATTAGCGACAGAGTGACCTCGAGGTCTTATCGTTCTGAACCGAGGTGAGTAGCCGCCATCTTGCTTCCATTCTTTTTCCTGCTTTCTGCGTCTTTCTTTTCAAATATACATTTCCAGCAAAATAAAATTGAATTTATTAAATTGTTTAAAAAAAAACTTCATTCATTTGTAAATATTTTCTCTAACCTGAAGATTCTTTTTCCTACCTTTCCCCGTTTTTGTTAGGCCTGAAAGCCTGGGTGTTTCTTGCCCAGCCAGGCCCGACCTAGGTAATTCTCCCACGGCTCCTGCTAAGCTCCTCACCCCGCCGCCGCCCCCCCGTGTCACGTTACCCAGGGCAACGGCGTCAGCCATGAGGGTCAGGGTGCGCGCGCAGCAGGAGCAGCTGAGACGCGGCGTCTATCTCTGTTCCGCGCTCGGCTCGGGCGGGGGGGGCGGGGCTCTCGGGAGTGCGGATCTCGGCTGGGGCTTGGTGAGCGGGAAGGGTTACCCCGGCAACCGGGCCCGCCGGCCGTCTCTCACAGACGCAATCGGCGGACTTCAAACCGGCTCGGCCGGGGGGGCGGGGCTCGGAGAGCGGGGCTCTCGGGAGTGCGGGGCGGGGCGGGTGGGGCTCTCGGGAGTGCGGGGCGGGGTGGGGCTTGGAGAGCGGGGCTCTCGGAACTGCGGGGCGGGCGGGGCTCGGAGAGCGGGGCTCTCGGGAGTGGAGTGCGGGGCGGGGCGGCGCGGCCGGTGCTCGGGAGGACGGGGGCTTGGAAGGGGGGGAAGGGTTACCCCGGCAACCGGGCGTGGCCGTCTCTCAGCCTCAAGCTGGCTCACGCCTGTTCTCGGGGCTTGGCTCCATTTGCGGCCGCGGGCCACTCGCCCTCTTTCTCTCCTTCCCTCTGTCTCTCTCCCCTCCTCCTCACCCCCCTCCTCTCCCCCCCGCCCTCCTCCCCGCCCCCTCCCTCCCCCCCTCCCCTCCCCCCTCCCCTCCCCCCTCCCCGCCCTCTCCCTCCCCCCCTCCCCCACCCTCCCCCTCCCCCCTCCCCCACCCTCCCCCTCCCCCCCTACCCGCCCTCCCCCTCCCCCCTCCCTGCCCTCTCCCTCCCCCCCTCCCCGCCCTCTCCCTCCCCCACTCCCCGCCCTCTCCCTCCCCCCCTCCCTCCCCCCCTCCCCGCCCTCTCCCTCCCCCCTCCCCGCCCTCTCCCTCCCCGCCCTCTCCCTCCCCGCCTTCTCTTCCCCCCAGTCGCTCTCTCTCTTCCCCCCAGTCGCTCGCTCTCTTCCCCCCAGTCGCTCTCTCTCTTTCCCCCAGTCGCTCTCTCTCTCTCTTCCAACAACAACATGCCCTCGAAAAAGCCTCGGCACCGCCGGGCACTTCAGCTAGTACAAATATAAATAGCAGACATCTGAGAGCTAGAAGATCAAATGACATTTACTCTGCTTGAATTTCATTCTCATGATCTGAACTCCTCAATCGAGCTATTAACTCACAGCTCACAATCAGGTATCTATGTCAGTTTTGATGAAAAATATTTACTGAAAACTGTCTTTTCTTTTTACATTTGCTTCTTGATCTGATCTGTGTATTTCCAGTATTTTTCTGTTTTTGCCCAATGTATTTATTCTTCTGTGTATATGGTGTTTTAGGTAGCTTTGTTTAAAAAACAGAGATTAAAATAATTATTTTGTATTTTACTATCCCATTATTTCTAATCTTTAAAATTATTTTCATTGCTAAGTGCCAAAATCATAATACTGCACTGTTGGACATATTTTGCAGAAGGCAGTCAAGTGAAGATCTGTAGTTTGGGTAGATATTAAAGATCCCATGATACTATTTGAAGGAGAGCAGAGAAGTCTCCTCGTGTCTTAGCCAACATTCCTCCCTGAATCAGCACCATCATAAACAGCTTAACTAATTATGGGCGGAAAATGTGGTTGCTTTGCGCCTCCCCTTAGCGCCCTGAGGGCACTAATGGGGCACAAAGCAATTAGCGTCCGGGCACGGCGCTGCCAACGCCTCCCGCAAAATTCAGCTTGAGGTTAGTGACAACGCTAACCGTTAGCACCCCGTGGCGCTGGCCGCCGATGATGACGTCCTCCCCGTGTGCAGCGTGCCGCTCACGATCTTTGGTAGAACCCCTTGACTTACCGCCGGACGCTATGTTCGTCGGGATCAGGGGGGCCTACCTGCGGCCAGGGCGGCGCTATTTAAAGGCGAGGTGTTGGGTAGCCATTTTTGTTGCTGGCCGCCTGCCAGTACCTGCCTCTGCCCCCGTCCCCGGCCTCCTGACTCGCCCCACCGCGGAGTGCCTGCTGCGCTTCAGAACTTTTGCCGGCAGTTCAATCCCCGGTGGCCCAGCTGGGCCCCAGGTCATGCTGCGCAAGGCCCCGCCCCTTTAAGAGGGGAAGGAAGGCCTGCAATACCGCGGCACGTAGTGCCATGATATTCCCTCGCAGCGCCCCAAGAGGGAGGCGGGGCGCTTCCAGTAACGCCTCGCTTCCCTCTTGGGGCACTACCACTCAATTTCGGCCACGGGGGTGCTAATTTTTCCGGGGCGCTACTTTTAGCGCCCCAATGGGGGCGCGACTCAATTTTCCCCCCCATGTCTTTAATTGCTGTTTTGCGATCTTGTTGTATGCAAAATGGATGCTATTTCCGCTTGCATATGCTGCACTTCAGACTAATTCACTGTACATGAAGTGCGTTAAGATGTTTCTGAGATCAAGGCAAGTGTTTCTTCTTCTGCGTTTTTTAATCAATTGTTTGTAATTTCATTGTCTGTCATAGTGGTAGAACTATTCATGTCCAATAAGAGAATACTCATTCACAACAATTAATCTTTTAGAACTGTTCAATTCAGTGATATATTTTGCTGATACTTTCAGTTTATGGCTAGTTTTTTTAAATTTTAAACACTCACGTAAAATGATACTACTTGCATTGGAACGTACCCAGTGGAAATTTCAGAGAGCTAGCCAGTTGAAGGCACGCTCGTGAAGGACTGATTCCAATCAACTTGGAAACCCACTTAGGCCCAGATTGATAACTTAAAAACATCTTGAACCCTAACTGCTGATATAAATCAAAGAATGTCAAAGCTATCTATGTATTATTTATGGAATAATCTATCAAACATAAATCTGAAGAAATATTTTTTTCCAATTACACTCTGATTTAGGATATACAGATGTTAATTGAGAACTTTATGCATCACACTCTTCAGCACTGAACCAGTTTATATAACTCACATCAAAGTGCCACAACCAGTGTTGTTTTGATTCTAAAATTATTTTAGTTTTAGTCTTGTTTGTTACATTTTAGCCTTACTTTCTTTATAAGAAATGTAGCTAATTTAAGTCCTCGTCATTTGTTCCTAAATTTTGGTCATCTTTTAATGTCGGGGGGGGGGAAAGTTTAAAATGTAGCTTTGCTTTCCAAATTTTAGTTCCAGTCTTTTCAAGAATATTGTTCAAAATTTATGTTTCAAAAAAGATCTGGGGGAATTTTCTGGGAGGGTCAGCAGGCGGGACCGGTGGCAGGTCGGACGGGAAAGTGTTTTTTTTTGACTGTGGGTCGGGACCCCACTGTCAACCAGCTGCAACGCCCCTTTACCAAATGTCGGGTCTGTCAGCGCTGAGCAGATCCGACACACAGCAGCGGGGGAGGCAATTCAGGTCATTATGACCTTGTTAACAGAGGATTAACAACAGTTTTGGGCTCACCTTTAGAATTTAGCAGCTCGCCCACAGGGTCCATGCTGCTTGGGAATCATGTCTGTTAAGCTGGGCAGGAGTTGAATGGCCATGGAATAATTTCATTACTTGACAACATGAAATATGCTATAAAAGCTCCCATCTCACAGCTGTTTACTTTCCAAGCTCAGAAGCTGTTGCTTACTGCATTCAGAAGACAGGTTGAGCTTTATGCAGGTTGCAAGTGTTTGGAGCAAACTCTCTATCCAGTGTCATCTCATTTGAACAACCCCTCTCACCATTGACAGATTGCTTCTGTCATCTCAAGTTCATCTGCCATCTATTCCATCAGCATGGGTATGGTTTATACTCTCTCACCTTGGTTCTCAGAATATGACCACTATCAGCCCCAACACCAGCATCACCAGGCACACCAGCAGCTGCACAGGACACAGGGTATCAGCACCCGACCACATTGCTGCCCAGAACGCCAGGGATGGCCATAGAGCACATATACCAGAAACGCTGTTTACGGCGGTCACGGACCATCATCAAAGACCCTACCCACCCCAGCCACAGTCTGTTCGCCCTCCTGCCATCTGGGAGACGCTACAGATGCATTCGCACCCGAACGACCAGATTTAGGAACAGCTTCTTTCCCAGGGCTGTCATCCTACTGAACTCCACAAATAAACTCTAAAGCCTGCACATCTGCCAATGCACTTTATTATGGTTATGTTTATGTTAATGTATTACAAGCCAAATGAATGTTGAATGTTTAAATGTCTTAATCTAAATGTACACTCTCGGGAGCCGCAAGCCTACATTTCGTTGTACTGCACTTGTGCACTAACAATGACAATAAAAGTTGATTTGATTTTGATTTGATTTGAACCCGCCTCCACGTTGATTATGATTATTATGATTATGACCATGGCCACATTTACTTCACTTGACGCTGCACACCCTGGCTGCCACATGATGCGCCAGGTTGGCACCAGCCCACACCAACAACATAAAGCATCCCTACAATGCCCAAGCCATTCCTTTCACACACATAGTGTGGCATAGTGGTTAGCACTGTTGCCTCACAGCGCCAGGGACCCGGGTTCGAATCCGGCCTCGGGTGACTGTCTGTGTGGAGTTTGCACATTCTCCCCGTGTTTGCGTGGGTTTCCTCCGGGTGCTCCGGTTTCCTCCCACAGTCCAAAGATGTGCGGGTTAGGTTGATTGGCTATGATAAAAATTGACCCTTAGTGTTAGGGGGATTAAATACGTGGGGTTACGGGGATAGGGTGGGATATGTGTTGGTGTAGGGGTTACGGGGATCGGGTGGGATATGTGTCGGTGCAGGCTCGATGGGCCAAAATGGCCTCTATCTGCACTGTGAGGTTTCTGTGATTCTGACATCAGCATTGTGGGGGGTAACGTTATGTCTCACCATTCATTGCAACTCACTAAGCCACTTCCAAAGATGCACACAAATCTGTCCAAGAACGCAAAGTGTTGAAAATAAAAATGTCAATGTTTCACAGCACATTAACAGAAACTTCACATGAACATTGGCTAAAACACACAAGTGCCTACCCTTGTGTGTTGTTAGTTGGTATGATTGGACTAGGATGAGGGTGAGTGTGAGGCGTGGCTAGTGAGATGGGGAAGTGATAATGTAGATAGAGAGGGATGGGTGGAGGTACAAGGTAAGTTGGTGTGAGTAAAGATGTGCAGGAGTAGGGTAGGGAAGGCAGAGTGATGGGGATGTGATGAGTGGCACTGCAGGATGATGTTGAGTTTGGCTTTGCAGTCATGTTTCATGATCTATTGAGATCATTGAAAGGTTTGCGCCACTGCAGCCTGGTCCTTCTGACGACATCCCTGCTTGTGCCCATCTGTGCAATGTGCAACCAGGCTGCGTTGGTCTCCTGGGGAGGTCTCTTCCACCCATTGGAAGGGAAGAGGACCTCCTGGTGTGCTGTGACTCCTGGTGTGCTGTGGCTCCCTCCATAATCATATGAAGGGAGTCATAGGAGAGCCTGGGTGCAGCCGTGCACCTCTGTGCAGTGCTTGTCAGTGTTGGAAGCACCTCAATGCTGTAGAATACCGACAGCACAAATGTCAAAGTGAATTTGCGTATGGCCCCTTTAAGGAAACTGGCTGATGATGTGTCATCAAATAACCCGCTTCCTTCAATTGGACTGTGAAACATGCTGGGCAAGCTTAACAAGCCCAATCAAGGGAAAGTCATGTCGGAGGCAGGGATGTTGTCCTTACGCCCTCTCCTAACAGCGACCAGCTGATTGGGAGTAAACAAGTTGTTGCAGAAGATTTCAAGCACTATTTATAGATATATCACCTTTTACTGTTCACTTGAAGAGGACTTTTGAAATGCAGCAGGAGATTTTCTGGGACACTTTGTCAAGACTTCAGCAACACTCTTTCAACCTTTATTCCGGAAATTCTCTGAGAACTTCACCTATAAAGTGTAAGTGCTGGTTAGGACACGAGAATTCTCTGCTCTCCTTCAAATAGTATCATCGGATCTTTAACAACTACTCCACCTTATAGGAGTCACCAGGAGAAAGGGAGCATTGGTCATCGGCATCTTTCTAGGGATCCCTCTTGGTCTGCAAGAGGAATGGGAGGAGGACATGAATCCAGGGGGAGCAGCACCAGCTGCTGCAGGAGAGAGGGACAGGAGGGTGAGGTGGACTCCTTCCTCACTGCTGGTACAGGACATCCCTCCTCCTCTGGACCTCCACCACCAGGACCTCCAGTGCCGTGTCTGAGAACCTGTGCGCCCTCTCCCTCAGTCCCTGAGCCATCCTGAAATGTGTGGTTGTGTGTCAGCCAGGGCACTCCATGGCCCCGATTTTCCCCCAGCCATCGGGCGGGGTTTCAGGCGGGCAGGGGCTGAAAATCCTGAATTTGGGGGCCCCGACACCATCCCGCCCAAAACCCCGCCCCACGTAAGTTTCAGGGATGGCGGGTACCCGCCCCACATTGGAACCCGCCGAAACCAGACGGGAAGGGATTAGTGCCAATTAACTGTGCAGTTTTTAGCCTAATCCCTATTTTGAGGGGTTTCGTGTGGGTTTCCCGACTGCTCCAAACCATGCCAGGTTAGAGCAGGCGGGCCGTCGGGTTGAAGGAGTTGGAGGGGTCGCGATGGTGGCGCTCAGGTGAGTGATGGGTGCATGAGTGTAAAGGTAAGTGTGTTTGGTGTGTCTAAAGTGTGTAAAGAACTTTTACTTACCTGTACTTACCTTCACAGCCTTTCTTCCTGTAGCCATCGGGAGCGCAGCACTCAGCCGGAACTGAAAGCTGAACGGCTGCGATCTGTCAAAAGTGACAGCCTTCAGCTTTGAGTGCCGGTAAGAGTTCTAACTGAGTCTGTGCAGAATGACTCATGTCAGAACTCAGACTGTCAAAAACTCTTGACAGATGAAATTTCAGTCTGTGACGTCACCTGTTGCCGACTGGCCCTTAATTGGCCTGCTGAGCCCGCTGGGCGGGCTCAACAAGGTCAATCAAGGGAAAATTGCGCGGATTGGCTGGACATTGAAGTAGGCGGGTCAAAACCCCAAAAGGGGAAGTCCCGCCTTCTTCCCGACAGGTTCGGGAAAATCTACCCCCATACCTTCAGTGGAGGTGGGTGAGTGGAACCCACAGATACTGCTCCACAAAAATTGCATCTAATCAGCACTTGAGTGCTAAACCTGAAGGTGTCTCTGTTTTAGCACCTCTGGGCAAATTCAAATTATGGTACAGTAATCAGCAATTAGGAACAAAATTGCATGCTTAAACCAGACTTTCAAACAGGCGTGTCTTATTAGCACAGCACCCATTTAGTGCCTATTTTCACCCTTTCACCAAAATAACCCCGAGTCCCAGATTTTAGTATTGACAAAAATGCAATAGCTTTAATCAATCCCTATTTTTCTTATGGAGAGTTGATAAAATAATACACATTATGAAGCTGATGGCTTTGCAATACTTTCCCATATATGTTCCTGTCATGACCTGCACCTAGCACAGCAGTTTCGGAGACCACAAACACCCTCGCTTACTTGGTAGTCCCTAAGGATTGAGCCTGTCTCTACTGGGTTTACCCCTACAGAGTGATGCCTCTTGCATCACACAGGCTGACATAACTAGCCTGCTCGTGGCAGGAAAACGTGCTTCCCTACTGTGGTCAAATGCAGCCGTCCCCCCAACAAACATGTCAAAACCACCCTTAATATCTTCCCAATTCTTTATAAGTTGGCTAACTCCTGCTGTGTTTTTCTTTCTTTTTCCTTTTAATCTCAATACCAGAAGGTAAAAATGAAAAGTAATTTCATGAGGTTTTGTCGTTAATGGATCCATCGGAAAACTATTTGCAGCACCTCAATGCTGCAGAATACATTTCTCTTCTGCTCTCTACTGTAGCAAGAAACTGTTAAACATTGATATACAAAAGGTTTTGATGGTTTTTGTGAATATATTTACTGTATTTGGAATAAATGTACCATAACAGTAATGTTGACTCTCTTCAAATTAATGAATGGTGCTGAACATTTTTCAAGATATTGGAACTTGTGAAATTCTTATTTAACTGCTTTGCAGTCATGTGGAGCTGCTCAATGACCTGAAATGAATGTGAAAACTGGTAAATTAAGCAGAATGAAAAATGCAAGTCAGGGTTCAAGTGGAACCTCTCACTTTTCCATGTAGTTAAATAGTTACTGGATAATTGAGCAAACTAAGTGATTTAAATACACGTGATCTGATGTCAGATGTCTCTCTAAAGTCTACAGATAACAGTTCCTAAGAAAGAAACACCTGGAGCCCAACTCTCCAATGGGATTTTGAATCGATTTCTACTGGTTCATGTGTATAATTTCACTTTTTATTTTTTTTAACAAAATAATTGTGGGAACTCGGCAAAGAAAATTCTTTAAATGTGCGTGATCTAATTGAGAAGGTGTTCAGAGCTATGGCG
This sequence comes from Somniosus microcephalus, assembly GCF_052327205.1. Taxonomy (NCBI): domain Eukaryota; kingdom Metazoa; phylum Chordata; class Chondrichthyes; order Squaliformes; family Somniosidae; genus Somniosus; species Somniosus microcephalus. Next base: position 62,062,889 of record NC_141001.1, on the reverse strand, counting down.
TGGCCTGGAGTATGAATATAGAGGTGACTTTCTCCTTTCACAGTTAAAAGTAGCTTTGTGTGTTGCTGCAGAAATGACCATTGTAGTAATCTATTAAAGTTGAAGTATTTGAAACATGCACAGGAATGTGAGCCTGTGACCCCCAGTAGACCCCCACGAATTGGTAGGGACAAGCAAGCGTCCAAATTTCTACCCCCTATTAAGAGGTAACAGAACATTAGGGGCCAGAAATTTGTCTGAGGCGGTGGCACAAAGCGGGTGGTATCGGATCGGACGCTCGCTATACACAGCGCCCGATGGAACTGAATATCTGGCGCTGCGTATAATGGGCGGCTGATCATATACCGCCCATATTGCATAACCAGCCGAGATGAATTTCCAGGCCAAGATCTTTTAAATTGAGGGGGGATTTTTCATGAGTTTGAAATATACTTTTTTTTACATATAAAACTGTCCAGCAATATCTAGACTTCATGAAATGCAGCTTCCTCTCTCAAGGAAAAATAATTACTTCTCATCCTTCCCTTCAGAAAAATGTAACCCTTTGGAAGAATGTTTAATCAGCTGAAAAATGATGCTTTGTTAGCAAATTTAAATAAATAGCGAATTTTTGATGGCTCCAAATTCTCCAATGTAAATACACATAATTTTATCTTGTGTGGCAATCTGCTCAGTTCCTGTATGGCTAACTTGTAGCTTTAACTGTACGACAATGCAGTCATAATTTCTATTTTTCCCTGATGCTTTTATCTCATGATTATTGCCTTGATGTGCTTGAAAAGTACAGAGAAAAAATCTATAGCCTTGTCATATTCAGGATAACTTAGTACATATAAGAGTAGATTTTCCATTTGTACCACCAAGTTTTTGGGCGAACAGATGCGGATAATGAGACAGGCACCCATTATAATGGATCCACAGTCATGTTAACATCCATCATATTTTCTGGCATCACTTCCGCTGTGCACCAGAAGTGCTGGCCTAAATGAGGGCAAGCGTATTGCTGAACAGTTTTATATGTAACGGTGGCATAGTGGTTAGCACTGTTGCCTCACAGCACCAGGGACCCGGGTTCGAATCCGGCCTCGGGCGACTGTCTGTGTGGAGTTTGCACATTCTCCCCGTGTTTGCGTGGGTTTCCTCCGGGTGCTCCGGTTTCCTCCCACAGTCCAAACATGTGCGGGTTAGGATGATTGGCTATGATAAATTGACCCTTAGTGTTAGGGGGATTAAATACGGGGATAGGGTGGGATATGTGTCGGTGCAGGCTCGATGGGCCGAAATGGCCTCCATCTGCACTGTGGGGTTTCTGTGTGATTTCTGTGAAAAAAGTATATGTCTTGCTGCAGTTGTACAGGGCCTTGGTGAGACCACACCTTGAGTATTGTGTGCAGTTTTGGTCGCCTTATCTGAGGAAGGATGTTCTTGCCATGGAGGTAGTGCAGCAAAGATTCACCAAACTGATACCTGGGATGGCAGGAATGACGTATGAGGAGAGATTGGGTCGATTGGGCTTATATTCGCTGGAGTTTAGAAGAATGAGAGGGGATCTCATTGAAACTTATAAAATTCTAACAGGACTAGACAGACTAGATGCAAGAAGGATGTTCCCAATGGCGGGGGAGTCCAGAACCAGGTGTCACAGTCTAAGGATTTAAGCCATTTATGTAGTATATATGTACCTTTAAGGGGAGAACTACTTTTTACAGCTCCTGTATACTGTAGTACCGGCAGTGACCACACCTGTATATAAACCCTGAGTAGGGATCAGTACTGTTAGTTTTAGAGTAACCCTCATCCAGTAAACACCTGTTGATTGTTCTCTGCAGTCTCTGGTCTAGTTATTGAAGGACACACAACATCAAGATACACGGATTTAACATTGGCGATGAGTCGATTCGAACCTACCTGCAACTCTGCAGAAGAAGGCCGATTCCAGAGGCACGGGCGTTGACCATCCAGTGGAGACTCCAGCGAGACGGGCTGGCAACAGGTACGGCGCAGACCCTTCCCGCACAGCGGCAGCTAGAGCCGACCGACGGTACAGAAAAAGCACCGAGCGGCGTCGACGCGAGAAGAGAGAGGGTAGAGCGCACAGGGCGCAGCCGCTGTTCAGGACCGAGCGGCGTCAACGAGAGAGGCGCGCAGCAAAATGCGCAGAGCGCAGCCGGTGTTCAAGGGCTGAGCAGCATCCGCGGGGAAGAGAGGAAGCGCGGGAGACGCCATTTGAGCCCCAGCGGTGAAGAAGGGAGGGCGCGGGATACGCCATTTTTTTTGAGCCGCAGCGGAGAAGAAGGGAGAGCGCGGGAGACGCCATTTTGAGCCACAGCGGAGAAGAAGGGAGAGCGTGGGAAGAAAGGAAAGTGCAGGAGACGCCGTTTTGAGCCGCAGCGGAGAAGAAGGGAGAGCGCGGGAGACGCCATTTTGAGCCACAGCGGAGAAGAAGGGAGCGCGCGGGAAACACCATTTTTAGCCAGTCTAACCACACCCAGGGATGCCGAAGAGTGGCAGTGTCACAGTGTTCGACAATGAAGTCGAAGATTGGGTGACATATGTCGAACGTATAGAAGTGTACTGCAAGGCGAATGAAGTGCCAGATGACAGGAAAGCGCTGGTATTGTTGAATTCAATGGGTGCAAAAACGTATGGCTTACTGCGAAACCTAGTAACCCCAGAGAAGCCAGTGGAAAAGGATTTTGAAAACATAGTGTCAATCCTACAGGACCACTTAGACCCCACACTGCTGCTGATAGCGGAAAGATTTAAGTTTCATAAAAGGAACCAGCATATTGATGAAAGTAATGCTGAGTTTTTAACGGAACTGCGCAAGCTATCGAAACACTGCCAGTTTGGAACGGGACTAGCAGATACTTTAAGGGACAAGTTTGTGTGTGGGCTTCAAAGTGAAGGAACCCAGAAACGGCTTCTATCAGAAAAGGATCTTACGCTGGGCAAGGCTTTCAGCATGGCAGTATCACACGAAGCAGCAGCACGGGGCGCGGCAGAGATACAACGGAGACCGCAAGAATATGGCACAAATGAAATGTCATACGGAACAGTGAAGTGCTATCGCTGCGGCAGAACAACACTCGACAATAAGGATTGCTGGTTCAAGGACCAAGTGTGCAGACAGCGTGGAAAAGTAGAACACATAGCAAGAGTCTGCAGGTTGGAAAAGAAAACCAGCAGCAAGAAATCCCCACAGGAGAAGTACAAGAAGGTACATAAGGTGACGGAGAGTAGTGCAGACGAACAGAAAAGTGATACAGACTCTGGAAGGAAGGAGCTGGGTTGTCTGAAACTACATAATGTGATCAAAACGGAGGATCACCAAACTATCTGGGTCACGCTCAAGATAGACGGAGTCCAAGTGAAAATGGAATTGGACACAGGATCAGCCCTAACAGTCATAAACTGAAGGGACTACAAGTGGCTATTCTCACATATACCCTTGAGAGATACAAAGATTGTCTTGAAGACGTACGCGGGGCAAAAAGTCTACCCCAAAGGAAAAATAAGGGTGAACGTTATATATAACGGCAAGGAAACACCAAAAATGGACCTATATGTATTGCCAGATGGAGGACCACCACTACTAGGACGTGAATGGATCCGGAAGATACAGCTAGATTGGCATTCCATACAAGCACTGACTGTAGATGCCAAAAAGGATGACGACGTCACACCTGGCCGACTGTCAAAAATGCTAACTGACGCACAAGAATTGTTCCAGGAGGGACTCGGAACACTAAAAGGCATAACAGCGATGATCAAAATAGAGGAAAATGCAAGCCCAAAGCTTTTTTAAGGCCAGACCGGTGCCTTATGCGATCCGCCCAGCCGTCGAAGCAGAGCTGGAAGGTTTGGAATGTTCTGGAGTACTGTCCAAAGTGGACTGGAGCGAGTGGGCTACACCCATCATTCCTGTAATGAAGAGGTCGTTGAGTAATACGCCTGGGGAACCAAAGAAGGTTCGCATCTGTGGGGACTTTAAGGTGACAGTGAACCCAGTCCTTCACACGGTACAATATCCGCTTCCGCGGATTGAAGATATTTTCGCCTCGCTATCTGGAGGAAAACACTTCACTATGATTGATCTGGCCCAGGCATACCTGCAAATGGAGGTAGAAGAAGCCTCGAAACAGTACCTCACGATCAACACTCATAAAGGTCTCTACCAATACAACCAGCTGGTGTTCGGGGTAGCATCAGCTCCGGCTATTTGGCAAAGGGCAATGGATCAAGTCCTGCAAGGGATTCCAGGGACCCAGTGTTATTTGGACGACATCCTGGTCACGGGCGAAAATGACAGTGATCACCTCGCCAACCTGGAGCAGGTGCTCACTAGATTGAAGGAATATGGGCTCCGAGCTAATCGCCACAAATGCGAGTTTTTCCAGAAGCAGATCTCGTATTGTGGCCACGTTATTGATGAAGAGGGTTTACATAAGTCCCCTGAAAAGATTGAGGCAGTAGTCAAGGCTCCAGCACCGGAAAATGTGTCACAACTGAGGTCGTTCCTCGGGCTGGTGAACTACTACCATAAGTTCTTGCCGAATTTGTCAACAGTACTACACCCACTGAACACCCTACTGCAAACGGGGGTACCATGGAAGTGGAATGACGAATGTAAACGAGGTTTCCAGAAGTGCAAAAAATTGTTCACATCAAAAGAGGTGTTGGCTCATTTCAACCCAGCACTACCAATTCGGTTGGCGTGTGATGCATCACCCTATGGTATTGGAGCAGTGCTGTCGCACAAATTCCCGGACGGCTCGGAGAGGCCAGTAGCCTTTGCGTCTCGATCACTAACCTCAGCCGAGTGTAACTACGCCCAGATTGACAGGGAGGCCCTCAGCCTAGTGTGGGGAGTGAAAAAGTTCAAGCACGGGCAGAAGTTCACCTTGCTGACTGACCACCAACCACTTGTCTCCATCTTTAATCCAAAGAAGGGCGTTCCGGTGATGACTGCACAACGGCTACAAAGATGGTCCCTTTTTCTAGGGGTAAACCAATATGACATAGAGTATAATTGCACGAAACAGCATGGAAACGCTGATGGGCTATCACGCCTGCCACTGCCTACTGCGGAGGAAGAACCAGCAGTGGACCCTGTCGAAATATTTTATTCGACTATAATTGTACGCTTGCCAGTAACTAATGCGGATATAGAGAAGGAGACCCGAAATGACCCGACACTGTCTCGGGTGTATGGCTTGACAGTGAAGGGATGGCCAACACATGGCGACTCACTGTTGCCAGCATTCTCACCCAGAAGAGAACAGCTGTCAGTATGCCAGGGGACCTTGATGTGTGGATCCCGAGTGGTAATTCCACCCAAGTTAAGGGAGAGAGTGCTCAATGAGCTTCACGAAGGCCATCTGGGAGGGGTGAAAATGAAAAGCCTTGCTAGGTCTTATGTGTGGTGGCCGGGGATCGATCAGCAAATCGAGGACCTGACAAAGAGCTGCTCAGGATGCCAGAAGGTCCAAAATGCACCACCACATGCCCCTCTACACCCATGGGAGTGGGCCTCCTCTCCATGGCAGCGGGTGCATATTGATTTTGCTGGTCCATTCATGGACTCAATGTTTTTAATAGCCGTGGATGCGCACTCGAAATGGCCTGAGGTGATCAAAATGTCCTCCACCACCACGGAGAAAACGATTGCAGTCCTACGGACCATATTTGCCAGGAATGGCTTGCCAGAGCAGATTTGCGCTGATAACGGACCACAGTTTGTGTCCGAAGAGTTTTGGAAATTTATGAAAAGGAATGAGGTAAGGCATTACACATCCGCCCCGTATCATCCAGCCACAAATGGATTGGCTGAGAGGCTCGTACAAACCTTTAAAAAGGCAGTAAGGGCCATGTGCGATGACGACATTCCACTGCAGCATAAGGTGGACAATTTCCTGTTAGCCTACAGAAATGCGACACATGCAGTCACCAACCAGACCCCGGTCATGATGTTCTTTAACCGAAGGTTGAGATCTCGTCTGGATTTGCTCAGACCAAATGTACGAAGAGATGTTGAGAATAAGCAATTCCAGCACATCAATGAGAAGCCGACAAGGAGCTTCAATGTAGGGCAACCAGTCTTGGCCCGCGACTACCGAACAGAGAAATGGCAACCAGGAACGATATGCACACGGCAGGGGCCACTAATGTACACAGTGGATGTTGGGGAGAACATTGTGAGACGCCATGTCGACCAGATCCTAGAGTCACAGGAACGAGTCAACCCCATGTCTCGCGTACCTGGTGATAAACCCAACATACAGGTAGCATCTACCCCAGAAACAGTAGCATTGGAAGCTGATGAACCAACCGACGACAGGGGGCCAGAATCACCTCCGCACCAAGAGCAAGACACTCAGGAAAGGCGCTATCCAGAAAGGATCAGGAAGCCGCCCCAAAGACTGAATTTATAAATGGACTATTTTCAGTTAATGTTGCATGTTAAAAGTGTTATTTGTTAAATGAATGTTATGGTACTGTTAATCTAAAAGGGGAGGAATTGTAGTGTATGTACCTTTAAGGGGAGAACTACTTTTTACAGCTCCTGTATACTGTAGTATCGGCAGTGACCACACCTGTATATAAACCCTGAGTAGGGATCTGTACTGTTAGCTTTAGAGTAACCCTCATCCAGTAAACACCTGTTGATTGTTCTCTGCAGTCTCTGGTCTAGTTATTGAAGGACACACAACATCAAGATACATGGATTTAACAATTTAGGACAGAGATGAGGAGGAATTTCTTCACCCAGAGAGTGGTGAACCAGTGGAATTCTCTACCAAAGAAGGCAGTAGAGGCCAATTCATTAAATATATTCAAGAAGGAGTTAGATATATTTCTTAAGGCAAAAGGGATCAAGGGATATGGGGAGAAAGCAGGGACAGGGTACTGAATTTGAATGATCAGCCCTGATCTCATTAAATGGCGGATCAGGCTCGAGGGGCCGAATGGCCTAATCCTGCTCCTATCTTCTATGTTTCTGTTTCTATTACCCTCCCAGTAACTCTTGACTTAACTCAGCCTGTATGAAACAAGCACCTGGCATTGCTAGGCACATGCAAAAGATGAAAGTAAATTTAAAGGGCCACTGTAGGAATGTTAAAATGTGTTGGAAAATCCTGATAGTTTTCAACCATTTTTCATTTGTTTGCTTTCTTTGCTACTGACTTATGTTTCAGCACCTACATTTGTGCCTTGTGCTATAGATTTTACAATTTTTCCTTACCCCATTCGAAAGAAATCACAATGAGATTTCCATTGGGAATATCCCTGCATCTGTTTGTATCAAAAGAAGAGGAGGAGGATTGAGAAATAGGGGGGCAGTCTGGTCATGTATCACAGGAGGCACCGACCTGCCATTAATCCCACTCTAGAATATAAAGACCGAGGGGTTGAAATTGGATAGCGCGAAATAACAGGCACAGGCACCACGATGTTCAAGGAGCGCAGGCAGCACGTCAACTTCGTGCTGCCTGCTAATTATAATGACTGCCGCGCACAGCCTAGCGCTGAGCACGCTGCTGACAGGCTGTGCACTCAGCAGGGGGCCGATGTTCGCGTCGTTCGAGCGAGGCTAGCTTTACTTAAAGTTTTACTTAAATTTAGCCTGCTTCTCTTAAAGGTGAGCTGCCTTCTGCAGATGAAAAATTTTGAAAGGGCAGTCTGCACCTCCTAAAGGTGAGCTGTCTTCTGATGATGAAAAATGGTAAAAGTGCTTCAGCACTAACCTAAATGGCTCAACAGGCCAGGGAAAGGGCACCCAGGGTCTCGGATGCAGCACTCGAGCTTTGTGCAGGGAGTCGACACTGGAATAGAGGTCCCCTACCCACAGGGGGCCAGGAGGCCCTCCAGAAAGAAGGATGTGGGACCAGATCGCCGAGGCGGTCACTGCCAACAGTGTCGCCGCCAGGACCTGGCTCCAGTGCCCAAAGAAGTTTCATGACCTCAGACGAGAGGTCAAGGTCAGTGAATGTATCTTCAAAAACTGCCTCCTACCAACTACACCACTAGCCTCATACACTGCTCAATGCATGACCACCATCCCACTCCCCAATTACTCACCTATCAACAATCTCTACCAACCATGAGGCACCCTTCAAATTCCTAGCTTCACCTCACCCCTTTGGAGGAGACAGTGCTGGCCATTCTTGGCAGGGGCATGGCTGAGCCCTTGGCTGAAAGAATAGAAGATGCTGGTATCCTCGTATGTTATCCTCCTTCTCAGATCCCACTTCACCCTCATCCCACAATCTCTTCTGATTTACAATTTGCACATGGTGTAAGCATGCACCTCTTGCTTTATCCACCTCCCCTCATCTCAACCCTACCCTTATGCCTTCCTCAGTTCAGACACCCAAGAAATCCAGCCTGACCAGCCAGTAGTTGACCAAGAAGAGGGAGAGGAGAGTGAAGAAGAAGAAGAAACACCATCACTCGATTTGACATTCCCAGCCACCAGCTCCTCAAGGTCGTCCTGCAAGGCCATCTGCAGTGTCCCCCACTGAAAGTCAGCAGCCTTCCACCAGCCATGCTGCAGCCACTGGGGTAGCATTACGTAAGAGGGCTAGAATAGGCAAAAGTACACGCAAGACAATCCCTAAGGGAATGCACAAGGGTGATGGATTTTTTGATGTATTATTGGAAGCATATATGGATAAAGTTGGATTGGAAAGTTGGCTTTGTGGTCGCTTTTATTTCAGGATTGTGGCCAAGAGGATGCGGTGTCGGTCAGTAACAGAGGGATGGTAAGGTGTGGGACTAATGTTGAAAGGGGAATTGGGGATGTGTTGTCTGGTACCACAGGCGAATATCTGGGCAAGAAAGGGGCTGTCTGGGTTGCCTCGTTTCTTCTGCTTCCTCCTCCTCTGCTTTCTCCTCTTCTGATTCCTCTTCTTCTGCTTTTTCCTCTTCCTTCTCCTCCTCTTCCTCCTTCTCCTCCCTCTGTGAGCAGCTTGTTCCCTTTGCTACCTCTGCTCCATCTCCATGTGATGCTGCAACCCAAGGAGGACTGCAACCCAAGGAGGACTTCAACTCGAGCCCCCAGGACTGGGAGCAAGTGGTTTTCTCAGAAGCCATCCTTTAAGAGCCAAAGCCTCGCAAATGTCCAGCAGCACTCCCTTCACACCCTTCACACTTTAACAACTTTTTAAATGTGTTACACCAAGCCACTACTCCAATAAAATGTAAAGAAACCAGTACAAAAGCAAAAATCTAAACTTACCTAAATGTTGCGTGTGTCCTTTTAGGGGGTCCGTCGTACTGCTGCACGCATATTCTGCCGTGCCTGCTTTGTAGAGGGCTTTAAAAGGAGTGGCGATATCAAAAATACCAGATCGTGCATCAATTCAGCGTTGCACGCCGATTGACATCACGATTTGACTCATCTAAATATCTGGAGTGAGCACAGGCAACGGCAGCGCTGCCGACCTGCCCAAAATGGCAGCCCCCGTGTTCCATGCCAGAAGTGGGCAGAAGTGAAGTGGTCGCCATTTTTCTTCCAAACCGGCCTTAACAGCCAGTGCAAACAAGCCGAATTTCACGGCCCAAGGTTTTAATACCTCCTGCTGACCCAGGAGCAGTGCTTGCAGAGGCTGCACTTCACAAGGGAAGTCATCAATGAGTCATGCCGCATGCTACAGCCACCTCCTGTGTATTTTCCCTGGTCACCATCTTCACAGCCCTGAATTTTTATGCTACTGGGTGATTCTAGATTGTCTGGGGACATTGGACCATTAGTCAATTGGCTGCTCACAGTTGGATCAACAAGTCAAGTTGCATGGTTTTTGAGAGCAAGCCATTTCATCACCGTCCCCATTCCCATTGAGCAACAGCATGACAGGTCACTGCAATTTTACCAACTGGCAGGATTACCCAAAATACAGAAAGTCTAGGGGCTGGATTTTGTCATTGGGGGCAGGCTGGGGGCGGGTCAGGTGGTCAGCAGGTCACGACCCCGCCTCCAATGTGAGGCGGGATAATTGAGCAATTTTCCCCTAATTGGGCACTTGATTTCCAGCATGTGGGAACCCCTGGCCCAATGAGTATTTTGGTGCTGAAATTCACCTCTGATGATGTCATCTATGCAGCTGCATTTAAGGCCTGCAAGCAGCCTTGGTTCTTTTTCTGCCTTACAACTTTTGCATTATAATTCTGAGGGATTTGTGCTCCAACCATTGCAAGCTCCAGATCAAAGTGTGCACCTTGATTCAACGAGAGCTCCCTCCAAGCTCTGGTGGAGGGAGCAAGAGCGATTAAGGAAGTGCTGTTTCCTTCTTCAGGGAGGAAGAAGCCTCCTCAACAGACCAAAGCTGTGTGGCTGCAAGTGGCACAGGAGATGAATGCCATATCAAGGTGCAGCAGAACCTGGCTGCAGTGCTGGAAGAGGTTTCATGACCTTCTCTGCACAAGAAAAGTGAGTATTCCATCCACATGACCCTCAATCTGATCCCCATTGCCTCTCATCACCAGCACTCTGCTTTGTCAATCTCCTCCTCCACATCCCACTTGACCCTTACATCCCTGCACCCTTACCCATTCCCTCTCTCTGTATGTTCACATTCACTTAACTATTCGACTATGCAGCCCTCACACTCCCTATTACTGTAATGCAATGACAACAACTTACAACACACAGGGAGGGCCCTTGGTATTGGCACCTCACTCCATCTTTGTGTCCTTCTAAGCATCTATGCTATGGAGTCTCTACACTCACTCCTTCATTCTCACTCAAACGCCACTTGTGTCCCTCATTGCAGGAAAGGAGAGCCCACAATAAGAGGGAGAGGGCGAGGACAGGAGGAGGGTCACCCTCAATAGCCCAGCTCACCATAGCAGAGGAGGCGGCTCTGGAGATCGTGGGAGTTGGACAGATGGGCGCATCAGAGCAAGCTGGTGACAGAATAGATTTTCAACTCTCTCATTGACATTGCATGAGTGACTGATATTGATTCTAATGCTCTAACAGATTGACTTATGATCAACTGCACAATTCAATGTGCATGCAACGTTTATCTCACATGTCTAACTCTATCCTTTACTCCCCCACAGGACCATCGACAGTCCCCCTCCCCAATGTCCAGGAGGAACAGCCTGAGCCTCCAGACTCCTCAGAGGAAGCTGCAACCTCTGAGGGTGCAGCGTCAGCAGAATTAAGCACACCCAGCACCAGTGCAGACACTCACACCCCGGTGGGACCTTCGGGACATAGAGTAGAGTTGTCACCTGGTGTATCACAGCTCACAAGTGAGCATCAGCAGATGGTGGAGACAGGATAGCAGTGGAGAGTCCTCATCGGAGGATGCAAGACTCTCCCAGCTCGGCTCAGCTGCATGTCGACCCTGTGCCTCCAGGTCCATCCAGAAGGAGAGTGGTGCTGGAACTCCAGGAACAGGTGCAGGAGTCTCTGGCAGGTTTTGTCTCCAGGGTCACTGCAAGTGTGGAGCGAATGGAGGAGTCCATCGCTAACATGAGCAGAGCCTTTGTGGAGGCATTGGTGCATGAACGCATCACCATGGAAAGGATAGCAGCCTCCATGGAAAGGCTGACTACCTCCATGGTAAGGCTCGCTACCGTAGAGGAGAGGATGGCCATGATCATGGAGGAGCTTAGCCGCCAGGGTCTTGTAAACATGGTCATTGTTCAGAATTGACTGACATCTCTTGAGGAGCAATGGTCAGCTATTGAGCAGAGAAACCAGACCTTCATGGAAGTCGTCTGAAGTAGGACTTCAGACGACTATCGACCTGAACGACTATCGACCTGTCGCACTCACACCCATCATAATGAAGTGTTTCGAGAGACTGGTTTTAGCCCACATCAAAGCCAGTGTTCCTGCCTCCCTTGACCAACACCAGTTTGCCTATCGGGCAAACAGATCAACGGAGGATGCAATCACAACTGCTCTACACTCGGCACTGAATCACCTAGATGGTAAGGAGACCTACATCAGAATGTTGTTTATAGACTACAGCTCAGCATTCAACACTATCGTCCCCAACAAGCTGGCCACCAAACTCCAAACTCTTGGCCTGAACACTTCCCTCTGCAACTGGACCCTGGACTTCCTAACAAACAGACCCCAGTCTGTCAAATTAGGTAACCACACCTCCACCCCCCCCCGACCCTGAACACGGGGGCCCCACAAGGATGTGTACTGAGCCCCCTCCTCTACTCCCTCTTCACCCACGACTGTGTGGCTGTTAATGGTTCCAACACCATCATCAAGTTTGCAGATGACACCACGGTAGTAGGCCAGATCACCAACAACGATGAGTCAGCCTACAGGGTGGAGGTCCAGCATCTCGTGAAGTGGTGCACCGACAACAACCTGGCCCTTAACACCAAGAAAACAAAGGAAATAATCGTGGACTTCAGGAAGTCCAAAGGCGGAAGTCACACCCCCATCCACATCAATGGGGCGGAGGTGGAAAGGGTGGTCAGCTTTAAGTTCCTCGGAGTCCACATCACGGAAGACCTCTCCTGGTCCCTCAACACCTCCTCTCTGGTGAAGAAGGCCCAGCAGCGCCTATATTTCTTGAGGAGGCTGAAGGGATGTAATCTGTCACTCCCGATCCTCTCTAACTTCTACCGCTGCACTATAGAGAGCATCCTGACAAACTGTATCACGGTATGGTATGGCAGCTGTAGCCCTGCAGCGGGTAGTCAAAACTGCCCAACGCATTACCGGCACCCGGCTACCGACCATAGAACATATATATCAGAAACGCTGCCTACGGAGGGCACGGTCCATCATCAAAGACCCTACCCACCCCAGCCACAGTCTGTTCGCCCTCCTACCATCTGGAAGACGCTACAGATGCATTCGCACCCGTACGACCAGATTTAGGAACAGCTTCTTTCCCAGGGCTGTCATCCTACTGAACTCCACAAATAAACACATCTGCCGATGCACTTTATTATGGTCATATTTATGCTAATATATATGTACAAATGTATGTTGAAATGTTTAAGTGTCCTAATCCAAATTGTACACTCTCGGGAGCCGCAAGCCTACATTTCGTTGTACTGCACTTGTGCACTAACAATGACAATAAAAGTTGATTTGATTTGATTTGATTGATTTTGACTTCCAGTGTAGAAACGGGTCCTCATGGCCCCCCTGAATTGCAGCAAGATGCTGTCAAGCCATTTGCTAGCTCTGAAGTGGGGCTGACCCATGAGAGAGATGTTGGTTCCAGAGAACAAGGAAGTGGGGGCTCCTCTCCAAGCGCTCACATGACCATGCCACTGCAGAGCCCTCAGTCAGAGCCCCACCAGAGTCCCCACCCAACTGAGATCAGCATCTCAGCCCCTGCACAGCCGCAGGAGCAGCAGACTGTTGGCGAGCCCTCACAGAATCTCAATCCCAGAGGACGCCCGCCAAAGGTATCGAGGCAGAAGCAGCAAAAAATTGAGCAAGGGGTCTCCACATCTGCTGAAGCCTCAGGGGCAGCACCACGTAGGAGCACGAGTAAGAGGAAATAAAGCACAAGTAGTCACAAGGGTAGTCACTTGGGTGTTCTGTTGTGTTTATTTTTGAAAAGCCATCCGTGACTTTATGTGATAAAAAAACTTGATGGCAAACTGTTGAAGTTGTGGGCTGTGTCATTTCACAAATGGGACTTCCACATTGAGGGCTTAGGGCAATTTGCAATTGTCAGTATGGTGGTTAGAGTGATAGGAATCAGTAGGTTCTTGGCCATTGTTGATGCTCTGGTAAGAAGGTGCGAGGCAAAAGTCTTTGATTAGGGAGGCTAAGCAAATCTGGCCAAGATGAGTGCACCCCTTGCATCCTGGGCAGCAATGTGCTCGCGTGTTGCTGCCACTGGTTGATGCGCCTCCGCAAGCTGTTTGTTGTCGCTCTCCTCCTCCTCCTCCTCACCCTCATCTAAGGAGGCTATGCAATGAGCCACTTGTACCGCAGGCATCTGCAAGCCACGATGCTGTGCCATGTTGTGAAGTGCACAGCAGACCACGACGATTCTGGAGACACTGGCTGCTGAGTACTGCAGGGCTCCACCTGATCTATCAAGGCATCTGAATCTCATCTTCAGCAAGCTGATGATTTGCTCAATTATGGATCTGGTGGAAATGTGGCTGGAGTTGTAGCGCTCCTCAGCTTTGTTGGATGGCCTCCTCAACGGCGTCATTAGCCATGTCTTCAGGGGACAGTCCTTGTCTCCAAGTAGCCATCCAAAAAGTTGGTCTGGCAGACTGAAGAGCGGTGGCACACTAGACTGGCGCAGGATGAAGGAATCATGGCAACTTTCAGGGCACTTGGCGCAAACATGCAAAATTTCCTTCTTGTGGTTACACACCAGCCGTACGTTGAGGGAGTGGAAGCCCTTGCGGTTGACAAAAATACCTGGATTGTGATGGGGTGCCTTAAGGGCCACATGTATGCAGTCAACGACGCCCTGCACCCTTGGAAAGCCTGCCAGATTAGCAATTCCAACTGCACGTGCGGGTACACTTGCTTGATCCTTGGAGAAGTTGATGTAATTGTGCGTGATGGCAAAGAGGGCATCGGTTACCTGCATGATGCAAGTGTGTGCGGCCACCTGGGAGATGCCGCTGATGATCCCTGGAATGAGCCTGAAGCAAAAAAGTTGAGTGCGGTGGTGACTTTGACAGCCACTGGTAAGGGGTGTCCACCCGCTCCTCTGGGCTCCAGGTCTTGCTGCAGCATTGCGCAGATGTCAGTCACTACCTCTCGCGAAAGTCTGAGCCTCCTTTGGCACTGCTGCTCAGTCATGTTGAGGTAGCTCATTCTCTGTCTGTAAACCCTGTTTTGGGGGTATCTCCTGCGGTGACGTGCTTCCATGCACTGGTGCCTTCTGGCCTGTGCAGCTTCAAGTGGGTGAGCAGCAGCTTGGTGCTCCTGTTGTTGCTCCTGCTGTTGGTGCTGCTGTTGTTCCGGGTGCTGCATCTGCCGCGGCTGGTCTTCGTCCGAATCTGATGTCCAGGAGGAAAGGAAATAAATGGTTCCCATGCTTCTGGCATATACCTCAGTTGAGGAAGCGCTCAGTCAAGGTGGGAAGAGGGGTTTCCCAGGAGTTCACACTGCAGATGGATCTCAGCCTCAAAACTTCCACAATGAGTAGGCCTGCTAAAAGTTCTCCCAGACCTAAGAAAACAAAGTCCTGGCACCTGCAAACGTTCAGTGTTGAAAACTCCTTTTTAACGGTGGAGCTGTAGCTGTTAATAAGCCATCCACTTGCGAGGCCGCCAGGATTAACTGGCGTGTTCCAGAGGAGATGTGCAGCATGGGGGAAATGTGTTAAAGTTAAAAAGGCCTCTCAAAATGGCATTATAGAGGCAATTAAGTGCTTGTTAAGGGCTTTAACGGCCTCTCCTGCCTCTTGGAGGCGGGATCGAAATGGGGTCTGAAAGGCCGCTTTTGGGAAAATTAATCAGAGGCGGGCTGGAGGTGGGATCTGAGCCGGCCACCATTTTTTGTGATTTTAACACCTCGCGTGCCTCCAAACCCGCCTCCTCGGGCCTGGCAAAATCCAGCCCATGGATTCCAGGTGACCATTTTTGATCCCCTGATCACTCTTCTCCAAATAAATAGGAAAGGATCCAGTCTCACTATATCCAGCTCATTTGTGGTCAGCAGCACCACATCATACAACTGAATGATTGGTTTCCTGGCAACTGCCGTGATGCATTCATTTTAAGGCAGTACACCAAGTTTGCACTCTTTCAGCAGAAATGTTAAAAGATTGCCGACAGGGTAATCTGGTGGATCCTGCAAGATCAAGGCTGGGATTCGCGGGTCACTATCACATTGCTGTTTTTGGTCCTTGCTATGTGCAAACAGGCTGCCGCATTTCCCTACTTTACAACAGTGACTTCACTTCAAAAGTATTTAATTGGCTGTAAAGTGATTTGGGATGGTCTGAGGTCATAAAAGGCATTACATAAATGCAGGTCCTTTCCTTAATTCCATACAGTGTGAGGCTTTTAATGGGATCCGTGCATGTAAGACTGAGTGAAGGAATACTGGCAAGTGAAATCTGTGGTGCAAAGGACACAAAAGTACCACCTGACCATTAATGGTATGCTTTATAAGTATTTTAACACTGTGAGGAGGTTGTAAGTGGCAACCATGCTTAGCACATACATTCTTGGAAGCTATGAGTGACTTCTTACCTTGTCTGACTTGGGATCGTCATTGAACGTCTTTTGCGGGATGCTGAGATAACACTTACTATGGTGGCCATATCCTTCCGTTGTGACTGAGCATTTGTATTGATATCTTTTAAAAACTGGAGCTCTGTGCCCTGTAGCTGAACACTCAGACATTTAACAGTTGTAAGGGGTGGTGTGTGGGTCAGCTTCACCTGTGACTTGTGAGCGGTTCGAATCGCTCCCACTCCCTTGGTTCTAGACCTGGGACTTATTTGGGGGTTGTGATGAAAAGTGCAGCAGACAACTGAATTTTGGTGAAAGAAAATATACAACACAATAATCTTAACACTCTAAATTGGGGGAACACTTCAGAATATACGAGGGAAAATAACAATAGACAGAATACTTCACTGCTCCCAATTCCACTTCACTAGCTAAGTTGGGCTCCAGAGGACCAGGGATAATGCTCACCAAAATTACATCTTTTGACAGTTGTAGAGGTTCGCGATTTTGGGGTTCTCGAGATGTGTTGGTTGGGGCCTGCCATACCCCGGACGCGGTAGAGGACTTCTCCTGCGTGGCTGGTCAGTCTTCGCGAGTCCGCTGATGCAGTAGGGTGCGTATTGAATCTATCAGGTAAGTACCCAATTTCTTTTGGTCAGAAGTAGGGTTTAGAGTCTTTTCAATAAAATCTTACCCAGGGGTAAGTCAGGATAGATTGTAGAGTGAAAAAACTTACGGATCTTTGGTTTTCTTCTGAGTTGGGTTTTGTTGGTCACGGTGGCCCAATATTACCCGGTTGCTGGTAATATTTGGTTGTTTGTTTCGTGGGGCCCTGGTCTGCCGTGAGGCCTCCAGCGGTGCGTTATTTCTTCGAGAGGGAGCTTCTTCTTGGATTTGAACTTGGTGACTTGGTTTGACGTAAATGATGAAGCGAACTCTTTTCTTCAACTCGTCTCAACTTCTTCAACTCTCCTCTCACTCAACTGCTTGAACCGCTTGACCCGAACTGAACCCGCACTCCTTGAACCGAACTCCTTCAAACAGCACTGCACTGCTGTTTGAACTTCGGCGAACTGCTTGACCTTGAACCTACCGTTTTGAACTGCCTGCTGTGAAAACAGGCCTTCAATTATACTGTTTGAGGCCTGCTAATCTGCCTGCCAAATCATCTCTGCCTCATTGTTAGTTTTGGCGGGCTCGTTAACATTGATGGGTTAAAAATTGTTTAATAGGTTTCGGGATGGTCCCATCGATCTTAATTGGTTTAAGATTGCGCAAAGTGGTTTCAGGGTGGACCCATCGATTCTTAAGTGGTTTTAAGCGATTGTTTAACCTCTTGTTTAATTGCAGTAACATTTGTCTTTTCCTGTGGGGCCCAAGGTTCTTTTGTTGTTTGGGGCATGTTCTGCATTATGTATACTTTGGATGGTTCTGTAATTTTGGGTGGGAACCGCTCTTCTGTTGGTCTATTGTCATTATGTAAAATGACTGAGACAGTCCAGATAGTCCCCAGACAGCTTGGCTAATGCCAATACTCAAAACTGTCCATTTACAGAGGCCAATCCCAATTCCTTTTGTTGCAGCCCCCTTTTCTTCCACAGGCTCGAACATGCTTTTAAAATAAAAACCAAAATCCTGGGGTCCTTGATTTTTAAATCTACCTTTAGGCCCAGTATTCTTATACCATTCTGACATGGTTTATTAACAGTCCAAAAATCCCTTCCTTAGGGTAATCTTCTTGGTTTTGGGGAATCTGTTGAATTTTGTGAATCTTACACAGTTGATAATCCTGCTTGTAGCAAACAAAAAGTTGGTGATGATGCCAGCCCCTTTAAGGTGCTGCAAGCGTTTAAATCCTGCAGCAGCACACTATTTCCTGCCCACTGTGGTGAGCTACAAGTCGGAGTCAGGAATAATGCCTGGAGCCTGCATTTATTATCAAATTGGCAGTCGGGTGGTTGGAAGTCCCATCCCGTCCCGCCGCACTTCTGTTTGATCATCCCAAACAATAAAATCCAGCCTATAGAATTTGTAAAGAATGTGGCTGGTGGTGCAGACATGGAAGGAATGGATAAGAAGTTCAAAATAAGCTGGATTAAATATTGAAATGAACGCATGAAATTTAATTTGTGTAATTGTAAGGTATGGCACGTGAGAAAGAAAAATGGTTAAGTACTCCAAAGAAATGTATCAAAATAATTCATCATAATTTTGAAAGTTTTCGTAAGCAAAGTGCCCTATGAGTTAAATAACTTTGGAGCAGCAATTAATAAAGCAAATAGAGTGCTGAACCATATAGTCTGAGTGTTAGAGTACAGGTTATTGGAAGTCAGGCTCGAACTGTACAGTGTTCTGCTCAGCCCACACCTTGAGTTGTGAATAAATTTCCATTCTTTTAATTGGATACCCCTCAATTAGATACACATAGGGGGCGATTTTCCCAATGGAGGCTGTTTGGAGGCGGGTTTCGGTTTGGGTGGGTTCCAAACTCGCCTCCGCTGAGAGGTGGAAAAAAATTGCGTTTCCCCCCCCCCCCCCCCTAATTGGCCAGTTGATTTCAGAGGTGTGGGTTGCCCTGGGCCAATTAGTGTTTTGGGACTGAAACTCTCCTCTGCAGACGCCCCTTATCCAACTTCATTTAAGGGCTGCTTGCTGCCTTGGCTCATTCCACTGGATTTTGGTCGATGCTACACCACCTCCAACATTTTTTCAGCTTCAACAATGGCCAATGCCAAGGCAAGGGCCTCCCCGAGGTTCTCAGATGAGGTGCTGGGAATGTTGGTTGAGGGGCCGAGAGCCAGCAGGGAAGTGCTCTTCCCCTCATCTGGGAGGAAGAGGCCACCCAAAGAAACCAAGGCTGTATGGGTACAGTTCAGCAGAACATGGATGTAGTGCCGTAAAAGATTCAATGACCTTGTAAGATCAGGCAAAGTGAGTATAGCTTCAGCTTGACCCTCCTTCTGCTCCCCTTCTCCTCTCATCACCAGCACTCTGCATTGTCAACATCCTCCTCCACTTTCCCACTTTACCCTTACAACCCTTGCACCCTTCACCATCCCTCTCACTCAATGAACCCAACCACTTCACCATTCGACTATGTTGCCCTCTCACTCCCTTTCAATGTTATGCAATGACAATGACTAACAACGCACAGGGAGGGCCCTTGGACATGGAACCTCACTCCATCTTTGTCTCTATGCTCTGGACTCTCTACACTCTCTCCATCATTCTCACTCCCTCACTACAGGAAAAGAGAGCCCACAATAGAAGGGAAAGGGCAAAAACAGGAGGAGGGCCACTTTGATGCGCCATCAATTACTCAAAAGACTGAAGTTGAGCGAGTAACAATCAGGCTTTTATTAACTAAAGAATGAAGGTCTTGTCTCGAGTGGTCGACCCGTCCAGAATACTAAGGGACTGGGAGGTAGTCACTTATATACCTGGAATAGTGGGAGGAGTCAGCCGAGGCATGTCCAGACCTGTACCTAGTGGAATACACATACAGACACAGACAGGTATGACAGTGGTTTACCACACACTTTCCCTAGCCATTCTCACCCAGGCTGAAGCGGTGGCCCTGGACATCGCTGGCATGGAAGTGGAAGTGGGGGACGGACAGACAGGTGAGGGAGAACAAGCTGGTGACATAATAGTTTTGCCTCTCATTTACACTGCTTGAGTGACTGAAATGGCTGCTGGTGTACATTATTAGAATGCCACTTGAGGATCTGCAGTGGGAACTTCGGGACATAGATTAGTGTTGTCACCGTGTGTATCACATCTCACAGGTGAGCATCAGCAGGTGGTGGAGACAGGGACAGCAGTGGAGAGTCCTCGGCGGACAGCGGAGGACTCTCCTAGCTCTGCTCCGCTGCATGTGGACCCTGTGCCTCTGGGTCCATCCAGAAATAGAGCGATGCTGGAACTCCAGGAGCAGGTGCGGGAATCTCTGGCAGGTCTTGTCTCCAGGGTCATTGCGAGTGTGGAGAGGATGGAGGAGTTCAACTCTAACCTGAGCAGTGCTGTTGGGGAGGCAATGGCGCATATATGCAGCACCACGGAAAGGATGACAAACTCTGTGGAAAGGCTGGCTATGGCCACGGAGGCAATAAGTCGCCGGAGTGAGGAAAACACGGTGATTGTTCAGAATAGACTGACATCTCTGGAGGAGCAATGGGCAGCTATATAACAGAGAAACCAGAGTTTGATGGAAGTCCTTTTGAGTAGGACTGCCAGTGCAGAGGCGGGTCCCCATGGCCCCCCTGATGTGCAGCAAGGTGCTCTCAAGACACTTGCAAGCGCTGAGGGGAACCTGATCCATGAGTGGGAAGTTGGTGGCAGATAACAAGGAAGTGGGGGCTCCTCTCCAAGCGCTCACACTGCCATGCCATTGCGTGGCCCTCGGTCAGAGCCCCACCAGAGTCCGCACCCAACTGGGGCGTCTCAGCCCCTGCACTGCCGCAGGAGGAGCAGACATTTGGCGAGCCCTCACAGGCTCATAAACCCAGAGGACGCCCGCCAAAGGTGCTGAAGCAGGAGCAGCATCAAAGTGAGAATAGGCCCTCCACTTCTGCTGAAGTCACAGGGGCATCACC
Source organism: Somniosus microcephalus (assembly GCF_052327205.1). NCBI lineage: Eukaryota > Metazoa > Chordata > Chondrichthyes > Squaliformes > Somniosidae > Somniosus > Somniosus microcephalus. Next base: position 62,042,139 of record NC_141001.1, on the reverse strand, counting down.
ACATACGAGCACGCGTAAGAGAACAATAAAGCACCATTTGTCACAGGGGTAGCCACTTGGGTGAATGTTTGTGTATTGACGAAATGCCATCCCTGTATGAAAGTATGAAAATGATTTGATGGCAAACTGTTGGCGTGATGGCATGTGTTATTTTACCATAGGCAACTCCACATTGTGGGCTCGATTTTGGCAGGCCCGAGGAGGCGGGATTGGAGGCGTGTGAGGGGTTAAAATCACAAAAAATGGTGTGCGGGCCCGATCCCGCCTCCGAGCAATTTTCCCAGAATCGGAGTTTCAGACCCCGTTTCCATCCCGTCTCCAAGAGGCGGGATATGCCCTTAAGGCCCTTAAACACTTATTTGCCTCTACAATCCAATTTTGAGAGGCCTTTCTTATTTTTAGACATGTCCCCCATCCTACACGCCTCCTCTGGAACACGCCAGGTAATCCTGGCGGCCTCAACAAGTGGATTGCTTAGTAACAGCTGCAGCTCCACCATTTTCAGCAATCATCATTTGCTGGTGGCAGAATGTTGTTTTCTCAGGTTTGGGGGAGCTTTTAGCAGGCCTACTCATTGTTGTGAGAGTTTGGAGCCTGACACCCATCTCCAGTGTGAGCTCCTGGGAAACCCCTCTCCCCACCTTAACTGAGCGCTATCTCAACTGAGGCATATACCAGAAACATAGAAACATAGAAGATAGGAGCAGGAGTAGGCCATTCGGCTCCTCGAGCCTGCTCCGCCATTCAATGAGATCATGGCTGATCATTCAAATTCAGTACCCTGTCCCTGCCTTCTCTCCATATCCCTTGATCCCTTTCGCCTTAAGAAATATATCTAACTCCTTCTTGAATATATTTAATGAATTGGCTTCAACTGCCTTCTGTGGTAAAGAATTCCACAGGTTCACCACTCTCTGGGTGAAGAAATTCCTCCTCATCTCTGTCCTGGCAGCACGGTGGCATAATGGTTAGCACTGTTGCCTCACAGCGCCAGAGACCCGGGTTCGAATCCGGCCTCGGGCGACTGTCTGTGTGGAGTTTGCACATTCTCCCCGTGTTTGCGTGGGTTTTCTCCGGTTTCCTCCCACAGTCCAAAGATGTACGGGTTAGGTTGATTGGCTATGATAAATTGACCCTTAGTGTTAGGGGGATTAAATACGTGGGGTTACAGGGCTAGGGTGGGATATGTGTTGGTGCAGGGGTTACGGGGATCGGGTGGGATATGTGTCGGTGCAGGCTCGATGGGCCGAAATGGCCTCTATCTGCACTGTGGGGTTTCTGTGATTCTGTGATAAATGGCTTACCCCTTATCTTTAGACTGTGACCCCTGGTTCTGGACTCCCCCGCCATCAGGAACATCCTTCCTGCATCTAGTCTGTCTAGTCCTGTTAGAATTTAATAAGTTTCAATGAGATCCCCTCTCATTCTTCTAAACTCCAGTGAGTATAAGCCCAATCGACCCAATCTCTCCTCATACGTCATTCCTGCCATCCCAGGTATCAGTCTGGTGAATCTTCGCTGCACTCCCTCCATGGCAAGAACATCCTTCCTCAGATAAGGCGACCAAAACTGCACACAATACTCAAGGTGTGGTCTCACCAAGGCCCTGTACAACTGCAGCAAGACATCTTTGTTCCTGTACTCGAACCCTCTCGCTACGGAGGCCAACTTACCATTTGCCTTCTTAACCGCCTGCTGCACCTGCATGCTTACCTTCAGCGACTGGTGCACAAGGACACCCAGGTCTTGTTGCACTTCCCCTTCTCCCAATCTATTGCCATTCAGATAATAATCTGCCTTCCTGTTTTGGCCACCAAAGTAGATTCCCTCGCATTTATCCACATTATACTGCATCTGCCCAATCACCCAACCTGTCCAAATCATACTGGAGTTTCTCGGCATCCTCCTCACAACACAAATGCCCACCCAGCGTTGTATCATCTGCAAACTTGGAGATATTACATCTAGTTCCCTTGTCTAGATCATTAATATATATTGTGAATAGCTGGGGTTCTAGGATTGATCACTGCGGTACCCCACTAGTCACTGCCTGCCACTCGGAAAAAGACCCGTTTATTCCAACTCTTTGCTTCCTGTCTGCCAACCAGTTCTCTATCCAAGTCAGTACCTTGCCCCCAACCACATGTGCCTTAACTTTACACGCTAATCTCTATGCGGGACCTTATCGAAAGCCTTCTGAAAGTCCAAATATACCACATCCACTGGTTGTCCCTTATCTATTCTACCAGTTACATCCTCAAAAAATTCCAGTACATTAGTCAAGTATGATTTACCTTTTGTAAATCCATGTTGACTTTGTCCAATCCTGTCACTGTTTTCCAAGTGCTCTGCTATTACATCTTTTATAATGGACTCTAGCATTTTCCCCACTACCGATGTCAGGCTTACTGGTCTCTAATTTCCCGTTTTCTCTCTACCACCTTTTTTGAATAGCGGGGTAACATTAGCTACCCTCCAATCCATGGGAACTGTTCCAGAAGCATGGGAACCATTTATTTCCTTTCCTCCTGGACATCAGATTTGGATGACGACCAGCCGCGGCAGCAGCAGAACCATGAACAACAGCAGCACCAACAGCAGCAGCAGCAACAGGAGCGCCAAGCTGCTGCTCACCCACCTGAAGCTGCACAGGCCAGAAGGCACCAGCGCACGAGCACATTGCTGCCCGGGATGCAAGGGATGCACTCATGTTGGCCAGATTTGCTTAGCCTGCACAATCAAACACTTTTGCCTTGCACCTTCTTGCCATAGCATTGACAATGGACAAGAACCTGCAGATTCCTATCACTCTGACGACCATACTGACAATTGCAAGTTGCCCTAAGCCCTCAATGTGGAAGTCCCATTTGCGAGATGACACAGGCCACAACTTCAACAGTTTGCCATCAAATCTGTTTATCATCACATTACAAGGATAGCTTGTCAAAAAACAATACCACAGAACACCCAAGTGACTACCCTTGTGACTACTTGTGCTTTATCTTCCTCTTACATGTGCTCCTATGTGGTGCCTCCCCTGTGGCTTCAGCAGGTGTGGAGGCCCCTTGCTCACATTCTTGCTGCTCCTGCCTCGACACCTTTGGCGGGCTTCCTCTGGGGTTGCGAGCCTGTGAGGGCTCAGCAACAGTCTGCTGCTCCTGCGGCTGTGCAGGGGCTGAGACGCCCATCTCAGTTAGGTGAGGACTCTGGTGGGGCTCTGACCAAGGGCTTTGCAGTGGCATGGTCATGTGAACGCTTGGAGAGGAGTTGCCACCAACATCCCTCTCATTGGTCAGCCCCACATCAGAGCTAGCAAGTGGCTTGACAGCACCTTGCTGCACTTCAGTGGGGCCATGAGGACCTGTTTCTGCAGAGGACTTCCATGAAGGTCTGGTTTCTCTGCTCAATAGCTGATCATCGCTCCTCAAGAAATGTCATTCTATTCTGAACAATGACCATCATTTCAAGACCCTGGTGACTAAGCGCCTCCATGGCCGTAGCCATCCTCTCCTCTATCATAGCCACCCTCTCCTCTACGGTAGCCAGCCTTACCATGGAGGTTGCCATCCTTTCCGCGGTGATGCGTTCAAACGCTAATGCTTCCACAAAGGCTCTGCTCATGTGCGCGATGGACTCCTCCATTCGCTCCACACTCGCAGCAACCCTGGAGACAAAGCCTGCCAGAGACTCCTGCAACTGTTCCTGGACTTCCAGCACCGTTCTCCTTCTAGATGGACCCGGAGGCACAGGGTCGACATGCAGCTGAGCCGAGCTGGTAGAGTCCTGCGCCCTCCAACGAGGACTCTCCACTGCTGTCCCTGTCTCCACCATCTGCTGATGCTCCCTTGTGAGCTGTGATACACCAGGTGCCAGCACTACTCTATCTCGCAAAGGTCCCACCAAGGTGTGAGTGTCTGCGCTGGTGCTGGGTGCGCTTAATTCTGCTGACGCTGTGCCCTCAGAGGTTACAGCTTCCTCTGAGGAGTCTGGAAGCTCAGGCTGTTCCTCCTGGACAGTGGGGATGGGGGCTTTTGATGGTCCTTTGGGGGAGGTCAAGGTTTCATGCACATTGAATAGTGCAGATGATCATAAGTCAATCTGTTAGAGCATCATACGATAGCAAAATACTGCAGATGTTGGAAATCCGAAATAACAACAGAAAATGCTGGAAAAACTCAGCAGGCCAGGCAACATTCATGGTGAAAAGGAAGCGGTTGGGGCCAGGAAACTGGAAACTGTTAAAGTGGCGGAGGGCGTCCGAAGAGTCGCGGATGTAGGTGGGAAGAGATTGGACAAGGGGAGAAAAGATAGAGTCGAGATAGGAAGAGATAAGTTCCGTGGGGCAAGAACAGGCTGAAACGATGGGTCTACCAGGGCAGTCCTGTTTGTGGATCTTGGGAAGGAGGCAGAAGCAGGCTGTGTGGGGTTGGGGAACTATGAGGTTGGTGGCCGCGGCCCCTGCCCCTCCCTCCCGGAACCACGATAGGGTTCCCCTTGTCCTCACCTTTCACCCCACCAGCCTTCACATCCAACGGATCATCCTCCGCCATTTCCGCTACCTCCAAAGTGATCCCACCACCAAACGCATCTTCCCCTCCCCTCCCCTTTCAGCATTCCGTAGGGACCGCTCCCTCCGAGACACCCTAGTCCACTCCTCTATCACCCCCAACAGCCCTTCCCCTTCGCCTGGCACCTTCCCGTGCAAGCGCAGGAGATGTAACACCTGCCCTTATACCTCCCCCCTTCCCACTGTCCAGGGCCCCAAACACCCCTTCCAGGTGAAACAGCGATTTACTTGTACTTCTTGCAATCTAGTATACTGTATTCGCTGCTCACGATGCAGTCTCCTCTACATTGGGGAGACCAAACGCAGATTGGGTGACCGCTTTGCGGAACACCTCAGTCCGTAAGGGTGACCCCGAGCTTCCGGTCGCCTGTCATTTTAATTCACCGCTCCATTCCCACTTGGACCTCACCGTCCTTGGCCTCTTGCATTGTTCCACGGAAGCTCAACGTAAACTCGAGGAACAGCACCTCATCTTCCGATTAGGCACTTTGCAGCCTTCCGGACTCAATATCGAGTTCAACAATTTCAGATAATAACCTCGGCCCCTATTACATTTTTACTTATATTTTTTTCCCACCCTTTTGTATTGGATCTTCCCTTCCCCCCCTTTCCTTTTTGTTTTCTCTCTCCCACACGGCAGCTGTCTCCCATCCTGCCAGTACACTTCGCACCTAATCTTGCCGTCTTTTGTCTCCACTGTCCTATTACCATCTCGTCTGGTTTTGAATACCTCTTAATGTCTCTTCTACTTCTTTTACTTCTTTTGTTCTATCGCAGCCCTGCCTTCGATCTATTTTATTTCCTTTCCAGTTTGAAAAAGGGTTAGACCCGAAACATCACTCTAATTTCTCTCCACGGATGTTGCCTGGCCTGCTGAGTTTTTCCAGCATTTTCTGTTGTTATTTCTGTTAGAGCATCAGATTCATTATCAGTGACTCATGCAATATCAATGAGAGAGATGCCAAACTATTCTGTCACCAGCTTGCTGTGGTGCGCCTGTCTGTCCGTCCCCCACTTGGGAATCCTCCTCGATCCCGGCGATTTCCAGGGCCATCTCCTTCCAGGCGGTGAGCTGGGCTACTGAGGGTGGCCTTCCTCCTGTCCTCGCTCTTTGCCTCTTATTGTGGGCTCTCTTTTCCTGCAATGAGGGACACAAGTGGAGTTTGAGTGAGAATGAAGGAGGGAGTGCAGAGAATGCATAGCATCGATGCTTAGAAGGAGACAAAGGGCCCTCCCTGTGTGTTGTAAGTTGTTGTTGCATCACAGTGATAGGGAGTGTGAGGGCTACATGGTCGAATAGTTAAGTGGATGTGACCATAGAGAGAGAGGCAATGGGTAAGGGTGCAGGGATGTAAATGTCAAGATGGATGTGGAGAAAGAGGTTGGCAAAACAGAGTGTTGGTGATGAAAGGCGATGGGGATCAGATTGAGGGAAATGGGAAAGTCATACTCACTTTTCCTGTGCGGAGAAGGTCATGAAACCTCTTCCTGCATTGCAGCCAGGTCCTGCGGCTTATCGATATGGAGTTGACCTCCATTGCCATTGGCAGCCACACAGCTTTAGTCTGCTGGGGTGGCTTTCTTCTCCTTGAGGAAGGGAAGAGCACCTCCGTATTCAATCTTGCTCCCTCCACCAGAGCTTGGAGGGAGGCCTCATCGAAGCGTGGAGCACACTTTTGCCTGCTGGTGGACATAGTTGCTGAATGAAGCGATCACAACAATGGGCATAAAGTTTGCAGTCTCCAGAAGAAGCAATGCTGCTTGCAGGCCTTAAATCCAGCAGCATTGATGACGTCATCGGAGGCGACTTTCTGTATGAAAAGACTCATTGGGCCAGGGGTTTCCACACGCTGGAAATCAAGTGCCCAATGCGGGCAAAATCGCACTTTTTTCCCACTTCACCTTGGAGTCGAGGTCCTGACACAAAAACCACCTGACGCACCCCAGCCCGACCCCAATGGCAAAATCAAGCCCACATTATCTAAAAGACTGAAATAACAGCAGAAAATGCTGGAAACAGCAGGTCAGGTAGCTTCCATGGAGAGAGAAGAAGAGCAGAACTTCTTCAAGGTGGGCATTCCTAGAAGAGAAGTGGCAGTGAACCATTTGTCTAAAAGACTGTTGGTATCTGCCTCCTCTCTTCAAGGCACTGATTTGAGCTGGAGTACAGTTTCATGGATGCCAGTTGCCCATCAGTACCTCACCCAAGTGTCTGTTCTGCATGTGTGTGTCCAGACAATGAGTACCAGCAGACTATTGTAGCATGTGGGGCATCATAGCCAAGCTTGATCCTGCACTTTATAACATCCACATACATACACTTTTGAATGGGAGCTACTGGATAACAATCAGGATTGGGAACCTTGGTTGATTTTACCTATCCCTACTCAGAGCACTGAAGCCAATTGTAAAGCTACAGTTGCCGCTTTGATTGAGATCAGCTAACACAGCACAAAAGACTATTTTTACGATGAGATTTTTCAGCAGTTGTTCAGATTCCAATGTATCTCGTTAGCAGATCAATGTCCACCACACTCACTGGGGATCAGCCAGAAGAAAAACTATGCCAAGATTTGGGTTGTATATCTGCCAAAAAGCATAGCCTCATGCATTCATTCAATGGACTAGGGGATTATGGTGAGCTTCAAAGCTTAGTACATAAAACAGCTCCTGTTCTGGCTCATTGAAAATAGTGCAGAGGATATCACAGCGCATCTGAAGTGCCTCAACCTGAAGAATAACTTTACTATTGGCTACACAGAATTGGTGACAACTTCAACAAACCCCAACCAACGAATGAATCTGCACTGGGGGCATAAGTCAAGTGTGAGGCACTAAGATGTTTCCTCAAAAAAAAGCAAGAATCCAAGTATTCAAGCATTCAAGTCTGGCTACAAATGGATTCTGGAATTCCTACTGATGGGGAATTACTTCAGCCACAAAAGAGCTGCTAAGTGTCTTCAGGAGTATCTTCACTGGATGAAGGGGAGTCAGGATTTCAAATAAAAACTGGTAAATGCTGGAAATACACAGCAGGTCTGTCAGCATCTGAAAAGAAGTTAACATTTTGTATGTAGGCTCTGGGCCCCAAATTGCAATGGCTCCATTACGCTGCTGAAATTGAGGTGGACAGGACTTCAGCCCACAGTGATGATGTGGTGCTGACCCCACCATAAATTGTGGCGGCAGATCATTTAAATATGGAAGGGCGTACAGATTGTGTAAATCCAACGTGCAAAGTCTCAGATACATTTGTGGGTAAGGGGGATTGGCAGAAAGAAAACATGCAGATGTAAGAGTTAGGCCCCAAGAATGTTTGTGGTTGCGGGTTGGGGGGTAGAGCAGAAAATAGCTGGAGGAGAGATGGAGGCCTGGTACAGCTGCAGGATATAAAACCTGCTGTTGCTTAAAGGGACAGAGGCAGCACTGGATAACACGGGTAACCTTAATGAGAAGAATGTTGGTAATGGCCAAAAGAAGAACAGCCAACTTCAGAGATTCTGACTGGGATGTCCACCTAACAGAGATTTGCATCAGGGAGGACAGCCTGTTTGGGGTTGGAGACCTATTAAACATGTCTATGGAGAAAGGTAGCTGTGGCAGTGAGTGACACCTCCTCGACCCCCAGGACTCCTATGCAATGCAGGAAGAAGTTTCATGATCTCAGCAAAGCAGCCAAGGTCAACTACCTGCACTTCCTGTTAGATCCGTGTATCTTAATGTTGTGTCCTTCAATAATCAGACAAAAGACTGCAGGGAATGATCAACAGGTGTTTACTGAATGAGGGTTACTCTAGAACTAACTGTACAGATCACTACTCAGGGTTTATATACAGGTGTGGTCACTGCCGGTACTACAGTATACAGGAGCTGTAAAAAGTAGTTCTCCCCTTAAAGGTACATGCATTACAATTCCTCCCCTTTTAGATTAACAGTACCATAACACTCATTTAACAATTAAATATCAAACTAATTACAATTAACACTTTTAACATGCAACATTAGCTGAAAATAGTCTATTTATATATTCAGTCTTTGGGGAGGCTTCCTGATCCTTTCTGGATAGCGCCTTTCCTGAGTGTCTTGCTCTTGGTGCGGAGGCGATTCTGGCCCCCTGTCATTGGTTGGTTCATCAGCTTCCGATGCTACTGTTTCTGAGGTAGATGCGACCTGTACGTCGGGTTCCTCACCAGGTACGTATGGCCGAGACATGGGGTTGACTCGTTCCTGTGACTCTAGGATCTGGTCAGCATGGCGTCTCACAATGTTCTCCCCAACATCCACTGTGTACATTAGTGGCCCCAGCCGTGTGCATATCGTTCCTGGTTGCCATTTCTCTGTTCGGTAGTCGCGGGCCAAGACTGGTTGCCCTACATTGAAGCTCCTTGTCGGCTTCACATTGATGTGCTGGAATTGCTTACTCTCAACATCTCTTCGTACATTTGGTCTGAGCAAATCCAGACGAGATCTCAACCTTCGGTTAAAGAACATCATGGCCGGGGCCTGGTTGGTGACTGCATGTGTCGCATTTCTGTAGGCTAACAGGAAATTGTCCACCTTATGCTGCAGTGGAATGTCGTCATCGCACATGGCCTTTACTGCTTTTTTAAAGGTTTGTACGAACCTCTCAGCCAATCCATTTGAGGCTGGATGATACGGGGCGGATGTGTAATGCCTTACCCCATTCCTTTTCATAAATCATTGAAAATCTTCGGAGACAAACTGTGGTCCGTTATCAGAGCAAATCTGCTCTGGCAAGCCGTTCCTGGCAAAAATGGTCCGTAGGACTGCAATAGTTTTCTCTATGGTGGTGGAGGACATTTTGATCACTTCAGGCCATTTTGAGTGCGCATCCACGGCTATTAAAAACATTCAGTCCATGAATGGACCAGCAAAATCAATATGCACCCGTTGCCATGGAGATGAGGGCCACTCCCATGGGTGTAGAGGGGCATGTGGTGGTGCATTTTGGACCTTCTGGCATCCTGAGCAGCTCTTTGTCAGGTCCTCGATTTGCTGATCGATCCCCGGCCACCACACATAAGCCCTAGCAAGGCTTTTCATTTTCACCCCTCCCAGATGACCTTCATGAAGCTCATTGAGCACTCTCTCCCTTAACTTGGGTGGAATTACCACTCGGGATCCACACATCAAGGTCCCCTGGCATACTGACAGCTGTTCTCTTCTGGATGAGAATGCTGGCAACAGTGAGTCGCCATGTGCTGGCCATCCCTTCACCGTCAAATCATATACCCGAGACAGCGTCGGGTCATTTTGGGTCTCCTTCTCTATACCAGCGTTAGTTACTGGCAAGCATTCAATTATAGTCGAATGAAATATTTCGACAGGATCCACTGCTGGTGCTTCCTCCGCAGTAGGCAGTGGCAGGCGTGATAGCCCATCAGCGTTTCCATGCTGTTTCGTGCCCTTATACTCGATTTCATATTGGTGCGCCCCTAAAAAAAGGGACCATCTTTGTAGCCGTTGCGTAGTCATCACCGGAACGTCCTTCTTTGGATTACAGATGGAGACAAGTGGTTGGTGGTCAGTCAGCAAGGTGAACTTCTGCCCGTGCAGATAGTGATTGAACTTTTTCACTCCCCACACTAGGCTGAGGGCCTCCCTGTCAATCTGGGCGTAGTTACGCTCGGCTGAGGTTAGTGACCGAGACGCAAATGCTACTGGCCTCTCCGAGCCGTCCGGGAATTTGTGCGACAGCACCGCTCCAATGCCATAGGGTGATGCATCACACGCCAACCAAATTGGTAGTGCTGGGTTGAAATGAGCCAACACCACTTTTGATGTGATCAATGCTTTGCTCTTCTGGAAAGCTCGTTTACATTCGTCACTCCACTTCCATGGTACCCCCGTTTGCAGTAGGGTGTTCAGTGGGTGTAGTACAGTAGACAAATTCGGCAAGAACTTATGGTAGTAGTTCACCAGCCCGAGGAACGACCTCAGTTGTGACACATTTTCCGGTGCTGGAGCCTTGACTACTGCCTCAATCTTTTCAGGGGACTTATGTAACCCCTCTTTATCAATAACGTGGCCACAATACGAGATCTGCTTCTGGAAAAACTCGCATTTGTGGCGATTAGCTCGGAGCCCATATTCCTTCAATCTAGTGAGCACCTGCTCCAGGTTGGCGAGGTGATCACTGTCATTTTCGCCCGTGACCAGGATGTCGTCCAAATAACACTGGGTCCCTGGAATCCCTTGCAGGACTTGTTCCATTGCCCTTTGCCAAATATCCAGAGCTGATGCTACCCCGAACACCAGCCGGTTGTATTGGTAGAGACCTTTATGAGTGTTGATCGTGAGGTAGTTTCGAGGCTTCTTCTACCTCCATTTGCAGGTACGCCTGGGCCAGATCAATCTTAGTGAAGCCTTTCCCTCCAGATAGCGAGGCAAAAATATCTTCAATCCGCCGAAGCGGATATTGTATAGTGTGAAGGACTGGGTTCACTGTCACCTTAAAGTCCCCACAGATGCGAATCTTCTTTGGTTCCCCAGGCGTATTACTCAACGACCTCTTCATTACAGGAACGATGGGTGTAGCCCACTCGCTCCAGTCCACTTTGGAAAGTACTCCTGAACGTTCCAAACCTTCCAGCTCTGCTTCAACGGCTGGGCGGATCGCATAAGGTACCGGTCTGGCCTTAAAAAACTTTGGGCTTGCATTTTCCTCTATTTTGATCATCGCTGTTATGCCTTTTAGTGTTCCGAGTCCCTCCTGGAACACTTCTTGTGCGTCAGTTAGCATTTTTGACAGTCGACCAGGTGTGACGTCGTCATCCTTTTTGGCATCTACAGTCAGTGCTTGTATGGAATGCCAATCTAGCTGTATCTTCCGGATCCATTCACGTCCTAGTAGTGGTGGTCCTCCATCTGGCAATACATAGGTCCATTTTTGGTGTTTCCTTGCCGTTATATATAACGTTCACCCTTATTTTTCCTTTGGGGTAGACTTTTTGCCCCGTGTACGTTTTCAAGACAATCTTTGTATCTCTCAAGGGTATATGTGAGAATAGCCACTTGTAGTCCCTTCGGTTTATGACTGTTAGGGCTGATCCTGTGTCCAATTCCATTTTCACTTGGACTCCTGCTATCTTGAGCATGACCCAGATAGTTTGGTGATCCTCTGTTTTGATCACATTATGTAGTTTCAGACAACCCAGCTCCTTGCTTCCGGAGCCTGTATCACTTTTCTGCTCATCTGAACTACTCTCCGTCACCTTATGTACCTTCTTGTACTTCTCCTGTGGAGATTTCTTGCTGCTGGTTTTCTTTCCCGACCTGCAGACTCTTGCTATGTGTCCTACTTTTCCACACTGTCTGCACATTTTGTCCTTGAACCAGCAGTCATTATGGTCGTGTGTTTTTCTGCCGCAGCAATAGCACTTCACTGTTCCGTATGACATTTCATTTGTGCCATATTCTTGCGGTCTCCATTGTATCTCTGCAGCGCCCCGTGCAGCTGCTTCATGTGATACTGCAATGCTGAAAGCCTTGTCCAGCGTAAGATCCTTTTCTGATAGAAGCCATTTCTGGGTTCCTTCACTTTGAAGCCCACACACAAACTTGTCCCTTAAAGTATCTGCTAGTCCCGTTCCAAACTGGCAGTGTTTCGATAGCTTGTGCAGTTCCGTTAAATACTCAGCATTACTTTCATCTTTATGCTGGTTCCTTTTGTGAAACTTAAATCTTTCTGCTATCAGCAGCGGTGTGGGGTTTAAGTGGTCCTGTAGGATTGACACTATGTTTTCAAAATCCTTTTCTACTGGCTTCTCTGGGGTTACTAGGTTTCGTAGTAAGCCATACGTTTTTGCACCCATTGAATTCAACAATACCAGCGCTTTCTTGTCATCTGGCACTTCATTCGCCTTGCAGTATACTTTTATGCGTTCGACATATGTCGTCCAATCTTCAACTTCATTGTCGAACGCTGTGATACTGCCACTCTTCGGCATTTTTGGGTGTGGTTAGACTGGCTTAAAATGGCGTCTCCCGCGCTTTCCTTTCTTCCCCACTGCGGCTTAAAATGGCGTCTCTCGCGCTGCTGCCAACGCCACTCTCAGCGGTCCTCGTGGCAAATGGCGACGCCCTGTGGGTTTCGTGCACTGCTCGTGCGCTGCTGCCAATGCTGCTCTCTGTGGTCCTCATGGCAATGGCAGCGCCTCGCGTTTTCCTGCGCGCCTCTCTTCCCCCGTTGACGCTGCTCGGCCCGGCTGCGCTCTGCTCTCTCTCGCCTCTCTCCCCCGTTGACGCTGCTCGGCCCTTGAACACCGGCTGCGCTTTGCTCTCTCTCGCCTCTCTCCCCCATTGACGCCGCTCGGTCCTGAACACCGGCTGCGCCCTGTGCGCTCTGCCCTCTCTCTCTCCCCCGTCGACGCTGCTCGGCCTTTTTCTGTGCCACTCAGTCGGCTCTAGCCGCCGCTGTCCGGGAAGGGTCTGCGCAGTACCTGTTGCCAGCCCGTTTCGCTGGACCACTGTGACTGGAAAGCCAAGCCTGGTTCTCGACAGCCTCCCCTGCGATGCTCAAATCTCCGCTGGATGACTGGGCGGTTGCCCATGGTCGACGCCCATGCTTCTGGACTCGACCTCCTTCCACTGTTCTCCTGGAGCGAATCCCTGGGAGGTGATGCAGAGTTGCAGGTAGGTTCGAATCTGCCTCGTCGCCAATGTTAGATCCGTGTATCTTAATGTTGTGTCCTTCAATAATCAGACAAAAGACTGCAGGGAACGATCAACAGGTGTTTACTGAATGAGGGTTACTCTAGAACTAACTGTACAGATCACTACTCAGGGTTTATATACAGGTGTGGTCACTGCCAGTACTACAGTATACAGGAGCTGTAAAAAGTAGTTCTCCCCTTAAAGGTACATACATTACACTTCCGACCCTTCCTTGCAGTCTCTTTATATGTGTGGCATTACCCTCACAGTGTTTTAGGTCTCTATTCGGAATCTCTGATTCCTTTTGCCATCTTGTTTCACCTGCTACATATAAATGCACCCTCCCTCCCTCAAAGATCCTTTCTTGCTTTATGCCTCTCTTATAACCTAGCGTGTCAAACTGTTGTAACATAAAGGCCTAGAAATTGGGTTGAGGCGCCAAGTTCGCCTGGGCGCTGGCTTTTGCGCAGCGTTCGGAGCTGTAGCGATCATCAGAAATTCAGTTGAAGTGCCCCTAGAGGGAGACGGGGCGAGGCTCGAGGCGCTCCGTGTCCCTCTTAAGGCGCTGAAACTGAATATCGCAGCGCAACGTGCCGCAGCGCCACACACTGCGGCACGGCACGTTGCGGTACTGCAGGCCTTCCTCCCCCTGTTAAGGGGGAGGGGCCTGCAACAGCGCGAACCCTGATCGCAAGTGCTGGCAAAAGAGCCCGGCACCAAGGAGAAGTGCCGGGCTCTCGGGAAACAGTCGGCAATGCTGCGGGGGGAGGGACCAGGAGGCCGGGACGGAGGTGTTGGCAGGCGGCCGCCAAAAAAAAGCGGCCGCCCCACACCTCCACCTTAACTTGCGCCTCTGCTGGCGCAGCAAGGCCCCGTGAACCGGGCGTGGGTAGCGAACGGCGCTACAGCGGCGTTCGCTACCAAATATCGCGATCGGGGCACGAATGGGGCGCTGCGCACACCGATGACATCATCGGTGGCGGCGCAGCGCAACAGGCTAGCGCCACCATTATCGCCCCTGCTGAATATCGCGGGAGGCGCAGCCAGTGGCGCTACAGCCACTGACTGCTTCTTTAGGCGCTAACAGGTGGCGCTACTCACCCAATTTCTCCCCCAAAGTCTCTTCCCAGCCTTCACCATAATACCCATGTTTTCTTTTCTCTCACAGGAAAAGATGGCCCATAATGACTGGGAATCACAGGGTGGTGGCACACAACCATCTTTATATTGAAACGTTAGGATCACAAGAAGCAAATATTTAATTATTTAACTTTTTTTATCAAAACATGGCCAAATGATAATAAATCCTTCTGTAGCCCACTAGTAAAACACTACTAAATCCACAAAAGGCATCAAACAAATATCAGCAAAGAACAAAATCACAAGAGTTGGCAGTAGTAAGCATTGCAAAGACCAGCTACAACATTGTGTAGGGCAGGGGAGACGGCTGAGTGCACCTTCTTAACACAATTCCACTTTACTGGGGACAGGGGAATGTAAAACAATTAGTGAAAACTTAACAAGTTGTTTTCTATGAGTACTAACCTTTTTTTTTATCTACTGCTGTTTTAGCTTGGATTCTGGGTGACTGGTGCCCGTTAGGTGGCTCCCTGCATTTCCATTGCTAAATCTAGTTTTTTACATGTCCGTCAATGGCTATAAGAGGGCCAGATGTAGCAATGTAAACGCCAAGAGCCGATTGATGGATATTAGTCTCTCAGGATCCAAACTAAAATAGCGGTGTGGCTTTAGGGAACACTTATCATTACTTTCATTTATAGTTCCATTGAATGTATGAAGTCCTCCAGGATGAAACAGAAGGCTGCAAAGCAGTGAGGCCTAGAAAAAGGCTGCACAAAGGAGGGAGCGAGTATGAGTTGTGAAGTGCTGGCTTGGCTGATGCACTGGACCCCGACTCAATGTCATCTGGCACATCTAGAGAAAGGGAAGAGGAAGGCAGTTAAAATGGTGCCTTGATGCGCAGCCTTCACATACAACTTTCAGAAGAAGGAGTGGCCAGGTGAATGGCTTCAGTTTATGCTTCACTAGCAATTAGTCAATGAGAAAATAGGAAGTGCAAAGAAATTGCTAACAACCCTTGAGCTGGTGATTCCACTCCGACTTCCTCATCTAAAGTACTCTCTGTGGTCTCACCTGATGATTTGAAGGACTTCTTCCTCATAGAGGGTGAAAAGTTTAAAGTTAAGGGTTCTCTCTCCTGCAAGTGATCATTGACAGTTGTATGGGGAATCTTCTGCAAGCAGAGTAAACAAGTGAGAAGTTCCAGTTATTAAGACGGCGTGCAGTAATACACAAGCGTGTCACCATATAACCCATGAAGGGTGTGATATGCACTTGCAGCCACATTAAGTGGGAGGATACTTTTGCACGCAAAGATGTGAAGGCTGGAGGTTTAAAGAGTACTCATTGCCACATGGGCATTGATAGGCATGATGGTAGTATATATGTTGGGGCAGATAATTGTAAGTGCTAAACATGCTCAGTATACTGCATTAATGTACATTGATAGTGGGTCTCAGCTCACCTAGTGAATTAATGAACTTTTGTCTGCTGTAGAAATGAGCAACAGAGAGGAGCTAATTAGAGAGAGAGGTTAGAACCTTTCTTCACTTAATTACCCATTTTCACAATGATTTATATCTCCATGCAATTTGATGTAACTGAATTTATTGAAGACAATTACTGATTAAAACAAAATACTATTAGGGTTAGTATACACCTGTTTAAAGAACGTAGTTAAAAACAGTTCTATTTTTTTAAATAGGCTGTATAATGTGAATGCAACAATGTACATATAATGGAAAAAAAAGCTGGGGATTTGAGACTTCTCACCTTTACATTTCTGCAGTGTAAGTGTGATAGTATTATTTTATGTTTGTGCCCATCAAGGTGAATGCTAGAGAATGGAACATTATCTGACTTTTGCATATGATCAGCATTAACCACTTCTAAGTCATGGTGTGGAGATGCCGGTGTTGGACTGGGGTGGACAAATATAAGAAGTCACACAACACCAGGTTATAGTCCAACAGTTTTATTTGAAATCACAAGCTTTCAGAGCGCTGCTCCTTCGTCAGGTGAAGTGGAGAGATGCATAAAGACACAGCTTATATAGTCAGAGAATAATGCCTTTAAACAGCCGCCAAACCTCAAACAGACCATTGTTCACAGCAAATTACCCAGCTTTCAGGAGAACAGCGACCACGACACCACACAACCCTGCCACGGCAACCTCTGCAAGACATGCCAGATCATCAACACAGATACCATCATCACACGTGAGGACACCACCCACCAGGTACAAGGTACATACTCATGTGACTCGGCCAACGTTGTCTACCTCATACGTTGCAGGAAAGGATGCCCTGGAGCATGGTACATCGGAGAGACCATGCAGATACTGCAACAACGGATGAACGGACACCACGCAACAATTGCCAGGCAGGAGTGTTCCCTCCCAGTCGGGGAACACTTCAGCAGTCAAGGGCATTCAGCCTCCGATCTTCGGGTAAGCATTCTCCAAGGTGGCCTTCGAGACACACGACAACGCAAAATCGTAGAGCAGAAACTGATAGCCAAGTTCCGCACTCATGAGGACTGCCTCAACCAGGATCTTGGGTTCATGTCACACTACATGTAACCCCACCTGACATAGGGTCATCCAGACTCGAGTTGTCGTTGGCTTGTTCTCTCTACACAGATGCGGCCGGACCTGCTGTGATTTCCAGCAGAAAAAAAAGTTTTTTTGTCTGTTTTTTGTTCTTCATACAGACCCCAGTGTTGTGTATGTACCTTTAAGAGAAGAACTGATTCTATACTGCAGTACCGGCAGTGACCACCCCTGTATATAAAGCCATAGCAGGCTTCTGTACTTCAGTCTTAAGTTACCCTCTGTTCAGCTGCAAGCACGAGCAGAGGGAGCAGCCAGACTTTGGAGAGTGGATTAAAGTGGTGGTCCCCTGACCAGGAAGAGGAGGAGAACGTTGGACCACCACCACCAACTCCACCATCATTACATCAACTGAGGTGCCTGGAGAGAGAGGACAGAGGAGGAGAAGGAGAAAGGAGGCCTACATCAACATCAACCAGGGGAGAGGCCTTTCTATCACTGCCTCCCCAAATTGGCCTCCACTTCAGGAGAGGGAGAGAGGGGAGAGAAACCAACTGCTTGAAAGGAGGGAAGAAAACTTCATCCGGAACATCTACAGGTGGGTGTTATTTGGGGCACTCTCCCAAGACTTTGTATTTTAGGTGGGGGGAGAAAAGAAGAAGCAAGGCCGGATCATCAAGGGGTGTAGTGTGTGTGTGCTCTTGTTAAAAGCTAGGCCACACACACCACTAATTAGCATCCCTTCTATTGCCTGCCCTGGGAGAGCTTGGAGCTGCCCAAGGTGAAGTCCTTAATTTAATTTAATTACATCGTTAAGACCTGTTGCAGGACTAAGCCTGGGCTTCTCCAGCTTTTCCAGGTGAAGACGTCTTCTCCCCCTGCCAGAAGACCACCATCACCAAAGACTTTTTCCATCGGAGAGTGCAACCCTGCCTACACCCACCCACCATCCTGAGTGGCAACACTGCCCTTTGCGGCCTCCCTCCTTCCCACCCCCCCCACCTCTCTCTCTCTCTTTGTCTCTCTCTGCCTGTCTTTCTAAGGCACCTTAGTTTCATCTATTTTATTAATTGCCAATTGAGCAGAGGGGCGGGGGCTCCTCTCCCAATTTAAATCAATAAGGAGAGAGGTGTGTCCTCATTTTAATCAGCTCCCTCTGCTCAATAGAGGACAAAAAAATATATATATATACACCGAGGCCATTAACACCTTCAGGCCTGTGACTTGGGGTGAGTGTAGCCCTTAAAAAAAGCACCCCAGAATGGCGACTGCATCTTCGCCGGTGGCGGGGCCAGCCGGGACCTATGCGAGAGTGGTAGCCACAGCCACAGCTGCTCCCGCTGTTCCTGCTGCCCCGTCACCTTTTCGATTAATAACAAAAAAGCTTGGGGTGAAGAGCTACACTCACCCCACTATGACCATCGAGGCCTGCGTCAAGGCCATGGCTGGGGTTGTCGGCCCCTCAGCCATCGTCGCGGCCTCGAAAATGTATGGGAAGGCTGTGTTCTTCCTGGGGTCGGAGCGGGCGGTGTCCCTGGCTGTCGCCAAGGGGCTCACCGTGGGCGGGACCTTCCTGCCGGTGGATCCTCTCGAGGCCACCGCGCAGAGGATCATTATTTCCAACGTCCCGCCCTATGTTCCTGGTGAGCTCCTCCTTCCCCATTTGCGACAACTTGGGGAGGTGAGGTCGGGGATCACGCCCATCCCGCTCGGCTTCCGGGAGGCCAGCCTTCGCCACGTCTTCTCCTTCCGGCGCCAGCTGTTTATCCAGCTGGCGCGGGAGGAGGACACTGAAGGGGCGTTCGTCGTCCTCCACGAGGGGACCGCCTACCGCGCCTTTTGGACGTCGGACGGTGTGAGGTGCCATGCCTGCAGGGAGGTGGGGCACATCAGGAGGAACTGCCCTGCCTCCAAGGCCGCCGGATCATCTCGTGCGGCCGAGGCTGGCGGCGCCGCCGCCGCCGCCCTTCCCCCCGGATCTGCCCGCGCGTCAAGTACGTCTGATGCGCGGTTGACATCAGGGGCCGATGCCACCAAGGCCTCCGGCGGGGGGGAGGGAGCGTGTCTGGCCGGAAAGAAGGCACGGGGAAAAAAGAAGCACCTTAGGGCAGGTCCCCCCGTGGATGGTGAGGCCTTGCCCCTTGAGCCCCTTACACCCGCGCTCCTCGCGGAGTTGATCAGGGCAGATGTGAGCGGGAGGGGCCCCGTGCCCGAGCCTGTGGCCGCAACCGCCGCAGCGGTAATGCCAATACCTGCGGCCGGGCTCGGGCCCGAGGAACCCGACAAACCTGCTCCGCCGGAGGGAGTCGAGGAGGAGGCCTTTGCAGACATGGAGGTCTCCCTCGCTCCCTCCGTGCTAAAAAGAAGGCGCGACCCCCTGGATGAGGAGGAGGACCGGGAGGAGGAAGGTCCCTCCGAGCAGGGGGAGTCGTCGCCCGCCGCGGGTACTGCGCCCCCCCGCCCCCCCAGCGCTGTCGTCATCACCAGCGATCGGCAGGGGTCGCCTGTCCCTCGGGAGGCTGAGGCAGATGTGTCTGTCCAGCACGTGCCTCCCGGGGATGGGGATGAGACCCTGCCCGTGGGGGTGGTTGCGGAACAACCCGCGGCAGTAATTGAAGTTGACCTTTTATCGGTGTCGTTACCCCTCGCCGGGTCGGGCAGCCTGGGGGCTGGGTCGGGCGAGCTCGAGGATAATGAGCTCGCCCAATGCGACCCGGACGTCTCCCAGGGGATGCTCATCCTGGTAGAGCTTTTAATTCAAAACCCCCCGTCCGCTGGCTCGGAGGTTGGTGGCGGGGAGGAGGATGGCCCCCTGGCTGCGTCTCTGATGCCGGACGTACTGGAGGAGCTGGAAATTGTTCTCTCCCCGGTTTCTCCGGTCGTTCCGGCGTCTGAGGCGGAGGGGAGCTCTGAACCGCCGCCGTCTTCTGGCCCGGCACCCCTAGAGGAGCCCAGGGAGAAATCCTCTGCCGCCGATCCTGGGGGTGGGATCCGGGCGGAGGCGGGGCTGGCTGGCGCGGCCGAGTCGTTCGCTTCGCACTGCGCGGCGGACGGGTCGGCCGCTGGTGACGACCCCCTGGAGGAGGATGGGGACTCGGTGATGGGCACGGAGGACGATTCGGACTCCAGCGCCGACGTGGCGATGGATGACCTCGTGCCCCTTGCCGAGTCTCCCCTCATTTCCGTAAGGGAACTCCGGGATTTTATGGCCACGTGCCTGGGTCAGCGCAATAAGGTCCGGCTGGCCCTCGACAGGTGGTCGGAGCTGGCGCTGCTCATCGATTCCGTCCGCGCCGCCGTTAAGATCTTGGGCGCGGACGAGGGTGTGAACCCGCTCGAGCTGCGTCGGCTCACAACGTTTCTCACTGGGCTGCTGAGGAAGTGGCGGCGGACCAGCGGCTGCGCTTCCTCGCCCCGTTAGGTGTAGGTAGAGGTTGCACTATGCTTCTGACATGAAGATAACCATAGCCAGCCTCAACATCAGCGGCAGCAGGGAGGCGCGCCGCAGATTCAATAACTTCTCGGTCCTTCGGGACGGGAAGTATGCGGTGTGCTTCCTGCAAGAAACCCACACCGTTCCGGGAGACGAAGCCACGTGGCTCCTGGAGTGGCAAGGAGGGGTCAGCATGAGTCACCTCTCCAACAATTCCAGCGGGGTGGCTATCTTGCTGGCCCCGCATTTTCAGCCGGAGATCTTGGGGGTCAAGGAGCACGTGCCGGGCCGCTTGCTCCATGTCACTGTTCGCCTGGGGGGCGTGCCGCTCCATCTAGTGAACGTGTACGCCCCTCAGACCAGTGCGCAGCAAGTGCGCTTCTTCGAAGAAGTGTCCGCTCTCTTGGGCTCCATCGACGTGGGCGAGTGCGAAGCCCGGCGGCGATGGAGAAGTTGAGGGACCTGGTTGGGTCCTTCGACTTGGTGGACGTCTGGCGAAATCTCCACCCCGACTCCAGCGCCTTCACTAGCGTGAGGTCTGGGGGAGGAAGGTCCAGAATCGACCGCCTCTACATTTCCCGGGCGTTCGTCTCCTGCGTTCCGGCAGCTTCCATGCGGCCGGTGCCGTGCACGGACCACCACCTGGTGTGGGCGGAGCTCGCTCCGCTGCACGCGCGGGGGGGGTCCGCGTACTGGCATTTTAACAACCTGCTGCTGGAGGACGCACGGTTCCGGGATTCGTTTCGTCGATTCTGGGCCGACTGGAGAAGGAAGCAGGGGGGCTTCCCCTCCTTGAGGCTATGGTGGGATGTGGGCAAGGCTCACATCCGTCTCTTCTGTCAGGAGTACGCGAAGGGGTCGACCAAGAGGCGGGAGGCCCGGGTCGGGCGGTTGGAGAAGGAGGTGCTCGACCTGGAGTCCCGTCTCGGTCAGGTCGTCGAGGACCCGGCCCTGCGGAAGGTGTACAAAGAGAAGAAGGGCGCGCTGAAGGACCTGCAGCTCGTCGGGTCCCGAGGCGCGTACGTGAGGTCGCGGATCCAGCTCCTGCGGGACCTGGACCGCGGCTCCCCCTTCTTCTACTCGCTGGAAAAAAGACGGGGGGTCCGTAAGCAGCTCTTGGGGCTGCTGGCCGACGACGGATCTCTGGTCTCAGATCCGGAGGGAATCAGCGCGGAGACCCGCGCCTATTACGGGGCTCTGTTCTCTCCGGATCCGTCCAGCGAGGATGCGCGCAGAGTTTTGTGGGAGGACCTGACGAAGGTTGGCCCGGAGGGCGCCGAAAAATTGGACGCTCCGCTAAGTCTGGCGGAGCTGACCGGCGCCCTCCGCCAGCTCTCTAGGGGAAAGTCCCCGGGGCTGGACGGGCTGACCGTGGAGTTCCACAGGGCGTTCTGGGACGTCTTGGGGGGCGACTACGCGCGGGTCCTGGGGGAAAGTTTGGCGACCGGGGAGATGCCCCTCTCTTGGCGCAGGGCGGTCATTGTCCTGCTGCCTAAGAAGGGCGATCTCCGCCTCCTTAAGAACTGGCGCCCGGTCTCCCTCCTCAGCACGGACTATAAAATCTTTGCCAGGGCCATGTCTGCTCGCCTTGGCACCGTGCTGGCCCACATGATCCACCCCGACCAGTCCTACACGGTCCCGGGCCGGACCATCCACGATAACATCCATCTGGTCCGGGACCTGGTCCACCACTCCCAGAGGGCTGGTCTGTCGGTCGCCTTCCTTTCCCTGGATCAGGAGAAGGCGTTCGACAGGGTGGATCACGAGTATCTCTTCGGGACTCTGCGCGCATTCGGGTTCGGGACGCATTTCGTCGCCCGGATCCGACTTCTGTACGCCGCCGCGGAGTGTCTGATTAAAGTTAATGGGTCCTTGACGGCGCCCCTTCGCTTCGGGAGGGGGGTGCGTCAGGGATGCCCCATGTCCGGTCAGTTATATGCCATTTGCGTGGAGCCTTTCCTGCGCCTCTTGCGGAAGAGGTTGACGGGACTGGCTCTGCAAGGGCCGGGCGTGGAGGTGGTCCTCTCGGCTTACGCCGATGACGTGCTCCTCACGGTCACGGATCCCGCTGACTTGCGGAGGATGCGGGAATGCCAGCAGATTTACTCGGACGCATCCTCCGCCAAGATCAACTGGGAGAAATGTTCCGGACTCCTGGTGGGTCAGTGGCGGGTGGACTCCCTGCCGGAGGAGTTCAGGCCTTTCGCCTGGAGCACCACGCACCTCCTCTATTTGGGAGTCTACCTTAGCCCTGCCAAGGACGCTTGGCCGGCGAACTGGCAAGAGCTGGAGGCCAAAGTCACCGCTCGCCTAGGACGCTGGACAGGACTGCTCCGAGTGTTGTCCTACAGGGGTCGAGCGCTGGTCGTAAACCAGCTGGTGGCCGCCATGTTGTGGTACCGGTTGGTCACTTTGATCCCTCCCCCTGCGTTTGTCGCCAAGATTCAGAAGAAGCTCATCGACTTCTTCTGGGACAAAAGGAAGCACTGGGTCTCTGCCGCGGTTCTGTGTCTCCCGCTTAGGGAGGGCGGTCAGGCGCTGGTGTGCCTTCGCACCCAGGCTGCGACTTTCCATCTTCAGACGCTGCAGAGATACCTGTACGTCGAGAATCCTCCGAGATGGTGTGCGCTGGCGACGTTTTTCTTCCGCCAGCTGCATGGCCTCAATTACGACACGCAGCTCCTGTTTGCGAAAGTGGGCAGCAGGCGTGCCGGCCTGCGGGAGCTGCCTGTCTTCTACCAGGAACTACTATGGGTTTGGAACTACGTCGCTTCCAGGCGGAGCTCTCCCCCGTCAGGAGCGGCGGCTCTCCTTCGGGAGCCGCTGCTTAGGAATCCGCACCTCCACGAACACGGGTTTGGGCGGCTGGCGGAGGGTAGGGCTGTGGCTGGCAAGGTGACCAGAGTCGGGGACCTGCTCGATGGCGGAGGAGCGGGCTGGATGGCGCCGGAGGAGCTGGCGCGGCGCCTGTCCTGGGCCAACGTCCAGCTCGCGGTCGAAACCATCGAATCGGTAAAAGCGGCACTGGGCCCCGACTCCACTAGGTGTATCGAGGCGGCTCAAGCACGTGGGGCGATCCCGTCCGAGCTTACCCCCGTTCGGACGGAATTCCTCATCGGCGCCCGGCCCCGAAACTCCCCTCGGGAACCGGCGCCTCACAACTTGAGCCGTCTCGAGGAAATACCCTCCGTGCCTTTTCATTCCGCGCGGAGGGGTTTCCTGTACGGGCTGCTCCTGCACACTCTCCACTTTGCCATCTTCGTCTACCGTCCGGACACGCCTTGGCGTGGTGTTTTGCCGACCGGCGGTAGCGGAGGTCCCCAATGGAGGGCTCTCTATGCGGGAGTCCTCCCTTGTTCCATCAGGGACTTGGCCTGGAGGGTGTTGCATGGAGCGGTCCCGTGCAATAAGGTTTTAAGTAGGTTCACGGACTCCCAGGCCGCCTGCATTTTTTGCGGCCTGGAGGAGTCCGTGTTTCACGTTTATATGGATTGTGAGAGGTTGCAGCCCCTCTTTCACTACTTGAAGGGGCTGCTCCTCGATTTTTGGTTGCACTTCAGTCCCACGCTCTTGATCTACGGTCACCCGGTGCGGAGGGGAGCGGACAGGTTGGAGGACCTCCTTGTGGGCCTGCTCCTGGGCCTGGCTAAAAGAGCCATCAATTGGTCCAGGCAGCGGGCGGTCGAGGTGGTCGTCCAGCCGGATTGCCTGCATCTCTTCCGCGGCCATGTTCGCGCCCGGGTGGCCCTGGAGATGGAGCACGCGGTGTCCGCCGGTGCGCTTGAGTATTTCCGCGACCGGTGGGCGCCGCGGGGACTGGAGTGCATCATCAACACGGAAAACCAAATTTTAATTTGATTTGTTAAGCTTTAGTTGAACTTTTGTTTATTTACAGTCGGTTTTTTTGGGTCCAAATAAAAGAGTACCCTCTGTTCAGGAAATAAAATATAAGAGTACCCTCTGTTCAGGTCGAGGTAGTCGTGGCCGAGTGGTTAAGGCGATGGACTAGTAAATCTGTTGGGGTTTCCCTGCGCAGGATCGAATCCTGCAGACTACGGCAACGAGAATGTCGTCCCAAACGATCTGTTTCTCCAAATAAAAGAGTACCCTCTGTTCAGTAAATACCTGTTATTATTGTTCTCCTGCAGTCCGTGTATTATTGATACTCGGACACTACACTGGCGACGAACAGGTTCGAACTCACCTGCAGTACTGCATCACCTCACGGGGATCTTTCCCTGAGAAGAAGCTTCTTGGAGGTCGAAGTCAGAGCAACGGGCGTCGACCGCGGGCAACCGCCCAAGGATCCATCGGCGTTCGGAGAGTTGCAGGAGAGGCTGTGGAGAGCTGGGCTTGGCTCCCCAGTCAAGGTGTTCCAGCAAATCGTGCTGGTAGCAAGTAGTGCGCTGACCATTCCAGACTGCGGCGGGCTCGAGCTCGATCGAGCGGCTCTGCAAAGGGGCCGTGCAGCGTCGTCGGGAGGAAAGGAGAGAGAGAGAGAGAGAGGGTGGAGCACACAGGGCGCGGTCGGTGCTCAAGAACCGGGCAGCGTAGCGAAAATAAAACAAGGGGAAGGAAAAGTAAGACACGCCAAAGCCGCGGGTCGCCGCCATTACCCTGCAGAACTCTAGGAGCAGAGTGGCAGCAAGGGGAAGAAGGAAAAGTGCGGGAGGCGCCATTTTATTCCGTTGGGGAAAAAGGAAAAGCGCGGGAGGCGCCATTTTAATCCATTGGTGAAGAAGAAAAAGCGCGGGAGGCGCCAATTTAAATCACCCAAGATGCCGAAAAGTGGCGGTATCACTGCTTTCGACAACGAGGTAGAAGACTGGACCACGTATGTGGAAAGAATTGGAGTGTACTGCAAGGCAAATGAGGTGGCCGATGGAAAGAAGGCGTCGGTATTATTAAATTTGATGGGCGCGAGAACGTACGGCCTATTGCGGAATTTAATTACCCCAGCTAAACCAATGGAGAAAAGTTTTGAAGAGATTGTTAATATCTTACAGGAACACCTAAACCCTACACTGCTGCTGATAGCAGAAAGACTCAAGTTCCATAAAAGAAACCAGCACAAAGATGAGAGCAATGCTGACTATCTTACGGAACTACGCAAGTTATCGAAGCACTGCCAGTTCGGAACAGGACTGGCAGACACCATACGGGATAAGTTTGTCTGCGGGCTCCAGAGTGAAGGAACCCAGAAACGACTACTTTCGGAAAAGGACCTGACGCTAGAACGGGCTTTCAGCGTGGCAGTATCCTATGAAGCAGCAGCACGGGGAGCTGCAGAAATACAACAGAAACCACAAGAATACAGCGCTAACGAAATGGCGTATGGAGCAGAAAAGTGCTATCGCTGCGGCAGAACAACCCATGATCAGAAGGATTGCTGGTTTAAGGACAAAGTATGCAGGCAATGTGGGAAAATGGGACACATAGCAAGAGTCTGCAGGTTGGGAAAGAAAACCAACACTACAAGAACTACTAAGGAAAAGTACAAGAAAGTAAAGAAATTGACAGACAGTAGTTCGGAAGATCAGGAGAGTGATAAGGACTCCGGGAGCAGGAGACTAAGTTGTCTAAAGTTACACAACGTGATCGCAAAGGAGGATCACCGAACCATTTGGGTCACCCTCATGATAGCAGGGTCCCCAGTAAAGATGGAATTGGACACAGGATCAGCCCTAACTGTCATGAATCGACGAGACTATGAGCAGCTATTCTCACACATACCCTTGAAGGACACGTCCATTGTATTGAAGACATACATGGGGCAAAAAGTCTACCCCAGAGGAAAAATAAGGGTGCCAGTTGAATACAACGGCAAGGAAACACAGAAACTGTATCTATATATACTACCAGATGGAGGACCACCATTATTGGGACGTGAATGGATCCGAAAAATACAATTGGATTGGCATTCCATTCAGGCGCTAACTGTGACTGATAAAAAGGATGATGACGTCACACCTGGACGACTGTCAAAAATTCTAACTGACGCGAAAGAGGTGTTCCAACAAGGACTTGGGACTCTAAAAGGAGTAACGGCAATGATAAAAATCGACGATTATGCAAACCCAAAATTTTTTAGGGCCAGACCGGTACCTTACGCGACCGGCCCAGCCGTTGAAGCAGAGCTGGAGAGTCTGGAGTGTTCGGGTGTGCTGTCCAAGGTGGACTGGAGCAAGTGGGCCACACCCATCATTCCTGTAATGAAGAAATCATTGAGCAGCACGCCTGGTTAACCGGAGAAGGTTCGCATCTGTGGGGACTTCAAAGTAACTGTGAACGCAGTCCTGCACATAGTTCAATATCCACTTCCACGGATAGAAGATATTTTCACCTCACTATCTGGAGGGAAATGCTTTACAAAGATTGATCTGGCCCAAGCGTATCTACAAATGGAGGTGGAAGAAGCGTCTAGGAAATACCTCACGATAAACACTCACAAAGGCCTTTACCAGTGCAATCGACTGGTATTCGGGGTAGCATCAGCCCCGGCTGTTTGGCAGAGGGCGATGGAACAAGCCCTGCAAGGGATCCCGGGGACCCAGTGTTATTTGGACGACATCCTGGTTACGGGCGAAAATGACAGTGAACACCTTGCCAACCTGGAGCAGGTGCTCACGAGATTACAGGAATATGGGCTACGAGCCAACCGCCCCAAATGCGAGTTCTTCAGGAGACAAATCTCGTATTGTGGCCACATGATTGATGAGGAAGGGTTGCATGAGGCTGTAGTCAAGGCTCCAGCAACGGAAAATGTGTCGCAACTGAGGTCGTTCCTCGGGTTGGTGAACTACTACCATAAGTTCTTGCCGAATTTATCTACAATTCTGCACCCACTGAATGCCCCACTGCAAACTGGAGTAACATGGAAATGGAGTGATGAGTGTAAGCGTGCCTTTCAGAAATGTAAATGCCTAATCACTTCAAAAGAAGTATTGGCCCACTACAATCCAACACTACGGATTCGGTTAGCATGTGATGCGTCTCCCTACGGCATCGGAGCGGTGCTGTCACACAAATTCCTTGACGGTTCAGAGAGGCCAATAGCCTTTGCGTCGCGCTCGTTAACCTCAGCCGAGCATAACTACGCCCAGATTGACAGGGAGGCCCTCAGCCTGGTGTGGGGGTTGAAGAAGTTCAATCACTATCTGCACGGGCAAAAATTCACTCTACTGACTGATCATCAGCCCCTGGTCTCCATTTTTAACCCAAAGAAGGGCCTTCCGGTGATGACGGCGCAACGGCTGCAAAGATGGTCACTTTTTCTAGGGGCACATCAGTACAACATAGAGTACAAGGGTACGAAACAGCATGGAAATGCTGATGGGCTGTCGCGCCTACCGTTGCCTACGGTAGAGGAAGCACCTGCAGTGGACCCTGTTGAGATATTCCATGCGACCATAGTCGAATGTCTACCTGTTACAAACTCAAGTATAGAGAAGGAAACCCGAAATGACCCGACACTCTCTCGGGTCTATGATTTGACGGTGAAGGGATGGCCAGCACATGGCGACTCACTGTTGCCAGCATTCTCGCCAAGGAGAGAATAGCTGTCAGTGTGCCGGGGGACCTTGATGTGTGGATCCTGAGTGGTAATTCCACCCAAGTTGAGAGATAGAGTGCTCAATGAGCTTCATGAGGGTCATCTGGGAGGGGTAAAAATGAAGAGCCTAGCCGGGGCGTTTGTGTGGTGGCCGGGAATCGATAAAGAAACCGAGGATATGACCAAGAGATGCACAGGATGCCAGAAGGTCCAAAACGCTCCACCACAGGCCCCGCTACATCCATGGGAGTGGCCCTCATCTCCATGGCAACGGGTACACATTGATTTTGCTGGTCCATTTATGGACTCAATGTTCCTAATCGCTGTGGACGCCCATTCGAAATGGCCAGAGGTCATCAAAATGTCCTCCACCACCACGGAGAAAACTATTGCAGTCCTACGGACCATCTTCGCCAGGAATGGCTTGCCAGAACAGATTTGCTCCAACAATGGGCCACAGTTTGTGTCAGAGGATTTCCGGAGGTTTCTGAGGAATAATGGGGTGAAGCATTATACATCTGCCCCATATCATCCAGCCACAAATGGATTGGCTAAGAGGTTTGTTCAGACCTTTAAAAAGGCAATAGAGGCAATGCCTAATGACGACATACCACTACAACATAAGGTGGATAATTTCTTGTTTGCTTACCAGAATGCGACACATGCAGTCACCAACCAAGCTCCAGCCATAATGTTCTTCAACCGAAGGCTAAGATGTCACCTGGATTTGCTCAAGCCAAACATAAGGCGAGATGTTGAGGATAAGCAATTCCAGCAGATAAATGAGAAGCCAACCAGGAGCTTCAAGATAGGGCAACCAGTCTTGGCCCGCGACTACCGAACAGAAAAATGGCAGCCAGGAACGATATGCACACAGCAGGGACCACTAATGTACACAGTGGATGTTGGAGAGAGCATCGTGAGACGCCATGCTGACCAGATTCTACAGTCACAGGAACAAGCCAAACCCATACCACAAGCAGGTGCACCTGGTAATCAACCCGAAGTACAGATTGCGTCTACCTCAGAAGAAGTGGTATTGGAAGCTGACGAACCAACCAATGACAATGAGCCAGAATCAACTCCGCCGCAAGAACAGGATACTCGAGAAAGGCGCTATCCAGTCAGGATCAGGAAGCCTCCTCAAAGACTGAACTTATAAATGATTATTCCAGTTGATGTATATAGTACAGAGAAAATTGTAATTGTAATTAGTTATTATTTAGTTGTTAAATAAATGTTATGTACTGTTTATCTAAAAGGGGAGGAATTGTTGTGTATGTACCTTTAAGAGAAGAACTGATTCTATACTGCAGTACTGGCAGTGACCACCCCTGTATATAAAGCCATAGCAGGCTTCTGTATTTCAGTCTTAAGTTACCCTCCGTTCCTCATTCACAGCATTGCTGGCTGTGCAGCTCAAGCACAAGCAGAGGGAGCAGCCAGACTTGGAGAGTGGACTAAAGTGGTGGTCCCCTGACCAGGCAGAGGAGGAGAACGCTGGACCACCTCCACCTCCACCTCCACCTCCACCATCATCACAGCAACTGAGGTGCCTGGAGGGAGAGGACAGAGGAGGAGAAGGAGAAGCGAGGCCAGCAACAACACCAACCAGGGGAGAGGCCTTTCCCATTACTGCCTCCCCAAATTGGCCTTCACTTCAGGAGAAGGAGAGAGGGGAGAGAAACCACTATCAACCAACACCAACTGTTCGGAAGGAGGGAGGAATATTATCTTCAAAATATCTACAGGTGGGTGTTATTTGGGGCACTCTCCCAAAGACATTGTATTTTAGGTGGGGGGAGAAAAGAAGAAACAAGGCCGGAACATCAAGGGGTGGCTGTGTGTGTGTGTGGCTCTTGCTAAAACTAGGCCACACGCACCACAAATAATCATCCCTTCTATTGCCTGACCTGGGCCAGCTGGAGCTGCCTAGGTGAAGTGGTTAATTCCATTAATTACATCGTTAAGACCTGGTGCAGGACTGAGCCTGGGCATCTCCAGCTTTCCCAGGTGAAGACATCTTCTCCCCCTGCCAGAAGACCACCACTATCAGAGACTTTAAATTTCCATCAGGAGAGTGCACCCCTGCCAACACCCACCCACCCGCCATCCTGAGTGGCGACCCTGCCTTTGCGGCCTCCCTCCTTCCCACCCCCCCTCTCTCTCTCTCTCTCTTTGTCTCTCTCTGCCTCTTTCTCTAAGGCACCTCAATTGACCCTATTAATTAATTGCCTATTGAGCAGAGGAGAGAAGGCCCCTCCCCCAATCTCAGTCAATAGGGGGAGAGGTGTGCCTTCATTTTAAACAGCTCCCTCTGCTCAATAGAGGACCAAAAAAATACCTGAGGCCATTTCCACCTTCAGGCCTGTGACTTGGGGTGAGTGTAGCCCTTTATAATACCACCCCAGAATGGCGACTGCATCTTCGCCGGTGGCGGGGCCAGCCAAGACGTATGCGGGAGTGGCAGCCACAGCCACAGCTGCCCCCGCTGCTTCTGCTGCCCCGTCACCATTCAGACTGATGACAAAAAAGCTTGGGGTGAAGAGCTACACTCACCCCACTATGACCATTGAGGCCTGCATTAAAGCCATGGCTGGGGTTGTCGGCCCCTCAGCCATCGTCGCGGCCTCAAAAATGTATGGGAAGGCTGTGTTCTTCCTGGGGTCGGAGCCGGCGGTGTCCCTGGCCGTCGCCAAGGGGCTCACCGTGGGCGGGACCTTCCTGCCGGTGGATCCTCTCGAGGCCACCGCGCAGAGGATCGTCGTTTCCAACGTCCCGCCCTATGTTCCTGTTGAGCTCCTCCTTCCCCATCTACGTCAACTTGGGGAGGTGAGGTCGGGAATCACACCCATCCCGCTCGGCATCCGGGAGGCCAGCCTTCGCCACGTCTTCTCCTTCCGGCACCAGCTGTTTATCCAGCTGGCGCGGGAGGAGGACACTGACGGGGCATTCGTCATCCACCACGAGGGGACCGCCTAGCGCGTCTTCTGGACGTCGGACGGTGTGCGGTGCCACGCCTGCAAGGAGGTGGGGCACATCCGGAAAAACTGCCCCGCCTCCAAGGCCGCTGGATCATCTGCAGACATGGAGGCCTCCCTCGCTCCCTCCGTGCTAAAAAGAAGGCGCGACCCCCTGGAAGAGGAGGAGGACCGGGAGGAGGACGGTCCCTCCGAGCAGGGGGAGTCGTCGCCCACCGCGGGTACTGCGCCCCCCCCGCCCCCGCTGTCATCATCACCAGTGATCGGCAGGGGTCGCCTGTCCCTCGGAAGGCTGAGGCAGATGTGTCTGTCCGGCGCGTGCCTCCCGGGGATGGGGACGAGACCCTGCCCGTGGGGGGGGTCGGGGAACAACACGCGGCGGAAATTGACGTTCTATCGTTGCCGTTACCCCTCGTCGGGTCGGGCGGCCTGGGGTCTGGGTCGGGCGAGCTCGAGGATAATGAGCTCGCCCAATGCGACACGGACATCTCCCAGGGGCTGCTCGACCTGGTAAAGTTTTTAACTCAAAGCACCCCATCCGCTGGGTCGGAGGTTGGTGGTGGGGAGGAGGATGGCCCCCTGGCTGCGTCTCTGGTGCCGGACGTACTGGAGGAGCTGGGATTTGTTCTCTCCCCGGTCGTTCCGGCGTCTGGGGCGGAGGGGAGCTCTGAAGCGCCGCCGTCTTCTGGCCCAGCACCCCTAGAGGAGTCCAGGGAGGAATCCGCTGCCGCCAATCCTGGGGGTGGGATCCGGGCGGAGGCAGGGCTGGCTGGTGCGGCCGAGCCGTTCGCTGCGCACTGCGCGGCGGACGGGTCGGCCGCTGGTGACGACCCCCTGGAGGAGGATGGGGACTCGGTGATGGGCACGGAGGACGATTCGGACTCCAGCGCCGACGAGGCGATGGATGAACTCGTGCCCCTTGCCGAGTCTCCTCTCATTCCCGTAAGGGAACTCCGGGATTTTATGGCCACGTGCCTGGGTCGGCGCAATAAGGTCCGGCTGGCCCGCGACAGGTGGTCGGAGCTGGCGCTGCTCATCGTATCTGTCCGCGCCGCCGTTAAGATCATGGGCGCGGACGAGGGTGTGAACCCGCTCGAGCTGCGTCGGCTCAGAACGTTTCTCACTGGGCTGCTGAGGAAGTGGCGGCTGACCAGCGGCTGCGCTTCCACCCCCCGTTAGGTGTAGGTAGAGGTTGCACTATGCTTCTGACATGAAGATAACCATAGCCAGCCTCAACATCAACGGCAGCAGGGAGGCGCGCCGCAGATTCAATAACTTCTCGGTCCTTCGGGATGGGAAGTATGCGGTGTGCTTCCTGCAAGAAACCCACACCGTTCCGGGAGACAAAGCCACGTGGCTCCTGGAGTGGCAAGGAGGGGTCAGCATGAGTCACCTCTCCAACAATTCCAGCGAGGTAGCTATCTTGCTGGCCCCGCATTTTCAGCCGGAGATATTGGGGGTCAAGGAGCACGTGCCGGGCCGCTTGCTCCAGGTCACTGTTCGCCTGGGGGGCGTGCCGCTCCATCTAGTGAACGTGTACGCCCCTCAGAACGGTGCGCAGCAAGTGCGCTTCTTCGAAGAAGTGTCCGCTCTTTTGGGCTCCGTCGACGGCGAGTGCGTCATCCTCGGGGGGGATTTTAACTGCACCCTTGAGGCGAGGGACCGTTCGGGTCCCCCGCGAAGCCCGGCAGCGATGGAGAAGTTGAGGGACCTGGTCGGGTCCTTCGACTTGGTGGACGTCTGGCGAAATCTCCACCCCGACTTCAGCACCTTCTCTAGCATGAGGTCTGGGGGAGGAAGGTCCAGAATCGACCGCCTCTACATTTCCCGGGCGTACGTCTCCTGAATTCCGACGGCTTCCATGCGGCCGGTGCTGTGCACGGACCAACACCTGGTGTGGGCGGAGCTCGCTCCGCTGCGCTCGCAGGGGGCGTCCGCGTATTGGCATTTTAACAACCTGCTGCTGGAGGACGCACGGTTCCGGGATTCGTTTCATCGATTCTGGGCCGACTGGAGAAGGAAGCGGGGGGGCTTCCCCTCCTTGAGGCTATGGTGGGATGTGGGCAAGGCTCACATCCGGCTCTTCTGTCAGGAGTACGCGAAGGGGTCGACCAAGAGGCGGGAGGCCCGGGTCGGGCGGTTGGAGAAGGAGGTGCTCGACCTGGAGTCCCGTCTCGGTCAGGTCGTCGAGGACCCGGCCCTGCGGAAGGTGTACGAAGAGAAGAAGGGCGCGCTGAAGGGCCTGCAGCTCGTCTGGTCCCGAGGCGCGTACGTGAGGTCGCGGATCCAGCTCCTGCGGGACCTGGACCACGGCTCCCCCTTCTTCTACTCGCTGGAAAAAAGACGGGGGGTCCGTAAGCAGCTCTTGGGGCTGCTGGCCGACGACGGATCTCTGGTCTCGGATCCGGAGGGAATCAGCGCGGAGACCCGCGCCTACTACGGGGCTCTGTTCTCTCCGGATCCATCCAGCGAGGATGCGCGCAGAGTTTTGTGGGAGGACCTGCTGAAGGTTAGCCCGGAGGGCGCCGAAAAATTGGACGCTCCGCTAAGCCTGGCGGAGCTGACCGGAGCCCTCCGCCAGCTCTCTAGGGGAAAGTCCCCGGGGCTGGACGGGCTGACCGTGGAGTTCCACAGGGCGTTCTGGGACGTCTTGGGGAGCGACTACGCGCAGGTCCTGGGGGAAAGTTTGGCGACCGGGGAGATGCCCCTCTCTTGGCGCAGGGTGGTCATTGTCCTGCTGCCTAAGAAGGGCGATCTCCGCCTCCTTAAGAACTGGCGCCCGGTCTGCCTCCTCAGCACGGACTATAAAATCTTTGCCAGGGCCATGTCTGCTCGCCTTGGCACCGTGCTGGCCCACATGATCCACCCCGACCAGTCCGACACGGTCCCGAGCCGGACCATCCATGATAACATCCATCTGATCCGGGACCTGGTCCACCACTCCCACAGGGCTGGTCTGTCGGTCGCCTTCCTTTCCCTGGATCAGGAGAAGGCGTTCGACAGGGTGGATCACGAGTATCTCTTCGGGACTCTGCGCGCATTGGGTTCGGGACGCATTTCGTCGCCCGGATCCAACTTCTGTACGCCGCCGCGGAGTGTCTGATTAAAGTTAACGGGTCCTTGACGGCGCCCCTTCGCTTCGGGAGGTGGGTGCGTCAGGGATGCCCCATGTCCGGTCAGTTATACGCCGTTTGCGTAGAGCCATTCCTGCGCCTCTTGCGGAAGAGGTTGACAGGACTGGCTCTGCAAGGGCCGGGCGTGGAGGTGGTCCTCTCGGCTTACGCCGATGACGTGCTCCTCACGGTCACGGATCCCGCTGACTTGCGGAGGATGCGAGACTGCCAGCAGATTTACTCGGACGCATCCTCCGCCAAGATCAACTGGGAGAAATGTTCCGGACTCCTGGTGGGTCAGTGGCGGGTGGACTCCCTGCCGGAGGAGTTCAGGCCTTTCGCCTGGAGCACCACGCACCTCCTCTATTTGAGAGTCTACCTTAGCCCTGCCGAGAGGCCTGGCCGGCGAATTGGCAAGAGCTGGAGGCCAAAGTCACCGCTCGCTTAGGCCACTGGACAGGACTGCTCCGAGTGTTGTCCTACAGGGGTCGAGCGCCGGTCATAAACCAGCTGGTGGCCGCCATGTTGTGGTACCGGTTGGTCACTTTGATCCCTCCCCCTGCGTTTGTCGCCAAGATGCAGAAGAAGCTCATCGACTTCTTCTGGGACAAAAGGAAGCACTGGGTCTCTGCCGCGGTTCTGTGTCTCCCGCTTAGGGAGGGCGGTCAGGCGCTGGTGTGCCTTCGCACCCAGGCTGCGACTTTCCATCTTCAGATGCTGCAGAGATACCTGTACGTCGAGAATCCTCCGAGATGGTGTGCGTTGGCAACGTTTTTCTTCCGCCAGCTGCACGGCCTCAATTACGACACGCAGCTCCTGTTCACAAAAGTGGGCGGCAGGCGTGCCGGCCTGCGGGAGCTGCCTGTCTTCTACCAGGAACTGCTATGGGTTTGGAACTACGTCGCTTCCAGGTGGAGCTCTCCCCCGTCAGGAGCGGCGGCTCTCCTTCGGGAGCCGCTGCTCAGGAATACGCACCTCCACGAACACGGGTTCGGGCGGCTGGCGGAGGGCAGGGCTGTGCTTGGCAAGGTGGCCAGAGTCAGGGACCTGCTCGATGGCGGAGGAGCGGGCTGGATGGCGCCGGAGGAGCTGGTGCGGCGCCTGTCCTGGGCCAACGTCCGGCTCGCGGTCGAAGCCATCGAATCGGTGAAAGCGGCACTGGGCCCCGACTCCACTAGCTGTATCGAGGCGGCTCAAGCACGTGGGGCAATCCTGTCCGAGCTTACCCCCGTTCGGACGGAATTCCTCATCGGCGCCCGGCCCCGAAACTCCCCTCGGGAACCGGCGCCTCACAACTTGAGTCATCTCGAGGAAATACCCTCCGTGCCTTTTCATTCCGCACGGAGGGGTTTCCTGTACCAGCTGCTCCTGCACACTCTCCACTTTGCCATCTTTGCCTACTGTCCGGACACGCCTTGGCGTGGCCTCTTGCCAACTGGCGGTGGCGGAGGTCCCCAATGGAGGGCTCTCTACGCGGGAGTCCTCCCTTGTTCCATCGGGGACTTGGCCTGGAGGGTGTTGCATGGAGCGGTCCCGTGCAATAAGGTTTTAAGTAGGTTCACGGACTCCCAGGCCGCCTGCATTTTTTGCGGCCTGGAGGAGTCCGTGTTTCACGTTTATATGGAATGTGAGAGGTTGCAGCCCCTCTTTCACTACTTGAAGGGGCTGCTCCTCAATTTTTGGTTGCACTTCAGTCCCACGCTCTTGATCTACGGTCACCCGGTGCGGAGGGGAGCGGACAGGTTGGAGGACCTCCTTGTGGGCCTGCTCCTGGACCTAGCTAAAAGAGCCATCAATTGGTCCATGCAGCGGGCGGTCGAGGGGGTCGTCCAGCCGGATTGCCTGCCTCTCTTCCGCGGCCATGTTCGCGCCCGGGTGGCCCTGGAGATGGAGCACGCGGTGTCCGCCGGTGCGCTTGAGTATTTCCGCGACCGGTGGGCACCGTGGGGACTGGAGTGCATCATCAACCCGGAAAAACAAATTTTAATTTGATTTGTTAAGTTTTAGTTGAACTTTTGTTTACAGTCCAATTTGGGTTTTTTTGGGTACAAACAAAAGATTTACCCTCTGTTCAGTAAATACCTGCTATTATTGTTCTCCTGCAGTCCGTGTATTATTTATACTTGGACATTACACCCAGCATCTGCAAAATTTGACCCCTTGTGACCCTACCTCATTGTTCTTTGATGTAATGTTTTCCTGACAGACCTGTTTGGACAGCATTCACACCTTTGATTGCTGTGATTATCTCTCTGCCGAGGTGTGATAAATGGCAGTTAGAAAGATTACCTGTAATCATCTGTCTTTATGCATCTCTCCACTTCACCTGACGAAGGAGCAGCACTCCAAAAGCTTGTGATTTCAAATAAAACTGTTGGACTATAACCTGGTGTTGTGTGACTTCTTACACTTCTAAGGCAGGTATGGCACAAGTAAAATGCAGAGTTGAGCCCCCTCTACATTGAGTTAACAATATACTTTTAGAGGCCTTGTTGTACCAGCATATTACAATTTCCCACATTAGTCATCTTTGTGCCATCTCTAAGTGAGACTAAAGTGCAAGTTGGTCATTTGTATTAAATTGCAGGCAGTTTGTGCTGTGAACTCAGGAACACAGAAAATGCACTGAATCTGTTTCAAGACCCTGCAGTGATTGGAGAGTGGACACTTTCATATCATTGTGGCTAGATCTGAGCTTTAGAACTTTGCATCTAATAGATTGTACCTTTAAGTGGTGCGGCAAGTGATATAGCTGGACAGTGCACACCAAAAGATGTTAAGTGGTGGGAATTACAGAAAAAAGTGAACTAAGCATCTATTAATTTAGTTATTTCTCCAAATTGTTTCTCCTTGCCACTTTATTAATCATATTTTTGGTATCTAATTTATATAAAATGAAATATTTGTTTTTAATTGGCATCTCTCGGAAACCTTAAAGCACTTCATATTTATCTTACTTTGAAATGCAATGACCGTTATATAGATAAACTCGAATAAGAAGATCCCACAAACAGCAATGACCAGTTAATCTGTTTTTGGTAGCAGTGTTAACAATTTCTGGATGACTCACTTAAAAACCACACAAAACCCGGTCTAAACCTGAATACCTAGCAAAAAAAGAACTTGCATTTAAATTGTGTCTATCATGGCCTTAGGATGTCCCAAAGTGTTTCACAACCAATAAAGTACTTTTGAAGGGTAGTCACTGTTGTAATGTAGGGAAACGTGGCAGCCAATTTGTGTACAGCAAGCTCCCACAAACAGCAGTGACATAAATAAGTAGCCATGGTGTGGAGATGCCGGTGTTGGACTGGGGTGGACAAATGTAAGAAGTCACACAACACCAGGTTATAGTCCAACAGTTTTATTTGAAATCACAAGCTTTCGGAGCGCTGCTCCTTCGTCAGGTGAAGTGGAGAGATGCATAAAGACATAGCTTATATAGTCAGAGAATAATGCCAGATCATTATAGGTAATCTTTCTAACTGCCATTTATCACACCTCGGCAGAGAGATAATCACAGCAATCAAAGGTGTGAATGCTGTCCCAACAGGTCAGTCAGGAAAACATTACATCAAAGAACAATGAGGTGGGGTCACAAGGGGTCAAATGTTGCAGATGATGGGGTCTGTATGAAAAACAAAAAACAGACAAAAAAACATTTTTTTTGCTGGAAATCACAGCAGGTCCGGCCGCATCTGTGTCGAGAGAACCAGCCAACGACAACTCGAGTCTGGATGACCCTATGTCAGGTGGGGTTACATGTAGCATGACATGAACCCAAGATCCCAGTTGAGGCCGTCCTCATGAGTGCGGAACTTGGCTATCAGTTTCTGCTCTACGATTTTGCATTGTCGTGTGTCTCGAAGGCCACCTTGGAGAATGCTTACCCGAAGATCGGAGGCTGAATGTCCTTGACTGCTGAAGTGTTCCCCGACTGGGAGGGAACACTCCTGCCTGGCGATTGTTGCACGGTGTCCGTTCATCCGTTGTCGCAGTGTCTGCATGGTCTCGCCGATGTATCATGCTCCGGGGCATCCTTTCCTGCAACGTATGAGGTAGACAACGTTGGCCGAGTCACATGAGTATGTACCATGTATCTGGTGGGTGGTGTCCTCACGTGTGATGATGGTATCTGTGTTGATGATCTGGCATGTCTTGCAGAGGTTGCCGTGGCAGGGTTGTGTGGCGTCGTGGTCGCTGTTCTCCAGAAAGCTGGGTAATTTGCTGCGAACGATGGTCTGTTTGAGGTTAGGCGGCTGTTTGAAGGCGAGTAGTGGAGGCGTGGGGATGGCCTTAGCGAGGTGTTCGTCATCATCGATGACATGTTGAAGGCTGCGAAGAACATGGCGTAGTTTCTCCGCTCCGGGGAAGTACTGGATGATGAAGGGTACTCTGTTGGTTGTATCCCGTGTTTGTCTTCTGAGGAGGTCTATGCGATTTTTTGCTGTGGCCCATCGGAACTGTCGATCGACGAGTCGAACGTCATATCCCGTTCTTACGAGGGCGTCTTTCAGCGTCTGTAGGTGTCCATCGCGTTGTCGATCGACAGTTCCGACGGGCCACAGCAAAAAATCGTATAGACCTCCTCAGAAGACAAACACGGGACACAACCAACAGAGTACCCTTCGTCGTCCAGTACTTCCCCGGAGCGGAGAAACTACGCCATGTTCTTCACAGCCTTCAACATGTCATCCATGATGACGAACACCTCGCTAAGGCCATCCCCACGCCTCCACTACTCGCCTTCAAACAGCCGCCTAACCTCAAACAGACCATCGTTCGCAACAAATTACCCAGCTTTCTGGAGAACAGCGACCACGACGGCACACAACCCTACCACGGCAACCTCTGCAAGACATGCCAGATCATCAACACAGATACCGTCATCACACGTGAGGACACCACCCACCAGATACATGGTACATACTCATGTGACTCGGCCAACGTTGTCTACCTCATACGTTGCAGGAAAGGATGCCACGGAGCATGGTACATCGGCGAGACCATGCAGACACTGCGACAACGGATGAACAGACACCGTGCAACAATCGCCAGGTAGGAGTGTTCCATCCCAGTCGGGGAACACTTCAGCAGTCAAGGACATTCAGCCTCCGATCTTCGGGTAAGCATTCTCCAAGGCGGCCTTCGAGACACACGACAACGCAAAATCGTAGAGCAGAAACTGATAGCCAAGTTCCGCACTCATGAGGACAGCCTCAATCGGGATCTTGGGTTCATGTCACGCTACATGTAACCCCACCTGACGTAGGGTCATCCAGACTCGAGTCGTCATTGGCTCCTTCTCTCTACACAGATGCGGCCGGGCCTGCTGTGATTTCCAGCAAAAAAAATGTTTTTTTGTCTTTTTTGTTTTTCATACAGACCCCAGCATCTGCAACATTTGACCCCTTGTGACCCCACCTCATTGTTCTTTGATGTAATGTTTTCCTGACTGACCTGTTTGGACACCATTCACACCTTTGATTGCTGTGATTGTCTCTCGGCCGAGGTATGATAAATGGCAGTTAGAAAGATTACCTGTAATCATCTGGCATTATTCTCTGACTATATAAGCTGTGTCTTTATGCATCTCTCCACTTCACCTGACGAAGGAGCAGCGCTCCAAAAGCTTGTGATTTCAAATAAAACTGTTGGACTATAACCTGGTGTTGTGTGACTTCTTACATAAATAAGTAGATAAGCTGTTTTTCGGTGATGTTGGTTGAGAGAAAATTGTTGCTTAGAACACTGGGAGCACTCTCCTACTCTTCTTCAAACTGAGAGGGTTTAATGTCTCATCCAAAAGACTGCACCCCCAACGTTACAGTAGTCTCGTAGTGCTGCACTGAAATGTCAACCGAGATTATGTGATCAAATTCCTGGATTGTGGGTTTGAACCTACAATCCCCCGACTCAGAGGCAAGAGTGCTACCATTGCAACAAGACAGCCACCCTAATATCACAACTGTCTTTCCCAAGAACAGGACTTGATCATTTGGGGAATCTCATGTGCAGATTTGGGACAATACATCAGACCAATGTACATAGTACCATATCTATTGGGCTTAATTTTTAAATAAAAATTAAATATTCTTTAAAAATATTGGCCAAGAGTTTCCCCTTTGGATGCAATTGGCGATCCGGGCACAAATTGCACTCAAAATTACACTAGTTTTCAGAAGTGGGTTTTTTTGCGCAAGTTTCCGCTCAAACTCATTTGCATATCGTTGAATGTAAAATCTTCCATGAACCAGTGCAATTAGGCAGCATTTTAGACGTTATTTTTTTCTAAAACTTGCATTAAAAAATATTGCTTGATATATTTAAGAGTGGTAACCTGGTGTAGTTGTGTTAGAATGGCTGAAAATGAGTTAATCACAAAAAATAAGCATTTTTAATCAGAGTGTCTAGGCCACCACCTGTGAGTAACTTGACTTTAAATAACTGAAAATGACTTTAAAAAACTAGACAGAACCATTTACTAGTTATCTTACTAGCTTCTTAGTATATTTTAAAAAATGGGCTAGAAATTTGTTATAGCCAAGAAATGGGCAGTGTTTAGATTAAAAATGGTTAAGTAGCACCAGTTGAAAATCATCTAGGCTGCACGCAAAATTAATCCTCACTCCTAATTAAAATGATTGCAATCATGATTCTAGTCTAAAAGCTTAAGCTCATTGGCGTTACACTGAAAAGAATGACCAATATTGGGGGCAGTCTAAATGCAAGTACTTAAAGGGGAAGTTCATTGATGCTGCAGCACCTCGTTCTCAGTATTGTTGGGTGTGCAGCTGCCTCAACGACCATAAGAAGAGTGACAAGGAGAAGGAGCACTTATTTACAAAACCTGATGGCGGATCTCCACCCCAGGGAGAGAGCCTGGAGGTTTTCCAAGGAAGCTTTGGAGGCATTGGTTTTAGCGGTGCAGAGAAGGTGGGCGGTCCTGTAACCCCCAACTGGCAGGAGGCCCTCACCACAACTGTGCCAGACAATGTGGAGGGAGGTGGCGCACCATGTCACAGGCAGCACTGTGCTCCCCAGGACCCACACTCTGTGTAGGAGGAAGTTTAACGAGCTCACACGGGTGGCCAGGGTGAGTGACGGCTTCAACAAATGCTGCATACCACCATCTGTACCACAAGCTTCACACACTGCTCAATGCACCACACCCCCAGCACTCACCCACCAACAATCTCTACCGAGCAACACTCACACACATATCTCACACCTTGCACACAATGATAGCTATTCAACTATGGCAGGCACAAGGGTCACTAGTTATTAGAATTCATGTGATATGTGTGATATGTTTATAGATACATTTATTAAGTGTGTTTGTAATATTTTGTGGTTGCTCTCATTTCACATTTGTGCCCAGGAGGACACTGTGATACAGCATGAGACAAGGATTGTATGATGGGCTACGGGGATCTGGGGTTTCATTCATGTGAATCGGAGTCTGATGAGCCAGTCACGGACAGCCCGTCCAAAAGGCCGATTTTCTTGCTGCCTCCGCCCTCCCTCCTGTTCCTCCTCCTCCTCGTCCTCCTCCTCCTCATCCTCTTCCTCCTCATCCTCCTCTGCCTCATTCTCTTCCTCCTCATCCTCCTCCTCCTCATCCTCTTCTGCCTTATCCTCTTCCTCCTCATCCTCCTCTGCTTTGTCCTCTTCCTCCTCATCCTCTTCCTCCTCATCTGCTCTGCCTCTTCCTCCTCCTCCTCCTCCTCTTCCTCCTCATCCTTCTCTGCCTCATCATCCTCAGGAGGTAATCCCACAGTCCCCATGACTGTGAGGAAGTGCAGAAGCCTTTAACAAATAATGAGTGACTTTTGCACTTGAATCAATAATCCCTGTCACCAAAAAAGCTTGAAATAACTAAAGAAAGCTGTTTCAGTTGCAGGAAGTTGCAAACAGGTACTGAAACTGCAGAACCATGTTAGTTGGAGCTGATTGGGGATGGTACCTTTAAATATCACTGCTGCAGCCTGCTTCCTGCTGGTAGACGCCAGCTCTCCCTGTCGTTGTTCTGCGCTGCCATTAAGGTAAGTGGCTATAATGAAGTTTGGAGATTGGATGTCCAGTGAGCATTGCACACACACTGACGTCACGATCTCCATGATGGTGAGCTCCCTGGCGATCGGGTTTACTGGCAACGCTACCGGCAACATCGATATGGCATGCGGCGCTGGAACCGGCATCAGCTGTCATTACAGCTGTCAATGGCATCAAAACCACACGAATTTCTCCCCCATTATATTTAAAAGCTTTTAAAACGTGCTTATTAGTGTCCTTGCACCTAAACAAATAAAGCTTAATTTTAAGA
Organism: Somniosus microcephalus; assembly: GCF_052327205.1. NCBI lineage: Eukaryota > Metazoa > Chordata > Chondrichthyes > Squaliformes > Somniosidae > Somniosus > Somniosus microcephalus. The sequence goes on along the minus strand of NC_141001.1, from coordinate 61,999,860 downwards.
GTCTCCTTGAAGACCTGCAAACGGGTGCAATTAGCGGAAACTCACAATGGTGATTAATTTGATCTGGGGACGTGGCCAGTTTTGTGGCAGGGGCCAACTTCTAGCGCATTGTTTTTTAAACCAGCGCAAAAGATCGCAAAACCCAATTTGCACTGGGCGCAATTTGCGTTTGAAATTCCTTGATCTTTTGCGCTGGTTTGGCCGATTTCGGGAAAATTGTGCTGAAAAAACCAGCACAACCTAATGGAAACTCCATTGGATAGACCATTATTTTGAAATATCTGCCTTCTCCTAAATCTCACTGAACAATTTGATATCAGTTTGATTTTTTTTACAAACAATAAAATATTAATGGTGAAGATTGCTTTAAACTTTACAATATTTTAAGATTGCTGTCACCGTTACAGTTTTAAATGCCCCAAACTGCAGTGAATATTCAGTTATGCTTGAATAAATTCTGCATAATGTCTTTTTATGTATATCTGAAACAATTCAATGAGAGAAGAAAAAGAGAATTTCCATCGCTATTAACAATAGCTTTGGTAGGAAAACAGGAATATTGCATGTTTTTTCAGAAAAGGTAACTTCAAAATATGAAAATAACAGTGACACCATAAAGACCTATGTTAGATCTCAAGAATTTGAAATGAATTATATGATGCAAACCAGAAATGAAAAAAATAATTGAATCTCTTTTTTTTAAACATTATGCCAATCTGTAAAAATCAGAAGGCATACAGAAATTTTAAATTGAAGATCCACATTAATTCTCATATTAATTTAGAACTTTAGTCCCAATATATTTTGTTGCCAGAAGTTAGAGAATTCCTGGCTGGAGTAAAAGTTTGAGAAAATGAGCTGTTCGACACAAGTTGCCCGTTTTGAGTTTTCCTCATGGGACAGCATCACACGACTCATTGGGAAGCTCATGCTCCACAACATCACTGTGCATAGTGCTGAACTGAGCTGATTCCTCAGAGCAGGAAACCGTTAGGAAAAAAGAAAACAAAGGAATAAACAGAATGTAAAAGAAAAAGGTTTCTCCCTGTTGCTAGAGAATAGCCGAATGCTGATGAATCCTTATATTTTAATTTGAACCAGAACATTAATAATATCTATATATTGATCGAAACAGAGAGCATTGAACTGAAATGATGCATTTGTTACAGGTGAACGTCTTAATATAGAAATACATATTGGAGGAGGGAAGGTTTTTCTATAAATCTTTTACATTGCAGCCTTTTAAGTCTGACACCAGGTTAATGAATATTTATGCTGTATGATTTTTAATTAACTTTAGCATTACACAAATTTTACTGTAAATCAATTCTAAATTAATTTACATGATATGTGCAACAACTGGATCTTGTAGCAGGGAAAACAAACTCCTGAAGAAATTCTACATTAAATCACCCAAAAAACCTCCAGGATTTAAAAATTATACTCTAGAGTCTTATCATGTATTGTGAAATACTGTAAGATTGTAGGATTAATATTTTACTAAATGTCTTTTTTTTTAAACTGCAGGATCCTGTAAGAGTTTTGGGAATGAGAAATGGAATTGTAGGATGGCAGCTTATTAGAGAGGTAGGGCTAGAAATTGGGTGCCATAGCACCTCCCATTAGCGCCTCCGGTGGCGCAAACGACTTTTCGCCTGGGTATGGCACCACTAACGGCTCCCGCTAAATTCAGTGGGAGTCTTTAGTGGCGGCGGTAACCGGTAGCACCCTGCTCCGCTGCGCAGGCAATGATGACAGCATCACTGTGCGCAGTACCCCGCTTTTGCCCCACCTGCAAAATTGGCTTGGGCCCCCTGAATCTGCGCCAGGCGATGTCAGCGACTGATTCAGGGGGCAGGAACAGAGCGGCAGGAGGCTCGCGGGGCAGTAAGTAAAGGGGAGGGGGAAAAAATTGTCCGACTTACTTGTCGTGGCCCGTTGCGTCTTTGAACACGGGGTCCGTGCCGCGATCTGGCAGCCCGGCACTCCTATTGAGTGCCGGGCTGCTGACAAGGCACCCTGCTCCCCGGCGGTCCAGGTAGGGCCCTGCAGAGTTGTGGGTTTGGCCCCTCTGCTTTAATGAGGGTAAGAGCCCTTCCATGCGGCAGCGCTACGTGGCCCTGATATTCAGGGTTAGCGCTCTAAGAAGGAAGTGGAGCACTTGAATTAGCACTCCACCCCCCTCTTGGGGCGTTAACACTTAATTTTGCGGTCGCCGGCGCTAAAGCTAGCACCCAGGCGATGTTAGCGTCCCAAAATGGTTGATACTGAATTTTTCCCCCTTAGTGTTTGCAGTGTTCATGGATAAAACACTCACCTTATTGCGCAATGGTGGAGGATCTGGATTATCACAGAAACCAGTCACACTTGATTCACCAACAGCCATATTAAAATGAGAAGTTAGCAGTAGCACATTCCCTTAGCTAAAACTGGATTGTGGATTTCTATTTCATTAAGATATCATTTTGCAGCTTTTTGTTTTGTTTCAAAGAATACAAATGTTAGTTTTGTGGGTCCAAATATTTTTGTTTCAAAACATCCAGCATAAGAACATTTACAGCATATGCATTTTGTATAACTCAGGTGCATATTTCTAAAAGCTGTTGAGATAATTTATTATTCAGAGTGTTAAGGTTTGCGATGGCAGTGATGAACGAAGCTAGTTCCACTTTGTACCCAGTCACAATGCTGAGCATTGGCATGGGCAGAAAAATAAATGAGTGATTGGCCCATTGAAATGAGGACAACTCCGGGCACTAAAATTGCCATTTCCACTTCTCAGCTCAGTGGGAATGTTAGATTTCAGAGATGCTTTTTGCAGCTCTTTTTATTCAGCATCGTGTATCCTGAGATACACTTACAGTTGTATTTCCAGACAATGCAGTCTTTCTAGAAGAAAGTGTGTTAATTTCCAAGGACAGCCAAAAATTAAGAAATAGTACTTTAAAAAAACACCATGACTTCTAAAGTTAAATGTTACTATCCTTGAAAGCAGGGCACAAAAACATTAAATGATTTGTCACAGAGTAAATTTAAAAAAGTTTGTGACTGCCAAGTTAGGGATCACACGTGCACAGATGACCTATATGTAAAGTAACAGGAACAGATAGGAGGGCACGACTTTCACACTCAATTTTACAAAGTCGTTTTCTTTTGTAAAGGTCCAATCAGTGGTTAAGTGCTTGCTTTGAAATCCATCAGAGTTATGGATTTTGTCTCCATAGTTATCTAACCTTCCAACTTAACAATAATTATGATGATTCTGTCAGTTCTCAGCTCAACAACGAATTATAATGGCACCATGTTCAGCACTGTGTGGGAGGAAAAACTGACAATATTGTAGCTGTCTGCTAGAACCCAGTGAAGAATGGTTCATGGAAACAAAAACTCATGCAGGAAGAAAAAAATTGAGGAAAAATATTTAAAAGACCAAGGGCTAGATTTTCAGTTGCTTGCGCCAGCAGTTAGCGCCTTAAGAGAAGTGATTTTCGGGCGCTATGCGTGTAGCGCCTGGGCGCAGCGCAGTTTGCGCCCCGCCCCAAATTAAGTTGCCCGTTAGTGCCGGCGCAAAGTTTAGCGGCCGCCCGGATGCGCGCGCAGAAAATGACGTCACATCCTCGTGCAACGCCCTTTGGCCGCCCCGAATCCAAACTTCAGTCGGACCGCCCCATTGTGCGCCTGGCGTCCAGAGCGTTTGTAAAATGGAACGCAACACACCCTGGGGAGCGCAAATTAAAGGGCACTCGTACAAAAGGCACTCTGCATGTGTTGTGTGGAAGGAAGCTGTGTGTTGTTCTGAATGGTCTATTTATGTTTCCGGGCACCAATCACTCCTCCTCCTCCTCCTCTCCCCAGACTTTGCATTTGAAAAAAATACATGCACCCTTCCCCTTTAAGAGCTCACTGGCACCAGAGTGTCTGCCATGCGCTGCGCCCGAGCTCGGGTGTTGCGCTCTCCACCGCCGGCTTAGCGCCTAAAGATACTAGTGGAACGCCTCTTTTAGCGCTCCACCAACCTCTTAGGGCGAAGCCACTGAATTTCCGGCAACGGGGCGCTACTTTGGGGCGGGCGATAACTTCGGGCAGGCGCTAAGCTTAGCGCCCCAAAACTGTCTATACTGAAAATCTAGCCCCAAGGGTTCTAATCTAGAAATTAGCCTACTTCATGACCACAACACACATGTTCAATTGTCCCTTGTATTATTGTAGGACTATGTCTACTTGGAGTGCCTGGGCTAGAATTATGGGCTGAGGTTATTCATCTAGGTTTCTCAATTGGAAAAAAAGGAAGCTATCACAAAGGCTCGAGAGTCATAATGATATATTTTTTTCAGATGGAACTCTGATAAGCAGTTGTCTGCAACTTATAACAATGAATTTTGAAAATTTTGTCATCAGAATATCAGCAAAGCAAATATTTTCTTCCATATACAGTAGTGAGTAAGTGGGTGAGAAAGAAATTGTTAAAATAAAATAACAAAAGCTCAAGTTCAATAATATAGCAGAGAGTGATTGTGGATAAAAAATAGCTGGGCAAACGAACAAAATAAAGCAATACTTTAAAGAGTAAATAAGACCTTGAAATGATGTGTGAATATAGTGTGTGAACATTCAACATCTTTGTATGAAATGTCTTTGTAACTTATTTTAACTAATTTACAATAACACTTAATGTGTTCATATTTGAATATTCACACAGTATAATTTCAAGACCTAAGTTTTTACCTCCTTTTCTACATAACAAACCAAAGGTACTGCAAAGCTTTGACAATTATAAAGATGTGCTTCCAAATAACAGAGTCAGATCTATTGATTTTGCCATAATACATTGTGATTAAATTGTTAGATATGTCTTGCGCTTGCAATGAAAATTAAATTATAATGTACTACAAAGCAAAATCTATGTAAAACTAAATACCTTAGATTGTCTTATAAAGAATTGCCTTATAAAGATATATAGTAGGAATTACAGTTCAATGTACTCTGTAATATACTGCAGAAAAGCTATATATTACGTACCAGGAAATAATAAGCTTTTGAAAGACAAACTGAAAGACTGAGGAGCAGACAGACAGATGTTGAAAAGGAGACAAGAGTCTCAATGATACAAACTGGGAGAAAGGCAAAGACAACTGTTCAAGTTGCATTGTCGATAGACGCTGTGTTCAGCAATGCCTTTGAAATTATCTAGCTTAACTGTCTCTGGTAATTAGAGAGCAATGACCTTCTCATTAAAGCTGGGAGGCTGATGAATATTTTTCCGTTTTATTGGTAGTAGATGTAGGCTACACAGACAATCTTGAAATATCAAAGCAATTCTCTAAGATATTTATTAGACTAGAATTTATAAAAACACACAGCAAACCTTTGAATTACAAGTGCTAATGTATGCAGAGGCAAATGAATAGCTCGTCTTTTTTCTCTCTTGTATCTTAAATTTTTCATTACAAATTTCCAGGGCTTCAAAGTAGGATCTCACAGTTGGCCCCCTTTCTTCTCTCTTGCATGACAAAGAGCTGTCAAAAACTGTTCCTGCGTTTGTTAGTATTTTTCCCCTTCTTTTCTCTCATCTAAATGTCAAATAGCGTAGATTAAATAAAGCACAGCGTTCTTCATCTGGTGCAGTTTAACCAAAACAAAACCACGGAAGGCATCTTAAAAAGCCCTAATTAATGTTGCTCATTGATTTTTGTTTTAGTGTGATGTATTCTATGAAAAAAATATGAATCCAGAAGGCACTCTCATTAAAATCATTAGCAGCTTGATGTTAGCTCAAAACAGCTCATTCTTTGGTGCACTCCAGTACTTAAAAGCATATTCACAGGTTCTCATTTAACATCACAGAATAGCTCAAGTTGAAAAACAGGTTCTGCAGTTATGAGCACACATTGAATTGTGATGACCAAAGTACGTAAATGTACTTTTTTGTGGTTATAAATGGAGCCTGATGGAGATGCAGTGGTGCTTGCTTTATTTTGAGGGTCCTCTCTAGAGCAAACAAAACGTGTAATTATGTCTCTTTTTTTATCAAAAAAAGGTATTTCATTCAATCTGAACAAAAAAATCAAAATAACAGAGAAGAGTTGTCCATAAATGCTTTTAGCTCTCTTATTTCATTGGGGTTCGTCTGGTGTTTTTCAAAACTAATATTGGGAAGGTTGGTCACGATATTTGGTAGATTACATAATGCTGGGATTTTGTGAAAGGTGATTCGGTATCAATGCACTAATGGACTACATAGAACATTTTATCAAGACTAAGTGCCACTTGAGTCACTTTGCCTGTTCTTCTGTCATTAAGCACAGTCCAAAGATTAGATTAAATATAGATATAAAATCTTTGGGCCCTATTTCCAGAGCTCTATGGGACAATTTTAGTTCTTAGGCTATTTTAACCTAACACTGGTGGTATTGAATTTAACTCATGGTCAAAATATTCTGTTGTCACAGGAAGCTTCATTCAAAGCATCCTCAGTAACAAGATTGTTAATGGCAATCTTTAAATGGATCCTTTATTTTCAACCTGCTTATTTTTGTGTTCCAAACTCAGTACCAAAAGTTGACCAGGTGAAGAAAAGCAAGGAATGAAAATAGAAAAATATCATGATATCGTCTCTACTGGTAAACTGAGTAATTTTCACTTCAGTGGAAGCAACATTAAAGTCAACCAGTTTGCATTCTGGGTTTCCATTTTAAATAACAGTTTAAGAGCTTCTATTAGTTGTCAGTTATGCATTAATCAGGACTTTTTAACTTTGTCACCAAAAGCGTGATGATTGTGATGAGCATCGCAAAAATGTGAGCATCACTATAACAACATTACAACTGCCACATACAAAATCGTCACCTCGTCCTGTGACAACTAGAAAGGCTTCCCCAGGATAGTAGACCATCAAGCCACCAGTGGAATTTGACAGTAAATACTCTCAAAAACAAATGTTTTCCTAACTAATTGCAATAATTCCTACTTCTCACCACATATGAGGTGTAAGTATAATAAGGTAATTTAGCCTGTGTTGTTGAAGTGCATAAACCCATAAGGCCTACCATCATCTCTTGGTGAATTATTTTAGTGTATCTTCCCATTTCCTGTCAGTTATCATATTGCTTCCCATCCTAAAAGGATCTGTTCAGTAACCATTCAAACACATCTACAAAGCCTTTACCTCTTTCACTTACATGTATGTTCTCTGTGGAGTTGCGACAGTAATACCCAAGGAGAGTAATCCCTTTGGCGATGTTGCTTATTAATGCAATGTTAGGCTGTTCTTCACGGGTATCAACAGAGGCACGGTTGAAAAAACACAAATTTCGAGCAAGAAATCTGAAACCATTTCATGATAAAATGATGCATTGAATGGGAAGATAGATAATTACATGAGGTAAAAAGGAATAGAAGGATATGGTGATAGGGTGAGGCTCATGTAGAGCATAAATACTGGCATAGAGCTATTGGGCCGAATGGCCTGTTTCTGTGCTGTAAATTCAATGGAAAACTCCAGTCTGATATTTTAGTTCATTTTGTGTGTGTATTATATTACTGATCAATTGGATTCAAAGTTGAGTGGTGGGACAGTAAGAAAGAACAAAGACATTTAGCACCTAATCACCTTTCTCAGAAATATCTCATAAGTGTTTTGCCTACAGTGAATTATTTGGAAGTGCAATGACTGTTGTTCTGTAGGCAAATTCTGATCTGAATAACAGTCACAGAAATTGATCTTGTTTGCACCAATCTTAGTCACTCAATGCACCAGTGTATTTGGCTAGAGTTTTCATGTGTCCCAGCACCTGACACAAGCCTTTGAGTGGCCCACTACCCAAATGCTTAACTGTGCTAATACTTTATGTAAATACTCATAAATAAAATAACTAAAGTAAGCTGGCATATGTCTTTAATAATTTTATGATATCAGTAAATGTTAACAATTGATACATAGAAGCAAGAGGCTGTAACATAATCATGGGGCACAGCTGACATTTACAAACAGGAGTGTCTTGACCAACATTTGTCTTTCAACCAACACATAAAAAACAGATGGTCTGACCATTTTGTCATTGCTGTTTGTGGGACCTTGTTTTGCACAAATTGGCTGCCATGTTTCCCCACATTAAAAAAAAAGACTTGTATTTACATAGAGCCTTTCACAACCTTGTCCTTAAGTCTCTGGAATGGGATGTGCACCCACAACCTTCTGACTCAAAGGCAAGAGTGCTACCACTGAGCCAAGGCTTGCAACAGTGACTACACTTCAAAAGTACTTCATTGGCTGTAAAAAGCTTTGGGACATCCTGAGGCTGTGAAAGGTGCTATATTTCTCTCTTTTTCTTAAGATTCCATATTTTGTCAGTACCTTATTTTGTAGCTTTTCTGGAAACCACAACTTTCACTGATTAGATTTTTCAATCCAATCCTAGATTTCTGCAGGATGACATTGCACTTTTTAACACTTTTAAAGCTCAGATTTGGTTGCCACATCAGCGTCCTCCATTTAATGAAGTTTTTTGGAAGGGCTATGCACTGGCAAGCAGCCCACCAATCAAATAATCTACAATTTATAGTTGGGAGGCAAATTAAGTCTTGTAATCCAATAAGACATCTTAAAATAGCAGGTCATATAAGAAAAGATGAAACTGGAAAATATACTTTTACTAAAACCTTAATTCAAGAAAAGTTCACATGCCTTCTACTTCAAAGGACATCTACTTAAAAAACATCATCTTTGATCTGTATATTTTCAAAAATGCATTTTAGTGTAGCGTATTCTCAGATAATCAGTTTCAATCATTTGCAGTCCTTTGTGTTCTGAACCCTTTCAAGGCTTGGTTAAGTAACAGATATTAAAAGTTAATTACCGTTGGCACAGAATAGATTTGTTTTCCTAAAAATATTTTGTTGAAATTTTCTGCTGCTGTCAAAGCACTGCCAAATAAAACATTTTCCCATTGCAGGCACCTGGGGCTGAATCTTAACTCAAAAAACGGGTGGGTTGGGGCCGTGTCAGAGGTTAAAATGCAAAAAATCTGGAACAGGAACCAGACGCGTGTTGAAGCCGCCCACTTCCGGATTTAACAGAGGCAGGACGAGGGGTGGGCGACCAATCCGCTCGCGGGAAGTGGGTTAGTAATTTAGATATTATAATGAGGTTGCCTGCCTTCATTTTAACCGTCATTCTATTTTTAACCACAGGTGGCCAGGTTTCACAGGCCTTAAGAAACCTGGCAGCTTAAAGGAGGCAAGAAGGGTGGAATCCATAAGGTAAGTGGCTTTACAGTACTGTTTGTGGCCCAGGAGGAGCAAAAGTGTTTCCTCTAGACCCATAGAAACATAGAAGATAGGAGCGGGAGTAGGCCATTCGGCCCCTCGAGCCTGTTCCGCCATTTAATGAGATCATGGCTGATCATCCAAATTCAGTGCCCTGTTCCTGCTTTCTCCCCATATCCCTTGATCCCTTTACTCCTTCTTGAATATATTTAATGAATTGGCCTCAACTGCCTTCTGTGGGTGAAGAAATTCCTCCTCATCTCTGTCCTAAATGGCTTACCCCTTATCCTTAGACTGTGACCACTGGTTCTGGACACCCCCGCCATCGGAAACATCCTTCCTGCATCTAGTCTGTCTAGTCCTGTTAGAATTTTATAAATTTCAATGAGATCCCCTCTTATTCTTCTAAATTCCAGTGAATATAAGCCCAATCGACACAATCTCTCCTCATACGTCATTCCTGTCATCCCAGGTATCAGTCTGGTGAATCTTCGCTGCACTCCCTCCATGGCAAGAACATCCTTCCTCAGATAAGGCGACCAAAACTGCACACAATACTCAAGGTGTGGTCCTGTACTCGAATCCTCTCACTATGAAGGCCAACATACCATTTGCCTTCTTAACCGCCTGCTGCACCTCCATGCTTACCTTCAGCGACTGGTGCACAAGTACACCCAGGTCTTGTTGCACTTCCCCTTCTCCCAATCTATTGCCATTTAGATAATAATCTGCATTCCTGTTTTTGCCACCAAAGTGGATAACCTCGCATTTATCCACATTATACTGCATCTGCCATGCATCTGCCCAATCACCCAACCTGTTCAAATCATACTGGAGTTTCTCTGCATCCTCCTCACAGCACGCACACCCACCCAGCTTTGTGTCATCTGCAAACTTGCAGATATTGCATCTAGTTCCTTCATCTAGATCATTAATATATATTGGCCCAGAAATTCGGGTCGGGGGCTTCCCACGGGTGCAAGCCCCCGACCTACACTTACATATCGCGCTGACATTTGAAGACTGGGCCTGCGTGGATTTCTGGTCTGTGGCCCGGTTCAGCTCCCGGCGCGCTGTGCGTGCGTGATCCAGCGGCGTACTTAGTGCGATGAGCCGGCTGGGATCACGTGAGCACTGGGCAACCAATGGGAGTTTACAAAAGTCCATTCATGAGTTAGACATAAGATCTGTCAAACTCATGAAAACTCTGGGCACCCAAAACACTGCTTAAACTTTAAATAAAAGTTAAAAAAACATTCCAATAATTAAATTAATTATTAATAACTTAAAAAAACTATTTTAAACAATTATTCAAATTTCTGCCAAATTTTTTTTTCAAGAAATCGGGTCCAAAAATACACTTACCTTACTGTAAATTCTTTAACAATAATAAACCTGTGGAAAAAAATTTCTAACTTTAATTATTAGACCACTTACCTTTTAAAACTAAGTCCTTACGTCTGCTTTTTACATTCGTAAAAAGTGGAGGCCTTCACGCACGGACAAACCTGTCAAAAAACCCGAAGTTCAACGCATACGCGCTGCCTCAAACGTCGCAAGGGAACCGCCTCTTAACCCCTAGGTTCAGAGGAGAGGAAATGCCGGTTTTCCGCGCATGCGCTGTGCATGCTGAAATCCGGCACTTCCAACGGGCCCACCCGTGATTACCCCGTCCGTACCCACGCGTTGGGACCGGAATTACTGGGCCATTGTGAATAGCTGGGATCCTAGCACCGATCCCTGCGGCACCCCACTAGTCACTGCCTGCCACTCGGAAAAAGACCCGTTTATTCCAACTCTTTGCTTCCTGTCTGCCAACCAGTTCTCTATCCAAGCCAGTACCTCACCCCCAATCCCATGTGCTTTAACTTTGCACGCTAATCTCTTATGCGGGATCTTATCGAAAGCCTTCCGAAAGTCCAAGTACACCACATCCACCGATTCTCCCTTATCTATTTTACCAGTTACATCCTCAAAAAATTCCAGTAGATTAGTCAAGCACGATTTACCTTTTGTAAATCCATGTTGACTTTGTCCGATCCTGTCACTGTTTTCCAAGTGCTCTGCTATTACTTCTTTTATAATGGACTCTAGCATTTTCCCCACTAGCGATGTCCAGCTTACCGGCCTATAATTCCCTGTTTTCTCTCTACCACCTTTTTTACATTAGCTACCCTCCAATCCATGGGAACTGTGCCAGAGTCTATAGAATTTTGGAAGATGACCAGCAAATGCATCTACTATTTCTAGGGCCACTTCCTTAAGTACCCTAGGATGTAGATTATCAGGCCCTGGGGATTTATCGGCCTTCAATCCTGTCAATTTGCCTAACACCATTTCCCTACAAATACTGATTTCATTCAATTCCTCCCTCTCATCAGACTCTATGTTCCCCGACATCTCTAGGAGGTTATTTGTGTCCTCCTTTGTGAAGACAGAACCAAAGTATGTATTTAATTGGTCTTCCATTTCTTTGTTCCCCATTATAAATTCCCCTGATTCTGACTGCAAGGGACCTACGCTTGACTTCACCAGCAACTACCCAATAAACCCCTGCCTGCGATCTGTCTGCCCCCCAGACCAGCATTGGACCCCCCCAAAATTGGGACCCACCAGACCACCATCGGAACACCCCACCCCCGCAACAATCGGGACCTCTCAGACCTTGATTGGACACCACCCCCAGGATCTGGGATTCCCCGACGATCCGGACCCCGCCACTCCCTGTGATCCGAACCCTGCCCCCACCTCCCCCGCCCCACGAGATGCAGACCCCTCCTCCTCCCCCCTCCCCCCGCGATCTCTCTCACTCCCCCTACCTGCTCTCCTAGGTTTGTGAAGCAGGCTTCCTGCCAAAAGGCTTTTTGCCTGTCAATCAGGCTGCCTGTCAGCGGGAACCCTACTTAATGGGGGCATGCAGTTAAATTCTGCAGCTCATTTGGAAAACCCGTTTTTCCATGTTTCCTGTCCTCATAACAGCCCCTCGCACAAAATCGCCTCCAACCTAAAATCCAGGTCCTGGCGTCAGCAGCAAGCACTCTCAGATCAGGTACACATGATTAGACCTTTGGTAAGGTTTCCTCTATTCCATCTTACCAATGCACCTCATCAGTTACCACAGGGGGCATAGTCTCAGGAAAAGGGGTCAGCCATTTAAGACTGAGATGAGGAGGAATTCCTTCACTCAGAGGGTTGTGAATCTTTGGAATTCTCTACCCCAAAGGACTGTAGATGCTGAGTCGTTGAGCATATTCAAGGCTGAGATAGATAGATATTTGGACTCTAGGGGAATCAAGGGATACGGGGATTGGCGAGAAAGTGGCGTTGAGGTCGAAGATCAGCCATGAGCTTATTGAATGGCCTGCATGGCCTACTTCTGCTCCTAATTCTTATGTTCTTATGTAATCCAGGTTGTAAAAACTTGAGCATTAAAATCTCACGGTTGATTGTTGATTTGTGGTACATTCGTTTTACACAGCTAAGATGGCAGTTAGGGAACTTAAATTGGATTCAACGCCCTTGGGTAAAGAAAGTGAATCAGGATCCTTGCTCCTGGTTGCTGCTGAAAGGTATGCCTATGTTAGTGTTAGGTGAGAACAGGATTGCACTTGACTGTTATGACCCCCATCCTGTGGTCAGCTGTCACTGTCCAGATGAAAAATGGCCACTTGGATGAGATATTGGAGGGCATTCAGCACCTTTAAACAGCACCCTAGCAAAAGTCATCATAAGGATGAGAAAGGGGGAAGAACATTTAGAGTACCAATGTAGCATATTCCCTTTCATCCACTAGCCATTCTTGTACCTCTGAGTGAGATTGCTAATTTAGTTCTATATTCTGGACTGCTTTGTGCTGTGGGTCCAGAAACTGATTTGAGATTGCCCAGACACATTTCACAGAGGACCCATGCAGCCAACGGATGGAGGAGACATTTGTTCTAGCTGGATTTGAATTTGATCCCAACAGATTAGCCAGTGTGCCAATCCGCCTCATCCCTCAGTGCTGCTATTAACCTACAATATTGCAGCAAGTGTGAGATTCTGGTGTCTCATGAAATCCTGTACACAAGCAGTTTTATATACTTTTTTTACATGGGAATCTCCTGCAAATATCAAGACTCTTCTAGGGGCCCCTGAAAATATTGACATGCTCCTATTACCCCCTGCCCTAAATATGAAAAGACAATATCAGCCATCCAAAAAAAGTGTTCTCATTGCAGAAACATGTTCTTAAATTACTGTGCTTGTAAGTCAACTAATACAGAAATTAAATGACCTCACAGACTCCCAGGATCTCCTCACAGACACCACTTATGCTCCATACCCAACACTTGCAAAAATTAAGGTCTTCATAGACTGAGGGCTGTGAACTATTTTTCTATTAATAGAAACAGAAGTTGTATTTTTATTAGTATAATTAAATTTGATATCCAGTATTACCAATTATTAAAAGCAATGTTTACAGCTGTAAGGGGCTATTCCTGACAACTGGTCACCAGCTCTTTATCACCATGCATATAAGCACACAGGACAGGTCAGAATTGCAAATAAAGGCACAATATATTAGCTGTCAAACAATGCAACGATCATAACAGTACAATTCAATTGAAGGTTGGAACCAATGGAAATGCAGGTATTGCCAACATTCTTCCTTTGCCTGTCTGTTATCTGCCATTAGATCATAATCACAGCTCCCTATCTCGCTCCTTAAAAAGTCCCTCTCTGTTCCAGCTGTTGACTCTCTGAACCTATTCATCTGAGCTTTGCAGCTATTTATCCCTTTAGTGTAACTTCTTAAACCCATAGTCACACTATTCTTACATAGGTCCTCTCAAACTGATTCCTCTTGGATTTGACTTTAATCTTTCTGTTGGAAATCTGAGTAAGATTCTACAGCCAGCTAATCTTTTTTTTAAATGTGGCTTTCTTACCTTTACCAATCCTAGTCTAGTTCTTAAGGAAAATTCTCTTCCTTTTTCTTATAACGACAGAGTCAGCATGCCCAGTTGCAGCTCATGGCACAAGCAAATCTCCTGGAAATCCCCAATTTTAGGAAATCAGCTATTAGTTTCTCCTATTGGCTGCTATGCATCTGATTAGCATGTAGGTCAAATAAGTGGGGGGGGGGCATTTGACTTTCAGAATTGCAGTTTTGCAGCAGATCGTTGATGCTGGACTCTGGGAATTGAACTCTTAGGGCAGGATTTTCATTGGGCTGTGGAGGCGGGATTGGAGGCGTGTGGGGGGTTAAAATCTCAAAATCGGGGGGCACGAACACATCCCGCCCCCAACCCGCCTCCATGCCAGTTTCAAAGGAGGCGGATACCCAACCCGTGCTGGGACCCGCCTCCCTAAGTCAGGAAGGGGATTAGTGCCAATTAACTGCCTGTTAACAGGTAGTTAACAGGCAGTTTTTAGCCTAATCCCTATTTTTATTCCTGAAGTGTAGAATTCCCGACGGCTCCAAACCACGCCAAGTTAGCGAGCCAGTCCGTCGGGCTGAAGGTCTTGGAGGGTTCGAGATGTCCGGTGTTCAGGTGAGTGATGTGTGCATTGTTGTGTATGTACCTTTAAGAGAAGAACTGATTTTATACTGCAGTACCGGCAGTGACCACCCCTGTATATAAAGCCATAGCAGGCTTCTGTACTTCAGTCTTAAGTTACCCTCTGTTCAGCTGCAAGCACGAGCAGAGGGAGCAGCCAGACTTTGGAGAGTGGATTAAAGTGGTGGTCCCCTGACCAGGAAGAGGAGGAGAACGTTGGACCACCACCACCAACTCCACCATCATTACATCAACTGAGGTGCCTGGAGAGAGAGGACAGAGGAGGAGAAGGAGAAAGGAGGCCTACATCCACATCAACCAGGGGAAGAGGCCTTTCTATCACTGCCTCCCCAATTTGGCCTCCACTTCAGGAGAGGGAGAGAGGGGAGAGAAACCAACTGCTTGAAAGGAGGGAAGAAAACTTCATCCGGAACATCTACAGGTGGGTGTTATTTGGGGCACTCTCCCAAGACTTTGTATTTTAGGTGGGGGGAGAAAAGAAGAAGCAAGGCCGGATCATCAAGGGGTGTAGTGTGTGTGTGCTCTTGTTAAAAGCTAGGCCACACACACCACTAATTAGCATCCCTTCTATTGCCTGCCCTGGGAGAGCTTGGAGCTGCCCAAGGTGAAGTCCTTAATTTAATTTAATTACATCGTTAAGACCTGTTGCAGGACTAAGCCTGGGCTTCTCCAGCTTTTCCAGGTGAAGACGTCTTCTCCCCCTGCCAGAAGACCACCATCACCAAAGACTTTTTCCATCGGAGAGTGCAACCCTGCCTACACCCACCCACCATCCTGAGTGGCAACACTGCCCTTTGCGGCCTCCCTCCTTCCCACCCCCCCACCTCTCTCTCTCTCTCTCTCTTTGTCTCTCTCTGCCTGTCTTTCTAAGGCACCTTAGTTTCATCTATTTTATTAATTGCCAATTGAGCAGAGGGGCGAGGGCTCCTCTCCCAATTTAAATCAATAAGGAGAGAGGTGTGTCCTCATTTTAATCAGCTCCCTCTGCTCAATAGAGGACAAAAAAATATATATATATACACCGAGGCCATTAACACCTTCAGGCCTGTGACTTGGGGTGAGTGTAGCCCTTAAAAAAAGCACCCCAGAATGGCGACTGCGTCTTCGCCGGTGGCGGGGCCAGCCGGGACCTATGCGAGAGTGGTAGCCACAGCCACAGCTGCTCCCGCTGTTCCTGCTGCCCTGTCACCTTTTCGATTAATAACAAAAAAGCTTGGGGTGAAGAGCTACACTCACCCCACTATGACCATCGAGGCCTGCGTCAAGGCCATGGCTGGGGTTGTCGGCCCCTCAGCCATCGTCGCGGCCTCGAAAATGTATGGGAAGGCTGTGTTCTTCCTGGGGTCGGAGCGGGCGGTGTCCCTGGCTGTCGCCAAGGGGCTCACCGTGGGCGGGACCTTCCTGCCGGTGGATCCTCTCGAGGCCACCGCGCAGAGGATCATTATTTCCAACGTCCCGCCCTATGTTCCTGGTGAGCTCCTCCTTCCCCATTTGCGACAACTTGGGGAGGTGAGGTCGGGGATCACGCCCATCCCGCTCGGCTTCCGGGAGGCCAGCCTTCGCCACGTCTTCTCCTTCCGGCGCCAGCTGTTTATCCAGCTGGCGCGGGAGGAGGACACTGAAGGGGCGTTAGTCGTCCTCCACGAGGGGACCGCCTACCGCGCCTTTTGGACGTCGGACGGTGTGAGGTGCCATGCCTGCAGGGAGGTGGGGCACATCAGGAGGAACTGCCCTGCCTCCAAGGCCGCCGGATCATCTCGTGCGGCCGAGGCTGGCGCCGCCGCCGCCGCCCTTCCCCCCGGATCTGCCCGCGCGTCAAGTACGTCTGATGCGCGGTTGACGTCGGGGGCCGATGCCACCAAGGCCTCCGGCGGGGGGGAGGGAGCGTGTCCGGCCGGAAAGAAGGCGCGGGGAAAAAAGAAGCACCTTAGGGCAGGTCCCCCCGTGGATGGTGAGCCCTTGCCCCTTACACCCGCGCTCCTCGCGGAGTTGATCAGGGCAGATGTGAGCGGGAGGGGCCCCGTGCCCGAGCCTGTGGCCGCAACCGCCGCAGCGGTAATGCCATTACCTGCGGCCGGGCTCGGGCCCGAGGAACCCGACAAACCAGCTCCGCCGGAGGGAGTCGAGGAGGAGGCCTTTGCAGACATGGAGGTCTCCCTCGCTCCCTCCGTGCTAAAAAGAAGGCGCGACCCCCTGGATGAGGAGGAGGACCGGGAGGAGGAAGGTCCCTCCGAGCAGGGGGAGTCGTCGCCCGCCGCGGGTACAGCGCACCCCCCCCCCCCCCCACCACCAGCGCTGTCGTCATCACCAGCGATCGGCAGGGGTCGCCTGTCCCTCGGGAGGCTGAGGCAGATGTGTCTGTCCAGCACGTGCCTCCCGGGGATGGGGATGAGACCCTGCCCGTGGGGGGGTTGCGGAACAACCCGCGGCAGTAATTGAAGTTGACCTTTTATCGGTGTCGTTACCCCTCGCCGGGTCGGGCAGCCTGGGGGCTGGGTTGGGCGAGCTCGAGGGTAATGAGCTCGCCCAATGTGACCCGGACGTCTCTCAGGGGATGCTCGTCCTGGTAGAGTTTTTAATTCAAAACCCCCCGTCCGCTGGGTCGGAGGTTGGTGGCGGGGAGGAGTATGGCCCCCTGGCTGCGTCTCTGGTGCCGGACGTACTGGAGGAGCTGGAAATTGTTCTCTCCCCGGTTTCTCCGGTCGTTCCGGTGTCTGAGGCGGAGGGGAGCTCTGAGCCGCCGCCGTCTTCTGGCCCGGCGCCCCTAGAGGAGCCCAGGGAGAAATCCTCTGCCGCCGATCCTGGGGGTGGGATCCGGGCGGAGGCGGGGCTGGCTGGCGCGGCCGAGTCGTTCGCTTCGCACTGCGCGGCGGACGGGTCGGCCGTTGGTGACGACCCCCTGGAGGAGGATGGGGACTCGGTGATGGGCACGGAGGACGATTCGGACTCCAGCGCCGACGTGGCGATGGATGACCTCGTGCCCCTTGCCGAGTCTCCCCTCATTTCCGTAAGGGAACTCCGGGATTTTATGGCCACGTGCCTGGGTCAGCGCAATAAGGTCCGGCTGGCCCTCGACAGGTGGTCGGAGCTGGCGCTGCTCATCGATTCCGTCCGCGCCGCCGTTAAGATCTTGGGCGCGGACGAGGGTGTGAACCCGCTCGAGCTGCGTCGGCTCACAACGTTTCTCACTGGGCTGCTGAGGAAGTGGCGGCGGACCAGCGGCTGCGCTTCCTCCCCCCGTTAGGTGTAGGTAGAGGTTGCACTATGCTTCTGACATGAAGATAACCATAGCCAGCCTCAACATCAACGGCAGCAGGGAGGCGCGCCGCAGATTCAATAACTTCTCGGTCCTTCGGGACGGGAAGTATGCGGTGTGCTTCCTGCAAGAAACCCACACCGTTCCGGGAGACGAAGCCACGTGGCTCCTGGAGTGGCAAGGAGGGGTCAGCGTGAGTCACCTCTCCAACAATTCCAGCGGGGTGGCTATCTTGCTGGCCCCGCATTTTCAGCCGGAGATCTTGGGGGTCAAGGAGCACGTGCCGGGCCGCTTGCTCCAGGTCACTGTTCGCCTGGGGGGCGTGCCGCTCCATCTAGTGAACGTGTACGCCCCTCAGACCAGTGCGCAGCAAGTGCGCTTCTTCGAAGAAGTGTCCGCTCTCTTGGGCTCCATCGACGTGGGCGAGTGCGTCATCCTCGGGGGGGATTTTAACTGCACCCTCGAGGCGAGGGACCGTTCGGGTCCCCCGTGAAGCCCGGCGGCGATGGAGAAGTTCAGGGACCTGGTTGGGTCCTTCGACTTGGTGGACGTCTGGCGAAATCTCCACCCCGACTCCAGCGCCTTCACTAGCGTGAGGTCTGGGGGAGGAAGGTCCAGAATCGACCGCCTCTACATTTCCCGGGCGTTCGTCTCCTGCGTTCCGGCAGCTTCCATGCGGCCGGTGCCGTGCACGGACCACCACCTGGTGTGGGCGGAGCTCGCTCCGCTGCGCGCGCGGGGGGGGTCCGTGTACTGGCATTTTAACAACCTGCTGCTGGAGGACGCACGGTTCCGGGATTCGTTTCGTCGATTCTGGGCCGACTGGAGAAGGAAGCAGGGGGGCTTCCCCTCCTTGAGGCTATGGTGGGATGTGGGCAAGGCTCACATCCGTCTCTTCTGTCAGGAGTACGCGAAGGGGTCGACCAAGAGGCGGGAGGCCCGGGTCGGGCGGTTGGAGAAGGAGGTGCTCGACCTGGAGTCCCGTCTCGGTCAGGTCGTCGAGGACCCGGCCCTGCGGAAGGTGTACGAAGAGAAGAAGGGCGCGCTGAAGGACCTGCAGCTCGTCGGGTCCCGAGGCGCGTACGTGAGGTCGCGGATCCAGCTCCTGCGGGACCTGGACCGCGGCTCCCCCTTCTTCTATTCGCTGGAAAAAAGACGGGGGGTCCGTAAGCAGCTCTTGGGGCTGCTGGCCGACGACGGATCTCTGGTCTCGGATCCGGAGGGAATCCGCGCGGAGACCCGCGCCTATTACGGGGCTCTGTTCTCTCCGGATCCGTCCAGCGAGGATGCGCGCAGAGTTTTGTGGGAGGACCTGACGAAGGTTGGCCCGGAGGGCGCCGAAAAATTGGACGCTCCGCTAAGTCTGGCGGAGCTGACCGGCGCCCTCCGCCAGCTCTCTAGGGGAAAGTCCCCGGGGCTGGACGGGCTGACCGTGGAGTTCCACAGGGCGTTCTGGGACGTCTTGGGGGGCGACTACGCGCGGGTCCTGGGGGAAAGTTTGGCGACCGGGGAGATGCCCCTCTCTTGGCGCAGGGCGGTCATTGTCCTGCTGCCTAAGAAGGGCGATCTCCGCCTCCTTAAGAACTGGCGCCCGGTCTCCCTCCTCAGCACGGACTATAAAATCTTTGCCAGGGCCATGTCTGCTCGCCTTGGCACCGTGCTGGCCCACATGATCCACCCCGACCAGTCCTACACGGTCCCGGGCCGGACCATCCACGATAACATCCATCTGGTCCGGGACCTGGTCCACCACTCCCAGAGGGCTGGTCTGTCGGTCGCCTTCCTTTCCCTGGATCAGGAGAAGGCGTTCGACAGGGTGGATCACGAGTATCTCTTCGGGACTCTGCGCGCATTCGGGTTCGGGACGCATTTCGTCGCCCGGATCCGACTTCTGTACGCCGCCGCGGAGTGTCTGATTAAAGTTAACGGGTCCTTGACGGCGCCCCTTCGCTTCGGGAGGGGGGTGCGTCAGGGATGCCCCATGTCCGGTCAGTTATATGCCATTTGCGTGGAGCCTTTCCTGCGCCTCTTGCGGAAGAGGTTGACGGGACTGGCTCTGCAAGGGCCGGGCGTGGAGGTGGTCCTCTCGGCTTACGCCGATGACGTGCTCCTCACGGTCACGGATCCCGCTGACTTGCGGAGGATGCGGGAATGCCAGCAGATTTACTCGGACGCATCCTCCGCCAAGATCAACTGGGAGAAATGTTCCGGACTCCTGGTGGGTCAGTGGCGGGTGGACTCCCTGCCGGAGGAGTTCAGGCCTTTCGCCTGGAGCACCACGCACCTCCTCTATTTGGGAGTCTACCTTAGCCCTGCCGAGGACGCTTGGCCGGCGAACTGGCAAGAGCTGGAGGCCAAAGTCACCGCTCGCCTAGGACGCTGGACAGGACTGCTCCGAGTGTTGTCCTACAGGGGTCGAGCGCTGGTCATAAACCAGCTGGTGGCCGCCATG
Source organism: Somniosus microcephalus (assembly GCF_052327205.1). Classification (NCBI taxonomy): domain Eukaryota; kingdom Metazoa; phylum Chordata; class Chondrichthyes; order Squaliformes; family Somniosidae; genus Somniosus; species Somniosus microcephalus. The sequence goes on along the minus strand of NC_141001.1, from coordinate 61,979,324 downwards.
TTGTGGTACCGGTTGGTCACTTTGATCCCTCCCCCTGCGTTTGTCGCCAAGATTCAGAAGAAGCTCATCGACTTCTTCTGGGACAAAAGGAAGCACTGGGTCTCTGCCGCGGTTCTGTGTCTCCCGCTTAGGGAGGGCGGTCAGGCGCTGGTGTGCCTTCGCACCCAGGCTGCGACTTTCCGTCTTCAGACGCTGCAGAGATACCTGTACGTCGAGAATCCTCCGAGATGGTGTGCGCTGGCGACGTTTTTCTTCCGCCAGCTGCATGGCCTCAATTACGACACGCAGCTCCTGTTTGCGAAAGTGGGCAGCAGGCGTGCTGGCCTGCGGGAGCTGCCTGTCTTCTACCAGGAACTACTATGGGTTTGGAACTACGTCGCTTCCAGGCGGAGCTCTCCCCCGTCAGGAGCGGCGGTTCTCCTTCGGGAGCCGCTGCTCAGGAATCCGCACCTCCACGAACACGGGTTCGGGCGGCTGGCGGAGGGTAGGGCTGTGGCTGGCAAGGTGACCAGAGTCGGGGACCTGCTCGATGGCGGAGGAGCGGGCTGGATGGCGCCGGAGGAGCTGGCGCGGCGCCTGTCCTGGGCCAACGTCCAGCTCGCGGTCGAAACCATCGAATCGGTAAAAGCGGCACTGGGCCCCGACTCCACTAGGTGTATCGAGGCGGCTCAAGCACGTGGGGCGATCCCGTCCGAGCTTACCCCCTTCGGACGGAATTCCTCATCGGCGCCCGGCCCCGAAACTCCCCTCGGGAACCGGCGCCTCACAACTTGAGCCGTCTCGAGGAAATACCCTCCGTGCCTTTTCATTCCGCGCGGAGGGGTTTCCTGTACGGGCTGCTCCTGCACACTCTCCACTTTGCCATCTTCGTCTACCGTCCGGACACGCCTTGGCGTGGCGTTTTGCCGACCGGCGGTAGCGGAGTTCCCCAATGGAGGGCTCTCTATGCGGGAGTCCTCCCTTGTTCCATTGGGGACTTGGCCTGGAGGGTGTTGCACGGAGCGGTCCCGTGCAATAAGGTTTTAAGTAGGTTCACGGACTCCCAGGCCGCCTGCATTTTTTGCGGCCTGGAGGAGTCCGTGTTTCACGTTTATATGGATTGTGAGAGGTTGCAGCCCCTCTTTCACTACTTGAAGGGGCTGCTCCTCGATTTTTGGTTGCACTTCAGTCCCACGCTCTTGATCTACGGTCACCCGGTGCGGAGGGGAGCGGACAGGTTGGAGGATCTCCTTGTGGGCCTGCTCCTGGGCCTGGCTAAAAGAGCCATCAATTGGTCCAGGCAGCGGGCGGTCGAGGGGGTCGTCCAGCCGGATTGCCTGCATCTCTTCCGCGGCCATGTTCGCGCCCGGGTGGCCCTGGAGATGGAGCACGCGGTGTCCGCCGGTGCGCTTGAGTATTTCCGCGACCGGTGGGCGCTGCGGGGACTGGAGTGCATCATCAACACGAAAAACCAAATTTTAATTTGATTTGTTAAGCTTTAGTTGAACTTTTGTTTATTTACAGTCGAATTGGTTTTTTTTTGGGTCCAAATAAAAGAGTACCCTCTGTTCAGTAAATACCTGTTATTATTGTTCTCCTGCAGTCTGTGTATTATTGATACTCAGACACTACAGCGGTAGGTGTGTTTGGTGTGTGTAAAGTGTTTAAAGAAGTTTTACTTACCTTTACTTACCTTTACAGCCTCCCTTCCTTCAGGTCTCGGGAGTCCCTCATCTCACCGGCACAGAAAGCAGAATGGCCGCGAGCTGTCAGAAGTTGCAGCATTCAGCTTTCTGTTCTGGAGAGATCTCTAAATCAGCCTGAGAGGAAGGAATTAACTGAGAGTACAGATTGTCAGTGTTTGACAGCTTCAAAGAGCTGTCAAACGCTGATATTTCATCTGTCAAAGGCTCTTGACAGATGAAATGTCAATCTGTGACGTCACCTGTTGCTGGGTGGCCCTTAATTGGACTGCTGAGCCCGCTGGGTGGGCTCAACAAGGTCAATCAAGTGAAAATCGCATGGGTTGGCCACAACTCGATGGAGGCGGGACAACAACCCCAAAAGTTGTAGTCCCGCCTCCTACAGTCCTCCAGAATCAAAATCCAGCCCTAATAGTTCCATAGCAAATATGAACTGTCTTTTTAATCTGTTCAGGCTTGGGCTGATAAGTGGCAGATAACATTCGCACCACAGAAGTGCCAGGCAATGACTATCTCCAACAAGTGTGAGTCTAACCACCGCCCCTTGACATTCAATGGCATTACCATCACCGAATCCCCCACCATCAACATCCTGGGGGTCACCATTAATAAATACTGTAGCAACAAGAGCAGGTCAGAGGCTAGGTATTCTGCAGCGATTGTCTCACATCCTGACTCCCCAAAGCCTTTCCACCATCTACAAGGCACAAGTAAGGTGATGGAATACTCTCCACTTGCCTGGATGAGTGCAGCTCCAACAACACTCATGAAGCTCGACACCATCCAGGACAAAGCAGCCCGCTTGTTTAGCACCCCATCCACCACCTTAAACATTCACTCCCTCCACCACCGGCGTACCATGGCTGCAGTGTGTACCATCTACAAGTTGCACTGTAGCAACTCACCAAGGCTTCTTCAGCAGCACCTCCCAAACCCGTGACCTCTTCCACCTAGAAGGACAACGGCAGCAGGCGCATGGGAATGCCACCACCTCCAAGCTCCCCTCCAAATCACACACCATCCTGACTTAGAAGTATATCGTTGACCCTTCATCATCGCTGGGTCAAAATCCTGGAACTCCCTCCCTAACAGCACTGTGGGAGTACCTTCATCACACAGACTGCAGCAGTTCAAGAAGGTGGCTCACCATCACCTTCTCAACAGCAATTAGGGATGGACAATAAATGCTGGCCTTGCCAGCGACGCCCACATCCCATAAACAAATACAAAAAAATCATCCACAGCAAGAAATGATCTGGCCACTTGCTTTGTTACTGCAATTTTAGGAGACATTCCAGGAAATGTTCACACTCTCCAGTTTATTCACAGGGATTGGATACAGGTCCCTCCCCTCAAAGACTACAGAGGACGTGCCTATCTCCCCTTACTTGCACTCAACAAATTGGCGGCTTTCCTACTGTGGATTTTCAGCACAAGAAGATAATACTGCACCAATCAGCTTCTTCAAAAATAAAATGGATAAATATCTGCTCAAGAGTGGGACTAAAGATTATAAACATAGTATTGGCAGAGATGATTAAATACTGTATAGAAAATTATGCTTTCTGTGCTGCTGGGATTGTGGATAATTCAACTGTTGAATGCAACTCTAGTCAGGGTTGAACAGTGTGGGTAGTGATGATTGATATCATAGATTCACAAAATTACCTTGTAGGATCTCAAATAAATTTCCTAGGGGGAGAAATTCAGTATCGCCACGTTCGGGGTGTTATCCTCGAGCGGGCGTGAAATTTAGCGCCCGGCGCAAATTATCGCCACCTACTGCTAAATTGACCTGCTTTGCCCCAGGAGGTGCTTGGAGCGCTAAAACAGGCACCGCACGTCTGTCCTAAGGCGCTAAGCCGGAGCAGCGAGGCGTTACCACCGAGGGCGGGCGCAGCGCAGGTGCGGCCAGTTAGTGATTGCATGCAGACACGCTGGCGCCGGTCAGCTCTTAAAGGGGAGGGTCGATCTTGGATTGCAGCCACACCCTGCACATCGGAGCCCTGATTCTTGGCCTGGACAGACCTGCTGCCACATTCTAATGCCTAGGACCATGGAGAGGGCCAGGGAGCAAGCGCAGCGGTTCAGTGAGGGGGCCCTGCAGGTTCTGGTTGGCGCGGTGGAGCGCAGGCGATCTATCCTGTTTCCGGACAGTGGCCAGAGGCCGCTGCCCAACGACTATCGCAAAGCTTGGAGGGAGGTGGCTCACAGAGTGACCTCCAGCAGCATGGTGCCTAGGACCCCTGTGCAATGCAGGAAGAAGTTCAACGACCTCACTCGGGTCGTCAGGGTGAGTACCCTTTTCAGTGTCCTCTTCATCCCTTCATGTGCACCTCACTTTATGGCCAAAGGGTCCTGAAAGCCCCAATGCCCAGCCCTCATCCAACACCTATGGGCCTTTCATGAAACTCACACGCACATTCAGCACTTTATACACTGTAAGGGCTATTCGACCATGGAGGCAGTGCAGCCAAGATCAAGGCTTCACACTGTAAGGGCTATTCCACCATGGGAGGCAGTGCAGCCAAGATCAGGGCTTCACACTGTACTCAGAGCCCGTCCTTTCTCTTGCAGGGCAAGCTGGCCCATAACAGGAGGCAGCAGCAACGGACCGGGGGAGGCCGGCCTCACCTTCAAGACCTCAGCGATCTGGAGCAGCGAGTCCAGCGCATTATGGCAGGCCGGATGATTGGCCCCGTCGCCACTGGAGATGCCGACCCTGTTCTGGACAGCAATGGTAAGGTCACTACCTTTTTGACATCTCTCCTTCCACTAGTGCCTCACACCAGCATCCTTTGCCACTATTGAACCAAAACAGTGCATTGCAGCACTCATGCCTCCCTCGCTGCCACCCTGTCCTCACGCTAAAGCAACTCTTGTACCACCCTGCTTTCAGATGCTGATTCGTCAGGTGAGGAGGCGGGCCCTCAAGCTGCCACTGTGAGTGATTCTGAAGGCGAGGAGGAAGAGGAAGCCGGACCATCAGTGCCATCCTCAGCCGAGGCAGCCCATGGCCATAATGGGGACACGTCTTCCCTGGAGGGGAGCAGGGGGGAAGGGTCTGAGGAGGCTGAAGCTCCGGGGCTCAGTGGGCTGCAGCAACGGGGGGGGGCGGTAGGGAAGCACGGCGGCCTTCTCCCCAGAGGGAGAGTCTGGCCTCCAGCCCTGCTACAGTGAGTGCAGAAGCGGTGCGGCGCCTCACTGAAATGGGCGCCCAGGCGGAGCAGAGGCACACTGAGCTCATGGCTGCAGTGGCATGGATGCCCGAATCCATTGAGTCACTGGCAAGGAGTGTCCAGGACTTCGGTGCAGCACAGGCAAGGAGTCTGCAGGACTTCGGTGCAGCACAGGCAGCACAGGCGGCTTCCACGCAAGTGCTTAGTGGTGCAATGCAGTCAGTGGCTGGTCTGATGCAGATGCAGATTGAGGCCACACGAGCACTGACTGCTGCCACCCTCGCTGGATCGGGCACGAATCACCGGGGCCCTCGCTGCAGCAGGCCAGCAGTCTGTGCTTCAGCAGATTGCTCCGCATGCTGCAGTGCTGCCCCATGGGAGTGCCAGTCCGACCAGGGAGTGGCTGTCCTCTGTCAGGATGGCAGCATTCCTGCTGCCAACACTGTCACTTCTCCACTGCAGCTGCCACCACCTGTAGGACAGACTGCTGCCACCCATGCAGAGTTGGAGCAGTCAGCAGCCGGGCCCTCCAGGCCCAGAGCTGGTCCAGGCTGTCCCTCAAGGGCATCTGCTGACTCAGTTTCTGACACTCAGCAGCCTTCCACCAGCCTTGCTGCAGCCACTGGGGTCCCATTGCGGAGGAGCTGCAGGGTGGGAAGGGGCCAATCTCGCAAGCGAAGCAGATCACCCTCGAAGGGCAAAAAGTAGGAGGTGTGGCAAAATGCTGTTAATTTTTTCACTGAAGTCTGAGGATCGTGGTCATTTTTTGTTTACTCTTTTGTTCATTGTCTCCAGCTTGTGAGAGCCAGTTATGTGTCTGACTGCTTTTTTGGGGGGTTTTCTCTATTACTTTGTCATGCGGGAAGGGCACATAGTTTGTAAAATAAAGAAGAGTCTTTATTCAGATTGTGCATGTTTGCTCTTTGAACTATTTGTTGCCTTGACCGGCTCAGGAGTTGCGGAACGGTTCCATTCATGTTCTTTCAATGGCACAAGCCATTCCCTCAGAGGGGGCCTAGAAGCGACTTGCAATAAGCTGCTGACGGATGGCCCTTGCACTTTGTGCCTCCTTCCCGTCTTGGTGCTCCTCCTCCTCCTCCTCCTCTGCTGGTGCTCCAATGTCTGGTGGCAGTGGCTGAGTCCTGAGGATTGCCAGGTTATGCAGCATGCAGCACACTGCAACGAAATGGGAGACTCACTCAGGTGAGTACTGAAGGGCTCCCCCGGAATGGTCCAGACAGCGGAACCATTGCTTTAGCACGCCGATTGTGTGCTCAATGATGTTCCTGGTCGCTTGATGGCTCTCATTGTATCGTTCTTCAGCAGTGGTGCTGGGCGCACGGAGCAGGGTCATCAGCCAGGTGCGCAGAGGATAGCCCTTGTCTCCGAGAAGCCAGCCTCTTGGGTGAGCGGGGGCTTCGAAAAGGTCTACCACAGAAGTCTGGCGCAGAATGAAGGCGTCGTGGCTGCTGCCTGGAAAGCGGGCATTGACAGCGAGTATCAGCTGTCTGTGGTCACACACCAACTGGACGTTCAGCGAATGGAACCCCTTCTGGTTGCGGTAATCCTCGGCATTCTCTTGCGGCGCCTGCAAAGCCACATGCGTGCAGTCAATGGCGCCCTGGACCATGGGGAAGCCCGCTATTCTTGCAAATCCCATTGCGCGCTCTTGCTGCTTGTCCAGGGTCATGGGGAAGGAAATGTACTGACGTCTCCTTTTAAAGAGGGCATTCGTGACTTGCCGGATGCATCAATGCACCGCGAACTGGGAGACATTGGCAATGTCCCCAGTAGCGGATTGGAAGGAGCCAGTGGCATAGAAGTTGAGAGCCACTGTCACCTTCACTGCCACCGACAGAGACGTCCTGCTCCTCAGTTGAGGCTGCAGATCTGTCTGAAGCAGGTGGCAGAGCTCAGTGACCACCTCCCTGCTGAATCGAAGCCTCCGAAAACACTGCTCCTCAGACATGTTGAGGTATGAGAACTGTTGGCGGAATACCCTGGGAGGGTAAGGCCTCCTGTGCCGACGCCTGTTGGCCCTCCTCCGTCTGGCCATGATTGGCACTCTCTCTCGGCGTCTCTGAGCCCTCTCAATGCAAAGGAGAAACACAACGTTTCCACCCATTGCAGCCCCCATAGTATGTGGCCACTCCAGGTTATGCCAGTGAAAAATCAAACCAACTACAAAGTTCTGGGCCGAAGCCAGAAGTACCTCTGCGAGCGCTGACTCAATGCAGAAAGCTCTCTCCCTTTGTCTCTCTGCAAATCTCGCTCTCTCTCTCACAGAAGGAGTGGTCCAAAAATGGCTACCACAAAGAAGCCAGGAAGAGCCCCCTTTAAATAGCGCCCCCCCCAGCCCCACAGCGACTGGGAACCGTTCCAGTCAACCAGTCGCTGGGAGCGCCAGGCGGAAAGGAGGGGGGCGCCTCTGAAGTTCCGGTTCGGGGCGCCCCAAGGGCGTTGCACCATGAAATGATGTCAGGATCTGCACGTGCAGCTGAGCGGGCGTTGCGGTTTTGCACCTCCGCTAAATGTCTGCTCAATTTCGCCAGAGGCGCAGGTCTCGCCGCGCCCGGGCGCTAGCCGCATCGTGCCCACTTATTGCCCTCTTAAGGCGCTAACGGGTGGCGCTAACAACTGAATTTCTCCCCCCTAGAGTCTTATCTTCTTGGAAGCTTTACCTGTAGTTAGTCACCTCCCTCAGGAGATGAAATTAGTGGGGTAGAGTCCTTGATAAACCAAATTGCAGGTAGTCTGAGGGAGGAATGGGCTTAATGGATTAAATTAATCTTTTCTCCTACTACATTTTCTTGTGTTCTTAAACCAAGGGCTATAACATAAAAAATAAAAATTACATTGTTTAAAATTACCCTTGTTATGGCTCCAGCCATGTATAGCACCTGTTTACATACTTGGTAAGTGCCATGTTAAAGGGTGGGAGGATGAGTTGCAGAAAATGGTGTCCAGAGTAGGGTGGGGGGCTGGGGTGGCGGGCAGGGGCATGGGTGGGAGTGGTGTCTTATGCAACACACACAGTGCTGTGCTTTTTTCTATATAAAAAAGGTCAATTTAAACCAGATATGGTCCAATTATAGTTGTCAAAGATTACAAATTTGGTTTGGTGCTTATCGCAACCTATCACCTAATAGTTTTGCCATCTATGCTTTTTTTTTGGTGTGAGTCATCATTCATTGACACATGTGTATCCATCCGGGGGAAAAAAATCACCATCCTGTCTTTTTAAAGTATGATCATAGACTGTGGAAACCAGTCCTGGGCACAATTCCAAGTCACTCCAAGCTTGTAGTGAGTTGGAGTTGTGCCCAGGACTGTCTTCCATGACAAGGTTCCAAGATATGGATGGGAGCTCAATCAAAATGTGTTCTGACTGGCAGCTATGTTGTGAAAAATTAGATATAGTGTCCACAGGGGGCTGGAATCGCAGTCAACTAAATGAGGGATTGATCTAGGGTTATATGTTATAATTGCTAAGCTGCCATCCTTATCTGTGAACCTTACCTTGGAAAAAAATAGACAGTGGAGCTGTTGTATGAGTGATGGGGTCTAGTTAAATGAGCAGTTACTGTCTCTGCTCTACAAAAAATCTGGCATAAATGCTCAATATTTACTTTCTTTGATGAGATTGTATTGCACCATTTTCAGGTGAGATCGTGTTTGCGTAAGTGAGCACTTTACAGTCACAGTAATATGCAGCCATATATTTATCAATTTTTATTGGTCGTTTTGTTCATCCCATTATAGTTCCACTTATACCAGGTCCATATAGACAACACTGACACCCAGTGAAGAGACTTTTCAAAGTAAAGTCGATGTATTATGTCCATGTAGACATAACCAATTATTTCAATTTTAATGACATTACTGATAAATTCTGATCCATGACTTCTTGCTGAAGGAATTATAAGCTATTTTCCCTAATTCATGTATCCATCCTTCAGATTTTCCCTCCACTCTCGAAGGTTGTTGCTCATGCTGGGTACAGTTGTATGGCCAGCCTCCAGTACAGCAACCAAGTGATCATTTTTCATGTGTAAAGGTTATATAACCGGGGGCATCACAGTTGAACCCATTCCTGTCCAACCCCTATATGCACATGCACAATTTCCAGCAAGCGTCACTGGCTATCAATTGGGAAAAAAAAAATTCTTTAATGCTAACCCAGCGTTGCTGTAGGAGATTGTACTGCCCTTATTGAAACTAATTCAGACATTTTACCCAAAGCAATGGATGGAATATTTAATTCTTAATATTTTGTACCAGCAATTTTATCAGGATAGTAATTTTCAATTCTTTTAAAATAAAAGTATACATTGCAGTAGCCTCATAATAGAATGCTAGAATATCCAATGTGGTTCAGTCTCCACCTATGAGTATTACACATATGCTTTATAAGATTGACAGGACATTTTAGTTGCACACAAAGAAAATAGCTACCGGTTTTAAAGGTATCTCTTTAGGTTGCAGATGTGTGTGCTTAAACTATAACCAGCTATAGTGGACTATTTGAAGGAGCAAGTCATCTGGTAATATTTAATGCTCAAAATCATACCTGAAGAATTATTTCATGAAGCAAGGTGATGTACATAGGATAAAAAAAGACACCAGTATCGTTTTGCTGTTATATCGTGTCTGGTCAAAGATCTGAAGGCTCTGTAAATGTTACATTGCTGTATTGATGTACAACTCTCCCTTGATACAACATGCTCTTTTACTGTACTGTTTCAGATGCAATGTTATCTTTGCTTGGCTCTCAAATTTACTCTGTAATTTACACTATTATTTAGGTTTTAAAATGGTTACAAAATTACACTGAAACCTGCATTTTCTACTGTTTTTTTACTTTGAAATAGTCACCAGAACTGCCTTTCTTTCTAATTTGAACAGAAATTCAGCAGAACATTTTGCACTTTGCTTAGTCTACTGTTTAGTAGAGGGTCTGCTATTGATTAATTTCAGTGGATAAATAAGTGTTACATTTGTTAATGATTTGGTTGAATTAGATTGAACAGAGCATTTTGCACCTTGTTAAACCTGCTATTCTGTGGCATAGCTGCTATTGATCAATTTCAATGAATGAATAAGCACTACAATTGGTAATGATTTCGCCTCATTAGTTTGAGCAGATCATTTTACATTTTGATTCTGCTGTTTGGCAGAGTGTCTGGCTACTTCAGAACACAGCTGATTATGATGCATAACAGAAGCACCAGTACAGGTAATGTTAATACAGGCTACACATACAACATCTCCCTCTATTCAACACTGTTTTCCCTTTGCTCCCAAGAGTAGTATTATATTGAAGGAGAGCTGTAATTTCTGAGTCTCCCGCTGTCTGTCAGCCACAGCTGTTAATGCAAGTATACAATCTTGCTTGGCAGAATTGTTTTCAAATTGCTTCCACTTTCTAATAATAAATGGCCAAATGTCCTTTCCCCTCAGTGAAAATGTTTTGCTATTTTGATATTAAATTAATGGGCTTAGTGGGCAAATGAGGTGTTGCTGAACCATATGTAGGAGGAAAGTTCCAGTTTTGATAGTTGGTTGTACTGATTTATGTTGATTTTAGCCAAGATGGCAATGGGACACGACTATTGGACTCGGGCTAGAGAGCGGGAAAAAAACCAGCTACCAATCCTGATCTCTCTCCAATGAGTTCTGCTAGTTAATACTTGAGCATGGATGTCAGATGAGGACAAGATTAGGTTCAACTGTGATATCCCCTGCAATAAAATAGGCTGAAGACATTCATTGTCTAGGCTTACCCATGAAGAAAGGCTGAGCACTGAAGGGCTGTGATGCCCAAGGAACTGTGCCCCAGTCTAAGGCACCATTTTCAGGAGGTGTGGGGAGAAGAATACTGTTGCAAGCTAAAATCATTGGACAGTAGAAAATGGTACACATTCACCCTACTAAACAAGAAATTACCATGAACAAATGAAAATCAAATGGAAGTCAATTGAGGCCACTTATTTCCAATGTTAATACGAATAATGGACAATATAACATTTCAGAGTGACTATTAACACCACTGCGTCAGGCAATGAGTTGGAGGTGGGGCGGGACTTACAGCAGGACTCACAGCAAACATCCTGTTTTACAGCAAGCAAAGTCTATTCACTCAGCAAACAGAGTCAAACATGACATGACAGCAAACAGTTTACAGAGTCTATTTAAAAAGAGTCTCTATGAACTACAGCAAATAGATCTCATGACTGAAACTGCAGCAACATCTTCTGATATAAGCAGGGTGATTTCTAAAAACAAAATGGAGTGAGTGGTGGATAGTTACATACAAATTATGTGCATAAAATCAGTACCAGCCCTGCGGTCTCCTGGCTTGATTGACAGGGGAATTACCCAATCACCTTCATTCTTGCTGGGAATAGTGGTGTGGCTATACGCAGCCATAACATTTCTGGTTAAAAAACAAATCTGCTGTGGCAATGTTAAGCACCATAAACATACAAACATTACTTATTCATTCAGTTTATTTGACTGTACTTCCCTTGTTTTTTTTAAAACTGGTATATCATTTACAAAGCAGCTTCCACACATCTATTATGATCATGTGTACTGTACCTATTAAGAACAGCATCATTTTCTCATCTGAATTTAAGGTGGATATTAAGTTGTTGTACAATGCAACAGCTAGATAAACCACTGAGGATGACCATGCTGGAAAATATCCCAGTTAATGTTAAAATTGTCATTCTTCTCCATGTTAATGTTGACAAGGTAGTTGTCTTTATAACCCACTGTACACCCCTCAGTGTTGGCTGTCTGCCCACAGATATTAAACCACAATGTTCTGATTAACATTTTAATATTGAATAAAAGCCATGGCAAAACTAGGTAGTTTTTCTTGTCTTAGTTTCCTAAAGCCATATAATATAATAGAAACTTTTGTTTCAATAAGTCAACATTGTACCATCAACTTAACTCCAATGCCATTATCTTTGCCTATCAACATTGCACCTTCATCTCCACCTGACCGACTTCACAACAGGGTGTGTCATTCACAAAATCACATGCTTATCTATTTCATTATTAATCATTATACCCAGTGTGCTGGGGCATGGTAATGAACGTCTCTTGAGGTCACATATCATTCCAATTCACAGCACATGTCTCACCTCATCCTGCTTGAACATTACGGATAATTGTAAAAGAACTCTTCCAATGACCAGTCTATGCAGGCAAAAAAATATATTTTTTTAACTTCATTTGTTTTATATTTATGTATTTTCTGTACTTTTTAAAAAATGTGCAATTCACAGTGTGTTACCTTACAACAGCATTGTTACATGACAATCAAACCAGAACCTCACTATAAAGTAGCAAGTTATTTCCGAGCAATTACATGCAATCATCTATTAGTTGTACAGCAATTAGAAGGACCGGGTGTACAGTGACAGTGTGTTAATGGGTGAAAGCACTGGCATTGTTCACACCAATAAGCACAAAAGTCAATCTATCAATCATTGAACAGGCAAACTGTGCAGCAATTACAGCAAGCACTAGGTGGCACAGTTGTCAAAGACACAATTCTCTCATCAGTGTCTTCAATCCTGCAAACTTCGAATAAATCCAGCCCAGGAAATGACTCAAGTACGGAATGGAACCATGTGCATATACTAATAAATGCTTGAACAAGTACATCTTTTTTTTATCAACATGAAAAATTAAACCACTCCTTTGGTTCACACCTCTCTGCACAATGGCAACACAATGACAGGTTTCAGCTGTCAAATAGTTGAGTATTATTTTCCAAAGTATTCAGAGTGGCTTTGAGGAAGCCAGAACCATCATTTGTTATTTGTCTTGATGGAGAATATAACCAACTCAATCAAATAGGATTCTGACAAAATTATTTAGCAGGAATTTTAGAATTTATACAAAATTATTCGAAACGAAGGAATTTCTCTCAAGCCATGTGAAATTCTTCCGTGTATTAACAACCTATTATCCTGGAACATCAACAGTTTAAAAACCCTGAAACTTGCAGCATAATGTTTCACAGCTTGAATGGACTTGGTGCCTACAAGTGATAGTCCATAATAATGTATAAAATTGCCTATGCCAACAAAACTAAACTTGTTCTCAATGGAAAAACAAGGATCAAGAGGGGACATGATCCTAGTCCTTAAAGTGCTGAGATATGTGGGTAATTTGGAGGTAAGCAAATTAGTTTTAAACTATGATAGCTAGACTGGAAGACATAAAAGAGTATAGAATTTGCAAGTCTCCAGTGAGATTAAAGATTAAAATAATATATTTTTCTGCCATACAGGAGTGCAATTGAATGTCATCGAAAGTTATTAATGTCATCTTGATTAAGCCTTTTAATAAAGAGGTGCAAAATATAAAGTTAGAAAGAAGACTAAAAATTATACAGGTAAGTATAGATATAAATGATCAACTATTCGAAGGAACAGTATGGTTCCAGTCCTCATTTTATTTGTTCTAGGCATGTAGGTGATGCTAGCAAGACTGCCCATGCTTAGATGCCCTGAGAAGGTAAAGGTGGGCTGCTGCCTTTAACAGCCACAGTCCTTGTTGTGATGGTTCTCCTGTTGCATTTGCAAAGATAATCCAGAGGCTGTAAGCAGAGTTCAGTTCATGTTGCTTTTTAATGGCTGCTCCACACACACACACACCCAGGCAAAAGCAATCGAATACCTATACACAATACAATGATAACAGCACTATCAAACTCCATGTGCTCAGGCCAAGGCAATCGAGTACCTATCACCAATGTCAGACATAACAGCTCCCACAATGGTGTTGGGTAGGGAATTCAGTGATTAAGTCAGAGGGAGTCCATGACAAAGGTTTGTCGGAAGAAACCTGTTTGATGTGCTTATTAGTCCTAATATTTGACTTGTGTGTCCATCTTCCCTATTCTTTCCTAGTTTTACTCTTGACAACTGCATCAGAAATGCTGGAAAAAACATTGCATGACAACCTATGTGCTGCATCCTCTGCAACCAGAGGTTCACTTAAGTATCACCTATACATTTAGAAGCAGAATTAATTGCATAAAAATTGTTAGAATAAGCTATGAGAACTTGTTATATATTTTTCTTCGGCAATGACATGGAAAAAACTCTTATTCACTCACAGTACTTGTCCATTCAATTCACTTGTAGACAGAAATCCTTATTCGCAGAAACTTTCCGAGTAGGACTAAAAGTGTCAAGTTTCATAGCAATTTTATGCTTTGGAACAGTGTCTCGTGAGAATTTATTTTAAACAGTCCTTACCAGCTTCCTCTGAGAGAGCATCATGTTGTCTTTATAAATTCATATTTAAGACGCAGGATAGAAGGATAGAGCTTAGTCTGGGATGATGGTCCTGTCGGTACTGGAAAGCACCAATACAATTGCCAGTGATAACAAGCCTTGATTGCCAATGAGATTGGCTCATAATTTGTGGTAAGCGGCGATGTGACGGCGATCGCCACTGACCTCGAAGACAGTTCACCATCATTACCCACCGCAAAATCCGGGCCAATATATCTGAATTCTTTTGTTCTGTGTTTTTTACAACCTAAGGCAGCTGAAAGACATATGAGCAGGTTTGACCTTTTGATCCAATCGAGTCTAATCTTTTTAAAACGTCCCCTGATTGGCTAAAGAAACAGTTTGCAGGACCATTTTTTTCTCTTTCTGAAAAAGAAAAGTGAATTAGCAGCGGCGGTGTATAATAACAACAACAGCTTGCATATATATATAGTGCCTTTAACGTAGTAAAACATTCCAAGACACTTCACAGTAGCATTAATAAAACAAAATTTGACACCGAGCCACATGAGATATTAGGTCAGAAAGGAGGTAGGTTTTAAGGAACATCTTCAAGGAGGAGAGAGAGGTGGAGAGGCAGAGAGGAATAGGGAGGGAATTCCAGAGCTTAGGCAGTTGAAGGTATGATCTCCAATGGTAGAGCACTTATAATTGGGGATATGCAAAAGGCCAGAATTGGAGGAGCACAGATATCTCGGAGGGTTGTAGGGCTGGAGGAGGTTACAGAGATAGGGAGGGGCGAGACCATGGAGGGATTTGAAAACATGAACGAGAATTTTGAAATCGAGGCGTTGCCAGACTGGGAGCCAATGTAGGTCAGCGAGCACAGGGGTGATGGGTGAACGGACTTAGTGTGAGTTAGGATACGGGCAGCAGAGTTTTGGATGAGCTCAGGTTTATGTAGGGTGGAAGATGGGAGGCCAACCAGGAGTGCATTGGAATAGTCAAGTCTAGAGGTAACAACAGCATGGATGAGGGTTTCAGCAGCAGATGAGCTGAGGCAGGGGCGGAGTCAGGCGATGTTATGGAGGTGGAAGTAGGCAGCCTTGGTGATGAAGTGGATATATGGTCAGAAGCTCATCTTGAGGTCAAATACGACACCAAGGTTGCGAGCAGTCTGGTTCAGCTCAGACAGTTGTCAGGGAGAGGGATGGAGTTGGTGGCTAGGGAACGGATTTTGTGGCAGGGACCAAAGACAATGGTTTCAGTCTTCCCAATATTTAGTTGGAAGAAATTTCTGCTCATCCAGTACTGGATTTCAGACAAGCAGTGTGACAAATCAGAGACAGTGGAGGGATTGAGAGAAGTGGTGGTGAGTTAAGTGTGATAAATATAGACAAGGAGTAATACAAATATTAGAGATATAGGGACATGGAGTAATACAAAATAAGAGATATAGAAAAGAAAGAGAGAAGGTAGAACAGAAGTGAAAATAATAAACACTTATTATTATTGTAGTATGGTATAAAGCTATTCCTAACCTTTTATTACTATAATATATGATAGTTGAGCATCACAATGATAAGACGAAATGTTTAAAATGGCCAGCCCAGTATGTACAGTACTCCTGGGTGATGCGAGCACTGTAAGGGTTAATCGGCTGATCAGAGTTACAGAGGCCGCTATGCAGGCGCAACTACAACATTGTCCAAAAGCCATTTGTTTATCGTTACATTTACCAATATTCCCATCCCATACATTGTTCAACTTAGTAACTTCTAGCCCCTGAAGATGTCATAGGCAGTTATAGTGGAATTAAAAATATTCAAAAAATTACAGCAGGTCACTGTATTCGCAGTTAGATCACAGCAGGTCAGTTAGACAAGTATTGCTAGGAGATCTTTAGAACTTATCTGAGAAATTGACAAGGCCATTGTG
Source organism: Somniosus microcephalus (assembly GCF_052327205.1). Lineage (NCBI taxonomy): Eukaryota > Metazoa > Chordata > Chondrichthyes > Squaliformes > Somniosidae > Somniosus > Somniosus microcephalus. The sequence continues at coordinate 61,963,262 of NC_141001.1, read as the reverse complement.
GATTATAGGGGTACATCTGGGAGAGTGAGAAAGACAGAAATGGATATTGTGGGAATGGACCTTGGAGAAGGGCAGAGATTGGAGGTTGTAAGAATGGGACTGGAACATGGTGCAGGACAAAGATATGGAGCATGGCTATGGATAAGTGCAGAGGTGAGAGCTTGTGGGATGGACTCCTTAAATCTTTCACCTCTAAGTATTATCTCAGGAGATGGAGGAAAACCGAGAGGGAATGTTGAGATCTTGGCCATCTTGCATACCTCAAAGTGATCTCACTCAAGCGACATTGGCAGAGGCCTAACAATAGATTGTTTATTTGCTCTCTTAGACAGCATGAAGAAAGACCTAAAGGTGGGACATAACTTCTGTAATGGGAAAAGGATATACCCAAAACACTGAACAAAATGCATCTTTTTTTTGTGCTTGGGATATGGGTGTCAATAGCAAGGCCAGCAATTATTGCCCATCCCTAGTTGCTCTTGAACCACAGCAGTCCATGTGGTGAAGGTGCTCGAACAAGGCTATTAGGAAATGATTCTATAGGTACAACTATGTCAGGCTGTTGTTCGACTTGTTTGTGGGACAGCTCTCCCAACTTTGGCACCAGTCCCCAGATGTTAACGAGGATGACTTTGTGGGGTTGACTGGGTTGGGCATGTTTAGTCATGTCCTGATTCGATGCCTAAATCACAGCCAAGTGGTCCTTCTGGGCTGATTCTTGTTATACTTTTTTGTAGCAGTTTGATATAATTGAGTAAATAAAAACAGAAAATGCTGGAGATACTCAGCAGGTCAGGCAGCATCTGTGAAGAGAGAAACAGAGTTAACGTTTCAGGTCGATGACCTTTTGTCAGACTCTGTTTCTCTCTTCACAGATGCTGCCTGACCTGCTGAGTATCTCCAGCATTTGCTGTTTTTATTTCAGATTTCCAGCACCTGCAGTATTTTCTTTTTCCTTTTGATATAATTGAGTAACTTGCGAGGCCAATTTGAAACATAAAGTTCATGCTGCACAGCTAGCAGAGTTAAAAAGCTTGTTGTGTTAGCTTTTTTTTTTACCCTTGGTGCAAATTCTCAAAGGGTAGACATTAGGATAATTGATGACAAAATGAAGCGTAATTAATTGCATAATATGTTAACTACATGAATGAAGATTACACACAGTCATTAGTACTGTGTTTCTGTTGCAGTTGTCTATGAAATGAATATCTTTTAGTGAGGCATGAAAGTATTCATTACTGAGTTGCCTATGTCTACCTGCATCACTATTTATGTAACAGTATCAAATAATTTACATGTAAAGTTAATAATTAGTTTGAAAATGGAGCTCAGTGTAAGCAATACAAACTAATATTTTAGTACTGAATTTTTCTGTTCTCAGTCGTTCCAAATATTCTTGAAGTATATATATAATAACATAGATGTATACCATGTACCTCTTTGACCAAGCTTTTGGTCATCTGCCCTAAAATCTCCTTATGCGACTTGGTGTCAAATTTTGTTTGATAACGCTCCTGTGAGGCGCCTTGGGATGTTTTACTACCTTAAAGGCACTATATGAATACAAGTTGTTGTTGTAGAAGAAGTGAATATTGACAGTGGATTTATGTTGGATTGTTTGGGCCTGGTACTTTTTGGACTCCTAAAACTATGGAACACATTATGCGATGTACACATGAGGAACTGGTAATGGCAAAGATCTAAATTCTCATCTTATCAGATCAAGAATAAGCAATAGACTGTGTAGTGTATGTAACCGTCTACCTTTAAGAGACTATTGTATGTAACCGTTCACCTTTAAGAGAACTATTTTAGGTGTGGCACTACTTGTTTGGCTTCTGTATACGGTAATACCGACGGTGACCACACCGGTATATAAGTGCTGTGGCATGATTTATAGGGCAGATTCGTCCTGACCTTCGAATAGTAAAGTCCTGTTGTATGTTACTCCTGAAGTCTGTGTCGTAATTAACTGCACAACCCACAGACTTTACAGACTGCAGCACTCCACATAGCAAAGGCTCCTCTGGTTGATGTTTCCCAGTTTCTGTCCATTTGTCTCTCTCCTATCACTATTTTTAATTACTGTCTTAATCAGTAGGAAAAACATTGCCTGCTATTATTTACTTTTACCAAGCTACCTCAACACTGAACTCATCAATGCACCTAAACCATAGTAGGGTAACTATATCAAAGTGCATCAAACATCATTCCCCATTGGCTAAGTCTCTACGGGCTAGAAATTCAGTGCATTTGCACCTCTCATTAGCGCCCCTGGAAGTTTAGTGGCGATGGTAACCGGTAGCGCCCCGCTCTACTGCGCAGGCGATGATGATGTCATCACCATGAGCAGTGCCCTGTTTTCGCCATGCCTACAAAATTGGCCCGCGCCCTCTGAATCTGTGCTGGGCAAAGACAGCGACCGATTCAGGGGGCGGGAACGGAGTGGCAGGAGGCTGGCGGGGCACTAACTAAAGGGGAGGTGGTGGGCAGGGAATAAAAAATCAGCCGACTTAATTGTCGCGGCCCGTTGCGTCTTTGAACTGTCAGCCCGGCACACCTCTTGTGTCACCCCGCTCCCCGGTGGTCCAGGTAGGGCCCTGCAAAGTTGTGGGCTTGGACCCTCCCCTTTAATGAGGGGAAGAGCCCTTCCATGTGGCAGCGCTATGTGGCCCAGTGCATAGCACTGCAGAATGCACCACCCCGATATTCAGTGTTAATGCTCTAAGAAGGATGGAGCACTTGAATTAGCGCTCCACCTCCCTCTTGGGGCACTAAAACTGAAGTTAGCGATCGCCGGCGCTATTTTTCACTGGGCGCTAAATGTTTCCCCCCACATCTTTATTTATAATATATTAAAATTCTTCCACATGTTGCATGCTCCATTGAAACCTATGTAAACACTTCCTTGGGAAATTCAATGTTAAAATGTTAACACTTACCTGCCACATTTAACTATTATCTGTCATGCCACTCTCATGAGACTTACAATGTGAAATGAAAAACACTTACCTGTAATGATTATCTGAACTTGCAGCACTCCATTCTCTCAGATCCAACCCCGACATTGTCAGTAAACCTGCTGACAAGGGTGGTGCTGTTGTTTGGCGAACCGACCTCTACCTAGCGGAAGCTGAATGCCAACTCTCCGACACCTCCTCCTACCTCCGCCTGGACCATGACCGCACCACTAAACATCAAGCCATCGTTTCCAAGACTGTGGAGATCTTCCCCCCACGGCTGCCAACCTCATAATTCCCCAACCCCGCACAGCCCGCTTCTACCTCCTTCCCAAGATCCACAAGCAGGACTGCCCTGGTTGACCCATCGTTTCAGCCTGTTCTTGCCCCACGGAACTTATCTCTTCCTATCTTGACTCTATTTTTTCTCCCGTTGCCCAGTCTCTTCCCACTTACATCTGCGACTCTTCCTATGCCCACTGCCACTTTAACAGTTTCCAGTTTCCTGGCCCCAACTGTCTCCTTTTCACTATGGATGTACAATCCCTCTACACCTCCATCCCCCACCAGGATGGCCTGAGGGTGCTCCACTCCTTATTTGAACAGAGGCCCAGCCAGTCCCCATCCACCACCACCCTCCTCCGCCTGGCTGAACTAGTTCTCACATTGAACAACTTCTCCTTTGACTCCACTCACTTCCTCCAACTCAAAGTTGTTGCTATGGGAACCCGCATGGGTCCTAGCTATGCTTGCCTTTTCGTGGGATATGTGGAACACTCTTTGTTCCAGTCCTACTCAGGTCCCCTCCCTCACCTCTTTTTCCAGTACATTGATGACTGTATTGGTGCCGTTTCCTGCTCTCACCCTGAAATAGATAATTTCATTCACTTTGCCTCCAATTTCCACCCTTCCCTCACCTTCACATGGTCCATCTCTGACTCTTCCCTTCCCTTCCTCGACTTCTACTTCTCCATCTCTGGGGTTAAATTATTGACAAACATTCACTACAAGCCCACTAACTCCCACAGCTACCTGGACTACACTTCCTCCCACCCCGCCTCCTGTAAGGACTCTATTCCATTCTCCCAGTTTCTCTGTCTCCGCCGCATCTGCTCTGACAATGCCACCTTCCATACCAGTGCTTCTGACATGTCTTCCTTTATCCTCAACCGAGGATTCCTCTCTACAGTGGTTGACACGGCCCTTGACCATGTCCGTTCCATCTCCCGCACTTCTGCCCTCACCCCTGCCCCTCCCTCCCAGAACCACAACAGAGTTCCCCTTCTCCTCACCTTTCACCCCACCAGCCTCCACATTCAATGGATCATCCTCCACCATTTCCGCCACCTCCAGCTGATCCCACCAACAAATGCATCTTCCCCTCACCTCCCCTTTCAGCATTCCATAGGGACCGCTCCCTCCGCAACACCCCAGTCCACTCCTCCATCACCCCAACACACCTTCCCCTTCGTCCGGCACCTTCCCGTGCAAGCGCAGGAGATGCAACACATGCCCTTATACCTCCCCCCTTCCCACTGTCCAGGTAAAACAGCGATTTACTTGTACTTCTTGCAATTTAGTGGACTGTATTCGCTGCTCATGATGTGGTCTCCTCTACATTGGGGAGACCAAACGCAGGTTGGGTGACTGCTTTGCGGAACACCTCCGTTCAGTTCGTAAGGGTGACCCCAAGCTTCCGGTCGCCTGTCACTATAATTCACCGCTCCACTCCCACTCAGACCTCACCGTCCTCGGCCTCTTGCATTGTTCCATGGAAGCTCAGCGTAAGCTTGAGGAACAGCACCTCATCTTCCGATTAGGCACTTTACAGCCTTCCGGACTCAATATCGAGTTCAACAATTTCAGATCAATACCTCAGCCCCTATCATATATATATATATTTTTTAACCACACTCTTTGTCTGTCTTTTTTTTTCTTCTCTCCCACATGGCAGCTGTCTTCCATTCTGCCAGCGCAATTTACACTTCATCTAGAGCCATCCTTTGTTTCTTAACCTGTCCCATTACCATCTCCTTTTGCCTTGAATATCTCTTAATGTCTCTTAACCTCTTCTGCCTTCCATCCTATCACAGACCTTCCCTTTTGTTCTTTCATCCCCTCCCCCCTTTCCTAGCCTCTACACTTGCTTAAAAATCTGTTCCATTTCCTGCTTTTTTCTAGTTCTGACAAAAGGTCATCGACTTGAAACGTTTCTCTCTTCACAGATGCTGCCTGACCTGCTGAGTTTCTGTTTTTATTTCAGATTTCCAGCATCTGCAGTATTTTCTTTTTGTACCTGTAATGATTGCCTATCATGCCACTAGGTGGTGTCGTATTACTCCTCCCCACCCCCATAAATTACTCAAAATGTTTTCTGAAAATAAAATCAGCTGCATTTTTTTCTCAGTAACTGTAATTTCTAATGTCCAAAATAATGTCTTAAACAACACTTTCAAAAAAATCCGTATTTCACAAGTTTAGCAGTTGAATTGTTTTTGTGTTTTTTTGCCTTCATTAAATGTTATATTTGAAGACTACAGCCTCTCCAAAAAGCCTGTGGTTAGGCCTAATATTTTTGTTCAGATGGGTGACTCTTAGCTCAATGTAAATTGTGTAATCTGAGCATTTGTAGTGTATCAAATTTCCTAGGACATATCATTATCATTTAATCAGCTGAGCTGCTGGAATATTTTTCTTCAGCTTCTCAGTTGTTTTTCGCAATTATTTGAAGACAAGCTAGAGGTCACATTTCAAAAGCTTTATTTAGGTAAAGGTTATACACTGGAATAACAGTCCTGTCTTTATAAAACGGTGCATCATCTGACATACCATAAGCAAAGCCACGGGAGATTTGTTGCTATATATCTAAAGATTTTGTATCTAGTGTACATCAGTTGCACACCAAGCATTGCATCCTCTATGTCACACACCAGACATCACAATTTACCGATGCAAAACAATCTTACAAAATGAAAGAAAGCCAGTTACCGATCTGGATGTTGTACTATACAAAGTTACAACGCCACTCTAATTAACTTCAGCAGTTTATAACTGCTTAAAATTACCTGGCTGTTCCTATTTGGAGCAGTGGTCTTAAAGGCACAAGACAGATTAGGAGTTAAATATTACTAGACCTAAGACTACCCTTGCAATGCCTTGAGAGACTTGCTAGTAATAAATTAATTAGGGCTAGATTTCCAACCCATTCTTAATCAATGGGAAGACAATCTTAGCACTATTATGTTATATTTTTTCTAACCTACCTTTTCTTTTCTAACAGATCTTAGGCATTGCAAGGGTAGTGTTAGGTCTAGTAATAAGTGTCTAAACTCATGGAACATTTGGAATAAATAAAACACATCACAGGACTTAGTGGTTTGTGAAAAAAAATTAAACTAGTAGTGAGTCAGGCCTGTATAACATGCTTGCCTTTAGGTTGTATCTTTTAGATCTCCCACTGTCATCTTATTCCCCACCAAGAGGACAAAGAGGTACAAGACCTGTCCAAGACCTCTGACAATGTTAAGCTACCTGGAGTAATCTGTTGCAATTTCTGTAGGGAAGTGCCTAACTATTGACTGTTCTTTGCCCGACTGGCACTGCTGAGAATTATTATAAGAGCTCACCATGAAATGAAACACAAACATGAAGCTGCTTCTTACCTTTTCATAATTCAATGTCAAATTTGTTTGATAATGTTCCTGTGAAACACCTTGGGACATTTTACTACGTTAAAGGCGTTATACCAATGCAAGTTGTTGCTGTTGTCCATTCCACGGTTGGAGCCACTGTGACAAACAAAGACTAACATTTTAAATCTGTGTTAAACAGTAGAGATTGGAGCAAGAGCAGTAGCAGTGGCTGCAAAGTAACAATTGCAGCACCAAGGCATATAAATATGTTATGAGGAGCTCAACTGAGACCTAAAATTGGGAGGACTTAGTTAGGAGATGGAGGAACATAATTAGGAAAAAGTCAAAGGAATAGAGTTAGAATGGAGACTAAGTTAAGGTTGAGAATTGGAAAAGGAGGACTGAGATAGAAAATAGGGAGGGATCAGAAATGGGAGATGGAGGACGAACTCAGGATATCATGGGAATGGCAAAGTAGAGAAAAATAGGATTTAGATTTAATATTGCTTGGCACTCACTCTGAAAGTATTATCCAGACCAGCAAACATATGGAAACAAATTGGAAAAAGGGAAATCAGATTGGGTAGACCTTGTGTTTTTTTTTCATTTGCGGGAGGGAGGAACCTTGTAAAGTATCATAAAGGAATGGGGAGACTGTAAAGATGAGCTATAGCATGCGAGAGTAAGTGTATCATGTAAATGAGACCCCTGGAGAGTGCCTCATTATGAACTTCTACTGGTCCAGCTTGTTACAGTCCTATAATTTAGCAGTTAATGCCTGTGCTGTTGCTTTCAGAGCTGGTTCAAGAAGCAGCTGGTGATGATCACTTTTCCATCGATGTTAAACACTTGGGGCTTGATATTCTGTGGTGGATTCCTGCCAGATCTCCAGCAAGAGATCAGCACAATCCCCAGAGAAACAGCTGAGACCCGGTTATTTCCATACCCTCCTTACAAAGCAAATGATGAGCATGAACTCCCCTAAGTTGGACATTCCCACGCCTGCTCCACAGTCAGGACCTGGGGCTTATACAATGCTGCCAAGTGGCCTGAACCAACAAAGACCACCCAGATATTTTTTTGTCAAAATCTTTGTAGATGGGCTGCTTGGTGAGAGGGCTGATTGGATGATTGTTGGAGTTAGAGGGAGGCTTGACCAAACCCCTCCTGCCTATGGTAAGCAGAATAACACTGGAGTTTTCATGGGCATGGGGCAGGCAAGCACCAGATATGTCCTCGAAATGGCGCTTGCACCTGCCTGCTGTGTGCTAATGAGGTGCCCATCACTGATCCCTAAAACTCCAACAGGGTCAGCGCTGGTGGCCACTGTCAGGCATTATCCTAGTGTAATCGTCTGGATTGTGACCCAAGAGATTTTTGGAGCCTTGTTGGTGTGCAACTGCATCACAAATGCAACACAGCGAAACCACACAGTTCCCAGGTACACAATGCGTTCCTGTTGCTGTACTGGAATGAACCGAATGCTCTGATTTTGGATAACTGAATATCTGCTTCCCATTACTGCCTCCAGTCGTTTCAGTCCAATTGATTTCTCACTGTTGTTGCAGATAGCATTAAAATTGTTGGCTTAGGTTGACAGTATTAAATGAACCATACATGCTTCCTAATGAAGAGACTAGAGAAATAAAAGGTGCAACATACTATGAAATTAGTGTACATAAACAAAGTGCTCATCCAATTCAGTTTAAGGCAAACAATGACCTTGTTTGAAAGCTCTTATAGTCACAAGCGTGTATGTTAATATAAGAATTCAGGAGCTCTGGGGTGGAAATAATGCTTTTTTGTCTCGTAATGTAAGGGGCGCTGATATCCTGTATCTCAGCTTCACTTTGCATAGCATTGAAGTCTCATCGCAAGTCCATTATGTCTCCCAAGGTTAGAAATTATATATGACCAATAGTCCCAAGATAACAGAAAGTATTATCTAGTGGAGTAAAAGAGGGGTAAAATCACATTTTATCATGAAAGTCCTCCTGGTTGTGACATATTTAATGTATTATTTAACTTAAGTGCATGATTATGAAAAAAAACTATGGGTACTTCTGGGGAGCATTTTCACAAGCCGATGCAGTCAGGATAGGAGCCTACCATCCGCACCCTGTCACGCACCTGTCTCTTCATCCCCACTGTGTGAATTAGCTCAGGTAGGTGGGCTACGTGTAGCAGGAGCCAGTCGCTGGCTCTGTAGCATTGGAGGGTTTCACTGACTTCTGGCTTGAGAACTGTAGCTTGCTTTTTTTTTTGATTTACTAATGCTAATACACATCAAAGGGAAAAAATTCTGTCTGTGTTAAAAAATTAATTTGCTGTCAATAATTAAATGCTCATTATTTGAAATGTAATGGGATTATGATTTTAAGATAAATTTAGTATTGCTGGAGCATGTAGAGAGAGAAATCTTTCTCAGGGAATGTAGTCTGTATTGGACAAATGCTTCATTTTTTCTTCAAATTATTTAATGTTGGCTTCTTTCCACTCCCCCCAAAGTAACATTAAAAGAATGAAATGGTGCCTTTAGTTTATCATACCAGTGCAATATAGTATTAAATTATCTTTAAAAATCAGACCGAGAACCTTATCTTCTAATAGGCAATCCTTCTTCCACCTCTAGTCTCCAACCTATTTTCCCTATCTTGTCTCTCTATTTTATTGATACTATAATGATCATTGCCCTTCTTAATTTTTCTCTCTCATTCCTACTTTTTCCATGCATTCTCAATGAAGTCAAGTCTCTTCTTCAACTCATTCCTTCTCAAGACCTTAATAGAATTTTGGAACTTCTTACTTTTCCAGTCTTCCTTTCACCTTATTATCTACAGACTATTAAAACCTAACCTAACCATCAAGCTTTCATTTATCTCATTTTGTATCCTCTTATTTTCAGTCTTGGTAAGGTTGAGCACTATTAAGTTTCTCAATGTTAAAAAAAATATTTCTCACCCATGTGACTGCAAATGAAATGGTCAATGGAAAGTCAGTCAGACACTTACGGCACAACATATCTCTTGTAGTTATTGATATACGTTTTGGAAGTGAGAACATGCACTAAGACCCCATACATTTTTTTAAAATTTGGTGTGAGCACACAGCAGGGAACTAACGCTGATAAATGCATATCACTGGCATATTCCCTTTGCTTTAAAGGGACAACTTCACCACAACATGAAATTTGGCCTCTATTACTGTAGTAAAAGAGTGTTAGTAAGGGGAGACTTGACACATTTAAGGGATGGCTTAATGCATAAATGAGGGAGAAGGGAATAAAGAGTATTTGGGGGTGGGATGGGAAGAGGTAATTAGAAGAGTGGGAGGAGGCTCATTTGGAGTATAAACACTGGCATAGACCTGTTGAGCCAAATGGCCTGTTTCTGTGCTATAGATTCTATGTAATACTTGAGACTAAGATGAAACGTAAGCCATGAATTTAATATCTAGCTTGGGATCTTGAAGATAGTGGCAAAACATGACATGAAAGAAGCAGAAGATACCACATAGACATATTAGGGGGCATATTAAAGTGCTGAATAGGCAGGCAAAATACAAAGTGCATAATGGCCAGAATGTTTACCTTGCGTCGGTTCGGGTGCGTGTGGGTGGCGTAGCGGGTCAGGAATGCGATGTAATGAGTAACGCGTTGCTCAGAGCGACTTTCACTTAATGGCCCCAGTTGAAACTGTCTTGCACGTTTCCCGGCCCTACTAAGTGGTGCAGGTCTGATGACATCATTGATGACTCGTTTCCAGCGCCCATATTTAAAGCAGCCTTGCACTGAACTTACTTGAAGTTTGCCAGAGGTGGGTGGAAGGTGACAAAGAAAGGCAACAGTAGTGTTATACCATTGGAATGATGGATGCTCAAAGGCAGAGGGCTGCACCACGCTTCTCTGATTCATCGCTGCATACTCTGGTGGAGGCAAAGGAGACCTCCACAAGGAACAAAAAGAGTCTGGCTGGATATAGCTGAGGTCAGCAGCAGGGATGTGGTGAGGAGGACCTGGATACAGTGCAGGAAATGCTTCAATGACCTCATGAGGTCAGGAAAGGTGAGTGCAATGCCACACTCACCTCATCCTGAAGTGCCTGTCACCACATCCCCATCACTCTGCCTTCCCAAGCCTGCTCCTGCACATCATTCCTTACACCAACATATCTTCCAAGTACACCCATCCCTCGCTCTATGTACATACTCAAATCCATATCTGAGTAATCACTCCTCACACTTACCCTCATCCTAATGCAATCATAGCAAGTTACACCACAGAAGGAGGCCCTTTGGCATTGGAACCCCACTCCCTCATAGTCACCCTCTACAGATGTAACCCACCCATTCCTTGCACTCATTCCATCACTTTCACTCAAACTTCTCTTCTTTCCCTCCTTGCAGGAGAAAAGAGCCCACAAGAGAGAGAGAGAGTACCGGAGGTGGCCCTCCAGTAATCGCACATCTTACAGTAGCAGAGGAGGCGGCTCTAGAAATTTAGGAGTTCCAGAGACACTGGTGGTGGGAGATGGAGAGAGGGGACATCCCAGCAACCTGGTGACAGAATCACATCTCTTAAAGCCATATAGCATACAACAGTCTGACTGATGGTGACTGAAGTCAGCAGCCAGTGAAATGTCATCATGTGCACAATGGTAATGTTACCCATTCTTATTATAACACTTCTAATCCATTTCCTTACTCTCCCACAGGTCCATTAACTGTCCCCTCCTGCCCCCCCACTGTCCAGCTGGAGGAGGAAGACAACTCCTCAGAGGAACCTCCAGCCTCTGAGGGTGCAGCGTGAGCAGACACAAGTGCAGCCAGCACCAGCGCAGATTCGCACACCTCGGTGGGTCCTTTGCACCATAGAGTAGTGTTGTCACCTGGTGTCTCACAATTCACAAATGGGCAAGAGCAGGTGGAGTTGACAGGGACAGCAGTGGAGACGCCTCTGCTGAGCTGCATGCAGATACTGAACCTCTGGGGCCATCGAGATAGTGGCTGATCTTAGAGGGGCAGCAAGAATTGCATGAGGCTCTGACAGCTTTTGGAGCCGCGATATCTGCAAATGTTCAGAGAATGGAGGAGTTCATCTCCAACATGAGCACCACCATCTCGCAGGCTTTGGCGCGATGTGCTCTTCCATGGAAAGGATGGCCTCCTGCATGGAGCAGCAAATGCGCCACTCACAAGAGCACATGCTAGCTGTGGGCAACAGATGGCAGGTGCTCATAGACCTCCTCTCAAGGAGGGATTTCAAATCTGACTTCACTGATGTGCAGCAAGATACTCTCCAGCTCCTTGCTAGCAGGGAAGTGCAGGTGGCCCATGAGAGAGATGATGGTGAGAGGGGACATGGAAGTGGGGGCTCTTCTCAAAGCGCTCACACTTCTCCCCCGTTGCCTCCCCCTCAGTCAGAGCCCCACATGCTTCCTCAGATCTCAATGGCCGAGTCTGCCCCTGCACAGTCGCAAGAGGAGCAGACTTTGGTGGGGCCATCACAAACTCCAAAACCCAGAGGATGTCCGCCAAAAGTGTCTACGCAGTCACAGCAGGGAAGTGAGCAGCCTACAACTACCTCTGCTGAAGCTACAGGGGTTGCACCTCGTAGAAGCACTCGCAAAAGAAAATTGACAGTAAAGTAGATGCACATGGGTATGCACATGAGTATGTCAAAAAATGTTATTGCTATTCAGTTGTTTTGATTGCACACATAAATGTTTTTCTTTGCACCACTTTCAGCTCTTGTCCATTTTTGTCTCAAACCTTGGAAGTGGCCTTGTCACTTGGAGTGAATGGTGACACATTATTTAACCTCGAGCACTGGGGCTTTGGGTGAGAGGAATGGCTTGGTCATTGTGGGGATGCTTTATGGGATTGTTGGGGGGTGAGGGGAACTTAGTAGAGCATGTGGTTGCATTGGAGCAAGTTAAGTAAATCTGGCCATGATGAGGCCATCCCGGGCTTCCCAGGCAGCAATGTGCGCCACTACTGGTGCCATCTGCATCTCAGGTTCCTCCTCCTCCTCATCTTCCACCTGCTCGTCCACCAGGAGCTCTGGGCAGCAGGTCTTGTTCCAGCAAGCTACAAATGTCTGCGATGACCTGGCGTGATAGCCTGAGTCTCCTGAAGCACTGCTGCTCAGTCATGTTGAGGAAGCCTGTATACCCTGTGTTGCGGGTATTGCCTCTGGCGCGGTGCAGCCCTGTGCTGACCCCCTCTTTCCTGTGGAGCATCAGGTCGTTGAGGAAAAGACTGGTGTTGTGGTTGCTGCTGCTGCTGGTGTGGTGTGGCTGGTGTTGTTTGTGGTGGGGCTCATCTTGGTCCAATTCTGAGGACCAAGGTGAGACGGTATGAGCAGCGCCTATGCTGATGTCGCAGATGGCAGGTCAAGTAGTGATCAGAGGGCCAATCCCTCAATGTTCTAATACTGACTAGCAACGTACTGAGAGTAGCTTCCGAGGTTGCAGAAACATAGAAGATAGGAGCAGGAGTAGGCCATTCGGCCCTTCGAGCCTGCTCCGCCATTCAACGAGATCATGGCTGATCATCCAAACCCTAGCACCTGGTCCCTACACCGACAGCCATCCCACCCAAGCCCTATCCCCGTAACCTTTGCAATAACCTCATAAATGACCTGCAAACTTCAGAAACCTAAATCTGTGCACAACATACAGTCAGCAACAGCCTTTCCCTTTGGAAACTAATGAGGTGTAAGGTGTGTGTATTTATGTGGTATTCCCAGCTGTCAATTAATGCACTCGCACAATGGCCACTGAGCTTCCACCTCCCCTTCACAGGTGAGTTCCCGAGCTGCGTGCTTCCCGTGTCCATGCCATTAAATTCAGAATCTGCAGTTAAAAACCCTGTTAAGGGTTTGATAACAAGCAGTTATTGAGTTGAATTAGGTCACCAGCCTCTGCCGATCATGTCTGTGGTGCGCTCGGAATCGCGCCTGAGTTAAAGGCGCGAGGAGGTGGGATGACGGCAGGTTCCCGACACGCTGCCTATTTCCACAATTTTTACAGCCGACCCACCTCCAAACCCGCACGTACGGCAACGGGAAAATTCCGGCCAATGTCTTAAAGGTCTCATCCCTGGACTGTGTTGAATTGGTCAATTGCACCCAAGTGGCAAGCTACAATTTACCTCAACAGCCTCCAAATATCACCCAGGGCTACCACTCCTAATTGCTGTCTGTGACCCATTCTGAAAGTGCAAGTGTGTGGACAATAGGAGAAAACATGATTCGACTTGGTTGTGATGGCACCCGCAGTCCAATTGTCCACCAATATTCGTTGCACAGGCTTACATGAGGCAAGATACCAGAGGGCTGCTTTATGAGGCAAGGTACCAGAGGGCTGCTTTATGAGGCAAGGTACCAGAGGGCTGCTTTATGAGGCAAGGTACCAGAGGGCTGCTTTATGAGGCAAGGTACCAGAGGGCTGCTTTATGAGGCAAGATACCAGAGGGCTGCTTTATGAGGCAAGGTACCAGAGGGCTGCTTAATGAGGCAAGGTACCCGAGGGCTGCTTTATGAGGCAAGGTACCAGAGGGCTGCTTTATGAGGCAAGATACCAGAGGGCTGCTTTATGAGGCAAGGTACCAGAGGGCTGCTTTATAAGGCAAGTACCAGAGGGCTGCTTTATAAGGCAAGTACCAGAGGGCTGCTTTATGAGGCAAGGTACCAGAGGGCTGCTTTATGAGGCAAGATACCAGAGGGCTGCTTTATGAGGCAAGATACCAGAGGGCTGCTTTATGAGGCAAGATACCAGAGGGCTGCTTTATGAGGCAAGGTACCAGAGGGCTGCTTTATGAGGCAAGATACCAGAGGGCTGCTTTATGAGTGTGGTAAACCACTTTTATCGTTCACTATCGTTACACTATGGTTATCACTGTTTATATCGTTACACTATGGTTATCACTGTTTACACTGTTGTATCACTACACAAGGTCACCTCTTGTCACGCTGTTATACCTGGGCTGACCACAGCTGACTCCGCCCATGACTCCGCCTGCTTGCCCAGGTATAAAGGTGGTCGACTGGCTGGTATTCCTCCTTGTTGGACCCGATCACCCATGAGGGTGGGCTCTGTTATTTAGCCAATAAAAACCTATAGTTACTATCTTAACTCGTCGCTTTTCATTGGATGAATTGATAGGTATATCAATGAGGCAAGGTACCAGAGGGCTGCTTTATGAGGCAAGGTACAAGAGGGCTGCTTTATGAGGCAAGGTACCAGAGGGCTGCTTTATGAGGCAAGGTACCAGAGGGCTGCTTTATGAGGCAAGGTACCAGAGGGCTGCTTTATGAGGCAAGGTACCAGAGGGCTGCTTTATGAGGCAAGGTACCAGAGGGCTGCTTTATGAGGCAAGGTACCAGAGGGCTGCTTTATGAAATATACCACATTTTAAGTCCTCACCTTCAAGGGAAGGAGGGATTAAGAGGCAAAATTGGAATATGAAAAATGAGTCACACACACGTTGCATGAACAGAATAAACTGTTGTAGGAATATTTTTCCCAGTTTAACACATTTGAAAGGGTGAGTGTTGCAAATTCAGGGCAGCCATAGATACCTTCTCTGGTTCAATAGCATCAGTCACTCCTGTAAGCAGATCACCTCCCCCTTATAATATCTACTTATATGATAGCATAACACAAGGATGTAACAATTTTACCACCTTGTGATCTGAACCAGGTATTTGTGTCTTTTGCATGATCACCCAATTGCCACTCCAATCATTTTGAAGGCAGACTGAGAAAACACATGGTAAGATGAGGCCAGATATAAATCGTCAAGCTGCTTTGTTTCAGTGAGTGATCATACAGAGCAACATTATGACTGGACTCATTTAATTCACTCATTGCAACTTGTCTATGTGCAATAAAACAAAATTATGCCTCCCCACATCAGTGGGTCATCTTACTTGACTTAAACAAAATAGCCATTAATTCCCCTCATGTTCTCCTTCTGAACCTAGCCAAACCTTTCTGTTTAGAACCTGACTGACTTTGCAGCCTTTGCTGAACCTGACTGCTTATCTGTGCCTTTGTCTCTGCCCCTGTGTTCACAGCCAGAAGGGAAAGTCTGCCAGATCAAACCTGCTGAGTGTTCGAGACCAGATACTTTCTAATGGGGAGAATTTCAACCTGGAGGAGCACGTGGGTTTGGGTGCAGTGGGGGGTTAAATCCGAAAAAATGCGAGCACTTTGGGAAGCCGGCTCCAACGGGCCGACTTCTGCATTTCACTCCAGCGCGTTAGGCTGCATGCGTGCGACCCCCTTGGGGGAGACAGGTTGTCAATTGACATATGTTAAGCACTCAATTAAAGTGATATTGACATGGGTTTTGCACATTAACTTTAATCCACAGATTTCCCAAGCTTCCTAGAACTCACCAGTGAAAGCAAGGTGAGAATACAATGGCAATTGAGGGAGCTGAATCCATGACAGGGAAAAATGCAAATAAGTACTCAGTACTCACAGCTGCTTTCTTACCTCCTTGTGTGAAAGGGTTTGTTCACCATACTTGTGCTGAGGTGTTACTTTACACACTTCAGAGGTTTGGAGGACTGATCTGCACATTGAGGCTCTGATCTATCAGATCAGCATGGGTGCCGCTTACGCTGTGTTAGATTGGACCTCAGATGATGACCGAGGTGACCAGCAGCACCAGCAGCAGCCTGCTGCTCATAGACCTGTAGCTCCATGGGAGAGAGGGGAGCAGCAGAGAGGTGTAGTTCGCCGGGGGCCATACCCAGCACACAGGGTCTACAGGCTGAGGCTAAGCTTCCTCAACATATCTGAACACCAGTGTCACAGGAGGCTCAGGGTGTCGTGTCAGGTGGTGGCAGACATTTGCAGCCTGCTGGAACAAGATCTGCTGCCAACTGGACCTGGTGGCCATGCTTTACCAGTGGCTGTCATCGTCACCACCGCCCTCAACTTTTTTGCCTCTGGATCCTTCGAGGGATCTGCCGGAGACATTTGCAGGATCTCGTAGTCTGCGGCACCCAAATGCATAAGACAGGTGACTGATGGCTTGTTTGCCAGGGCCGCCAATGATGTCAACAATGCCTGTCTTGATGCCAGTCAGAATGAGTGAGCGCTTGGGTTTACGCCTCTGGCTAGCTTCCCACAGGTGGAGGGCGTCATCGACTGCATGCATGTGGCAATGAAAGCACCTCCAGATCACCCAGGAATATACATCAACCGCAAGGGCTTCCACTCCATCAGTGTGCAGCTGGCATACAACCACAAAATGATCTGTAGGTGTGTGCAAGATTCCCAGGCAGCTGCCATAATGCTTTCATCCTGCGGCTGTCCACCCTCCCTGATCTCCTTGCACCTCAAAGCAGATTTACTGACTGACTACTTAGAGACAAGGGATACCCATTTAAAACATGGCTGCTGACACCTCTCAGAAACCCGACCAATGAAGACCAACAGCGCTACAATAAATGCCATATGTGTCACCAGATATGTCATTGAACAAGCCATTGGCGTGCTGATGATACGCTTCAGGTGCCTGGACAGATCTGGAGGTGCCCTTCAGAATGCACTAGTCAGAGACGCAAGAATGCTTGTGGTGTGCTGCGCCTTGCACAACATTGCGCAACAATGAGGTTTGGACCTGCAGGAGGCACAAGGCACAGAGTACAAAGCCTCTTCAGATGATTCCGAGGAGGAGGAGGTGGAAGGTGATGTGGGCAATGCACCACCAGCAGTGCACATTGCTGTCGGGATGCCCTCATTATTGCGAGGTTCACTTAGATTCCACTAGTGCACCCATCTAACAACTACATGCAAAAGCCATTTGTGGCTGCCTTCGCCTCCGCCCCTGCCACCCCCATTGCCCCTAACACAAAGCAGTCCTGCAAATAACCAAGACTTCACAGCCCCACATTGCTCGGCGTCAATTCATGTCTTCCCATTCATCACACAACTGAAAAGGCCGCATGCCAGCCAGCAAACAAGAAAGGGCAAGATGGGAAAGTGGGGCAAAAGAATAATATTGATGTGGTTAAAATAGACAACAGAACTTAACAATCTAACAATGTGTAACATACCCATGTGTATACCCTTGTGCAACTACAAATCTTTACTCTTCCTTTTCCTAGCACTTCTACGTGGTGCAACCCCTATGGCTTCAGCAGAGGTAGAGGCAGGCTGCTCAGATCCCTGCTCAGACTGTTGTGTTGCTCTTGGCCGATGTCCTCTAGATTTTGGAGCCCATGAGGGCCTCGCCAAAGACTGCTCCACCTGCACCTGCGCAGGAGCAGACTCATCCATCAAGGCATGAGGCAGCATTTGGGGTACTGACTGAGGGGAGGCAAAAGGTGAGAAGTGGAAACACTTTGAGCTGAGTCCCCACTTCCGTGTCCCCTTTCACCATCATCCTTCTTATGGCCTAGCCGCACATCCCTGCTAGCAATGTGCTGAAGAACACATTGCTGCAAATCAGTGGGGCGATGAATGGCCAAGGCTAGGGTATCACTCATCCTATTTATTGTGGCATCTAGAGCGTGCAAGCCATTGGTGAAGACTTGCATGCACTTGTGTGATTACAGCGTTTGATGCTCCATGCAATTGGTCACTCTTTCCATGAACGAAGACATCATCGCAAAGGCCTGTGACATCATGCCACACATGCTTGAGACAAACTCCTCCAATCTTTCTGCAATCATGCACAGTGCGGCTGGAACACCTGCCAGTAAATTGCGGATTCTCTGCTGCTGCTCCAGAAGTATCTTCTTCATCGACGGCCCCCAGGGTGCAACACCCGCATCCAGCTGAGCAGAGCTTGGAGTGTACTGCGCCCTCCGACGTGGACTCTCCACTTCTGTCCCTGACTCCATCATCTGCTCTTGCTCAGTTGTGAAGTACAAGTCACCAGGTGAAAATTCAACTACCTATCTAACTTGTCCCACGGAAGTGCGAGTATCTGAGCTGGTGCATGATCTGCATAAGTCCTGTGACAGTGCACCCTCAGAGGGATTGACCTCCTCTGACAAGTCGTCGTCATCCTGGGTAACCTGGATTACCTCCTGCTGGATGCGTGAAGGCCCTGTTGGAGATAAAAGACATGAGTGAGTACTGTGTAGGTAAGAATGCTTGAAGTTCTCATTATGCACATGATCCTATTTCAGTGGCTGTTGAATCAAGTCAACATGACTGAGTGTTGTATGCCATGTGGCTGCCTGATATGTAATTCTGTCACCAGGTAGCTGTTAGGGCCCCATCTCCAATGGCCAGGCACGGCACGACTCTGCTGATCTCCAGCACCTCCCCCTTAATTGAGAGAATGCTAGAGGGCCACCTCTGGTTCTCTGCCTCTCCCTGGTGCTCTCTGCTGTCTTCTCCTGCAAGGAGGGATATAAGAAACCTATGAGAGCGTAATGGGATGTCTTCATCCAATGGATGGAAAGCATTTGTTGAGGGTGACTATGAGGGATAGGCGTGACATTGCATAAGGATGAGGGGGAGTGTCAGTGATGGATGGATAGATGGGGATGTGAGTAAGTGAATAGACAGAGAGTGATGGGTGCACCTGCAAGATAAGTTGGTGTGAGGAGTGACGTGCTGGAGTAGGCTTGAGCAGGCAGAGTGAGGGGGTTAGTGTGATAGGCACATCAGGATGTAGGGCAATGTGCCATTGCTCTCACCTTTCCTGCCCCACTGAGGTAATTAAATCATTTCCTGCATTGAATCCAGGAGTGTGGCACTACACTCCTGCTGCTGACCTCCTCGGCAACCTCCAACCACGGCTTCTTTGTCTCAGCTGCAGGCTTCATCTTCTCATCAGCAGGGAACAGTATCTCCCTCCGGGCCTTACAGCCCCCAACAGCACATCCAGGGAGGTGCCGTTGAAGCGGGGCGCAGCCTTTACCCGTCATGACTCCAGAGCAGGAGGTCTGTGGCTCTTCACCCCCAACTCCAAACTCCTTCAACTTATGTCATGGCCATTGTCATCATGCCCGCTGACGCTGATTGGACATGTAACCCAGAAGTAAAAATGATAATGAGGTGGCTGAGTTAAAAAGCCACTGACAGACGTGCTGCACTTACTTCCGAGTTTTCCCAGACGTTATTGCCCCCCCACCCGCCCGGCTCCCAGCGCGACTGCACATTAAAATCCAGCCCAATGGGTGTGATGTGTTTACCAATTACTGAGACAGGCTTAACAGATTATTTATTGTTTACAGAATTTAACCACCTATTATCTCTGTACTGTTTTTAAACTTGTGTGAATACACTTTGCTTGAAAAGTCCAACATTTTCCAAATACTTTTTGTGGAAAAAGAGTCCAAAACAAAATCCTGAAAAATGAGAGGAAGAATCACAATCTCACATTTGTGGTTTTCCCACTGATGAGCTTCCAGGGGTAATTTGTGCTTCTGATGGAGAAGCTGCACTCCCAGGGAGTGCTGGTCTCAGATAGGATACAATTCTTCATTCTCCAACCTGTGCTCAAGTCAAGCAAGGTCTGCCTTGCTTGTGAAAGGCTGTTCCACTCGTCCCGTATTTGTACCTAAACTCTTTCGACACACAGTAGAATGATACAAAGAAAGCAAATATAGCTGAATTCAATAGTTGTGAGAGTCTGAGACAAAGTGCTCATTTTTAAAATGATAGCAAATGATAAAAGTGACAGGAAATAAGTATTCGTTGTATGTAATTTATTGAACATGTGTCTTGCACTTCTGAGCTCCGCTTTTGTAGTCTTTTAATCAATTAAACATAAGCTTAAAATAAAAGCAAATTCTGTGGCTGCTGGTAATCTGAAATAAAAACAGAAAATGCTGGAAATACTCAGCATCTGTGAAGAGAAACAACGTTAACCTGGGAGATTTTAACCCCCCAAAATGGGAGAATTTGGGTTGGGTGGGATGTAAAAATTAAAAAAAATCTTAAACCCAAACCCAACCCACCTCACACCCGCCCACTTCCGGGGGGTGGTCGGTGGAGGGCGGGGGGGGGGGCAGGGGGTGGCGGGGACCAACCTGCTCCCAAGAGGCGGCCTCTCATTTAAATATTTTAATGAGGTTGCGTGCCTCAGATTTTTTTCTCCGTTCCAGTTTTAACGCTGGCTGACAGGGTTTCCCGGGCCACGGGAAACCCGGCAGCTAAAGGGAGGTGAGGGCTGCTACATAGAAGAGGTAAATGCTTTCCCAGCACTGCTTGTAGGCCAGGAAGAGCAGGAGTGCTTCCTTCCAGCATATCAAGCTAACCTGCTTCCCTCCCTGTGATTGGAGCCCTGCCCCAAGATCACTGACCCCCCACGATCAACATCCCCTCCCCTGCAATCACCGACCCCCCGCAATCACCGACCCCCCATGATCATTAACCGCCCCCGCGATCACCAAAACCCCAGAGCATCTCCTATGATCACAGACTCCCCCCCCCACCGTGATCACTGACCCTCCCCTGGATCACCGACACCAGCCCCCCCATGATCACTGACCACCCCCCCAGATCACTGACCGCCCGCCACCACAATCACCGACCCCCACTCCCACTATCACTGTGCCCCCACCCCATGATCACTGACCACCTCACCCACAATTGGACCTCACCGTAATCACTGACCCCCCATCTCTTCACCCTGATCTCTCTCAGATAACCCCCCGCGATCACCCCCTGACCCTACAAGTCACACTGTACTCACCCACTCCTCGTGATCTCTACCCCAGCAGCAGGATACCTACCTGCTTCTCGGCTGCGGCCTCTTCTGCAGCGTTCCCTGCCCAGCAAGGGTGCCAAGCCTGTTAATCAGGCTGGCTTCTGGGCGGGGATCTGGTTGAAAAAAATTAAAACTCCACAGCGGACCAGTATGCCTCACTCCAGCTTGGATGTCCTGCCCCAGTAAAGATCAGGGCCAACGTTCTTGGCCGATAGCCCAGTTCTGATGAAAGGTCATTTAACTGAAAAGTTAACTCTATTTCTCTCTCCACAGATGCTGCCTGACCTGCTGTGTATTTCAATCTTTTCTGTTTTTATATTAACTTCAAATAAATTCCCTGGAATGAAAGATTGCCAAGAGAAAGAGAAAGAGAAGGACGGTTTCAAAGTAGCAAAACAAGCTGGTTTTACTTTGAGAAATATTATTATGAATGAAAAAGGATTTAGTATCCATTTGGCTCATATTTATTACTCATAAAATTACTCTACTGGAATTTTTTGAGGATGTAACTGGTAGAATAGATGAGGGAGAACCAGTGGATGTGGTGTATTTGGACTTTCGGAAGACTTTTGATAAAGTCCCGGATAAGGGATTAGCGTGCAAAGTTAAAGCACATGGAATTGGGGGTAAGGTACTGACTTGGATAGAGAACTGGTTGGCAGACAGGAAGCAAAGAGTTGGAATAAACGGGTCTTTTTCTGAGTGGCAGGCAGTGACTAGTGGGGTACCGCAAGGATCGGTGCTAGGACCCCAGCTATTCACAATATATATCTAGACGAGGGAACTAGATGTAATATCTCCAAGTTTGCAGACGACACAAAGCTGGGTGGGCGTGTGTATTGTGAGGAGGATGCAGAGAAACTCCAGTACGATTTGGACAGGTTGGGTGATTGGGCAAAAACATGGCAAATGCACTATAATGTGGATAAATGTGAGGTTATCCACTTTGGTGGCAAAAACAGGAAGGCAGACTATTATTTGAATGGCAATAGATTGGGAGAAGGGGAAGTGCAAAGAGACCTGGGTGTTCGTGTGCACCAGTCGCTGAAGGTAAGCATGCAGGTGCGGCAGGCGGTTAAGAAGGCAAATGGTATGTTGGCCTTCGTAGCAAGAGGGTTCGAGTACAGGAACAAGGATGTCTTGCTGCAGCTGTACAGGGCCTTGGTGAGACCGCACCTTGAGTATTGTGTGCAGTTTTGGGCACCTTATCTGAGGAAGGACGTTCTTGCCATGGAAGGAGTTCAGCGAAGATTCACCAGGCTGATACCTGGGATGGCAGGAATGACGTACAAGGAGAGATTGTGTCGATTGGGCTTATACTCACTGGAGTTTAGAAGATTGAGAGGGGATCTCATTGAAACCTATAAAATTCTGTCAGGCCTGGACAGCCTAGATGCAGGAAGGATGTTTCCGAAGGCCGGGGAGTCCAGAACCAGGAGTCACGGTCTAAGGATAAGGGGTAAGCCATTTAGGACTGAGATGAGGAGGAATTTTTTCACCCAGAGAGTGGTGAACCTGTGGAATTCTCTGCCACAGAGGGCGGTGGAGGCCATTTCATTAAATATATTCAAGAAGGAGTTGGATATATTTCTTAAGGCTAAAGGGATCAAGGGATATGGGGATAAGGCAGGGACAGGGTACTGAATTTGGATGATCAGCCATGATCACATTAAATGGCAGATCAGGTTCGAGGGACCGAATGGCCTACTCCTGCTCCTATCTTCTATGTTTCTATGTAATTTAATCATTGATTTTTTTTTAAAAAGGGATGATGTAGAAGATTCGCATCAAGTCATGACAGATATACCAGAAGGCAGGCAAGCACTCTCAGCACTTGGTTTGCTGCTGGATGAAACAATCAGCCAAAGTTGTACTAAGCTTTGTCAGTTCACAACTTTGCTGATGGAGAAGGGCCTCACAGCATCAGAACACTTTGGGTCTACAAAACAAAACGCTACTGTATCACCCATGTCCCTTTACTATAGGTAGACTTCCTGTCAACTGCACAGACGAGAATTGATGCCAATCATGGGTGAGCCTGTGGCCTGGATGTCTCACCTTGTTAGCTGAATTATGTTTCTTAGAGGCCTTATGGGAGAGACAACTGGGAGGGGGAGCCTGTCTAAAAGATTGCAGAAATATTGGTTTTGAGCTCACTAATGTATCCTCTTATTGTACTGTTTCATGGGAAGTTCTGTGCAGCACACAAGTCATTATAACATGCAAAGTGGTTGACTCAGGAGGCCTGCATCTCGCAATAAATACAAGTAAAAATGAATTCAGTTGGAAACATATTACAAGCGTCATAAATAGAATATGTCATGTACATCAGTGATGTGGAGTGATGTTTAATCTCTTCACTAGTGTAGCTGACAGAACTCTTGGTCAGCCTCAATTCTGGAGCTACCTATTGTACCTCACCTCTGCTGATGATGTGTCCTGTGTACAGTCAGGATGGGCTTGCCATAATAAAAAAGCTTCACAAACACTTACACTGGACCAAATACAACTAGAGCAGTTTTGTTTCTACAAAAGCAAAATACTGCGGATGCTGGAAATCTGAAATAAAAAAAAGAAAATGCTGGAAATACTCAGCAGGTCAGGCAGCATCTGTGGAGAGAGAAACAGAGTTAACATTTCAGGTCGATGACCTTTCGTTAGTTTATTTGGTAGCTTCACAGTGTATGCTCTGGAAACCGTGTTGCCCACAGATTTATCCCTCTCCCTACCCCTGCACCCACTCACTTAGTCCCTTTACAGTAATCAAAACTCCCAGAAATTCAATACCTGTTTGTGTAAAAAGTTTGATCTCAGATTAAATTTGGAATGTATTTTAATACAAGATAAACTCCAAAGGGACCAAGAATTGCCACTCTCCTCACATGTAAGGACAGGAAGCACAAATGTCACTGAGGGTCCTAGAGGATTGCTAGTAATTTCATTTACAAAATGAGAGCTGTTCTGGCTGTCAATTAGAGGGAATACATGTTTTAATGAATATTGCTAAAAAAGCATATATATAATTAAGATCATTCACCCAAGAAAGGCATTTTACAAGTTATTTAAATAATGATGTGCATAATATATCCTAAATTAATATTTATAACCTGTGAACTTGAAATAATTCTTTTCCCTGGTTGCCCAGCCACTAAAAGCTTTAACGTTCAAGATATCAATAGAAAGCACAGGAACTTTGATGTAGCAAAGACAGATGTTCTCCTCTGCTGCAGCAACTTGGAAAACAAGTATCACAATATATTTCATTGCTTAGTTGTGTGCATTCTACTGATTGTGTACTTTAACAAAAATAAAAGATTGCGGTGAAAATTACAGTTGTGAAGTGTGCAAGAAGCAGCAGGTTTGTTGTAAACGAACCATCTTGGAAAACCTTTGTTCTCCACCCTTATCGCAAGCCGTAGATTTTTTAAGTTGAGAAACTTGGGGGGCGATTTTGCCAATTGGGGCGCATTGGAGGCGGGACTGCTGCTTGTCGGGTTTTAGCCCCGCCTCCATCGACTTCTGGCCAACCCACGCTATTTTCCCTTGATTGACCTTGTTAAGCCCACCCAGCGGGCCAATTAAAGGGAAGCCGGTTACAGAGAACATCAGCCTATGACATTTCATCTGTAAAAAATTTTTGACAGATGAATTGTCATCGTTTGACAGCACTGTGAAGCTGTCAAACACTGACATTCTCTGTTGTTTGATGAGTCCTTGTATTCAAGACTCATAAAACCTCTTTTGTGAGCAGAAATGAGATGGTTGTTGCATCAGAGAATGCAGCAGCCAGTGTGATGCGAGACTCTCCGGTTCCCCAACTTTTGAAACCTGCAGGAAGAAACAAAGGTAAGTAAACATTTTCTATCGCTTTTCACTCACCTCACATACTCGCCTCTCCACACTTGCACCCATCAATTACCTTCACAGCGCACTTTTGCACTCCTCCAACCCCGCGGACCCACTGCTCACCTCGGTGACCCGGGTGGGGATTCCCGACATCGGGAAGCCCGTGCCTCTGTTGGAAAAAATGGGGATAATCCTCTTAACTGCCTGTTAACTACCTGTTAACAGGCAGTTAAGTGGCTGTAATCCCCTTCCCACCACCAGGAGACGGGACCCGGTGCAGGTCGTCTACCCGCCTCCTGGGAAGATGGCACGGAGGCGGGTTGGGGGCGGGATGGGCACCCGCCCCCAGACTCTGCCATTTTCCCAGCAGTCCTGCCTCCATACCCGCCTCCCCAGGGCTGGCAAGATCGCACCCCTTAGTGCTGGCCCATAACGGTGGACATCGCCAAGATTAAAAAGAGTCGAGTCTCAGAGGAAGTCTGTAGACTGTAGGGAAGACTGAGGGCTAGAAATTCATTGTAGCCCAAGAATGGGCATTATCATTAGAGAAGTTGGAGAATTAGTGCCAGGCGCTAATGCTTTAGACTGCACACAAAATTCATTCTCACTGCTCAAAGAAATGATTGGAGCGCTAATTCAAGTCTTTAAGCCCAAGCTCATTGGTGTTACACTCAAAGGGTGGACCAATATCAGGTGCTGTCTAATCACAAGTTATGATTGCCACAGGCTTTTTCCAGTTCTTAAAGGGGAGGTTCATTGATGCTGCAGAACCATCATTCTCAGCATTGCTGGCTGTGCAGCTGCCTTAGCAAGCAGCAGCAGGTCAAGGAG
This sequence comes from Somniosus microcephalus, assembly GCF_052327205.1. Classification (NCBI taxonomy): domain Eukaryota; kingdom Metazoa; phylum Chordata; class Chondrichthyes; order Squaliformes; family Somniosidae; genus Somniosus; species Somniosus microcephalus. The sequence goes on along the minus strand of NC_141001.1, from coordinate 61,937,305 downwards.
AAGGAGCCGGAGGATTGAAGCAGCTGCACTCATGGCAGATCCACGCCTCAGGGAGAGAGCCCGCAGATTCAGTGAGCAAGCATTGGAGGTGTTGGTGTTCGCTGTGGAGAGACGGCGGGCAGTGCTGTACCCGGCAAGTGGCAGGTTGCCCTCACCGCATGTCATCCACACCACGTGGAGGAAGGTGGCGCAGTACATCTTGGGCAGCACTGTGGTCCCCAGGACCCACACACAGTGCAGGAAGAAATTTAACACCCTCACTCGGGTGGTCAGGGTGAGTGAATACTCCAACAAATGCTACATACCACCATCTGAACCATAATTTTCACACACTGCCAAAAGCCCCACACTCCCAGCACTCACCCACCAACAATCTCTACCTACCAACACTCACACCCACATCTCACACAATGACAGCTATTCAACTATGGCATACACATCACCCAAACACATTGCTCCACACTCACTCACACACTTTCCTTTCTCTTGCGGGCCAAGGTGGCTCACAACAGGAGGGAGCAGGAGTGGGATCTGTATAGGGTGAGGCACTGGGGACGAGTGGGCTGCAGCAAGGCCAGGGGGAAAGGGTAGCTCAGGCATCAGCTCCCCGGAGGGCTAGTTTGCGTGCACGTTATGCTGCACAGGACTCAGATGAGGACCTCGATAGGGAAGCGTTTAGAAGAAGTGTGATGGGCATGCACACAGAGATGATAGATGCAATGGCAAGGGTGCCCGAGAGTCTCTCGGCAATGATAAGGAGTGCGGAGGAGTCCGTCTCCAACATTGCACAAGGCTCTGCACACACCATGGAGCCCATTATTTCCAGTCTGCAAAGGATGGTAAACTCCCAGAGAAACCGTGGTGACCCAGACCAGATGCCACGTGTGATGGGCAATCTGGCAGCTCCCATTGCAGGACAGGCGGAAGCGACACAACATCTTGGTGCTGTAATACAGTATATGCTTGGTGGCATCCAATCTCAGACTGCTCTCATGCAGTCTCAGCTTGATGCCATGCAAGTTCTGACTGCTGCCATCGTGGCTGGGTCTACCACCATCGACCGGGGCATTCACAGTGTCGCAGCAGGCCAGCAATCTGTGCTCCAATAAATTGCTAGGGATTCTGAGGTGCAGCCCTGGGGGAGTGGCAGTGGGTCAGTGGAGCAAGAACCTGCTGTCCTCTTTCAGGATGACAGCATTCCTGCTACCACAACTGCCACTCCGCCATTGCCCTTGTCACTGCCACCCATGCTGAGGTGGTGCAGCCTACAGCCAGACCTTCCAGGCCCAGAGCTGGTCAAGGGCATCCTGCAAGGCCATCTGAAGTCTCCCGCATGGACACTCAGCATCCTTGCACCAGCCCTGCTGCAGCCACTGGGCCAACACTTCATAGGAGCACTAGAGTAGGCAAAGGCACAGTAACGAGGGGCATTAAGAGATTACACAAGGGTGAATAATTTATATTTTTGTTGTAAATATGTGATCACTGATCATTGATAAATTTATTAATTCAGTTTGGATTCTTTTGTGGTGTTTCTCATTTCAGCTGTGTGCTGTGATATGGCCTGCAACAGGGATAGAATGATGGGGATGTGGTGAGCGACAGGGATCTGAGGTTTAATTCATTCGAACCACAGTCTGAGGAGGCGGTCACGAGCCACCCTTCCGGAAGGCTGATTGAGTGGCTGCCTTCTCTCTCGCTCCTGTTCCTCGTCCTCCTCGTCCTCCTCCTCCTCTCGCTCTTCCTCCTCCTGTGGTGGTCCCACAATCCCTGGTGGCAAGGACTGGCCCCTCATGATGGCCAAGTTATGGAGCATGCAGCAGACCACCACGAAATGGGACACCCGCTCAGTGAGTACTGGACGGCTCCTCCCGAGCGGTCAAGGCAGTGGAACCATTGCTTGAGCACCCCGATGTTCTGCTCGATGATGTTCCTGGTGGCAGCATGGCTCTCATTGTATGAGTGTTGGGCAGGAGTGTTGGGTTGCGGGGGGGGAGTCACGAGCCTGGTGGAGAGTGGATAGCCCTTGTCTCCAAGCAACCAGCCGCAAGCTTGCGGTTATGGAAGATCTCAGGATTGTTATGAGGTGCCCGCAAAGCCATGTGGGTGCAGTCAATGGCGCCCTACACCTTGGGGAGTCCCGCTATCCTGGCAAAGCCATATGCACACTCATCAGACAGATATTTGAGCTATAGGGGAGTCAAGGGTTATGGGGAGCCGGCAGGAAAGTGGAGTTGAGGCCAAGATCAGATCAGCCATGATCTTATTGAATGGCGGAACAGGCTTGAGGGTCCGATGGTCTATTTCTGCTCCTATTTCTTATGTACTTATGTCCTGCTTCTCTCTGGTGATAGGGAAGGAAATATAGACCCTTCTCCTATTGCAGAGAGCCTCTGTGACCTCCTGAATGCAGCGATGGATGGCAAACTGTGAGATGTTAGCTATGTCTCCTGTTGCAGACTGGAAGAATCCGCTGGTGAAAAAATTGAGGGGGACGGTGACCTTGACTGGCACTGAGAGAGCCGTGGTCACCTTGATCTGAGGCTGATGGTCTGGTTGCAGGAGGTGGTAGAGTTCTGTGACCACCTCCTTGGTGAAGCGGAGCCTTCTAATACACTGCTCCTCACTTAATTGGAGGGAGGTGAAGTGCTCTCGGAATACCCTCAGGGAGTAAGGCCTCCTGTTGAGACCCCTGATAACCCTCCTCCTCCCTCTGGCCACATATTCCAGTCTATCTTGCAGCCTCCGCTCCCTCTGCCGTAGATCCTGGAGGGTGAGGTCGACTGACAGTGCAGCCACCATTAATGGAGCCAAGTGTAGCAGTTTGATTTTTTTAAGAATAAATGCAGCTACTTTTTAGTTGCCCCAACACTCCAGATACTAAATAATGTTGAAATGACAGAATGAGACTGTTACACTATGTGAAACTGACAAGAAAGCACTGAAACTTCATGAACCTATAGCTGTGACTCATTACTGACGATCCCTTTAAATAACATTCCTGGAACCGGCTTCCTGTTGCTTCATACCAGCTCTCCCTGTCGCTGTTTCCTCCAGGCGCTAAGGTAGGTGGTGACAATCAATTTTGCAGCTCAGGCAGCCAGTGAATGTTGCACACTCACTGACGCCACGACCCACCTGGCGTTGAGGCTCCCGACGATAACTGTTAGCGCCGGCGCTGCAGGGGAGGGGGCGGGATTTGGTGTACGGCGTTGGATTTGCCTCGCCCCGGCAATAGTGCTTGAGCGCCCCATTAGCGCCATCTGCTGGAGTGAACGGGGGCACTAAGGTACTGAATTTATCCCCTCTTGTCCCCTGAGGGACGTCAGGGCCATTAGCACCATTTCTTGGGGCTAACCGCCACCAACTTCAAGATAGCCCTGGGAGGCAATGGTAAGTTGGGCAGCTGCCAGGATTCCAGAGACCCAGCCTCGCCGGCCCATCATGGATGTGCAAAGAGAAGGAGTGACTAGCACCATTCCCATCGGAAGTGGGGGAGGGAAATGCAGATCAGGCCAGTGAGGCCTCGCCACCTCAATTTTCCCTCATTCTCCACCGTTAGTCCACCATTTTGGTTGGGATTGCAGAGGAGAATCCAACCCTAGGTCTCTCTTGGGCCTTGTACCTGCAAGCAGTAAATCGCCTCCCTAGTGGTCAACTCCACTATCTTTATAACACAAGCAGCAATGTTCTTTGTGAAAGCCAACGCTATTTCAACAGAACTGACAATTGGAGCTGGATTTTCATTGAGGAGTCGGGTAGGAGGCGGGACTACAACTTTCGGGATTGTAGTCTCACCTCCATCAAGTTCTAGCCAACCCACGCGATTTTGACTTGATTGACCTTGTTGAGCCTGCCCAGTGGGCTCAGCAGGCTAATTAGGGGCCACCCGGCAACAGGTGACGTCACAGATTGATATTTCATCTGTCAAGACCTTTTGACAGATGAAATATCAGCATTTGACAGCTGTTTGAAGCTGTCAGACACTGACAAACTGTACTCTAAGTTAATTCCTTCCTCTCAGGATGATTTAGAGATCTCCCCGGAACAGAAAGTTGAATGCTGCAATTTTTGACAGCTCGCAGCCATTCTGCTTTCTGTGCCGGTGAGATGAGGGATTCCCGAGACCTGAAGGAAGGAAGGCTGTAAAGGTAAGTAAAGGTATGTAAAACTTCTTTAAACGCTTTACACACACCAAACACACTTACCTTTGCACTCATGCACCCATCACTCACTTGAACACCGGACATCTCGACCCCTTCAAGCCCTTCATCCCGACGGTCCACCTCCTCTAACTTGGCGTGGTTTGGAGCCGTTGGGAATCCCACACTTCAACCTTAAAAATAGGGATTAGGCTAAAAACTGCCTGTTAACTACCTCGGGGAGGCGGGTCCCAGTGCGGGGCGGGTACCCGCCTCCTTTGAAACTGGCATGGGGGCGGGATGGGTACAGGACCCCCGATTTCAGGATTTTAATCCCCCACACGCCTCCAATCCCGCCTCCACGGCCCAATGAAAATCCTGCCCTTGACCTTTCGCTCTAGCTGCAGAAACAAACTTTGTGTCATGTTATATACAGTGATGATAAGTACATTAAATTATTTCTTCTTTTAGATAATTGAGAATGCTAATATTCTTAGTTAAAAGTTCCATGTTGTCATCCATTTTATTTGCTGCTTATTTTTCTTGAAAAGGAGAGCAATTAGTTGTCTGTTGCAAATCGTGTTCCATCTAGGCTGAGATGAGAGGAATGGCGTGTATTGTGAGTCCTTGTTATTCCATTAGAAAACACTGGTCATTATTAAGCAATGGTGCTTCGCCAAACCTGAACAGCAGTACAAAAAAATACTGATTAATTTTTAAGCATCTGACGAGCAGATATTTTGCCCGAGGCAGATTTGTCAGTTTCAAAGGGTGTTTTTATTAATTTTGTATTTTGCATTTTGTTAGTGGAAAGAGCGAATTCTGTGGGGACCGCCAAAAGCTATAGATGGTTCTACATCACCAGAGAGACAGAGCGAGAGAGAGAGAGAGCAAGAAAGCTGTAGTGTGTTTGACAGTCTTAAACATTGGTGTAAATTACATTTGTTTCAACAGTTCTCAGTAAATTCAAATTTCTCTGGCAACTCTCTGGGATAACGGGTTTATGTGTGGTGAAATATAATTTTTTCAATCATTTAAAAGATTATTTTTAGAAATCTAATAACAATATTTTTTAATTCAAATGATTGCAATGTATGGATTTTTTAAATAGTTACTGTATCATCTACCAGTGTAATTTATAATGTAAACTTAATATTACAAGAGTTAAAAGTAAAACAAACCCACCCAGTGAGTCTGGGAGTTTCATAAATTCCAGTCAGGCAGCTTCAAACAGCATAGAAGAAGATCCCAAAAAACATCCCCCAAGGCCATAATTTGGTGAAGCTTTACCTGCAGCTGACTCTGACTAGCTTTATGCCTCCAGACAAAAGCACATGATCCCCTTCTGCTTGTTCTTTAAGCTGTATTGTAAGGGTTACTCAGAGTGCTTTAACGCTGTCACCTCTTATTAGCGTTGATGCCCTCTGGTAATTTCTTGTCACTCACGGGTAATTTCAAATGGACGTAGATAGTTGTCGAAAGAGAGAGAGAGAAATACAGAAAGTCTATAGCAGCCTCTGCATTCCTGTAGGGAAGAGAATTAGAATTTTTATTTATATATATATATTTACTGATGCACAGTATTTGAAAAGTATACAAGAGGCTGACAATAATACATATTATTTAGATTTCATTATTAAACTGAAAAAAAAATTCCAGTGGGATCTGCTATTTCAATTAGATTTTTTAATTAATAGGCAACATGAAGATCATGAAGGATTTATGATCGATATTTATTGAAATATTTTAATTAAGCAATTAAGAAAATGTGAAGGGAAAAATTCGGTATCGACCATTTTGGGGCGCTAACTTTCGCACCTGGTGCTAATTAGCGCTGGCGATCGCGAAATTGAGTTTTAGCGCCCCAAGAGGGAAGTGGAGCGTTATATCAAGAACTCCACTTCTTTCTTAGGGCGCTAACGTCGGAGAGCGGGGCGGAGACTTCAGCAGCGCTGCACACTGGGCCGTGCAGCGCTGCCACGTTCAAAGGCTCCTTCCCTCCCTTAAAGGGAAGGGCCATCGCTGCAGGCTCTGCAATTTAAAAAGTACCTACCTGGACCACTAAGGCAGCCGCGATCCTGCACGATCAGCCCGGCACTCAAGCAGAGTGCTGGGCTGATCGATTGCAGGCAGGAACCCGCAATAAAAACTAGAACAGGAAAGGTAAGTTTTTTTCCACTTACCTCGGCCACCTCGCCTTTAATCATCGTCCCCGAAGCGGCCAGCCACCCGATGCACGCCTCCTGCGGCTGTCGGTGTTTTTGCCCGGCGCTGCTGCAGGGGGTGGAAATCAAATTCTAATCTGGGGCGAAGGAGATCGGGGCACAACGCTGTAGCGCCACCGCAAAACTCCCGCCGAATATGGCGGGAGTCGATGTCAGCACCGCGCCCGGTCGCAAAGCCATTTGCGCCGCGTTAGCGCCCCCTGGGGCATCGGCAGCGGGTGGAGGCGGAGCAGCGCGGCAGAGCGACTACAAGAGGCCCCAGAGACTCAGGTAGGCCTCAGTGCGGCATCGGCAGCGGGTGGAGGCGGAGCAGCGCGGCAGAGCGACTACAAGAGGCCCCAGAGGCTCAGGTAGGCCTCAGTGCGGCATCGGCAGCGGGTGGAGGCGGAGCAGCGCGGCAGAGTGACTACAAGAGGCCCCAGAGGCTCAGGTAGGCCTCAGTGCGGCATCGGCAGTGGGTGGAGGCGGAGCAGCGCGGCAGAGCGACTACAAGAGGCCCCAGAGGCTCAGGTAGGCCTCAGTGCGGCATCGGCAGCGGGTGGAGGCGGAGCAGCGCGGCAGAGCGACTACAAGAGGCCCCAGAGGCTCAGGTAGGCCTCAGTGCGGCATCGGCAGCGGGTGGAGGCGGAGCAGCGCAGCAGAGCGACTACAAGAGGTCCCAGAGGCTCAGGTAGGCGTACCAATCTCCAATCTCAGGCAAGGAGAGAGGTAAAAAGTATTCGAGGTGTGACGTCACCGCAAAACAGGTAGGTGATTGGTTGGAGTATTTCTCTCATTTTAAAACTTTAAGTGTGTGGTTTATAGTTTTTACGGTTGCTGTGGTGTACCAAGGCCTTTCTGGCGCAGAGTGACTGTTGGTAAACCATTTAACTGGTGTAACTAGAGGGATTGATTTAATTTAAATCCAATTAATTAAAGGGGATACTAGCATCTAAAATCGGGCAGAGGGTGTCCATAACAAACAATAAAAAATTTAATTAATTACATAGAATGGAGCAGGTGATGTGTTACTGTTGCGAGATGTGGGAGCCAGTGAACCCCATTGAGGCTCACGGTGATTACGTCTGTGAGAAGTGTCTGCTGCTGCAGGAACTCCAGCTTCGTGTTGATGAGCTGGAGTCTGAGCTTCAGACACTGCGAAACATCAGGGAGGGGGAGAAGTACCTGGACTGTGTGTATCAGGACGTGGTCACACCTATGAAGTTAAGTAATTCAGGTGTAGCCCATGGTCAGGGACAGGACGGTGTGACTACGGGTAAGGCAGGTATGGGGATCCAGGAGGTAGAGCTGGAGGAGCCACAGCCCTTGCTCTTGACCAACAGGTGCGAGGTTCTTACTCCCTGTGGGGACAGGAGCAGGGACTGCAGGGAGGATGAGCAACCTGGCCACAGCACCGTGGAATGGGGGGCCATTCAAGAGGGGGGAGTAAATAGAAATGTTGTAGTGGTAGGGGATAGTATCATTAGGGGGATAGATAGAGTTCTTTGCAGCCGAGAGCGAGAGTCCCGAAGGCTGTGTTGCCTGCCCGGTGCCAGGGTTAAGGACATCTCCTCTGGACTGGAGAGAAACTTGGAGTGGGAGGGGGAGGATCCAGTTGTCGTGGTCCATGTTGGTACCAACGATATAGATAGGACAAGGAAGGAGGTTCTGCTGAGGGAGTTTGAGCAGCTAGGGGCCAAATTAAAAAGCAGAACCACAAGGGTAATAATCTCTGGATTATTACCTGAGCCACGTGCGAATTTGGTTAGGACAAATAAAATTAGAGAGTTAAATGCGTGGCTCAAAGACTGGTGTGGGAGAAATGGGTTTTGCTTCCTGGGACACTGGCACCAGTACTGGGGCAGGAGGGAGCTGTTCCGTTGGGATGGGCTTCACTTGGCCAGTGCTGGGACTAGAGTCCTGGCGGATCATATAACTAGGGCTGTAGAGAGGGCTTTAAACTAACTAGTCGGGGGGAGGTTCCTAGAGAGCAAATAATAAAAATGACAACAGAGAGGGTCATAGACTTAGGTAGCAGTGGGGAAATTAAAAACCAGACCGTGTCAGGAAGGGGCAGAAGGTATGGAGTAAAAGGTAAAGTAATAAAAAGGGCAAAAGCAGGAACTAAGTGTCACAAAACATCTTTGAAAGTTCTCTATCTGAATGCACGTAGCATTCGTAACAAAATAGACGAGTTAATGGCACAAATAACTACATATAGGTATGATCTTGTGGCCATTACAGAAACATGGCTGCAGGGTGACAATGCCTGGGAATTAAACATACCAGGTTATTTAACGATCAGGAAGGACAGGCAGGAAGGAAGGGGAGGTGGGGTGGCTATGTTAATAAAGGAAGGAATCACTTTAATACAGAGAAATGATATTGGGTCAAAAGATCAGGACAATGAAACAGTTTGGGTGGAGGTAAGGAATAATAAGGGGAAAAAAACACTAGTGGGCGTAGTCTATAGGCCTCTGAATAGTGGCAACTCTGTTGGACGGAGTATCAATCAGGAAATAGTTGAGGCTTGTAATAAGGGAACATCTATAATTATGGGGGATTTTAACTATCATATTAATTGGACAAATCAAATTGGGCAGGGCTGCCTTGAGGATGAGTTCATTGAGCGTATTAGGGATGGGTTTCTTGAGCAGTATGTAACTGAACCGACCAGGGGGCAAGCAACCTTAGATCTGGTCCTGTGTAACGAGACAGGATTAATTAAAAATGTCCTAGTAAAGGATCCCCTTGGAATGAGTGACCATAACATGGTTGAGTTCCATATTCAATTAGAGGGTGAGAAGGTTGGATCTCAAACAAGCGTGCTAAGCTTGAATAAAGGAGACTATGAAGGTATGAGAGCGGAATTGAGTAGAGTGGATTGGGAAAATAGATTAAAGGGTAAGACGATACATGTTCAGTGGTGTACATTTAAGGAGTTATTTTACAACTTCCAAAAAAAATATATTCCACTGAGAAGAAAAGGGTGTAAAAGAAAAGACAGCCATCCGTGGCTAAGTAAAGAAATTAAGGATAGTATTCGACTAAAAACAAGGGCATATAAGGTAGCCAAATCTAGTGGGAGGATAGAGGATTGGGAAAACTTTAAAAGACTGCAAAAAATAACAAAAAGATTGATTAAGAAAGGGAAGATAGATTATGAAAGTAAATTAGCAAAAAACATAAAAACAGATAGTAAGAGTTTTTATAGTTATATAAAAAGAAAAAGGGTGGCTAAAGTAAATGTTGGTCCCTTAGAGGATGAGACCGGGAAATTAATGGTGGGAAATATGGAGATGGCAAAAACACTGAATGAATATTTTACATCAGTCTTTACAGTAGAAGACACTAAGAATATCCCAACACTGGACAAACAGGGGGCTATAGGGGGGGAGGAGCTAAACACGATCAAAATCACTAAGGAAGTGGTACTCGGTAAAATAATGGGACTCAAGGCGGATAAATCACCTGGACCTGATGGCTTACATCCTAGGGTCTTGAGGGAAGTGGCGGTAGGGATTCTGGGTGCATTGGTAATAATTTTCCAAAACTCCCTAGACTCGGCAATGGTCCCGGCAGACTGGAAAACTGCTAATGTAACACCCTTATTTAAAAAGGGCAGTAGACAGAAGGCTGGAAACTATAGACCGGTTAGCGTAACATCTGTGGTAGGTAAAATTTTGGAGTCCATTATTAAGGAGACAGTAACAGGACATTTGGATAATCATAATTTAATAGGACAAAGTCAGCATGGTTTTATGAAGGGGAAGTCATGTTTGACAAATTTGCTGGAGTTCTTTGAGGAAGTAACATATAGGGTGGATAAAGGGGAACCAGTGGACGTAGTGTATTTAGACTTCCAAAAGGCATTTGACAAGGTGCCACACAAAAGATTATTGCTTAAGATAAAAAATCATGGGATTGGGGGTAATATTCTGGCACGGATAGAGGATTGGCTATCTAACAGAAGGCAGAGAGTTGGGATAAATGGTTCATTCTCAGACTGGCAATCAGTAACTAGTGGCCAATGGAATGTTGGCTTTCATTGCTAGGGGGATAGAATATAAAAATAGGGAGGTATTGCTTCAGTTGTACAAGGTATTGGTGAGACCGCACCTGGAATACTGCGTACGGTTTTGGTGTCCATACTTAAGAAAGGACATACTTGCTCTCGAGTCAGTACAAAGAGCGTTCACTCGGTTAATCCCGGGGATGAGGGGATGGACATATGAGGAGAGGTTGAGTAGATTGGGACTCTACTCATTGGAGTTCAGAAGAATGAGAGGCGATCTTATTGAAACATATAAGATTGTGAAGGGGTTGGATCAGTTGGATGCGGGGAGAATGTTCCCGATGATGGGTGAAACTAGAACTAGGGGGCATAGTCTTAGAATAAGGGGCTGCTCTTTCAAAACTGAGATGAGGAGGAACTACTTCACTCAGAGGGTGGTAGGTCCATGGAATATGTTGCCCCAAAAAGCTGTAGAAGCTACATCATTACATAAATTTAAAACAGAAATAGACAGTTTCCTAGGAGTAAAGGGAATTAAGGGTTACGGGGAGCGGGCAGGAATTTGGACATGAGTCTAGGTCCGGATCGGTCATGGCCCTGTGGGTAGCGGAGCGGGCCCAGGGGCCATGTAGCCTGACCCTGCTCCTATTTCGTGTGTCCAGTTCTGTTAGATTCAGGAGATGGTTCTGTGATAGTGGATTGGCAGTTAGGATCAGATCAGCCATGATCTTATTGAATGGCGGAGCAGGCTCGAGGGCCTGATTGGCCTACTCCTGCTCCTATTTCTTATGTTCTTATGTTCTTATAACAGGAGGTGCAAAGGCACCCAATTTCACCCCCATGATCTTTTATCCTTCTACATCAGCTGCCATTGAAGATTACTTATTTTCATCTGTTCACCAGAATGAACCATCTTTAAGTTTGAAGTGAAGATGTTACTGAAATTACTGCTGTCGTGCGTGCCGCTAACTAAGCGATGAATATGAGCCGTATGTGTATAAGTGAATTACATTTGTGCAACATATAAGCAAACATTTATCCTGGCAAGCACACAACTGCATACGTTTGCACAAACATCCTCATATGCACAATCTCCTAAATAAGAGAGGACTGAGCAGTGGAGTAGGACAGTCCCTATTCTATTATTTCCATGACTTGAGTCTGGCCCAGACAGGTGGGTTGAATGTCCCATCTGTCTGCTGACTGTTTGGATTGTGTTCGAATTGAGCTTGGGAAAACTTTACCCATTTCCTACATGGCAAAATATGAGGAGGTTACAAATTAAATAAGAATTGCTGAGTGACAACGCCATTTTTAAATATAACAACTTGAAATTAATACGTTTTAATGTGATTTTCTTCTAAACACATATTAATAGGTTATATATTTAATTTCTTTGAAAGTTGTGACAATAATTATGTTTTTTTGGAGCTATAGGTTTATTTTTACCCAAGCTGTATAAACACTTGTTATAAAATCAATCATGGGCATTCAGTGGGGTAGGGGATGTTACTAAAAACGAATTCTCTTGTGATGTGACTCTGTGACCCTTAACGTTTCAAATAGAGATTATGTGGTTGCAATATCATTCAAGTTTGTTTTTCTCGTAAGCTTCCGCTCAACTTTGTTGAAGTACAACAAAATTAAATCTCATTTAAGTACTAAACTTTAATCAACTGTTTGTATTATCAGGAGTTTATCTAATTGAGGTCTTTCTTTTCAATGTAATGAAAGATTACCCAGAACCAGGGAAAATGCCTTTTTGAGAATAAGCCTTTTAAAAATCGACGTTGTTATAATGAATTTGAACAATGCATTACGACCCTGTTCTGGTTCCACATTGACAATACGTGTTGCATCCCTACTAACTTTCTCCTGTAAAAACAGTGCAGGTCCTGTTAGATGTTAATACAAGTGAAATACTGCAAATGTTGGAAATCTGAAACAAAAATCAGAAACATAGAAGATAGGAGCAGGAGTAGGCCATTCGGCCCCTTGAGCCTGCCCCGCCATTCAATGAGATCATGGCTGATCATCCAAATTCAGTACCCTGTCCCTGCTTTCTCCCCATATCCCTTGATCCCTTTAGCCTTAAGAAATATATCTAACTCCTTCTTGAATATATTTAATGAATTGGCCTCAACTGCCTTGTGTGGTAGAGAATTCCACAGGTTCACCACTCTCTGGGTGAAGAAATTCCTCCTCACCTCAGTCCTAAATGGCTTACCCCTTATCCTTAGACTGTGACCCCTGGTTCTGGACTCTCCTGTCATCGGGAACATCCTTCCTGCATCTAGTCTGTCTAGTCCTGTTAGAATTTTATAAGTTTCAATGAGATCCCCTCTCATTCTTCTAAACTCTAGCGAAAACGTTGGAAACACATGGCAAGTCAGTCAGCATCTGCGGTGAGAATGGACAGTTGGCAATCCTTCTTCAGCATTGAAAAATATGAGATGTACAAGCATAATAATGGAATCTGAAAAAGATGGAGGGGAAGGAGTGGGTCTGTCAGTGTTTGGTAAGAGTGGAGACAGGCTGGCATTTTGGGTGGTGGAGATCCTTCATCAGAATGCAGTCTTAGAAGGGGGACTAGGTCCTCTTGGTTGACATGTTCTTTCTCTTTTCAGAGCTGGTGGATCTACTATACTTTGTTACTATCTTCTGCTTTAATTTTAAACCTGATCCCTCAGTTTTCCATGCCTTCCATCTCACCCATTTCCTGTTCAAGATTATTCTGACTGAAAACTCAAAGTATATTTTAGACCAGAGGGGTATTCATGGGTCACATAGGTGTGCACCATAGAGTGTTGGGAGTCACATATAGGCCGTGATTTTGCCGGCGTTCAGAGGACGGGTTGGGAGGTGGTTTCCGAGTTAAAATCTAAATGATTGTAGGCAGGTCACGAACCTGCCGTCATCCCGCCTCCACGCAACTTTACAGAGTGTCGGGTCTGCGATTCCGATCAGATCTGACACCAAGCGGCGGGAGAGCCACTTAAGGCAGTTAACAGCTTGATAACTGCCTGGATAATCCTATTTTAACAGGCTCTTCCCATTTTACTACATTTTCAGCGTGTTACATGTCGTGCGACAAACACGCCAGCTGATTGTGCCGGGTTCAGCAACTCGCTGAATAGTTGACAGCTGCTCCTGCAGCATAAAAGCTGACCTGTAACATGACTCACTTTCAGATGTCACAACTTTGTGTTTTGAGGTTTTAGAACACATTTTGCAGGTCTATTGACCTTGTAAGCGTTTAAGCTGAGATCCATATGCACTGTGACTTCCTTGGAATACCCTCTCCCCACATTGACTGAGTGCTTATAACATCTCTTCCTCAACTGAGATATATACCAGCAGAATGGGAACCATTTATACCCTCTCATCCTGGTCCTCAGAATCGGAGGAAGAGCAGCCGCGACAGCAGCAGAACCAGGCACAGCAGCAGCAACAACAGGAGCGCCAACCTTCTCCTCAGCCACCTGATGCTGCACAAGGCAGAGGGCGTCAGCGCAGGGCTGCACCGCACCACAGGAGATACCCCCAACACAGGGTTTACAGGTCGAGGATGAGCTTCCTCAACATGAGTGAACAGCAGTGCCAAAGGAGGCAGAAACTTTCACGAGAGGTAGTCGCTGACATCTGCACAATGCTGCACCAACACCTGGAGCCCAGAGGAGCAGGTGGACACTCCTTACCAGTGGCTGTCAAAGTCACCACCGCACTCAACTTCTTTGCTTCAGGGTCCTTCCAGAGATCAGCAGCAGACATAAACGTCATCTCCCAGTCGGTCGCACACACTTGCATGACACAGGTTACCGATGCCCTCTTTGCAAAGTCGCACAATTACATCCACTTCTCCATGGATAAAGCAAGTGTAACTGCGCATGCGGTTGGCTTTGCAAATATGGCAGGCTTCTCAAGGGTGCAGGGCATTGTAGACTGCACACATGTGGTCATTAGGGCACCCCATCACAATCCAGCTGTATTTGTGAAACGCAAAGACTTCCACTCCCTTAAGCTGGTGTGTAACCACAGGAAGTACATTATGCATTTTTGAGCCAATTTCCCTGGCAGTTGCCATGACTCATTCATTCTGCGGCAGTCTACTGTGGCTCAGCTGTTCAATCCGCCAACCCAACTTTCCGGATGTCTACTTGGATTCAAGGGCTATCCCCTGAAGACGTGACTAATGACACCGATGAGGAAGCCATCAACCGAAGCTGAGGAGCACTACAATGTGAGCCACATTTCCACCAGAAGCATCATAGAGCAAACCATAGGCTTGCTCAAAATGCGATTCAGATGCCTCAACAGATCTGGTGGAGCCCTACAGTACGCACCAGCCAGGGTCTCCAGAATCATCGTGGTCTGCTGTGCCCTGCACAACATCGCACAGCAGCGTGGCTTACTGCTGCCTGAGGAACAAGTGGCACAGTGCACAGCCTCCTCCTCCTCCTCCTCCTCAGAGGAGGAGGTGGTGGCAGATAAGGAAGAACGTGCTGCACATCAGTGGGGCTATGAGGACCCGTCTCTGTACTGACAGTTCTCATAACGGGGACGTCCATGTACCTCTGGTTCCTCTCCTCAATAGATGCCCATCTATCCTCCATAGCAGACCTACTATTTAGAAGAGTCACCATGTTCATTTGAGTCTGGCGATTTATGTCCTCCATGAAGGTTGCCATCCTTTCCATGGCAGCACCTACATTTGCCATTGCGTGCACCACTGCATTACTCATGTTTGAGATGGACTCCTCCATTCTCTGCACACTCGCAGTTACCGTGGTTGCAAATCCTGTCAGAGACTCTTGCACTTGTTCCTGAAGTTGCATCACCACTCTCTTTCTGGATGGCCCCAGAGGCACAGCGTCCACATGCAGCTGAGCAGAGCTAGGAGTGTCCAACGCCCCCCGACGAGGACTCTTCTCTGCTGTCCCGTCTCCACCATCTACTGATGCTCACTTGTGAGCTGTGATACACCAGGTGACAAAACTAATCTATCTCGCAAATGATCCTCCGAGGTGCGCGTCTCTGCACTGGTGCTGGGTGTGCTCATTTCTGCTGAAGCTACTCCCTCAGAGGCTGTAACTTCCTCTGAGGAGTCTTCCGGCTCTTCCTCCTGGACAGTGGGGAGGGGGGCACTCGATGGTCCTGTGGGGGAGTAAAGGCATGAGTTAGATATGTGATATTAACATAGCAGACACATCCCATTGTGCAGATGATCAGAACTCAATCTGTATGAACATCAGATGCCATATCAGTCACTCATGAAATCTAAATGAGAGGGTTGCAAATCTATTCTGTCACCAACTTGCTCTACTGTGCCCGTCTCTCTCTGTCCCCCACTTCCAGCTCCTCTGCACCTCCGACAATCTCGATAGCAGCCTCCTCCATTGGTGGCCGAGCCTTCTGTTGCCTAGGCCCTAAGCTCTGGAATTCCCTACCTAAACCTCTCTGCCTCGCTACCTCTCTTTCCTCCTTTAAGATGCTCCTTAAAACCTAGCTCTTTGACCAAGCTTTTAGTCAGCAGCCCTAATTTCTCCTTATGTGGCTCGGTGTCAAAATTATTTGTCTTTTCATACTCCTGTGAAGCGCCTTGGGACGTTTTACTACGTTAAAGGCACTATATAAATACAAGTTGTTGTTGTTCAACTGCTTTGCATGTATTTGATGAGCACATCCAGAATTGGCATTTGTTCAAGATAGGGGGTGTGAGGTTGTACACTGTAGGCCTTAAAGAACCTTAGCGGTCTAAAGTGTCATTTTGGCCTGGTTGGTGCCATCTGAAACAACAGTTAAATGGCCTCCATCCCCACAGTACAACACTGCTGCAGCAAAGGATAGGGGTAAAAAAGGGCCCTACTTGTGGTAAGATGAAGCTGCTGGTTCTTACCAGCATTTACCATTCCAAATTCATGTGGACAGCAGGAACTCTCTAATCTATACAAATATGTGTTGACAAAGCAAAATCTTTATTCTATACAAAAATATTTGGACAACGGAAAATCTCAAATCTTGACAAATCCATATGTACAAAGGAGAATCATGAATTTATACAATCCATATAGACATAATTACAATTCCAGTGTACAAAAACCCATGTGTAGAATGAGGAATCTGTTATCTATACTGACATGCACTTTTTATTTCTGTTCAAAGGCAAAGGAATATATCTATGAATCTTGGAAGCCATGTAGATTGAACCATAGAATGAGAAGGCTATTTAAGGATTTATTTTTCATTCCATGTGCCATAATTGTATTGAATATACTATACTGTCAAAAGTATATTTTTAAAAGATGTTCTATGACTTGTTTTTTCTTGTTTAAAATCGATAAATCATCCATTATTCTTTTTAATGGTTTTTATCAGGGTCTTACTCCAAGAGCAAGCGCCCAAGACTGTCAGCTGCTTCCATTGTCAACCTTGTTGTGAGGGGGAAAACGCTCTGTAAGTTTCTGTAGGTGTTTATTGATTACAATATTCCCAGTTCAGAGAAAACTTTAAACTCTCATATTTATAAAGTAAGTAACAAAGTCGTGCGCTGCTTGCACTTTTGTGGAGAATGCTCTCTATTGATTTTTTTTTCCTTTAAAAGCTCTGAAGTGTAGGCAGTAAAATGGAATGGCATTCTTAATTGAATTCACTTCACTCGCTGGGAAAAAAAGTTAAAAGGGTGACACTTATAAAGCTTAATTTCTGGACCTGCTCATGGCCCATGTTTATCCAGTGGGTTCACTCTTGTACAAATTGGACCAGTATGCACTCCATTTGCTCTCCACAGTTCTACTTGTACCCCTTTGGTAAACGTTTTTTGATGCTTAACGCTGAAGTACACACAAAAATGACTTTTCCCCCCCACTTAAATATCTAGTGGGAGTTCTGGAAAATAGTGTTTAACTGCTCCCCAGCCCACTACAGTACTTACAGCTTTACAATAATAGCATCCATATAGGATGTAGTTACACCCTCTTGAGTGCATTTCTAAATCATTCTAATGTTGACTCCCTCCAGAATGTCTGTGCTTCATTTCTGATAGTGGTTGGGTGATTCTTGGTAATTCCAATGCCCACTGTGGTTCAGTCAGCACATTAAATTATGGCTGATTCAAATGGACCTGCCTGTATGAATGCCAGCTCCAATAAAACATGGAAAACCCATGTTTAAAATGGAAAACCCACGATGATGGAGCCACTATTATCCACTAAAAAGAGGGGTCCTCTCAGATGCGTAATGGCAACAGGTAGAAAATCAAGCATTCTCAAATTCTGGTCTTACACATATGATAGAGCCCTAGGCATGGGAATGGAGATGAAATACAAATAAGAAAAGAAACATAATTGGGCTTTGCAATGCTGTATCTTGTCCCACAAAATTCTGGCGAATATCTGGAGTGTGGATAAGAACATAAGAACATAAGAAATAGGAGCAGGAGTAGGCCATACAGCCCCTCGAGTCTGCTCTGCCATTCAATAAGATCACGGCTGATCATCCACCTCAACTCCACTTTCCCGCCCGATCTCCATATCCCTTGATTTCCCTAGAGTCCAAAAATCTATCTACAGGAAACTCTTTTTTATCCGGCACCAACGGGACCGGCATGGTGCCAGTTGATCAAAAAGTCCGGATTACAGAGAGGTATACTTACTAAGGTACGAGAGCCCCGTACATGGCCACAGATCTAGGCATCCCTGTTGCATGGCAACCGATGCAGGAACCCTGGTTACACAGCCACAGATCCAGGAACCCTGGTTACACGGCCACAGATCCAGGAACCCCGATTACACAGCCACTAATATGAAGTAAAACTTACCTGAACCTACTCCTGAATTTTGCCGGTTAAGAGATATTTCCGGTTATTTAGGTGCCGGTAAAAAGAGAGTGTCCTGTATCTCATAAAACTGTGCTAATGTAATAGAAGCAGTTGATAAGCCAAACTGTAGAATGCCAGCCCCCTCCCAAATTGATACTGACTGGTGTATTAGGCCTTCCTATGATTTGAGGCCGATCTGCTGGGAACGTGATTTGCCAGTTAACTAGATGAAGTGTTACTTTACAATATTGGAAGGAGAAAGCAACCATATGAGTACGGGCATCCACTGGTAAACACTTGGCTCTACGTTGCATCCATGGACTGGTTCATCCCTCTAATATAATGTGCTGGGGCCTAGTTCCATGGGTGCTGGCAGCCCTCTGGTACCTCACCCAAGTGACCGTTCTTCATGTGTGAGCCTAAACATTCAGAGTTAGCAAGTTATTTGACCTTGGCTATGAATAGAATGGGGTGGGGAGAGGCATCAGAGCTTTATTAGTTTCATTAAATGTTCAAGGGGGCTGAAATTATTATGTTCCCAAATGCTAACCTTCAACAGGAACAGATATGAAATTAATACAATATTTCAAGTATGGTGTTATTTTAACACTAGCTTTCTCCTATTGCATCCAGTTCACATGATTTCACTGACCCCCATAGTTTGCACTGGTGGAAATATACATTTATTAAAGGAGATGTTATATGTGCAATCTGGGAGGGAGATGAAATTGTGGATGAACGGGGCGGAGTTTCTGGTGATGGCTTTGCTATTACCAATGTTTGACTACAAGATGCTCTGCCCATCCACAAACAGACATTAGACAACACAATAGCAGTCATCAGGGACCATTCGAATGGTGGGTGCCTGCCATGTGGGGAGGCTGGAATGACTGGCAGGCCAGGGAAATCAGGTGCTGGTTTAACCCACCTCCCATAAATATCACGCTATCCCTACAGTCCCCCTAAAAGTTTGTTGCTGAAATAAATAGACCTTCACCTTCAGGGGACCAGTTCCTTACCTGGACCCTCAAACTGGCTGTAGATTTGCCACTCAGCAGCCTGGTTTTACCAGGTGTACCAACCGTCAGTTGCCAGGCTCTGAGAGCCGGGGACAGAAGAACTCCTAACATAGAGAATCATTGCCCCTTCCTGTGTCAATGGGCTTGTGTTTGGTGTGGGCAGAGGCTCAGCCCCACAAGGCTGGATGGAAACTCCGGGAAAAGGTCAGGATCAGGCATATCTAGGTCCCAACCTAATTTGTGGCCCTTTGAGTCGAAGAGCCACATTTTGGCCCCATGAAATCTAGGGTGCAGGCTGAGTATCATTGGCTTCTAGCTGGGTATCATTGACACATGCATGGAAGCTGAGCCCGTGCTTACAGATAGTATCACCCAGTGACAGCATGTAAATGAGTAACAGGAGGGGCCAAAATTGGAATTCTGTAGCATATTGGAGGTGACTCAGTGACTGCAGTGTGCCAGTGCAGCCTTCGGTTGCCTGAGGAAGAGAGTGTTTGAAGACCAGGACCTCAAACCCAGCACTAAGCTCATGGTCTACAGGGCAGCAGTGATACCCGCCCTGCTGTATGCCTCAGAGACATGGACCATGTACAGCAGGCACTTCAAAGCACTGGAGAGGTACCACCAACGCTGCCTCCGCAAGATCCTGCAAATCCATTGGCAGGATAGGCGCACCAACATCAGTGTTCTTGCTCAGGCCAACATCCCCAGCATCGAAGCTCTGACCACGCTCAATCTGCTCCGATGGACGGGTCACATTGTCCGCATGCCCGATACGAGACTCCCAAAACAAGTGCTCTACTCGGAGCTCCGGCACGGCAAGAGAGCCCTAGGTGGGCAGAGGAAACGCTTCAAGGACACCCTCAAAGCCTCCTTGAAAAAGTGCAACATCCCCACCGACACCTGGGAATCCCTGACCCAAGACCGCACAAAGTGGAGGAGAAGCATCCGGGAAGGTGCCGAACACCTCAAGTCTCTTCGCCGGGAGCAAGCGGAAGCCAAGCGCAAGCAGCGCAAGGAGCGCACATCAACCCATGCACCCCACCCACCCGCCCCTTCAACCACCATCTGCCCCACCTGTGACAGTGACTGTAGGTCCCACATTGGACTAATCAGCCACCTGCGAGCTCATTTTTAATGTGGAAGCAAGCCACCCTCAGTTCCAAGGGACTGCCTAAGAAGAAGAAGAAGAGGTGACTGTGCAAGAACTAGAGGAGAAGCTATTGCATGAGATGTTTTGGCTACGTAAGGACAAGTAGGAATGGAACTATGAAATGTCAATACCACAGAGGATAGGCAATGGAGCAGATGGGAATGGTCAATTGTATTGAAAGCCACAGAGAAATTAAGGGGCAGGAGGCGATAATGTGCCATGATTACCTTTATATAGGATATTGTTGCTGGCTTTAACCAGGACAGTTCCATGTTGTGGGGGTGGAACAGAAGCCAGACTGAATGGATTCCAAGAAGAATTGGCGAAAGCAGTGTGTGAAGGTTTGATTAGCGAAGACGTGTTCCAAGACCATAGGTTGTAAATGGACAATGGTCTTGTTTAGTAGTTGTCCCCATTGATACTGGCCTTACATACTGTTTGACTTTAGACATTGATCTCAGTTAGTCACTGCCCCTGTGAAGTCTGGTCACCCTGAACATTTGCTCCTGTGGATACTAGTCTCACACAGTATTTCCCTTTGTGGACACTGATCAACCTGAGTATTTGACCCTATGGGCACTGATCAGCCTGAGAAATTGCCCCTGTGGATATTGGCCTCCCTCAGTAGTTGCTCTGGTAAACACTGGTCACGCTCAGAATATGCCTGTGCGAAATCTGCTCTTCCTCAAGGTAATTGCTATATCCTATATTGTGCTGAACTCATTATCACATAGCTGCAATTGTGTATCAGTCTGTTTTGATTGGCTAAAACTATTCTAATGTAATAAAGTGATATTGTGCAACAGTAATTGTGGAAGTCAAAGCAGAGCACCTCAGCATGACAGTGAAGCCATTTAACGATGAAGTTCCCACATATTTAAATGGAGGTCACTGTCTCTGTAATGAGTGGCAGAGCCAGTGGTTGCCGGCAGCTCTGTTTAAATAGAGCTCCAATAAAAGTTATAGAGCAATTAAACTGTGAGAAAGGAGAACATACGGTCACAGACATAATTTAATTAGGGATTATTAACCTTACTAAAATAATCAGACTTCCTTTCGAGAGTCAATCCTCCACTTTGTCGACTATTAATTCATAAGACCTTTTAACTGTCACAGAAAAGACAAAATCATTGAGCTCTCTGTATGGCTTTCTTTATGATTAAAGCATATTTCTACCCATAAGCAAGAGAAAAGGGTCAGTCATTTCCCACAGTCAGGTTAGGGAACTGTAACAAATAACGGAGCCATATTTTTTTCATAAGTGCTATTTTCAGGTATTGCCCTTATATTTAAATAGGCAATCAGTCCATCTCTCTTGAAACAAGGAAACAGGGTGATACAATTATTCTCAACAGCTCTCTGTCATTCTGTGGGATATCCAAGACATTATATAATTATTAGAGCAGACTTAGAGTGTCTTTTAGTTTTACCCCTCAGTCTTGCCTTTCTCCCACAGACTATTAAATCCAAAGCTTAACATTGCCTAACTACTACTGGTTGTGGTGGTTGAAGGTCAATCATCACAGCCTCAGGACATCGCTGCAGGAGTTCCTCAGGGGAGTGTCCTAGGCACAACCATCTTCAGCTGCTTCATTCCTTCCCTCCAACATAAGGTCAGAAGTGGGGATGTTTGCTGATGATTGCACAGTGTTCAGCGCCATTCACAACTCCTCAGATAATGACGCAGTCCATGCCCACATGCAACAAGACCTGGACGACGTTCAGGCTTGGGCTGATAAGTGTCGGGTAACATTCGCGCCACAGAAGTGCCAGGCAATGACTATCTCCAACAAGCAAGAGTCTAACCACCGCCCCCTGACATTCAGCAGCATTACCATCGCCGAATCCCCCAACATCAACATCCTGGGGGTCACCATTGACCAGAAACTTAACAGGGCCAGCCACACAAATACTGTGGCAACAAGAGCAGGTCAGAGGCTAGGTATTCTGCGGTGAGTGTCTCACCTCCTGACTCCCCAAAGTCTTTCCACCATCTACAAAGCACAAGTAAGCAGTGTGATGGAATACTCTCCACTTGCCTGGATGAGTGCAGCTCCAACAACACTCAAGAAGCTCGACATCATCCAGGACAAAGCAGCCTGCTTGATTGGCACCCCATCCACCACATTAAACATTCACTCCCCCCACCACCGGCGTACCGTGGCTGCAGTGTGTACCATCTACAAGATGCACTGCAGCAACTCACCAAGGCTTCTTCGGCAGCACCTCCCAAACCCGCGACCTCTTCCACCTAGAAGAAAAAGGGCA
Organism: Somniosus microcephalus; assembly: GCF_052327205.1. Classification (NCBI taxonomy): domain Eukaryota; kingdom Metazoa; phylum Chordata; class Chondrichthyes; order Squaliformes; family Somniosidae; genus Somniosus; species Somniosus microcephalus. Next base: position 61,914,688 of record NC_141001.1, on the reverse strand, counting down.
GCAGGCGCATGGGAACACCAGCACCTCCAAGTTCCCCTCCAGGTCACTCACACCATCCTGACTTAGAAGTATATCGCCGATCCTTCATCATCACTGGGTCAAAATCCTGGAACTCCCTCCTAACAGCACTGTGGGCGTACCTTCACCACACAGACTGCAGCGGTTCAAGAAGGCGACTCACCACCACCTTCTCAAGGGCAATTAGGGATGGGTAATAAATACTGGCTTTGCCAGCGATGCCCACATCCCATAAACAAATAAAAATAAACTCCTTAATTTTCCTCATCCAATCGTCTCTTTTCAACCTTGGTGCTGTCCTGCACTAATAGTCATTGCTACATCTCTACAAACACATGTTTAGTATGGATAAGCTCTGATATAAGTTCAGGGGGAAAAATTGGGTATCGCCCATTTTGGGGCGCTAATATCGGCCAGGAGCAAAGTTTAGCGCCCGGCGCTAATTATCGCCTCCGACTACAAAATTTGCCTCTATTGCCCCTGGAGGTGATTTGAGCACTAAATCAAGTGTTACACACCTCTCTTAAGGCGCAAACGTCAGGGAACGAGGCGCTACCTCAGAGCGCTACCGAAGCTCAGGCGATGACCGTTACCATGGAAGCCAGACAGACTGGCGCCGTCCAGTTCTTAAAGGGGAGGGGTCATCTTGCTGGCCAGCCACATCCTGCCATTGCAGCCTTGAATCTTGGCCTGGAGAGAACCTCGAAAGCAATTGTGTAGTAAGCACTAATGGATAGGCCCAGGGAAAGAGCTCGGCGCTTAGGAACCTCAAAAGTGGCGCTGAGGGCCAAAACTCCTTAGGACAGCATTAAAACCAAAGGCTTTGCCGACAAGAAAAGGCAGGAAGCGCCCGCCTTTAAATAGAGCTCCCCCAGCCCCTTCCCGACTTGAAAATGTTCCCCTCTACCTGTCGTTCCTAGCGGCAGGCGCTAAGGCAGGGGGCGCGACTCAATATCCAGTTTGGGGCGCTATCGGGGCGTTACACGCTTGACTGACGTCACGATCTGCGGACGCGGGAGATCAAGGCGGTAGTGTTTAGCGCCGTCGCAAAACGACTGGTCAATTTCACGAGCAGGGCTAAAATGGCCACGCTCAGGCGCTAACCAAATCTTTCCCCCCAGAGCTCATAGTGACACTTTTTACACTATTTGGGATTTATTCACAAACACCAGCTTTGTTAGTGTTAGCCATGGCTCAGTTGATAGCACACTCACCTCTGAGTCAGAAGGTTGTGGGTTTATAGTCCCAATGCAGAAACATGAGCATAAAAACCTGGGCTAATGCTCCAGTGCAGTACTGAGGGGGTGCTGCACTGTTGGAGGTGCTGTCTTTTGAATGCGACATTAAACTGAGGCCCCGTCTGCTCTCTCAAGTGGATGTAAATGATCCCATGGCACTATTTTGAAAGAGCAGGGGTGTTAGTCCTTGTGTCCTGGTCAATATGTACCCCTCAACCAACATCACTAAAATAGGTGGGCCTAGAAATTTGGTGGGCTGTGCCACCAGTTAGCGCCCAAAGAGGGCACTTAGTTGCTTTAGTGCCACTGGCCACGCCTCCCGCGAAATTCAGGTGGGCACTAATGGCAGCGTTAGCCTGTAGCGCTGCGCCGCCACCGATGATGTCATCGGTGTGCGCAGCGCCCCGCTACCGCCCCGATCACGATATTGGGTCGCGCCCCCCGCTGTAACGCCGGTCGCAATCTGCGACCGGTTCAGGGGGCCGACCTGCGGCAGTAGTGGCGCTAATTAAAGGGGAGGTGCGGGGCAGCCATTTTTTTTGCTGGCCGCCTGCCAGCACCTCCTCGCGCCGCCATCCCCGGCCTCCTGAGCCCCCCCGCCCGGGCAGTGCCGGCTGTGTCCCAGGAGCACGGCACCTCTCCTCGGTGCTGGGCTCTTTTGCCGGCACTCGCGATCTCTGATCTCTGATCGCGCTGGTGCAGGCCCCTCCCCTTTAAGAAGGGGAGGAAGGCCTGCAGTACCGCAGCGCGCCGTGCCGCAGTGTGTGGCACAGCGGCACGTTGTGCTGCGATATTCAGTTGCAGCGCCCCAAGAGGGACGCGGGGTGCCTTGAGCAGCGCCCCGCTTCCGTTTGGGTCGCTGAAACTGAATATCGCGCTAGCGCAAGCAGCTCCGTCTGGAGCGGTAATTCCAGCGCCCAGTCGAGCTTGGCGCCCCGCTAGGCCATTATCTGGTAACTTTTGTATTGCTGTTTGTTGCACCTTGCTGTGTGCAAATTGGCTGCTGCGTTTCCTACATTACAACAGTGACTACACTTCAAAAGTACTTCAAAGTGCTTTGGGACGTCCTGAGGTCATGAAAGATGCTATATAAATGCAAATCTTTTTTTTCTTCTTTCTTTTAGCCTAGTTTTGATCACATCCAATAGTGGCATATTTGAAGGTCATTCAAATTCTAGAGTTGTTGAAATTAAATCCTGAAAGCCCTGAGTAATTGATCCTGATGCATGGTCAATAACAAATGCCATGAACACTTCCAGGTCATCTCAATACATCATAATGTTTTCCAATGCTACATGTTCTTAGTTGCAAGCATGGAAATAGATGACATGGGAGCTTTAAATCTATGTATCAAGGAAACAAGCCCTGATCCTTCTGCCAGATGTATTTTAAAACGTACAGTATATACTACCCAAAAAAATTCCAGGCATCTCCAGCTGTGGTAATGGCAGCTTGGTAAGGGAATCTAGCTTGTGGCCTGCTAGAGATCCTTGAGGAAAAAGCGAATAAAAGGCATTTGGCCATCAGAATTTATCAGGGCCTGATAACTTTGGACATTACACGTTATAGAAACATAGAAAAATAGGAGCAGAAGTAGGCCATTTGGCCCTTCGAGCCTACTCCGCCATTCAATGTGATCATGGCTGATCCTCTATCTCAATACCATATTCCCGCTCTCTCCCATACCCCCAATGTCCTACCCCATATCCTGAGATTGTGATCCCTCGTTCTAGACCCCCAGCCAGGGGAAACATCCTCCCTGCATCCAGTCTGTCTAGCCCTGTCAGAATTTTATATGTTTCAATGAGATTCCCTCTCATTCTTCTAAACTCTAATGAATACAGGCCTAGTCGACACAATCTCTTCTCATACAACAGTCCTGCCATCCCAGGAATCAGTCTGGTGAACCTTCCCTGCACTCCCTCTATGGCAAGTATATCCTTTCTTAGGTAAGGAGACCAAAACTGCACATAGTACTCCAGGTGTGGTCTCACCGAAGCCCTGTACAACTGTAGTAAGACATCCTTGCTCCTGTACTCAAATCCTTGATGTTATCTGGTATAGGGACTTTAAAAGTATTCAGCTGCACAAAGAAATGGCATTCAATTGGAATGAAGGATGGGGTAAGGGAGGCTTGTACATCAATTGGGAAAGTACCAATTAAACAATTTGATTTAAAATGCTCCATGGGAATTATTGGACCCCCAGTCAGCATTTTTGAGTAAAGCTTACAAATAATGTCAAATGTCAAAAATACTGGGTTAAAAAAATCTCCTTGTGTATATCCTGTAATGATCAATAACATGTCATTCTATAGTGGACACTAGGTGGAGCCGTAGAGCTGTGTAGAGCTGTACATAAGACTACACCACCCAGCTGTATGTATATTAAGACTACATTACCCATGAGGCACTAGGCTACCCACAAGGCAGCAGTCAAGATGGAGGCCTCTACAGATACTGTACCTAGTCCACATGTGCTCAATAAAAGTGTCTAGCAAAAGCTAGCTGTGTTCATAATAAGAATGTCTATTTATTAATGAACATAATATGGTACCAGGATGGTGAAGATCTGCTGAAAATTGTGAAAAGCGACATGGAGAATTTGAAGCCACCAGAGCATTTGAAACTCACAGGAAACATCGACTACAATTGGCAGACTCTTAAACAACAATTCGAACTCTACATTGCAGCCATCGGATTCGGTACGAAGCCTGACGCAAGGAAGATAGCGTTGCTGCTTACGGTTGCAGGCCCACAGGTGATAGAGGTATTTAATACATTTGTATTTAATCCAGAGGAGAACAGAGAAAAATTAGAAGATGTGCTAAAAAAATTTGATGCACATTACTCTCCCAAAAAGAATGAGACGTATGAAAGATACATCTTCCGTTCTCGGACACAGCAACAAAATGAGACTTTTGATAGCTTTATAACTAATCTGAAACTGAAAGCACAGACATGTAATTTCTCTGAGCTGAAATCATCCATGATTCGTGACCAGATTGTGTTTGGTATTCATGATAAAAAAGTCAGGGAACGTCTGTTGAGAGAAACCGAACTAAATTTGGAAAATGCAGTGAAAATATGCCAAGCCAGCGAGCTAGCTCGAAAGCACGCGAAGACTTTCAGTGAAATCAATAATGATGCGATTGTAATGAGTGATAATGCTGCTGTTGGTGCTGTGTCCTATAAGGGGAAGAAACATGGGCAGAACAGAAATGAAAAGCAATCGGAGGATGAAATTTTTAATTGTAAACGCTGTGGTTACAAACACCAGTTAAAACAATGCCCAGCGTTTGGAAAAATGTGCACAAAGTGTAATGGAAAGAATCACTTTGCCAAACAATGCTTTTCAAAAGTAAAAACAACGAAAGGGCAACAAGTTAATGTGATTGAGGACACTGATTTAAGTGAGACTTTTTTGTAGGAATGGTGTCATGTGACGATATCAAAAAAGATACAGAAAATATGTAGCCCTCAGAAATGGACAATGCTGAACATAAAATCAATGCAGTAAAAGTGGACAAATGGATGATCCCACTGCAGATAAATGGAGCATTAGTTACATTGAAACTAGACACTGGGGCAAAAGCAAACTTAATCAGTATGAGTGACATAATAAATATGAAAGAAAAGCCCAAAATACAGAAAAAGTCAGTACTACTGAAGAGCTATAATGGACAGAAAATAGATAGCTTAGGTGTATGCAGACTTAAAGTGACAGTCAAAGACAAAGTGCATCATCTCATGTTTTCTGTTGTGGCTGAAAGACTTGATTCGATACTAGGTGACAAAGCTTGTGAAGACTTAGAACTGGTCAAGAGAGTCTACCGTATAAACTGTGCCATAAGCAGACCAGATGACTCAGGTGATGAAGCAGAGAGCCCATCAAGGATGAAAAGGCCAAAGGGTATCCATGTCTTCAAAAAGCCTAGTTTCTCCAAGAAGAAAGAAAAAGACTTTAAGGTCAAAGAGAAGCCAAAGGAAGAAAAGCACAAAGAGGAAAAACACAAGGAGAAAAAGTCCAAAGATATAACCGCAGCAGATGTTGTTAAGCAGTGGAAAGAGAAAAAGAAAAAGAAGAAGCCTGCACCAGAGCAGGAAGCAGTTCCGGTGGATACTCCTTCTTCCATCAAGCCAATCTTTGGTGTTCCATTAGCCGAGGCTGCTGAGAGGACTATGCTGTATGATGGGATCCAGCTGCCAGCAGTTTTTCGAGAGTGCATTGATTACATTGAGAGTTATGGCATGAAGAGTGAAGGAAACACTGAAACCCTCTCCAAGCAAAGATCGCAAGGAGACCTCGATCTATAAAAGAGCAGATCGATGACAATGCCGCAACTGCATCTTGTCATTCACCGCCAGACCAATCTCATGAAGACACATCAGACTTACCCATGTTGAGAAGATCCACACGTGAAGTAAAAAGCCTGATAGCCTTAATCTTTGAGTACAATGTAAAGCTTTGAAAATGTGTTGACTCTTTTGAAAATGTTTATGTTTATAGAGCACTAACAAAAGTGTTACTGATATTATCTTTATTGTTTTCTTGAAAGTTGATTGATATTGATTTTGTTAAACCTCAAAGAAAGGGGGATGTAATGATCAATAACATGTAATTCTATAGTGGACACTAGGTGGAGCCGTAGAGCTGTGTAGAGCTGTATATAAGACTACACTACCCAGCTGTATATATATTAAGACTACATTACCCATGAGGCACTAGGCTGCCCACAAGGCAGCAGTCAAGATGGAAGCCTCTACAGATGCTGTACCTAGTCCACATGTGCTCAATAAAAGTGTCTAGCAAAAGCTAGCTGTGTTCATAATAAGAATGTCTATTTATTAATGAACATAATTTTGAGAGAATTGTCTCTAGTATATTTGTGGAGTGATTCAATTGCAGACACCTAGGGCTGGATTTTCCGGAGGGTCAGTGGGCACGATCGGTGGTGGATTGGGTGGGAAAGTGTTTTTTCCCCCAACGGATCGGGACCCCGCTGTGAACCTGCTGCCATGCACCTTTACCAAATGTCAGGCAGACCCGACAGACAGCGCCGGGTTCACAGCGGGGGACCCAATTCAGGTAATTAGTGGCTTGTTTAGAGCCACTTGAGAATGAATTTCAGCTTACCTTCTGCAGTTGACTGCTCGCCCACGGGGCCCACACTGGTCATGGACCACGTCTGTCAAGCTGAGGTGGGAGTTCAGTGGCCATTGAATCAGCTAATGAGTTGACAGCTTCAAATGTACAGTAAAAGCTCCCACCTTACAGAGATATCTTCCCTCAGCCATAAACTCTTCCTCACTGCATTTCCACAACAGATTCACCATGCTGCAAGTCTTTACGCAAGTCTCCATCCAGTCTGACCTCATTACCTCTCTCACCATTGACAGATCGCTTCTGTCATCTCAAGTTCACCTGCCATCTATTCCAGCAGCATGGGTGTTCTTTATATGGGCATACCAACAGCAATACCACCAAACTTCTCAGCAATCACCCAATGCTGCACAGGACAGAGGGCATCAGCACCCGACTACATTACTGCCCGGGAGGCCAGGGATGGCCTCACCATGGCCACATTTACTTCACTTGACGCTGCACACCCTGGCTGTCACATGATGTGCCAGGTTGGCACCACCCCACACCAACACCATAAAGCATCCCTACAATGACCAAGCCATTCCTTTCACACTCATCACCATTGCGGGAGGTACCGTTATGTCTCACCATTCACTGCAACTCACTAAGCCACTTCCAAAGGTGCACACAAATCTGTCCAAGAAGGCAGAGTTTTGAAAATAAAGGTTTCAATGTTTGGTAGCACATTAACATGAACTTTACATGAACATTGGATAAAACACCCAAGTAGCTACCCTTATGTGTTGTTAGTTGGTATGATTGCACTAGGATGAGGATGAGTGTGAGGGGTGGCCAATGAGATAGGGAAGTGATAAAGTAGATCGAGAGGGATGGGTGGAGGTGCAAGGTAAGTTGGTGTGAGTAAGGATGTGCAGGAGTAGGGTAGGGAAGGCAGAGTGATGGGGATGTGATGAGAGGCACAGCAGGATGAGGTTGAGTGTGGCTTTGTACTAACATTTTGTGATCTACTGAGATCATTGAAAGGTTTTTGGCACTGCACCCAGGTCCTCCTGACCACATCCTTGCTTGTGTCCGCCTCTGCAACCTGCAACCAGGCTGCGTTGATCTCCTGGAGAGGTCTCTTCCGCCCATTGGGAGGGAAGAGAACCTCCCTGCATTCTGTGACTCCCTCCATAAGCATATGGAGGGAGTCATGGGAGAGCCTGGGTGCAGCCCTGCACCTCTGTGCAGTGCTTGTCAGTGTTTGCAGCACTACAATGCTGTAGAACACTGACAGCAAAAATGTCAAAATAAAGTTGGACATGGTCCCTTTAAGGAAACTGGCTGAAGATGCGCCATCAAATGATGTCACCAAACCCGCTTCTTCTAATTGGCCGGGAAACGCGCTGGGCGGATTTAACAAGCCCAATCTCGAGAAATTCATTTCAGATGCCAGGATGTAGACAGCAGCGGGGTCGGGACCCGCCACTGACATCGCCCGCCACGGACCCGCCGAGGTTCGTAAAATCACGGCCCTAGAGATCCATTGCGATATTGTTAGCCTATATAAATAGTAAAGCAACTGAAGGGGACGGCTAAATTACTCTTACAATTACTAATGCTAGTCAAAAGTAGTGTTAAGGAACTGGAAAGTGTGGGTTATGCTAATGTTGTGGTTATGGTACTTGTCTACAACTTTCAATTCAAATCCTACTATGACATGTTGTGAAATTTAATACAGTAAATCTGATAATTTGTGGAGCAGTACTTCAGGGAAGGTAATCTTCCAACCCTACCCAGTCTAGTCTACACATGATTCCAGTCCCATGCTATGTGGTTGATATTTGAGTGACCTGGCAAGCCACTCAGTCGTGAAAGCGATCACTGTTACTAGAGATGGGCAGTAAATACCACCACTCCAAGAACACATATAAACCTCTTTTTTTTTAATGGAGGAGATGAGAAATTTTGGGTTACTTCAGTTTGGGCTGCGATTCTGTTTTGAATAGTCAGAAATTCAGATCCTATGATGCTAAATTTAAGAATTCTGTAATTTGGCTCAGATGGACCCTTCGTCAAATCCTCTAACTCGCCTAATTCCTGAACAATCAATGACATTTTTATTGTACATAAACTTATGTTAATTCTTAATTTACTGATAGGTTTTAGGTCAAATAGACTCTGAGTTGTTTGTGACAGTCCAAAAGTGTGAGGACCTAAAGTAGCACATGAATCACCAGCAAATTTTAATACACTTTGGGCTAGAAATTGATTATAGCCCTGGACTGGGCGGTATCATTAGGGAAGGTGGAGAATTAGCACCAGGCGCTAATGCTTTAGACTGCACGCAAAATTTGTGCTCACTGCTGAAAAAAATGATTGGAGTCCTAATTCAAGACTTTAAGCCCACGCTCATTGGCGTTACACTCAAAAGGTGGACCAATATCAGGTGCAGTCTAATCGCAAGTCATGATTGCCACAGGCATTTTTCAGTACTTAAAGGGGAGGTTCATTGATGCTGCAAAACCTCATTCTCAGCATTGCTAGCTGTGCAGCTGCCTCAGCAAGGTCAAGGAGAAGGAGCCAGAGGACTGAAGCAGCTGTACTCATGGCAGATCCATGCCCCAGGGAGAGAGCCCACAGATTCTGTGATCAAGCATTGGAGGTATCGGTGTTCGTTGTGGAGAGACGGAGGGCGGTGCTCTACCTGGCAAGTGGGAGGAGGCCCTCGCCACAAGTCTTCCACACTATGTGGAGGGAGGTAGCGCAGCAGGTCTTGAGCAGCACTGTGGTCCCCAGGAGCCACACACAGTGCAGGAAGAAATTTAACAACCTCCCTCAGGTGGTCAGGGTGACTGAATGCTCTGACAAATGCTACATAGCACCATCTGAACCACAGTCTTCACACACTGCCCAAAGCACCACACCCCCAGCACTCACCCACCAACAATCTCTACCTACCAACACTCACAACCACATCTCACACCTTGCACACAATGATAGCTATTCAACATATGGCAGGCACATCACCCAAACACATTGCTCCACACTCACTCACATACTTTCCTTTCTCTTGCAGACCAAGGTGGTGCACAACAGGAGGGAGCAGGAGCGCTCAGGCGGGGGACAAGCCGACACCCAACCACGCTCTGCGCGGAAAAATAGGGTGCTGCAGACTATTGGGCGCCAGGTGGTGGGCGCCGTGGCCACTGGTGACATTGACCCCCTTGGGGCCAACAATGGTATGTTCATCCCTATTCCTTCTTCTCACATCCCAGTTCCCCCTCACCCTACAAGCGTTTCGCACTTTCCAGCTAATCATGCTGTATGCATGCATTTCTCCCTTCCTGCCCCCCGCCCCTCACCTTAACCCGATTCTGGTGCATTTTTGCTTTCAGATAATGAGCAAGCACCTGAGCAGCCTGTCCCTGAGGGCACCATAGAGAGCGAGGCAGAAGAAGAGGAAGAGGAAGAACCCACTACGTCACTATATGTCTCACCCGCAGGCACCAGCTTAGATACTAGCACGACGCTTTCTTTAGAGGCTAGTATTGTAGCAGGATCTGCACAAGATGAGGCACCGAAGACAAGTGGGCTGCAGCAAGGCCAGGGGGAAAGGATAGCTCGGGGCCTGCTCCTGAGAGGGCGAATTCACGCATGAGTTCTGCTGCACAGGATTCAAATGAGAACCTCAATGGGGAGGCGTTTAGAAGAAGGGTGATGGGCATGTACATGGAGATGATAGGTGCAATGGCAAGGGTGCCGAGAGCCTCTCGGCGATGGTTAGGAGTGTGGAGGAGTCCACCTCCAACATTGCACAAGGCTCTGCACTCACCATGGAGCCCATCAGTTCCAGTATACAAAGGACGGTAGACTCCCAGAGAGACCGTGGCGACCCAGACTGAATGCCGTGTGTGATGGGCAATCTGGCAGATTCCATTGCAGCACAGGCAGAAGCGACGCAACGTCTTAGTGCTGTAATGCATCTATGCTTGGTGGCATCCAATCTCAGACTGCTCTCATGCAGTCTTAGCTTGATGCCATGCAAGATCTGACTGCTGCTATCATGGCTGGGTCTACCACCATCGACTGGGGCTTTCATGGTGTCGCAGCAGGCCAGCAATCTGTGCTCCAACAGATTGCTAGGGATGCTGAGGTGTAGCCCCAGGGGAGTGGTAGTGGGTCAGTGGAGCCTCATCGTCCTCCTCATCTTCCTCTTCCTCCTCTCCCTCTTCCTCCTCCTGAGGTGGTCCCTCTATCCCTGGTGGCAAAGGCTGGGGTCTCATGATGGCCAAGTTGTGGAGCATGCAGCAGACCACCACAAAATGGGACACCCGCTCAGCGAGTACTGGAGGGCTCCTCCCGAGCGGTCAAGGCAGCGGAACCATTGCTTCAGCAGGCCGATGGTCTGCTCAATGATGTTCCTGGTGGCAGCATGGCTCTCATTATATGAGTGCTGGGCAGGAGTGTTGAGGTTGTGGAGGGGACTCATGAGCCAGGTGGAGAACAGATAGCCCTTGTCTCCAATCAGCCAGCCATGAGCTTGATGTGGTGGCTGGAAGAGTGCTGGTACACTGGTCTGGCACAGGATGAAGGTATCGTGGCCGCTTCCAAGATGGCGGGCATTGACATTGAGGATTAGCTGTCTGTGGTTGCACACCAACTGCATCTTAAGTAAATGGTAGCCTTTGCGCTTACAGAAGATCTCAGGATTGTTATGAGGTGCCCGCAAAACCACGTGGGTGCAGTCAATGGCGCCTGCACCATGGGAAATCTTGCTATCTTGGCAAAGCCACATACACGCTCTTCCTGCTTCTCTCTGGTGATGGGGAAGGAAATGTAGTCCCTTCTCCTACTGTAGAGAGCCTCTGTGACCTCCCGGATGCAGCAATGGATGGCGAACTGTGAGATGTTACCTATATCTCCTGTTGCAGACTGGAAGGCTCTGCTGGTGAAGAAATTGAGGGCCACTGACCTTGATTGCCACTGAGAGAGCCATGGACGCCCTGATCTGAGGCTGGCGGTCTGGTTGCAGGAGGTGGTAGAGTT